>NC_086049.1:16596971-18042359 GCF_947568885.1 Cydia strobilella
ATTTTCGTTCCCCTTTATGAAACCCCAAAGTAATATACAAAAAACACAATGTAAAAAAGAAAAAAAAAACAATAAAAAAATCTTCATATCTCCTAAATCATGCGTTGTAGCGCAAAAATAATAAAATTTTCGTTCCCCTTTATGCAACCCATAATTTATATTTAAAAAAACGCAAAATTTAAAAAAAAAATCTTTATAGGGCTGTATCTCCTAAATCATGCGTCGTAGCGCAAAAATAATAAAATTTTCGTTCCCCTTTATGAAGCCCCAAAATAATATACAAAAACACAAGAAAAAGAAAGAAAATAATAATAACAAAAAAACTTTATAGGGCTGTATCTCCTAAACCGTGCATCGTAGCGCAAAAATAATCAATATCCGTTCCCCTTTAAGAAGCCCCTAATTATGATTTAAAAACGCAAAAAAGAAAAAGAGAAAAAAATCATTTTAGGGCTGTATCTCCTAAACCGTGCGTCGTAGCGCAAAAATAATAAAATTTTCGTTCCCTTTTATGAAACCCCAAAGTAATAACAAAAAACGCAATGACAAAAAAAAGAAAAAAGAACAACAAAAAAACTTTAGGGATGTATCTCCTAAACCGTGCATGGTAGCGAAAAATAATCAAATTTTCGTTCCCCTTAAGAAGCCCTTAATTAAGATTTAGAAACGTAAAAAAGAAAAAGAAAAAAATCTATATAGGGCTGTATCTCCTAAACCGTGCGTCGTAGCGCAAAAATAATCAACTTTTCGGTCCCCTTTATGTAACCATTAATTTATACAAAAAAAAAACGCAAAAAAAAGAGTTTTTTTTATAGGGCTTGATCTCCTAAACCATGCGTCGTAGCGCAAAAATAATTAAATTTTCGTTCCCCTTTATGAAACCCCAAAGTAATATACAAAAAACACAATGTAAAAAAGAAAAAACAATAAAAAAAACTTTATAGGGCTGTATCTCCTAAACCGTGCGTCGTAGCGCAAAAATAATCAAATTTTCTTTCCTCTTTATTCAACCCTTAATTTATATTTAAAAAAAAAACGCTTTCACTAAACTGCTGTAACTCGGAAACTTAGAATCCACAAAGGGGACTTTCTAAATTATGACACATATTAAAGCCTGACCAGTAATATATGATCATTGTCAAGAGGGCGCTGTTCATTCTCATGTATAGGGTGACAGTTCAGTATAGTATGAAAAAATATTGTATTTAATGAACATCATCATCAATGTAATTAATGTTGCTTGCCACGCTTAAACATAACAAAAATCACAATAAATTGCGTCTTAAAATAAACTTAAAAAGTCTACTAAAAATCGAAACAAAAGTAATTTTTAAGTCGCTGTTGTGACATTCTCAATCAAAAGGTAGGTACCACTTTGTCGTTTACCATAAAGACGAAATTTGATTATATCTTTATACAAATAACCTGTCAGGGAAAGTGGTACCTTTTGATTAGGAACGTCACAAATGTTGGTCAGTATGAGGAGTGCAGCCTACAGTTTATTTTTAATTATATTTATATACCTACTACGGTAAGATTGATAAGACAATGTAATTATGCCTCCGAATGAAATAAATACACTGTATCGCAAAACTAAGTGGCGAGACAGCTCATAATGCCATCTCTTGGTTGGTCTTAACAAGGGTAAAGGAGATAGTATTAAGATCTCAGTCGCCAGCTGATATTGCGGCAAGTATAATAAGCACCCCACCCGCGTAGGTACCCTTCCCCGCGCACGCCCTTCTTGCTCAATTGAGTTTTATTTTGCCAGATAGTAAAAAAACCGTGGATCAAAATGACCCAAATTATGAATGATGTCTCAATGTGGTATTATAATATTGTAGACGTAAACTTAATAATATGAATTTTTTTTTGTGGCAGATACAGGGTGTTAATTAGAAAAAATTTTTTTTTAAATAAAAGCGGTGGATGAATTTGACACAGATTTGTTTGAATAACATATAACAATGTTCTGTAAAGTACAACACTTCACTTACCGACTCTAATATTTTTTTAGGCGTTTTAGGATCAATATTAGGTATTTATTAAATGCCATTATACCCGTGGATGAAAATGACACAAAATGCGTGTGTACGTCGGAAGCCACTTTGCCTTTACAGGGAAACAAAGAATTTCGTCTCGAATATTTTTTTTACAGAATGCTGATTGAAAAAAGAAATACCTAAATTTCTACCTAAGCAAATACCTAGGATGACACAAAATATTATTTTTAGGTTTAGTATATGGTCTGGAAACTATATATAAAAAATAAGCAACATTAATATTCTTATAACCTCAGAAGTTATTGGTACAGGTCTATAAGTAATAGTACTACCGTATAGAAAGGGCAACTTCCTACAAAACCGAAGTTTGATAGCGATTCAGGGTCTTCTAATATAAGGCACTATCCCTTTGGGTTATTTAGGGTTGTCAAAATTCAAGTCATTATCTTATCTGTGGTCGAGCAAAGGGACGTCAAGTTGTGCCAACCCTAATAATGGCTCGGAGCAATGATGAGCCGAACGGAGCCAAGTTTGCCCAAAGCGAGGAGTTTCGCACCCCTGGCCACAGTGGGAGTTTGACCAGTTTCTTAACATAAAGACATTGAGATATTATTATTATAAAGAAGCCATACCAAACAATGAAATTGTCGCAATCGCAACCTGTACCACGCGTACAAAACGTCGTAAGCGCCGTAAGATTCATGTCGCTTACGCGTTTAGGTCGCGAGACACGCTCCGCTTTTATGGTTTGTTGTCAAAACAACATCAACTCATGTCGCAAAATACTGGTTCTATGTGCCGGTTTTATACATTAGTTATAGAGATTCACTAGATATGAAATAGTAAAGATATGTGACGTTCCATGGCAAAAGGTACCTAATGGCGGCTGGCGCTTACGTCGCATAGCGTGGTGTGGGCGATGGTACTAAAAAAAGTGACGTACTCCGAAAGTGACCTACTCAGTGACATACTCAAAAAGTGACGTACTCCAAAAGTGACGTACTCCGAAAGTGACGTACTCAGAAAGTGACATACTCAGAAAGTGACGTACTCCGAAAGTGACGTACTCCGCCCGAAACGAAAACGGGACCTCTATTTAACTATTCATTTTCCTGTTTCGATTGCATTTATAAAATAAAACAAACATACTACCAATAACAACCTGTAAAATTGTTAGGTACCTTTGCTTCGATATTTTCACAAATAACCCAAGAAACCCGATCGAAAACTACGCTATAACTCTTCGGTCCTATAAACCCAGTACATGCCCGGATTCCTGGCCTCAGTTAATGTACCGATAACTCGTTTTACAGTCCTTGGCCGTAAACCGGTTTATACCTGTCTTTGTCCCCGTAAATATCTCTATGCACTTAACGGTTCACCTGCAGTGCCTGATTCTGGAATCTGGTGCATGTAGAGTAAAATTTTAGTATTTGACTAAAGTAAGGACACTAACCACGAAGAATTTTAGTACATTGACCCGCCTGTTCCTATCTTTATCGCACACGCGTAATTATATTGCTACCTCGCTCGCACAGTGGCATTGACCGCCGGCATCATGGGCGGGGCGGGGCAGCAATATGTAGTTTTGTCAAAGGACTGTATTTCAAACATAGACAGAGACAATCGTACTATCTTTGTCTTACACTAGTACTTGCACCCAAAAGAAAAGGATTAGTTTTTTTTTTGGTTTTTTTACTGACAATTTGGTTTGACCAACGAATTATAAAAGTTATTAGCTTTAAAAATATGAACGTTTTATTTTTTCGTTTCTAGATTTCGTATAATAATAAAATATTATTATCGAAAGATTCTTACAAAGGAACATAGTATATAAATATATATATATATAGTATATACATCACATTATATAAAAATATTTTCCATAATATCAATATCCAGAGAGGAAAATCGGCACTACGTTTGTGTGAAGAAAATTTCGTCCACTTTTCTCGTAATAATAGTAGGCAAGAATTTTCAGAAGCTGTAAAATACTTACGATATTCACAGTACATATGGGGCTACTTTACCGCACTAGTGCGATAATTAGCACATTACGTAACTATGTCGAAAGTTTAAAGGGCCATATGTACCTACTGTAAAATGGTATACGATGCAATGTGCGAATAGGTAATTCGCAACTCGTGTCGATTTAAAACACTCGCTTCGTGTTTTAATTTATCGCCACTCATTTCGAAATGTACTATTATGACATTCCACACACACGGCCAAAAACCAAAAGAACTATTCAAAGCGAACTCATCTGTCCAATAAACCTGCGATATATGCACACCGTATACTTAACGATGTCGCTGTCACAATTATGTCAACTCTTTTGCACCTTATCCCATTGTAACAAGGAACAAAATGAATAGATATCTTTGACTTCAACTTTAGTGTGTAAATAGACGTAAGTGTATGTAGGAAATGTGGGATATAAGTCATTTTAAAAGTAAGATTGTAAAGACGAGAACCGGAGCGTGGTATACGAGTGAACGAGCATGCTTCAATAAAACAGCAGTGAAATTTCTTCCATGTGAAATGATTCAGTTTTACAAGTATAACATGAATGTAAGAGGAATTTCATGTTGAGAAAATATAACTTCCCGGTACTTTTTATGATTCCGTACCCAAAGGGTAAAACCGGGACCCTATTACTAACTCCTCTGTCCGTCTGTCTGAATGTCCTTCTGTCTGTCACCAGGCTGTATCTCATGAACCGTGACAAAGACAGTTAAAATTTTCACAGATGATGTTTTTATGTTGCCGCTATAATAAGAAATACTAATAACATAATAAAATAAATATTTAAGTGGGGCTCCCATACAACAAACGTGATTTTTTTGCCGATGTTTGCGTAATGGTACGGAACCCTTCGTGCGCGAGTCCAACTCGCACTTGGCCAGTTTTTATTGTCAGTTATTTCTAAACGATGCGGCGAAGCAATTAATCGAGAAGATTTGAAAGGTGCAAAGGAGTGCAATTTTTCCAAATTTATTTTAATGGTTATTTTCGTTTACGTCATGAAAGTTGATAGTATTAAATAATGGCCCTTTTTTATCTTAGTCTTATTGATGGCATGCATGCAATAGAGGCCTGCGAGTAGATCACTGATTTAAACTTTCACGATTTTTTCTTATTAAATATTATTCACAATGACGGGACTTAATTTTACGCGATCTAGTCCCGTCGTTGTGAATAATAATGAAGAAGATGTCGGTCATGTCGGAAAGCGAAAGTTTGTGCTCCAAAGCAGCAGCTGAGGATGCAAATAGGGCATCCGATATCAGACGAATCTCAATACTGGATGCAACTTTCTCATCCATTTTTAGGGTTCCGTACCCAAAGGGTAAAAACGGGACCCTATTACTAAGACTCCGCTGTACTTCTGTCTGTCCGTCTGTCACCAGGCTGTATCTCATGAACCGTGATAGCTAGACAGTTGAAATTTTCACAGATGTTGTATTTCTGTTGCCGCTATAACAACAAATACTAAAAACAGAATAAAATGAATATTTAAGGGGGGCTCCCATACAACAAACGTGATTTTTTTGCCGTTTTTTACGTAATGGTACGGAACCCTTCGTGCGCGAGTCCGACTCGCACTTGGCCGGTTTTTGAAGAATAAAGAGAGCCTTTACAACCTGTTGCGGTGAAAATTATTTCGTATAGCGTGTCTATGGTTCTCAAAGAGCCTACCAGTACCAATGGTGCTGCAAAAGATGCTGCGGATATTGTGGACTCAGCGTCGCACTAATTTAATATATCCATTCTCCAGGAACTCAAGGTTACACAGACTTTCGGCAATCGTTCACTCTCGTATCCTTAGATACTTCGGTCACGTTACGCGCAGGGAAGACGACGCCATGGAGAGATTTGTTGTTCAGGGCAGAGTGGATGACACAAGACCCAGATTGCGACCCTCAAACCAACCAAGTCAAAGCTCTCACCGGGTCACCTTTAAATCTGTGCGTGCGGAATGCAATAAATAGAGAAGCATGGCGGGAAATAACGAAAAAGGCCGTACAACGACCTCAATGATCACTACTGCTCTGACAAGAATATCCGACTGAAGAAGTACCTACATATATGTGTAGTGACTGCGCTCTTCACAAACGCTCCTTATGTAGTCTGGCCCCATAGCCAACACGCCAATCGCTAACGCTCCGTAGCGATCGAAACGCAACTGTCACTGTCGCACTAATATGGAAGAGTGATAGAGAGACACAAAGCGTTTCGTTGTCAAAGCGATAGCGATTGTCACCTTGGCTAGGCCGGCTGTGGGCCTAAGTCAACACAATGGACGCCATAATCCGATTACAATGAGAATGTGAACGACAAAAGTTTCTCATCCTAAAATAACAGGTTTCCAATCCGATTATCGATATAAAAGGCATTTGTTTAGGACTTAATCGAGTTAACACTATAAATTAAACTATGACTTTGTCGCATTGATTTAATAATGTTAAAGCGATAGAAGATAATACTGACACAGTAATACTTAGTCATTAAAGTGAAAGTGAATGTTGGAATGGAAGTGTTTTCATCTAAAACATGATCTACAGTCAGCTGCAGAGAGAAGTGAACCCCCCTGCATAGATTTTTTTTGCAGGGGGTCACTTCTCCCTTCAGCTGACTGTAGATCATGTACATTAGTTAGGTATAATTAAAATGTAAGTATTTTTGTCTTACCTTAAAATCATTAAATAAAGATGTTGAGCACGAAGAATTTCATACACATTGACACGCTATTTCTTAACTCTATCGTACACGCATAATTATATTCTTCTTTGTTTTCTTTTTTTTATATGCCTTTTTAGAAATAAATATAATAATTATATTGCTGCCCCGCTCGCACTAATTATAATTATGTGCGTGTGATAGAGATAGGAAATGGCATGTCAATGGTACGTTATTTTTCGTGCTTAGTTTTTTTCAAAGTCAACTCACGATTGTTTCAAGCCGAGTGTAAAGGGTTTACAGTACATCTACTTTACCGAACTAGTGCGATAATTAGCACATTACGCAACTATGTCGAAAATTTAAAGGGCCATATGTACTATGAAACGTTGTACGATACATGTGCGAATAGGTAATTCGCAACTTGTGTCGATTTAAAACACCCCCTTCGGCCTGTAAAGACAGGAGTTTTGTGTCTTTATTTGTAAATTTGTGTATTTTATTAAAACTGTTTTAGATTTATCTAGATCTTATACCTAGTCGGGTTTTCTTTAACTTTTATTAAGACTACTAGAGCTTTCACCTAACCAACTATTTTTGCTAAGTTCGAAAAATCCGGCCAAGGTTCTTCTGTTTCATGGTTTGTCGTTTTTTTCTCCGTTTTATCATATTTCGGACCTTTGTTCTTATCCTCTTCTTTTGACTTGATATCTTCTTTAGTTATCTCACCGCTGTTGAGTCTCTGATACTTAACTATTATATCTAAAATGTCATGTTGCATTTTTACTTTTAAATCACTTGTTAAATTTTTCATTGAAATGCCAATGTATTGTCCAAATACGAAGTCTTCGTTCACTTGATGTGTCAGGAACTCTCGTCCCAGCTGTGTGAGGATATCCTTTACAAAGTTGACAGCATTATTACTTGGTGCTCTTGTAGTGAGGGTATTATTATTAACTATGTTTTTGCTTCGTATTGCTTTGCTTCTGTCAAATTTAGGTCTTACAGGCGGGGGTCCGACTGCAACTGAGACTACTCCGTCTGTGTCCATGTCATCCGGTCTAAGTGGTGTTAAGTGTCCAGATGGCTGAATAAAACAATAAATTGTCAATTAATGAAAAATACAGTATTTTACTATTTGTGTAAAAAAATACCAGTGTCTTCTGTATTTACATTTAATTTTGTTTTTATATATTTTAGCAGGGATATAAGAAAACTGAACACGCACATAATTTTCGCGTAAATCGAAAGTTTGCCGATTACTACATTTAAACGTTTGATTTCTAAACTTATGTTACTTATTAGATGTGCATGATGTGCATATACGAACTAGTCTTTCTGTGAGCTACAGTACAGCTAGCCTTGCCATTTTTAAAACTGTCGAGAATAGAAACTGATTCAACAAAAAAATCCATTAATTATAAGAACTTGCTCACAAAAACTCACGAGAATCGGTTGAGAAATTATGCGCCCGGAACTCCTAGTGTAAATTTAATTCGAAAGCGTGACGAGCGTTCGCGTTTGCGTTATGTCTTTGTTTGTATGGGATTTTGAACAGCGCGCCAAGCGGGACGTTTTGGAAACTCAATCCCATACAAAATAACACAACGCAAACGCGTACGTTACGTCACGCTCTCGAATGAAGTGTGTACTAGGGGTACTGTTGAGGCCGGACAGCCGGACGTACAAACGCATTCATGCCAAGCTGAAACGGAGACCTTCGTTTCACTCGGTCGATAAATATGAATCTTCATAAGTATTTAGATGGCTTCCTAGCCTAGTCGGTAGTAACCCTGCCTACGAAGCAAGAAGTCCTGGGTTCGAATCCAGGCAAGGACATTTATTTATTTCTGTGGTTGTCACAAATATTTCGGTACACGGCAGAAAGAAGTTAAAGAAGTTAAGGCTTGAAAGAAAATAAAATAGAATCACATGAGGTTCAAAATTCTTCAATTTTATATCTCGAGTTAACTGTACGGATTTGTTTTTGTGTTATGGATGTTTTCTATGCTTACTGTGGGATTAGGTCTATCTGATTTGTCCTATAATTAAAATAAATAAAAAAATATTCATAACTGCAACTTTAACTTCAAATCACTTTATTGCCAAAACATGATAGGTTAATCGTTACATAAATATGATAACAGTACAAACAATACATAAATAAACTTATTTTAGGTAAAGTAGTATTTTTTTTTTATAATTATAATAATCATATAGCTTTTAGTATACCTAAAAGAAGTATTTAGTTTTAATACACAAACATCTTCATTCTACCCTTGAATTTCTGGAAAAGCAGGAGTTTATTTCACAAGCATATTTGTTGCTCAAAAGAAGATCTCAACCTTTGCTGTAACAACACTTAAAAATGCCGATAAAATACTTTTGCATAATTTTTTTTTATTTGTTTTCCATTTTGAAATACAGAATCTTTGTATGATAGTGTGTCGACAAATTTCAGTGAGTCATCTCGGGTGTTGTTACCAAGCACTGATAATGCAGAACTGGTCATGAACGCTGGTTTTCCGTTAATCGTAATAAGTACCTTTCTTCGTAGTATTTCTCGATGTCCCGGCAGGGATTCCCATCTTTTGCTTTCAGAGCCAGGCGGATAATGTTTGGAAATATCAGAGGTCGATTTCCGAACTTTTACTGCCTTTCCTTCTGAATCTGGACTCTGCCTCTGTTATACAAACATAATATTAATGCAGCAATTTTATATTAATATATTACTATATTGAATATAACTCTATTTTTATGGAAAATGGAAATGGAATTTACAAATTATTGCGAAATAATGTTATAGATTTCTAAAGAAGAATTATTTAAAATTAACAAGTTAGAAGAGTAAGTATAACTTTTAAAAGGGCTAAACATGCTTCCCTCTTGTTTTTGAGGATCACTAATGAATGCGAAAAAGGAGATTTATTGAACTCAACTTCAAAACCTCGCTAGTATTTGCACCCAACGGGTAGGTACTTAGTTTTTCGAATATCTGAACAGAACAGGTCCAGTTGTTCTGGAGAAGCTCATGATCACTGGCCGCATGGCAAGGAAGCCACGGATGGACGTATGGCCACGTGTTAGGCGGACAGAATAATATCAGACTCTAAAGCGAAATTACTAATATACACCAGGCCAAAGATAGAGCGGCTTAGAGAGCACTCAATGGCGGGTTTTCCCTAAGGCCCAGTAGACCCGGGCCTAGAGCGGCAATACATTAGGGGCGGCAGCACATGCATTAGCAGTCTGTGCAGTGCTGCAGGGCCTGGGGCCGGGGGCAGTCAAGACTGCAAATCCGCTGAGAGCACTGGTGAAGAGTGTCCACACTTCCACAATCGTCATGTCCCTCAATCATTATACGACAAAAAAGAAAAAATACACAAAAATACTTACAGATATCACAATCTGCATAGCCAGTAGCACCAGAACAAACACTCTTGATTCCATCGCAATTACTGACAAACTGTTACGGATTGTAGTTGACATCAACAGATTCGTCGAAGACAATAGTACTGCACCATCGTGGATAACAACCCCAAATTCCATTCAAAAATACATTCAATTATGTACCGTATTCCCGAACAATAACTATCACATTTGAACTGGCTTTTAAATCGATGTTTGTGTGGTGTAGCAGAGTAGATCGCAACTCGTAAACATGGTGGACAATGCGTGAGAAATATTTGTTTATTCCTTAAAGTGGGTTATTTAAGATACAATGTGCATGTTCTTTTTGAAAATAATAGTAATACATCAACTACATCATAATCATCATCAAACGACTGTCCTGGCCGGTTTCTGTCGGCCGGTTCCTTCGGTTTCTTCAACTGTTTTGTACTGATTAATAAGAGTGACGTTCGTGAGCTCTCAGGTGGCTGACATAACCGATTTTAGCAGGAAATGTCCATGCATTTGTACCCATCAATACCATATTTGTGCCATACAAATGTATCCATCTACATTCACTGCAGCAGGTCAGCACTCGTCCGACAAAATTCTATTTGATGACCGCCTCGCTTCTAGTTCCACTTCCTTTGGTTAGAGGCGACAGTTATACACGGTGTTGTTAAACGCAACCTAAGAATCTTAATTCCACTGGCTTAACTATTTTGAGCATAACTAATACCAGGCGTGGCTCACTCCGCGATTTCTTCGCATCGCTACAAGTACATGCGGCCTACACCAATATTGGTGTCTAACCATAGAAATTGCCGCGCACCGCTACAGAACGGTCGCTCTCGTAATAGACGATAAAATAGCGTTTTGTTAGAGAGTGAACCTTGTGCCTTATTATATTATTTATTCTGTGATCATATTAGTTACTCCAGGTTTAACCGGTTAACCCCGGGTTAAGGCTTGCACCATCCCAGTAACCCGGGATTAAGCGGTAAAACCGTTCGGCTAACCCAGTGTGAAATTGTACATGTAACTCCAGGTTTAACCGGATAAGCCCGGTTATTGGAATGGTACAAGTGAGCCTTAGAGAAAAAGCAGCCTCCAGGGCCTTTGCTAAAGTCAGTTAGAGGTGGCGGTGCTACATCACAGTTACTTACTCGTACTTACTTACTGCTTACTGCTAGCCTTTCTCCGCAGACGTCTTGTCTGGTTGCTCTTGGCATAGGCCTCTCCTCTACGAGTCCCTGTCCAGAACCATGTCTTCTCCGCAAGGCCGCAAGGCTCCGGCCACTGCCTGAACTCGTCTTCCTATCTCATTTTTTTTTTTCATTTTTCATCACATCACAGTTACATATAATGTCAACATAGTGACATAACTTATGTAATCTGCAATATCTGCAAGATAAGCTCTGTAATAAACCTAATAAAGTATCAAACACACGTTGAATAAAAACGAGAGGCGCGGGATGGGCCTTTAATATTTCAGCACAATCACTGACGGCTCAGTTATTCATGACGTGCCGAGGTCGGGCTGAGTCTGTGGAGTCACTGTATGAAGTGCTACCTCATAAGTTTATTTTTGTATCAAACATTTTGATTCCCGTGAGAGTGTCGAATTATACGTTTTTTCCTTTTTTTACGTTAACTTAGAATTTTGATTTTTAGGGTTCCGTACCCAAAGAGTAAAAACGGGACCCTATTACTAAGACTCCGCTGTCCGTCTGTCTGTCTGTCACCAGGCTGTATCTCATCAACCGTAATAGCTAGACAGTTGAAATCTTTACAGATGATGTATTTCTGTTGCCGCTATAACAACAAATACTAAAAAGTACGGAACCCTCGGTGCGCGAGTCCGACTCGCACTTGTCCATTTTTAGGGTTCCGTACCTCAAAAGAGAAAAACGGAACCCTTATAGGATCACTCGTGCGTCTGTCTGTCTGTCTGTCTGCCTGTCTGTCCGTCTGTCTGTCTGTCTGTCCGTCTGTCACAGCCTATTTTCTCCGAAACTACTGGACCAATTAAGTTTGTGACCCATAGATGGGCATGTAACGTAAACAAATTAATTTTAAACACGGGGGCCACTTTTAGGGGGTAAATGAGAAAATTAAAAAATAAAGTTTGTCAAACTATATCGTGTTACATATCACATGAAAGAGCTCATTGTGAGAATCTCAAGTATATATTTTTTTATAATTTTAAGATAAATATTTTAGAAGTTATTCAAGAAAATAGGCAAAAAATGACCATACCCCTCCCCCCCCCCTTTATCTCCGAAACTACTAGGTCAAAAATTTTGAAAAAAATACACAATATAGATCTTTACCTATAGATCACCGAAAAACCTATTAGAAATGTGCAGTCAAGCGTAAGTCGGACTTAATTACTTAATTTTTGATCCGACCCCTACGGGTTTTTTTAAAGACATTTCACATAAGAAATACATTGTTTAAATTGTGTAATGTACGGAACCCTTGGAACGCGAGTCCGACTCGCACCCGGTTTTTTTTTATAAAATGTGACCCAAACAACACACCACCTCCATCATCACTCCCACGCTATAAAAATGTCCAAAACTCGTAGACCCCTACCTACCCCTCTGTGCCCCCTGCCCATATCATTACCAGGAAGCCCAAAGAAGGGTAAGACAGGTCTTCTAATTCTGGTGGCTATATAGACTTCCAGGTCACTGGTATGAGGTTTTTAATAACTGCGAGATGAATGGGTAACATTTTTTAAGAATAAGTTACGTACAATGAATGAGCCGGTTCGTGAAATTGAATTTTTCGGGTACGTTCAGACCGGTCATATAAGGGCAGGTCAAGCTATTTTTATAGCGACGGAATATACTTATACTAAGTATTATATTATAAAGGGAGAATGATGGCAGCTCAGAAGCTTTAGGGATAAAGGAGAAGCGAATTTATAAAAATCTTTGAATGCAGTTTTGTTCCTTTTTAAAAATAATAGAATGTTTCCTTTAAGTAAAATGAGCTAACATAAGGTTTTAAGATAGGTACTTTCCCTCCAGGGCCCAAATTTTTTTTTAACACACTCGAGAATTTAGAGTTTTAGGTTAGTGTCACTAGACTTAGGCCAGGATTACACTTGTAAGTTTTACTTACGTAAGTAGGGACACAGCTATACTACAGAATGAGATATGAATATCGTTATCTCATTCTAGCAAATAGCGTCCCTACTTACGTAAGTAAAACTTACAAGTGTAATCCTGGCCTTATATTGACCGGGATATAGACCGTGATTACCTTTTGCATGTAACTGCTCGAAATATCGGAAGCTCATAAATAATACAAAAGGTAATCACTAAGAGAGAATATCCCGGTCAATATAAGACTCGAGAATTTGGCACGCGGTCGGTCCGTTGACCGTGACCAGTTCAATTCCGACCTCGGCCACCGGAGGTCTTGGTCACTTTTTCTTTAGTATCTATCTATTTCAGTTTATAAAAAAAAGTAACCGCACTGAGATCAAACTGAGATACCTAGTAAATAAATTTAAAAAGCACAAATAACATCCCCACTAGCCAAACGATACTCTGTCAGCCATTTTTCTGTTGCCTTTTTTAGCACACGCGACAAAATACTCAAATTACATGCCAGCCTACAGACTACCTCCCATAGATCCCATATCGTGAAGTGAAAACACTAATGCCGGCTATACTCACTCGTAGAGAGACCTCGAGATAGGCCGAGAACGAGTGTGTACACGCTGCTCCCTTCTCGTCTCGCTCTTAATTGTCTCGTCCTTCTCCGATTAGTCGGTTGTTTGCCGAGACAGAAAGAGAGTACAGCAGATAAGACCACCACACAGATAGGCGCCCTTATACATAACCCAAATACTAAACACTTGTTAGCAAAAACCACAGATTTAATTCACAGATATTTTCGTCATCTAGGTAGCGTACTACCTAGATGACGAAAATATCACGATTTGTATTGAAACCAAGCGTGCCGACCGACTTTTTCATACAAAATTTACGCAAAATATAATTTTAAAATTACTTACCTGTGATAGGAAATACGTCCTTGCCTTTGGGTGGTCGCAATTTTTGGGCTGTTGCAGTTAATTATCACTCAACGAAGCATTTTTTAAGTTTTCACGGACTGTCAAGAGCGACTGTCAACCTCGACGCTTGGTCGGGGTTCGGACACGCGAAGTAGATGCATTTGCGTCATCTATGGTATATTTATATCTGTGGCAAAAACATCTCAGTCGTTGAACATTTAGTTGTTCCATCTAGTAACGTGTGGATGCGTTCTGCGAACGCTCGATACTCCACATTTCACACCCCGTATCGCCGTTTGACGTTGCATTTGGTTTGTAGCTGAAATATGCGATCATACTTCACCCCGCTATATTTCACCCCGTTACGTTTCACCCCTCGATTTATGAAATACCGCACAATATTGCGAATTTGCCTCGAGTAACGTTTGATACGTGAGCTCTTAACCCTTACCATGAGTTTACCAACGCCGCAAACGCTAGCAACAGTCAACTCACTCGTAGACTACGAGTTTTGAAATCTCTACTAATATTATAAATGCGAAAGTAATTGTCTGTTACCTCTCCACGCTTAAACCGCTGAACGGACAGATGAAATTTGGTACGGAGATAGAAGCAGACCAAGATAACTCTGCAGCGATTTTTATAGCACAGACGTGCTTGTTTGACGTTCAAAATACTTAACACTTGCACGTTATGTGGTATAAAAATCGCTGCAGAGTTATCTTGGTCTGACTCTAGTTTGTAGCCCGGGAAAGGACATTGGATAGGTAGTTTTCATCCACGCAGACAAAGTCGCGGGCTGAAGCGAGTATTATTATAAGTTCGAGAGATGCATTTCGAATGAAACTCGTGGTAAGTGTACTGATAGGAAATGTTTCGAATTTGCGTAAGGAGAATTGGAAATATTGAATTTTCGACGTTTAAAGTTTAGTCCTATTTTCAATTTTGGTAGGAAATTTTCAATTTTCTAGTTTTAAGGGGCCCACTGACTTTCAGTCCGCCGAACGATATCGGCCTGTCAGTTGTTCGGGACTGTCAAATTTTTGTTCTAACTGACAGGCCGATATCGTCCGGCGGACTGATAGTCAGTGGGCCCCTTTAAAAACAAAAACTTCCGCGACTTAACAAATAAATACTTCTTCGTAGATTCGAATCCTGACTATTTTAGTAGGTATTTGCTAGTATCAATGAGTTTTCGAAACTTGTGTCGTTTGATAAATATTTAGAGAGAGAACTTCGCGTTCGCGTGTTATTCGCCTACGTAGTGCGCTGCGTTACTGCCGCAATAGAAGGCCTACCGCGAACCACGTTCGACGTGTTGCCTCCCTGTCACACTTACGTACAAATTTACAAGTGCGACAGAGAGGCAACACGTCGAACGTAGTGACGCCCTCAGTATTGCTGCTGCAGTCGCCTAGCGGTCATATTCTCCTTGAAATCGGCATCCGAATATTACCTTTAAAAGCTCCATCTTGTACGCAATCTGTGGTCACAATGTATGAAGTATGGATGGTATAGAAATGATGCCAATCTCTTATGGCAGAATTGTTGCAAAAGTGACCGCTTTCAGCTTTAAATAATAGTTCCTAATTTCTCCGGTGGCGCTAGGTAGGCTATGAGACCAAAGAGTATTGTAATATATAGGAGACTATGACATGAACCGTACAGGTATAATAATGTAGAGATGAAATGGGGGAGGGGCAGCAAATAACCCGACCAAATTACGTAGGTTGTTTCTGGTATGTTGCCAGGAATGTTAAAACGTGTTTTTAATTTTGTCGCTTTAGGTATATTCTGTCCCTCACGGTTGCACGGGTGCACATCTATATAAATACTAGGTGTATGGTCTAGGTACTTCAGTGTATGGTGGCGCCGCCTATTTACTGTTTTTTACGGTCACTTTTTGATACATGAAGATTCATTTCCTTAACTCTACCTTCCATAGTATGGAAGGATATTTTGTAAAAGATCTCTTAAATCCAATATGGCTTTATTGTGGAAAGGCTAGTGTCAAGAGCATGTGAGCTCTCCGCTGGATTTAATAACTAAGAATCCGAAGGAATACGTTATACGTGTTTTTTTTTAATGGTATAGGAGGCAAACGAGCAGACGGATCACCTGATAGTAAGCGATTACCGCCGCCCATGGACACCCGCAACACTAGAGGGGTTGCGAGTGCGTTGCCGGCCTTTAAGATGGGAGTAGGTACATTATTTTCTTGAAGGTTTGAAGGTCGGATCGGTCCGAAAATACCGCATATAACTCTTATTGAACGCCACTTGCACCATCCCACTAACCCTTGGTAAACCGGTTAAACCGTTAATCCAGTGTCAAATTGTACTGGTAACCATGGGCCAAGTGGCCCTTAGAGTCAAAATATGAAGAAGTAAGAGTAAAACTTCATTACCATCAAACCCCAAACTTTGCAAATAATGGAATCTCAAAGTGACAGGTTGCCTCTAAATATCCAATTCCTGTAATACGGTTATCCGTTTCGATGGCATCTCAGGGGTGCTATTCCAATAGCTTAAATACAGACTCCAGGGGGCCTAGGCACGATAAAAATCATTGATAGAAAACGCCAACTTATACAGGGGGAAATTTTAACCACTGTTCATACTCTACGTAGTGACTTTATAGGTAATACCAAAGATAGATATAACCGTAATAGATGGATACAGTCTAAGGAAAAAACGTGCCTCGAAAATCAAGAAAATTTGATTCTCGATCAGATGGCGCCACTACCTTTGGCCTACCCTCGTTAATGCAGTCCGCGACGCACTATAGCCTCCGGAGCTCAGTTGTAGAGTCTGGTCGCTGGCACGCCCTGCCGCCGCCACTCGTACTGCCGAGACGTGTCCGTTCCCACGCCGACTCACCCTCGAAGGACCAGGATAACTATCCACGAATTCGAATTAAACTAATTACGACACTTGTAAAAACTGACTTTTATTAATCGCGGTACAAGGTATAAAAATACTCCTAACACGGTAACTGAGAGTAGAACGACTGGGCACTTTAAACTTCTTCAGGTTTTCTTGAGGACTTTTTGATAGTAGAAGCTGCTTTTCCGATACTGTGTCTACCCAGTCGTCCTTCCCTGTATTTATACGAAAATTTAAGAAAAGGAAAGCTCCTACGATAAGGAGATAAGATCGATTTCCATTCGTTCGATTCGAAGGGCTCTGATTGGCTAATGACGCTATCCGGCCGCCATCGCCTCGATTTTAGTTATCTCGTTATCGCTTACATTATGTTTACTTAATTAATCACGTAATTATCGAATTAAAACTTATGTATCCTAACATCTAAACCATTAGGCTACTCGATTAGCGAATCCCTTCTGTTCTGCTCGGTAATACTCACACAATACGGGCTATTGTCCGCTCGCGTCGAGGACAATAGCGCGGGTTTTTTGCCCTTTCGCTGGCCGAATACAATACTTTGGCTAGGCCTATGACAATAGTACCTGCACTGATCGATAAACGATATTATTCTCTATGATTTCTACATACATTATTATGGTCGGATATTTATAATTTACGTGATATTTGATCGAACGTACTAACTCCATAGTAAAATCTGAGCGATATCGAAATGCTCGGCGGATTTTGTGTGACCAATGAGAAGTTGATCGTGCGTCCTGCTCATTCTTACCTATCCTTGTCTACATTTTCTTATGATTGGCTATAATTCGTGAGCCAATTAACGAATCTACATTTTAATCTCTTTCTAATGCTTTATCTCACTCTTTTTACTATGGGATTAGGAATTCAAGGGAAATAATTTGACCTTTTCTTATGAAATCGAATGAAACCTAGATACATAACTAATCCTAGGCTATAAAATAACGCGTATATACATGTTACTTACGAACTAATAACAATCTAGAGCGAATTTGCCTACCTAAACGATAAAATCTTTATTAAGAATACAATCTTAAACTATTCGATTTAAATTAACTTAGAATCATCTACTGTCGTGTTAGAGCGTCGCTAACATTTTGTCCCCGCAGTCGAAGACTCCTGGTGTCTGGGTTGCGACGCGATGACCGCAAGCCTACAGGTTGGCCTGCGTAGCGTCCCGTGCCTCGTCCTGATGTCTGCGGAGCGAACCCGTCCGTCGGGTCCATGGTAGACGATCTCGACGACTCCTTTGGGCCACACGCTACGTGGTCCGTTCGGCTCGGATATGATGACCACATCTCCCGGCTGGATCTGTCGCCCTCCGTCATCGGACGACTTGCGTGGTGCCAGAAGTGGGAAGTATTCCTTCGTCCAGCGCCGCCAGAAGTGGTCAGCTAGCGCCTGGGCAGCTTTCCATTGTCTCGTCTCGTTCTCGTCGTAGGCTCCAATCATCGGTAGGTTAGCGTTTTGGAGCAAAAGAAAGTGTGCCGGTGTGAGACTTTCTTCGCTGTCCGGGTCTACGTTGACGTGTGTAAGCGGTCTTCGGTTGACGATATTTTCGATTTCGGTCAATATAGTTTCGAAAACTTCGGGTTTCGGGGCTCTAGTATTGAATGTTTAGAGCATTGCTGTCTTCACGGTGCGCACCATGCGCTCCCAAGCTCCGCCTGCCGAGGGGTTGCCGGGGGGAATGAATTTCCAATTCATTTGCTGTTGCACGCCGTAGGTTTGTAGTTGCGGAAGCCATTGTCGGTAGGCCTCACGCAGCTCGTTCGATGCGGCCTTAAAGCACGTTGCGTTGTCGCTATACATGGTGCTCGGCCATCCTCGCCTCGCTGCGAAGCGACGTAGCGCGAGGAGTGCGCTGTCCGTTGACAGGCTGTATACACTTTCCAAGTGTATGGCTCGTGTTGCTAGGCATGTGTACAGACACACCCAGCGCTTCTCTCGTCGTCGGCCTATGGTCACGTACATAGGACCTAGGTAATCTTGCGCGGTGTAGGTGAATGGCCTCTGGTAAGCCTGTAGTCGCTCGGGTGGTAGGTCGCCAAGAGGTTGCGCGCGCGGCAAGGCTCGGCGTAGCCTGCACAGCGCGCAATCTCGCGCCACAGCTTTCACGGTCGGTCGTAACTGCAAAATCCAATAATTTTGACGCAATTGATTTATAACGGCCTCGTTATGTATATGCGCTGATCGTCTGTGAGCTCGTAGGACCATTAATCTGGTAAATGGATCCCTTCCGTCTAATATAACAGGATGCAGTGATGAGTACAAGACTGGAGCGCTACCTAAGCGGGTTTTCATACGTAGCACGCCGTCATCGCTCAGCTCGGGTGCTAGAGTGTATAATCTCGATTTCTTCTCCAGTTCTCGTCCCGCGTTCAGTGTTCGTATCTCGTCCGGGAAGCTCCTCCGCTGACTATTTTGTAGCCACATATGCTCGGCTCGCTTAATGTGACTTACTTGAAGCTGTAGTCTTCTATTTCTCGTTTTCAATTTTTCTACGAATAGCAACACGTAGGCTGTAGAGTTGATTAGTCGATCGTAGTTACTGAAACGTCGTATGTCCGGTAACACGCTCGATGGGTCCGGTCTCGATGTAGTCGTAGTCAGCGTGGTCTCCGCCTTCACGTTAGACTTCTTTTCAGGGAGGTCTTCACTCGGTTTTTCAGTGATATTTTGACTCGGCCACTCCGCCTCGGGTCGGCGTAGAAATGGCGGGCCTTTATACCAATCGTCGTCGATGTCGATTTTCCTCGTCGGCTTGCCTCGTGTAGCGTGGTCTGCCGGGTTCACGTCGGTCGGCACGTACCTCCACGCTTGTCGGTCCGATTTTTCAGCTATTTCAGCTAAGCGGTGTGACACGAACGGCTTGTAGTTTCGTGCGTCGTCTCTGATCCATCCTAGCAGCACTTGCGAGTCCGTCCAATAACTTACTTTTTCAATATCGTATCTCTGTTCGTTTTTTATTGTGTCTGCCAGTCGGACTCCGATAATTGCAGCTGTCAGCTCCAGCCTCGGCACGGAAAGTACTTTCAGGGGACAAACCCTACTCTTACCCGCCGCCAGGCTGACCTGCACTTCGTGTTCCGCGTTCTCTATGCGCCAATACGCTACAGCGCAATATGCCTCGGTCGATGCGTCTGTAAAAATGTGTAGAGTGTACCTTGTTACTCTACTCGGCGACTCGTATTGCCTCGGAATGCGTAGAGTCGCTACAAATTTCAGTGCTTTCAGCCACTGAAAAAAGTCTTCGGCTTCTTCGTTCGGTAACGGTGCGTCCCATGTCGTCCCTTTCGCCCATACTCGTTGAAAAATAATCTTCGCGCTTATTACGTATTGTGCGATAAGTCCCATCGGGTCGTAAATGGACATTATCGCGCTAAGTAGCTCCCTTTTTGTCGGCAGTCGCTCGCGAGTCTTCACGGCCTCCGGTACACGCAGCATCTTCGTGTTGTAGCCTAGCGTATCGGTGCTAGGGTCCCAGGTCATACCTAGAACGGTCTGCTGTCTCTCGCCTAGATGCGTCGGCTCCTGTGCGTGCAATTCCGGCTCTATACTCGCTAGCAATCGTTCGCTGTTACTCGCGTAGCCTCGCAAGTGAAAGTTCCCTTCGGCGTGAGAGTCTCGTACCTGCGATGATGTTCTTAACAGCTCGTTTTCGGTTTTGTATGACGCCACGTAGTCATCCATGTAGTGGTTGTTCTGGATATCGTAGACCGCCTCGGGATACTTATCTGCGTTATCGATCGCATTCCGGTTGCGCACGGAATGCGCGAGAAAAGGTGACGACACGTTCCCAAAACAAACTCGACTAAGTTTGTAAACCTGCGGCTCCATGTCTCTTCTTGTACCTCGCCACAAGAAGAGCTGGCTCTGTTGGTCCTCGGCTCGTATCTGGATCTGAAGAAACATCTCCTGTATGTCCGCTACTACTGCGAAGCTCCATTCGCGAAACCTCAGTAGTATGCCTAACAGGCTCTGTAGCAAGTCCGGTCCCGCTAAGATGTAATCATTCAGACTGTTTCCTTGGCTTTTTGCTGCGCAGTCGAATACGGCTCTCCCTTTTCCTTTGTTGAGGTTAAACACGCTGAAATGCGGCAAAAACCAAGTTCGATCGGTTTGTGGTGGTTCCATTATGCGTTCAGCATATCCTTTTTGTAGTAACTTCCGTATCTGGGCTGCGTAGTCCGCGGCAAAGTCCTTATCGCGTCGCATTCGCGATTCCAGATTATGCAATCTCGATCGTGCCATTGCATAACTCGGTGGTAGCTTCACTTCGTCGGACGCCCACAGTTGTCCTACCTCGTACCGGCCTCTCGTAGTTTTGCGTACCGTAGCGTTGAATATGTCGATGGCTCGCTGATCGCTCGGACTTACATTTTCTTTCTGTGTTACTCCAAGCGCCTCGATCGACCAATGTTTCTTCACTTGCTCGTTCAAGTCTTCGTCGTCGGTACGACAATGCATGACTGTTTGCTCGACGGTACGAATTATACGCGGCATTCTTCCGAAAAATGCCCATCCCAATGGAGTCTTCATCGCGCACGGCTCGTCCTCGCCGCCCTGCCTTATCTCCATGGGAGTTATTAAATGACTAAAGTCACCTCCAATCAGCATCTGTGGTACTCCCGTACCTGTGTAGCACTCGTCTCCTAGGTCTGCGAGATGCTCGTACTTCATTAACTCGGCTTTATTGAGCGACTGCGATCTGATTCCCAAACCTTCTACTGTTTTTACGACGATCCCGTGTGCGGTGCCTCCTCGTGCAGATCTCACTGTTGCCTTTACCGTTTGCGTGATTGATGTATGCTTCAGATTGCGTATTCCGCGGATACAGAGGGGCTCGTCCTCGCCCACTGCTCCTATCTCGTCCGCGACATCTTGATCTATCATTGATAGCGTCGATCCGTCGTCTAAAAAGGCAAAAATTTGAACTGTACCTTTCGGGCCTGTTACCGTAACAGGTAGCACCTTGAGCAGCACGTTATAGTTCGGGGTCGATGACACGTACACGCGTGGGTCGTTGTCCTCTCGTTCTGAGGGCCGCGGCTCCGCTCTCGCCGCTGGCTCGACCGATGACGTAACTCTCGGAGGGGCAACCGCTCGTTGCGCAGACAGAGTTACCGCCATTGTAGTGTCTTCGTTTGGCTCCTGCATCGGGTCAGCATGGAGTAATCGATGATGCACGTGCGGGCAGCCTGCCACGCCACACGCTTTCGCCTTACATTGAATCTTGAGATGTTTCGCGTCCATACATCTGTAGCAGATCCTGTTCAGCTTCGCCCATTCCCATCTCGCTCCTATGCTCTGTGTGGCGAGCTTACGACAGTCCGGTGTCGAATGATTGCCCCCACAATACAGGCACGTTGACTTCGCGACGTTTACATGACGAGCGGCGTACGTGACTTTCGGGCCAATCGCGTAGCGGCTCGCGTTCGCGGTAGCCGGAGTGGGGTAGCGCGGCGCGGATGCAGTCAGTCGAGCGCCGGTCGCGCGCGCGTGCGGCGGTGCATACGGGGTCTGCGCGCGCCTCGGGGCCGCGCGAGCGTGACAGAACGACATCTCTTGCTCGCTCTCCTCCATCAGGAAATCCGCGAGTTGTAGAATCTCCGGATCGTCGATGTCCCGATGCCTGGCTGCATAGTCGCACCATCTGCTGCGTAAATGAGGCGATAATCGGTCCGTGACTTCTCGTATGAGCATCGGATTATCGGCATAGTGTCTTCGGTCGACGTCTATGATTGTTGACACTATGTTCATAATCTTGATTGCGAAAGTGTTGAGATCGTTCGCGCTCGGTCCCAACTGCGGCAGTCTTCGCAAATCTTCGATCGCCTTGTCCAAAAGCACTTCGCTTCGGCCAAACTGCTTCTTCAATATCCGCATTATCATGTCTGGTTTCGTAGCGGTCGATAGGACGTGTGACACGCACGTCTTCGCGTCCCCGCGTAACGCCATACGCAGTCTCGCGACGTTTTCGTAGTCCGTAAACTTGTATCTCTTCGACGTCTCGGTGTACGTATTGTAGAAACTTCGCCACTCACTTACATCGCCGTAGAAGTGGGGCAACTCGAATATATCTTTCGGTGCCGGACGAGCCGCCATTTGCATTCTCTCGAATAACTGCAGCATAGACTCCGCAACCGTACCTTCGTTCGTGAGCTGCGTACGTGCCGTGTGCGGCGTACGGGGCTCGTCCGGTGGCGATAACGATCGCCGACGATCCTCGCGGCTCGGTGAGCGACGTCGAATATGCCGCTCCGCCTGCGTAGGTCGCCTGGGAGTGTCGTAGTCTGGCGGTGGCTCGTTGGCTAACCTTTTGTTGGACTTGACGGGCTCGGTTCGCGTCTTGTCCTGCGATTCGTCCATCCACTTAAGGATTCTTCTTTGTTTTTGCGGCTCGACGTCGTCTGGATCGGAAACCGCGTCGGTCGTACTACCTTCTGCACGTATTTGCAGCTTCTGGGTTTCTAGCCGCTTACGAATTAAGTCGGCTTCGAGTTGTAACTCCTTTTTCTTGATCGCCGCTAGCCGCTCGTCCGCTTCCAACTCGATCTGGGAGACTCTGGCTTCGACGATAGTACTCGCGCACGAACGCACTGAATGAGAGCGGGTAGGGGCATACGGGGTGCTTGCCTCCCTAGGAGTTACCTGCGGTTGTGACGTCGTATAGTCTCTGGTGACTGTCTTCGGATGACGTGACGGTATCGGTGTCGGTCTCGATAGACGCCGTAAGCGCTTCTTGAGATCCTTGCTCCACAGCATCATTGTATCTTGCGATGGAGACCTCGGTGGCCTCGGTAAGTCCCCAAACCTGGGTTCGATCGGTGGTAGCGCGGCCGCTGCGCCGAGCGGCTCGGCACTCGCAGCGCGCTGATTGGTCCTTTCTGCGCCGGTCGACTCGGCAGGTGGAGGGGAGAGACGCTCCGCGTCGGCGCCTCCGGCCCTCTCTGCAGCTACGCGGGCGAGCTCACGCGCTTGAGCCGCCGCCGCGCCCTCGTCTAGGAAGCGCTGCCTGTCTTCGTCGATCCGCGACGCTGACTTCGACCTCGTTTTTACCATATTGAGAGACATGGGCTTGAACACGACGTCTCGATGGGCTGACAGGAAATCCGGCTCCTCGAAGGACCAGAAAATAATGCAGTCCGCGACGCACTATAGCCTCCGGAGCTCAGTTGTAGAGTCTGGTCGCTGGCACGCCCTGCCGCCGCCACTCGTACTGCCGAGACGTGTCCGTTCCCACGCCGACTCACCCTCGAAGGACCAGGATAACTATCCACGAATTCGAATTAAACTAATTACGACACTTGTAAAAACTGACTTTTATTAATCGCGGTACAAGGTATAAAAATACTCCTAACACGGTAACTGAGAGTAGAACGACTGGGCACTTTAAACTTCTTCAGGTTTTCTTGAGGACTTTTTGATAGTAGAAGCTGCTTTTCCGATACTGTGTCTACCCAGTCGTCCTTCCCTGTATTTATACGAAAATTTAAGAAAAGGAAAGCTCCTACGATAAGGAGATAAGATCGATTTCCATTCGTTCGATTCGAAGGGCTCTGATTGGCTAATGACGCTATCCGGCCGCCATCGCCTCGATTTTAGTTATCTCGTTATCGCTTACATTATGTTTACTTAATTAATCACGTAATTATCGAATTAAAACTTATGTATCCTAACATCTAAACCATTAGGCTACTCGATTAGCGAATCCCTTCTGTTCTGCTCGGTAATACTCACACAATACGGGCTATTGTCCGCTCGCGTCGAGGACAATAGCGCGGGTTTTTTGCCCTTTCGCTGGCCGAATACAATACTTTGGCTAGGCCTATGACAATAGTACCTGCACTGATCGATAAACGATATTATTCTCTATGATTTCTACATACATTATTATGGTCGGATATTTATAATTTACGTGATATTTGATCGAACGTACTAACTCCATAGTAAAATCTGAGCGATATCGAAATGCTCGGCGGATTTTGTGTGACCAATGAGAAGTTGATCGTGCGTCCTGCTCATTCTTACCTATCCTTGTCTACATTTTCTTATGATTGGCTATAATTCGTGAGCCAATTAACGAATCTACATTTTAATCTCTTTCTAATGCTTTATCTCACTCTTTTTACTATGGGATTAGGAATTCAAGGGAAATAATTTGACCTTTTCTTATGAAATCGAATGAAACCTAGATACATAACTAATCCTAGGCTATAAAATAACGCGTATATACATGTTACTTACGAACTAATAACAATCTAGAGCGAATTTGCCTACCTAAACGATAAAATCTTTATTAAGAATACAATCTTAAACTATTCGATTTAAATTAACTTAGAATCATCTACTGTCGTGTTAGAGCGTCGCTAACACTCGTATAGATGGCGTTGACTGTTTCGTTTGTTGTTTAAATCATTGTCAAAATCATTTAAAAAAAATTGATATATTTTTTTAGTTTTAATCGTGTGTCGATGTGAATTTGCTGTGGCGCAAAATTTACTATTACAATACCGCTCTATCCTATTATATCCTCTTTGTCATACTGACACCTTTTATTATGGGACCAATGCCGAAATCTCGAAATATTAAATAAAAGTTGCTCGGTATGACCTATAAAGTCACTACGCAGTTTGAAAGGTGGTTAAAATGTCATCCTGTATAACGTATGGAAATAGTCAAGTGACTTTTCGTAGCATCTGTCATCCCGATATTTTTTTCTTTTCGTTTGGCGTTTGTCGATGAATGATTGCAATGTTAGAGGCCTAGCAGTGGCGAGACATATCGAGGACATTGTCGCGGTGAAATACTGCTGCAGCCGACTGCATATGCTAGATATAAGACAATTTGTGTACCCTGACAGGGTGTCATGGAAGCATCCTGTATAACTTTAATAACATCACATGTACATGACTTTACAAATAAACATCTTATCTTATCTTATCTTATCTCATCTCATCTCATCTCATCTCGTCTCGTCTCGTCTCGTCTCGTCTCGTCTCGTCTCGTCTCGTCTCGTCTCGTCTCATCTCATCTCATCTCATCTCATCTCATCTGATCTTATCTTATTACTGCAGAAAAAGTCAAAATGTCAATTAATCCAAAAAATAAAATTTGACTCGCAGCGCGACATTACTGCCGCTAATGTCAAAATCGATGTTGCTGCCCGGAACGTCACTTTCACTCAAACGTAATGCTTCTGCAGTCGCCATTAGAATGTCACCAGCCGTCTGACATTCTGTTGAACAGTTTTAAGGTTTTCGGTGCCCCTCTCTCAACAGCTATGGGAACACGCGGGCAGAGAACCGTAAAGTCCGTAACGAATTCCACTACCCAATTACGGGGCGTAAGAAATAAACTCGGAACCAAATTGAACGAAATAGAGTTACTTATCTTAAAGACCATTTGGAACTTTTTGAATATTATGCTATTTTGAAGAAAAAAACACGGTTGTAGGATTTTATCATCGATGTTTCGGAAACTAAATTTGAAAATTCGCCGTGTCTGACTGACCTAACATTTAGTAAAGCTACTAAATTTCGATGACATTCATGCAATCTTATACCTTTAAGCGAGCAATTCTCGTATATATGTATGTATGTATATTTCGGGGATCTCGGAAATGGCTCTAACGATTTCGACGGCGAAAAATCGATCTAGGTAGGTTTTTATAATGTTTTCCGAGCAAAGCTCGGTCTCCCAGATATTGTTACTAAAATAAATTAGTGCTAGTGCTCTGGTTAATAGATTAGAATATTTTCTTCTTCTTCTTAGCGTTTGTTTCGGCTTATTGCCACGGCTCATCGAAGCCTGGGGTCTGCTTTACAACTAACCCTAAGAATTGGCGGAGGCAGTAGTTTATATGAAAGCGCTGCCATCTGATCTTCCAACCTCGAGGGGAAACTAGGCCTTATCGGGATTAGGTTTCCTGGAATAGTTGCCGAATATTCGTGGCATCTCTACTAATATGTAAAACGTAAACTTATCTCTAAAGCCTATTATAGCACACAAGACTACATGAATGATGAAACACCGTGGCATACCGTGGGATTGTGATTGAAAATAATTAATTATTTATTATTGTGTTAATAATAATGAAATTGATAATTCAATGAATACCTATATTAGGTAATCCGTATTTTTTGACATTTAGATTTTTATTCTAGAAATTTTCTAGACTAGTATTTTTTATACAATTTTGGTGTTTGACGATCCTTTTGTTAATTCTTATTATTAAGTTTGACATATCTATAATAATTCAATGTTTTTAAGAATAATAATATTTGCATCAATATAATTGTTCTGATATTTAGATTAAGGTAATATTTAAAACTTGACAATCTAAAAGTGCTTGTTGCTAGGCCTATTTGAAAAAAGAATATATTGACTTTGACTTTGACTTTATTTTCCTTCCAATGTTAAAACCAAAAAATACTGAATTTATTTTTTAACTTAGTTACACAGAAATTGATTTCATTAGCTAACTCCTTAATCTGGCTAACTTAGCGTCGGTAGACCTTTGACAAGCTAAGCTCAGCCACTGAGGTTTGAATCGTCTGCCATTCTGGGATTCATTATAATAAGTCCAGATTAACGAGGGTTCCGCAAAAGTGGCTTTAAGATGGTGGCACACAGCGAAACGATTATTAAATTAAGGTGATGTTCGGATTGAGACTGCAGCAGCACCTGTTGCGGCATTACTGCTGGATAGCATTGACAATTTTCTTAAAAAAAATAGTGAAGGATTGAAGTTCTAGTCACAGCAGTACCTAATACGGCATCGAGCTTTAATTTTCAAGGAATTTGAGTGTGATAGGCTCCCGCGAATCCCCAAAAATGTACAATGGGGGTCCTTTTGTTTGACATCATTATTGAAAGTCATAATGTAATGATTGTCAGATTATCATAAGTCATAATTGTGAAACCGTTAACTTTTCAGGATTTTCATAAGTTTATCCTATAGATAGGTTAGGTTAGGTTTGTTTTATGGCAATCCTGAAAAGTTACGCGTTTCCGAGAAAAACCAAATTATGACTAACGAAAATGCGGACAAACAATACATTATGACTTTATGGAAAACAATAGAGAACCAGGAACAAAGATATGATGGAGTTGTTGGTGATTTTCTGGTGGAGTGATTCGGGACTATCTAAATAACCTTTTCTCACCTATGAAGTCATAGGGCCGCAAATATCAAACTCAATTTTGATGCCCGGATTTTCGACATTTGCGGCAGCAATATTGCGCAGTAATGCTGGTGTGTAAACTGAATCCGAACGGTAACTTTCACGTGCTTGTTTTAGGCAGCAATACTGCCGAGTTATTAAACGGCCACAAAATTTGCTCCCAATGTGCCACAAGCAGGTGTCCAATTAAAAAAGTTCCCGAACGTCCTAATTAGCCGGATACGCAGGCGGCTAATTGCTTCTGAATTAGACGGAAATAAGAAAACTCATTATTATAATAGCTGAACGTGGCGGCCGTCAAATACAGACCTAATTTACTAACTTTTTTATACCATAATGTTGGTTGTTTTTTTTACCGAGGGTTCCGTACTTTTCAGTATTTGTTGTTATAGCGGCAACAGAAATACATCATCGGTGAAAATTTCAACTGTCTAGCTATCACGGTTGATGAGATACAGCCTGATTACAGACAGACGGACAGACAGAAAGACGGACAGACGGACAGAGGAGTCTTAGTAATAGGGTACCATTTTGACTCTTTGGGTACGGAACCCTAAAAAAGCAGCAAATCAAAAAATAGCCACAACACAATCAGTTTCATTTGTTTCGTAGTGTTGGTAGCAAATGGACCGCGTAGCCTCAGAAAGGATCCTTAAAAGAATTTTCCCGCGTCGAGTTTTAAACGGAATAATGGAAAACAGAGTGCTTCGGTCTTATTTCAATACAGTGGCTATGGTATGGGCGAAATGTTAAGACAATCATACGGCCCAATTCGTACAAAACTTATAAGATGTCACACCTATAATAATAAGAATAAGAATAAGAATTGTTTATTGCCACATATACAAGTACAAAAGAAAATTACATAAAATAAGAATAAGAAACACAATTATTAATTTATAAGTACAATCAAATTGGGCAAAGGGTTTCCAGTCTCAGCGTGTGCCTGGCCGAGATGGCCGGCGCTGGTTTTCAGACCCGGTCCCAGACTAGGACGGTCGGAGGGTAGCATAATTATTAACTAAATCAATTACAATGATAACATCTGTGCTCGTAATTAAGTACGATTGACGCTATGATCATTAAAATAGGAACAATTGAAGATAATAATAACAAGTTAAATTACAAAATGGAAACTTATAACATATAAAAATGAAAACTTATACGATACTGATCTGTCAGAAAGTGAAATTTTTTTAAACAAAAACGTCGCTCCGGCGTCGACAGTACGCTGCCAGGGCATTCCACGAGAATGTCCCTTACGAAATGTTTTTGCCCTGTATGGCAGCTAATTCAATCAAATCCGTAAAGCTCGAGAATATACTGCCAATTTGTTAGCAAAGTCATGAACCCGACCCAATATCATTTTCTCAGCCTTTTCAAAACTATTAGAAGAACGGCGTTTCGTAAGGGACATTCTCGTGGAATGTACCTGCCACGTGTGCGCCAGCCGGCCCCGTCGCCTGAATAAGCTAACTTCAACATAATTTTCAGCACACTTGCTCAAAACGATGTTTTTATTCCACCGATTTTTGGCTCATAATCCTAGATATTAAACACGCGTGATCTTTCAGTGTATTATTCCACTCGTTCTTTTTCATTATATTATCCGACTGAGTTAAGAAGCTAACTGATTGCTAATAATATGCATGGAAAGGGAGCCTTCTTTAAATGGTCGGACTGGCGGGCACGGGCGCGCCCGACCGCCTGCGCAGTGCGCGGCCCGGCCGGCCCGCCCGCCGCGCCGCCCGCGACCGGGGCGAGCGAGGGCCGGCCGGCAGTACGAGTATGACAGATGAAACACACAATACTAACTGTTTTAACTATTAAAATTTGATTAATATGAAAGTTTCTTTTTTCTCGCAAGTGTGTTGAAAAACGTCGTATGAAACGCGTGTGCATTGGTCATTACACACATCGGCTTTCTTATTGCGCGCTCGCTTACAGCTCGCGCGCACAATATCGCCTCGTGTGTATTGACCAACTTAGCACACTTGTATAATAATGTACTATTGTATATCACCATCTCATAACCGCATAGCCTCTAATTACAAGCTTTACAGTAATTGTTACACTGATACAAAAAGCCCCTTTATATGCTACTCACGCAAGATAAGATAAGATTCGCAGCCCGGAACATAATTGCCCATAGGCGGACTTATAAAATCGCGCCTAAAAGCAAACTGTAATAAAACGGGAAAAATACCGCTTATGCTGGGTATTGCGCTTATGCGGGGAGGGTGGAGCGCCTGTTACAGCGAAGGCGGAGCGGAAGTATTAATAGCTCGAAAATGTCGTGCCCGGCAAGCTCGGACGAATTTCACCTTCCCATGCAAACGGAGTTTCGTTCTCATTTTAAAACTACGTTTTGGACTGTAATGAAAATAAAACTTTGCACATACAATAACATGAAGTATATTTAGGTTTGTAATTAGTTTATTTAGCTCTAGTATAAAAAAACAATCCAGAACAAAAACAAATTTTGTATGAAAAACTTAAATTCGCTGTATTTTTTTACTGCTTTAAACTGATCCGCCGGGAATTTCACTACCGTAATTGACTTTCGAAATTCCATTCAATTAAGTATTTATCGCCCTAACCAAAAAGGACGGAGGGGTGAGACCCATTGCTGTGGGGTCTACTTTACGACGTCTGGCATCAAAAATTGCGGTTAGACACGTTAGATCAAAATTGCAGTCCCTTTTTGAACCAATACAGCTAGGTTTCGGCACGAAAGGTGGGTGCGAGGCAGCCGTCCATGCCCTAAGGACCTACCTTTCACTCAATGATTGCGAAATTGTAGTCAAAATTGACGTTAAAAATGCTTTTAATTCGGTTAGTAGGGACACTTTGCTGACAGAAGTAAAGGACAAAATTCCAGAGCTATACAATTACCTTTTCTTTTGCTATTCAAACTCATCTAAATAAATGTACAAGTCACATGAATTATCTTCTGAGGTTGGCTGTCAGCAGGGTGACCCTCTCGGGCCAGCAATTTTTAGTTTGGCTATAAATCCAATTATTAAAAATTTAAAATCAAAATTCAATGTCTGGTATTTAGATGACGGAACTCTAGGAGGCGACGTGAATACTGTGCTCTCTGATTTGTCTTTTATTAAGAGTAGTTTCGAAAATATTGGTTTAGAACTGAATTTCAGCAAATGTGAACTCTTTATTCAAAAACCTTCTTGTTCTTTGGCAGACTTACAACCCAAATTTGACGATCTGGCTCCTGATATCAAATCAGTAGACAAGTATTCTCTTTGCCTCCTGGGATCTCCTATATTCGAAGAATCTTTTCCCGGTTATATTTCTAACTCTATAACTAAATTCAAAAGTCACACGAATCGCTTACTCGAAATTAGCCCTCATTATGCTCTTGTGATTCTTAAATTTTGTCTTTTTGTCCCTAAATTTACATATGTGCTCCGCTGCTGTCCTTTTTGGAAACATCAAAATTTATTGTCGCCTTTAGATGATTTGATCAAAATTAGTTTAGAGACTATTCTAAACATTCAGCTAAGTGAGCCTTCCTGGTCTCAAGCGTCCCTCCCTATTCGGTTTGGAGGTTTAGGAATTCGCAAAATTTCCAGTGTGGCTTCCCCAGCCTTTTTGGCGTCCACTCATAGCACGTCTGGTCTCATAGGAAATATTTTAAGGGCTTTGCCCACAAACTGTGAGATTGCGGGTTTTGAGGACGCCAAAAATGCTTTTAAAATTGCTTGCCCGGGAAAACAATTTCCAGACAACCCAAATTCACAAAGGAGTTGGGATAATGTTTACTGTGATTTAACTTACAATATTCTCCTAAACAACTGTACAGGTCCAGACCGCGCGAGGCTTTTGGCGGTCGGAGCCCGGGAAGCGGGTTACTGGCTACATGCCCATCCTTCGCCTAATACTGGTACTTTCTTGGATCCGGCCTCCCTTAGACTGGCGACTGGTTTGCGACTCGGGGTTTCGGTGTGTACGCCACACATATGCTCTTGTGGCACGGACGTGGACCGACTGGGACACCATGGATTATCTTGTCAAAAAAGTGCCGGCCGTTTTTCAAGACATGCGTCGCTTAATGACATAATCCGTCGGTCTCTTGCCACCATCAATGTACCCGCTCTTCTTGAGCCGACTGGCATTATCAGAGATGATGGCAAGAGGCCCGATGGGATGTCCTTGGTTCCTTGGAGCTTGGGACGGATGTTGGTGTGGGATGCTACCTGCGTAGACACACTGGCACCGTCCCACCTCCAACGGACTAATGTAAAAGCGGGCGGAGCGGCGGAAAGCGCCGAAATTTTAAAACGTAATAAATATAAGAGCCTCGGTAGAGAGTATCATTTCGTTCCATTTGGAGTTGAAACTCTAGGTCCATGGGGTCCCAGCGCGCATAAGTTGTTTGCAGAAATCGCGAAGCGTCTGGTTGACGTAAGTGGTGACCGAAGAGCTGGCGGCTTTCTCGCACAACGTATCAGCATTGCGATACAGCGGGGAAATGCCGCCAGCATCCTTGGTACAATGCCTCAAGGGCCTATTTTAGATTTAAGCTAGTTATTAATTTCGTTTACGTAGTACCACTGTATATGTTTCAAGAATACATATTAAGTTTTTTTTTTTTTTTTTTTTTTTTTTTTTTTTTTTTTTTTTTTTTTTTTTTTAGTATTTACTGTATTATCAATCACATATAAAATTACAAGTTCAAAATGATTTTTTTTAAGGTTTTATACAGGGTGGCTGGCAGTTTCATAATATATTTAGTGTCGTGTCGTTGGAGTAACATTAGGGCAACGGCTTAGTTTTTTTTTTCAAGTTAGTCTTATTATTTAGCAAAAACTAGAGCCATATTTTAACCTAGAGCCATATTTTTCATAGACCTTGAAAGAGCACAACGACCACTTATCAAGATCATGTATTTCAAAAAGAATAGATTTCCTACTGAACTACTATACCAAATTAGTGGACTTCTATCTATCAGAAAATTGTACATTCTGCAGACTTCCTTAAAAAAACAAACTTCCATTCAACCCAAACTACAAAAAGAAAAGATTGATCGTCAATATAGCTAATCCATCTAAAACTAGAACCTCATTTGCTAGCTCACAGTTTAACATAAAATCCGCACACCTTTACAATAAAATTAATAAATTACTAGACATACACTCCAAATCTTACCATGAGTGTAAAAAGCTCCTAGCACATTGGCTAAAAACTAAATCATATGATGAGACAGAGAACTTACTACGTTGAATCTAAACAATCGCACACACACACACATGCACACACACATGCACACACACACGCATATACACACCTACACTCACATCACACATCCACATACGCTCTTACACACACACAGAAAAGATCTCTCTTTACGCTCGTATTATTTCATACATCTACATGTAACTTTTTAAATTGTGTTTCTTTTAATTTCTAATGTAATATAAATCTGAATTCTAAAATGTTAGATTGATCTATATGTTTGTTTAGTTTAGGTTACTTTATTTACATAGTTATAGTTTATAGTTAGCATGTTAAATTTAGAATTGATTGTATTAGTCATGTTATTGTCTCTATGTAAAAACATAGTTAAGGAAGTGCGGTGTCTCCCGACACAGGCATTCTTATGCTTACTGGGCGGCACCATCCCTTTAAATCATTATGTAGTGCTAATTTATTAAATAAAGAATTTTTGTATTTTTTTTGTATTTTTTGTATTTGTAACTTGTTTTACACTTAAGTTTTCTGTAATTGAGTTGAAGTTAATTTATTTATAAGTTTAATGTAATTTAATTTATTTATTTTATAATTTATATACTCAACTAATATATTTGCGCATATATTAAGCGCAGTGTAAACTAACAAAATATCGGCCGACTCAATTTCAACCTCAATTTAAAAAAACCGGCCAAGTGCGAGTCGGACTCGCGCACCGAGGGTTCCGTACTTTTTAGTATTTGTTGTTATAGCGGCAACAGAAATACATCATCTGTGAAAATTTCAACTGTCTAGCTATCACGGTTCATGAGATACAGCCTGGTGACAGACAGACAGATGGACAGACGGTCAGACGGACAGCGGAGTCTTAGTAATAGGGTCCCGTTTTTACCCTTTAGGTACGGAACCCTAAAAAGAATCTCCGCTTAAACTAGCACCACACAAAACCGCTGCAAAGAAAACAGAGGATTACAAACTCAGTAATGTACTCACGGTAAATTAATTTCTTTCATTTCAAGCCAGCTCTGCGTAATGAAATCTGGAATAAATGTTGTTACATCAAGAGCGGCTAAATTCTATAATAGCACAATCGGAATAGGACAAACCTCGAAATCTCTGGACCAGTCCTGAAATTTTAATAACAAAACTTCCGTGAGACACAGACATATTAAATATATTAATAACGGGTCACTCACGTACGTCGGGTACGAAGTGGAACATGTCGAGCGTTTTCGACTTAAAACACGTGAGTCACCCGTTATTTAGTAGATTGTTAACCAAGGGATGAAAGGCACTCATTTCTGCCGAGGTATTTTGGGGCTCGAACGCAGTGAGAGCGCCAATAGTCCGAGGAAGAAATGATGCCTTTCACCCGAGTTAAACACTCTACTTTTCATTTCGAATACGAGGAAAGTAAAATGCATGTTTTTTTTTAAACATGACTAAGTATACATTTTTATAGTATTTCTGGAGGGTACTTTCAATTAACAATTCAGGCAAAAGTATCGTTATTTATGGAATGGAGAGTCAAATATCAGAATGGAAATTGTATAACAAACCCATTTAAACTCAAATTTCAATTGCTTATCTTAAAAAAAAAAAAAAACGTACTTCGAACGTATAATGCTCTAGTGCAGACACGTATCATTTTCTGCACACCTTTTAGAACAACAATGACCCGCTTTCAGAGCATGAGAAATGAAAAATATATTTAACAGTCCTGAAATTTGGTACGCATGTTAATTTAAGGTCTCTTTTTCATGTCCACACTATTTGACATTTGAGGAATTCGAGGAACCGCCGCCATCTTAGGAAATGTGTACCAACTTGGAGAAATTTGCATTTTACTCGGAATCTAAATTCTCTATGACAATATGATGTAAGGCAACATTAAAGCCGCTTAAATTCTACACCTTGCTCTTGCTCTTGCTCCAAGTCGGACTATTGGCGCGAGCAAGACGCACTATAATTAAATACCATAATTCAGGTATCTTTCTGTTGTCAGTGTACGTTCGTCGAATTGACCTGTGCAGCGTCTTACGTAAGCGAATAACTCGCGGACGCGGTGGGCCCACGGCGTTCGCGTTCGCAACGAGATCGCCCACGTAGGACACCACGTAGGATTCACCCCAATCACCCCGCGCCGCACCGTTTCGCTTCGCGTTCGCGTGTTGTTCGCCTACGTAGTATGCTGCGTATAATCTTGTGTCGCTACGTCGTAGCCCGTAGCTGGTATATCCCGCTTCGTAGCAAGCACTACAACATCGTATCGTGATTTGCCATTCGAACACATTATATGTATATTAACAATTCAAGTTTATAATATAAAATATTAAGCGGCTCAACCACGGATAATTAAATTTCCTATAAAATAATATTTAAATCTCTTTCAACCTACATATTTAATATTATGAAAAAGTTTTGTTACAAATTCCATTGAAAAATTCCATGAATTCCGTCCAACATATTAAATTTCCCAATATATTCCCATTCGTGGAAAAATTACTGCACAAATTAATCAAACCGGCATTGATTAATTTCAGGTTTAAATACAGTTCACTGCATTTCCTGGGTTCAATTTGCGACTGAACAGTGAAAAGCCTACAATATGTCACCGTCGACAGCTCATTCTCAATAGTCACGAAATAATAGCCGTACCAACTTACATCTACTCTCAAATCACACAAAAATCAACTTTATTTTCGCTGCGGAACGGTCAAGCTTTCCGCAGACAAAAAATAGCTAACACGCCTGACATGTCCAGTATTTGGTGACCCGCAATAAACCTCAAAAGTTCCCCTGGACAGCGTTAAATTATGAAGCTTGAAGAGGAGGCAGAGGTCAAGTAAGGTTGGTCGGAAAGAGAAACACATCACGCGTCAGCAAAATCGGGACGTTGGGCTCGAACAAAGTGCATCTAGTTAAAACGGGGGGGTACAATAGCGCCATCAATATTGGCTGGTCCCCCCCCTCCACTCCGAAATGGCGACGAAGAGCTGTCGAAGCCTGTTCGACACATTGAGACAATGAGAATGACAGCGCAGAGTAGAGGAGGCGAGAGGCTGCGAATCATATATTTTAATGTGTTTTTTGTGTGTGGATTTCATAAGATAAGATAAAATATGGTGAGATATCTTATCTAATGGTTTTCGGGGACCCTTGCGGATACATTTCGACCCATAGGGATCTTTTGTGCAGTTACCACCTAGGAAAAGATCCGTCAACTACTCAAGAGTTTTTCCCACCATCTCCATGTGCCGGATGATGGAGCTCATAGGTAGCTGAGCATTTTGAATTCCTTTGGTTCTAGATAGTTTGCATCATTTCAGCATTGCCAATTGTTCGGAACTGTCAAATTTTTGTTCTGACAGGCCGATATCGTCCGGCGGACTGATAGTCAGTGCTCTTTAGTGCTTCTAGTTTAGTATATACAGTTAGCAGTTAAGCTCGATCAGCTGATGCTTTTCCGCCATCTTGGCGAGAACCAAACTGCGGAATCGCCGTGAAGTTTGCGAGTGTGGAGTCATACGTCAACGTCGCGACATGTTCTCTCCGCGAAGTCGCGCCGCGATTCACGCACATTGACGCACATAGTCTTTGCCATTTTCAAAATTACCCCGCTTTCGAAGCACGCAATGCACGTTATCAAAAACATCTCTGTATCAAACTACTCTACATCAGCGCAGCACCGGTCTGTTGAAATAAAGCTCCACATACACAGTAGTATTAACCGAACGTGGACTGGTTGTTATTTACGTGTTTTGAATGCATTCGCCGATATTCGTGGAAATACTATAATAACACGAAAACATATAAATTGTATTAATAAAATATAATTAAGGACCAGTTTTTGGTCCTTTTTAGGGTTCCGTACCCAAAGGGTAAAAACGGGACCCTATTACTAAGACTTCGCTGTCCGTCTGTCCGTCTGTCTGTCTGTCACCAGGCTGTATCTCACTAACCGTGATAGCTAGACAGTTGAAATTTTCACAGATGATGTATTTCTGTTGCCGCTATAACAACAAATACTAAAAAGTACGGAACCCTCGGTGCGCGAGTCCGACTCGCACTTTGCCGGTTTTTTGTGTATTAAGTTAGTTTATGACGATAATAATATAAATTCATGTACATTAGTCTAGCATAATTTATAATGTAATTTCATATTATGAGAATAAATATCTAATCTAATCTAATCTATAGTTTATAAAATAATCTCTGTCCAAAGCCGTTTCCAGTCGGCGGTGCTGAGTTCGCTGAGGTCTTTCTGCACTTCGTCTCTCCAGCGGTACCTAAGGCGTCCAAACGGTCTTCGGCCAATTGGTACTCCAGAGTACGCCCTCCAGACTGCTGCTGCTCCAGAGTAGCATGTCGGTCTTCGGTGTCGGAGGCCAAGATCCACTTCGGGACGTCGTGCCACGGCAGTAAAGCATGTAAGTTATTTTATAATATGTATCTTAAATAATTAATAATGTGAATTAGTAATACAAAGCTTCAAGAAAAGAGCTTAAAGGCCGGCAACGCACTTACAACGCCTCTGGTGTTGCGGGTGTCCTGGGCGACGGTAATCGCTTACCATAAGACGATTTGTCTGCTCGTTTGCCTTCTATTTAAAAAAAACCATTCGTTACATATTACAAGACAAGGATTCACCCCCATGACCTAAGATTTTTTATTTAAATTCAAATATGTATAAAACAAAACAAACAATAAATATAAGAGCCTCGGTAGAGAGTATCATTTCGTTCCATTTGGAGTTGAAACTCTAGGTCCATGGGGTCCCAGCCGCGCATAAGTTGTTTGCAAAAATCGCGAAGCGTCTGGTTGACGTAACTGGTGACCGAAGAGCTGGCGGCTTTCTCGCACAACGTATCAGCATTGCGATACAGCGGGTAAATGCCGCCAGCATCCTTGCTACAATGCCTCAAGGGCCTATTTTAGATTTAAGCTAGTTATTAATTTCGTTTACGTAGTACCACTGTATATATCTTGTATGTAAATAAATTTGTGAATTGTGAAACAAAGCGCATTTTTCAATTTAAAATCAATACGTTTTTAAATTATTTGTAAAAGCTAATTTTTTCTTAAGCATAAATTAATTAATATTATAAATAACCACGTTTGTTTATTTTGTACACGTGTTTTAACTTTAAGCTGAAATAAGATCTTTATTAATTTGCGCTCTCTTCATAATTAATTAAAATTTGCTCTTAAAAGCTTTACACGTGCCCGTAATAATCCTGTACCTATTAGGAAATAATATTTTGTATGGATAACACAAATAAAAATAAAAAATAAACATATTGCTTATAGAACAATCTTACACAAACTGACCTAGTCTTACATATATATATATATATATATATATATATATATATATATATATATATATATATATATATATATATATATATATATATATATATATATATATACATATACATGTAGGATTATGTTAGGCCTCTTAATGAAAAGTTGAAAACCAGACTTAACATAACTAATAAAATATTTTTTTGTTAAATTAAACATTTATCTAAGCCGAATTCGAAAAAAATTGGCTAATAAAATATTACGCTTTACTACCCGTGCCAAATCGGGACGGGTCGCTAGTATACATATAAAACATGGATGTTATGGAAACAGGAACAAATTCAACGGAACGAAGGTGCCTTGGTAAATAGATTTATATCCCGATATTTTCATCTAATCCATCAATTTCGTATTTGAGATTTGATACAGCATTGTTTGCAGTGAAATCGGATATTCAGCAAGAGTTGGCACTATAACAGATAACGTACTCGTACAAGAGATAGGCCACGCTCAAATAAACAGTCGTATTATTTTAAAGACTATGAACTCTAAGTACTAAGAATAAATTAGAATTTTACTAACGCTGTAAGCGAGGTTTAGACTAGCCAGAACTTGCATGCAATTTACGTTACATTGCTGACTACTAAGGTTAACTGCATTCAAAATGTTTATCAGATACCGCAATGTAATGAGAATTGCATGCAAGTTCTTGCTAGTCTAAACCTCCGCTGTCTAAACCAGCCCTATTTTAGGCGATAGAATAAAAGTTTCACTTTCAAAATAGTAAAATATAAAGTAAAAAAAGTATAAGTAAAGTAAAAGTAAAATTCATTTATTGTACACAAAGAATTAGGCAGAAACAAAATTAACTGGTCTTAAAACTAAGGGACAATTTATGTACATTTATGCATTTACAATGACGGTTGTACCGGTTCCTACACTAGGCGTGGCTTGGCACGTAGGTAACCAATCCAGACACGAAATATCAGTGACATGATTTGTGCGAAATGCCAATAAGACACTATAATATAATATTTAATATATTTAATAAGACACTATACTTAAATTTAAAGAAGTTACTAATCAGTAGGTAATAACAATAATACTAGTTACAAAGCTAAATTTAAGACAGGGTGAAACTAAATCTACATACATAACTAAACTTAGGTTTACAGGTGATGCATGTGCAATTTTGGGTGTATAGGTACTGTTTAGGTGCGCGCGTGTGTGTGTGTGTGTGTGTGTGTGTGTGTGTGTGTGTGTGTGTGTGTGTGTGTGTGTGTGTGTGTGTGCGTGTGTGTGTGTGTGTGTGTGTGTTGTTGAGAGTGAATATAATTACTTGACTACTTTCATGAGATCCTCTATATCCTCATACGTAAGGGAGCTGAGCCAGGCTGATACTATTTTCTGGGCTTCTCTAACGGACAATGTTTTAATGGAGATTTTAGAATTAACTTTATTATAAACAAATGGATGCAGAAAGTTAGGCAGACGGTGAGCAAAAACTGACGAAGTCGAGGGTATGGGTACTTTGATATACAAATATTTGTTTACAATTATGTAATCTGTGATCGCAACTCAAGCTACTCACACCTTCCAAGGCTATTGTTGCCGTGTGCCTATAGAATTATCAACATTGTACATGATCGAATTTGATCTCAGAAATCTCAGAACCCCTAGCACAGGGCGGACACGCCATACTTAAAAAATCACTTGCGTTTCTATGTGTGAAGGGGACGTCTGTACACGCGTCATGCGTCATAGTGTAAGTTGCTTAAAAATAGTACTGAGAGTACGCCAGAAGTCCGCCAGATTTCTGTCGCGGGGCGAGGTAATTCGAGTCTGGGCGGGGCGGTGCGTGGCCGTTCTATAAGATAATACTATTAATTATTCTGTACCCCTAGTGTCATTCGATAGCGTGACGTGCGTTCGCGTTTGCGTTATGTCTATTTTTGTATGGGATTATGAACAGCGCGCCAAGCGGGACGTTTTGGAAACTCATAATCCCATACAAAATGACACTTAACGCAAATGTGTTGTGTTATTACACTAGGGGTACAAGCGCCATCACACAGATCTGAAGAACGAAAAATTTCAACTAGTACCAATATACTTTAATTTAAAACAATGCAGACATCTGTTTGGTAAAAAAAAAGTATGGGTTAGCACTATTACTAAAGAGTTATTTTTTAAACCAACCTGTTTCTATCTCTACTTATACATTAATACATCCATTAACCATACATCACTCATAATTTGCAGCATCTTTTACACAGCTATCTCTCATCCACTCAAAACATCCGATCTTGAAACTTCCATATAAATCCTTCATTTCATATCAGTCATTCAAAATTAGTCCTTATTCTAATAACACTGCAGTCCACGTATTCACAACCGCAGCACCTGTAATGAAATGCGATACTCATTAAAACTTCTGGGCATCCTTCAAACTGTCACAGCGAAGGTGCTCGAAATAGTTTAAGAGCTAGCTTCAGATATTTTCCATTAAAAAATAACAGGTATAATTAATTTATTTTTATTTTAACGATGCATAAAACTTAATTAGTTTATTTATAAAATGATATAACTACTATTAGGTAATCGAACTTGATGCACATGTTTTGATTTTAGTTGATAAATTTTATTTCAAAATGGCAATGAATTTTTTATATTTTTCTTGACATTTTCAATTATTTTGTTGACTTCTTTCCAGTTGACTGCACTAATTCTTTATTGTAATTCTGCATATTGAAGATAAAATGTAATAGATATTGACGATGCTAAAGCGACCCAATTGATCCTACTTAAATAAATGGAGTTTTCTTTTTAGTAAAAAAAAATAATTTCGTAAAAAAGCTCCTCTTTCAGCATCAGTTAAAATTGTCGCTGTCATTTATGTTATAAAAACGAATCGATTGACACCTCATTCGCCAGAATTGCTAGATCACTACGCTATACATAACACAAATATACACACTTATATATTTTATTTACATACATACATGTAACGCTGAGGGGCTAAGATAGCCGCCCTCTATCGTCTGTTTGTAATATATCGTTCAGGAGCATGTTTTGTCTATACATGGTGCACCGTTGAGTGCGATAATGCACGAGTCCTCGCCGACGGAACTGCAAACAGCGCGCGACGACATTGCGGCAACGAAAACTGCCCGCAACAGTTAAACATACCCTTGACACCTGCTACTTTTCCCCAAACTCTCCCAACTGAATATTATACTCATATAAATCACAATACCACGTCAAACCCCCAATCCGGCTCGAAGGACCATGTACAATTTTGCAGCAGGGTCTCGAAGAGGAAGCAAGAACAAATACCGTGTTTAATGATAAACCGTATATTTATTCTACTATATCCGTGTTCAGTTTGGTTGTCCTATAAATTACGAACCTTTTTCGTGGCCAGCGGGCTTAGCACGGTAGCATTTTTATCGCCTGTCACCATGCCTGTCACGTTCTAACAAGTATGTAAGTGCGAAAGTGACAGGCATAGTGACAGGTGATAAAAATGCAACCATGCTGACACCGCAGCTCTTTGCCTAAAATGCATGAATACATTGCGCGATTTGTGAACAGTGTAGGGCAAGAGTTGTGTGAGAAGCAGCAATGAGAAGGGGGTGGTGCTGTGACGTAATCATTGAGAAATAATAAGGATGTGGGCGTTGATATCGATAAATTAATTGTGAAGTTATGGTTATGGTTACCTGGAATATTTGACTGGAAGTCTGAAACGTCCGCAAACGATACCACAATGCTATGAAATCGCGTTTAAATATAATGAAAGAATATAAAGAATAAAAACCCGACAGTGTAATTTTTAATATTTTTATTTTATTTGTATCTCCTTGGATATCACGGACCTATGCATCCCGGTCTTTTGATAGGCTTGCGTGGGGATATAGATCCAACACGTAGAGGCCCCCTTGGAGAGCTTTAATGTCATGTAGAACATGTCATGTTATTTTATTAATTATTAGATTTTGACATACATAGTTGCCTTTTTCCCCCCTATTATTGTATTATTTTAATCTTGACTTTTTGACATTACCTAGGTTAGTCGTATATTTTTACAATTATTTTGGATATTTTTATTTTTTATATACTTAATTATTTTGACTGATTTTTACTGTTTACTCTGTATAACAAAACTAGCCTTAAAATTTATAATTTTTGTTTCATTATTTTCGTATGCATACATGTTTTGCACATTGTAATTTTGACAGAAGTGAATATTATAATTTTCCTTAATCTTCCGTTGACCACGAACGCTGTAAAGGGTTTGAGCCGTCGGGAATATTTTAAATTAATTACATCCGATATAATCTGTTTACATAAGTAGTTTTATTTCATCGATACCAGGTTTGCCGCAGCACTATCATAGTGATACGCTGTCACGTCGAGGATCTCGAACTATCCTAACAAGTCTTGAGCCATTGTTATTAAGATGTCTACCAACTTGATATTGGTACTTGCTACACTTGTAACGATTGGAAAGTTCGTCGGTGAGTGGAAATTTCTGTATCGTTGCCAGAGAATTTGATAGTTTAATCTTTTAATTACGACAGTATTCTCAATTTGCGCGTTAAAGTTATAACTATAAATGAACCAACAAGCAAGACAATTGTCAAGGTCGTGTCAAAACCAGTTTAATATTCGTAGTTCGCTACATCACCTATCTCTTCGTCCATCGCCGACACACTTCATGGATCATTTGGAAACCTTATTGCAATGGGATAAGGACTGCAATAAATCAGTTAAGTGTGCTGCTATTAGCACGTAGCACGCACGTAGCGGGAGGACAATTCAAACAATCCAATATCGAATTTATGTAATTTTGTTATCACTTACGCACAGGGACCGGACAACCCTTTCCGCGATAAAACCCTTTCAATGGGCGACACTTAAACACGGCTAACACATTGAAAGACTTTCCCTTTTGAACTGCAAGCCCATTCATACCCTTACCTTTGACTAACCCTTACCGAAAAGCTAACCAAAAATAAGGCTAGCTCTTAATAAGGGTTACCCTTATCTTTAAGCGCTTTTTATAAAGGTTTCCCTTTGCGTGAAAGAGACAGGATTAGTATATATCTACGGTAGTGTATGAAAAGGAAAGAAAATACGTGCCTAGTCAAAGAACGCCGCCGTCGCCGCCGACGATCGCTCGGATTCGAAGTTAATGTGTGCTTTATGAACAAGGTAGACGACTTAAATTAGAACGCTTATATGCTAAAAGGGAAGCCCTTTATAAGGCTAACCCTTATAAGTAATATGCAAGGTGTTGGTGAGCGGATGATAAGGGTTTTGTAAGGGTATTTGGGCTACCGATTACTCAAATGTGGTAGCTTTATATAAGGGTTTTTAAAACCAAAACAAAGGGTTTCGTCTGGCAAAGGGTATGGTGAGTTAAGCCTTATGCAATACCCTTATAAAACCCCGATAAGGGATAGCGGGCCGGTCCCTGCTTACGCATGCTTTTCGCTCGCATGGTCGAGTTCCCAAACACCTTTACGAGTAAAGATAAGATAAAGATAAAGATAGTTTATTATTCAAGTAGGCATATTACCAACAATGCGCTTATGAACGTCAAATAAAGCTACGCCGGCTCTGCCCCGAGAAGATTTAAAGTTATTTTCTACGTCCCAAAAAATATTTATTTGACCTTATTGTCAGTGCCTTAGAGGCGATGTATTACCAACCGACAAACCGCTCTGATCACCAGGTTGGATGGTTAGTAATCTAACTTTTTTTTGTACTAACGGTTCATTAATGGTTTATCATTTGGTAATATTAAGTAATAAGCAACTGACAAACCATTGTATGGTTTATGCGAAAGGAAAATATGTCTGCCACTTTATGCCGTTTATTTATCTACAATAATATTTAATGTAATTATTTCAAACGTGAAATTCAATGTGTCGCTCCCTGAGTCGACGAAGCTCCGCTATGCGGGGCTCCTATTCCCGGGTTTTTGCCCTTTGGGCATCTGAAGCAACCTAACGGACCTATCCTCTATTAGTTGAATGTGACTACAGTCAAAACATTACACAATAACTTTACGATCGACTGCCAACATATCAACAACTAGTTTTATAATGTAAAATTTATTTACAAAATATGCAACAATAAAATAAACCACCATGAAACCAAGTAAAGAGATGTCTGTTAAGAAGAAAAAATACTAGCCGACCAACCACGTTGTCGATCACAAAAAAAAAATAGATACGGACTAACCAGGGCCGTGTTGCATAATAAACTACAACTAATACAAGCGGAAGTCCTTTTCTAATTTCTATTATTAATTTATATTGTTAGAAAAGGAGTTCCGCTTTTAATATTAGTTGTAGTTTATTATGCAACACGGCCCAGGTTGTTGGTTGAGAAATAAATAAGTACTAATTTGACGGTTAAGAAAAAAAAATACTAACCAACCAACCAGATGGACAAAGCGGATTGCCAGTTGGTAATACATCTCGAAGCGTGTAAATATATTTATGGAACGTGAGCTGTTTGTACATGTTTTGGTGCGAGTGAGACGCGCGGGCGAAGGAGAATGATAACAAAATGATATCATTTCGACATCAAAATGTACGTTCGAATTGGCCTCCAGGTAACATTTGATATCTGATAAGGCAGCTATAATTAGATAACAAGGTTATTGAGAGCATCGTCAAAAGAGACGTATAGTCTACATATTTTCTTTGCACTTAAGCTGATTTAGTTTCAAAGGTAGGTTTTCATTGGATGATTGTTTTAACTGGCGTCATCTCACGAAAAGGTATTGTGAGTCATTGTAGTGATGATGAATTGTATGTAGTGTTAGCCATTTACGAGATAATACTCGTAATACGGTTATGTACTTCAGTTGCAAGTAGATCACCGGCAGATAACGTTGTAAAATCATGAACATATTCGTCTTGTGTGTTTTGTTTATGAACTATATTAGTGATACAATTGCGTTAGGCAGAGGCGATTTGGAAAAGTATGGGCCTTTACATCAAGCGCTGTACTCCAAATATATCAAATGTAAGTACCTATTACTGTTTTGGTACTTGTACAATCACCGGTGGATCTGAAGGCTGAAAATGCACACGTGTTCTTCGTTTATTTATCATGTATGTTGGTCTTGCTTGTCATGGCATCAAGGCCTTTAAAGTTAGTGTGTAACTAATTGAAGAACAAGCCTATACGAGATAGGATATTGTAATGTGCTTTTTAGCAAAGTGTGACATTTTCATATTTTAATATCTATATAAATTCATTTATTCCATTTATATACCCTGAATACAGATTTCTTCCTTTTCGTAAGTACTTAAAAAAAATCCGTATCTTCTCTCTCTCTGTCTCCTCTTAGCAATTTATTTGCAACATTTTTCCCGAATCTGGTTTAGTCTAATTCATTATCCACAAAGTTAATATTAAAAATATCTACCCATTGATTGATCACCACAAATTAATTTCTCCCTGTCTGTCCGCAGGCGACCACGATAAACACACCAATCTAGATGTCAGCTTAGTCAACGTCTATTTCTACGACTTCAGCAGAAACGACGTCAAAACAGTCCCAATTGCCGAAGCAGCCGACGGTATCCTCAATTATTCAGGCCTCGACATCATGAGACGTTTCATCATCTTCGTGGCCGGCTATAAATCCAACATCAACAAAAACACTGAACAACGCGTCAGAGACACCTTCAGAGACTTCCCAAACAGCTACCTAATCATTCTTGATCATTCTTTTTACACCAATGAGAAGCCAGGATACTTAAAAGGCTACGAAAGGGCAGTGCAGTATGTATACTATATAGGAAAAGCATTAGGCGAAATGCTAGCCAATTTAAGGAGAGGAGGCATATCACCCCACAGCATGCACTGTATAGGACATAGCTTAGGTGGACAAATGCTTGGTTATACAGGACAGACCTTCATTGATATAACTGGAGAAAAATTATGGAGAATAACTGCTCTAGATCCCGCTGGACCTTGCTTTTCAAACAGCGTAATTGAAGACCAAGTAAGATCCGGAGTGGCCGAATACGTCGAGGTATACCATTGTAATGCTGGTGGCTTAGGATCTTCAAGCGTTTTGGCTGATATAGACTTCTTTGTTAACAAAAAAGGCGAGTCCCAACCGGATTGCGGAACACCATTAATACCAGGTATATTCGACTCTTCAAAATCAGCCAAATGCAGTCATAAAACTTGCGTTACAGTATGGACGGCCACGGTTAAGCATCCTGACTGGTTCTTAGCGTGGAAATGCGATTCGTATAAAGAGTTTAAGAAGGGTGAATGTCAACCGGGTGATGTCACTCTGGCCGGTTTCTGGAACCCTGGCAATGCGACTGGCGTTTATTATTTCTCTACGGAAGGGTATGATTTGGATCTATGAACTTAGTATCAGTATTAGATGCTAAGCTATACAATTAGTGTATACCAAGGAAGTTAAGACTTGCCTTATAGTAAATTATGAGCAAATATCTGAAGAAGAATTTGTAGGTGATAATTTCAGGAGTAAACAAGATGATATTTCAAATAAAATAGTAACTAAGTGTAGTGAAATATAAGATGCATAAGTATAGTGTACAGTATATTTTACCAGTATATTTTAGAGGTATATATTCGGAGAAACAATTTGTGTAAATAACACTAAGTATTTTCTGAAAATGAACTACTGTGTAACCAATGTAACCAATGATTGTAACATATTTGAAAAAAAATAGGCTCATAATTTTTTCCCCGCAAGTACTTGTGGTTTCTAATATAAATTAGACTCAAACAAGAAGTGTGATTACCGTAGGTAAATAATTAGTGTACCTACCTATACAAGTTCGACATTAATATTAATTCTGTGTGTATTGTTTCAATATACCGTTTCTCAGTCTATTGTTACCGTGATTTTCGAGTAAATACATGGTTTATATTCAGTCACAGTGTTGGTAAAACTAGATTGATCGATCACGCTTCATGGGGATTCCCTGAGGCAAACATGTTGCTACGCTATATTGAGCTGTATAGGTGATGGTAAAAATGTGGATTATTTGTGTAATATAACTAGTTAGCGGTTTAGGTATAAATGTTTTGAAATTGTGATTTTAATTGCAGACCCATACCATAAGTCAAAAAAATAAAGACATATATAGGTAGAGCCGTTTAAGAGCCAGTCAACGTGCTCACTAGCGCCACTGCTAAATAATTGTGATTATTTAAATTTAACAATATATATTTACAAAAGCGGGTCGCTAACTACTGTATTTTGTATTTAAGTACCTTTTGAATACATTATAATAGTTTTTACGTCTCTGGATCGGCAATATATGCGTCCAAAGTTAAAACGGCCGTTTTTGTTTTGAGTTCATCTAGATCGACGAATCCAGCAACATAAAAACTAGTTTGATGTATATGAAAGGTACGTAAATACAAAATACAGTACGTAGCGGCCTCCTTTTTAAATATCTATCGTTGCATTTAAATAATCACAATCATTAAGCAGTGGCGCTAGTGAGCACGATGATGGGCTCTTAATGGTGATTTTAAGATCAATCTTTGCAATTATTTTCTATCAGGCCTATTTGGTTGAATTATGTATCGAGTACGGCCACGGCCTCAACATAATATTTCTTTGTTTTAATGAAACAAATGGATGTTCTTAAAAAACTGCTTAAGCAACATCTTTCAAGGATATTGTATGTTAACAGCCCCTTATTCTTATTATTTCTCTCTCTTAAAGCTGTTTTGCGTGGAGGCGTTTATGGCATAGTTTTTGAGCGTTAATTACCCTTTCACTCCGCCCCTTTCACACTATTTTTAAAGCTATATTTTATAAAACTACAAGATAAAACGGTTTCCTTGAAGCAAAAAGCATTAAAACAGTTTACATCGGCCCCTCGGGAGTTTTTTTAATTAAAAGCAAACAAACCTACGTGATGTTTATTTCCTTTAATTCTTCCTGGAGATAAACCGGGAAATACTCGGCTTAAGTGGGTACGTGTACGTTATAGAATAAATGGCGGGTGAAAATGTTTGTTGCTAGTTATGGCTTGCGTAAAAAAGCTGTATATTTCAAATAAAGTAAGTACTTAATTCTATTTTACATTGAAGTGCAAAATATCTAATATGAGATTATGTTCCTATACTATAATTCCTCTTGAATCACTTTATCTAATAAAAAAAACGCATGAAAATCCGTTGCGTAGTTTTAAAGATCTAAGCATACATAGGGACAGACGGACAGACAGCGGAAAGCGACTTTGTTTTATACTATGTAGTGTTTTTTAGGGTTCCGTACCCAAAGGATAAAAATTATTAAGACTCCGATGTCTGTCTGTCTGTCTGTCTGTCTGTCCGTCCGTACCAGGCTGTATCTCATGAACAGTGATAGCTAGACAGTTGAAATTTTCACAGATGATGTGATTTTTTGTGCCGTTTTTTGCGTAATCGTACGGAACTCTTTGTGCGCGAGACCGATTCGCACTTGGCAGGTTTTTCTTATCCTAAATATTTAAAACGTTCTATGAAATTTCTAGTCCTCAAAGCAAATAATATATCAAATAAAAATTCTAGTTCTCACAAAGACGGTACACTCAAAACTTTCCTGTAATTTCTCAAACTGAAATAAAAATTCCCAAGCTGATATTATATTCCCCCAACCGTTTCACTTCGCTGAATTGTTATTATATTATTAAGTTTTATGTACTGGACTGTACTAGAGGAACGAGGAACGTTTTAGGTTACGTGACGTACAGTCAGACGGAGTTTCAAATGAAATGGAATAGAACTTCGGTGTTTGAACATATCGCAAAGGTAAGATTGAGACAGGGGCAGAGAATGTTTGGCAGTTAAATTTATAGCGGGACATGTAGGTACAATATTATTTTTATAACACTATACTCGCGTTTTGAATACATATTTAATTATACGAACGGGTCTACCGAGATTTAATTTCATTGCTTTTACCTTAAATTCCGACGTTTCAGCTGAATTGTACCAGCTGTGGTCACGGAAAGACTGACGTCCCAGCAAAATGTCAACGAAGACCTAGGTAAACAACACTAAACTACCGTTTATCAAAATGTTCGGGGTGAAACGTTGGAATTTAAGGTAGAAACAATGAAATTAAATCGCGGTAGACCCGTTCGTTTATTAAATAAATATTATTTTTATTTGTTGTGTAGTAATTTATCCTCCTAAGTCCCAGCTTCAAACGTCATAGTCCTAGAGGCCTCTTGTTCATTTTTTGCACATAATAAATATTTGCTGTCAGTCCTTTAGTATGTAGTCTGTGGTCCTGAACAAAAACATGTCGCTTAAAGTGACTTCTTTACATTATTTTCCAATTACTCAAAAATGCTTTAAAGCACTCACCAGTATTTTCCTAAACGTAGCACTAAAACACTTCTTTGTTCACAGAAGACGCCATATTTTCTAAAAACAGAAGAAATATGCATCGCCAGGGAATGCACTAAGCACTTAGTGCGACAGAGTAACGCGACATCAAACTACGTATATATACGCAGTATAGATGGAACCACTTTATTATAAACGCGAGCTTTGGAATTTTGAATATTTCTTTATTTTTCTTAGTCTTTGAAGAACGAGCGAATTGAGCATAGGTATATTGTGTGAATTGCTAATGCATTATAAGTTTGTCATTTTCCTTTCGGAATTATTCTATGGGTTTAAAAATTATTCCAATTATGGAAAAAATAACCCTTGCATATTTTGAAACCTGATATTTTTAAACAATATTTATAAAGCGACGGACAACACCGGCATCAGTTTTATGAAAAAAAAAAAATACTTTTCTAAAATAAAAATAAAAAATAAAATTTACAAAAAATCTTACTTTTATGTATAACGAACTCTCAAGTCTCTCAACTCATCTAAAATTTTTATTGTAATATAGCCCCTTAACTGAAAACTCATTATATGAAATACGTTTTATCCACGAACATGAGCTGAATAGAATTAATTAATAGAATAAAACATTACTTTGCGGAAATCCATATAAATTATAGAGATATATTTTTTCTAATTAGTGCTAACCAGTTATACTTCTTTGCTTATGTATTTAATGTAACGACCCTCCCACCGCGAAAATAAATACGCAAGTAAATATAACTACCAACAAAAGTAAAAAAAAATCTTTACCTAGTGTTATATTTTTGTTTTAATTTTATTCAACATAGTCATAGTCATAGTTTATTCATAAACAGTTTTCACTGTGTTTGAAATTAATTTACATATTAATCATATTATATACAAAAAATCTTATGTTAGATTGCAATTGCAATTGATATGTAAATGTGCTGATTATGTTAGATTGCAAACTATCCCTGAATATGGATATATCCCTGAATAATCTTAGTTCAGGCATACTGACGTTTATATCAGATCAGCGCGGGCATGAAGATTTTTCATCTCGCTAAAAATCAGCCTTAGTCGACTTTTAATGACGACGTTGAAACGCTGACTGCAAGCTCTCTAACGAGTATGAAAAGAAACGAATTCTATGCCCATTACTCATCAAACCTTTCTTAAAAAATTTCCTCTATAATTCAAGTTAATTACTCTTTATACCTTAATATTACCGTGTTGGCGCGGTTTGTAGTCCAAAAGGCATTTTAGCGAATTCTTAATGACCTTTACTTACGACATTTCAGTCAAAAGAGGTGAAACAGTGAAAATTTTTACACCAACCATTATTCTTTATTAGCCAGTGTCCTGTTTTACGTTTTGTTAACATTACTTTGGAGTTTAACTGTTATTGTAATGGTTAAAGTTTCAGTTATTTTCTTAGTTTAAAGAGATTTTGTTAAATGGGTCATATTGCCACCCGCTAAGGTCGTAAGGTAGAATCATTTTACTTTTATTGTACTCGTAGTGTAATGTTACTTTTTATTTTACCTAATTTAAAGGCCAAAGACTAAAATAACACACCCAAGAAATGTTTAGTTTTACTTTGTTGTCAATAAGTAAAAAAATGATTAAGTAATTTTGTAAAAGAATAGAATAGAGGGACCTTACCAACGTAAGAGAAACATTGTGCAAAACTTAAATAACACTGGTGAGTATTCTTTCTCATGACAATCACACTATCAATACTTATAGGCCACTAAGACTCATTAAGACCAGTCTACGTAAGAACTAAGGTTGCACATATTTTTTACCAAGCTCAAGATCTAGTTACATTAGGGATGGATTGCAAGACTACTACACGTGAGTTAGTGAATGGAACAAACGCAGCTCAAGTAGTTAAGTTGTTGGGTAAGTGGCTCGTTGAAGTTGCTGGTTTGTTTTATGGAGCTCTAACGTTTTATTTTAACGACTACAATGACTATTATGGTGAATGATACGGAGTGTGGAATCGTTTGTAGCTTAGTTTTCGATATTGGCAGGTTTTGTCTCACAGTTTTCAAGTTAGACAATGTATTATACTAGTAAAGACCATATAAGATAAACAATGAAAGAAGGTATACTTTCTGCTGAATTGTTGTATAAAATACAATTGTTAGACTTTTATCGCTTGATGTATCATTTAAAAGTTAATTCCATCAGTCAACAAAAGGAAAACTCAAAATTTGCATCAGATTACTTTGCCACACATGTGGATAAAATGCAACTTTTTCATCAGTTCTTGAACAATCAAGAGCGCCTTTACCAGCTGGTGTGGTGAAAACATAATTTCATCACGCTTTATTAATTCTAGCTACAACATAACAGATGCCCTAGTCCCCGCTAATACAAATATTGCCATAATTTGAGCATAGCTTGAATACTTGCTCCCCGCAGGCACTTCGGAAGCGCCGATTATTATAATACAGACTGAATCAGTCTGTATTATAGCAAATTAAGACTGATACATTGAACTAGACATAGAAAATCATCGTATTTGATGAAATAAAACTATGAAAACGGATTATATCGCGTATATTGAATTTATAATACATCCCGACGTTTCGAACCCTTTACAGCGTTCGTGGTCAACGGGTGACTGAGGAAAAACGCGTGCGTTGACCACGAACGCTGTAAAGGGTTCGAAACGTCGGGATGTATTATAAATTCAATATACGCGATAATCCGTTTTCATAGTTTTATTTCATGAGTAACTATCGCGGTAACAGAAGACAATATCATCGTATTTGATGTTATTTCACACGTAAAAAACTATTACGTGTGGTTGTGGGGACAAAGCGAATCATTCGTATATAATTTTATAGGAGTCATTGAATACTGTGATTTTCTATAAAGACAATTTAAATCGTAATCAGAGCATGAAAGTGTACTAGTTTTATAACATTTAAAGCTTTCGCGTTTTGAACATACTTATATCCGGGTCTGTTACGGAAATAAAGGTAACAAAATAAAATCGCGAATCGATAGACCCGGATATCAAAATTATTTTTCAGTATTCTAGTAACTATACTTTATAGGTGTTAGTTAAGGCCTCATATCACAGATTTCGTTGTAGGTAGTACCAATAATTAAGATGATTGATTTTCATATGATTGAGGTTGCTAGTGTCATCTACTTCAATGTGGTTTGCGTGCGTTACACATAACTAGACACCAATATGTAACGTCTTGAGTAGTTGCTCATACATTGTAATGTTGTGTCAATACTACGACAAAGGCTGGAGGTATGTACATTCAATATGTGGTGTTTTCTATAAAAAGGGACCTTATTGTCGATGGCGCTTACGCCATTATAAACGATGCTCCGATATAAATACAATGCAGCGCGACTCTGTGCGTCGTAAGCGCCATGGACAATAAGGTTCCTTTTTATAGAAAATACTACATATATTTGATGGCTCCTCTATACGATGGGCCATCATACTGGCCCACTAAGATGCAGCGTGAAGAGACGGTAGTGGTGTCGGATAACTTATAGCGCGGCGGAATGTCGTTGGGATGGCGACGGTGTCGATTTTTCATCCGCACATCAAATGTAGTGGGCCAGCGATTGTACGCTACACGTGGCCCATTCCATACAGCGTGCTCTCAACCATCGCATGGTCGTCACGCTGGTCCAGCGTTGGGCCATCGTGTAGAGTAGCCATGAAAGCGTAATTGCAGGCACACTTTACTGACGACAGATTAATGATAAATAGGTATGTACACTGCACTTACAGGTAGGAGCAAATTTAGATTTGCAAGAACACCTATACATACTCCTATAATCATAATCATTTATTTTGTAAATGCACACAAAACGTGTAACGTCAGAAACAGTTAGAGAAAGGAAAATACATTTTCTATCATTAAAATATACGGTACTCGAGCGGTTTTTTTATACTGTACGAGATTTCTTGTCCGATATCGAGTGATTTTTTTCCTCTCCTTTCTCCCTAGTTTTATCCTCCCATGTTTTCATATTTTACTATACCAACGTTTGAAACTACGTCAAAATTGTCAAACAGTATTAAATATTGCTCAATATTTATAGCTTACAACGCCATTTTTTGTTAACTAAACAAAACTCCCCGCAAAAACAGTCTGCATTATTAAACCATCATAAGCCACACACTCAAGGGGCGTCCACACAGCTTCATTAAAATGTCGCGGCACGCTCGTGTGAAGAGGCCTTAGAGCACTTGTCTCGCTACGTTCAAAATAAGGCGAGTTCTGTCCTGTACTGTCATAATTAACACGTTCAGTGCTGGGCTTTACTCTTTAATTATTTTTCATGTTAGGTTAGAAGTTTTTAAAATGGATATAGAAGTAAAATACAAAAAGGTATGCATAAACAAAAATATTATAAAAAACCGGCCAAGTGCGAGTCGGACTCGCGCACGAAAGGTTCCGTGCCATAAAGTGCCATTATGCAAAAAACGGCAAAAAAATCACATTTGTTGTATGGAGCCCCACTTAAATATATATTTTATTCTGTTTTTAGTATTTGTTGTTATAGCGGCAACAAAAATACATCATCTGTGAAAATTTCAACTGTCTAGCTATCACGATTCATGAGATTGTAGCCTGGTGACAGACGGATAGACAGACAGACAGACATTATTGCCGCAAATGTCAAAAACCAGCAACCTTGATTTTGACATTTGGCAGCAATGTTATCTCTGCAAAACTGCAGCAACGCTGGTGCAGTCTGAATCTAAACGGTACCTACTTTAAAGAGTCTAAGTACTTCTAAAGTAACTAAATATTTTATAGTACCATGTCATAGTAACCTAATAACGCGAGAGAGCATCCAATTTGTCATATTAGTAGCTGCGACAGGGTACTAAAACGTTCCACTGCTACGTTCGATCGTGCCATCATCGTACGCCTCGTACGGTAACGTGAACGCAAAGACAAGTAAATAAGTAAGACTACGTATTGTATAGGCAGGCGTGTCTCACTCCGCGATTTCGTAGCGTCGCTACAAGTACCTGCGGCCGCCTCAATTTTGAAGTTTTTCCATAGTAATTGCCGCGCACCGCCACGGAACGCGTGCGCTACGCCTTGTGCTACGTGTGCTACGACTTGTGCTACGTGTGCTACGCCTTGCGCGTAGTAGACGCGTTTTGTTAGGGAGTGAATCTTATTATATATTTTGTGGTATAGGTACTAAGTAAAAAAAAATTCTAGCACTAGTTCGTGAAGGACTGCAAATACAATATGTTTCCAGAGGAAATAGTAGAAAATATGCATATGGCGATTAATTAAAAAATAAGCAATGATAAAGCTGATACGTTGCTTAATCAACCGACATTTCTCCAAGTGAACTTTTTTATTTTTATCCTTAAGGAATTGTGCTTTTCGTAGCTTGTATGCTTTCAAAAAGATTGTAGTTTTAATTTTAGATTATTTTGTACTAGTTACGTAAGTATTTAAAAAAATAATTAGAAAAACTGTCAACGTATTTTTGGGCCATCCTGTAATTATCCTAGAGTTTCTTATTGAGTTGGCAGTGGCACTACTTTTCGAAATTTCAAGCTCATGTTTCCTTGATACCTGCATTACACTAATAGGTAGAAGTGGGGCAGATTTGACAATAAAAAAATTATTGGTTTTATTTAGGGCTCAAAATGTACTCAAATTACAATTGTTCGTTTACCTAGTTAACATCATATTTATTGACGTATACAAATTATCGGCACCCTAGTTCACAGTCGTACTAATTACGTGGAAAATTTGGTTGTAATAATAGCTTTATGTTTGCGTACGGCTTTGGACAGAGTAGCATGGAGGTCTTTGGTGTCGGAGGCCAAGATCCACTTCGGGTCGTCGCGACACAGCAGTAAGTAAGTAAGTTGTGCACTATGGTACTAATTACAACAATTAGTATGATTGTGAACTAGGGTATCGTTATATCTTTTAGGGTTCCGTACCCAAAGGGTAAAAACGGGACCCTATTACTAAGACTCCGCTGTCTGTCTGTCCGTCTGTCACCAGGCTGTATCTCATGAACCGTGAGAGCTAGACAGTTGAAATTTTCACAGATAATGTATTGCTGTTGCCGCTATAACAACAAATACTAAAGACAGAATAAAATAAATATTTAAGTGGGGGTCCCTTATAACAAACGTGATTTTTTTGCCGTTTTTTGCGTAATGGGCCGACTCGCACTTGTCCGGTTTTTTGTTGTTACATCAGTAAATACCGCGTGAACTTGGTTTGAGACCACCATTCTCTTTTATTTACATGTCTAGCGCACTTTCATTATATAGGAATATAAAAGCTATGAATATTGAGCACTTTGTTCTACCTGAGTACGCTATACTAAAGGATGCTGCTTGACCTGGTCGAGCGTTCCGATTGGTGAAGCGAGCACGTGCGAGTCGATCCAACTAAAGGGGCCCACTGACTATCAGTCCGCCGGACGATATCGGCCTGTCAAGAACAAAAATTTGACAGTTCCGGACAACTGACAGACCAATATCGTCCGGCGGACTGATAGTCAGTGGGTGTTGCAAAATCGCATTAGATTTTCTGTATCTCGCGGACTAAGTGGACATACAGATATATATATACATGGTATTTCCTATAAAAAGGGACCTTATTGTCGATGGCGCTTACGTCATTATAAACGATGCTCCGATAAAAATACAATGCCGCGCGACGCTGTGCGGCGTAAGCGCCATCGACAATAAGGTCCCTTTTCATAGAAAATGCCCCATGTCAATCAAATTGCAAATGTGTTTTGCTTAGTAGTAATTAATAAAAAATATATAATAATAATAAGAATTATTAACCATTGAACTATTATTACTAACTAACGTATACAACCGGCGCAGAGAACCTGTATTTTGCGCCATGAATTGATGTTGTTTTGGCAACAAACACACAACAAACCATAGAAGCGGAGCGTGTCTCGCGACAGTCGCGACCTAAGACATGAAGGTGCTTACGACGTTTTGTTTGTGTGGTACAGGTTTTAATTCCTACAATTTCATTGTTTGGTATGGCTTCTCTGTAGTACCGGATAATAACTAATGTTATTAACTTCAGCTTCGGCTTTGGACAGAGTAGCACGGCGGTCTTTGGTGTCGGAGGCCAAGATCCACTTCGGGTCGTCGCGCCACAGCAGTAAGTAAGTATTAACTTCAGAAACCATGACATCCTTCACCTACCTTATCAATACCTGTTTTATAAATCAATAGACATTAAATATATCAAATTATTTTCAAATCCATGATGATATATTGATGACATTGGGTAAAGCAGAACGCTGTAAGTGCTACCTGCAGTTTTCTGCTTGCATTATAACATTGATAAATTAAGAGCATAGAATACGCCAAAATGCGGCAAGAGACAGTAAATAAGCGTAGGTAATATCGTTTTGTAAATTAAGTACTAAATTCATAAAGAAACAAAAAGTAAGACAAGCAAAGGTATCCTTTTTGTTGGTTTCATAAATTCAAGGCCTCATCATCATCATAATTTAAGAGCATGGCTCTTTTCGGTGGAGTATGCGCCAGCTTTCGCTGTGCTCGGCCAGGTTTACGACCCGGCCACGACGCGCGGCGGCGGCAGCGGCGAGCGGCGGCCATAGGTGAGAACCATACAGTAACTTATACTAGAGCGGTACGGTCATAGTAAATTTTGTAACCCCAGTAAATTCACTGCCATCTGTCGACACACTTTAAAACTAAAAATCAAGATTTATAAAAATGCGATAAAATGTATTTAAATATGGATAAATGTTTTTTTTTTATTTGCATTAATTATTTTTATGCTTTTGACCCATGTTCTTTCACTGATATGCGTTAAAATTGTTAAAAAACAAACGAAACCGTCAACGCCATCTATACGACAGTAGGCCAAAGCTAGTAGCGCCCTCTGAACGAGAATCAAATTTTCTTGATTTTCGAGGCACGTTTTTTCCTTAGACTGTATCCATCTATTACGGAGTTATATCTATCTTTGGTGGGAACTAAACGTCCAATCTCTGTGTCTCGCTCCAACCCATGGCCGCCGCTCTCCGCTGCCGCCGCCGCGCGATGTCGTGGCCAAGCCGTTAAGGTCTCGTTTAAAATTAATTAAAACTTCCTTGAATGTAAATGGATTAGGCATGGGCTTTTAAAGATATGCAAAATACACTAATTTCTTACAAAACAAAGCAAAAGCTATTATAATTTTAATAACAAAATACAATTTGAATACCAAACGAAGTGCGGTTACTTAAGAATATTTGAATACTTAAATGATATCGGAATTTATAACAATGTTGCGGTTTAAATCAGCTTTAAATATAGTACCTATTATTTAATATTTTCTGTCCTAAACGAACCAGTAGGTCTAAGATGGTCGGCTCTATCATTTGTCACCATGCCTGTCACGTTCTAACAAATATGTAAGTGCGAAAGTGACGCATGGCACGACAGGTGATAAAAATGCGACCATGATACCGCTGCTGAGTGCAAAAAACTTTTTACCTCAGCAGCTTGAACAAGGGCGACGTACGCAAGGCTACGTACTTCACTGCTTAACAACATGTGATTTTGCTGCGAGCGTGAGACAAAAATGGCAGATTTTAAAACGGAAGTGGAGGACCCGTGCGAAATCAGCTTTTCATACAAACGTAGTCCTCATTTTCCTCTCTAGATATTATTAAAAATATTTTGACTCAATTGGTACCAACCAAGGCTATGATTTTTATGCCCCTACGTTTGTTTTTTTTTTATTTTTTTATTATTATAAGAATTACAAGCACCTAAAAATTTGTATTAAAGCTCCTAATTTTTAAAATAATAAAAAAAACGTAGGGGCATAGCTATGATTAATATGCACCTTCTTCTTCTTCTTCCTAGCCTTATCCCATTTACTTGGGGTCGGCTCTCCTTATACGGCGTCGCCAGGAGAGTCTGTCCTGGGTCGTCTCTGGTGGTATTCTTTTTTCTTTAATATGGTTAATATGCACCAAATTATGTAAAAATATTTTTCATAGTATCAATATCCAAAGAGGAAAATGGGGACTCCGTTTCTATGGAAAAGCGGCCGTCCCCTTTCCTCTTAAGAACCTGTCGACCCTACCGTCGCATACCTTAGGTAAGTCTGATCCCATCAAAAACATTAAATGTAAAAAGATCAAGTCTCGCAACGCAATTCTTCTACTACAAAAAAGTTTTGAGATGTGAAACCAAGTCGGTATTTTAGTCAGTGCCAGGGGGTGTTAAAATCGTATCAATATTAGATATCTTTATTTTTTTATACATATAATGACTTGGTCATCGCACGGCTGCATAAAGTCAACTATTAAAAATAATTCTAATTGAACATAACTAGCGCTAATTACATGCAGTTTGAGCATTACACATATTTACGAGTACGGTAATTACGGTACGAGTAAAGCAGTGTGTGCGATTGCCAAGTCATTATATGTATTAAAAAATAAAGATATCTAATATTAATACGATTATAACACCCCCTGGCACTGACTAAAATACCGACTTGGTTTCACATTACATCTCAAAACTTTTTTGTAGTAGAAGAATTGCGTTGCGAGACTTGCATCTTGCATGTAATGTTTTTGATGGGATCTCATCTCTTTTTGTTGGCAGTCTTTCTTTTCGTGTACTCATACACAAACCATACTCATACTATGTATACACATATCATTATTATACACATTTTCATTCATACGCACATCGTACAACGTAGCGTACCTTATACTTAACCTACTAATTGTAGGAACTGCAAACGTAACTTTGTTATCGCATATATTTATATAGGATTACAAACTTACTTGTGCAGTTATTAAATCTTTAAAACGTGACTGATATTGCAGTATTTTTAAGTTTTTATCAGCTTAATACGCTAAAAACTAATAACGTTTCAAATTTGGAGCTTGTGGGTCTGCTAGAAGTACCTTAGAATTATGATGATCGTGAGTGAGTGTGGCAGTGACAAAACTAAGGAACTTTGACATGCAACAACTCTTAAACTACATGTTAAAATTACATGTTATTGTGAATATACCAAAATCATGTTATGTTCTATACGTTACTGAAAATTCAGGGTTCTAGCTTAAACTATGACAAAATTACAGAACGTTGAAAATGGCCTGAATGGCTTCGAGAAAGGGATGGTACGGCCGTGCCTCTTTGTTTTGCTCGACTTGGCGGGGGCACTACCGTGCCCCCAGATTTGTTAAAAAATTTAGTAGAGAACAAGTAAGTAGTTTCTTTTAAAGCCATACGATAAGTAATAGTGATTCTCAATTACAAAGCTAACAGCAACGTTAAATATAAAGCATCGCATTCCCATGTAGTCCGTGCAAAGCGTCCCTGAATTTGAGTTGCCCTTGTGTCCGGTACCGTTTCGAAAAACGGTTTCTTATGAAAACCGTTTCTGAACAATCGCATAGGTTAAAAATATAAAAACGCTTTGAAGACAGTCAACGCCTTGCGAGTGCAATATAATAACGCATTCACAATGCTGATGTGATGCTAACTCTGCATAGCATTTGTTTTGACAAAGTGTGAAATGTCAACAATGTCAATTTAGGTACTTTTTACGTTTACATTTTTTTTTCTTAATTATTTTTTCTTATTCTGACATTTCTTAACGATATTATTATATTATTTTATATTTTTTCTTTACTTTTACTTGTTGACATTTTTCTTTATTATTTTCAATTGATTATTTTATTTTAGAAACTTCTACTTTTTATTGTTATTTGATTAAGTATTATTAATTGTTTTTTTAAATTGGCGGCTATGGTGGCTGTGTTTTGTAATATTTTTGTATGCCTAGTTTTAAGATTTGAAACATAATGTAATATTGTTACTGAATAAAATGATGATGATGATGATGATGTCATTAACGTAAAATTTCTATGAAAATGTGTTTTTTTATTGACACCGCCTCACTTTGTTCTATTCAAGTTGGCGCAAAGTTAGCTTACGGACTACTCACGGATAACTTTTACCACGGTTTCGTTTCACTAACAAAAAATACCAGCCAACCCTACCATAACTGCAGAATTTGATACTGCATTTGTACCCGATGCAGCTAGGTGCTTACTGAATACAGATAATAGAAAATTTAAGGTTTTCGTTTAAATTCATGCTCGTGTTTCGGAGCCGGATATAATTTAGCGACTAGGGTTTCCACTTTACATAATAAAGTGGGGATAGCACTTAAATATGGAAAGCTGTAGTAAGTAAGGGTTATTTTTGTGGTACGGATAAAATTTGAGACAATTTTTGATAAGTAAGAAGAAATTTAGGTAATATAGATAGTATAGAAGATATATAATATAGAAAGTATGAATTAAGATAATAAATTAGAACATAGTCTTTAAAAAACGAGGAATGTATTTGGTAACACAATTGTGTGATAATTTTTATTTTATGTATTATAAAAAAATTTAAATTTTAAAATACATACCCGTGAACCGGTCTCAGTGGGCATTGAAGGCTATTGTAGAAAAATGGAAAGATAACTGGTTTATGGTTTAAAGGGTGAGTTATCAAGAGGTCCGGACACTTGCCATAACATCGCAATTCACAGTGTTATCGAGGCAGGCGCCTCTCGTTAGATGGGCACCTGATGTGCCATCTTAAAGACGGCCAGACGGCGTTGCAGAGTGCGGTTGCGGAGTGAGCATTCTATGCTTACCATTCTATGCCCTGACCGACTCTCGAGAGCACTCGGGTCCGTGGGGTTGTTACTCCCCAAGAGCTCGCTTTCTCAGAAAGTGACCTGCATCCAAAATTACATCCTCAAAAAGTGACGTCTTAAGAAAATTACATCTGAAATGTGATCTGACCTACCTGACCGTGACCTAGGTAACTCGAAAGTGACCAAAGAAAGTGACCGACTCAGTCGCCCAACCCAACGTTTTAAAACATTTCCAACTAAGTTTTGCGACACACGTTGTTCGGTCGCTTTTTTGGTTACAACTTTGTTTCGCTCGACCCAGTTTCAGTAACTGAATTATAAAATTTGTTGAACCAATTTTTGTCAACCCAAGTTACCTATAGTTTACGATATGTATTGTTAATAGTAGGTAGGTAGGTACCTTACCTAGGAACTTATTTTCATAAAATATTTTCAATTAACTTACTAAAGGTATACCTACACGTCACATAATAGTGTATCCAAGCTTTGCATTATCCTATCTTATTAGTACTGGGTAGATCTGTGTAAAAATGTCCACAGATGTTTTTGTTTATATACGTTTTTTACAATCCTTAATTAAATCGCAAAGTAGACACATTGTATGGCCGTAACATTATTTACGAAGATACATTAATCCGGCGATTACATCTTTGTTCCGCGGAGAGTAATTTATTATTATTTGGCTCAGAAATTAATTTCAACGAAACCGACCATTATTTGCATAATCTTTTTGATTCCCAAAATAATAGCAAGCTTTTCATACTGCCCGTTTAAAACCAAATGGTCGTAAAAAAGTATTCATAACCGCGTTTATACGACTTTATGCTTTTATTATGTTACAATTCAGAGTAAATATCGAGGTTTAGGATTTTGTATTTATTTAGCTTCTGCGATTTGGTAATTATTCGCTATTTGAACATTTGTGCAAATAGGATTCTGATTACTGTGCTAAATGTTGACCATCATTCAAATAAAGCGGTTCATTAATATGTTTCATGCCTAATTACGCCGGAGAGCTCCAGCAAAGCCGGCACGTTAGCGCTGGCGAGCGCTCGTCGCATGATCTCGTTGAGCCCAGCACTCTTCTGGCACGAAAGCCCGTGGTCACCGCGCACATCGACATCAGCACCACAAAGGCATCGATGAGGAGCACAAACACGGACACCCAGCCGCAAACAGGTTGCCACGCGCATGGTGTTGGGTTCCAAAAAGGTACCGGTGGTGAGGTTTCGAAGGAAAAGCGTGCAACTAGGCCTCGGCCCCTTTAGTCCCCACCGTCAAGAGTCTAACACGTTCTGAACCAGTGCTGCGGCTAAGAAGGTCGTCGTACATAATTTTGGACTGGACGTCATCCCCAGGCCCTCTGTGATTCCAGATTCTTGGGAAATTCTTTGCCCGAACAGGCAATAGACCGGGCGTTCTTGGCCTCCGCTAAGCCAACAGTCTCATAGTTTGACGGGATTGCCCGTAATAGTATCTTACCTATGAGAACTGCTGTGCTATAAACAGAAGACAAAAACACCGGTGCGGAGGCGCACGATCTTGCGTACCCCTAAGACACCTTACCGAATAGGAAGAGACGCTTGGGTGCACGATTCTTCGGTCAGCTCAGCTGTAAAGTAGCAATTTTAATGCGTTTGTATAAAAAAATTATGGGTGAATATTCCATGGCATAGAAATATAATATAGCCTACTTTCGTTTCTCTCAAAAGTATATACATTTATCAGAGCCAGCTCTCCGTCTATATCGGGAACAGCGGAGCGGCAAATTGCCATGGCCCCACGTGAAATTAACGGAAAATACAAGTTTATTTTGCAAGCCCGCCGTACACACATCCTGTATGGACAACTCCTAAAATAACTATATATAGATTCAATATTTTTGTGTTGTCAATAACAAAAAGATATAGGGTGAACTAGCATTATTTGGTAACACGCCTAATTTGGTGATACAAGTTTTGAAGCATGAGCAATTATGGCCTTTTAAAAGTAATATGAATATGAAAATCAAGAAAAAAGTTATGGATATGTGTATTTTGCCTTCACTGACCTATGCAAGTCAAACCTGGCTGTTCACTGCAAAAATTAAATCTAAAATAACTACATGCCAGAGAGCAATGGAAAGAAGCTTGCTAAACATAAAAAAGAGTGCAAAAAATACCCCATATAAATATAAAGGCTGTAACAAAACTTATAGACGCTCTCAAGCACGCAAAAACACAAAAATGGAGATGGGCAGGACATGTTGCCAGACTGTCTGACTCGCGCTGGACCTTGCTAGCTACCACCTGGAAAGGACCTGCAGGCAAACGACGCTCCGGGAAACCAAATAGCCGCTGGACTGATGACATAAATAAAACAGTCGGGACAAACTGGAGACATGTAGCTGCAAATAGGGATAGATGGAAGTCCTTGGAGGAGGCCTTCACCCGATGAGGGGTTCTTGTCCGCAAACTAAATTTTTGTTATAAGATTATAATATCAAATTACTTAATAATATATGTGAAAAATTGACTTATTTAAATTGACATACTAAAAATACATAAAATTATATTTATAAATGCTTTAAAAGTGACTTATTTAATGTAATTAACTTGGACTCGAAATAAAAGGCTTTTTTTTTTAATGGGACCTCACGGCTTCACGGCTTCGGCGGCTTTGCCGTGAGGCCTACTTAAAAGGCCCTAATTCACTAGCTTTCCTGGGTCATGCCTCAAAACTTGTATCACCGAATTAGGCGTGTCACAAAATAATACACGTTTACCCGATTTAAGATTTTTGTGTTGTCAATAACAAAAAGATATATCGTTAATTCCATTTTAAGAATGAGTCACGTTAGAACGGTCCAGGTCCGGGCCTACACTTCGTTTTCTATAGAAAACATCATGCGGTCACCTATCACCTATCATAGAAAACGAAATCTCAGACACCTCATCATGTGAGCCATTCTTTATGTAAACTTTTGTTCGCGGGCATCCACTTAATGAGGAAGATGAATTTATTGCAATAAATAGAAAAAAAACATAAAAACGTGATAGGTATCTACTCCCCCGGAACATTTGAAAACAAAAAGTATTATGTCCATATATGTATTGTGTGCATATGTTCTATGCTAGTAGGTAAGTACCGAAAAACAAACTGAAATTCATAAAGCCTTAATTTTTATGACTGGAATTTCCTTAAGAAATGTTTTAGAATGAGATCATAGGCTTTATCTTGTCTTGAAGCTTTCTAAAGGATGACTCACGTTAGACCGGGCCGTGACCGGGCCGGAGCTTCTGGCGCTTACTTTTCTATGAAATGACAGGTGATCACGTGATGCTTTCCATAGAAAACGAAGCGCCGGAAGCTCCGGCCCGGACACGGCCCGGTCTAACGTGAGTCATCCTTAAAGGTATCTTTAAATCGCATATAAAATTGAAACAATACAAATTAATTATAAGCAATAGATTATTCCACGGAAGATTTTTTTTAAATAAGGTACACATACACACCTACAGCTTAATTTCTGTAGGTGTGTTATGTACTCGGTTAAAAGTAATGAGTTTTAACTACAATTTAATAAAATCCCCAACTTAGTCGAATCCGTCCTACTACAATTTAATAAAATCCCCAGCTTGGTCGAATCCGTCCCAACAGTCAAATTAGCACGTGAGTGACCGCTCATTATAAGTTGGGCAACTATTTGTTTGTGTAACCATGTGTAACGAGCCAGCTTGTAACCCAAATGAAAACTCCCCTACTGTTAGTGCTCATTTAGTATATTACATATATGGCGTTGACGGTTTCGTTTGTTATTTAACAATTTTAACGCATATCAGTGAAAGAACATGGGTCAAAATCATAAAAATAAATAATGCAAATAAAAAAAATCATTTATCCATATTTAAATACATTTTATCGTATTTTTATAAATATTTATTATTAGTTTTAAAGTGTGTCGACAGATGGCAGTGAATTTACTGGGGTTACAAAATTTACTATGACAGTACCGCTCTAGTATAAGTTACTCTATGATATTACTTATGACTGTGATTATAAAAACATGACAAATTTTACAAGCCTCAATTAACTAGTTAATTTATGATTTACTTTCGTCAAACTATAGTCAAAATAACAGAATACAGATTAAGACACAGTATTTATAGCTAATTGACTTGGCACAAATGTCGTTTGGCAGAATTACCTTTCGCATACTGCTTTTCGCATAATATTACTTTGCAGAATTTCTTTTTGCATAATATTATTTGGCAGAAAACCCTAACCTAACCCACTTAGAAAATTCTGCCAAATGAATATTATGCGAAATGATGGCAAGTATATATTTATGCGAAAGTATCATTCGACTAAAAGTTTATCTGCGATACGTGTTATGCGAAGTGTATTTCTGACAAATAATATTCTGCCAGATGAGGGTAACCCCGCAAAAACAAATATAAACTATGAATACCTGTTTTTTTAATAGTATATTTTTAAACAAGTTTGGGAACAAATCAAATTATTTTATTAAATATTTTGATTTGTGTTTTTCGAGCCCTTAGAGCTGGTCAAAGACGCCTAGTCTTACTAAGATGGCATATAGTCGTGAAATTCGGACGGCCACCGCCGTGGCGGGGTGGTCTAGGGGTTCATGGCGTTAGCCGCGATAGCTAAAGACGCCGGTTCGAATCCGGCCTTCACCACTGGAGGGCTTCGTCACTTTTTCTTTAATATATGACATCTATTACAGTTTTTAAAGTATATTTTTAGATTTGGATTCTGAGAAAGGTAAACATGTTACTTTTTTTTCGTTAAAAACCGGTTTCTCATTTTTTTTGTACGCCTCCGTATACTTTATATATCTTTATTAATTGATAATAATCTTTCCTAAAAATAATTCATGTGGTTCTACTAAGGCGAGATGCATGTGCATATTCGATGCATAAATCTAAGGCACAGATTACTTCCTCGTTAGATGGCGCATACAATATGCTCTCATTGGTATTATGGGTTTACCGTACATTTTTCTAAATAAACCATTTTATATAATAAATACCATGTGCATGCATTGTGTGTGATTCAAAATGACAAATTGATTGCTGTTTAGGAATAAACATGGGTAGGTATACATTTTCTATGCAACTAAAATAGCAGTTTACTATACTCGTGTATTTATTTGAAACAGTAGCTAAAGTTATATAATATGCTATGATTATGACAGAGACTTTGTTCTGGATTCTTCTCTGGCTGCGTCCCCCGGTCCGGTTCACGGTCGCCATTTTAGGACATTGAGTCTACAGCTCACAGATAGACTAGTAATATAGTTACTAGTATACCTAGCGAGCATTACTTAAAACTGTATTTCTCCGCCAATTTAAAGAAATTCCGAAACGTGAATAGACTTTTTAATCATCGTTCCTGCTCACAAAGTTTCACGAGATTTGGTCGGGAATAGAGGAGACATCTGGACATATATGAAAGCATTTTGCTTAAGCTGAAACGGAGACCTTCGCTAACGCTCGGTCAATAAGTATTAACGTGCAGTAACTGTTTGAGGAGACCTTTACCCGACAGGTGCCTTAATTACCTAAATGTGTTAAATACTCTAAAAACAAATTAAATTATATTTTCTATGAAAATATTTTAATTTGTGTTTTTTCAAGTAGACACACTACTATTAAAACTATGAAATAAATGTCATACACGAAGGAAAAAATGACCAAAGCCTCCAGTGTCCAGAGCTGGGCTGGCTGTGTTAAATAATTATTGTATTAATACATGTTTTATTGCTCATTGCTCTGTAATGTTATGTATGTCATTTGGCGACCGGTCTGGCCTAGTGGGTAGTGACCCTGCCTGTGAAGCCGATGGTCCTGGGTTTTAATCCCGGTAAGGGTATTCATTTATTATTTATGTGAAGGTTATTTGTGTGATGAACACAAATATTTTTTCCTGGGTCATGGGTGTTTCCTATGTATACCTATATACTTAAGTATGTGTTTATCTGTATAAGTATGTATATCGTCGCCTAGCATCCATAGTAGGTACAAGCTTTGCTTAGTTTGGGGCTAGGTTGATCTGTGTAAGATGTCCCCTAATGAAATAAAACTATGAAAACGGATTATATCGCGTATATTGAACGTCGGGATGTATTATAAATTCAATATACGCGATATAATCCGTTTTCATAGTTTAATTTCATGAATAACTATCGCGGTAACCGAAGACACTATTATGTCCCCTAATATTTTGTTTTTTATTTATTTATTTAAGTAGGTAGTTAAAGATTAAGGATGAAAATAAAGGCTTTATTATTACTATTATTTATCCTGCACGAGGGAAAGTTTTAGCACAATTTATAATGCGGAATCCATAGAAGTGAATCTACGATCTAATAGAAGACGTTACCGAATGCATGTGCATGTGTGTTAAGGCGGTTCCCTGAGCCAGAAGGCGAAAAATCTCCTTATATGATCCTGTTTTTCTAAGAGGCGTTGATATTCGTAGACGTGGAAAAAATATATGTAGTTCTTGACTATATTATCTTTAACAACATAGCTTCCGATACACGAATTATGACACTTCGCTCGATACAATTAATTCCTAAAGTAACCTCTAACTCGGACTTTTAATCTTACTTTACTCGGTTATTTATTATGTAATACTATAAACAAAAAAAAAACAAAAAACAATCTTAACATTAATAGTAATTTCATAGCTTTAGAATTTCGATATTGTAAGGTAACTTTTTTAAAATAAATAAAAACCGACAAAATTCGATCAAAATTGACACTTGGCGCGTATGTTCTTTCCCGTTCTTTCTTGCGAAATGTGACAAAGACAGCGGCAAACCGATGGAACGGCCTTAATGTGTCAGTGAGAATAATGCAGTCTGCAGTCTTGAGTGCGCGGTTTATGTAATTAGAGAATCCTGCTTTGTTTACGATACTGCATTGTTTCTATTTACTTATTTATTAATAGTAAATATTTTCAGTTGTTTATAAACTTTCATGTCTCCAGAACAGCCGATTTTCTTTCGGGATTTCTGGGTTTGTCCCACGGTAAAAGTTGTTCAGTAATCTATATTCACCATTTGATTGCCTCCTAGCCGTTTTAATTTATCACAAATATTTGTTCCTGAATTATGTTATGGATGTTTTCTAGGTACATATGAGTATTTATATGTAACCATATATTATGCTATATACCTATGTAGTGTATATAGTGGCCAGATCATAGCTTTTGATAAATTTCATTATATGCCATTTTAGAATTGACCACTTCATGATATGGTTAGGTTATATTTGACTTTTTCATGATGTGGCCATGGCCAGCCGACCAATTTCATGAAATGATTGGCACATCAAGAAATTATCAATTCTAAGATCTGGCCACGACATATATAATTCCTTATTAAATCACGTTTAAAAACGGGTCTATCGCGAATTTTTTAATATGTGTTCAAAACGCGAAAGTTTTAAATGTTATATATAATTCCTTGTTTAGTTTCTGCCAACGTCTATACTGCGGACTGTGGTAGTGTTTGCTAGATGCATTCGTTATGCACCGAGTAATTCGGTCGGTACTTATTGTACCTATAAATTCCGGGAATTCCCCATTCGTAGGTTTTAATGGCGTGAAATAATCGTAGCGAGAGATGTACTGTGTGCTTGGAAAGTAAAGAATTATTATAGGCTGCTGTAAGGATGTGGATATATTATTGAGCGTAATGGTTGTCTTGAATTATTTGGACTAACTATGATTGAACGAGCGTTAGCGAAGGTCTCCGTTTCACCTTGATCAAATATGCTTTCGTATGTAACTAACTGTGTAACTATGCAATTAACAAAATATTTATAAGACTTAGCACTAAGTACCTATTTAGCATTCGAATGTACCTGATTTGTAAAATTGTATTTTATCAATAAAGTATTGATTTGAATTGAATTGAATATGTTGGGATGTTGTCCTCTACAGGTCGCATTTCTTAACCGATTTTTCGTGAAATTTTGTGAGCAGGTTCAAGATTTTTTTTTGTTGATTTCATTTTCGGAAATATTTCAAAATGGCGGAGCCTGAGGTCGCAAGGTCTACAGCTCACAAAGCCACTAACTAGTATATTATTGTATAGCTATTAGGTGTTATTTAGCTAATCAATCTTTTTTTTCGAACTTTCGAGTCGATTCTCATCTTCAAATCTTTCTGTTAGTCTTATAATTGATGTAAATTCGGTAATATTTTTTTTAGTTTAAAATGTTCCAAGAGTGTATTATGTTAGAGTTATACCGAGGTAAGTCTGCAACGAACTTAATAGCATACGTCATAATTTCATAAAGCTTGACGTTTAAAATATCAAAACCGTTGCGTCAGAAATGGAAATTGATTGAAATTACATTTTATCAAAATTATGAAAAAAAAAATTAACATTATTAATTAACAATGTAAGTAATTAACATTATTCATTTTAATTTAATATTTATTCAATTTCAATATGTATTCAATTGAATAATTTATTCTTGATTATTACTTTTATAGCATAGAATAACATTGTATAGTCAATAGTGCATAGATTATAATACTAACCATATTTTATAAGTGATATTTGTACTAACAAAGAAAAATGATCTAGTTGGTCATAAAGAAATGAAATTGATTGATTGATGTTTCAGACTTATCTCGGTCTGACTCTATGAAATAAGTCTACCATTTTATATATATATATTTTCCTATCTAATTTAAAATATCGGATTATGGGACTTTTTATTAAATCAGATCTAGAGCCTGATTCAGATGTATAAATTTTTCATAGTTTTGAACGGGTTTTGATACGACCTTGACGATCGCCTTAGTGATTTGCGCGCATCACACACGAATGTCACTTCATTTCACATGAACCAGCGTTAGCTCCTCCTCCTCCTTGCTTCGTTCTCCTCAGTGCTGAGGGTCGTGACCTCCTACGTGGAGCACATGATTCCGGATAGCAGATTTCCAGGCATTTCGATCTCTTGCGACTTCTAAGGCATCATGGTCCTTGAATAACTTGATGGATAGCGATAATTTGCTAACCTGTTCGGACCACTGCGTTGGACTGCGGCCCCTTCTCTTTCCTTCCACCGAACCATGTGACCATGAGCTTTCCCAGGTTATCTCCAGTGTGAGCTATCTTCAAGTAAATAAATTCCACGTAAGTTGAGAGTTCCTCAGGTTGTCAGTGTTGCTATTGTTAATATCTTCTTAAGTTTCTAGCTATTGGTAATATCTTAAATGCCTACTTATTCAATTTGTGTGATGCAAATGTTGATAACATCACCTTGCATTTTGCCACGGCTCTGGTCCTTTCGGCAACTTCACTCCAAGAATAGCATAGGCACTAGTTTTAATGAAAGGTACTGCCATCTGACCTCCAACCCAGAGGGGAAGTAGGGCTATTATATATACTTTGGTTTCTTAAAGAATTTATTTATTATTTATTATTTTAAACTTTATTGCACAAGAACAAGTACAAAAGGCGGACTTAATGCCTTGAGGCATTCTCTACCAGTCAACCACTGGGCCAAACAGAAATTGTTAAGGTGGGTGCAGTGCGATGCGAAAAAAAAAATTCTAAATATAAATTCTAATACTAACGCCAATATACAAACTAGTAATATTTATATACTATAATACCTTTATAAAGTACATAAATAAACAATATAAATACATATACAAATTTATCATATAATATACATAAATATATATTTGCATGTGCAATTTAGTGAGTCCTTTATTTTCTTCATTCCATATTACATATATTCGACTGTAGAAAATCTCAGAATCAGACAATCTAAACCTTCGTAATATATTAAAAAAGTAGGTACTCAAACATATTGTTGAAGTTTTACTTGAGGCGCGACTAGAGGGTAACTCAGTTTTTTTTTCTGACGGAAGTACGCTCAGTAGTCACACAGTACGCACAATAGGACACACGTCAAAGTGCCAACATAGCGATAAACGTGCATAAAGCTTTACTTCAATCGCGTGTAAAGATTACACGCACACATTTTTTTGATCATATTTTACTTTTTTGTTATCATTTATCTAATGACTATTCGAGCTATATCAATCCGCCGAAACTATGCCTACGCACGACAAAAAACATTTCAAATGACACGTCATTCCATCTCTCGAATCACAAGGAATGAGATATGACAAAAATCCGCAGCAACACTGTCCCAGATGAGATATTGCTCTCAATTTATGAATCTCCATAAGATATTCTGAATAAGAAGAATAAATCGTGGCTATAAGTCACGGAAGGGGTGAATTACGACTGCGTGTGACAGAAAGGTATTCTTCGTAGTGGTTTTAAAACTGCACTGAGAAAGGTAACTTGGACATCGAGCTTATTCAGTCAGTTTATCACAGGAACAGATATAGGAAGGCTAAGACGAGTAAAGGATGACTCACGTTAGACCGGGCCGTGACCGGGCCGGAGCTTCCGGCGCTTACTTTTCCATGACATGATCACGTGACGCTTTCCATAGAAAACGAAGCGCCGGAAGCTCCGGCCCGGTCACGGCCCGGTCTAACGTGAGTCATCCTTAAGTTAGTGCAAAATTTCGTAGTGTAACAATACAAATTCTCACGGCGCGCGGGCTCGAATACTTTCTCGCTCGCACAGTACTGCGTCTCACCGGCCAGCCACCGAGGAGCACCGAGCGCGTACGACGATCGCCGACCGGACCGAATAAAAGCCGCGTCCGCGCCGCATCAGGACACACTTAGCTTGCGGCAGCCTTAGCGATAGGTACACCTCTGTCCTTTGGCGAGTCACAATGAGTCGGGAGTTCGATAGCCCACTTGCAGTCTTCTCCTAGGTCCCTTGGCGATAGATTCATAGACTGTCCCTTGGTTATTTTTACATTGTGAGTTGACACTCTTCTTTGCATATTTAAAAGCTGAATTAGCTAGATGGCGGGGGAGTACTGCTCCATACATTGTGCGGTAGCTGGATCACTATCTATCGCTAACATTTGACAATCTTTATCACAAAACGTAGTTGAGTAATCCTAAATAGCTGACAAATTTTCGGCTTTAATAAAAACATTGTATTGTAGAAAGTACTTTTGCACTAGGGTCAGGTGGAGTAAATATAAGATACGGGTAAAAATAAGACAAAGTTTTTAACACAATAACTTATTCTATTTTATTCCTATTCCATTTAAAAAGAAGCCTTGTGTGTAGACTTTTTTTTAATGAAATAGTAATTAAATAGAATAAGTTTTTAAAAAGTGGTGTAGGGTTGGAGCCGGCGTAGTTTTTATCGCGTATATATATATATCTTTACTTGGAAATAATTGTAGTGTATAACTAGCCTTATGAACCGATTTTGCATGTACAACCAGCCTTAAAGTTTGTAGTCTATGATTGTTCATTATTTTAGTATGTGGGTATTTTTGCACTTTGTAATTTTTCCTCAGTCACCCGTTGACCACGAACGCTGTAAAGAGTTCGAAACGTCGGGATGTATTATAAATTCAATATACGCGATATAATCCGTTTTCATAGTTTTATTTCAAGTTTTTAAAAACTTTGTATTATTTTTACCCGTGTCATATATTTACTCCACCTGACCCTACTTCTTCTCTTCTTCATATATTTGTCTATGGCTAAAAATACTTGACTAGTTGTGTGAGTGCATAACCATATATAAAAATTGGTGGCCTAGTTGACTGATTGATTGTGAATTGATTTTCAAACCGAAGGCTCAAGGTTCATCTCGACGAGTTTCTTGAAACGTATATTGGTACGTAATAGTACGTAAAATCATTTGAAATTTGTAATCAATTTCGGTAAAGGACATGATCATATTAAATATAGTATACAAATTCCTTTTTAATGTTCAGCGAGTAGGTATATTCACGTATATTCGAATTCGTTGCCTCACTAATAAATAATAATTGAATTTCGAATTAATCTTAATGAAAATAACTGTTGCTTTGTTGTAGCTTTTGCAAATAAATGGTAGTATTTGCGAGAATCCTACAAAATATATTTTGATGATATTTGTTGTAAAATAATTAGCACGCCTGAAATAAATCAAAGAGCAATCTACCTACCGCTGTTTCAATTTAATTGCCATGTTGATGTCGAAATAGCCTTTGTTTTTTTTAACTCTGAAATCGTTCGTTTGATATTCATCAAAGTTATACACCTACGAAGTATTCCTCTTTAATATTGTATCAGTTTATATGCTATAATAATTTGCATTTAGGAACCGAAGGATAATTGACCGAGCGTCAGCAAAAGTCTCCGTTTCAGCTTTGGCAAAAAGGCTTTCGTATGTTCGCATGTTCCCCTCTACAGGTCGCAATTCGCAACCGATTCTCGTGAAATTTTGTGTGCGGGATTCAGTTTGTGGACATTTTTCAAAATGACGGAGCCATACATTTATTAAGTTTTAAGTTATTCTCCCGAGGTCTACAGCTCACAGAGCCACTAGTTTATCGGGGAAACTATAAATCTACTTCTGAAAATATACATAGGTATACAAATATACCAAAGAGAATATATAGGATAGTGTTACTTTCCTAGTAAATGTTGTAGCCATGGTAAATTTACTGCCATCTATCGACAGTCGACACACGATTAAAATTAAAAATGAAAAAGTATAAAAATATCTAAAAAGGTCTATATATAAGAATGAATGTTTTTTATTTGTATTTATTATTTTTATATGAGGTTGACCCATGTTCTTTCACTGATATGTGTTAAAATTGTTAAATAACAAACGAAACCGTCAAAACCATCTAGTCGCCATCTATGCGAAAATCATTTTTACTTGATTTCCGAGGCACGTTTTTTCCTTAGACTTTATTTATCTTATACGGAGTTACAATGGGTCTCTGGAAATACTGTGTAACAATATTGTAAAGTTAAGTTTGCCGGAAGTTAACATTGTACCTACATCGCCATCCGACTTAGGTGCATGTCGAATAGCACTGTCCTGCCCCTTTGTTCTCCCCCTCCTGTCCCGGGGCTCTAATATATTTCTTTCCGCCATTGTTTTCAGGCAGATAAGCCGTCACCCTATTTATTTAACACCATTATACAACTTTGCGGGAAAGAAGGATTTTCTAGTCTGATATGGAAAATTCAAATAAAAATTGGAGTTGAAACTCTAGGTCTATTGGGTCTCAGCGCGCACAAGTCGTTTGAGTTGTTCGCAGAAATCGCGAAGCGTCTGGTTGACGTAACTGGTGACCGAAGAGCTGGCAGCTTACTCGCACAACGTATCAGCATTGCGATACAGCGAGGAAATGCCGCCAGCATCCTTGGTACAATGCCTCAAGTCAAGGGTCTATTTTATTAGATTTAAGCTAGTTATAAATTTCGTTTACGTAGTACCACTGTGTATATCTTGTACATATTGATGATTTAAAAGGTATCAAGTAATAAAAATGATTATATAAATCATCAAAGAATTTAAGCTCTTACAATGTTACTTTTTTATCCGCAATTTCGAATAGGTCTCAAGCTGGTTGACTCAGCACGGAGAGTTGCTAAAAGTAATTGTTGAATATCGCGCAAAATCGACAACCAAAATATATGTACGTTAGGCGCTAATGAACCATTTTAAATACATATAAGAACGAACTAATACTATTTTTTTTTAATGTAATGGATTGATACCTGAATAAATTTTTTTTTTTTTATAATATTTATTATATTAACTATAGAAATTTTCTACTTTTCTTATTTACTAGGTACATACCTAAACTTTTTCGAGGGTTTTTCTGTATCATTAATATGTGTGAATTCCTAATAATATAAATACCTATGTGGGTATGTTCCACCGTAACGTAATAACTATTTACATACATACGTGTTTGAAGATCCTACTATTTCTATTCAAAAAGCACTTCATGCACGCCAGTGGTCCCATAAAAGGACTTTTAAGAAGTAGGTATAGGTTTTTACTATGGTCTCAATATATAGGTAGTTAAATACTACCTATTTTTACTAGTTATATTTTAATTTTTATTATTAAAAACTGAACGGCGATTGGCTCTAGTCACACCTGATGGAAAGTGAGGACATCGGGGCCTAAGATAGCTCATGCACCGGTTTAGTAACTGCCTGTTCACCTGGTCATATTGATCAGGGAATACAGATGGCGGGACCTAGTTAAATAGTTATATTCAAATATTCCAGATCATCTTAAATATATTAATAACGGGTAACTCATGTATTTTATGTCGAAAAACGCTCGACATGTTTCACTCCGACATGTTTCATTCGAGTCCATTATAAATTAATTAAATGCTTTACCTTAAACTGACAAGTTTTACATAAAGGTCCAAGCCGGAATGCGCTTATTTCTCGACTATCCAGTAATGGATCCTTTTCCGTACAGCCCCGAATTTCTAACCTACTTAATAAAGTCAACAAAGGAAAACGCTTTATTTAATTTACAACGCCGACCATAATCGACAGAATTTGGACTTGGTTTATTGCTTGGAATAAAATTTATTAACGGGTAGATTTGTTTCTGTAGCTGTTTGTTATTAACAAAAGATAAGCTTTGTGAAATGGCGTTAGCTTAGCTTTTATTATATTTCAGCGGGTTTTAGATTGTTTGTAATTGTAACAGTAACTTATTAATAATATACAATATTTTTTTAGGTATCCGAAGCCGAAGTACCAAAAACGAAACCCTTAAAATGGATCATGTTCACATTTAGTTACGTTTATCGTATTATAAAATATGTTCTTATAAAAATTCAACAAGATAACAACCATAATAAGTACTAAGCGTTAACTAATTAAGTCATAAGAAAACAAAAAACTGTAATAGATGTCATATATTACAGTTTTTAATTTATATATAGTAGTGCGACTACTTAAAAAACACAAATCAAAATATTTAATAAAATAAATTGATTTGTTCCCAAACTTGTTTATAAGAAAACAATTAAAAACCAATACTTCATTCTTTGCTAAGCGGTAGAGCTCTGATATTTTGGGAGTGTCGAATATAATTATGAATTATAAAGATATAGTGTTCTTGTATTTTTAGCCATCTTCTGAAACTAAACTATAGTACAAAAAGACAACTTTGAAAATAGACGATCTGTCATTCTAATTTTGAATTTCGCGCTTTTTTAGGGTTCCGTACCCAAAGGGTGAAAACGGGACCCTATTACTAAGACTCCGCTGTCTGTCTGTCTGTCCGTCTGTCACCAGGCTGTATCTCATGAACCGTGATAGCCAGACAGTTGAAATTTTCACATATGATGTATTTCTGATGCCGCTATAACAACAAATACTGAAAACAGAATAAAATAAATATTTAAGGGGAGCTCCCATACAACGTGGTTTTTGGCGTGTTTTGCGTAATGGTACGGAACCCTTCGTGCGCGAGTCCGATTCGCACTTGGCCGGTTTTTTCTACTGATAATTTGGTTTACCAATTAGCCAATACGACGAAGCGAAAATGTTAATTTTACCTAACTCTAATTAACACAATAAGCAACTAATATTATCATGCAACTACATACCCTATTTATTTAGTTTATAAAATGAACCGCAAATATCTATGATAAGAGCCTGGAATTAATTTAATGCTCATTCCTTCAACTTCGTGGACTAGTGCCCACCGATAATTGCATTCCCGGCCAAGTCATTTCCATATTTCTCCCGCATTTACAGGGAATAGGGAATAAAATAGAGATCCAGATTGTTTTCTCGACCTCCATAATTGACTAATAGGAATGTAATTATTTCTGACCATGGATGTTGATATATTGGGATCAAATTTGTTTTTTAACTGCTAGTTAAGATAGAAGCGAATGGATTGAGAGTACTTACATATACCTCCATAGGTATTAATCTACGCTGACAAGCATAAAGGATGACTCACGTTAGACCGGGCCGTGACCGGGCCGGAGCTTCCGGCGCTTCGTTTTCTATGGAAAGCATCAAGTGATCACCCGTCATGTCATAGAAAAGTAAGCGCCGGAAGCTCCGGCCCGGTCACGGCCCGGTCTAACGTGAGTCATCCTTAAATTGATTTGATCTGTTGTGACACGTATTAACGTAGGTTGCTATAAGATTGCAAAAAAGCTTCTGATTTTGATTCTGATTCATCATTGGTACGTCAAGGGCATAAATATATATACATTCTTTCAAAAATATGTGTACGCTCTTACACCTTAGATAATAAAGTCGTGTTCACATATTTTTGAGCCATTTGTCTGGTTTGATATTTTTGCCTTCGACTGTTCACGATATCAAATGAAAGCGAACGTTATTAGCAAATTAATGCCTTAAAATCCAAAGGTCCCTCTGCTTTTCCCCTAAAAAACCCTTTCCGTACCCAAAGGGTAAAAATGAGACCCTATTACTAAGAATTCTCTATTCGTCTATCTGTCTGTCTGTCACCAGGCTGTATCTCATGAACCGTGATAGCTAGAGACTTGAAATTTTCACAGATGATGTATTTCTGTTGCCGCTATAACAACAAATACTGAAAAGTACGGAACCCTCGGTGGGTGAGTCCGACTCGCACTTGTCCGGTTTTTTTTTACTTCGTTAACATACGGCTTTGCATGGTAATAGTTATTCGTTTTACAAGGTGGCAAAGTTGTTGTTGTTGCTGTTGTTGTTGTTGTTGTTGAACCGCTCGTGCTAATATTGATAGGTAACGTAGTAGTAGGTACGTACGTAGGTAACGTAGTTACGTAACGTGCTTATTATAGCACAGGGTGTCGTAATGGAGTACCAGATGTACTGTAAAAAGTTTACATTGTCATTAATGCAAATAAACGAGTTGGAAATATTAAACAAGCATTTTACGGTACTATCTAAAGCCTGACCAGTAATATATAGGTACTATGATCATTGTCAAGAGGGCGCTGTTATTCTCATGTATAGGGTGACAGTTCAGTTTAGTATGAAAAAATTAGTTCCAGTGAAATTCCGCAACATGGCTCGTGATCATAAATGGTCACGCTTTAAATTTAATGTCAAGTTGATAGCGAAATCAACAGTCAGTCTCTAGTACATTTTAGTCTACGTAATCAAGATATAAATTAACTAAAGTCTGGAAAACCAATCTGTCAGTGGAAAAAGGCGTGAAATTTTAAATGTCAGAGCTAACCTTCACGCCTATACAGTCAACATTTTTAATACAATCCCAAATTGAATCGAAGCTTTGGTTCAATTTGGAATTTCTTAATGCCATAAAGCGATTTTAAAATAAGTTCTTAATTTAGCCTTAACTAAAGTGCAATTAATTTGAGTTTTTTTTTTTCGAGGGGCAATGTGTTGACAGTTTAACAGTTGTGACGCCTCCGCAGTAACTGATACACTGCGTGCTGAACTATTCAATTAATTTTTATTATTAAAACATATGCAAGTTAATTCATTTACCTATAGGTACTAACTACAAGAATATGTGATCTTATCAAAAACATACGCTATATTTTTCATATTTGCCACCTTCTTCCTGCCAAATTGGTTTTCCAGGACATATAATATCATTAAACATTTTAAATTCCATATCCATCAGTAGACGCATAGAACACTCCAGTGGCGTTCCCAGGGTTTGAGTATCCAGCAATAGTGACTTCATTTCCAGCACACTTTCCTTTCGAGAAAGACTTATATGAATCGCACGCCCACGCCAAATATGCTCCAGGGTGATGGACCGTCTTAGCCCAGAGCGTGACGCAAGCTTTATGACTACATTTCGCTTGGTCAGAGTCTCCTTTCACCGGTAAAAGCCCTTCGTTACAATCAGGCTGCTTATATCCTTTATTAAGAAAAAAATCCGCGTCAGCTAAGACACTCGTTGTCCCTAATCCACCAGCATTGCAATGGTATACCTCCACGTATTCCGAAAGCCCTGAGCGGATCTGCTCTTCGATAAAACTGTTTGAGAAGCAAGGACCAGCAGGATCTATCCCAGTTATTCTCCAAACCTTTTCTTTAGTCAGCATATTGAATTCATAACCAGCGTTGCCCAAGATCTGGCTTCCCAAACTGTGGCCGATGCAATGAATTTTCGAAGATGGAAATCCTTTGGCTCTCAAAGCAGTTAAGAATTTTCCTAGCGCTTTTCCAATATAGTACACATGGGATACTGCTCTGCCATAGCTATAGCTGTCTGATTTGCCGTGTACCAGAGAAGTGTATGGAGAATGATCTATAATGATAAGGTAGGTATCTTGTACATCCTTAAAGGTTTGTCTGATGAGTTCTTCCGTTTTTCTGGTTATGTTTGACTTGAAGCCAGGGACGAAGAATACTAGTTTCCTGGTAACGTCTAGATTATAAGATTTGGTGAGCTCTTCTGCGGCAGTGTCAATGGGATAGCTGTTGTTATAATTGTTCTTGAAGTCGTAGAAGTATACTTGGACTCTGGAGACATCTCTGTTTAGAGTTTTGTTGTGATCACCTGGAATATAAAAGGTGAATAATTCAATTTAATGGATACAAATACTACCAATTTGGACCTAAGTATTAATTTCATAAATTCAGAGTCAAATAACCGAGGGAAAAGAAGAGTGCCTATAAAGTACTGGGGGTCTAGCCAAGATGACACTCGTACATCGACAAACGACAAACGAAAAGAAAATTAAATAATTTCACGGTTTAGACTCACTTGTTTTAGTGAGTCTAAATCGTGAAATTATTTAATGTTAGTATGTCTCACAACAGTTTAAATTCGAAAAGAAAATTAGAATACTCTAGCTATTTGGTAATAATAATTTATTAATAAAAACCAGTCCATTCAGCTACAGGCTTCGTCACCTACTAACAAATGATATAATCCGCAACAGGCTTTATCAATATTAAACACTAAATTAAACTAGGCCAAGTCCCCACTTCGGACCGTAGCGTAGTAGTAAAAGACCCCATGACACCGGTAGCGTTGCCCGCTGAATTGCCAAGATCTGTTGGACCAGATACGATCGGAGCGAGGATGGCAACCTCTTAGTCGCCGACCCAATTGCCACACAAACTCCTTAGCCTCCGCACCCCAAGATCCTGCAGTCTCCACCGCCACCGATATGAAATCATACGTTGGTTCCAAGTTAGAGTACGTTATATGCTTCTGTTTGGCCTCATACTCCGCAGCCGAACCAGCAGTACTGATGGTGTAATGGGACAGGGCAAAGGCAAAAGGATGGGAGGGGCCATTTGGTAATTACTCCTTTACAGCAGCTGTCTACCCGCCTACATATCTAAGTTAGACATTTTCGAAAGGTCAACAAAAGGTCTCAATTCCATGTCTGACATCTATTTTATAATTGGCTTCCTTTATTTATTATGTATAATATTTCCGTCTGAGCTCATATTTTATTATTACTGACGAATGACCCAAATAATTGTATTTATAACCGACCGACAACCGGTCTGGCCTAGTGGGTATATAGTGACCCTGCGTGTGAAGCCGATGGTCCTGGGTTCGAATCCCAGTAAGGGCATTTATTTGTGTAATGAACACAGATATCTGTTCCTAAGTCATAGGTGTTTTCTATGTATGTATGTATCCATAGTATCCATACTAATATTATAAATGCTAAAGTGTGTCTAGCTATCTGTTTATCTGTCTGTTAACTCTTCTCGCTTAAACCACTAAACCGATTTAGTTGAAATTTGGTATAGAGATAGTTTGAGTCCCGGGAACGGACACAGTGTAGTTTTTATCCCAGAAGTCATCCTTTAAGGGGGTGAAAAGAGGGGGGGGGTGGAGATTCGTATGGGGAATCGATAAAAAGCAGATTGGATAAAAATTAAGCTACCCAAAATTCTTACTCCACGCAGACGAAGTCGCGGGCAAAAGCTAGTTTGAGTATGTAGATGTCGGCGACAGATCGTAAAATCGGGCATATCGAGATATTCCTAGGCATATCATGAAACGCCGCCATTTCACGATCTGACTAAGAATAACCCAGGCATATCACGATCTGCCTAATAAAAGAGGCGGCAGATCGATCATACCAATTGCATTCGTTGATATTCCTAGCTTCATACCGGGCGCATCGTAAAATAACATGAAACGCCGGCATTTCGTGATCTGACTAGCGATAACTAGCCATATCGTGCAATCTTCAAGGGTTTCTCACCCCTTCACGGCGATTTCGCAGTTTGGTTTGCGGCAAAATGGCGGAAAAGCATCAGCTGATCGAGTTTAACTGTTAGTTTATCTACTGCATCCACAGACCATTCGACCCTGACTCGCTGTCAAACTTCGGTCGGAAGTATCCTTTCTGTACGGTAGTACTATTATTTATTCTGTGGTAATACTTAGTATAGAGATGTAGAGAGATAAGTATCTCTCAAATTTTTAATCACTACAACCGAGTGTCAGTGCCGATCGATGTAAGGTCAGCCAGTGTCAACTGCGACTACGACCTTTAAGTAGTACCTACATGATTATTTACCACCATATCATTACATATTTATGTCATAAATGGACCGAATTTATACTGCTAACGTGATTAATTAGATTTTTTTTGTTAGATTCTCCAAAAGGTAAAGTAACTTTAGTACATCATTTTTTTTTTGTTCTTTTGTGAAATTAGCCGAACGACTATTTTATGCAAAATGAGTCGTAAGTTATAATTATATCTTTTAAACTACTATTTGGCGGCTAAAATACCAGATGTGGCTCCAAAACACGAGCCTGATTTTACAATTTTGGAAAAGAATTATCTTGTTGAACATACCTAATGTTCGACACCTTATTTTAAATATGTGTCCTCTTGAAACTGATAAGGTAATGTCAGCCACTGTAAAATAATATTTTCCCCTCACTAGCTCGGAAAGCCGTCTTTTATCCTTTAAAACAAGCGGGGAAAAACGCATTTTATCCACTAGTGGGGAAAGTAATTTGTCCTTGGATGGAGCGTGTTTAAGTAGCTTTTGACAGATAACAAAACGTAAAACGCTCATAATAATGGTTCGTTCGATATTAATTATCATGAGAGAATACCAAATTTAGCTTTATTTAATGATTTTAAGTCATAAACCTTAAATTCCATAAGAAACATTTGTTTTTTTTAATGATGTTGAATGTAATTCTGAACGCACAAGTTGAGTCGATGCAATTTCAAAACGCATCGTCAAAAATGTCAACATTGTCAACAAAAATTTTCTCACCGACTCCAACACGTAAAAATACACAACTTCCAGAGTTTTCTGTTATAATATCGTATTACCGTAAAATAATGAGTAATTCCAGTGATGAAGATGATCTAACGCCTGTGGATGTTGCACTTTCCTCGCTATAGTGAGGGGAAAAGTTTTGTGTTACACACGGGTGCAAATGTATTTTACTTCTCGTGTGTCTCGCTACGCTCAGGATTCTATTTTAGAACCACTCGCTTCGCTCGTGGTTCGACTATAGAATCCTTTCGCTTGCTCGTCGTTGCAATTCCACACTCGAGGGTAAAATACAACTTTGCACCCTTGTATAACAAATAACTATTTCATCACACTCGCTCAGTAAATGTGAAATTGCACGCAGGCTTAGCGGGAACTATAGAAAAAGCGTTTTCCTTAGGGAGTTATGAAGTTTCTAGTATTATTATAGTAACAGTTTTTTGTCTTTATACTTCATTTTTGTATCGCAAGTGTAATGAAAAACATTGTGTGTAATAAACTCGGGGCGTAATAATATTGCAAACTCGAGTCTATAAATCGCTCCGTCAAGCCTTCGCGATGTAATAAGGTCATATTAGTCACATATCACTTGACGCTATAATAGGTAACTAAGTGCACTGAGGCGGAAACAGCATGTAATAATTATGTCATCTGCTGTGTAGACATTGAGTTCCAGACAGACGGTTTTTGACTTAATTATATTATTCTTAGATACGACAAAATGCCAGCATTGTGCCAAGTAGATACCTAAGTCACCCTAAGTACTTTTAAACAATGGGTCGTCTGTATTATTCTCGTCATAACAGATAATGGGCGGATAGAACTTTACAAAACACACTTATATGTAGATTTTCAAACTGAGGGGACGACGGCGCGCCACGCCATGGCGTTTCTAAACGAAATGCCATGAGTTGCAAGGGTGTCCCAGGTCCTTAACAAACAAGAATAGTCTGGAACTCCAGGAGTCGTAGCAGGGTACGCGTATCACCATGCCTGTCACGTTCTAACAAGTGTGTGAGTGCGAAAGTGACGGACTTAGTGATAGGGGAAACCATGCTGCGCGGGCAGGGTGCCGTGCCAAGGATGCCAATTGTTTGCACTACCTACGACAACGAAACGCTTTCTGTCTCTCTATCACTCTTACATATTAGTGCGATAGAGAGACAGATAGCGTTTCGCTGTCGTAGTGCAAACGATTGGCTACTTGGCTACGCACCTACGCACATAGTCCCTGTAAAAATCGGGCATGGAACATCGGGCATAGAATATTATCAATCAGAAACAGTTCTAATTCTAACAGATCTGTCTGTAACTGAAGAAGTAGATACACACTTAATATGTTAGCATAAATTGAAGGCCACTTTACCAAAGGAAACAAGAGGTCTTCTTATGTATTATGTAGGTAATCTTGTTTTAATTTCCTTATACATACACCAATGTACGGTGTGGTTATCTATGTTTAACTTGTCAAGTAAAACATTTTGAAAACTATTTGCTTTTGCATGACTATGAGCTCTTTACTTGCCCACTGACGTCCAGTTTTTTGCGGGATACGGTTTTCTGCAGGATCTCGTTTTAGTAGTATACTTACGTGTTAATATAGTAACGTTCACACAAGCATTCTGTTTGCGGGAACCTGCACGTATACTACAGAAAACTGGATCCTGCAGAAAACCGTACCCGCAAAAAACTGCACGTCAGGGAAAGCGGCCTAGCGGATATGAGACACAATGTTACATCTGTCTCTATTGTTATTGTGTATGAAGAAATCGTCCAATGAAAAATCACAGTTTTTCCCCGCCGTGCGTTGACTTCGTTTGTTTTTCCCCCACTTCGCACAAAGCCAGTAATCCCAGTATGGATTTTATTGGTAGGTATAGGTACAAAACCTCCTTTTTTGATAGTTGATTAAAATGCTATTTTATAACCCGGTTCAAATGGACCTAGACAAATCGATAGAAATTTGTACACTTGCAGAACACAAGTGTAGCAGGTCACTGGACATTCAAATTACTACTTGTCTACTAATTAAATATTTAACTACGCCTCAATCGTTTACGTTACTAATCATACATCATACTAATCGATCCACGCCTGCCAAATAAAGTTACATTGATGTTTGGTTCTTAAAAAACGATTAAAACTGGCTATTATTTTCTCAGATAAACAATGAAATAAACAAAACAAGTAAACTAATTTCAATATTTGCCTGAGATGGCCAAAATAAATAAATAAACTTTGGCAAAGACCGTTATTTTTTAATCCAAAAAAGCTAGGTTTATAATAAAGTACTTACATGTAACAGAATGATTTAATATGCTATTAAACACCCAATCTCCACTTATACTCGCCAAAATGGTTAAAATTATAAACACTGATATAAAGGTTGACAACATTATGGACTTGAAATTGACCATGATAAGAAACAACTGACTACCGCCGCTCGCGGCGGTCAAGCGATAAATAGTATGAATATAGTCACACACAGTCACGTGGGAGGCTTGATAATAGAAAAACATCCTTATTAGCTTGTATTAAAGTATTATTTAAATTTTGTTTGATAATTAGGTACAAGTTTGGGACAATGTAGGCGGTGATTTTAAGTAAAATGGCGGAAGGTCGCTGGTAAGGAGTGTTGGTTAAGTCGTTGTGTGCAAGTATGATGTGATACGGTATTCTTAGCCATAGTGGGTTATTATCTGATTATATATTTATAAATGGCAACTTGATGAGGCGGGCCGTGATACAGTTGCGTATACCTATGTAAATTAAGACTGTATTTAAGGAAGGAAAGGTAGGGGAATAACCGTAGGTATTCGTTTATTTAAATCTAGTTAAGGAAAAGGTGCTTTATACCACTCGGAACAAAAAATAATAGGGCTATTGCAACTTTTTATATACTTACATAATGTATACAAAAATAAACTATGTAGATATGACAAACGAAACGTTACAATATTAGTTTATAGATATACTAGCGACCCGCCCCGGCTTCGCACGGGTTACACAAAACCTTTACAAATTGTACACTAAAACCTTCCTCAAGATTTACTCTATTGATAGGTGAAAACCGCATCGAAATCCGTTGCGTAGTTTTAAAGATTTAAGCATACATAGGGACAGACAGACAACGGAAAGCGACTTTGTCTTATTAAGTATATACAATAGTGATACTTAAAACTTTCTAAAAGATCAAAGGATTATACAACATACAACTTTTTTGCACCACTAAAGGTAACCTACCTGTTGGAAGTTTGTAATATTACAATAAGGAAAAAGGTGAGTAGGTAGGTATAGGTTAGGTTATCGGTGATACTTGGTAATTCGGTGATACTGCGTTATTATCTTACACAGATCACACTATGAGGAAATGCAAGCTATAAAATCGATGGCAGATATCAGTTTTGATGCTTGCAATCGGGTTGGCAGCGATTTAATTGCTTACATTTCACCTTTGTGAGCTTAGCGTAAGATAATAACGCAGTATCACCGAGTTACCAGGTATCACCGATAAGCCAATGTTTGCCTACTTAGTCTTGACGCAACAATTTGTCTTTTTTTTTTCATAACACACAGTTATAGGTCAATACATAATTAGATTATTTCACATTTCACATTTAGTATATTTAAGTACTTATTTTTAAGTATTAATTTATTCATTTATTAAAATACATTATATATATTTAATTACAAAATAAAAAATTATATTATTTATACTGCAAGAGGCAGATTGAAAAAATCTTGATAATTATAAAAATTATTCTCCTCGAGCCACGACTTCAGTCTACTTTTAAAGCTTTGGGCGGATGCTGCATTTCGTACTGTGCTTGGCAACCGATTACACACGGAAGGTCCTAGGTAGTCCTCACATACAAAGTATAATAAAGGTAGATTACCTATCTACTCATCTTAAAAAACTGTGAACATACCGTTTGATAGAAATGCCCATACCTAGAATAAGTTTGCTTAGGTACTTACTACAAATCCATGATGTCTACACTGTGTCTACCGTAGAGTCTTTCACTTAAAATGTTAATAAAATTAAATACCTATATAACATGTCTTTTGTTGAGATCTAAGTAGTTGGCTTAATGTAAAAATGTTAAAATTATTAATGACCGACTTTATTTTCACCCAAGTGCCCCAAGAGAAAATACTTTACACGGAATACAACCGCCGCGGACAGTCGTGCCTGAGGAAGGATTCCCGACGAATCCGAAACATGTCGCCAAAAGCGATTAAAAATAATAGTGAGTGAAACTGTACTGCGGGCTTAGCACGGTAGTATTTTTATCGCCTGTCACCATGCCTGTCACGTTCTAACAAGTAGGTAAGTGCGAAAGTGACAGGCATAGTGACAGGTGATAATAATGCAACCATGCTGACACCGCGATCTAAATGTTTTGAAATATGTCTCACGATAGTTTAATTTCGACATAATACTTTATTTTACTCCTTACGATGGCAGTTTGCCAACATGTAACTGCACCATTATTTGTTTTGTTACATTTTCACAGGATATCTGTTGTCAGTTATTTTTAATAAGTACTTATTTTGGTTCCTCTTAATTTCTACTTTTGTTGTCGAACTGCCTCTATCCCTATTCTAATCTAAATTTAGAGCAAGTGGGTACGAGTCTGTAAATTCAATCCCAATTATCACCATCCTAGGAGTTGAATCAAGAGGTTGGGAGATGGTACAATGGTAAGGCGGTTGACGGACGGCGAAGTATTTTGATCATACAATAACATTAGAAATCCCGAATAATCTAAAATTACTTTTTATAACACTAGAAATCCTGAACAATCAGTTTAAACTACAACCTTGCAGCTGTCTGACGTTCTATTAAATTTCGATTTTCGACTATGAAAGAATCGGACGCACCCAGACGGTTCTACGACCAGCAAAAAGAAAATCATCAAAAATAAGTAGATTGTGTTACAAGGGAGCAAAATGAAATATTTACGGCGAGGGCGTACATTAAATCCTAAACAAAGCGAAGGATTCTATAATACTCCCTTCCTCCCTCGTTACTCTCGTTATGCTAGTACATATTTATTTTATTGCATAATGCAATTGATGTATTTTAGTTATTCGTAGACGTTAATATTGTAGTTTTCCTTTTCAAATATTATTGTACGTTCTGTAAATTTGTCTATCTATCTAATTCGAATTTTCCACTCATTTACTCTAAGGTTAGCTGGAAGAAATCCCTTATAGGGATAAGCTCGCCTTTGTACCTAAATTTATATGAATTTCATGTTATCAATTTTTGTTTTGTACAATAAAGTGATTTACTACTACTACTACTACTACTCTCGGGATCTAAAGTAGAATCCTGAGCGTAGTGAGCGTTACGCCTGAGATGGAAATAATTTTGCTACCATGTGACACATACTGCTTTTCACATCACCTATGAGGTAATTATGATGTTTAAAAATATTATTTAAGCTGAAAAAATAATGTGCATTTTTTTTTTCAAATAGTGTCCTAGAACAGAAAAGTGTTACTTTGATCCCTCCTAGCAGGAAAGAAGTGCCACTTTGATCCCTCCTAGCAGGGAAGAAAAACCCCTTTTTCGAGTTGGTGATGTGAAAATGTTATACGACATAATCGATATGATGACGCTGACTACGAAACGAACTTACTTCTTAGATACGAGTAGATACCTACTTATTAGGTTAGGGTAAACCTACATAGGTAAATTTAAAACAAAAAACTATTAACTCTGTGGCACTTCTTTTTTGAAGTGAAACTTCTTATGGGACTTCCAACTGACAGTTGCGTTAAACGTTTAACGCTACCATAGATAATTTAACATTACGAAGTTTCACTTCTTCCGCGCGGAGGGACTCCACGCACTGTTTTTTATCGAACTAGATTGGACACACTGGCGTAAGTATGTCTCGATAGGAAATGATAAATGCAAGTAAGTTTCTTTTTAATACAGTTAGGTAAATTATTATGAAACATGATCGGTAAATTTTAGGTCGGATTACGCACTGGGTCCCACTTTTTCCTTACACCGAACTCATTAGGAAAGAATCTTCAAACCGTAAGTTTTCATCTCACTTGCTCATAAAACGAGGTATTTCACAAAGGAGTTAGTTTATTTAACTTCTCCCTAATTGCGCCCTCTAGTTTGGACTGGTGTTGAATCTGCAATTATCAGGTCGGAGGTCGGAGATCGAGATTAATGAGCTGAGGTGCGCGGGCGCTGAAAAGTCAATTAAAAACTTCTATCGCCGTCGGCGATTAACTCGCTTAATTACAAGTTTCGCTGGATTTCCCCCTCAGCCAACTTCGGAGGTTGAAGTTAGCATTTTAAGTTACGGGAAGTGGGTTATCACTTATCACTCAGATGTTAGTAGGTGAAAGTACAACTTTATATTTATACTATTAGTTTTACTGAGTGAGATGTACGGGTCTCTACCCAGGTAGCAAAGTGACGTCAGCGATGTCATAATGACGGCATTATTACGTCATTATGACGTCGCTGACGCTGATGCTGTGGCTATGTATATTACTTATTCTGACAGTCAGAATGGCGGGTGTACATTTTTGGTAATAACTAAGTCCCGGGAGGTACACATTTTTTTAAAGGACCAGACCACTTTTAGTACCAATAGTACAAATTATGTACAAAAATATGGTAAGCTTTTTGTTTGTTTTTATTTAGGTACACGGTACACCTGTACCCGCCATCCTGACTCTCAATTTCATGATAATCAGCAATGAAATTCCAACAGAAATTGTGATAGAATGGTCTTTATTGCGCATATAGGCTAAGGACCCTTCTCTGATGGAAAGCCACAAATAGGTAATCCGTCAGTCTTATTATATGTAATAGTGCGGTCGAGTTCACAAACATCGACCATAAGATACTGACAATAAGGTCCTGTAAAAGAATACAGGATATCCGGCTACTAATGGACAACCTTCTTTTTAGGGTTCCGTACCGAAAGGGTAAAAAGGGGACCCTACCTATTTACTAAGGCTCCACTGTCCGTCTGTCTGTCCGTCTGCCTGTCACCAGGCTGTATCTCATAAACCGTGATAGCTAGACAGTTGAAATTTTCACAGATCATGTATTTCTGTTGCCGCTATAACAACAAATACTAAAAAGTACGGAACCCTGGGTGGGCGAGTCATTAGCACTTGTCCGGTTGTTTGACATTTGCGGCAACAATAATTAATATCATCGCATATACATATGTATGTATACTTATACATATATATATTCTATTATAGCCGTCTACATTAAAAGTCCATAATGTCCTTCTTTCTTTTCTTTTCTTGATGCACTTGAGGGCGGTGTTGCCCGTAGCCAATGTCACGTAAAAGGGTAGGAACAAAATAACTGCTCTTAGAGCACGACGCTGTTCGGTGGTTGTTGTAGTTGTCTCGTAAAACCGATAGCTGGATTTTACGAGAAGCACGTGGACTACCGGCCGTTGACTCCAAAATGGTGGTTAAACACGCTTTGAGATTAATTCTCCATTCACTGCACACTACCACATTAGATTATTGTATAATAAAGCTATCGATATTACACTTTAAACAATATTAATGAGCAAAAAACAAAGGAATTAATCACGAGGCTGTAGTATCAAGATGGCGTTCGAACCGGAAGTCCATAATGTCCTTGTCTAACAGGTACAGGAACGAGCCAGACTGCATCAGCGAAACGAATCCGCATTTAAACCCGTACTGCTACTGTCGCTGACATCCGCCAATAACACGGGAGATATAGTTGGTCAAGCAAATCTTGTCAGTAGAAAAAGGCGCGAAATTCAAAGTTTCTATGGGACAATATACTTTCGCGCCTACATTTTTTAAATTTGCCGCCTTTTTCTACTGACAAGATTTGCTTGACCAGCTATACTTAGGGGGTGTTTATAACTTGAAATATACTGTAAGAAAAGCAGAAAAATTACACAATCGCATTATTATTTCTGAATTTAAACGCTCAAAGTCGAAAACCCAACAGCGCTCGACAAAAAAGCGCTAGCGCCATCGCAATCTTATGAAAAATGTGTCTGTAATATTTAAGGACTGGCTTCAAATTATGGCAATTATACATATTGATATACATAGTTTGTCAAATGACTGTCTCATTTCAAACATAGACAGAGAAAATCATACTATCTTTGTCTTACACTAGTACTAGCACCCAAAAGAAAAGAATGAGTATAGTTTTATTTTTTGTTCTTATTTACTGACAATTTGGTTTGACCAACTACTAAATACTACTACAATGGTATCTTTTTTACATTGGCAACATGTGCGAGTGAGACACCGCGACCCCCTTTTGCTATCTCAAGTGGACCGTTTTCTCTAGTAGCCGTAGCTATGTGATAAGGTTCAATTTAGTATGGCAAAAAAAGTGACAGCTCGCTCCACCTTAGGTCTAACATCTTAGTTTAGTGTACTAACATAGTAATTTAAGTATATTTGTAACTAACAAAACATGGATTGTATCGTCCGAAATAAATTATTTTTATTAAATATTATTTCAATATACCTTCATGGACAATACACGACGTCAGTCGCTGTATACGTATCTGTTTATAGTTGGTCAAGCAAATTTTGTCAGTAGAAAAGGCGTCAAATTTAAAAAATGTAGGCGCGAAGGGATATCGTTCCATAGGAAATTTGAATTTCGCGCCTTTTTCTACTGACAAAATTTGCTTGACCAACTATATGTATGTATTCCCACATGATTCCAACCTATTCCCACCCTGTCATGCCTGTTTAAGGGTTAAAACAATTGAAAAACGTTTCTGCCTAGCGGTCTGTTTCTTGTAAAATTAAGTGTTTTAAAAATAGCAAAATAAACACTTGGCTTAAAGGACTCGCGTCCAGGCCATAATTGTAAAAAAAAAGCGGTCTGTTTCGTATTGGTTTCGTATCCAGGCCATAATTGGAAAAAAAAGCGATCTGTCAAACTTGTCAAAATCAAATCTAAATAAACCATAAATAAACTCAATAGTTAAAAAAGTCAAATCAAATTGTAATTTTGAAAATCAAAAACGTACAGAAATTACGTATTCGACTATTCCAATAGATATATCAAATAAATTGTTTTTTATTTCGTGTAACTTAGTGTATAGAGGCTCACACAATATTTACTTGGCTATTAATATGCACAGGTTAGTCTTTGAATAAAAACATAAGCAAATGAAGATCATGTATTTGATAGTACCTAGTTTAATAAACTTTCTTTTGTTTTAGAATAGTACATTTGGATTTAAAAGGTGCACCGTTCAAAGTACATTATTTAGAAAAGGTACGTACGTTATTTGTTTTTTATTGAATGCTTTGAATTGCTCTGTACATTTCAATTAACTAGGGAAAAGCCGGCGTTTTAAATGTATAAAATGTTTATTTATAAACATAATAGTTGAAAATAATAAAGTAATACAAAGTACAAGATCAGTGTTACTGCAATTGTTGTCTGCAAGTATGTAAAATTAAATGAGACTACTAATCTATTTTATTCACTCTCAAATCTAACTTTATTTTAGGAAAGCAATCTCGATGAAGACATTGAAATTGTGTTACTTTTGTTAACCCCTAACTTGAAAGTGTGCAGCTAATGAAGAATTATCTTGAAACATGTTTAACCATAATTTAGTCAACACCCGGCAATCCATTGTGGCTATTTGTAGTCCAGCTATCACTGTACTAAAAGCAACTACCGAGCAATGTCATGCTCTACGAGAACACTTTTGGTATTGGCGAAGTTGTTATATAAATTTGATCATCCAACCTTGACACTAACAAAATTGTCCCACTGGAATTGTCTCACTACCTAATAATGTTAAAAATGATTTAACGATACCTTTGACTTAACATTAGCTAAATGCACAGCTGGTAACATATTTTGTTACCGGTAAAGAGTAGTGTAACTAATGGTACATGGTTTAACATTAATTACAACTTAACGTTAAAACTGTCTCCCAGTGGTAAGGATACCAACTTTTTAATGGTATTTCAAGCCCTGGAATGGGGTTAATAATCAAATGGTTACTAGGTGATATTAGCAGCAGCATCATGGGGAGCAACGGGCATACTTCTAGAGTGGGAGGACACCTTTCCATACTCCGCAGCATTGGCAGACATTGGCAGCGTCCGTGGCAGCGGGGGCGATGGGATGTACAGCTTAGATGAAGTTCGGCACCTGCTGAGGTTCATTAAGGAACATGGCTTGGAACCTGTAAGTGAGACTTTATATTTAATTTGCTTGTTCCTTTTAAAAATGTAACAAGTAAATCCATACTTTAATATTATAAATGCGAAAGTGTGTCGTGTCTGTCTGTTACCTCTTCACTTCGGGTTCATCCATTAATTAGTCACACGAATTTCGAGGTTTTTTGTCCCCTCCCCCTCCTTGTCACACTTGGTCATATTTGTCAAACCTGGTGTGACATCACATTTTTTCAATGAAATCGGCAAATCGAATTAAGTATTATTAATATTTTATCAAAATATTGTTGACAAAAGAAATATTAGAACCCAAAACAGATTAGGAAAGAAAATTAAATGGTTAAAAACGATTATCGTTCCAAAAACTTGTTATTTAACTGTACAGCGAATAAAATTCATATTGCTAATTTCGTTGAAAACGGTATTGCGTAACCCCCTACATATAATATGTGACGTCACACCAGGGGGGAGGGGGTTTCCAAATGTGACTAGGTGTGACATGGAGGGGTCAAAAAATCATAAAATTAATGTGACGTAATTTATGGATGACCCCTAACGATGAATAACATCACAATAACAATTTCCAGATCCAGCTCGTCCAAACCATTGGACACATGGAGTTTGTGCTTAAGCACCCAGCTTACCACAGCCTGCGAGAATTAGCTCGCTCGCCGGCCGTGCTGTGTCCGTCCCGGCCTGAATCCCTACAGCTGGTCAAGATGATGCTGGATCAGACGCTGGACGCTCAGCCCGCAGCGGAGTACCTACATATAGGAGCTGATGAGGTAAAACTTGATGATGAGACTTTGGAATATAGCTATTACTTTCACAAAACAATTAAGTAATCCATACTATAATATTATAAATGCGAAAGTTTTCACCTATCAATAAGAGTGATTGATGAGGAAGGTTTAGGTGTATAATTTGTTAAGGTTTTGTGTAACCCGTGCGAAGTCGGGGCGAGTCGCTAGTTGAATTATAAATCAGGTATTTTTTTGTATTAGCAAAGAGAATTTTAAATAGAGGCGTATTGACAAAGTCAATTTTGTAGTCACAGTCAATTTACTGCCATCTTTCGACAGAAGATTAAAACTTTTAGAACGCCATTTGACTTTGATCCTTATTCTTTCACAGATATGTGTTAAATTTGTTAAATATCAAAAAGTATCGCCATCTACTCGAGTACCATACCCAAAGGTATGGTGTCATCTTTTCGAGCGATGGTGCCATAACCTTGGCCTATTCTCGAGTAGATTGCGATTTGATAGGTATTTAACAAATTTAACACATATCAGTGAAAGAATAAGGATCAAAGTCAAATGGCGTTCTAAAAGTTTTAATCATGTGTCGAAAGATGGCAGTAAATTTACTGTGGTTACAAAAATTACTTTGACAATTCGCCTCTATACTATCTACTTCTTTCAGGTATGGCATACAGCAGTATGTCCAGACTGCCAGAGCCGAGCTGCCAACAACATTCACAACACCGCTAGCCTGTATCTGGATCACATACGTGAACTGGCCCTATTCCTTAAGCAGAAGAGGCCACATTTGACTGTGCTTATGTGGGATGACATGCTACGGTCGGTTAAAGCTGAGACATTGATTGGTAAGCATAATAAAAGTATAGACAAAATAATCCTATCTCATATAAAAAATATATATAGTAAATGTGTAAATTCATTGTAATAATTCATTTTCAGCATATCAGCTAGGAGAACTAGTTCAACCCGTTGTATGGCAATATAACGCTATGGAGCACTTCCACATAGACCCGTCACTGTGGGAGAGCTACCGCCAAGTGTTCCCGCAGGTTTGGGCCGGCTCCGCGTTTAAAGGGGCCAATGGCAGTTGTCAGGTGACAACACTGTTTTAAAATATGATATCAGATATTAGTAGTTAATAATTTAATTAACTTTGACTACTTTCAACCAAAATCATTACTTTTAATGTTTATCTTAAATAACATATTTTGAAAATAAATCTGTTTCTCTACTTCTGGGACACCCCATTAATTACATGCGCTTGTTAGTTTTGGCAACACTTTGTGGGATTTATTTTTTACTCTGTCACAGATACTGTCCCCAGTTAGAAGGTACGTCAGCAACCAAGAAGCATGGAGGATGGAAGTAAAGAAATATAGCCACAGCATCAGCTTCCCTGGAATCATCCTGACTGGCTGGTCAAGGTTAGTCTTACCAGACGGGCTAGCACATGATTGGCGCGACAGTATCTCGCGGCGAGATAGACTACCCGTCCCTCTTTAATTCATACAGTTAGAAAAAGACGGGTAGTCTATCTCGCCGCGAGATACTGTCGCGCCAATTATGTGCTAGGCCTACAGGCGTGACTCACTCCGCGACTTCGTCGCGCCGCTACAAGTACATGCGGCCGCCCCCAGTTCTGAGGTCAAGCCATAGTAATTGCCGCGCACCGCTACGGAACGGACGCCTGTTCGCGCATGCGCCACCTAGCGGTCATATCTGTCGGTATAGACGCATTTTGTTAGAGAGTGAACCTTCTGTACCTAGTACTATTATTAGTCAGAGTCACCCCACACTCTTGAGCGTCGCCGTCTAGTCAACTCTATGACTGCTGCTCGACGCAACGTTGGCGCAACTGCGCAGCGACGCCATTTTCCATAGCACTGACTAGTCGCCGACGCTCAAAAGACGCTAGTGTGCGGTGGCCCTTAGCAGCGGAGGAATCTCAGTGTGCCTTACTTATTAATAATAAGTTGTAAAGGAGGTATTATTAAACTCAATGGGTAAACTTGGTAGCTCAGTTGGCTGGCTGGTTTCCTGGAGTCGCGAGACAGCCCAACACAGTTAATTTTATTTATCACATTAATTTAAAAGCAAATAATTATTCAATTAAAAGTAAAACTAAAACTTAACAAAGAATAACTACTAAAAAGAATTTAGTGTAGGTACTGTTCTGTAACATAACATAGCCTGTAAGTTAATACTAACAACTATGGACTGTAACTGTCTGAAACTAAATAATTTTTATTTTTATTTATTTTATTTTATAACAACCTATAAATTATAATAATTAAAAAAAACTACTTTTAATTAAAAAAAACATCTAAATAAGGCCCCCGTGGCATTGTGCCAAGGATGCTGGCAGCATTCCCTCGCTAAAATTAATTAAATTTAGATCTTATTTATAAATAAGTTTTCGAAAAGCTTGCTTTTAAATTTTCATGTGGACCTGCCTACGAAGCTGGAGGTCCCGGGTTCGAATCCCGGTAAGGGCATTTATTTGGGTGTTTATCAGAAATATTTGTTCCTGAGTTATCAATATAGGCAATGAGGATATAATTAGATAGAGCGGTACTGTCATAGTAAATTTTATAACGGCTGTAAATTCACTGCCATCTATCGACATACTTTAAAACTAAAAATGAAGATTTATAAAAATACGTTAAAATTTATTTAAATATGGATAAATGATTTTTTTATTTCCATTAATTATTTTTATATGATTTTGACCCGTGTTCTTTCATTGATATGCGTTAAAATTATAAATAACAAACGAAACCGTCAACGCCCTCTATACGAGACTAGGCCAAAACTAGTGGCGCCCTCTGATCGAGAATCAAATTTTCGTGATTTTCGAGGCACGTTTTTTCCTTAGACTGTATCCATCTATTACTGAGTTATATCTATCTTTGATATAGGTATCATCCTCTAGTGCCCACACAAGCCTTGTTGACCTTGTACTACTAGGTTGATCTGTGTAAAATTGTTCTATAATATTTTATATTTGCGACGTTCTCAATCAAAAGGTACCACTTTGTCGCTTACCATAAAGACGAAATTTGCTTGTATCTTTATACGAATTACCTGTCAGAGCGTCCTCATGGTGGACGACAAAGTGGTACCTTTTGACTGAGACCGTCACATTTATGGTAGAACAATTGTGACGTTCTCAATCAAAAGGTACCAATTACCATAAAGACGAAATTTGCTTGTATCTATACGAATAACCTGTCAGAGCGTCCTCATGGTGGACCACAAAGTGGTGGTACCTTTTTGACTGAGACCGTCACATTTATGGTAGAACAATTGTGACGTTCTCAAACAAAAGGTACCACTTTGTCGCTTACCAATTACCATAAAGACGAAATTTGCTTGTATCTTTATACGAATTACCTGTCAGGAGCGTACTTATGGTAAGCGACAAAGTGGTACCTTTTGACTGAGACCGTCACATTTATGGTAGAACACTTGTGACGTTCTCAAATAAAAGGTACCACTTTGTCGCTTACCAATTACCATAACGACGAAATTTGCTTGTATCTATACGAATATCCTGTCAGAGCGTCCTTATGGTCAGCGACAAAGTGGTACCTTTTGACTGAAACCGTCACATTTATGGTAGAACAATTGTGACGTTCTCAATCAAAAGGTACCACTTTGTCGCTTACCATAAAGACGAAATTTGCTTGTATCTGTACGAATTACCTGTCAGAGCGTCCTTATGGTGAGCGACAAAGTAGTACCTTTTCACTGAGAACGTCACATTTATTTCTCTATGAGTAAATTGTAAAGGCTGGCGTCCATTAAAGTCGAATCGCGTCGAATCGAGCCACTACGTTGAATCGAGTCGCATTTTTTCCGTGCGCGTTTATCACAGACGAATCGGGCGCCTGTGCTGAGGTCATGCTTGTACAGTTTGTCAAAGATGGATAGTTCGGACGAAGAAATGCTATTGTTTCAAATTCTTTAGCATTCACTCATCCGCTACCCCGCGTCCACTGAGGCGCGCCGAGTCGAGTCGAAACGCGTAGCCGCAGAAATTCGCCTGACGAGCAATGCGCGCGGTAGATTCGAATCGGCGCGCCGCGGCTCTTCGTCAATGGACGCAGTTGCATAGAAAACATAGGGGGCGAATTATTGCGATTCGATTATCTGGGCCCGTACGTATCAATAACTTTCTGTTCCAGGTTCGATCACTACGCGACGTTATGTGAACTGCTACCGGTGTCGCTGCCAAGCCTCGCGAGCTGTCTAAAGGTCTGGACTACGGACGACATGTCTATAGGTATATACATGTAAATAACTTATTATTATGGCTCTGCTACACGATGGGCCATCATACTGGCTGTACGAGCGCCCGCCGGCCGCGATCGGATGCGAGAGCGGGACGCAGCACGCGAGGCTAGAAGAGCGCGGGCGATCGGCCAGGCAGCTGACCGGCTCAATCGACGGGTCCACTCTGACGCACGCGCACGCTGCTCAGAGCCAATTTCTGTATTTTCGTAACTTTAATTCAAACTGTATTACTAGGTTAGTAATAAATTTTGTAAAGTATTGCTGGGTTTCTTATTGTCCGCCTGGACACTGGCCCTCTAAGATGGGCCAGCTTGTAGAGAGGATAGTGGTGTCGGGTGACTTATGGCGATGGGATGGCCACGCTGTTGATTTTTCGTCTGCACATCAAAGGTAGTGGGCCAGCGATGGTACGCTACACGTGGCCCATTCCATAGTGCGTACTCTCAACCATCGCATGGTCATCTCGCTGGTCCAGCGCTGGGCCATCGAGTGGCCAATTACTAAGGGTAACCAAATTACCATGGAGTGACCAATTACTACGGAGTGGCCAATTACTATGGAGCGGCCAATAACTAAAGCAGTCATCATACCTATATTGAGCTATGGGACTAGGTCGATTTGATTAAGATTGGTCCGTGTATTATTTATTTACATTCCAGACACAGTAGTAAGCGAAGTGCTACCCCCAGAGCAGTGGCCAGGTTCGGAGCTGGCACGGTGCGTGCACTCCTTCGTGGTGCTTCGTGACCGTGCCTACACCATAGTGCACGGTGACCTGTGAGTTTATTTTATACCACATTATTTATCTAACTTTAACCTAATGACGGCAGTTGACGCGTGCGGCTTCAGTCCAATACCACAGGGCGGACACGCTATACATCAAAAATCACTTGCGTTTCTATGTGTGAACGGCACGTCTGTACACGCGGCATGCGTCATAGTGTGAGTAAGTTGCTTAAAAACAGTACTGAGCGGCCGGCAAACGGCCGTCAATCTGGTGTCGCGGGGCGAGGTAATTCGAGTCGGGGCGGGGCGGTGCGTGGCCGTTCTGTATGATAATACTATTACTTACTCTGTGCCAATATCAACCTTCGTGTATTCCTACAAGGTTCAAGAGGACGCGTCGGCACGACGGCGTTTAAAGGGTTAAACGGTACCTAATCGCGTATAACTAAACTTTAAAATTAATCTTGGACGAGAAACGGGGTTGCCGGCCGCTTATCCCTATTCGACCTCGCTACGCTCGGCCGTCTATATCTACTTGTCCTGCAACCATTCATTTCCCGGCCTAGTAATGTACTATTATTTTCCTTTTCAGAGTAAAAACTTGGCTGAATCCGTGGCAAATAGAAAATGGATACATAAATCCCGTCCAAGTGGAAGGCCTAGCCATGACCCTCCAGCAGTGAGTATTATATACTAGCTATACTTCTCGTATTTTTATAACTTTTGCACAACCTATCAAGGAAAGTAGAAGTCAAACGAAAGAATTATTAGGGTTTGTATAATATGAATTTTCTCAAATGAGTTTTACGCATAAGACCCTAATTTGTTAAACAAAAGCCATTGTTTCTTTTGAGTGAGCGGTGGGCTACCGTGTCTGAGCGCGTGCCAAAGCAACAATGTCGTTTAAAAAGCGGCTGTATCGTAGTGGAGTTTATTGATGTTTCGGCGAAAATTACTTGACAAACCTTCAGTTCCCAAACTATTTATCCCATATTTTTAGTTGGGCGAAATTTCATTTCGCAAATTTACATAATCCAACCTAACCTAACCCAACCTAGTACGTCATTTTCATTTCGCAAGTATGGGGTTGGGAAATGAAATGGCTGCGAAGTAAGGCTATGCCAACGATTGGTTTCCCAAATGAAACTTTGGCAAAAAGTTGGTTGCCAAGTGAAATTTGGAAGCCAAAGGAACGCCAAAAAGGAAGTACACCCGTAGTGGTTTTGGGGTTCAAATCTATGTACTTGTAGCTCAATATAGTTAGGCGGGCGCTCATATTATTACATAAATTTGAACCTTAAAATCACCACGATACAGCCGCTAGTTTAAACGACATTGTTGTTTTAGTTCGCGTTCAGAAACGGTAGCCCACCGTTCTAGTAAAAGAAACAATGGCTTTTGTTTAACAGATTAGGCGTAATAATCATTTGAAAATTCATAACATACTCTTGATTATAGAAAATTGTAAAATTATTAATTCTGAAAGAATGCACGAGGTAATAATTTTTAAGATTATTATGAAGTCATGTTTACCCGTAGGTTGTTGTATTTATAAATGTTGCTATGTATTTTTCATGCCACTATAATTGTATGATGTCACTGTAACGCCCACTTGCACCATTCCACTCACCCGGGGTTAATTGGTTAAACCTGGAGTGACCATGGTTACCGTGGTTACCGGTTAACGGTTTAACCAGTTAACCCCGGGTTAGTGAGATGGTGCAAGTGGGCCTAAGTGAGTATTCTATACTGGCTATACTTCTCGTATTTTTATAACTTTTGCACAACCTATCAAGGAAAGTAGAAGTCAAACGAAAGAATTATTAGGGTTTGTATAATATTAATTTTCTCAAATGAGTTTTACGCCTAATACCCTAATCTGTTAAACAAAAGCCATTGTTTCTTTTGAGTGAGCAGTGGGCTACCGTGTCTGAGCGCGTGCCAAAGCAACAATGTCGTTTAAAAAGCGGCTGTATTGTAGTGGTTCAAATCTATGTACTTGTAGCTCATTATAGTTAGGCGGGCGCTCATATTATTACATAGATTTGAACCTTAAAATCACCACGATACAGCCGCTAGTTTAAACGACATTGTTGTTTGTTCGCGTTCATAAACGGTAGCCCACCGTTCTAGTAAAAGATACAATGGCTTTTGTTTAACAGATTAGGCGTAAAAATCATTTGAAAAAATTCATAACATACTCTTGATTATAGAAAATTGTAAAATTATTAATTCTGAAAGAATGCACGAGGTAATCATTTTTAAGATTATTATGAAGTCATGTTTACCCGTAGGTTGTTGTATTTATAAATGTTGCTATGTATTTTTCATGCCACTATATAGGTAATTGTATGATGTCACTGTAACGCCCACTTGCACCATTCCACTCACCCGGGGTTAATTGGTTAAACCTGGAGTGACCATGGTTACCGTGGTTACCGGTTAACGGTTTAACCAGTTAACCCCGGGTTAGTGAGATGGTGCAAGTGGGCCTAACTGTTGTATTGACCTGTGAAAGCGCCCCTAAGGCCATTTGCAGAATTTAAATTTTACTTTTAACCCTTTGTAAGGCAGAGGGAATATATTTCCCACCTTATTTTGAATTTATTTTAAAAGGAGGGTTCAATTTTGCATAGTTTCTATAAAGGGTTAATAACCTTTTTGCCAACAAAAAAACGACCTGAATAAAATTTTGAATAGATTTTCTGTCTCGATATATGTATTTAAACAAAAAAACCTATTTCAGGCAAGGGTCTGAGTGAAGAGTGCTTTAATAGAGAAAGATAGTCTTATTGCGATTTCTATAAGAGGAAAGATAAAATAGTGCCATGCTTTGTCTTTATCACCGACCGGGCATTTTTTCATGGTCGGGTTATGCCATCATAGCAAGGAGGCGATGGCGAAATACCGAAATTTATAAGAGTAAAAGAGAAAACGATTATGCCGCCATACATGAAATTGTCAATACATGAATATGTCTTTCTCTTACCCCGGTCGCTCGGTTTCACGTCTATAACTACTTGTATATACTATGTGTATGATTTCAGGTTACTCCTAGAGCTAACATCTCTCCAAACCGATCTAACCCGAACCCTATACGCTGTAACGGGTTCCCGTAGCGCGGGCGAGTGGCTGGCCACGTTCCCCGCGCCGGTGCTCGCGCAGCTGACGGAGCTGCGCGACGTGGCCGCGGCGGCCGCGAAGGGAGACGCCGGCGTTAGTCCGCGACCGAAGCACTGCCGTTTGATGTCGCCCACTTAGGTACCTATAGCACAGAATAAGTAATACCATAGAGTAACATATACTAGAGCGGTACTGTCATAGTAAATTTTGTAACCCCAGTAAATTCACTGCCATCTGTCGACACACTTTAAAACTAAAAATGAAGATTTATAAAAATACGATAGAATGTATTTAAATATAGATAAATGTTTTTTTTTTAATTTGCATTTATCATTTTTTTTATTTTGACCCATGTTCTTTCACTGATATGCGTTTAAATTGTTAAATAACAAACGAAACCGTCAACGCCATCTATACGACTGTAGGCCAAAACTAGTAGCGCCCTCTGAACGACAATCAAATTTTCTTGATTTTCGAGGCACGTTTTTTCCTTAGACTGTATCTATCTATTACGGAGTTATATCTATCTTTGGTAATAGTATTATCATACAGAACGGCCACGCACCGCCCCGCCCCGACTCGAGTTACCTCGTCCCGCGACACCAGATTGACGGCCGTTTGTCGGCCGCTCAGTACTATTTTTAAGCAACTTACTCACACTATGACGCATGACGCGTGTACAGACGTGCCGTTCACACATAGAAACGCATGTGATTTTTGATGTATGGCGTATAGTTTGTCAAAAGACTGTCTCATTTCAAACATAAACATCATAGAGTAACTTATAATAGAGCGGTACTGTCATAGTAAATTTTGTAACCCCAGTAAATTCACTGCCATCTGTCGACACACTTTAAAACTAAAAATGAAGATTTATAAAAATACTATAAAATGTATTTCAATATAGATAAATGTTTTTTTTTTATTTGCATTTATCATTTTTTTGATTTTGACCCATGTTCTTTCACTGATCAGCGTTAAAATTGTTAAATAACAAACGAAACCGTCAACGCCATCTATACCACTGTAGGCCAAAACTAGTAGCGCCCTCTGAACGAGAATCAAATTTTCTTGATTTTCGAGGCACGTTTTTTCCTTAGACTGTATCCATCTATTACGGAGTTATATCTATCTTTGATAAACATAAAGAATTATACTCTCTTTGTCTTACACTAGTACTATCACCAAAAAGAAAAGGATGAGTAATAGTGTTTTTGTTCTTATTTACTGACAATTTGGTTTGACCAAGTATATGTTATATACTGGGTGTCTTTTTAGGGTTGTCCCGATTTTTCACTATTAAGAGAGTCGAGATGCGACCGGCAGCAGCTTAGTCTAAGTAAAGAAATGAATGAATGATGTATGAAAGATAAATTAATGGTGAATGAATAATGATCGAATGTCGAACGAATGATAAATCAATTAGGAATGAATGATTTAAATGAAAATGATAAGATGACATTTGAATGAATAATAAAGTTCCCTCTCGCGGGTTAATGAATGCCATATTCTCCGCGCCCGTACTCAAAGAACTGACGGAGCTACGAACGAACGACGACGGATGAACGAGTCGCGGCGGCCGCAAAGGCAGATGCCAGTACCAGTCCGCGGCCGAAGCACTGCACTTTGATGTCGCCCACTTAGGTATTACTGACACTCTTTCCTAGCCACTCACTCCAGACTCTCTTTCCAGATTTCATGGCTCAAATTAAATGGAATTTGGGTCAAATGAATATGAATGAGTGTTTGAATGAATGATTGATGATTAGTTGTGAATGAATGATTTATTAACGATATGTGAATATTTCATGAGTGAATGATGAATGAATAAATTAATGATAAATAACAAGTGAATGAATTACTAATGAATGATAAACGAGTGATTGTATGAATAAACTTGTGACTGTCGAAGCACTGCCATTTTATCGAGTCCTACTTACATAGATATACCACAGTCACTTTTCCTAGTGAGAACGTGAACATATCTATCCTTTATATGTGATAAGAATAGAGTAGGTACTTAAAAATGCAGAATCATCCCATTTAAAATGTTTTTAGGGTTCCGTACCCAAAGGGTAAAAGTGGGAACCCTATTACTAAGACTCCGCTATCCGTCTTTCTGTCACCAGGCTGTATCTCATGAACCGTGATAGCTAGACAGTTGAAATTTTCACAGATGATGTATTTATGTTGCCGCTATAACAACAAATACCAAAAAAGTACGGAACCTCGGTGCGCGAGTCCTACTCGCACTTGGTCGGTTTTTTTTTCAAATTACATATTTCGGTTCGCAGGTTCGCAGGAGCCGAAACCAACATGTATGCCAATGAAATCAAGATTTACACAGAGCGGATGCTGCCCTTGCCCGTGTATGAGACGCACACGGAGACAACACCCGCCATGTTATACCTAACGGCATTTGAGTCATAGAATAATGGAATCTGAAGTATATCAATATCAAACAAGGGCCTGACACTCTTTGATAGAGAAAGATAGTCTTATTGCGATTCCTATAAGAGGAAAGAGAAAATAGTGCCATGCTTTGTCCTTATCACCGACCGGGTGGCATCATAGGTAGGGGGCGATGGCGAAATACCGAAAATTATAAGACTGAAAGAGAAAAAATCCTATGCTGCCCAAATTTTATATGAATATTCTTTCTCTTACCCCCGGTCGCTCAGTAGCGCGTCTATAACTACTTGTATAAATACTATGTCTATGATATCAAAAGTATTTACCATTCTCTAAAAAGATGTATACATATAGAACAATTTTATTCGACTGTGACAGATACTCTGGAACGCGAAGAAGAGGTATCTATCTGGAAGACAATTCTAGGATACCAGATACTTTTATGAAAATGAAAAATTGTTTATTTAGTTTAAGAATTACTTATACAGGTAAGTGTTGGTGCCTCTTTTTAAGTAAGAAAATACCTGTGTTAAGAGGCACCGCTCTTCCTAATAAATTTTATGGAGCATTGTTTCATCCGCTAGTATAGATGACTGTACTAAGCGAAATCAACGAACAGTTAACACACGGAAATGTTAAGCCAATTAGGGTTCTAGCTTAATAGGGTAGTTGACACGTGTTGAATTTTATAACTAAATCTAGTTAAATAGATAGAAAATAAGCAATTTATCACAACAAATTAGAAACTTAAAAAATATATGGTAATAATAAAAAATACAAGACTTAAAAATTTCGAAAAAATTTTTTTTTTAAACAAATAGGAAAAAGGCAACGGTACCATTCGATTCCTTACATTTTATTTAAAAAAATATTGTATGACAACAATATACATAAACGCAACATTTCACCGACAAAATCGCAATTTCCTTGTTTTCCATACATCGAAACGCCTTCTATACAAAGTGACACAGTGACGTCACGATGTGTTGCCATTTGTGTTAGAGCGTGTGCTCAGTAGTGGCGATGCCAGACTTTGACCATTTGTGACTTTTGTATTGTTTTAAGACAATGGGTCCCATACAGACATTTGATCCTCAAAACAAACCTGATCGACTGATACCATTAAAAAAATTGTCAACTACCCTATTGAGTCAAGCAACGGGAGTGCCAACATAGTGAAACGAATAGTGCTGTACGCACTCATTCCCAGCATTTATCGATAAATTAGACATAGACATCATTTATTGGTAATTGTAATATTACAGGTCACAACTTACGTTTTAGGTAATTAATTATTTTAAATTACATATTATTTACATACAACTTATTTGTTTATTGAGATCACAATTTCAAAGAAAAGCTTGCAATTATTACATATTTATTATTCAATTATTATAATTAAGTGATTATTCGTACATATTATTCAATTTTGTTTCTTTGTTTTCAATAAAACGCAAATCCGTGGTACCTCTCGGATAATACATTATAAGTTATCATATTTATCGATAGAAATAAAACAAATAACCTTGCAGTCTAAGTATTTTATTTAGAAAACTTACAAACATTACAAAGCCTATTTTTTCGGACATTTTTTTAATGAATTGGCAGTGATTCTCAGAGAAAATTAGTAATTTTGTCTACTATACTCATTACGTAATAGTAAAATAGAAAACATAATATAATTTTTGTGCCACACTCGCAGATTACATTTGTCGCTCTTTCTTGTCTGCTCATCGGCTTGAAATGCCGAACAGAATCTGCTGCTAGTGACGACGTTACACCCACTGTCTGTAAATGAAAAATACATAGTTATCGATAGTTACCAAGAGTAGCACTAGTGTTACAATTTCTACAATTTTTTAACGAATAAGCATACAATCGTGTTTTCACGTTACACAGGACTAAATATTATCCAATTTATTGCTTACCGTTCAGGATCCAAAGGAAATTTCGAAGGAACTTCCTTTCTTTATTTTCACATCGGTATGCAAGAATTCCACAAATTCTATATTGTTTCCTTGGTCGTATTGTTGTTAATATGCACAATCTGTTTCAGTAAATGATTTTTATATATTGATACGCGAACTGCGTCCACCACGTACGCGTCTAGCTAAGTCTAAAAAGTGTCTCCACTCAATAGGCCCTAAGATATATAACCACATACCCTTAGAGATGGTGTGAGAGGTTTCGTGAATAAACTTAAGGCTAAACTTATGTCTGAAGCGTACTACTCTGTTGACGAATTTTTTGACGGCGTGCACTCTTGAACTGGTTCACAATCCCAAGCTATAGAAATATAAAATAAGAATTTAACTAACCATAATTTTGTGATATGATATACTTATATGAACTTACTGTAATCATTTAAACATGTAAATAATAAATTTTAAATAATAATTGTACCTACCTGACATAATTATCTTATACCTAATATTATATTCATACTGATGTGTTTTGCTATGTAATTTAGATGTAAATAGTTGTAAATATGAAATACTGTATTTGACATGTAAAACTATGTTTTATAAAGGAATAAATGAATGAATGATAACGAATTAAAACCAAAAATACAACGAAAAGCTCGAAAACTAACAAAAAATTTTGAAGCTCCCACAAACACAATATGGCCACAGAGCAGATAAAAATGGCGACTATTAGATAAAGTAAGATGGATAAACTGAGAATGAGAGCGCAATATCCGCCATTAGTATTGTGCACATTTCCATGCATATTGTATTATTGTTCCTACTTGCGCCAGGCTGGTCACAACTCTCGATTTTGACACTGTTGACAGAGGCGATCAGTTTTAGCTTACACAAGAATGATCATCACAAGTAGTTAGGTCTCAATACAAACATAAAAATTTCAAGCCGTGCGCAAGGTTAAAGCTGACAGCCGATAATAATTTAATAAGTTACATGAGATTTAAGGACATGAATCTCAACACATTTCGAAAAATGACAAAGTCATGGCTGATAAACAAATGTTACTAGCTTAACTGAGTTTTTCAATGATAATGATTTTGATTAAGTTTTATATAGACGCTGGCAAAAAAATGCATTCCCGTTGACAGGGAGGTTTTGGAATTATACTAAGCAACTTTTACTAACGTTTTGGGAGCGAAATCATCCGTCAAAATAAATTTTATTAATTTAAAATATTTAAATCCGTTTTTAGAGTAAAAGTTGAATTTTAGGGCAACGTTTGGTTAATATAGAACGTAATACAATACAAGCGTTTCAAAAAATTGGAAATAACCCTACCTATTAGTCATTACTAGCGACCCGCCACGGCTTCGCACGAGTTACACAAAACCATAACAAAATATACACCTAAACCTTCCTCAAGAATCACTCTAGGTACTTCTCTTGATACCTGTCCTACTCCTAGGTGAAATACGCGATAGGTGCGGCGGGGGACTTTTTTTTATAAGGTGTAGTGATTTATTAATCTTATCGTTGTCAGTTTATCACTTATGGCTTGATCCAGCGGCCCCGTTGTCCAAGAGACCAGTAGGTAGGCTACGCTGCGCCGCGACGCGGTTCGCACGCATCGTATCCCTCTCGTCAAATACAGATAGTGAGACAAACTCTAGTTTAAGTAGTGCAGACTTATCTTGGTCTACCAAGTGCAAGTGTTATTTATTTTTAAACTTCAAACTTCTATGAAATTATGACGTTTAATAACACTTGCACTGCGTGTGCTATAAAAATCGTTGCAGACTAACGTAACGTAAAAATACAGCCTGCCAAAATATTCTGCGAGACCGCTATTAAAATAAAAGAAGAAGAAAATATGCTGTCAACCTGTTGTCAAAGTGTTCAATTATGAATATATTATTTTAGTCATTTTTTGTCATTTATTCAATATTGCATTGTCATGTACATAATAAGGTGTTACATTTTATATAGCCAGTTCATGACACCCTGTAAGGGCACACAATAGTACAGTTTTTCTATTCTATTAATTCTAATTTACACATTGCAATTAAGGTAACATAATAAAATTAACATATTAGCGTATCAGTGGTTTAGTAACCTATTAGTTAGTCTCATAAATTAATTTAGTAACTTCAACAATATCAACGTCAACAATGCACCGATACAATAATTTCTGATTGAATTAACTTGTCAAATTATTATAATTATTATTTATTTAATGAATGTTAATTAATATTAAAGTGATGGCAGCAATATGTCAAGTTAACAGTCTTACACTAATTCGGTGTCATATTTATCTAACGTATTATCTTCCAGGAATGATTCGACTGTGTAATAACAATTTTCTATTAATAGGCTTTTCAGTTTAGAGTTAAAAGTTTTCTCATTTAGTTCGTATTTGATAGCATTAGGGATTTTATTAAAAATTTGGATACATTTATACTGTGGTCCATTCTTATACATTGCTAAGTTAGGTCTAGGTAGTAGCAGCTTATTTCTATATTGACTTCTAGTTTTATACGTATCGACTTTTAATGGAAATAATTTATATATATACAATAGCTAGAATGATTAACAAAATAATAATCAAACTAAGACGCCGGCGGATATTAACCTTATTTTTAACATGCGTCGTCTTGGTAATTCTTTATGGCTACATAGTGCTACAGACGCCACTGTCCCCAGACCTTTACTTTATTCACTGGGATTCTTTAGAAGATATATCGTGCCATTACATAGACCTAGACAATACTTTACCACGAGCAGAGAGCGAGGAGTTTCAACCGCCGTCCCGCTCAATATTCTTTCACGAAACGTCTTGTAAAGGAGACTTGGATTCCCGGCAAGCATGTGCTGTGGAATCCGCGGCGCGCGCTCACCCTGGATGGCAGATAAACGTTCTATTCGCTGCTCCTGTGCATAAAAACGCTTTGAAAAATGGAAGTCTATCAGTATTGAGGAACTTTACAAATATTAGATTATCTAGAGTGCACATAACAAATTACGCTAAAAGAACTCCTTTAGAGAGTATGGTTTCTGGTGGTGCCTTGAACAGGTCTCGATGGCGTATAGGGCACACGTCTGATGTGCTTCGGTATTTAACTTTATACAAGTTCGGAGGGGTGTATTTGGACTTGGATGTGGTGGTGGCGAAAGCATTGGACCCGCTGGCGAGGAACTGGGCAGCCAGAGAGACGGACACGGAGGTGGCTTCTGGGGCCCTGGCGTTCTCGAGGGACGAGCTTGGGAGGAGCGTTGCTGAGGCGGCCATCAGGTGAGTTCTGAAATGGGTCAAGAACTTTATGAATGAGGTTTCATAATAAGGGTTTCCTCTGGACATTGTAAAAATAAATGATTTTCTAATTTTCTTGCTGGACCGATATCCTTAGATAGTGAGTTTTATATCATCGCGTTGTTGTGTAGGGATAGTACGGATGACGCTTGTTATCCATACTAATATTATGAATGCGAAAGTGTATCTCTATCTGTCTGTTGTCTGTCTGCCTGTATGCTTAAACCGCTGAACCGATTTAGCTGAAATTTGGTATAGAGATAGTTATAGTCCAGGGGCAAGGCATAGGGTAGTTTTTATCCCAGAAGTCATCCTTTAAGGGACTGAAAAGGGGGGTGGAAGTTTGTATGGGAAATCGATAAAAAGAAGATTTGATAAAAAATAAGCTACCGAAATTACTAACTCCACGCAGATGTCGCGGGCAAAAGCTAGTATTAAATACAATCAAAATACCAGTCAAGGTATGTTGAATTGAAAAGGAGATGGCGGGACGACTTAAACGCATTTTATCCGGATTGGCGGGAACGTACAAACGACAAGAGTTGTGTGAAGGAAGCGAGGGGAGGTCTTTGCTCAGCAGTGGGACACTAAATTAGGCTAACAAAAAAATTCATAATGTATTGTGTTTCAGGGACATAAAGAACAACTACAGAGGCGACGACTGGGGCTCCAACGGGCCTGGTGTCATTACGCGCATCCTCAAGAAGCATTGCTCGACCAGCAACCTCAGCCTAATGTCCGCCGCAACATGCAACGGTAAGGTATAAGCGCCTACTACAATAGGGTCAGGGTATATATTTAGTTGTCAACCGTCTACTACCTAATGGTATTGGCACGGAAGTTTTAGGTCGCGTCAAGATGCCTGGTATTGAAGCACTGATCATGAAGCATCAGCTAAGGTGGTGTGGCCATATCGTGCGAATGGAGAATGAGAGATTGCCCAAAGCAATATTCTACTCGGAGCTCTATTTAAAAGGGTAAATGATGAAGTTTGACCTGACCGCTGCCCGCAGAACGCATACTGTGTGGCAAATCCTTAAATGGCTTAAACATTTGTTTTTAAGACTTTATTTTTCAGGTTTCGAGGTGTACGGTCCCCAGTTCTTCTACCCGGTGGAATACTGGAACGGCTTTGAATACTTCGAGCCGGGCGAAATAAAACTAGAAGACACCGCTTACATTTTCCACGTATGGAACCAACTGACAGGTGACCTTCCAGTACACAAGGACTCTCCTTATGCTAAATTAGCAAGGAAATACTGCCCCAGCGTTTATAAATTATATGGCAAAGATTTTTTACTACCTGTAGTTAAAACCTGATTCTCATAGATCCTGGAGTTTTTGGGTTCTTTCAACTCAGAATTTTTATCATAAGCATAACCAATCCTGACGATAAAAAAATGTCCCAAAAATTTGTATGAAAATTGTACATTCCACTACGTCACGCACATACAAGTGATATTTTTTTTACACTAAAACGTGACGTAATTTAATGGACATTTTGGAACATCTTGTTTTAATGGCAGGATGGAGAATGCTGACGATTCTGAGTAGAATAAGCCCAAGAATGTCTAGATTTGAAAGAATCAGGTTTTTTATATTTATTTTAGAAAACGCCCAGATGAGCGGACGGAGATGAGGGGGAGTCGTGCGGGAAGTAACCAATAGTCTTGCTTGTATCAAAGATAGATATAACTCCGTAATAGATGGATACAGTCTAAGGAAAAAACGTGCCTCGAAAATCAAGAAAATTTGATTCTCGAACAGATGGCGCCACTACCTTTGGCCTACTCTATCGAATAGGTGGCGTTGACGGTTTCGTTTGTTATTTAACAATTTTAGCATATCGGTAAAAGAACATGGGTCAAGATCATATAAAAATAATTAATGCAAATAAAAAAAATTTTTTTATCCATATAAATATATTTTATGGTATTTTTATACATCTTCATTTTTAAGGGTTCCGTACCCAAAGGGTAAAAACGGGACTGTATTACTAAGACTCCACTGTCCGTGTGTCCGTCTGTCTGTCACCAGGCTGTATCTCATGACAGCTAGACAGTTGAAATTTTCACTTCTTTATATTAAACGTTTAAAAAGCCATTGAGTTATTATCACTATAGAGACGGCATACCAAACAATAAAATTGTCGCAATCACAACCTGTACCACGCGAACAAAACGTCGTAAGCGCCGTAAAAATTCATGGCGCTTACGCGTTTAGGTCGCGAGATTCACGCTCCGCTTTTATGGTTTGATGCTAAAACGGCAGCAACTTATGGCGCAAAATACTGGTTCTCTGTGCCGGTTGTAGACGTTAGTAATGTAATAATAGTTCAATGACAATAGCTATTGAATTTTATTAGTGGGTTCTGCCTTTCGAGAGCATTAAATCATTAAATGTTATGAATTATTATTTGTATCTTAATATAAGGATTAGGTAAGTTTTAATGTAATATGTAATATGAATTATATTCTTGCAAATGAATTAAAAGTATTTTATCCTTGAGCTCTTATAATTTACCATAGCTATGTTATGATTTATATTTCTCACAATAAATTATTTTACTAAATTACGTCTTTACATTAAAAACATAAATCAATATCCCAAAAACGGTTAAAAGCTGCGAAAACGCCTCTGATGTGGGATGCTAGCTAAAATTAATTTATTTACCCCCTCAATTTCATGGGATAGAAACCCCAGAAACCCAGTGTTTTAGAAGGAAACTTGGTAATAAAAGCATTTATTTGCAGACAAACTTTAATTCTGTAATAAATTGTTAATCAAAATACAACTAATGTAAATATTATGTAAGTAGAGTCAACAAACTTATTATCTAAAATACTTTAAAAACTGTTTTCATAAAAAAGTAAATTCATTGTTTACAAAGTCGGTGTTTTGAAATGGCAAGTTCATTTTGGAATTTTTTACATTTGAAAGTTTTACATATATTCCAATTAAATAAAATACATAAACCAATCGGCTATGAAGAAACTATCTAACATTAGCTCGTATTCATAGTCATTCATACAAAAATCTCAAGTTACCTTTACCTGTCTAATGTAACGTGTAGAATGATTGCTACAAAAAGTAAAAAAAAAAATACAAACCACAAATAATACGTCAAATTGCAATGAAAATACTCATCCTTTGACCTGTGCCCAGGTTCAATGAATAAAGGCATGAATCGCTCTATTTCACAAACATCATTTTAAACTATGTATCTAATACGAAACTTAATAATAGTTTGGCAAGCCATTTCCGTAAGTAGAAAAAGGCGACAAATAAAAAAAAAACAAGGGTTATCCTCCCATAGGAAATTAGAATTTCGCGCCTTTTTCTACTGAAATAGTGTGTTTGCCAGAGTATAATTAGGTATATAATTGTACTTGCCAAATTTAAAACAATGACAAGCACACAGACATCATCAAGCATTCAATCAGAAACTGAATTTTAAATATGATCATGATTCCTTAAAGTTCCTTATCTATATCTCTAAAATAATAGACACAATACCAAACGTTATCTAGGTAGTAACTAAAATCACGGAGTGTTTAAATTTTAATAAAGTAAAAATGATATCTATTATTATAATTTATAACATACAAAAGTATGTAGATCATCATAAATAACTCCGATGGCATACAATTCTAAGGCACACTCGTCACTTCAAATTTAAATTACTCTAGGTACAACTCTCTAACCTCATTTTCGGCCTCTGAAAATGTCACCGATAATCGCATGCAATTTGCGATACATTGCGGCTTTTTATAGATCTTTTTAATCCGTTGCACCTACTTAGCCGGCAATTATCTAAAATCGCATGCTAAGTATAGGGGGCGTACGTGTACTGTAGGCAGCGCATGAATTCACTTGGAGAAAAGTGCAAAATATCATGTTTAAGTTTTCTATTTAGGCCACAAGATTTCTATTAGAAGGAACGTGCGTGAGCTGCTGCTGTGCTATCCACCTGTTTCGCATGACAAGTTGACCAATTTAAGTTTTCTGTTCAAGTCACAAGATAGCAGGCCCTCCAAAGCGCACGCTCCATCACTTCGTTTAATGCACAATGATCCTAACACCTGGATCAGGTTCCGAAGCAACATCCTTGGCCAGCGGAGCGTTGCCGCAAATCCGGAAGTTCTTGGTGTAAGGAATTACGCCGACCAGAATACCGGAGATGATTACCCAGATGCCGGCCACGTAGAATGCGGCGTCCCAATACCCGGTCTTGTCTTTCAACCCACCTGGAATGTCGAAGAATTTAACATTAGACTAACTAAAATTTGAAAACTTTACATGGGTTTAAAAACTATAGGACCTACCTACATATCTATAGCACATAATATTTGAGTGTGTGTGGTTAATTTTTAAATTCTCGCATTGAATAGAAGTCCAACGAATTAAAAATAATATTTAAAAGGATTACATTTACCAAAATATCCCTATATAAGTCTAAGTTATTGGTTTGACATGATTGGTTTAATATATTTCTGTTAGGTACCTACTTTTTTAAATATTACTACGCCACTATAAAGGCCACTATAATTTAAGTTATGGAGACTTACTTAACCTTCGGTATGCTTAGGAGCAGATCTACTCCATATATATTCAACTTAAACATGAAGTTGTCTAGATTGCTATTTAAATAGCAATTTTTTGACAGGAGCATAACTACGAAAAGTTAAGTCATTCTTTAAACATACCTACTTACAAGCAGCTAACAATTGTTACTTACCAGCCATAGGTGGTCCAACAAGGTGCCCCAAACCCTGACTCAGCAGCACCAGCCCATACGCCATAGTAAACCTCTCCAGGGCGATCAGCTCGACCAAAATACTCGGCGTGTACGAGTAGGAACTCGAGAATGTCAGCCCGAATATCACAACGTTCACTGCTATTATGTAGAAGCTGTGAGGCGCCAACGGGTCCATGATTCGTATGAGGACGGGGAACATGATGATGGAGACTCCGCAGAAGATGAGACATATTGCGTAGGTTTTCGTGATGTTTACCCATGGTAAGTCGCCCATCCAGCCGAGGCCCGCCTGGAAAATAAAGGTTTCTTTATAAGAAATATAGAACCTACGTTGCCTTGCCAATGCCTACAATTCTTCTTTTTTTCTTCAATGTGTGTGCGTAAAGATGTTTTTTTTTGTATTCAATTATTTAAAAAAAAATACACTGAAATTGATTGTTGAATTCTTCCTCACTAATGCGTAACCGCCGTACTTATTAAGCAATGGAAAACTAGTTTGAATTTGAAATTAGTTCCGCGCGCATACTTGTGGTTACAGCTGATATCTGTGAAAGGTCAGAATGAGATAATAATTTTAGAAGATTAAATGATACTTACAATACCAATAATATTGGCTACACCGAACACTGACAGCATCACCGGGCCTTGATATGTGGAGTACCCAGTCTCCTCCATGAAGCCGGGCAGGTAGAACAGCGGCACGATGAACCAGATAAACAGCACCAGGGTGGATATGTTCATCATCAGGAAGTGGAACTCGGTAAACATGTTGAAGTCGAAGGTTTTGTTCAATGCGTCGATTAAGCGCCTGCCCCAGGAGCCGTCAGTCTGAAAATACCATAATTTTTCCATTGGTACATATTAAATAAAGTACCCGGACCCGTTTTGGACCCGGGTATATCCTTAAACTACGTCCAAAAGAGAGGTATGGGCACTGTGAATGTCATTTGTGTGGTAAGGCACAGGACAGCGGATGTCATTCCAGATCTAGAGCAGAGCCTAACTGGTGTTGTGTTCGTGTCGGTGAGTAAAGTTGCCAGAGCTCAACGAGGGTGCGGAACGGGTCAGCAACGGACCGGACCGGACGGTCTCCTCTGCAGTTGTAGGCGTACATAGGCTACGGAGACCGTAGCTGCTTAACATTAGGCGGGCCGTATGCTTGCTTGCTACCGACGTAGTATAAAAAAAGACAAGCGGCTGACTAATTCAGTGTAATGTCATATTTACCTCTTGTTCCTCTATTGACCACATTGAATTTCTATAGATATCAGGGCATGAAGACGCGCGTAACTTGTATTTCGCAATGTTCATCATAGCACCTCTGTGCATAATGGAATTACGATGTACTCTGATACCTCTTAAGTAGTGATTATCTGTCTTCAAGTTCCACCAATCCAGGCGGTCATTTCTAGGAGCTATAATGGCTGGCTTATTTTCTGGAATAGGTTGTAATAGTTTCTCCCTTACAATATCCAGTTTTGTCTCAAATTCCTTCTTTTTCTCTTTTTTATTTAATTTCAGTTTAATTGACATTTTAATTGGCTTGTTTTTAGAAACGTCTGCGGCCGGTTCGATTGGAAGTTTCTGCTCAGAGTTGCTTCTTAAAGCGAGAAGTGATGGATAGTTTTGTAGTATAATATTGTACAGACGTTTATTCGTTGATAGTTGATCTAGAACTTCTACTGGAACCTGAAACAAACATCAAATTGTAAACAATGTATTTTAAACAAATCGAAAAAAATGCAATGGGTAAGTATAAGTATAATAAACAGTAAATTAAAAAAACATAATACCTTCTCACTCTGTCGTAAGAATGTAGGCAAGTTTATGACAGAGCTAACTTTGTTGGCTTGTGAGAGATCCGCATTCATTTTGGTCGTCGCTTCCACTTGTTCCGCTTCCGCTATTGATGCTACTAGTGCTGTTAGTATATATTCCGGTGTCTCCCCACTCTTCATCAATGATTTCAACTCTTCTGCACCAGGATATACTGACTCGCCACCGCCTGATTTTGCAGATTTTGCAGAAATCGATATTGTACTCGATGCTCTTTTCGCTTTACTTAATTTCCTATTTTTCTTCTGCTCCTCAATCAACCAAGCAGGGTCTCTCATGATAGCACCACATACGCACACATTAAGTACTGTGCCAGCCAATATCAGGAGTGTTCCTCTCCATCCATAGTAGTCCAACAAAAACGTTGTCAACGGTGAGTAGACGAATGTTCCGAACCCAACGCCGCAGGAGCCAAGTCCAACGGCGAGATTTCTTCGCTTCTCAAACCAATATGCTATGGATACAACAGCGGTGACGTACAGGAGCCCCATTCCTAGACCGGCCATGAGACCATAAGTCACATACAAAACACCCACAGAGTCACTAACTGCTGCAGCTACAAATCCAATAGTAGAGGCCACGCCTCCTAACATAGTCATTTTCCTGCATCCATATCGATCTACAAGGGCACTCATTATAGGTCCGGCTATCAGTGGGACTGATATGAACAAACTTCCGATCAGAGAAACCTTGGCTTCGGTTGTGTTAAAGTGCTTCACCCACTTTTCGTTGATTAATCCATACGAGAAGGCTAAACCGTCAGCGACGGTCGCGATTAAGAATGACGCAAATACGACTACCCATCCCCAACCACCGTCAGGTATCTGTGGGCCTTGCTCGTCAGGTGGCCTGCTTGAGCAAATACTGTCCGTATCGCCCAACCCCATGAACTTAACTCCTTCATTGGTAGAAACCGCATCTTCATCTTTTTCATTCTTAGTATAGGACACAGCCAAACTATCTGTAACGTGATTCGTTTTCATAGAATTGACAGTATTTAAATCTCTATCACGTTTGTCGTCATTGTTTAACTTCTCGTCATCCGCCGCATCTATATACTTAATGTTGTCAGCTTTGTAAAGCAATGGAGACGTAGTCTTCTCCTCTTCAGACGGTACTTTTTGTTCATACTTGAATGCTTTCTCTTTCCCTGGAATTCCATTTGCCTGGGCTCTTTGCGAGTCCATTAGTTTTTAACGCGAGCTTGTTTTAAGTACGGGTCTAAGTACGTACTTCAGTGCTCTAATTCACTCCTCTAAGGAACGTTGATTTCTACCGGATTTGGGTTTGACACCCGGACAGACTTTCTACGTCGAACAAATCCTGATTTCTCTTGAAGATTGTCTTAATCTTGGGTCTCTAGCTGAATAGCGACAAGGCCTTTTGGAGATACAAAGTGTAAGGGCGCAAGGATTGTAAGTTGTCGGGTTCATCAAGGACCGGCTAGTCCTCGATTTCACACTTTTGAAATGGTCACTTTCTTTTTCTTCGCGCGTTCTACTCCTGAACCGTCGAAACTTTATTGACATGAAGCTTTAAAGTTTCGAAAAGTGCAACATTTCAACTTGGCGACAAGCAGGGTTAATATCTGAAACAAAAAAAAACATCTGTAAACATATGGTTTGAATGTATATTATTTTAGTTCCTAAGTGCCTACTTATATTATGGCTTTTACAATATTATAAAAAGGCACTTTTAAAGAGATTCGGTATCTAAGCTGTGGTACCCCAAAAATGTTATTTTATCGCTGATAATGAAACAGAAACAAACATTATTTTTTATCGTTTGCTGACACTGCCAACATAGCGCCGGCGCCAATTCGCTAATCATGTTTGAACTTTTGAAGTCAGTAGGTATAATACCTAATTACCTCATACTTAAATATAAACAAGGAATAAACTGATAAATAATTAAGTGGATTATTTCTGACATATTCCAGTCATTATAAATTACCTATAACATTTTGTAAAGAGCATTAAATGTTGACAAAACAGTGTCAATAAAGATATTGTACGCGTTTCGTTTATAGAAAATTAATCACTGTGTCACAAAACTATACGAATTGTTGGACGGCAGATAGGTAATAACTAATAAACATAAGTACACCTACAATCTATGCCAACTATTTCATTTTATTGTTATTATACATGCGGCCAGAATTTAGATGTTAAAATACCTTCTCGTAATCTTTTTACCAACGGAAGAATTTAATGCAAATAAGAAAGACATTTTTATGCGTTACATAACGTTACTGCCCTAACGATGGAATGGACGCAACTTTATTAAAATAGGTCACGAAAACAAGGCCCTTCGTATTCGGAACCATTAGTCTTGTAGACATTAATGTTTGTTGAGTAAATCACAAAAATTAATGGTTCCCGTGAAAGATAACAGAAAACCGTTATCGATTGATCTGTCATGTTGGTGACATTTTCAAGAACTAATTATTGTACCGTAAAATTCTTCGTCTACCTGGACCGTTTTTTTTTATTTTATTTGTGGATAGATGGGATTCCCTATACTATACAATATAAGCGCAATTTCACCGTGTCCTAAAAAAATCGTCCTCTTGAGTCACGAAAACTTATGGTATATTTGTAACAACAAAAAATTACATAGGTTTATTTTTTCGGGACAAGTTTTGATTTCTTATGTATTCCGCCCAGAATGAGCAGCTTGAACAAACTAGCCAAATTTTATCACAATAAAAAAAAAACTTCAATATAAAAATTGGACCACGCGCAACTTTGCCTTTAGATTTCCTGAAAGTGGGAAAGCGACCTACACGGCTTACAAAAGTTGGCATTTGGCTTTTTTTTTTTTTTTTTATCCTATCTGGCTTTTACTCCCCGCAATTTTGCACGGGGTGAATTTGCCAATGTCGGTTTTTGACTTTCACACGTGAGGAGAATGTTCGGTAGTCTGGGAGGTTGTGGTTGGGAAAACCTAAAAACGAATAATTGTTATGAACATCACAGACAAACACATGACGAATATAAAAATTAGTAGAAAAAAAGCGGGAAGTGGGTGACAGAACGTTAATAGTGCCAACATGAAGGAAGTGGAAGAGAAGAAAACTATATATAAAATAAATATGAAGTATAGAATAAAACATAAATAATTAGACGCATTAGATTATAAAAGATAAGACGCTATTTAGAGTTTAATGTTGTTCGTTTGTAAATATTTAATGAGTATAGAAGTAAGCCTAGTATCCATGTGACAAAGCAGTGAGCTAAAGCATATAGGTCGTGGAACATTTTCGGGTAATACATCGTACAGTGAATAACTACACCCTGAACAAGCAAAGAAGATGTGGTCCAAGTTACCCTCATCCAACCCGCATTCACACAATAAGTTCGCACGGACACCAATCATAGCCAGAAATAACGGAGTACATACTTTACCTAAGCGTAAACGACAAATGGTCGATATTACCCATTTCGGAGAAGTACGAAAACGATAGAACCACGGTTTGGCTTAGCGACTCACAATCGCTAATGTAAACGTCAGGTGTCAACTGTCAACTCGTGGTACGGCTACTGTTTCGTATTTAGAAGCACTGTTTTTCAAGAAACGCAAACATCAACAAACATACCTTTTCGATAGCAGTCACGTTTTTCAATACCTAATTAGTTATAGTATCCTGATGCAGAGCCTGTCTATCGCGTTTCAGCGTGGCAACAACGGCGAGCGTGATGGACACTATTGCGTCCGAAAGGGGCGCGTTACGAGTTGTTTGACTAGGATGTTTTTTGTGCCTTTGTTTAGTTTTAATTTATTTTGAAAAAAAAAAACGAGATCGAAATAATTTTCACTGAAATAATAATACAAAACGAACGATTCCGATAAAAACAAAACAAATTTATTGCAGGACTAAAGCGATGCATGAAAAAAATGTGACGAGCTTCAATTTTACTTTGCTTGCCTTTTTTATGAACGGTTCATCAGTTTGATATAAGTGTTGATTTGATAAGATTTTCCGATCAGTAATTTTACATACCTACCTATATTAGTGACGTACTCTTGTTTACAAACATAATATTTACAAAAAATGTTATAAAATAAATCATGTGTGAATTTGTTTGGCAATACATAAATATCTTTATATATTAAATCGCTTACGCTTACTAATACACTCTGGATTAAAAAGTAAAACCAATAAATTGTAACGATAAGCACTTGCTTATCGTTACAATTCGTCGTCGTACCTGCTTAGGTAGTATATGGTTAAAGGGTGGCTAAAGATTGTCTGGAAGTGAAGGAAGCAAAAGAGGTATGTCGGGTTCCCTATTGTGTTGCGGAAAGTTTTTTGACATATTTTTATATTTCATAAAGTTACTTGGCAGAATTGCGCAGACTGCTTTTCGCATAATATTACTTTGCAGAATTTCTTTTTGCATAATAATATTTGGCAAAAAACCCTAACCTAAACCCACTTAGAAAATACTGCGAAATGACTATTGTGGCAAGTATATATTTATGCGAAAGTATCATTCGACTAAAAGTTTTCTGCGATACGTGTTATGCGACACGTATCGCAGAAAACTGAATATGATATTTGACAATAATGCCACACTTCATCATTGCAAATGCCATGCAGAGTTAGCTTGGTCCGACTCTAGGTAGGTAATATGTTATATACAAAACGCTAACGCTGCGTCTTACGTAAGCCAACAACTCGCGAACGCGAAGCGAAGCGGCGCGGCGGGCCCACGGCGTTCGCGTTCGCAACGAGATGGCCCAAAGACAGGACACTTATTCTATAGGCATCATAGGATTGATCCACCCCGCGCCGCGTCCGCGTTGTTCGCCTACGTAGTACGCAGCGTACGGAAATTATACGCTGAATTTAATTTTATTTGCGACTAAGCGACCCGCCGCGGCATCGCACGGGTTAACAAATTATACACCTAAAACCTTCCTCAAGAATCTGCATGAAAATACGTTCAGTAGTTATTGAGTTTCTCGCAAACATACATACATATAGATGGACACGGCGGGAGAGTATGGTCTAAGGAGTAAGGTGTATCTATTGTCCAAGACGAAACTACGAGGGTTCGAAAATACGGCGAAACGTGCCGAGAAAAGATATGCACTGCCTCATGCCCTCTGTCTCGTCTTGGCGGGGGCACGGCCGTGCCCCCAGATTGATAAAATTTTCAAAGTGACTAAGTATTGCATCGCTGCCAATGATAATACGTGACATGCCAAATAAGGCTGAGAACGCACGGCGATTACTTTTTTGCGGTTTCAGAACCGCAAAAAGTGTAACGTACGGCATGCTTCATAAGCGCACGCACTTAAAAGACTGAAACCGCAAGAAATTAATCGCAGTGCGTTCTAAGCCTAATATTATGAGGATGACTCGGAAACAGCGACAACCTCCTACTGTGTTATGGTTATAGTCCGGCTTAATTTGGTGTAGCCACATTTATTCCGCCCCCTACCGAGTCAAGTCAAGGCCTTTTCATTCACACCACTGAAATGTGAAAATGTAGTTTTCCTACTCGTCGACTATAATAATAGTTGTAGTAATAGTTAGAGTGGGCAATGTCATATGTTGAAGCAGTTGACAGTAATCATCGTACTTATAAGTTGGGTGAAAATTGAATTGAAAGTTTTTAACGACTTCTACGCGGATAAAGTTGCGGGCAGCACTACCAGATATAAACCAATTCGGCCATAAACATAAGATATGGTGGAGATACTGGGATACCTAGGTCTAGTTGTATCCCAGTATCTCCACCACATTTCTTCTTATGTTTATTTATAGCTGGATTGGTCAGCGCATTGGAATAGGTACGAGTAGATACATTTACGTATAAACATCATTTTTATATTCGCGAAAAACCGTTTTCTGCGATCATTAAATTACAAAGCACACATAAGATTTTCTGTGACTTTTAAGGTAATCTTTAAAAGGCCATAATGAAGGTGTATTAGACTTTCCAGCTTATTATCTTTCATATATATTCTATTTAGTTACCCACTTGAGATATCTAAAGGTGCGTCCAGATTTAACGAATGCGCTGCGGTCTACGTCTAGCCTGTTTTCGAATAAAGGTTCGCTAGCTGAATGTGTGCATTAGGTAGCTATACATACAACTGCTACGATGTGTAGTACGAGAGCGATTTCTCAGACCTGAGGGTCTACCGCGAAAAACGAAATTCGAAATTTCGTTATATGCCTTTCTATCGCTTCGCTCTTGCTTCGAGGGATAGAGAGGCAGATAAAGTAAATTCGATTTTAGTTTTTCGCGATTTTCCTCTGAACACGTATCTAATAAAAACAGTCACGCACAGAATTCTAAAACGGAACCGTTCACAATTGCCGCAGCCAGGTAAACAACTGAACAGGGTAATGAGCGCCGGCCTTCTCATAATCTAATCAGAAACCAGTGAGAACTGAACTGATGCCGTTACACCCTAGGAGGATATAACCAACGGAGACGCCTTGTCTGTAATTTGCTTTACAAAAAAGTCTGCCAATTTTTGCGGGGGAGGAGAACGTCAAATATATATGTAACGTCAAAACAGCCATGTTAGATAAACGTCAACAACATTGTGTATGACTATTGGCCGACTATTTTCGACAGAGGGGAACAGCTGTTAATGGCTACTCCGTTTGGTTATATCCTCCTAGGTTTCACCTAAGTGCATAAGTAATAAAAAGTCGTATCTCCTTATCAGTTTATCAGTAACACAGTGAGTAACGTTTTTAGTAAGGCAGCAGGTACCTTTGACAATGAGATACCATCGAGTTTTGAGTGGATAACCGCTTTGGCGTTTCGTAAAACTTCCTGGTATAAGAATTGTTTCAAGTGGCCGAATCTACTTCAAATTGTCCTGCTTTAGCGTTTTCCTGTTTGAATCCTAAAGGAGCCCGAGGTCCGCTTTGGTAGTCTAATCCCAAGGAGTAGCACAGGCACTAGGTTTTACAAAAGTGTATTCCAGAGGAGAAATTATGTCTTATTGGGTTAAGTTCTAAGAAACTGATAACCCGGGACTTCGTCCAACTTTCAAACTTGCGAAAGTTTGAAAGTTGGACACCTTACCGATATACCACGAACGCTTTTATTATATCTTATATCAGTCGTCAAACTATAACCTGCTGTTAAGGTATACATTTACAGCTGATAGATAAGGGTAGATAGAAAGACAGATAAACAGTCAGATTGCGTGATAAACATTCAGACATCTAGATCGTAAGCCCGTAAGGCGTATTACCTACATACATAGCATTCTAAGCACATACAAAGTTATTTTTAATCCTTAATTTTTTTCGTGTAAATCTCTATTCCTCTTTTAAAGTAGGAAAAAATGTTACATCATAAAAATCAATTCGATTAATATTCAAAGGTTCGGTAATTTTGAAGCTACGAACACACAACAAAAACATATCCACAGAGATTATACAATTTATACATACCATACCTACATATATACATAATTATTTACACAAACTGTAAATTGAAGATGGCAACCAGCTGTTAGACATAATACACTGATAGTCGTTCTAGATGAGAAAATTATCTAATCTGTGTAATTACACCGAAGATAAACAGGCAAATGCACCAGAAGTTCAAGATTGTGATTTAATGTATTTTATTCATAGGTATTTAAGTAGGTACTTACTGTCTTAACTTACAGTAATACATATTTATCTGACCTATTATATCTCTCTCTTTGTACCTAGCATTGAAATGTGACGTTCCCGCCTAAAGGGTCCTCATGTTCCATATGTGCATAAGGCATGGAACATCAGAAATAAATACGTTGTGATACTTTTACTATGGCAGGTAGTACCACATCATTGTGTCAAAAAAGTTATCGCCGAAAAAAGTTGTGCGTGTGAGTTAAAACGTGACTATATAGTTTTTTTTCGATACTTTAAGTTCTTGTATCGCAGAACATGAAGGTTTAGTTATTCTCGATGATTTTGTGTCACGATATTTTAGTTTTTTATTCGTTTTCTTATGTTTTTTGTCATATTTTTTTAAACAGAGATTTGACAAATTATCGCCATACAAATAGATTGTTTTTTTTTATATTAGCCTATTTTGGTGTCCCACTGCTGGGCAAAGGCCTCCCCTCGTTTTCTCCACTCGACCATCGCCATTTTCCCACCATTTGGGGTAGAATGCGTCCAAGTCGTCCCGCCTTGGACGAAATTAAGGAAATGAGAGGCGCAAAGGAGAAATTAAGTATAAGTATAAAAAAAATCTTATTGGTTCCAGGGCCAGTGTCCATACAAATCCGTCCATCCTTCTTTGTCAGCTAAAGTAGGTAGTAGTAGAGTAGTAGTAGAAGCCATACGTTTCTTGTAAATAGATTACTTACTAGCCAAATTATAATCCAGGTACCATTTTTTTGTGTTTTCTTCAGAAAACTTTCACCTAAGAGAAAACCTTCACCACTTTCATCAAATACCGTAAAATGGTCCTACTTTACTCCAAGATTTGCTCAAAAATTAATGAAATTAGAGGCGCAAAGTTATGTCCTTGCAATAAGGTCACAAATTGACAGTACCTAAACAGTTTGGATGGTACATTGTAAAGAACGAACACAAATTGTATGAATTTCACACGTCGGACCTGAACTCGCGACCTCCGGCTATCGCACTGACCCATAATACTTAATTAATACAACTAATTATCACACAATAATGGCTGACTTCAAATGATACAAGAATTTATTTTATTCCCTTTAACTGCAGGCAATGTAATATGTGTCATAATTAAAATAAATGATTCCTTTTAATTTATCGGGCGTTTTTTGCCACGAGTCTGTGATATGAAGTTTGTATTTAAAATCGACCAAACCGTGAAAACTTACTTGCAAATCAATATTTTATGCGAATATTGTTGTGTGAAAAGTACATCCTATTTGGAAGACTTTAAAAATGTAATGTTTGTATTACCTATAGGCAACTTAAGCTAGCTAATAAATGGTCTCTAGCGTTTGGCCACTCTGACCTGTGAGCGTAAGTATTTACCTAGCTATCTTAGCGTAAGTAACTCTGCCTGTCTGTCTATCTGTTACGCAGCTCTATACGCATAAACCACTTAACCGATTAGATGCAATTTGATATGGAGATAAGCTTGTCTCGGGGAAGGACATGGGATACCCAGTAACGTCCCACATCGTCCTACGCAAACAAAGTCGCGGCCAGAACCTGGTGCACAATGCACAAATATATTCAAAAATTGTCTCTTATGGTACAGTCGAAGGCAAAAATATCGATCCAGACAAATGGCTCAAAAATATGTGAACACGACTTTATTGTCTATAAGGTGTAAGAGCGTACACATATTTTTGAAACTGGGAATGTATATATATTTATGCCCTTGACTGTACATATATAATGAATAGAATTAGGCGTTACTTTGCGGAAATCCATATTAATTAATACCAAAAATATTACTTTGCTAATCCGCGAAAAGATAATGTGCTAGCGCTAGCTAATCAGTGCTAACCCGTTATACTTGTAGAGAGACGAAACACACGTCGAGTCGAGTATTGTTTTTAAAATGAAATGAAATCATTTATTGTCAGATCACAGGTAGAAATATAAAAGATGTTAAGGCGGTTCCCTGAGCCAGAATGCGAAAAATCTCCTTATATGATCCTGTTTTTCTAAGAGGCGTTGATATTCGTAGACGTGGAAAAAATATATGTAGTTCTTGACTATATTATCTTTAATATCATAGCTTCCGATACACGAATTATGACACTTCGCTCGATACAATTAATTCCCAAAGTAACCTCTAACTCGGACTTTTAATCCAACTTTACTCGGTTATTAATATGTGATATGTGATACTATAAACAAAAAAAGAAGAAAAAACAATCTTAACTTAAATAGTAATTTCATAGCTTTCGAATTTCGACATTGTAGGGTAACGTTTTTAAAATAAATAAAAATCGACAAAATTCGATCAAAATTGACACTTGGCGCATGATCTTTCCCGTTCTTTCTTGCGAAATGTGACAGAGACAGCGGCAAACCGATGGAACGGCCTTAATGGTAATAATTTAAGTCCTTTAGCGCAGGCTACCATATTTACGGTGTACAATATTTAATATCATGCACAACATGCAGGCAAGTTATTTACACTATTTACATATGTTGTCAGTATTTCATACAATAATCTCCCCAGTTTTATGCTAAAATGCGTTAATACTCAGTACATGCCTTAGCAATGACAAACTGCCAAAACTTTAGCTCCGTATAACGTTGGCCTTCGCCGCGGTCTAAAAAAACTGTCTCCTCTATTATTAGCAAGAAAACCTTCAATTTACGTAAGCCCAGTCTGCGTTTCTGTAAAACAAGATGCCGTATGACGTCTTCAGAAAGCTGTATTTGTAAGCTTTATACAAATAAACACATGGACGTTATACCGATTGTAATAGAGTTTAATATCGTATATACTTTATTCGTTGGTTAGTGTCGTATTGGCGTTCGTCCAGCTGTTACATACATTTCCAGATTTTAATCATAAATGAGACACAAAATTGTAAATGGGTTGGCGCTACGCACCAGCAGACCAAACAATCCGAGCAGATGCAGATGAGTGATGATTCTATGAATCAATATCAACAAAATTTCTTTACGACGTACTTAAAGACTAAACTGTTACTTTACGTTACCCTACTACCGTTCTGGCAGCCAGTCATCAGGTCAGCCCGATTCAGATTAAACAACTTTGGTTTTGATCTTATTTTGATACGACCATGAAGGTCCCTCACGCTGTGATTTATTTTATTTATTTAAGGTTCAGCAACAATTGTTGACATCAATACATTAAAACCGGTCAAGTGCGAGTCGGACTCGCGCACGAAGGGTTCCGTACCATTTCGCAAAAAATCTGCAAAAAAATCACGTTTGTTGTATGGGAGCCCCACTTAAATATTTATTTTATTCTGTTTTTAGTATTCGTTGTAATAGAGGCAACAGAAATACATCCATCTGTGAAGATTTCAACTGTCTAGCTATCACGGTCAGATACAGCCTGGTGACAGACAGACGGACAGCGGAGTCTTAGTAATAGGGTCCCGTTTTTACCCTTTGGTTGGGTACGGAACCCTAAAAACGTACAAGCTAATACATGTAAGGAGTGGTTGCGAAATGAAGTAAGAAGCGCACCCATCACCAAGACGATCGTCAATAAATCAATATCAAAACAAATTATTAATTTAGAATTAGTATTCAGAACAGGATATTCTTATTTTCCTGATATTACCAGTAGGCCGAGCACATGATTGGCGCGACAGTATCTCGCCGCGAGATAGACTACCCGTCTTTTACTAACTGTATGAATAAAAGAGGGACGGGTAGTCTATGTCGCGGCGAGATACTCTCGCGCCAATCATGTGCTAGCCCGGCAGTAATGGTACACAAGCTTTAAATCAGTGACTCTTTCATATCGAATGAAAAATCTCAAGTTTTATTGTGTACGAGATTTTTACATACATTCCGATATTCGAGATACTGACATCCCTTGAAGTCAGTGTGTACACAAAATGAGAATAGCAAATGTATACGAGCACCTACATTCATCTATGCATATTTTATTCCAGAATCGCTGGCTCCAGAGGTGTCACATGCATATTGCGGTGCTGACCCTTAGTTAGGTATAAGAAATTTCAATGTTTAGGATGCTAATACAACTCCACGCCTCGCCGTGTACGCGGTTTTTCATGGTGGTTTTATAGATAGCTTTGGCAAGGCAACATAGTACCATCACAACAAATGTTACGCAATAGTTGCTATTTTACAAATATCAAAGCAGATTCCTTCTTACATATTTAAGAAAAGGACAGCTAATCAAAGCTACGAGACAAAGCAAGACGGTGTCAAGAATTATAAATAGCATTAAGTATACGTCGGAGAAGCCAAAGGCTCTGCGGATTACTGACGCAACGAGGTTAAGGCCCTGGACTGAGTATGAATATTTTACTGTTTTAGCATGAACAATATACAGGTAGAAGCGAGAGTACGCTGGTCCATCATCAATTAATTCATCATCATCGGCTGTTATGTTAATAGTTACGGTCTGTGCCACTTTGTATCTTGTCATAGTGAAATTAAATTCCAATTCCATGACTGCATGTATTATATGTACCCTATCAAACAAATTAAGCGCGCCTAATCATCGCAATGTGGATACGAAAAGAATCGGAGCGCCTACCCAAGATGACAAATGATAGCGTTTCGTTTCGTTATCTGCAAATCTCTTGATCTTGGCTAGACCTCCAAATGTCAGTCGGTAAATTCATGTCTTAAGTAAGTTAGTTCTCGATCATTTCTCGATACTCCGAAAATTAGGGTGTCCCTACATATGTCGACGCGGAATCGGAAAAAGCCGATAGAAAAACCTTTATGTCTGCGCAATAAGAGCGAAAGAGGCGTCGGCAGGCGTCGGCCTATGCGACCCGAGCCGAATGACAACTTCTTCGCTCTTAATGCGCAGACATAAGGTTTTTTTCTATCGGCTTTTGCCGATTCCGCGTCGGCCTTATATGTATATAAAAAGGCAAAAATATGTAGGCACCGACCCTTAACGACTTGGTGTTTATTAGTTACAAATAAAATGTTTTTTTTTCTGTTTAACTATGTCTTGTTTTCATACCAAATTAAGCATTCTGTTTTATCGTATAAGAGCATTATGTTATGACCATTTTTAAATGCATTCTACGATACAGTCGTTTCAATTGGATTTATTTTCGGTGCCGACGCCATTCATGTCTTAAAATGTCCATCTATGTATTTAAAGAGCAAAACAAATGTTTGCGTCACCAATGTCCGTGCAAATTTTGTAACCGCGACCGGCAAAACGTCCTACTTTGTCGCTTGCCATAAGGACGAGATTTGCTTGTATCTTTGTACTAATAACCTGTCAAGGCATCCTTATGGCAAGCGACAAAGTGGGACGTTTTGCGGCCGCGATCACATTTTGTTCATCTTCCAAGAGATTGGATTCGGTAAACGCTAATTAATAAATAATAACGTAACATTGTTGAATGGTTGCTAATATTTTAGTTAAGCTTCATTTATGATTTTAATAAATTAAGCCAAACGCTTCATTCTGTTTGTCTTAATCCTATGTTAGTATTAGCAAAGATAGATATATATATATATATATATATATATATATATATATATATATATATATATCTTTGCTCCGTAATAGATGGATACAGTCTGTCTAAGGAAAAAACGTGCCTCGAATATCACGAAAATTTGATTCTCGATCAGATGGCGCCACTACCTTTGGCCTACTCTCGTATAGAGAGCGCTGACGGTTTCGTTTGTTATTTAACAATTTTAACGCATATCAGTGAAAGAACATGGGTCAAAATCATAAAAATAATTAATGCAAATAAAAAAATCGTTTATCCATATTTAAATACATTTTATCGTATTTTTATAAATCTTCATTTTTAGTTTTAAAGTGTGTCGATAGATGGCAGTTAATTTACTGTGGTTGCAAAATTTACTATGACAGTACCGCTCTATCTTATTATATATCCTCTTTTGTATTAGTAAGTTATATCCCAAAAAATGGAATTAATCTTCGTTCCGGCTACCTGCCTATTTCCAAGACCTTAAATGATGATATCAAAAATGTGTACTTCCGGCCGAATGGTATATGCACCTGGCATGCTGCCGTCAGCGCGCATCTGATCATTCAACTCAGGCGAGAAACTAGGGTTTGGTTGGATTTCATTTCGTTTTTGGATTTCGAGTCTCTTATTGGCCTCTTCATGATTTTTCCTTCGGAGAAAAACAGTATCTACACATTGGTACACGAAACCACAAGAAGAAAATATATAAAGTGAGGCGCGCTCTAAAAATACTCTAGGTACCGAATAAAAATCAGATGCTGTATGAAAAGGCATACTATTGCGTCAGAGCGTAATAAAATGCTTTTAAGAGGCAACAGGAGTGGTCATTTCTCCTTACAAACGTACTCGACTGTTTCCTCCGTGGTGTTTGAAGCTAGAGCAATGATTTTTTCAACACATTATTATTATTAATATCTGTGTCGGACTGTTTTGCTTTTTTTGATATATTCGCAAAAACGGCCTAATTTACTAGGCCGCAAAGAGAAGCATGGTATTCAAAACTGAAATCTTTTAGCCTAAAAAGCAAAAAAAATCCGACAGATAATTTCATTACCATTTAGCTGCCATTTAGATCTCAAAATTTCGTCACATTTGGAGGAGGAAACGTAGAAACTATCGCCTACGCCAATTCTAGAATTTCTAGACTAGTTGCCAAGCGGACCCCCAGGCTCCCAAGAGCCGCGACAAAAACTGGGACAACGCGAGGAAGATGATTAGAAGTCTTACTCAAAAGCCGTGTAATCCAAGCCCCATACCCCCTATCTAGGTGTCTGACGACCCTGTTTATCTATATCTATTTATCTATACCATTATCTATCAGCTGTATCTACATAAAATCTTATATAGGTATCAGATGGATATAGATGATGATGACTTTCTGCCATATTTGCAACTGTAATCCAAACAACTGAGTTAGCTTACACGTGTAAGGTTAGCAGAATTGCGAAACTCTAAACAATACATGCCATCATCAGTGAGGACAATGACGGGAAGCGATGTTGTTGTTGAGACTTCCCTCGTTGCTCGTCAACGGTACTTAACGTTTGACATGTTTTTATCCGTTTTTGAGGATCGACAGGAGCACCGAGCGAGGCAGTGCATCAGTTGGTACTCCTGCCATAGATCAGATCAGTTATTATTTAGTTACAACGCATCTCTTTTTGTTCAAAAACTTGAGTTCTCTAATAATAATATGTATATGTCAACCGACTCAATCATTCTGCAAGTTACGTGAAAAACAGCAGAGCAATAGCACTGACTAAGCACCGTGACAAATAAAATTAAGTTATTAAGCGTTTCATGCGAGTTTTATCAGCGTAAGGTAGCATTACGATACCTACAAGTCAGTGGCAGTTCCCACCAAATCCCCTCCCTTCTTCTAGGGGATTGTAGTGTGAAGTAAATATAATGAGTGTGCACGCGCGGCTGATTCGCTAGATCTGTACACGTCACTGCGTATAAAAAGTTACATATAAACCAACGCTCCGTCAAGTACTCAAGTATCAATGGTACACTTGCTCAGTTTTTTGCCCTGCTGACAATTGTCGCTTGCATCAACCACTCAATGGCGGTCCATTGTGCTCAATTCAAAGTGCACATTACCGACCGCAATGCAAAACGTATTGTACATTGTACCTAATAAGATTAGTATACAAATACATACAACAATGGTGGGCCTTATTTCGATGAGTTAAAGTTTCAATTGGGCAGTTAAATTTTATTAATACAGTAGGTAACTTTATGTTAAGGATAATGATGCTACAGATACCTACAAGTAAAGGTGCGTTAGTCATCGATGCCATCATTGTTGCAAATAGGTCGAATAATTTGATTATAACTAAGTAGGTAGTAACGTTGGTGTCCTAACCCGCATGTGTTTAATCGTGGTTTAATCCCACTTGGTGTCAAAAATCGGACCGGTATTCTTACAACTAGGTACGTACTTACGTGGTTATTAAGTATCAAATGAAACTTCGTCGTCAGCACATTACATACTTGCAAAGATAGATATAACTCCGTAATAGATGGATACAGTCTAAGGAAAAAACGTGCCTCGAAAGTCAAGAAAATTTGATACTCGTTCAGAGGGCGCTACTAGCTTTGGCCTACTTTCGTATAGATGGCGTTGACGGTTTCGTTTGTTATTTAACAATTTTAACGCATATCAGTGAAAGAACATGGGTCAAAATCATCAAAATAATTAATGCAAATAAAAAAAATCATTTATCTATATTTAAATACATTTTATCGTATTTTTACAAATCTTCAATTTTAGTTTTAAAGTGTGTCGACAGATGGCAGTGAATTTACTGGGGTTACTAAATTTACTATGACAGTACTGCTCTAGTATAAGTTACTCTATGATACTTGTAAGAATCGGTACTGGTCCGATTTTGGATTGGGATTACAAACACGCTTGTTAGGACACCAACGTTACTACCTAGTAACATATATATACATAAGTAACACATAGTAAAATATTGTGAGGATAAAGCGGAGCAAATATTGTAAGGTTTCCCTCTGGGTGGAAGGTCAGATGTATTTAAATTAAATTAAATTAAATAATCATTTATTGCAGATCATAACAATCCATAGATTTTGTTAGTTTTTCTTAAGCTAAGTACCCAATAACTAGTGTTAGTATTTAATAAGTTAACCTACAACTAAAAAGAACTAAACACCATACAGGTCAACATACAGGTCGCCCATTTAAGAGGGCGACCTCCAAATTCTAATAAGACAATGTGTCAAATTACGAAAATAATACGGAGTACTCCAGCCTTGTGTAAGTACATATAAGACTTCTGAGGATATAGCCGTTTAGCAATCGACTTCAGAGGAAACGTGTCAGTGCCTCAGTGGTCAGCAACCTTTGACACCGCGTGTTTTGTCATATATGCATGGGCGGTTGTCAGACAGCCAAAGTATAGCGAGATGCGACTTTTCTCTTAAGAGGAAAAGTTTCCAGCGGTAGTGTGGACATTTTTTTCGCGCGATAAATGGACGAATCCAATTCTTTTGACTGATTTTTGCGGAGCTTTACCTAAATTACATCGACATTATCATGAACCACATACATTATGAACTTGACAAATGATAAACAAGGACACAAGGAGCAAAAACATTAGACTTATATTGACCGGGATATTACCTTTTACTTGTATTGTTTTCGAGCTCCGATATTTCGACGAAGTTACATACATCTTGTTCACGGGTAACTGAAGATAGCGGGTGGGTGTCAAAAGTTGTGTAGACCGCGCTCGGTCTACTGCGCTTGTGTCGGCTGCGTTTTCAACTTTACCACCGGTCGCATTCACACTCGTTGGTCTGGTCGCGTTCACACTCGTTACAAACAATACAAAAGGTAATCACGGTCCATATCCCGGTCAATATACCTAAGTCTAGTGAAGTGAAACTAACCATGACCAAAAACACTACTCAAACCTATAAGTCAAAAGCAACAGTTGCTCAAACTAATGGAATTACATCGACAATGACAATTTACAGACTCGACGCACATTCGTCAACCTCAATTCGACCAATTGCCGTCAAGTCCCAGCCAAGTGCATCAAATGCCTGTCAATAGCAATGGCCTAATTATAATTTCCTTCACCGAATCAATTGAAGGAAATGCCAATAGAGATCCGCTTTGAATCAAGTCCAGTTTCTACTGATACTGACTCGCTAATACGACGCACATCAATCATTGTGACAATCTAAGTTAGACCCTAGATTAATATAGATAAGGATGGAATTCCTTTGGGAGTAGCAGCGTGAGACACACGCAAGGAGTACAAAGTAATCATACTAAATAGGTCTGTTGTCATATCATGGCGGCATTGCTATTCACATTCTTAACGGACCGATTCGCAAAATTAACCGTTTTAGGTAAATATAATAGTGTTGGTTAACACTCGAGTCCTTTGAGTCCGCTGCTTTGAGACTCGACTCAGTTTTTCAGACTCTAAGACTCCGTTTTGACTCTAGTTGGTAAGAACTGGGGGTTTTTAAATCTACATTTTAAGAACTCCAGTCGTTATTACGCGACTGCCAGAATAAATAATAGTACAATGGTACAGAAGGTTTACTTTCTAATAAAACGTGTATCACGACAGATATGACCGCTAGGTGGCGAAAGCGCAGGCGTCCGTTCCGTAGTGGTACGCGGCAACTACTGCTGTTGTCTGCTAAACACCAAAATTGGTGTGGCTGTGGGCCGCGACGAAATCGCGGAGTGAGCCACGCCTGACTGCCCTTAAAAACCTTCCGAGTCTTTTAAGTCCCGAGTTGAGTCCTTTATTGAGTTTAAGTGCAACTTAAAAGTACTCGAGTTCGAATAAAGACTTCGTCAAACATTTTATAGGTTTTTTCTATGAGTGACACAAAGGAAATTTTACATTTTTTAATGATTTGTGCATGTGCATAACGAATCGTTTACTTGATCTATGTACGTTCTAGGAAAGAAGGGGCTAAATAGTGAACATGAAATACAAACGCTTAGGGCAACAATTGCAGAACTAATCAAGATGAGATCATCCGACGTAATTGACCGTTGTCGGGCAAATTAATTTCATCGAATCAACTAAAACTTGGTTGTAATGATGATGATGATTATTAGTTGTTTATAATTAACAAATGCTTACCTAATTTAGATTATCTCTGAAAGTCGTAACAAGTACATAATATATACAATTTTTTCAGCAAAAACACGAATAAAACTGTATGAATGAATTTTGTGTATAAAACAATTAGTTACACAAATGTCACCGGGTTCAAAGCTGAATGCGAACTAAACAGGACGCAGATAGAGATCAATAGCCTATGTATATTATGTAAGTTTGTATGTAGGTACATACGTCTATATAGGTATATTAGGCATGTCATGCCATGAATGAAATCGTTTTTTACAGCGTACACCGTCCGCTGACTCATTACAAAAAGACGGGAAAAAAACCAGCCAAGTGCGAGTCGTGCACGTGCTGAAGACCGCTCTTAAAAGAAACAAAGCCTTTTGTTTAACAGATTAAAAAGGTAAATTTAGCAGCTTTTTAATGGTACTATTACTTTAAGAATACGCGAATTAGTTTCGGAGATATTTCGTTTTTAAATCCAACACAGATTTGAGTCGATTTTTTTGCTCCTAAGTGTAGCCCGAACCCAAAAAAATCATCTGAGATAATTCATATTAATACGTTCGTTACAGACGAGAAATAACAGGACACTGCCATCACCGATCCTTCAACAAATTATAAAACTCGTCACTTGACCATTATAGAAACTCGCTTCGAATATCTCATTTGAAGTAAATTTGTATAACCTTCAATCTACCTTCACCCCGTGCCAAGAGCCCGTCTAGACCGCACGTGCATGATTTCACGTGAAAAACATTTTGCTTTGGCGCTTCGAAGTAAATTGGCTCTTTGACTCTTTCATTTACTTTTTATGATGCGACAACTGGCCCTGCTGAAATAACAGACATTAATCGAGACGATAAAAAAAATATTTTTATGCGTGGTGATTTATTTGTCAATAAATTTGAGCGTGAAATAAAATTATGTTCCGTCAAAAAGTAACCATAATCGCGAAATTTCGATATTGATAAATTTCGGGAGCTTCTTTTATTTTGTACGGGGTTCGAAAGTTTCCGTTTCCAAAATGAAAGTTCGTTATTTTCTATGCCTAAAAATTTTTTTCACCATAAAAGTAAAATTTCTATTAAAATATGTGTGAGTGTGACATTCCACGGTAAAGGTACCTTATGGCGGTTAGCACTTACGCTATTATTAACGACGCTCCAATACTAAATGCGGTGCTACGTGCCGTAAGCGCCGACCGCCATAAAGTACCTACCTTTTCCGTGGCACCTCACATGTTTCTGTGACGTTTGTTATGGCACTTCCACTTTCGTCGAAGTTGGGGCAAAGTTGGCCGAGCTATAGCTGTCTTGACTAGTCAGGCAAGTCTATTATGCTAGTCTAGTTTTTAGGGTTCCGTGCCTCAAAAGGAAAAAACGAAACCCTTATAGGATCACTTTGTTGTCCGTCAGTCTGTCTCTCAAGATCCTTTATCTCGAAAACGCGTAGAGGTATCCAGTTGAAATTAAAACCATATACTCAGGTCTATAGCGCCTTGAAGCTGTAAAAAAATCTAAGTTCTAAGTTAATGTAAAAAAAGATACGGCAAAAAACGTATATTTCGACACTCAAGGGAATTAAAATTGATAGGGTACGTAATTCCCGTTGACGTAGAACTATGAAATTTGGCAAGTAATCTCGTCTTACACTACAATACAGAGAAAAATCTAAAAACTATAAATTTATAAAAAAATAAAAATTAATTTGTACGGAACCCTCGGTGGGCGAGTCCAACTCGCACTTGGCCGGTTCTTTTATTCCTTTACATTGCTCGATCTTTTTTGCCCGAAGCTGTGTGACCGGTCTGACCATTCTTGCGCACTATCGAGTAGTCGAGTACCTATACTGTCGCCTAACAACGTGCTAATAAATGATCTATTTCTAGAATAATACTCAGAAAATGCGCGGTCAGTTACGGTTTTATTCATTTATTCATTCACCCGTCATAGATTCCTTAAGGAAAAAGTGGAGGACCCGCGCGTAATCACCTTTTAATACAAACGTAGTACTCATTTTCCTCTGGATATTAACATAATTGATAATATTTTGACACTGTTTGTTGTATATCAATCACAGCTAAAAACGTAGGGGACGTTTGATTTTTTTTTTCGAATTGTTAATTATTATACCTAAAAGCGAGATTTTTTTTTTAGGAAATCTGTTTTTCGCTTAAATTTTTCCAATAATCAAAACGCATTTAACTGATTTGCAAGTCCGAAGTGCTCCCATAAGTGTTCCGTTTGTCAAAACAAAGTTTTGCACGGAACACTCAAAATCGAAAAAAGCCAAACATATGGTTAATATACATAAAATTATGTAAAAACATTATCCATAATGTCAAGTCAATATCCAGAGAAGAAAATGGGCCTACTTTTGTACGAGCAAAGATAGATATAACTCCGTAATAGATGGATACAGTCTAAGGAAAAAACGTGCCTCGAAAATCAAGAAAATTTGATTCTCGTTCAGAGGGCGCTACTAGTTTTGGCCTACAGTCGTATAGATGGCGCTGACGGTTTCGTTTGTTATTTAACAATTTTAACGCATATCAGTGAAAGAACATGGGTCAAGATCATAAAAATAATTAATGCAAATAAAAGAAATCATTTATCTATATTTAAATACATTCTATCGTATTTTTATAAATCTTCATTTTTAGTTTTAAAGTGTGTCGACAGATGGCAGTGAATTTACTGGGGTTACAAAATTTACTATGACAGTAACGCTCTAGTATAAGTTACTCTATGGTACGAGTATGGAGAAGCGGCCGTCCCCTAGCAACAGAGTAGGTACTTATAGTAACGTTTTTTTTTTGCTTGAGATTGTCCATGGCCACTTCGACTAAACGCGGTTCGCGCATACTTATCCTGTACCTACCTAGCTACCTACAGTCACTAACAACAGTGTTTAAGTATAAATATATTTCATAGCCTGGCATCTGATAAAATTAAACAATTTTCATGACCCCCAAATTGGAAAGGGAACAAATCAAATTATTTTATAAAATATTTTGATGTGTTTTTTTGAACAGTCACACTAATAAATTATAAACAAGTATACACTAAAGAAAATGTGACCAAGGCCACCGGTGGCCGAGGCGGGAATCGAACCCGGGTCTTCAGCTTACGCGGCCGGTGGACTTGGGCACTTTTTCTTTAGTGTATGATACCTATTTACTTCAGTTTACATAAACTTTGTTAAAAAAAACTCAAGCACTAATTGCTTGTCGCCATGCTGTATTTAATATGTCACGTCCAGCCAAACCTTTTACAATCCTGACGAGAATAATTGGGGCATTTTCTATGAAAAGGGACCTTATTGTCGATGGCGCTTACGCAGCACAGCGTCGCGCGGCATTTTATTTATATCGGAGCATCGTTAATAATGGCGTAAGCACCATCGGCAATAAGGTCCCTTTTTAAAGAAAATACCACAATTTATAGCCGTCGTTGTATGTAAACGTGTATGTACTTAACTTTATATGGATATTTTCCATACAAATAGAATAAAATTCGTTATTCTTGACTGCAGGCATATGTTTAGATTCTTAAATTGAGCCATTCGTACTTTGCACAAATCTTTTTGATCTCACAAGACACAAGAAGTAGGTGCTTAAACGGCGGAACACCGTTAGCCAGCTCGTTAAACTTTTCGCCTGTTTCGTAAGGGATCGTAAAAAGAATCATTAATTTTCCGACGTATCTTTATCACTCAGCTGTATTTTATTATTTCATAAAGGCCGCTGTGCGCAACTGTATCGGCAGCGTCTAGACACATAAAAAATTGTTTCCATAATGTAGACGAGTTCCTCATTGAGATGGTTATAGGTAGTGAGGCCAAGCTAACTTGGCAATGACAAAGTGTGGAAATCGATAAACAAACCAATCAATATTGCAATACGTTACAAAAAATATGATCTACCTCAGGGAACTTCGCCTAAGGTTTTTTTTTTATTTTTTGTTTTTGAAGCTAAACCTTCCTGCAATCGGATTCTTGCTTTAATACGACATGTTGTTCATGAAATTTTATATTAAAGGATTTGAACCCGCAACCTCCGCAATCCGTGCGTTGCTCTTAACCAATTGAGCTACGGAAGCCTACCAGAACCTTGCAAATCTTTCCATTCCTTCCCTTATATATACACGCCTTTGGGGTGGCGTAAGAGCAACGCACGGATTGCGGAGGTTGCGGGTTCAAATTCTGCCGGAAGTGTAACTTTTTCCATTTTTTCCTTTAATATAAAATTTGGAGTATCGCTCGCAGACGTATCTGCATGTTAAAAAAATTGATGTTGTTCATGATTAAAAAAATTGGGTATTTTAAAACGTTAACAAAGTTAAACAAATAAATAATTTTTATTTCTATTTCAAAATAAGTTGGCACATGTAGAGGTAAATGCATAATACGGATAGGTATTTGTCATAATACGGAATGCAAATATGTATAGTTATTAGTTTTACAAGGGGGAAAAGTTGTTTAACCTCTCGTGCTAATAATTATTTGTTTCAAGGCACGAGGATTAAACAAATTTTGCCACCGAGTGAAACACAACATTTTTCACCACACCAACACAAGGAAAATACTAACTGTAATATAAAATATCAAACAAAATCAAAGCAAATCTATTAAAAATGAATGTTATTAAAGGTGAAGGTCGAAGGTCGCGGGAATTCGGTGGATGCGAGCGGCACAGGATCGGTCGGAGTGGCGAGCCTTGGGGGAGGCCTATGTCCAGCAGTGGACGTCTATTGGCTGACATGATGATGATGTTATTAAATATTTATCATTCAAAATCGTCATTTAAAATTCAATTCTACCAGTCACCATAAGAAAGTCAAAATTTGGATTAGATTACTTTGCCCCACATGTGGATAAAATGCAACTTTCTCATCAGTTTTTGAACAATCGGCCTTTCAACCACCAATCAGCTGGTGTGGTGAAAAAATCATTAATGGGTACAATGGTCCGACCCTGAGGTCGGGTTAGAAGTGTTTGACTTCTAAATTAGAGTTTCTTATGTTTTCTTAGAGTTCTAACTTAGAACTGCATCGCAGCCATAATTGTGTGTTTTCAGTTTTAAGATATATTTTATAATAATAATTATGTACGCTAGTTTTAAGGTATTTATCTATGGGGCAATAGTTGCCTGAAAATTAATGATTAAACGAACTTACCTGTAAGTGAAGTTCGATCATAATTATACGAAGGGTTTCGTCCGAAGATATTAGTAATTTAGAATTATAGAACACATTGTAGTTACGCGAAAGTGTAACCTCTCATCACTTGTATAAGGGAAAAAAGTAGCCAGTACTGGCAACCCCTTTTTTTTTTTTTGATTTCGCCAACCTATCCATGTCAGACCCACTTCATTTAGTTTAGAGCCTTAGAGCTCAAATTATGATATTTCCTAGGGGCCTGGGCGGGCGGGTATGCATTACTAATATCTTCGGACGAAACCCTTCGTATAATTATGATCGAACTTCACTTACAGGTAAGTTCGTTTAATCATTAATTATACTCGAGTTTCGTCCTCGATATTAGTAATTTAGAATTATAGAACACATTGTAGATGTTGAGAGCATGGAAGGAAATATCAGAATTGATAAACCTTAGTTTACTCATTTACTTATTAAGATTAGTAAATAACATAACATCTTTTGATTTGTGTTCCATATACTTATCTGATTAATTTAGACTACTAATCATAGGTACAATTGAAATTAATGGAATACTTCAATGGGTGCTTTATCATTTACGACAAACATATGGATCTAGCAAGTGCCATATTATCACTATTAACGTAAACAATTGTTCTGTTATATAGAACTTGGCAAAAGTATTTAGGTAGGTAGTGGAATTGCTACTCCATCCTGTCCCAAACTTACACCCGCTTTGTAAGCAAAATATGTAGAAGCATGTCTTGTACTATGCGAAGAAAAGATGGAAATGTCAATTCCGCAAAGTAGGAGACTTAACACAATTGTGACTTGTGAGCCTTATTGAGCCCTATAAAAAGTAAGTCAGACTTACTTAAGTCTTTTTAGTTCTATTAATATAGGCAATTTACATGTTCGTACATTACTACATACTTGAGGGCGCTCCTCGAAAGGTAAGTAAAGAGATGGCTGGTTGACACCCACTCTAGATGTTTTTATAATTTCAGATATTTTAATCATGATTTTATCAGTAAGATATACCACATATATTACTGATACAATTTTTTTTTTTTTTTGTTTGGCAGCGTCTGCAGCTCTGCGCTTTGTGCACTGTCACAAGAGCAAGTAAGTTTACACAATACACATTTCAGTGAAAGTTGATTGAATGGTTAACTTTCATTTGGACCAAATGATCCTAAATAATTGGGAACATTAGCCGCATCCCATGCTACTTTATACCGTGGCATATGCGGTCTAAGCTTAAGCTTAAAACCCCCTTACAAAAACATTTAAACACGATCATCATCGAGAGAGCAGATCTGTGGCTGTCAATTGTGCCGTATTTTCTGCCCGAATTAACTATTTCTGTTAGAAATACTATAGTCATTGGAAGGTACTGAAGGACCGTATACATCAATTTTATTCTTTAGACAAAATTAAAACCGTCGTACTGCTCAATTTAGCTGTCGATAACGACGCAAACAGGATATTCACTGCGTACCGTTGAACGTATCGCTGCAATAGCGATGTGCTTACAAAACTCCGGCAACACATATTATTGCGTGTTTTGGGATCTTTCATAATGTTGATATTAAAAGGCGCTTAAATAAGGGGTACCATGGTTGTATAGGCCAATCGGGGACAACCATGATACCCTCAGCTTTTTCAGAAATGATTTTTCTCAGAGCTTTTAGTATTACTGCAGACACTGGCGGGGAATGCGTAAAAGAAAAAAAATCAGCCCATTCTGTAAACGCGTCATACGCGTACGCATCTGGGACTGTTCCAAGAAATGTACCTGTCACAGTTTCTGTTAATAATGCAACTTGCAAAAAGACTAAGCTAGGTTGTCCAAATCCTGTAATCAACACAACAACAACAACAGCCCGCAAAGGAAAGTTCACATTTCACATCTGGGTGAGAACGTCTATAATCTTGGCACGCAATAACTTTTTGGTCACTTTATTGAGATGGGGTTATTGGATACCCCCCCTAGGATTTATATAAGATATAGCTGTATCACAGAATAAATAATAGTACAGAAGGATAGTAGGTACAGAAGGATCACTCTCTAACAAAACGCGTCTATTACGAGAGATATGACTGCAAGGCGGCGCAAGCGTGAGCAGGCATTCGTTCCGTAGCGGTGCGCGGCAAGCGGCAACTACTATATTGATAGCACATGGCTAGACACCAGAACTGGTGTGGGCCACATGTACTTGTAGCGACACAACAAGATTGCGGAGTGAGCCACGCCTGGCTGTAGTGTTGTCGACTCGTAAAATTATTTGGCATTAATAACTATCTTTGGTAAAGATTTTTAGGCCGCCGGTCGCCGCACGCTGATGCGCCCCACCCCGTCGTAAAAGCGTCAGAGAAGATTTCGATAGAAATAGGTCATCTCGGATACGGTGGCTTGAATCGCGAATAGCATTAATCCACCAATCCAAATCTGAATGGAGAGAAAGGTGTAGAAATATATCTATCCAAATGTTCATGACCTCTCAAATTTAAATACTTAACACGTTTCATTTGTTTCGTGTACAACCAGCAGTGTTACACGGCTGGACAAGAAGAAATTAATAGCCCAATTAATTGCCCAAATCTTCTGATTTTGCAATGATTTAAGAGCTTAAAGGATTCTAATCCATATTTTATTCGATTTCTCTTTTCGACCGGCAATCTTACTTGCCATTTTTTAGAATGTATTATATAACGGAGATCTTTACAAGAAGCAGCTGGAATTCAACCCTTTGATTCATTTATGATGAATCCCAGGGACTGGACAGTATACGGAAACAGTGATTCTGTGGTCTATAAACTATTTATACATTCCCGATTTCGATATGATTCACCTATCAGGTAAAGGTCGTCAAGATAAATCGATGATATGAGGTTTTAAGGTCAGGTTCCATCAATTTGGTAAATACATTAGGCACCCTAAGGTATTTTCTAGAGTAGGGATGAATTTTGATCAAAAAATATGCATCCTCTAAATCCAGTGTGGACATGAAACCGCCTTTAAAACGAATTTCAAAACCGTGCGTAATCTTCAAGCTTAAATATGAAATCAGCGAGTCTGCCAGCAGCATATTTTGTACGTTATAACGTACCGGGTCTAGCGCCGGCGATTGTGCTTGGCCTGATGCGATGCGACGACCTGTGCGACGAGCTCCCCTGGCCGTAGCGCCGACTGCTCGAGGCTGTAGACTGATGTTTGTGTGTCGGACCCTTCGGCTGTTGCAAGCTGGGGGTCCCGTCCGTCTTTCAGGTTTAATTTGTTCTGTTGAACCACCTTAGTATATGTACTTGATTTCGATACATCTTTAGCTGTATTTAAGGTCTCTGGCAAATCTTCACCAAACATAATCTTCACTTCATCTTTATCCATCATTGTATTTGCTAATTAATCTCTAAATCCTCTTTTAGTGAATATAACGTGAAGTTTCTGCGAATTGACGATTCGACTGTATAATCGCATAGTAAGCGTGCAAGATCCATCAGCTGTTTAGAAATGCTGTTGTTTTATCCGTGGACTTCAATTATGACGTCAGCATACGACCTAAGCCCTATAATTGTTTCTGCGATCTGCTTTTGATTAAGCTCAATAGCTTTATCTCTTTTTACGACAGCTTCAATTGATGCTGCTTTTATCTCAGCATTTAGCTGCGGAAGCAAGGAATTCTTGCAATTGGAAGGCACTAGGAATTTATCTAGTAGTTAGTTTTTCTAAGCCGGATGTGGCTATGTGCTTAAATCTGCTAGACACTTCTTTGTTAATGTCTTCGCCATTCTTGACTCAGCGATGGATCGGTTCCCAAGATTTCCAATATTTATATTGGTAGGTAGCAGATTGGCATACATCGCATCTGATGGACCCGCGATCGGCTCTATTGCGTGTGATGGACCAGCAATCGGCTCGGCTTCATGTAATAGGTCAGCTATGTGACGGACAGGCCATCGGCTCTACTTCGCTACAGTGGCCGGTAACCTGTGCTGTCGGCGGCGGCAGCGTGTTATCGCAAGCCCGCGAGGGCGCATTTCTGACTAATCAATCAGCAAATTAATACATTAATTGCATACTAACAAAGACGAAGCATGTGGCGAAACAGTCCCGCAGACTGATCTGAGTACATGCATCTTAAAAATGCGGCGGAAGTGTCCTATAGACCCCCTGAATGTATTATTTTTGTGCGGCAAAAATAGCATGAACCTTGTGGCGAAGCAGTCCCTCAGACTGATCTGGTTACAAAGGTTTTTCTTTTACTGTGGGACTGCGGCGGAATAGCCCTATAGACTACCCTGAATGCAGTATCATATTAGGCAATACGATTATAATGCGACGAAATAGTCCTTTAGACTACTCTGAGTGCACTATATTCGACAAAAATACCAAGTTTATTTTAACAAAAATAAGTAGGTAGTTGTTGCCTAATCAAGCAGCAAATCGATACGTTAATTGCACACTCACAAAGGCGAAGCATGTGGCGAAGCAGTCCCGCAGACTGATCTGAGTACATGCACCTTAAAAATGCGGCGGAATGGTCCTATAGACCCCCTGAATGCATTATTTTTGAGCGGCAAAAATAAAATAAACCTTGTGGCGAAACAGTCCCTCAGACTGATCTGGTTACAAAGGTTTTAGTTTTATTGCGGCGGAATAGTCCTATAGACTACCCTGAATGCAATATCTTATTTTGCAATATCATTATAATGCGACGAAGTAGTCCTATAGACTACTCTGAGGGCACTATATTCAATAAAATTACCAAGTTTATTTTAACAAAAATAAGTGGGTATTTTTAAGTACGAACCATTTTGGTAATCCGGATTCATTGGCGCGGCCTCCGACAACGTTGAACCTGACAACGAACTGTGAACACGTGGAGCCCGAAGAGGACGAGGAAGAACATATTTGAATTTGACATATTTTTTGAGTTGCTTTAGACGTTTCGCTAACAACTCGAGTTCCTCCCCGTTGTCAATTATTGACACAAGTGGAGTGGTTGAGCACTAAAATGCGAATGAAGTGGGTCTGACATGGATAGGTTGGCGAAATCAAAAAAAAAAAAGGGGTTGCCAGTACTGGCTACTTTTTTCCCTTATACAAGTGATGAGTGGTTACACTTTCGCGTAACTACAATGTGTTCTATAATTCTAAATTACTAATATCGAGGACGAAACTCGAGTATAATAAAGATTTTGATTTAATTTCATAGTACAGACAATTTGAGCTAAAATTAAATACGAAAATATAAATATCTTGCAGTTACAGGGCAGTAATGATTCAGTACCGTTATTAAAATAGACTGCAAAGTAAGTATAATTAAATTACTGTTATATTACTTATGACCTGCACGAAAAATATTAAATTGTATTGCCTTCTGACTAAGTAATCTGGAATGGAAATATTACTACATACCATTAATAGTTTCTTCAGGGCAATTCCGCCTAGTAACCTTCGAAGCTGCTTATCTAATAGCTACCTTATTTAATTAGCAATAAACCACTTCCTCTACATAATGTATGAACTATACGTCTTAAAACAACATGAATACCTACACACTAACGCAGCGTCTTACGTAAGCGAACAACTCGCGAACGCGAAGCGAAGCGGCGCGGCCTGGCGTGGCGAACGCCGTGGGCTCGCCGCGCCGCTTCGCTTCGCGTTCGTGAGTTGTTCGCTTACGTAAGGTAAGACGCAGCGTTAAGCTTACTGTGGGACTAGGTAGATTTGCGTAAAATTCTCTTATAATATTTGTATCTTACTTATATTTAATCAGGTCTCAACTGGTTGCATAAAGCAGTCCTTTTAAGAGTCATTCTCGTAAAATATGTCAGCAATTATGCTGCGACCCATACAAAATGTGTGGAAAGTCGTGGCAATTATAGTCCGCATCTTCTCAAAAATTTTTTAGGCCTAATCTGTTAAACAAGAGCCACTGTTAAAAAAAAGTCATACAATGTCTATGACAATGGCACGCGCCGTAGCACGCGCTCAGACTCACACAATGGGCGACCGCACGCACAAAAGGAACAATAGCTCTTGTTTAACAGATTACCGTCTTAGGCCTAACAATCATTTGTGAAGATGCAGACTATAGACGCAAACATATTCTCAGAGAATGACCCATTAAATGTAGATTCCAAATACAATTATTTTTTTTCAAAGTTCGCAAAGTACCGAGGTCTCGGCCCACAATACCACTTTGTGGCATTTGGTGTCGAGACACTGGGGCCGTGGGGTCCAAGCGCAAAAGTTATTTTTAAGTTAGCAAAAAGCTCGTCGACGCAACCGGTGACCAGAGAGCTGGCGGCTTTCTCTCGCAGCGCATAAGTATTGCCATTCAGCGAGGGAATGCTGCCAGCATCTTTGGCACAATGCCGCGGGGGCCTTATTTAGATGTTTTTTAATTAAGAGTAATTCTTTATTTATAAGTTGTTATTCTTAGTTAGTTTTAGTTTTACTTTTAATTGAATAAAAAAAATAAAATAAAAATATTTCCACCTCTCGCTTTTACAAAAATTGTGTCAAAAAGCTACATTGCAATGTGGAGATATTGTTTGGCAGTTTAAATGGCTTCAAAACAGTTGGCAGGACTCAGCCTCTTGTCTTTTCTTAGACACAAAAACTTACAGATTTCACTTGGTAATCAATAACACCTAAGTTTTTTTTTTGTACAAACTAAAACATTATTAAAGCCTGACCAGTAATATATGATCATTGTCAAGAGGGCGCTGTTATTCACAGTTCAGTTTAGTATGAAAAAAATTGTTCCAGTGAAATTCCGCAACATGGCGCGTGATCATATATTACTGGTCAGGCTTTAAATTCCTTCGTTATGATAAACAGTGGCCAGATATAACAAACGCAGTAAAAATGCACTTACGACAAACAAGGTCGTATATTTTGAAAACTCTTTTGTTCTACCAGACGAGCTGTCATAACAAATCAGTTGGTTCAATCGTAAACCTATTCAGCTGATAAACCTTGCAATCTTTGGATCTGGCAACCCTAATGGTTGCCAACTTACGTCATGTTTTTACGTCTGGTACTATGGATGGTATAGAAAAGATGCCAATCTCTTATGGCAGAATAGTTGCAAAAGTGACCGCTTTCAGCTATAATAATAGTTCCTAATCTCTCCGGTGGCGCTAGTTAGGCTCTGGGACATGAGTATAACATGAACCATGTAAGGCAACAAATAACTCGACCAAATTACGTAGGTTGTTTTTGGTAGTATTTCGGTGTATGGTGGCGCCGCCTAATTACTGTTTTTTGATGGACACCTTTCATACATAGAGATTTGACTCCTTTATATAGTCTCCATGTCTGGTACTAAGGTGGATACTAGACGGCATCGGGTGTTTTGGTACTTCTGAACTGAGCGCCGCCGCCGCCATTCTGAAGTACAAGAGGACCTATGTCTGCATCTTCCCAAATGATTTTTTCGCCAAAGACCTTAATCTGTTAAACCTTTGCTTTGCTTTGCTTTGCCTTTGTTCCTTTTATGCGTGCGCGTGCCCATTGTTGGTGAGCGCATGGCCATTGTTGGTGAGCGCGTGCCACATGTTGATACACAATGGTCACGCGCTCACCAGCAATGGGCACGCGTACGCAGAAAAGGAGCGAAAAAATCATTTGAGAAAATGCAGACAGGTCCGATTATACCGAAAATATCGAAATTTCTAAGCCATCAACTATGTGCAGTCAGTATCAATAGTAGCTGATGAAACAACGCGCCAAAAGTAACTGCTGCCTGGAATACTTTTCCTAATAGAGATAAATCTCAATGTTCACGATCAAAAGTGTTAGATGCAGTCAAATCATCCTACTTATAGATATACTTCTCTTTTTGTCAAGCTTTTAATACTTTTGACGCGCCATCTCATCCTTTACCTTTGATGTACCTAAGAATGTTAAATAATGTACAAAATGTTCGGTGTAATTAATTCGTTTATTTAGTAAATACAATTTAATGACCGCTGTTAATCAATTTAATTTATTTACAGAAAAACGTGCACGTGATTTTGTGTTTGCAATCTAGAAATACGAAGTGGGCATTGCGTATAAATTCTGTCTGTCAGGAATTTGTCCAGCACGCCTCCAGACTTGGCCACGTCTCACGAGCTCATTATGGACGCCTGCGACATCTATTAATGAATGTCTTTTATAATTGTAATATACGGCTCCAGGTGTTAATTGGCACCTGGAAAATTCAGTATAAAGTTATGTTGCTAGTCACACGTCCCACCAAAAACTAAAAGCCGAAACCACATCGGATACCTCGCACTACTTAGTCGCTCGCGTTTACCCACCGGTTGTAGTAGAATTTATTGATTAAAATAATATGTCAGATGTAACATGGGTTATTGCGTAAATGCGTATCGATAGCGTAATGCATGGTGTCGCTATCTGTATATCTCTATGTCCTGTATAATCTTGGAAAAGCGCCGTTTATTTCGACTCCGTCTTCCGATAAAATACCTCCAATAAAATATTGCGTGACCTACGCAATATAACCGGTTTATGAGTCCATTCTATCAAATATTGTGTAGTTAATAGACCCTTAGTGTTATTGGTTAGGTTAGGACCTGAAGAAATGAAGTCTTCACTCTGCTTCCCGAAGTTAAGGACACGGCATAGTTGAGCCAAATTTTAGGCAAGCAAATTCCTAGGCATATCGTGAAACGTGTAAATTTTTGTCTCGTTCCCTGAGTCGACGCTATTTCTGGACAGTTTGCCCTTCGGGCATCTGAAGCAACCTAACGAACCTATCCTAGGTACCTATCTATTAGTTTAATCTGACTAATACCGTCAAAACATTACACTAGAAACATTACGATCTGCCTAATCTTACGATCGGCCGCCGACATGCATATTAAAACGCTTAATAGGCATATTAAAATGCTTATCTAATCAATTTCGACTAATAATAGAATAATGGTGGGCTTTCAACTATCCAGTACCTATCCTTAGCCATCAGGATTAATTAATACAAATTAAAACTTTAATTTTGTGACTCACATATTCATATTCTCAAAAAAGGTTGAATTACGAGTCTCCAATTACATGAGCGAAACGATTATTCAAAGTATTCAAACGCTTGATATTTGTGCAGGCTTGTCCAAGAATGTCCCCAATAGTTTTTACCGGCATTCTCCATCGATTTAAAACCTTTTCACTAATAAAACAATCCATTAGCATCAATAGGTATGGCGCCCATAGCACTTCTATTTCCGTGCCGCTATATTCATTAGTTTATTCTGGTACAATTGCTTGCAATTGGAACAATATATTTGTGCGGTACAGTACGAGTCAATTGGTCAGACGATGGGGTTCGAGACGGTTCGGTCAGCTGTTCGGATCTACAATTATAACCACTTGACATTACGTGTTCAAGAGTTTGTCTTAAAACGTAAACTTAGTTGACTTTTAAAACAAACACTTTGTCCCTTTACATCCATATCGTCTGATCTTCAGTAAGTACTTGGAACGAGATTAGATTAGATTCTACGTGTGTTGATTTATCTTTCTTCGAACACATCTCTCCGTAAGAATCTTGGTTACAATCTGGACCATTTTTTACATTTAGCATCTACTGCTAGTCGATTGATTTACCTTGCTATATTTGTTCTCTGCCAGTAATTTTACTGGTTAGGTACTCTACAGAAACTATTATTTCCCGTAATGTTATTATTTAAGTCGTTCAATTTAAGGCCGCATGTCACATGGGCTTTGTGTCAAATGCTCCAACTTGGAGCCTCCGTCCTTGGAGTCAGCCATATTTATATTTTTTATTTCATGAGTAACTATCGCGGTAACCGAAGACAATATCAGCCATATTTGTTTTTTTTTTTTTTACTGTACTTCATCAGTCCAATTCTGGCGACAGCATTTTTGACTTGTACCTACACATTTTTCATGAATCACGGGCCACGGCGCGCGTGATCCTATATTTAAAATATCCAATGTCCGTGTCCGCCTTACATGTGACGGGTAACCTCGACCAGTAAAATCCTATTAGAGGCAGTTGCGAGGAGTGCCGACCCAACCCTTAGCTCGTTATTTTTTAGAATAACTCGTTAATGTTTCAGAAACTACCGTTATACCTCCCAACTAGTCTACTACAACTATATTTATGCTCAATAAGTTCAAAACGTAATCACTACATCGTATAAAACAAAGTCGCTTCGCTGTCTGGATGGATGTCTGTCCCTAAGTATGCTTAGATCTTTAAAACTACGCACCGAATTTTGATGCGGTTTTTTTAAATAGAGTGATTCAAGAGGAAGGTTTATATGTCAGCATTGCACCCGTGCGAAGCCGGGGCGGGTCGCTAGTTAAGTATAAATATCAATGTTCTTGTTGATTTTGTTTCAAGCTTTTCTTCCATTTATAAATGTATTCTACCTTGTAAATAATAGTCACATCTGAACGAAGGTATGGGGTTCATTTTGGACCAGTTTTGCTTTTGGAATCTCAGTAAATAAGAACAAAAAAAACTATATTCATCCTTTTCTTTTGGTTGCTAGTACTAGTGTAAGACAAAGATAGTATGTTTCTGCCTGTCTATGTTTGAAAACTTTGAAATGAGACAGTACTTTGACAAACTGTAGTTGGGTGGTACTGTAATTTTCTGTTTATTGAAATTTTGCTCAACTCGAATTAAGAACTTTACGTAAGTCTATAAAAGGGACATTCTATAAAAGTATCAGGTAGACCAGGTACATGACGCTATTTTTTAACACGTCTGATAAGGTTACGAAGCCGATATTTGGCATGATAACATTTGATCACTTAGCTTTAAATTCAACGGTATATAATATAGGTACAGAACGTATAAGAACGAACGAAAACGAACGTATAATAACAATACGTTTAAGAAGTGTAAAGGATGACTCACGTTAGACCGGGCCGTGTCCGGGCCGGAGCTTCCGGCGCTTCGTTTTCTATGGACAGCATCACGTGATCAGTGTAATGCTGTTACTGTGGATGTCGCTAGGGTCCCCTAGACCCATATAGTGGAAAGATTTGCTGACTATGGATGAGGTCTTAGTGGCTCAGTTGGCAGAGCGCTGGAGTATCGATCCAGAGGCCGTGAGTTCAAGTCTCACCCAAGGCAGTAATTTTTCCACTTTTAAATTTATTCTAAGCTTAATATAATACAGATTTCTGCAGGTTATTAAGCTGCCATACGCGTCACGCCCCCGACAAAGTAGTCCTTTTTGTGCAATGCCCCAGATTTTCAAGTTTTCTAGGTACAGTCGCCATCAGATATATCGGAGCGGCCGAGGTGCTCAAAAATATCTGAACACGCACTTAACGTCTTGGCAATAGAGGCGTGTTCAGATATTTGTGAGCACCTTGGCCGCTCCGATATATTTGATGGCGACTGTACAATAAGATGTCTGCGCCGCGTCTAGCGCCGCATCAGTTCGTCATTCTTGACCTTAGAGGATATAACCAAACGGAGACGCCTTGTCTGTAATTTTCTGTACAAAACTGCCGAGTTTTGCGGGGGAGGGAAACGTCAAATGTATACGTAACGTAAAAAACCGCCCAAGTGCGAGTCGGACTCGCGCACGAAGGGTTCCGTACCACGCAAAAAAACCGGCAAAAAAATCAGATTTGTTGTATGGGAGCCCCACTTAAATATTTATTTTATTCTGGTTTTAGTACTTGTTGTTATAGCGGCAACAAAAATACATCATCTGTGAAAATTTCAATTCTCTAGCTAGCACGGTTCATGAGATACAGCCTGGTGACAGACGGACAGACAGACAGCGGAGTCTTAGTAATACGGTCCCGTTTTTACCCTTTGGGTACGGAACCCTAAAAATAGTCATGTCAGATAAACGTCAGTCAATACATTGTGTATGACCATTGGCCACCTATTTTCCATGTATCTCTTTCCTGAGCCTTTCGTTTGACCGCCTGATACGACACGACGTTTATCTTTTCCTTAAGTTGGTCCATGTATGTTCTTCTTGTTCTCCCTCTCTTCCGCCTTCCTTCTACTTTCCCTTCCACAATATTTTTTATGAATTCGTCGTGTCGTAACAGGTGCCCAACCATCTTCCCTCTTCTGCTCTCAATGATTTGCAACAGGGACCTCCTCTCCTGCACAAGGTTGAGAACTTCCTCTAGATTTTCTCTCGGTCCAACTAATCTTCTCCATCCGCCGCCAGCACCACAAAATAATACTGAAATTAAATTCCTTGACCATAAACTCGGGCAACTATAGTCCTACTATGGTACAATTTTTGACATTAGTTATTGACACTCCTATTAGAATTATCAGCCAATCAAGTAGACATAGTGTGCTCACTACATACATCAGTTTTGTTACCAAAAAAGACTATTATTTTCGTAGTCGATATCTAGCGTCAAGTAGCGGAATTATCAGTACTGCTAATCAACAATAGATGTCGCGACGAACGGAAAGTCGAATGCTCAGCGATTTTCAGCTAATATTATGACCGGATTAATCGGAACTCTATTTTCAACTATTTCTGCTTATATTATTAGTTGTAAATTGTTGACCAATACACTTTTCGTCAGTCGCGACACAAGTGACATCTAGTGTCGAGTAGCAGTACTGATAATTCAGCTACTTGACGCTAGATGACGGCTACGAAAATAATAGTCTTTTGGTAACAAAACTGATGTATGGAGTGAGCACTAAGATGTCTACTTAGTTATCTTTGAAATTATTAGACTCGTTAGATTTATTTTTTATACTGAAGTTTTTTCTTCATCTTTTTGTATGTGATAATTTCATATAAAATAAAAAAGTACAAATGGCAGAATTAATGCCTTAAGGGGCTTAATGTCTCCTAAAGCTGCTAGCTGGCAGGCGGGCGCGCTCGGCCAGCAAGTTCATTCACAGTCGCTAGAACCCGCATTTCTTGCAAGTATTAGCTTTTGCTATTTTATTTTCGGAAATAAAACAGGATAGCTTGAATTCCTCGCATACCAGACAATAAACCTGATAAGATACATTGCCAGAAACAAGAAAATGAAACTACTGAATGAGCAGTAAAAGGAAAATATGGGTGCATTCAACTTTCTCGAAAATTACTTCTACTCGACTTTCAACGAAGATATAAGAAATAAAAACAGTAAAGTTACCCTCAAACTTAAAGTCCAAAGACACTTGAAGTAGAAAAGCTTAGAATACATTTAAAAAAACCGGAAAGAGTCAGAAACTGTCAAAAATTTGGTTTATAGGTGTTAATCCCTTCAAAATGAAAAAAAAATAAAACAGTAACTAATTTGCTCAAATTCTGTACCTGTACTGCGCAATGGGCATTAAGATGATAAGTTTTTATAAGCATCTAATCATCTTCTAATCACCAGTTGCATTGCATCCTAAGAAAACCTAGGCTCTTAAAAATGTCGTAGACAATAGTTTTTTACTAAAGTGGCTTATGGTCTTCCAATCCACAAGAAAAACAAAATTTTCTCTCAATGTTTTTCTTGCTGAAAAGCGAATGGTTACAGTACATCAACGGTTATTTGGACTAATTAGTGAAAACAATCCTACGCTGTTGCTACAAAACATTACATCGACTGACGATTTTAGACATTGCACAATTTGCACATGCAAATTCTGCCCGTGCACAATGTTTACTAACTTGCCCTCAAAACACGACACGATGGAAACAAAACATAGCACACATACTGATATACTGAACGTGAACATGACAATGTACTGTCGGATCTATATCAGAAACCCTAAAGTTTGCATTCCCTAGTATTGTTTGTCATAATGATCAGTTGTCCTAACACTCGTATGCCCTAATTTTGGTTTCCCTATTATCGAATGGCCGATTTTTTTTGTCACTTTTCATATTGAGTATTTATCCTAATGTTTTATGAATTGCGAGGATTATGGAAAAAAACATTAGGAATATTGTTCGTTATGGTAAAAATGCTTAGGACAAAAGAGTTTTAGGACAACCATTAGATTATGGAAAACAATTGTTATGACAATTGATCGTTAGGGCTAGTGCCCATTAGGACAAACCAGTTAGGGCAAGTGACTTTAGGACAAACGTTGTTCGGGATTTCGAAGGACACCCGTACTGTCGATGTCAATGATATGTTTAAATAGTTTGCCTTTTTACAAATTAAGGTGAAAAAGTGTAAACATATCTTTGACGTCGACTGTACTGTATAGCACAAGGGCCTGACACTCTTTGATAGAGAAAGATAGTCTTATTGCGATTCCTATAAAAGGAAAGAGAAAATAGTGCCATTGCCATGCCATGCTTTGTCCTTATCACCGACCGGGTGGCATCATCCGGGTGGAGGCGATGGCGAAATACCGACATTTATAAGAGTGAAAGAGAAAAAATCCTATGCTGCTCAAATTTTATATGAATATTCTTTCTCTTACTCCCGGTCGCTCGGTGGCGCGTCTATAACTACTTGTATATACTATGTCTATGGTATAGCATGACTTCAAGTCGTGTCAAATGGCGCAAGTATTCGTGTGAGTCAGAGAACCGACTGATAGATTATTTGCCTTGTCTGTTATTAGCTATCAGCAGAAGGATCATCTTATTTTCTTCTCATGAAGGGGCATCAGGGATAATTATCGATTTTCAAATAATAATAAAAAACTTTATTTCAGACCAGCAGCGATCCATATTTTATTAGTAACATATTAAACTTTTAAGAATTAACCCTCAGCATAAATAAACGTTTCGTAACAAAATGCAACACCCAGCTAAGATGTAATTATAATTTACAAAATAACATTTTCTCAGATGTTACGACGTTCACTATGCAAATCATTTGCTTTAGAAAATATTGGAAAAATAAAAAAAGCAAAGATTGTTACATTAACTGGTGGTAGATGATTTAAAATTAGGTATTTGCATGTAGGTCGGCAACGCGCATGTAATATGAAGTTAATGTATTGCTTTGCATATCTCTGGTGTTCCAGGCGTCCATAGGCTACGGTGACTGCTTACCATCAGGCGGGCCGTATGCTTGTTTACCACCGACGTGGTATTAAAAAAAAGGTACAGTCAAGGTCGACCAATATGATACTGTTGTTTGGTAGAGAATCGCTGTTTTTTAAGCCAGGAAATGTTTAGGAAGTTTACGGTACCCTTCATTCTATGTCCATTTATTTTATCAACCGACAAGCTAAGGAACTCGTCGTCGGATCCCTCACTATATGTGTAAGCGAACGTCTTTGAATGTAGGACGAAATAAGCTACAGAACTAGCCTAACAAGCTCTGCGAGAAACGGCAGGCAAAGCCGCTAACCACTAGTGTGACCCAAATGCCTTTGGCGTTTATTTTATTAACCGACAAGCTAATCTACTCGTTGTCGGATCTCTGACTACGTGTAAGCGAACGTCTTTGAACGTTCGATGAACTTAAGCTAAGAACCCGCCTAACAAGCTCTGCGAGGAACGGCAGGTAAAGCCCGCTACGCACTGGCCTGTCTAGAGTCCTTTTTAGGGTTCCGTACCCAAAGGGTAAAAACGTGACCCTATTACTAAGACTCCTCTGCCCGTCTGTCCGTCCGTCTGTCCATCTGTCTGTCTGTCTGTCACCATTGTATTCTGTTGCCGCTATAACAACAAATACTAAAAACAGAATAATATAAATATTTAAATGGGATACAACAAACGTGATTTTTTGCTGTTTTTTTCCGTAATGGTAATGGTACGGAACCCTTCGTACGCGAGTCCGACTCGCACTTGGCCGGTTTTTTTATAGAACCCATATGATTTTATTAATTGTTCGAGTAGGGCCCCACACATTGCAAGCATTTTATTGTTCTCTGTAGCTGTAATTAAATTTTATAATTTTAAAATGTGATATTTAATTATATTTGACTACAATAATGGACGATTTTCACGCAATACATATATGAATGACAGCGTTTAGAAAGCACATACCACTGAATTACTCAAAGGCCCAACGAAACTAATGAACAGCAATGGTAAAATAATTCTTAATTTCTTCTAAAACTCAATAAACTAAATAGACTAAACTAAAATAGGGGCAGAGGTGTAGGGCCGCCGTAGCTTTATTTGACGTTCATAAGCGCATTGTAATATGCCCACTTGAATAATAAACTTTCTTTATCTTATCTTTATCTTCAATAAATAGATAAACCCAAATTCTTCAATATTTCAATCCAAATCCCGTTCATGTAGACACAGCTTTACGGACCTTATAAATAATTTTATTTGCAAAACACTGGTTTGGCCCTCGCCCATAAATAAGTAGGTATATTTAAATTAGCTATTATAACCAGAATTACCTTTATCTGTTCGTTTTTTTGGGACTTCTTTGCATACAATGGACAATATTTGACGCCCTAGCCTTTCAAAGATAGCATACACCAGAAAATAGGGGACGGGTACCGGTAAATAAATTAAAAAAACCGTCCAAGTGCGAGTCGGACTCGCGCACCGAGGGTTCCGTACTTTTTAGTATTTGTTGTTATAGCTGCAACAGAAATACATCATCTGTGAAAATTTCAACTGTCTAGCTATCACGGTTCATGAGATAAAGCCTGGTGACAGACAGACAGACGGACAGACGGACAGCGATGTCTTAGTAATAGGGTCTCGTCTTTACCCTTTGGGTACGGAACCCTAAAAACTAGGTATAGTATGAAATGAATTTTCTCAGATGATTTTTTCGGGTCGGGCCCTAATCTGTTAAAAGTGTTAAACAATTAAAAGCCTTTGTTTCTTTTAAGAACGGTCTACAGCACGTGCGAAAGCAGCCATGTCGTTTAAAAAGCAACTATCGTCATAGTATTAAGGTTCAAATTTATGTGACAGCTCATTCAGAGAACAATCAAGGTGGGCTTTTCTTTGGAGATAACAAAACGTGTTATCTCCGAATGGGCTGTTTTATGAATTTGAACCATATAAGTGGAATGGTAGATTTGTTTTTTAAACGGGCTTGTTCCCTTTACCTATGCCGGGGCTATTAGCAGCTTAGTAAGCAGTGTAACCATGGTATAAAAGAAACGATACCTTTTGTTTAACAGATTAGGGCTCGAGCCCGAAAAAATCATCTGAAATAATTCATACTATACATGCCTAAATATTTTGTTACTTACAAACACTTTACAACAATAACTATTATTACAATAATCAAGGATAGATATAACTCCGTAATAGATTGATACTACATACATACATAGATATAGTCTAAGGAAGGATGGATAGATACACTCAGTCTAAGGAAAAAACGTGCCTCGAAAATCAAGAAAATTTGATTCTCGATCAGATGGCGCCACTACCTTTGGCCTACTCTCGTAAAGATGGCGTTGACGGTTTCGTTTGTTATTTAACAATTTTTACGCATATCAGTGTAAGAACATGGGTCAAAATCATATAAAAATAATTAATATAATAAATGCAAAAAATAAAAATCATTTATCCGTATATAAATACATTTTTTGATATTCTTATTTTTAGTTTTAATCGTGTGTCGATAGATGGCAGTGAACTTACTGTGGTTACAAAATTTACTATGACAGTACGGCTCTATCTTATTATATCCTCTTTGCAATAATAAACCATGCCAGGAAATCCCTTTCATCAAACAGCTGGTCAGCTAAAAACCACTTTAAATTCGTTAACAAACCTGTAAAATCCCGTTTAAAAATAAACCGGTACCTTATTCACTTTCGCCTCGCGACTCAATGGAAAAGTACCAAGCCATGCCCGACCACATAAAACTAAAAGATACTAAATGCACTTTATATAGTCAAGCATTAAAAGAAATACATTTTGAACCGTATTTCTTTGGAGCAAGGTTGTATATCGCACGCATATTTTTATACCATCGTATCTTTTTCCTCATGGCGCTACTCAACCGTTTTGAACACCATGAGTAGTACTTAATGCTAGGGAATAAAGTATCTATTCGTTTGATTGAACAGCATATGAAAGGGTCAAGTTTTTATGAGTTGAATGTCATTCATAAATGCCATTGTTATGTGACACAGGTACGAGTTAAAAGAAGCATGGCAGTTAATTTATCAGCTGTTTGAATACTTGACAGATAATTTCTCAAACTGTATTAGGTTGACAACAATCATAGAGTAACTTATACTAGAGCGGTACTGTCATAGTAAATTTTGTAACCCCAGTAAATTCACTGTCATCTGTCGACACACTTTAAAACTAAAAATGAAGATTTATAAAAATACGATAAAATGTATTTAAATATGGATAAATGATTTTTTTTTATTTGCATTAATTATTTTTATGATTTTGACCCATGTTCTTTCACTGATATGCGTTAAAATTGTTAAATAACAAACGAAACCGTCAACGCCATCTATACGACTGTAGGCCAAAACTAGTAGCGCCCTCTGAACGAGAATCAAATTTTCTTGATTTTCGAGGCACGTTTTTTCCTTAGACTGTATCCATCTATTACGGAGTTATATCTATCTTTGACAACAATGAACGCTTATACCTTACCTACTTCGATTATGTTTTCGTGGAATCATGATATGGACTACTGATGTGGGGTAATCGGACGAGCAACATTTTGATTATGATCAGAGTTCGGCAAAGTCGGTGCCACACGGGGTTAATGACCTTAATCATTATGCTAATACGGATATGCCGCGGGAATCCCGGGATTCGTGTTGTATTACTTCATACTACAATGTTCCTAATTTTAATACTCGTAAGTTAATGAAATAAATTTATATAAGGTACCGTATAATAATGAACAGGGGTGAAAGTTTTACAATAAACACTGAGAAAATAAACTTTAAATCACAACGTGCGAACTTAATGGTCCGAGGAACATAAATGAACATAGGTATTTTCTACTAGAAATGGGTTCTCAACCAATTCCTTACCCGAAAATAATTATATTATTTCATTTAGCATTTCACAATAAATGCTAAACATACATCCCTAGTTATTAAGTACCTTTACCATAAAAATGAAAGTTTACACAGGTACACTGAAGGTACAATATAACTGCATACTTTTAGTGCGGTATAATGCAAGATTTCATAAGTCCACCCGCCATCCTGACGTCAGAATGGCGGGTGGATCTTTTTTGTTAAATATCTCGTTTTAGAGAGAAGTACACTGGTTTTTATAGGTACACTTAGATACACTGAAGGTACAATATGTTTATTAATATTTCGTTGAAATCGCCGAGGTCCACCCGCCGTCCTGACGCTCGCATTAAAACGAGATAGCAACGCGACATAACGATATGTGTAATACTCATATCCTCACATACGTATAATATTCGTTATCAGCAGTAAAGAGTGATCTCCACTTCTCTTTTGTCTATCGTTCCAAAAGGTATTAAAACACTAATTCTATGTATATTTGTTATCTTTTGACTTTAGATATAATAAATGCATATACGAGTAATAAGTAAACTAGCATTAATGCTATTATTATATAAGCATTTATTTAGAAATTTCCAATACGTTTTTTTATCAATATATAATATATGGATGTAGGTATTATACATAGTACTAGGCGTTTCAGATACCTAATACTATTCTTGATCTTTGAGAAACTAAGAAACGCACCTAGCAGCCGCGAAGTTACACTCATTTTAAAACGACTTTCAGGAATGACATGAAACATGGCATGGACATTCTGGAAACATATAATTCTTGACTCACTTCGAAAGAAATTGGCTCTAGAAAGTACCAGTTTTTGGCCAAAAGCGGCGCCTAGCGCCAGTGGCGTAACTAGGGGGGGGCAGAGGGGGCAAGTGCCCCGGGCGCCATCCAAGGGGGGCGCCAAAATGGGCAAAAGGCAGCAGCAGGGAAACTTTTGTTAGACATCAGGGGGCGCAAATTTGGTGACTGCCCCGGGCGCCATATTCTCTAGCGTCTTAAATGTGGCCCCTTTTTTTGCTCATCAGTGTATATTACAGATAATAATAATAATGTACGTCAGTGACCCCGGCACGTGCCTGTGTTTGTTCACGTTTTAGCACATTGTTGACTTGATTATCAATTGTTTGACACATTATATGTAAACTTTAACGTTGTAGTACAACGTGATATAATGTTTACCGTCAGCGTTGGATCCTACAACATCCTGCTAATAAATACTGTCTATTTTCAATAAATAATACTTTAGTAGTCCGCAGCAAGCTCGGCCGAATTTCACATTCCCATACAAACGGAGTTTCGTTCTAAATGATAAATAATAATAATAATTTTTAAACTACGTGTTGGATTGTAATGAAACTTTGCACATACATCTATGGTTTATATGGCACACAATATATTAGGTTTTATTCTAGAAAAAACCGCTGGTGGACTAGCGGTACGATCGTGCGACTTGCAATCCGGAGGTCGCGGGTTCAAACCCCGGCTCGTACCAATGAGTTTTTCGGAACTAATGTACGAAATATCATTTGATATTTACCAGTCGCTTTTCGGTTAAGGAAATCGTCGTAGGAAACCGGACTAATCCCAATAAGGCCCAGTTTACCCTCTGGGTTGGAAGGTCAGATGGCAGTCGGTTTCGTAAAAACTAGTGCCTACGCCAATTCTTTGGATTAGTTGCCAAGCGGACCCCGGGCTCCCATGACATTACATTATATAACCTTTTTTTCTTCCTATCATCACATCATCTAATCTTTCGATTCAATAGGTCTTTACGACGCTCGAGTTACTACACATTTAGCATCGTCGCCTCCCCTGCTATTAGTATTTTACTGAAATTTTCATAATTGCAACTATGTCGATAGCTAATATAAGCAACATACCTATAGGTAATAAGCAACCTTCAATCGGTACTAAGTAATTACGTATCCATAGGTACTTTTACTTAGTATTTCATAGAGTGATAGTGAAAGTCTAATGCCTCTACTTTAAAGTATATATTCTATTGTAAGCAAATTACAATCTGCCTCATACGCGTTGCTAATAAGAATGAACATTATATTAATTCTATGTATGAAATAAACTGAAGCCAGCATTGGATAATACTCGGTCTTTTTTCATTAAATAACATATTACGTTATCATCATCATGGGAGAGAGAGACTAAAGCTCACAGACTCCGTTGGTTGGGCCATATTGAGAGAATGGATGAGGATCGGAACGTGAAAAGAGCATACCTGGGCCGCCCAGTAAGAAGACGTCCTATTGGACGCCCCAGGTATCGCTGGTGCGACAGGGTGGAGGCGGATCTGCGCAAACTTCGAGTCACCAATTGGCGAGAGGTCGCACAGAATCGAGAAAAGTGGCGCTGTCTTGTGTCGGAGGCAAAGTCTCATTTTGGGTCGCTGAGCCAACGGAGTAAGTAAGTATGTAAGTATTACGTTACGTTTGTACAATTACTACAAATAGAATATATTCTATTTTATTCTATTAGGCCGCTTCCCCACTGACGTCCAGTTTTTTACGGGATACGCGCAGAAAACCGTTTTCTGTAGTATGCGTGCAGTAATCCCGTAAACAGAATGCTCGTGTGAACGTTACTATATTAGCACGTATAATACTAAAACGGGATCCTGCAGAAAACCGTATCCCGCAAAAAACTGGACGTCAGTGGGCAAGCTCTTATCTAAATATTACTAGCCACAATCACTGAAAGTAAGACCTTAAAATTTTCCCAGGTATTCTAGAAATGCTGTAGAGCATTTTTTTAATTCATGAAAATAGAGTTTCAAGTTTTTAAAGAACGCGCAAGCTGAGTCAATTTATAATATTTATAACACATTTGTTTCTCACACGTAGGAGCGCTGGTAAAGAATGTTAATCAATTAAAAGTAAACTACTTTATAGGCAAGTCACTTACCTACCGGGAAAATCGCACTTGCCGCTAGTGCAATTTTCCCGGTAGGTAAATAGCAACATTAGCAACAAGATAATGATAAGGACAGAATAATTTATGTGTGTCATTCGTCATTCGTAATGGCACTTACGTGGCTTCAGTCCTCTCGCGATTCCAACATTACCTATATTTATACTATTTATAGATACTTTTTACTTTAAATATAGAACGTGACTGGGTGTCTGGAAGCTGACGCATTTTAACGACAAGTCTGAGTTGTTTTTTTTATTAAAGATATTAGGTACATTTCCTATGTTTTTCAAAGTATATATAGGTACGTTATCTTTATACACTTTGTTATAATCGTAATTCATAGTAAACTTTTACTTAACTTATTTGTAACGAAGGATAACCCGTGTAAACATAAAATAAATCACTAAGACTCTTATTGAACGTAGCTTACACTTATCAGCGTCAAAACATAAACATATCAATACATTGCTAACTTCACTACGGTTACAACAAAGAGAGCGGTTCATTCATAAAGTATTTATAAAAGTAAGTTAGTTACCTTTAGAGCGGGTTCACGTCAGTGCTACAGTTCACACACAACACAGAACTCACAAACACGTGCGTCGTGGAAGGCAATCGGTACACATCTGTTCGTGTTCATGAACCTCTAGCGGCGCGATCGCGCCTCGCACCGCCTCGCCGCATTTTCATCACAATTTCACTATTTATCCCACTAGAAAATTTAAATAAACCTACATGTAAATAAAAAGTATTAATACACGTTCGCTCCTCTGGGAGACGGGACCACGAATGCTGTTATCACACGCAGATAAAGCTTGTTTACTTGGCAATATCACTTGAATACCTAATTGTAATTGTAAAACTTTATTACAGTGGAATTTTACATGTTTCAACTATAACAGTGAAAAGCGTTTGAACGTTGCGAGAATTTCGGGAGAACTGATGAAATGTTGCTGAAAATCTTTTGGTTTATTTGTGACTTTGACAGTTGGCCAGGGTAATATCGAGGTTGTATAGCTGACTCCGAGCTCCGAGGTCATTTAGTAAAATAAATAACTGATTCGAGGCGGGTTCCGTCAATTAATTTAGTTTTCCGCCCAGAAGTCAGAAGAGGCCCTCTAAGTATCCTGTTGAATTTTAATTGTCTTTCACACATTAAAATTTCATTGGTGTTAATATTAATAGGTTTTAGTTTGTGGAAGACTGAAAGAAAACTAGAAATCACGATACCAGTAACCAGTAACGGCACCAATCATGAGACATTTTATGAGAAAATTTGGAGTTTTTTTATAGTTCACCGATTCTCTCATTCTCTCATACGCATTTATACATGGATATTGCAAATTATAACGGAGTTAATAACATCAATGATATCAGTACATCTTTTTTGAATTTATGTGTGCATGGTAACTCTTTTCTATTAGACCGCGGGCCAGGAACAGATTTCCATGACCAATCGCCTCCCGGGCGAAAACTCGTATAGTGGTTAACGGCTATGTATAACGGAGCGGCAGCTGACGTTCACGAGGGTTCATCATACATAGCCGTTAACCGCTATACGAGTTTTCGCCAGGGAGGCGATGACTGGCGAAATTTGCGCCTGGCTCGCGGTCCAATAAGTTTAACCGCAAAGGAAAACCTAATGCCTGACAAAGAGCATAGGTCCCTTTCTGGTGATCCTGTAAGTCACTTCAACGGTTTCAGAGCAAAAAGACTGTGACAGATAGACGTATATAAACAGACAGACCCGAGTGATCGTATGTCTGTTTGTTTATATACGTCGGATAAAAATGTTACCCTTATAGGATCACTCCTTCTCACATTTTTGTCCGTGGTTGTGTTGATGTAAGATACTGAACCCTAAAAATCTGATTTTTTAACTGACTGCACCTAATCTCTTTAAACAGCTGTTATCTTAAACCCCATTTATTCTCGAGTCGCGACTGGTTGATGACGGGGCCGGCGATAAACGCGTGACGTCATCGGCGTGTACGCAACATCCGTTACTAAAATCGGAATCAATTCAGTTTTGCAGCCAAAATCGCGTCTTCGGGCCGTGTAGGCCCGGAGAATCACAGGCCAATTCGAGTTTTAGTTATTCGATCTGTTTCCGATTTGATATTGATCTGTGAGTGTCAAGTGACGTTTTTGGTTGAAGCATGTCACTTTTGAATTGACAGATCAGTATCAACTAAACTCGAACTGGCCTGTCTGTAGGTCACAGTTAAAAAGCTACACATGTGAGCAACACCGTTGAATTGAATCCTACGCCATTTTCATGAAGGAACAGAACTTTTACCTTTTGGGGGTTGGGATGTGAAAATTATAGATTTCTATTCATCTTAGCCCTTCTGATAGCTACCTATTAGCCAAAAATACTTAAATAATAATATTGTCTTCGGTTACCGCGATAGTTACTCATGAAATAAAACTATGAAAACGGATTATATCGCGTATATTGAATTTATAATACATCCCGACGTTTCGAACCCTTTACAGCGTTCGTGGTCAACGGGTGACTGAGGAAAAATACATATAATAAAACATATAATATACATATAATATATATGGGTGGGTGAGGTGACTTAAATAATATATAGGCCCGTGAAATCCAAGGAGATACAAATAATAATAATAATTCAGCCTATACATACGTCCCACTGTTGGGCACAGGCCTCCTCTTATGCGTAAGAAAGATATTCCTAAACAAAGTCAATGTATTTTTGGCCCAACCTGTGGCGCCGTTGGATCAAGTAAACTGTGCAAGTGTGCAGACATTTTGAGATGACATATTGGGGAAGTGTCACCATGAAAGGCAATTATCTATGAAAATATGACGTTTATTGTGGGATTTCCACGCTTTGCCACTTCAAATTCGGTCCAAAGTTTAGTCGAACTTACGAAGACGTTATAAATAAGTAAAAAGTAGGTAGGTAATTAGGTATGTATGTAATCTGAAACCTAACATATTTGAATAGTGAGGACATCGTTCCCAGAACATTAACCAAAGACAAGTAAAAATAGAAACTGGCTGGGATGGAGAGAGAATCAATCAATTCAATAACGGCCCGGCCACCACGACATCGCGCGGCGGCGGCAGCGGCGAGCGGCGGCCATAGGTCGGAACGAAAGGTCGCCGCTGCCGCCGCCGCGGGATGTCGTGGCCAGGCCGTAAGGATAGAGATTCCCATGAAAAATTGCGTTTTCCATAGTTGTATTTTATTATGTAGGTTACCACTATCATGTTTTCCATAACAATAATTATATGAACTAGATTTAGCTAGACTAGGTTCTACTTCGAGACTATATCAGGCTTCAGAAGTCAGGGAAGTCCTTAAGGGTAATAGGTGCCAGAATTTATAATAAATTATTTGAGGTAATAAAAACTTTAGTACCGAACGACGTTTCACACGCGAACTCAAAACGTTTTGCACAAAAAAAGCATACTACTCGGTGAAAGAATTCCTGTATGAATGACTAAATATGTCGAAACCTTAAAATTTATTAAATGTAATTGTTTCATGACATTTAAATTCTTTAATATTTATAAATGTATTATTAATTTTATAATTGTATTGTTCTTTTAATTGTAAATAATTTTTGAATATGACGATGTACAATTACTACAAATAAAATATATTCTATTCTATATTCTATGAGACAGACATATTAAGCATATTAATAACGGGATATATAATAAAATGACAATTAAAAAATACAATTACAAATTACAACCAAAAATTACAACTAAAAATCTAAACTATACTATCCTAGAAACTAACACTAATAATAATAAGTCAAACTTCAGCCGTCCCGAAAATCGTCCCGTGACCCCCCCGATGCAAAGGTGCCCATGACGCTCGCCGCGTTGCCACGCTGAACCGCGATGGACAATCAGGAAGGACCCAGAGCGAGGATCCAAACCCCTCTCCCGCATGCGTCTCCCCACTTCCCCGAAAAAGCCCTTGGCCTCCGTACACCAGCAGCCCGTAATTTCCACTGCAAGAGGGACAAATAAATAGTTCGCCAGGACCTCATATTTCTCCCGCTTGCGAACTGCAGCCAACTCGGCTGCTGCCCCTGCCGTTCTCACAGTACGGCCAATATGCGACGCCGCGAAAGTGCTGACGCACGTTGCGTCCCACACTAAACATTTCCCCCTCTCCCAGGGAACCAAAGTTAACCCATCCGGTTACCCGGACCCGGGTTACTGAGACCCGGAGGTTCCAAGACGCACGGGACGTTAGCAGATACTAGCGCCCTTCGCACGATATCATTAAGCGCGTGGTGCCGTGGGAACCTCCCCGCACACCGACCACAACTCAACGCGTGATGACCGTTGCTCTCCACCATAGTACCGCAGATGCAAACGTGGGGTTCACACACCGCACAGCCCAGGCGAAGAGCAACTGCAATCCGCGTCGAGTCGTTGTCAAGCAGTGTACCCAAGTGCGGAGAAGGAAGCGCGTGAAGCCACGCTCCAGACTCCGGCTTCGACACTGCGATTACCCTCGCCCTGTCCACACCCACCGCACTCTCCACTAAGCCCCCCAGCAACCGCTTAACCCCCACGTCATCCCACAAACGCTGACGATCCGGTCTCTCCGGCGCCGCTGCCTCCGGGTTGAGAGCCAGCCAAGCCTCCATAGCTTCCGCAGCGAAAGGTATGGATACCCTGTCACCATATGGAGATAAAATTTGAGTGACAAGATCCACGACCCCCGCCGCCGACGCCAGAAAGGCCGGCAAGCTCACGTCCCTTGCGCGCTTTACGCCTAACCCACCCGATCGAATGGGAAGGGAGGCCAGATCCCACTGGTCCGCATTGAGGGAGACGTTCAGCAGTGACTCTACCGAGTCCTTCACTACTGCATCAAACGAGTCAATAAGGCCGAGGCAAAGCCAGGTGGGCACGGTGCGCAAAAAGTAGATGACTCTGGGAACGGCGAAACAGGACCGCAACAGAACCAGTGACACGTGCGCAGAAATGTTCTTCTATTCTATTCTATTCTATCTTAATATTCTAAAGGAAGTTAAGATATTTTCTACTAAAAAACGACCGTCACTAACAGTGTTAAGTTTTATAAGTAAAGATGGGTAGGATGAGTATATTTATTATGCTATTAAGCGAAAGAAAGATAACACGGGATAAAACTTGGGACCTTTGACAATGACGAGGATGGAGAATTTGTATGGAAAATGTTAGTCTATTCTGTATTATTTACCTGTCTCTGCCGAGCGTCAACTAATTAAGCAACAATTCACTGCTGTTATTCATGCACTTGTTGCATATGATTGCATGATTTAACAAACACATTATTTTATGTAGGGAAGTACGTATTCATTTAGTACCTACTTATCTGAGTCGGATTATTTCCACTGTGACTAAAGCCCGTCACAGACGGAGCGATAATATGCCGACAGATACCGTAAGATACGGCATCTTATGATATCTTTTACGTACTATTTGATAGAGTCCACACACGAAGCTATAATACCTATATATTTTGGTATCTTGCCTAAAGGTAGTGGCGCCATCTGATCGAGAATCAAATTTTCTTGATTTTCGAGGCACGTTTTTTCCTTAGACTGTCTCTCGGATAGATGGCGTTGACGGTTTTGTTTGTTATTTAACAATTTAAAGCATATCAGGGAAAGAACATGGTCAAAATCATATAAAAATAATTAATGCAAATAAAAAAATCATTTATCCATATTTAAATACATTTTATCGTATTTTTACAAATCTTCATTTTTAGTTTTAAAGTGTGTCGAATTGTCGATAGATGGCAGTGAATTTTCTGTGGTTACAAAATTTACTATGACAGTACCGCTCTATCCCATTATATCCTCTTTGATAGTTATACTCTACGGTATCTGCCGGTATATTGTCGCTCCGTCTGTGACGGGCTTTAAATGCAACATGCAACCGTTGACGATTTAATTAATTTTGAATTAAGCACAGCCACTTTGTAAATTACTCAGTTTTTGCAAAAGCAAAACACATTTTTGATTGCTACCTGAAAGAATTGCTACCCAGTGAAACAAAGCATTTTTACCACACCAATGCGAGAAAAATACTAGCTAACTGAAAAACATTAACAACAAAATTCAAATTAACGCTATAAAAAATATTATTTATCATTCATTTCATTTCAAACAACTCAAAATTTGCATCAAATTATTTTGCCGCTCTTGTGAATAAAATGCAACTTTCTCATCAGTTTTTCAAGAATAAAGAGAGCCTTTACGAGCTACACAAGATGCCAGTCGTTCACGCTCCCTAGTTAATTAAGCCCTCGCCTTCGGCTTCGGGCTTCAATTCACACTCATTCGTAAACCCTTGTTTACTGCCCTAAGTCCATGGCAAGCTCGGCCGAATTTCACCTTTCCATACAAACGGAGTTTCATTCTCATTTTAAAACCACGTGTTCGATTATAACGAAACTGCATGTACAATGACATGAGGTATATCTAGGTTAGTAATTACTTAATTAGTTTACATAGCTCTCAGTGGCGTAACTAGAGGGGGGGCAGGGGGGGCAAGTGCCCCGGGCGCCATCTAAGGGGGTGGCGCCAAAATGGGCAAAAGGCAGCAGCAGGGAAACTTTTGTCAGTCGTCAGGGGGCGCAAATTTGGTGACTGCCCCGGGCGCCACATCCTCTAGCTACGCCCCTGATAGCTCTAGATTATGAAATGGAGCAAAAGCAAGTTTTGTATGAAAACTTAAATTCGCTGTATTTTTTTATTATGGTATCTGAAGCTACATAAACTAATTACAGGCCTAGATATACTTTATCTTATTGTAAGTACAAAGTTTTAGAGCAATCTAGCTAGTTGTTTTAAAATGAGAGCGTAACTACGTTTGTATGGAGAACCGAGCTTGCCGGGGACCCTTAATACACAATGTACCTACTACCTAGCTACTCATATAATTTCTGTTGCTCAGCTGAATAGCACAATGTGCGTGCTTTAGCTGAATACTATCAAGTTAACGATATTGGATAGAATTAGGTCACTGTGACAAACCACTTGATTCCTAATAGGTACAATGCGTTTGCTTAATCAATGCTTTAGTTGACCATTGGATTAGCTATGTAGTCAATCTACCTATATATGTACCTTATTACGGACTGTGTATTTTATTAAATCGCTCAAATCAAATACCGGGTAATCCTTACTCATATTACAAACATCTGTAGATACATCTGAAAAGGTGTTCTTGTTACCATGTAAAATTGTTACAATAGTAATTACTGGTAATGTAACCCATTTCTCACAAACAATAAAGATTATGATTATGATAATTATTATGCCAAGCGGACCGCTTGACAACTAATCCGGAGAATTGGTACTCTATTTTCCTCTCGATCGCTTTTGTATTTTCAGGCAAAATATAGGCAATAGTATATTAGGTGTGCTAGGGCAGTAAAGTAAGAAATCGGCTTCGCTTCGGCTGACAATTACAGGACTGATCTGAGGCTTTTTAGGGTTCCTTAGCCAATTAGGAACCCTTAAAGCGTTTTCACATTGTCCCCCCCGCCCCGCCTCAAACTTTTTAACAAAGGGTCTAAAAAATATGAAATAAAATCTTTAAACATAAGATCAATAAATACTTTCAATTAAAACTAGAGCAAACATAATCGGTCCAGCCATTTTTGAGTTATTGCAAAAATTCTTCTCTTCTTATTAAAAAGACGTACAAAGCGCTGCGAAAGTACCTTTTGCTTGTAATGTACAAGATACTTACTAACACTCGTAGCCCCCGTTTAGCCTATTCTGCAGAATGGTAACTACAGAACCCTACACTGAACATGGCCCGACATGCTCTTGGGCAATTTTTTGCCCGAAAACGGCAACTCCGTTTAGTTAGCGCAGCGGGCCGAAAGTTGACGGTTTCCGGCCGAAGGGCAGAAAATAAACTAAAATACGACTTTTGAGGTTCGCGGTAGACCAGGGGGCCGATTTTGATTAAACGAATTGTAACAGTTCTGGTCTTGTTTTGATACGACCTTGACGATAGTTCATGCTGATGACCCTCGACTCAGTGTACCTGTGACAGCAACGCAAACCATGGCACATTTACTGGCGTGCCCCGCATGCCCGCATCACTGCTCGGAACTGGATTTGGGGGACGCGACAGCCACGGCTGTCAACACCGCTGCCTACTGCCCGCGCAGCATGGTTTCCCCTATCACTAAGTCCGTCACTTTCGCACTCACATACTTGTTAGAACGTGACAGGCATGGTGATAAGCGTACCGTGCTACGACTCCTGGGCATCATCATTCAATCGTATAAAAATGGAACCACGACACGAAAAGAAGATGCTGATTGGTGAGAGCGACATGCACTGGAAATCGTGTCCTGCGGGCGCAGCATGGGTTCCATTTTTATCGCCTGTCACTATGCCCGTTACTTTCGCACTTACATACTTGTTAAAACGTGACAGGCATGGTGACAAGGGATAAAAATGCGACCGTGCTACGGCCGCAGGTCGTATCATAACAAGATATGTACACAGCGGCACCTAAGGAAGACAAGTAATGATTCTTCAGTAGGTTTTAAAAGCTTTGGAGAGTTTTTGTGTTGTTATAGTGTAGGCAGTACACACTCGTCGAGACACCCCCGAGACAGGCCGAGAACGAGTGTGTACATGCTCGCTGCTTACTCGTCTCGTCTCGCCGTTCACCGATTGGGTCAGAGCGGTGACGAGATTTGGCGAGAGGCTCTGGACGAGTATGCAGTGCACAACCTGCTTCCTGCATATAATTTTGTAGAAGGAGGGGCAACAAGTATATTATTTCCATGAATAAGTACCTGATGGAGGAGAGATAAGTACAACGTGTTTTATACAGTTAAGAGGAAAGGGGACGGCTGTTTCTCCATACAAACGTAGTCCCCATTTTCCTCATATTGACTTTTTAATTCAGGCAACAAGGCCCCATATTACATATGGAAAGTATTTTTACATAATTGAATGTATATTAACCATAGCCCCTACATTTGGCTTTTTTATATTTTTTGATTATTGAAAAAATTAGGAGCGGAAAACAGATTTCATACAAATTTTTAAATTCTCCTCTTACAATGATTAAAAATTAGAAAAAAATCAAACGCATCGTAGCTGTGGTTGATATACGACAAATTGTGTCAAAATATTTTCAATAATGTTAATATCCAGAGAGGAAAATGAGGACAACGTTTGTATGGAAAGGCGATTTCGCGCGAGTCCTCCACTTTCGCCTTAACATTTATTTATTGTTATTTAATTGATTACAAATTTCACCTAAACAGATCACATCAAGTTACATTTTATGTTGATAGTGAAATACAAAGTTTTTTAAACAAGATTTCATACATGTACCTATTAAGATTAATAGTTGTGCAACTTAGTACTTTATACATTTTTCTAGTGTGCAAATTACATATATATATATATATACAGTTTATAGTGATTAACCTAAGGACATTGGTATGTTATAATGTACATCTATGCATAGGTATTTCATGCATTTACACATTGTAATAATTGAATGTATTTTGATGTAAAACGTAGGTACCTAATCAATATTATTATGTCTCGATATACTAAACTGGGATTATTTATTTGATTCGTGATGTACATTCATTGATCATAGATTTTTAAACTATAAGGAATTCGTTTCAGAACGCTTTCATCATGTATTTCTGTTTGTATGGATGGTATAGAAAGGATCGCAATCTCTTATCGCAGAATTGTTGTAAAAGTGACCGCGTTAAGCTTTAAATAATAGTTCCTAATCTCTCCGGTGGCGCTAGTTAGGCTCTGGGACATGAGTATAACATGAACCATATAAGGCCACAAATAACCCGACCAAATTACGTAGGTTGTTTTTGGTAGTATTTCGGTGTATGGTGGCGCCGCCTAATTACTGTTTTTTGATGGACACTTTTCATACATAGAGATTTGGCTCCTTTATACAGTCTCCATGTCTGTTTGGTTGCCAACCACATCATAAAATTCTTAAGCTTGCGTTCAAAATTTCGATGACCAATATTACCCCGCGATTCAAAGTGGAGTTCCACTTTACGTTATGTTGATATAATAATGTAATGTCCTGTCATTCTAATCGTAATCAGTCTAATCATGTCTAATCAATAGACACTATTCAAAATGGGTATAACGATTTAAAGGCTACCTATGTATTGTTTAAAAACGTAAATAAAACGAAATAACGCATTAATTAATTAACATTATGAACTGCTAATGAATAGAAGTAGTACATTAAAATAACACAATTATCTACTAAGAATTAATAAACAAAGAATACTACAATACATAATATTAAGCAAACAAACTTCACAGCCAATACATATTTTACCTCTATCAATTTTTTTAATTAATAATATGACAAATAACAGTTCTTAATTATATTATTCTATAATATTATAATAATTAAGAACTGATAGGTAATATTCAGGCTAAAATCACCAAAGGAGGTAATAAACGCCATATGACGAAATTATTATAATTAATTTAAGACACAGTAAATACATGCCTACGCGAGATATTAAAACACAAATAACATTTTTATAAATCAAACCGTGACATAATTATCTCCATCTAAGATCGTATTCACATTGTCCGATTCGATATCGGATGTCGGAAGAAAGTAAAATGTAAGCCGAGTATATGTGTTTCTCTGTATTTATTTATGCATCTTATAAATAATTATTACTAAAAAACGATAAATAACGCAAAAAAGGCGGACCCAATGCCAATGTCATTCTCCTGCAGCTGTTTTTGTCATAGGCGCCTTCCGACTTCCGACATTCGATATCGGAAAGGCGCTTCCGAAACTTTTCGTTAAGAGTCCTAAGTCTCCAACCTAAATCTAATTAACTCATTATATTAAAATTCGGAATTATATGTTTTTTTTATTATAGGGTATTTGACTACTAGTCAAATCAGTTTCTTTTTTCGAACTGTCAAAACGTTTTTGCTTCTATGGAATTTATATGAAACACTAGCATGTGACGTCACAATCAAATTACCTACTCTTTATAGTTTTAAGCTGGTTTTAAAATAGAAATAGTGTAAAATAACTGCTGTCTACGTTTCTCTATTAATTTTGCGGTGCTTTATTTCATGCATGGTGTAAAATAATTTATTTTCAATGCAGTCAAATACCCTATTAAATATACCTATAGGTACAGGTGTAAGTAACAGCAAAGTATAAATCAATCAATTAATCAATCAAATATTTAAAGGACAGACAGCTAAAACAAGTTTCATTGTTTAATCTCCTGAATGTATAAAAACTTTCATTATTTTTCCTTAGTGAGAATTGTTGTTAAAATTAAGTATATAAAAGTGTAAATAGTAGTATACAATATAATTTAGAATAGGTCTTGTCTAAATTGATACTCATAAAAAGTCGTTATATAAGTTTAGTTTCAAATAGACTTCAAAAAGTTGATTGATTGTTATGCGGCTAATGTTTGACCGAAGATTGACAATGCGGGACCGAGATGACAGTCGAACACATTTAAAGCCTGACCAGGAATATATGATCCCGCGCCATGTTGCCGAATTTCACTGTAACAAATTTTTTCATGCTATATGAACTGTCACCCTATACATGACAATGAACAGCGCCCCCTTGGCAATGATCATATATTACTGGTCAGGCTTTAAACTACTGAGGGCCTACCGAAAAATTAAAGGCAAAATTTCGTTGTCTACCTCTCTATCGCTCTTACATATTCGAGCTATAAAGAGGCGGATAAAGAAAATTAGATTTTAGTTTTTGCGGGCCTCTGGCATCAGTGGTACCTTTATCCGATTATTATAGCTATTACTAGAAACTCTCGCGTTTTGTACACATAATTAATGTCATTACCGGGTCTAACGCGATTTTTCATTATTTTACCTTTTTCCGACGTTTCAACTAGCTGTGGTCACAGAAGACTGACGAAAATAACGAAATTTAATCGCGTTAGACCCGGTAATGACATTAATTATGTAATACTCGAAATTAAGGCTAATTAATATGATCGTGATAAATGTACAGTCAGCAATACTATTAGCTTAGCACTTTTGCATACACATTTCTATGCTATGCAGGGAGCTTTTGTCTGCATCCGACTGTACTTAATTATTGAAGATTAGTAAACGTTCGTACGAACGTTCGCATTGTCCAATTACAAACAATAGGGGATATTACTGCAATGTTCTGCCACCAGAGTGCAGCACTAGCCTTTTTAGTAAACCATAGAGTAACTTACAAGTTTTCAGAGATAATAAAATATGAGATTGATGCCAAGGCGGTTTGTTTACAGAGAACCTACCGACCGGGAAACGCGAATCTGAAATTTCGCTATGTACCTCTTTATCGCTCAAATATGCAAGAGTGACAGAGATGTTACATAACGAAATTTCGATTTACTTGTTTCGCGATAGACCCTCAGATTGTGGTAGTGGCGCCACCTGCGCAGAGTGTCGCGTAATATTCCCTATTGCCACAAACAATAATGTTTTTAGATTACAGTAATGTATTTTTTTCCGTTTTTAACGAAGGAATTAAACTGTTACCGTGACAACTAGCGGTTCTTCAGAGTTCATTTTAAAACGCTCAACTGAAGAATTACATAAATAACAAGGGTAATGGTACCTAAGCGTATTTTGGACGTAAAGAAAATATTATATGAAATTAAAGGTACAAGATATACTTATATTACACTAGTCTAACGCTTATTTATTATATTTATACCACTTAACTCATACGGTTTATAAGGTATGTTATTAAGGCACGAAATTAGAAGGAAACAAAAGATATTGCGCACCGCGAAAAACTTGCGACGGAAGATTGGCCACCGCGCGGGTTTTTTTACTGTTTTGGCTTTTTATTTTTTTACCTTTTATCTCAACTACTGAAAATAAATACTTCTGTTAAAAATGTTGCTCGTCAGATCCCTCGGCTATACAGGGTGGAAAAAATTAATGGGCCCTGGAGGGAAAGTGAATTAAAACCTTAAGTTAGCTCATTTTACTTAAAGGAAACATTCTTTTATTTTTAAAAAGAAACAAAACTGCATTCAAAGTTTTATATTTATTTTCTATTATTTATTCTGTGTTTTTACGAGAAAACTGGGCTACCTCGGAAACCATCTGAGTTAAGTGGTTGACTGTATTTACTACCTTCGCTTCCTCACTCTATATGTATAATGTGGAAAGTCACATTTTCTTACAATTTATGAGAATCATGTCATATCTTCGTTACTGTTTTGCGTTTTTATTTTTTTACACTTAAATTTATTTTTACCTACTTATATTTAATAAAGTTTGCAGGAAATACACTTTAATGTACAAAAGGAGGATAGGTAATTATGTATGTAAGTAATTAATAACAGATACTTTTGTTTCCGTAAGGGAAAATAAAGTAGGTATTATTTCTATCATAATATAATATTTACTAACAAGTAAGCGAAATTCCACCTACTTTTTGTATTGTTGCATTTGTAATTTGTATTTTTCTCGTATTTTTATTTTGAAGTAAAACTTCTTTAGGCGCGACTAGAGGGTAACTCGGATTTTTTGTCTGGCGGAAGGAACGCTCAGTAGTGACACACGCACAGTAGGACACACGTCAAAGTGCCAACATAGCGATAAACGGCATCGTCAAAGAAGTTTTACTTCAATCGCACGTAATTAAAGATAACACGCACACACTTCTTTTTAGCCGACTTTAAAAAAATTGTAGTAAGTAGTATTTTTTATACAATTTATATTTAGGATATTTAGGAGTCGGTTACCATATTATGTGGTATTTTATATAAAAAGGGACCTCATTGTCGATGGCCCTTACGCCATTATAAACGCTGCTCCGATATATATACAATGCCGCGCGACGCTGTGCGGCGTAAGCGCCATCGACAATAAGGTCCCTTTTCATAGAAAATGCCCCATATTTTGTTTATGCAACGACAATGCATCGGGATTAGCACAAGCGGTTCATTTAATAGGTAGGTAATCCTAGTATAGGATAGGGATAGGGTAGTAGGACGAACTGCCGGTAGGCCTCCAACAAGATGGAGCGACGACCTGGTGAAGGTCGCGTGAATTCGGTGGTTGCGAGCGGCACAGGATCGGTCGGAGTGGCGAGCCTTGGGGGAGGCCTATGTCCAGCAGTGGACGTCTATCGGCTGACATGATGATGATGATGATGATGATGAATCCTAGTATAGAACTTATACTCGGTGGCTAAAAAATAATGGACCCTGGAGGGAAAGTGCCTTAAAACCTTTAGTTAGCTCATTTTACTTAAAGGGAACGTTCTTTTATTTTTAAAAAGAATAGATAGAATCAGGCGTTACTTTGCGGAAATCCATATTAATTAATAACAAAATATTATTTTGCTAATCCGCGAAAAGATAATGTGATAGTCAATCAGTGCTAACCCGTTATACTTACTTGCGTATTTTTTACATGCAATTAATGTTCCCGCCCTCCCACCGCAAAAATAAATACGCAAATAAATATAACAAACCACCACCAAAATAGAGTTCGACCAAGAAAAGTCTGCAGCGATTTTGATAGCATACGCAGTGCAAGTGTTATTTTAAACGTCAAAATTCGATGAAATTATGACGTATAAATAACACTTGCACTGCGTGTGCTATCAAAATCGCTGCAATCTTTTCTTGTTCTAACTCTAACAGCTTTGCCTCTCTACAAAACCCTCTCTTTAATGCAGTTTTATTTCTTAAAAAAATGTTTCCTTTAAGTAAAATGAGCTGATTTAAGGGTTTAAGGCACTTTCCCTCCAGGGCCTATAATTTTTTTCCACACTGTATAAAAGCGTTAAAGTCACACTGATGTTGATGACAAAAAATATTCCAAAGTGTATAAATTCCTAAGTAATAACGAATTTACCAAAAATTATACATAATTGGAGTATATTATCCGACTTATTTAAGATTAGTTTAATTACACATTAAACTCTAACTATTGTCTTATTCTGTACTTCAATTTAATTGATTTTCCTTAATTATGCTCGGCTTGCACTCCACTATTAAAATATACATTTTTTTTAAATACCTATAGAATTAAATTTACAAATTATACCTAATTTACCCGTCTAAAATATATTTCTGACCCTAATATATGGATAACATTTAACAAAGTTATTTTACAAATTCTACGAGACCTACCAAAAATTATTTAAAAATACCTACTTGGTGGTTAACAACAACACAATAAAGTAAAATAAGTTAGATTACTTACATGTCATATCAATAACAGTCAACCCACCATTTCCAATTAGATAGAACCAAATAAAAGTACCTAGTAAGTAAGTAAACTTTATAAAATATTGCACTAGTGACAAAACCTACTGGCGTGTAAAATTTACAATTATGATCTACAATTAAATTCCTTGTATTTATTTAGTTTAGGAACCTACTGGCACATGCCCTTTAATTAAACTTTTAAGGATCATAAAAGGATAAATCACGGTACCCTTCGTCAAACCGTTAGAGTAAAATGGGACATATCTAACCACAATTCCCCTTATTATAGTCGCGTGGCCGTGGTGGTGGGATGTGGTGGTGGGTGCCGTAGATTAGCCGTTTTCATTTTCATTTTCATTTTGCAATCGGTATTTCCGTCATTGTGTCTTCTACGCTATTTTGACACATGTCTACGTCTCCCACATGCCAACGAACACATTTAATATGAATGTTTGTACGGCAAAACATTCTCATGGTTTCTCGGCACTACCGCGTCGACAAATTTATTGATAAACCGTTTATTGACAAATGCCAATCGAAAAGACACGTCATAATTTCCATACAATTTAAAATTCTAAAGGCTAAGCTTCTTCAATTCAAACTTGGCAAACTGATCCTGAATACTCGTAGGTGCTATATTTTTCGGAATTTTGACAAGTTTCAATCATAACTTCTTTCGTATCCCAAGTTATTTACTATTTACCTTTTACCAAGTTTAGTAAAACTTAACCTTAAATAATTTCACGGTTTAGACTCACTTGTTTTCAGTCACTCACGCGACATGTTTCGGAGAGCCTAGGTCTCCTTTCTCAAGCACTATGGTATGTATGGCAACGTTCAAAATCGTCAACGGTGTCTATGCGGGAAAGCCGTCCAGCAATGTGAACGATTTTGAAAGCTGTCATACAAAGTTTGCTCTCACTACGGTATTTGAAATCCCGTATACGGTATACGGGAAAAATTAACGCCGTGTGAACATAGCCTATCAGTGCGAGCAGTGTGTGCTTGAGAAAGGAGACCTAGGCTCTCCGAAACATGTTGCGCGAGTGACTTAAAACAAGTAAGTCTAAACCGTAAAGTTATTTAATGTTAGTATGTCTCACAACAGTTTAAATTCGATTATAACTTAATCACTTACTTTACCATTTTTAGGGTTCCGTACCCAAAGCGTAAAAACGGGACCCTATTACTAAGACTCCTCTGTCCGTCTGTCTGTCACCAGGCTGTATCTCACGAACCGTTATAGCTAGACAGTTGAAATTTTCACAGATGATGTATTTCTGTTGCCGCTATAACAACAAAAACTAAAAACAGAATAAAATAAATATTTAAGTGGAGCTCCCATACAACAAACGTGATTTTTTGCCGTTTATTGCGTGCGCGAACCCTTCGTGCGCGAGTCCGACTCGCACTTGACCAGTTTTTTCTTTGCAGGGAGATGATAGATAGATGTTTATGTAGCCTCGTTCTCCTGATTCGCCTGTCGCCTCTGCTCCAAAGCACGGAATGGATGGATGAAAGAAATGAGCACACCTGCCACCACGATCCAGCCCCCGGCCAGGTAGAATGAGAGCTCCCAGGACAGTGTTAGGTCGTAGATGAGACCTGGAAAATGAAAGGAGAAGTTTAGTTTGTAAAGAATAATGTGATACCTGGGTGCCTAGCCAAGGTGACAAGCGTTTGCGCTACGATAACGAAACGTTTTGTGTCTCTCAATTATAGTCCCACAAGAAATTGCAGAAAATTATTGAGGGCGCCACTTTCTACCTAACTGTCACATTTTTGACGTAAAATGCTTAAACATGGCTACAATTTAGTATGGAATTTTTTATTCCATTTTATTTAATTTCTACTATTTTGGCGCACTATACTCTTCCATATTAGTGGGACAGTGACAGTTGCGTTTCGTTCGCTACGGAGCGTAAACAATTGGCATGTTGGCTACACACTCGTGTAACAAATATTACCATACAAGTTTATTTTAAAGGAATTGTTATTTGTAAAAAAACTTTTTCGCTTTTATTCAAAAATTCAAATTCAAAGTCACTCGCGCGATACACGGTCGTCGTGAACGCTGTTCACACTATTAGTGCTTGAGAAAGGAGACCTAGGCTCTCCGAAACATGTCGCGCGAGTGACTAAAAACGAGTGAGTCTAAACCGTAAAATTAATAGAACTAAAATTTATTCTCCAAGTAAGGTAGGGCTCAAGGGCTTTTCACAAATAAAACAATATTTACAGTAACTTCATACCTATACTTCTAGTGAAATAAAAAATACATAGCAACATTTATGAATACAATAATTTTAAAATAAATAGCTTTAAAATTTCCATCCATATAAAAGTCACCAATATCAGAGAAAATAATAAAAGCGTCAAAATGAAATTATATGAAATAAGTGTTTCGCCTAGCAGTCTTATAAAAATATAACTAAATACCTAATAAACTATACTTATGTTTAATAAAAGATCCCATCCCATGCTGTAAAATACTTGTACAGAATCAATAAGTATTTTTTAATTTTTATAAATATTCAACATCTGACATTTATTTCAGTCACTAACAAAAGTTTAAAATGACACGAAATATTCATTCAGTTCATATTAAATTACTTTACCGTCACTGGAAGCTTTATAATTGGAGAGAGCATATCTGTTTCCGTCGAATTATCACCAGTCTAGTGCTTTATTTGACTCTTGTTTCCGGCAACAGTGGCGACACCTGGCGGACCGCGCCATTTTTACACCAGGTAAAAGATGTCCGGTGAACTGTTTGTCATTGGCATTCAGTTTCCCGTCGAAACAACAAGTCCGCAGCGAGTCAGGCTCACTGACCCTGCGGCCATTACAATTTAAATTTTAAAAAATGAAATGAAATTGTTACGTGTGATTCCGTAAATCAATACGTTATATTAATTAAAGTGAATTTAAGTGTAAAAAGTGACCACGTCACGTAAGTACCTTGATTTCTAGTATTAGTAAAATGAATATGTGGTCATATATTTTAACAGTTTTTCTGTTCGGACCACTACCTACATTTTAAATTATTGTGCCAAATAATTAACCAGTTTACTATAGTGTTTTATTTGCAGATCTTTCTATCCGATTATACTTTTTGTGAGAAATTATACAATCGCTTGCATTTTTGACGAACGCTGAGAGTCAAGACGCAAATTTAAATTTGCCGTTCACTTTGATATTGAAACGAAATTAAAGGAACCTTCGGTCCCTAAGACTCCAGTATTTTATTTAAAATGCTTCTTGACGTTCAACGCTTGGGAAGCGCAGCATGGTCTGAGGGTAGATACTCTGATATATAAAAATTTTACAATCATACTCCAGGTTTCATAGACCTGGAAACAAACGAAGAGGTAAACATGTATGATACTTTACGCCATCTAGCTTATGCTGATAGAATAATATGCAGCTATTACCTACTCCATTTTGAAACAAAAACAGGCGATTCAAGATAGATTTCGTAGTCTTTTATCGTGGGCTAAAAGTATGAAATTTTTCTTATGAATTAAATACTAGTTAATGAGCTCGATTTACAAAAGATTTCCTCTGATCTTCTGCAATTAGTTTGTGGTTACCGCGCCGAAGCTATTGAAATACGCAGAGAGGCCATTACAAGCCAAATTAAAGAGCCACTTGTCAAGGCATTAGTAAACAAAATCCCCCCTTGCACAACTAACATTTTTGATGCTGATTCTTTTACATCACCTCTTGAAAAGGCAGGAGGAGTTTGAAACATGTTTGGCCTCTTAAACATAATGATATTACCAAGGCAAATCAGCCTAACAGCCGCCCCTCGCGGGGGCAAGGCATACAAAAACCTACAATTCCATCGCGTGGAATTCAGTGCAATGCGAGCTCAGGGTACTTTTCCTCGCAAAATACGCATATGCAAACCTGTACCGACGCACCCTCGCGGAGTGTATGTCATTGGCAAAATTGTCAACAACCAAATTACCCTTGGGTCAACCTTCAAAAAACCACCTTGCTTACCACACAAGTGGAAGAGCGTAGTTTCAAAATTGAGGCTCGCGGCCCGGTCGTGGAGGTAAGTACTAGAGGATGAGGAAATTCCAGTAGAGGTTACAAAGGCAACCAGAAACGGCAGAAACCATGACTCGGAACCGTTTCAAGTAGGCCGGTAGCGCACTTCCTCATACAGTGGAAGAAAATGGGAGCACCAGTATTTTGGTGCTCCCATTGTCTCATTTGCTATTGCATTAAAGTTAATACGAGGGTATCGCATACCATTCCTTGCATAACCACTTCTGGTGTATCCCAATTTAAAATCAGGCCCCTTTCATCACACTCCTGTGTCAAAAGAAAATTTCTTCAATTGTGCACTAGAATTAATATTTATTTATTTGCATTGCTATTTTAAGAAATGGATAGTGATCAGTGAATGGGTGAGCTTCGCAAGCATATTGCAGTTGGCAATGTCAACACTCTTTGCCAAGATAATAATTGTTTTAAAAACAAACGTTGCCTCAAAAATTGCTTTCCCTGATAACGAGTCAATCCTGTCAGAGGTGAGTGGTGAATTATATAAATAAATAAATATTTGGGGACAATCTTACACAGATTGACCTAGCACCAAACTAAGCAAAGCTTGTACTATAAGTACTAGGCGACGATATATATACATATATAGAAATACACATACTTATTACTTATATACATAGAAAACACCCATGATTCAGGATTCTCAGGAACAAATATCTGTGTTCATCATACAAATAAATACCCTTGCCGGGATTCGAACCCGGGACCATCGGCTTCATAGGCAGGGTCACTACCCACTGCAGACCGATCGTCAATATATAGTTAATGATGTCAATGATGCTCCGTGCCCAAAATGAAGGCTCAAGGCATTCTAAGTGTAGCACTAACCGTCACCAAGCTTCATTTCTCCTCTTTTCCTTTTATCGGACGGATCAGCTCGACCAATTTTCAACTTGAAAGCGCTAAACGGTTTATATACTGGTCGAACCGTTTCACCACATAAACATGCATCGGATACCCGACTTCCTCAACCAAATGACGGGGTGTGCAGGTATATGCCATAATAATCATAATATACTTCCACGTTCCACGTACAAGTCTCACGTTGCACGCACGTACGCCAAGTGTATTTTCTATACTGACAAAATTGACAAAAACGTTGTCAATACTGACAAATTGGGTAGCTCAGACCTTGCGGCAACAATGGAATGTCAGAATTGTAGTTTACCTAGACGATTTTCTGATTGTCCATCAAAATGCCATACTACTAGATCATGTCAAAATCTTTATCGAACCCTCATAAGTATCGATGGTAAGTAAATTTCACCCTGCCAGACCCATCGAACACATCGTTCCTAATACCGCAAAGTGTGTCGAGCGATTAAATTGGTGGGTATAAAGTTGACAGGCGTCAACAACTCTACATCACCCTCCCCACCAATTTTCTAAAACCGATGTCCGGGTCGCAGTTGAACGACCTAGCTCTTTCGGGAGCTTCGGAACCTTCATTGCAATCAGAAAGAAATGTTAGCTATCCTTCATGTTCTTCAAGGTTACGCTCACCTGTTGCATCACAGTTTGATGCCTATACAATGCGACAACAGGACGGCCGTAACCCGTCTAATGAAAGAAGGGGGATCGAAATCGTTAGCCCTGGTAAACATAACCCATCGGACTTTAGATCTTCTAGATCAAAATCAAATACACTTTAGCATACATTATCTACCGGGGAAGTACAATTGTCAAGCCGATCAATTATCGCGTCGTCACCTACCGCCGGAATGGCACTTACTACCGGCTTGCGTGGATACAGTTTTTGCGAAGTGGGAAATACCGGTGGTGGATCTATTCGCCTCGGCAACAGCCCACATGGTACACAATATTATGTATCCCGAGACCTGAAAGACCCTCAAGCGATGTACCACGCATTCAGTATTCCGTGGAACTATCCACTCGCGTGGGTATTCCCACCACCTTTTCTGATGTCCATAGTCCTCGCTCACTTGAACCAATCGACCGGGATATTTCTGGTAATGATGCCTTGCTAGGGAAAAAATGTTCTGGCGGGCAGATCTCAAAGCCCGAGCGCTAGCAAGGCCGCTTACTCTGAGACACCTGCGGAAGAATCTCAATCTCATCGACACGTCGACAGGGTTGCCACCTCCCTAAATCGAGGAAATGATTCTCGAGGTTTGGAAGTATACTCTGTATAAGTATACTCTGAGGCGCTAGTCATGGAGCTCAGATCAATTATCATTGCTTAACAATTCTTGCAGAAAAATGACTTTAAGAACTTACAAAAAAGCTTGAGCTTGGCAACGTTGGATTTCTTTGGCATGTACAAATATATATATAAACTAGCACAATTTTTATCGGATTTACATCAAATAAATAAATTATCAGTATAATACCATACTTTTACACAAGTCAGTCGTTTCTACATTGTGTAACACTGAAACATCAAGTTGTTTGAATTCACATGTTCTGATAAAACATATTCTTAAGTCGATTTCCTTAACATGTCCTAAAACGACTAAACCTCCATTTTGGGATGTTGATTAACTGATAATTCTTTAACAATGCTTTCCAAATAATGCGTCATACTGCCACTTTACTACTTCTGTGCTCTGGTAGGCGCATACATAATTTAACCTTGCTTACGATTGACCATGACAACTGTATAAGATCAGATAAATGTATCATTTTTTGGCCACAATTTGGCTCAAAAATAGACTAGTAATTACAGGCAGTCAGGTTGGAAACTATTAGCAAATACGAGTAATAGAGTATGCAAAATCTCCCTTTTTTGGATAGAAAGAACCATATCACTTGTAAATGACAGACGTAATGCTGCTAAATAAATCATTTAATTTGTTCATGACAAGTGTCAAGAATCGGCCGCAGCCAGCCTCACGGACGATCATTGCTAATTAGATAAAAACTTTGTTTAAAGAAGCGAACATAGCAGCTGCCCAAGGTAGTATTAGATCAGCTGCAGCTTCAAAAAGTTGGTGGGAAAATCATTCCCTTGATGACATTATGGCTCGTGGAAACTGGCAATCACATAACACATTTCCAGCGATTTTACAGGAGACAGGTAGCAAGAACAAGTATTACTTCTACAAATGTCACACAATTGTTTAATTCTGTATAGGTATTACGATCATTGATTTATATAATATAGTAATAGTAAAGTAAATTTGATTTCTCAGGCACTGTGCCTGGTTGCAAACATTGTACCTGATCGTTCAGGCAAGATTATACAATTAAAATAAGTACATAAATAAATTATAATAAGGAATAACTATAAATCATTACATTTGAAGTACTAAGTGTAAAATTATCTGTTCGAAGAATAAAATAATTGAAATCGATATTTCAGTATCATATATTTCAGTCATCATAAATTCAGATACTAATCAATCACATTGGCGCTATAATACATTAGAATTAATCTAATAAGGGGCGACACCAGGCGATAACAAACAGGTCTCAATTATAAAGCTTCCAGTGACGGTAATAGTTATTTGTTATACAAGGGTGCAAAGTTGTATTTTACCCGCGAGTGTGGAATTGAAACACGAGCAAGCGAAAGGATTCTATAGTTGAACCACGAGCGAAGCGAGTGGTTCTAAAATAGAATCCTGAGCGTAGCAAGTGTTTCAACACCCGAGAAGTAAAATACATTTGCACCCGTGTGTAACACAAAACTTTTCACCTCACTATAGCGAGGAAAGTGCAACATCCACAGGCGTTAGATCATCTGCATCACTGAAATCACTCATTTTTACATATTATAACAAAAAACTCTGGAAATTCTGTATTTTTACGTGAGAAGTTTTTAAGTAAAAATTTTGTTGACAATGTTGACATTTCTGACGTATGAAATGTCAATGATGCGTTTTGAAATTGCATCGACTCAACTTATATTTAACATCATTATTAAAAAACAAACGTTTCTTATGGAACTTTAAGGTTTATGACATAAAATCATTAAATAAAGCTAAATTTGGTATTTTTTATTAGATTCTCAAACCATTTGTTTAATGATAACTAATATCAAACGAATCATTATTATGAGCGTTTTACGTTTTGTTATCTGTCAAGCTATTTAAACACGCTCCATCCAAGGTCAAATTACTTTCCCCACTAGTGGATAAAATGCGTTTTTCCCCGCTTGTTTTAAAGGATAAAAGACAACTTTCCGAGCTAGTGAGGGGAAAAGTAATTTAATAGCAGCGTTTTACCTGAAATAAAACGCATATTAAAATACTTACCTCACTGGAAGCTTTCATTTAATTTCTGCCTGGTGAAATTGAGCCAATGACAAACAGTTCACCGGACATCTTTTACCTGGTGTAAAAATGGCGCGGTCCGCCAGGTGTCGCCACTGTTGCCGGAAACAAGAGTCAAATAAAGCACTAGACTGGTGATAATTCGACGGAAACAGATATGCTCTCTCCAATTATAAAGCTTCCAGTGAGGTAAGTATTTTAATATGCGTTTTATTTCAGGTAAAACGCTGCTATTATGGTATTTACAATTATAATATTTTAGAATTACATAACGTTGGTATGATAAACAAATAAATTTACACAGATCACACTACCCCAGACGAAAATTACAACGCACACAGACAATTTGACAGAGTCAAAGTTATGGTAATAAACAAGACTAACCTGACAAAGGCGGTCCAATCAAATGTCCAATCCCTTGAGCTAGCAGCACCAATCCATACGCCGACGTAAAATCATCCAGCGACACCAGCGTCACCAACAAGCTCGGCGTGAACGTGAACGAGGCAGCAAACAGCAAGCCGAAGGCAGCCGCCACACAGCCGAGGAGCCAGTAGTTAGAGGCGGCGGGTGGGATGGCTGCGACGGACGCCCCGCAGAGAACGAGGCAAGCCGCGTAGAGGTTGCCGATTGAGACGCTTGGAAAGTCGCCTATGTAGCCTAGGCCCACCTGGAATTAAAGAATATAAGTTAATTAATGATTAGTAAATTTAAAAGTAGAAAAATTACTGCCTTGGGTGAGACTTGAACTGACGGCCTCTGGATCGATATTCCAGCGCTCTGCCAACTGAGCAGTTCAGTAATTTTTCCACTTTAAAATTTATTCTAAGCTTATTAGCATACTTCGCAGATGTTTCTGCTTGTTAAAAATTAATAAAGATATTAATAAAGGTATTTATTGAACGACCAGAATTATATCTTCAACGCAGTTTTCGTCCAAAATGCACAAGAATAACATTTGCAGCCACAGGCATCGTGAAAAGTAGATTAGGATAAGTCTTCAAGCAACACCGGCTTCCGACACGTCGGAAAGGAGGAGCTCAAGCGATATCTTGCCGTACAAATCATTCTGCCATTTTTTGCGACGGAATTTTTTTGTCCGAGATCGAGAGTAATGTTCTCGAAAAATTTCAAAGCCAATCAACATCACACGTGACGCCTTGACTTGTACTGCACTTCCCTTTTCTTGTTTTGTCGTCTGTCTTCTAAAAGATAATTTAGGTACGATTTTGACAAGTCACTGAAGATTCTAGAACGGGGGTTCAGTGAAATATTGGAAACGAGGGTGTTAACTTATGACACCCGCAGCCTAGAGTCAAGGTATATGTATGTAGGGTACATTGCACATGTCAAATTACAACTTTAGGCTAACAGACAGAAAGACGGATGGGCTTGTTGAAACTATATGGCAGTGGGTTGACTACGGAACCCAAAAATCTGCGTCTTTCACATTGTGACCTAATGAGGGCAATACACTTGTTAGCGTGTACAAATGACCTTTAAGGACAAGGTCGATTTTGGTATTGCGTGCCGAATAATAGCAGTTATGACGGTAAATGGATTATGTAAGCAAACACAATAATGAAACCCTACTTTGCACTGGTTTATAGAAGAAATATAGTGACAATATTTTTTTAAGGTCACTGCCTAGTCTACCTACGTAGGGTAAACTCGCATTATTTGGTGACACGCCTAATTCGGTGATACAAGTTTTAAAGCATGACACCCAGGAAAGCTAGTGAATAAGGGCCTTTTAAATGGGACCTCATGGCTTCACGGCTTCGGCGGCTTTGCCGTGAGGCCCATTTAAAAGGTCCTAATTCACTAGCTTTCCTGGGTGTCATGCTTCAAAACTTGGATCACCGAATTAGGCGTGTCACCAAATAATGCGAGTTTTCCCTACTCGTAGTAATCTTGTGGGCTTAGAACGAATGCACCGCGTTAGTACGTCGCGCGCGAGATAGGTACCTATATCCTCCTCTTTATTCTTCTTCTTAGCCTACTTGAGTGTCCCACTGCTGGACAAAGGCCTCTCCCCTGGTTCTCCATAACTCCCGATTTAGCGCTTCTTCCGGCCAGTTGTTAAGGAAGGCGTCAAAGTCGTCCCACCATCTCCGCCTGGGCCTGCCCCGCCCACGCTTCTTCGTCGGCATCCACTTGGTGGCCTCCTCTTTATTATACGAGTAAATACAGTCAGAAAAACCCTAGTAATACATCACGCGCGCGAGATAAGCCTAATAAGCATAACGCTGCCTTTCCACTAAGGCGAGATGAGAGGCGTGCATGAACCTATAACACAACCAATGCTATAGATTAATTTCAGCACGTCTCACGTCATCATTATAAAACCCAAAGTCCCAAGTCACTATTACCGAGTTACGCAAGGAAGTCATCAGTTTGCGAATGCGAAATCAAGTGCGCCGAATTCTGGCCGGGTGTAGTGTTTCGGAGGTTCCGGAGTTAACTGCCGAATCCGACACAATAGCAGACGATTCAACGGAGCCACGCCGTTCTCTTGGCTTAATTATGAAATTTATATGTATGTCAGTCTATAAGGTATAGTAATATGGGCCTTGTTGCCTGAATCAAATTTTAAAATAAATAAATAGTATAACAATATGTCAGTCTGTCGGCAATGCCTCATCAGAAACACTAATTTGGTATTACACAACCCAGGAATGCTCTAATACATATTATAGAATTGTAACTTGTAGGCAGAACCAAAAATAGATGTCTCCAGTTTTCAATGCCCTCGGTTTTCATATCTGTGCCAAATATTCTGAACGGATATTTTCGAAACGATCGCGACTCAGACAGAAAGATAATTAATTTCATGCGTTCAACATTCGTCCGTCGTCGTTCGCCCTAGAGTCAAAACCGCAATTTTTAAAATAGTACATACACCGTGGCTAAGTCGATACAGTTAATGCCAATGATAATATTTCTCCAAGAAACATTAGGTCATACACTCGTCTATCGTACAAAATATCCATAAAATCGAATATTTAGTACTCAAGAATATTTACAATCGAAATTGAAGAAAATTGAAAAATCTTCGAACACAATTTTGTTTCTATTAAAAAAATAAAAGAATGTTTCCTTTAAGTAAAATGAGCTAACTTAAGGTTTTAAGGCACTTTCCCTCCAGGGCTCATATTTTTTTTCCCACTCTGTAGGTACTTATATGTAAGTGCAAATAGTGCAATATATAAATTTTATAATCTTCCCGATAAACTAAAAACTCTAAATTAAAACTCAGTTTTCTGTATTGAAGATTATTGTCAACAATAGCATATTACTTAGGCATACGAAACTAAGAAGTTTAATGATTAGGTATTTAAAGTAAGCATTAAATTGGGTTATCAGCTTCAAAATATAAATTTTAATTTAAAGCAATCCATATTCTATCACCAAGGTCCAGAGGACCATATAAGGTAATTGTTCAAAATTGCCTACGACACTGATGAATCCTTTATTAATTATTATTGTGTTAAGAACGTACTTTTTAAAAGACCTTTCATAACTTCATATCCAAAATCACATGAGCACATGAACGTCTTCAGCAGCGGAGTTGAAGCAGTCGCCGTGTTCGAAACCGGCCGGGAAAGTATATATATACACGGTGGCAAAAAATAAATGCATTCCCGTTGCCAGGGAGGTTTTGGGATTATACTGAGCAACTTTTACTGTAGGTATAGGACCAACCCCGAAATCGCGAAAAAAAATTTGGCTGTTTCATACATTTTGGCTGGTCCATTTTCTATGGGAGGCTAAAAATTTTTTTCGCGATTTCGGGGTTGGTCCCATAGTAAGTTGTTTAGTATAATCCCAAAACCTCCCTGGCAACAGTAATGCACTTATTTTTTAGCCACCGTGTAGGTATAAAGTCGACAAAATAGAAAATAATAATACCATCCATCATCCATCAATTCCTTGTCAGTAGCAAATAGGTTAGTACAACAACCGAGAATGGAAGTTCTAATACATTAGGAAGACATTAAAAGCCAAATAAATTACTATAATGCTTAATAAAGGCCGTTTAATACGAATACAAGCCTAGTTTGCTAGTGCTTAAGGTTTATTATAAGTTGCTAGTAGTCAAGGTTATAGGGGGTGGTGGCGCAAGGCCAAGAAAATGATTTTGTTTTATGTTTGTTATGGTATTGAACCAAAACATTTACGCGGTCGTGGCATATTAAACTTGTATAAAAAAGCTTGCCAAGGGCAGGTAAAGCGATGCTCAGTGTAGGGTTCCATAGTTGCCCGTGCCCGCTTAAAAAGAAACCTTCCACCTTCTATATACCTGCGCCTTGTCAAGCGTGGCGTTCGCGAAAAAAAACTTAAAATTTTGAAACTTTTAGATCCTGTATTTTTAATCATTTCCATATATGAAGGGTACACGGAAAGAACATGTCTATTCACTTTTTTAGGAAAATTAGATTTTCATTTCAAAATGTAGAGCTCTTATTGAACTATTAGTTATATATTTTGCTACCACTGTATAATATATATGTAACACAACCTTTTTTTTTTAGTTGAAAAAGACCTAGTCACGGAATTACCATACATTTTGACATGGTTCCAAATTTATAAACCGCGATTACTCAAAATGTTACTAAAGTGACTAGACATGTTTTTTCCGTGTACCCTTCATATTATTTTAATATGCACATTATTGTGATAAATTGCTCATTTGATATCTATTTTACTAGATTTTGTTATAAAATTCAACATGTGTCATCATCCCTATTGTCACTTGTCTTGGACCTTTGCACTTACTGGCGTGACCAGAGCTCACAAACCTATACTAAACTATTATAACCTGGACCCCTGCACCTCTACGCACGCAACCAGCATAAGTCTCCAACCCATACTAAACTCTAATCCAGACCCCTGCATACTGGTCATCGACAAACGCAGCTCGAAACAAAACCAATCGGGATGACACAAGGGCCTGACACTCTTTCATAGAGAAAGATAGTCTTATTGCGATTCCTATAAGAGGAAAGAGAAAATAGTGCCATGCTTTGTCCTTATCACCGACCGGGTTTTTTTTCATGGTCGGGTTATGGCAGCATAGGTAGGAGGCGATGGCGAAATACCGAAATTTATAAGTGAAAGAGAAAAAGGATTATGCTGCCATACATTAACCTGTCAATACATTTTATTTATTTATTTATTGTTATATAAAGAGAACATACATTAATTTCGTTACAAAAATTTCGCCAAATTGTGTAACAGTTTGTTGGCGATGCGCTCTTATTATTATTTTATCTTACCTAATACGTACTTATTGATTACTGTGATTAAAATTACGACATTAAAAGTTAGTTTTATGCATAACAGATGCAAAGCGCATGCATCCCTGGAGTGCATACTAGTATGTACCTAAATCTAAAACAAGCTCCCACAGAAGTGGCCAGAAATTCAAAAAGTAACTAGTAAAGTTAACAGTTCACCTAGCTTTAACTACACTAAACACAAGTAACAATATTGTGATATATATATATATACTAACAATGGCTTTCAGAATAATTATTTAACAATATTTCCTTAAGCTTTGCCTGACATGACTCTTACCCCTGGTCCATAGAGACTATATAAAGGAGCCAAATCTCTATGTATGAAAAGTGTCCATCAAAAACAGTAATTAGGCGGCGCCACCATACACCGAAATACTACCAAAAACAACCTACGTAATTTGGTCGGGTTATTTGTTGCCTTATATGGTTCATGTTATACTCATGTACCAGAGCCTAACTAGCGCTACCCGAGAGATTAGGAACTATTATTTAAAGCTGAAAGCGGTCACTTTTGCAACAATTCTGCCATAAGAGATTGCGATCCTTTCTATACCATCCATACCCTGGTCGCTCGGTTTCATGTCTATTGTCTATAACTACTATACTATGTCTATGGGATGACAGATTACAACGAGTAATCAAGTGATCGTTTCCATACAATATTTCACTTTTCGTATGGATTTTTCTATCAACGATTGTCACTTTGCATTTACTGGCGTGACCAGAGCTCAGAAACCAGTGCTAAACACTTATAAACCTAGACCCCTGCAACTGCATGGCGTGCAACAAGTGCACCGCGCAGGACTTCTAGGCCATCCAGGCATCTGGATATTGATTTATGATTCTACTTAGGAACACTATTTATAGCTAGCTTGATTCCGGAACTGTCTAGAGTTTGGGCGTGGGAGTCATGATAAGAATAATTCATACATAAACCTATGGAAGAATGAAAATGCAAAATATAAATATAAGATATGGTATAAAGTGCGATTTGAGAAGATTATAATGTATATACATATGTGTTTACAAAAAATATTTAAGAAAATAATTTGATTTTTCCCTGGTTGTATATTTAATGTTGTTATGGCGAGGAATGTTATTACCTAGGTAGGTAGTTATTTTTCTTTTCAGAGCGATTGTTTTAGAAAAAAAAACACTATCAAAAAATGGTTTATACACCCTTATTACTTTTGAAAGACGTATGTACAACAGTACCCCAACGGAATGTATCGAAAAAATGTTTATCCCCACTTTACAGAGGAGACGCACCACAAAAAAATCTAGTTGTTATTTACGGTTGGGCTAAGCCGTGGACGGACAGACGGACATAGCAAAACTACATGGATTCCCAGTTGACTATGGAACCCTAAAAATGTCCCTAGTTATTAAAAACCGGGCAAGCTCGCGCACGAAGGGTTCCGTACCATTACACAAAAAACGGCAAAGAAAATCACGTTTGTTGCATGAAAGCCCCACTTAAACATTTATTCTATTCTGTTTTGAGTATTTGTTGTTATAGCGGCAACAACAGCTATCACGGTTCATGAGATACAGCCTGGTGACAGACGGACAGACAGACGGACAGCGGAGTTTTAGTTATAGGGTTCCGTTTTTACCCTTTGGGTACGGAACCCTAAAAATCAAGTCCCGCGAAATTGCCCATTGGACCTTATGAGCTTGTAATAAAGCTTACGAGTGGTCATTTTACTACGTCAATAATGCAACCATATTACCATATAACTCGCACTGCGTTATGTCCCAGTAAAATAGAAATGAAATGCCCAAGAACACGTTAAATGCGGACAGTAACATGGCGTTTAACGACTCTGACAAGGTTACGAATAGATAAACAGGTTATTTCATTCAAATGGAAGTGGTAGGTACCTACCTAATGAAGAAAAAGGAAGTATTAATACACATGAAAATACCTGCTTTTCAGAGATAAGAGAGGGTAAATCAAGATTCTACAGTACCGTAAAATGGGGTGAGTAGGGTTCGCGGGGAGAGTTGGATGGATGGAGGAGAAAAGGGATGAAAGGGGGGTGAGATGGGATTTTAACGCTACTGCCACAAAAATAATGTATTCCAATTTAAAATGGAGCTATAGTCCAACAATCCTACAATCTTCCAAAATCACCTTTGTATGAAATCCCATCTGCCCCCAATTACGAGGGACTACGGAGTGAGGTGGGACTTGCTGTTTATCGTCAGTTATGAAATGGAACTACACAAAATAAAATAAAAACTATAATACAAACGTCCGGAACACTTATTATATACACCATTCAGTTTGCATATGTAAAAATAAAATGTTATCGAGGTTTGAATGTCAGTTTTGTCCCTTCTCACCCCATTTTACGGTATCAATACAATTATTTGCGACGTTTCATCGCCCCAACGCTCGTTCATAAACAAAGTCTTTACAAATATTGCTGCAATTTGCAGCTCATAGTTTTTTACGCTCGACGCCGCTACCGTCACGCTCCCAACGTTATCGCTCAGAACGTCAGATCTGTGGCCTTCGCGTTAGCGTAAAACAAAATAGATTCCCTACCGAGATTACAATATGGGGTTCATCAAAAGCGTTTGTAAAAGGGTCGACAACGCGCATGAAAGGAGTAGGGGGACGCCTGCAACCCCACATAGGCTGTGGTGACTGCTATTCGTGTTATATATATAAAAAAATCATCATCATCATCATGTCAGCCGATAGACGTCCACTGCTGGACATAGGCCTCCCCCAAGGCTCGCCACTCCGACCGATCCTGTGCCGCTCGCATCCACCGAATTCCCGCGACCTTCACCAGGTCGTCGCTCCACCTCGTTGGAGGCCTACCGGCAGTTCGTCTTCCGGTACGCGGACGTCACTCCAGAACCTTCCGGCCCCACCGGCCATCAGTTCTGCGAGCAATGTGCCCCGCCCACTGCCACTTAAGGTTTGCAATTCTGCGAGATATGTCGGTGACCCTAGTTCTACTGCGGATATCATTATTTCTGATTCTATCACGCAGAGATAAAAAAATAAGACTTACCATTCCAATAGTATTGGTGATCCCGATTAAGCTGAGCATGACAGCGCCATCATCTTCGTTATAGCCCTTGTCAATCATGTGTTCAGCCAGATAGAAGTACGGGACGATGAACCAGATGAACAGCAGGATGGTGCCGGCGCACAGCAGGTTGAAAGTCGCCTTCTTGAAGAGGGACACGTTGAACATGTCTGAGACGCACACTAGGCAGTCCTTGTAGCATTTCTAGAAGATAAAAAGTTATCAGAAGTTTTGTAAAGAAGCAAAGTCAAAAAATATTTGAGGGAAAATTTTAAGAAGAAATTACCTCTTCTTCGTCATTGATAGTGACCATAGAATTCTTGAATATATCAGGGCAAGAAGATGCTTTCAGTCTGTATCTATTTATGTTCAACATTGCGTTTCTATGGCCAATAGAATTCAAAGGCATCTTCAAATCTTTCAGATAATGATGATTGACTGACAGCTGTTTTTTCAGCCAATCCCTTCTGTCCCCTTTGCTGTCCTGCTTTATAAGCACACCGCGATCTTCTTTTGTTTCCGATTTCGACTTTTTCAATACTCGACCAGCGTTAGGATTCTTCAGCTGATAGTCGATGGATCTCCTGACTTCTTTTCGGAAATAGAAGTCTACGGAGCAGGAACGACGCATGGGCTGTTTCGGAAACGTGACGCATGGAGGATCGTTGTCTTCACCCAAAATCGGTGAAGCTATTTCAGTTGCCTTCGTTAACATGATTGGTGATTGAGTTAATTGTTTCAGCACCCTCTGTGTTGCCTAAAATACACAAAGATCAATTAGTAAATAAGACTTTACACGAAAATTATATTTACTTTGCTAAACAGATACTTACACGGTCAGTGGATTCCAAATACGACGGGATTGTGTACAAAGACTCGGTTCTAGGTAGCTCCTGGACAGGCCATCCCAATGCTAACTTGTTGTTTTTATAAATCTGAGGTTTTTGATGTTTATGTAGTACATTATGGAACTCTCGTTCCATCAACGGTACTTTGAATTTTGTGACCCTCCCATTCATTTCCCTGTTTGATAGCGGCAAGACATCAGAAACGCAGAGTGAAGCAGATTTCTTGTATGGCCTCTTAGTGGATGCTGTGGGCATAAGCGCTAACTCTTGATTAGCCTTTTCAACATCCTTCAATGGCTTGACTTCCTTTTCCTTCTTTTGTTCCAAAATCCACCATTCAGGATCTCGCATCACACAACCACACACGCAAAGATTTAGCAAAGTACCAGAGAGCAATAAAATCGTGCCTCTCCAACCGAATTCTTCAATGAAGTATTGAGTCATCGGTGCGTATAAAAATGTCCCTACACCTGTTCCACATGCGCCCAGGCCAACAGCTAAATTCCTCTTCTTCTCAAACCAGTAGGCGATAGAAACAACAGCAGTGACGTAGACTAAACCAAGACCCAAACCAGCTATCACTCCAAATGTTAACATCATCGTTTCAATCGTGGTTGAAACCGACGCCAGAACGAAGCCGAGAGTCGAAATGATTCCCCCTAAAATGGTCATGCTACGGCAACCGTATCTGTCAACCAAAGCACTCATCACAGGCCCAGAGAGCAGTGGAACAGCGATGAAAAGGCTACCGATCCAGGCAGTGGTCGACTTACTAGCTCCAAACTCTTCAAGGAACTCAATGTACAACAAACCAAAGGAAAAGCTTATGCCATCTGCGATCATCGATATTATAAAAGATGACGCAACTACTACCCATCCCCAGCCACCATCAGGTATTTTGGCTTTCTTTGCTGATCCACTTTCAACATCTTTCATTTTTAACTTATCCTGCGGATTCTCAGTAATATTACACGGCTTCTTTCCATTTTTCAAATCATTAAGTGCATTTTTCTGATCTTTACTAAATCCTCTGCCTCTCAGCTCATCTTTGCTGCTGATATCAGGGCTAGAAAAGGAGTCTCCGCTACACGTGCTGCTCGCATCGCCTCTATCAATTCCTGAGGTCGAATCCGAGAGGAGCGATTCGCGGACTCCATCACTATGTCCTCTAGTGCGTGGAGTTCTGGATTTGACTATAATCGGATCGTCAGTCTTCATTGTAGAAAATAATACCCTTTAATACTGCAGTTGTTGTAAATAAAGGTTTAGGTTCTTAAGCGTGGGTCGCGGGCGGAGTAGCGGCTACTGCTGCGCGCTACGCTGTTCAGCTTGAGGGCGTTTGGTTTGTTGAGCATGGGGGAGGGGGGCGGGCGGGCGTCACCCATGCGCGGGCGTCGTGGCCGGGTGGCGCAACGCTTGCGCCACGGCGAGGAGTTAGCGAAAAGACGCGAGGTACCGCGGAGAGGTTAGTCTGGAAATAATGCTGTTTTCAAGACATAACTGACACAAATTAAATTATATACCTAGTGCAAGTTGCGGAAAGTATCCAAAAAGCTGGAAAAGTTTCCGGAAATTTCGGCATATTTTCCAGGAAACAACGGAAACTTTCATTTTGGAAATGGAAAATTTCGTTTCCTATAAAAAAAAATTGAAGTTTTTGAAAATTTTCGAAGTGGAAATTTCGCAATATTGGAAACTTTCCGATGGCTCATTGACAATTGTAATTTAAGCATTCAGTTTCAGAGATTTACACCACGCATTTTATTAGCTTTTCTATCATCATTAGGCCTTGTCCATCTTTACAGATGATTTAAGCAGCATCCATGAGTTGTGTTATCTAGCGACAGCTCGTGGCTAAATAACCCGATTCCGATAGGAAGCTTTTCTATAGGTATCTATTAAATTTATATACCAACTTGAAATTAAATTCATAACAGAGGTTTTAAAAATTACCTATCTACATTTTTCTGTTTGTAGAATAAAGCTTAAATAAAAAAATGAAATTATTAAATAAATTTTCGCAATATTTTTTATATGCGATATTCATTTGATTAATTTTGCAAGAAACAGTGCGCCATTCATTGAAATTGATAGAAATTTCACCGAGAATGAAACCAAGTTGACGTGAAGAGACAAAAATAAAACGCAAAAGCATAATTTTCCACAATAAATTCGACACATTTTTGGGATCCGTTTCGTAAATTATTAAAAATGGGCCTATTATAAAAGAACCTGTGCTTGTTTACTGTCTGTCTGTAACAGGCGTAAGTTATCCTATGAAGTATTTTGATTAATAATAAAGCTTATATTAAATATTTTACCATAATTTTCGTTCAAACAACCTTAATGATAGCCGATAGGTTTTTCTTAAGGTCTGTTTAAAGATATTTCTATAAAAATTATCACAATTTTATGTATATAAATTTTGATTACCTACGGTCAAACAATGGAATCATAATAATTATTTAACGTGGAAAACAATCACGATAATTTCGATAAAGTTACGAAATGAGATTAAAATATAAATGAATCAATGAAATCAATCCAGCAGTCATATATTACGATATATTTACTTTACAAGAAACTACATAATTTTGCACTCGGTTTTTATGTACGGAACCTTAAAAACACATGCTGCTTCTGTCACTAACAAATTCAACCAATTAGCTTCAGTTTCTAGCCTTAATGGGCCTTTAACATTCCTTCAGCTTACGGTCAAGGTCCCACTTTAATAAAATTAATAAATACTATAATTTTAAACTTTTTCTAAAATCAACCTGAAATTTTGCAAAGCAAAATCTTACTTACTTAACTTACCTGACCCTTCGAAGAAAACGGCACACACAGAAAGCGACCGCTCGGCTCGGGGGATCGTTCTACACAGGCTGTACCAGAAAAATCGATAGGGGGTGGCGAAACCACCAGATTAACTTCACCCCCTCCGCCTCCCCCAAACCGGGGATTCAAGAGGGATGTGGCGCGGTTGTGAAGGAGGGTGGATGTCAGGATATAGTGGCCGGGGTGGAATGACGTAGGGAAACTTCACAGGGTTATTTTGAAGATTTTTTTAACGTGTGTCAAGAATGGATGTGTTTGCAATGTTTTTTACGTGGGTGTAGAGTCGCCATCACATATTTTGGAGCGGACGAGGTGCTCAAAAATATCTGAACACAGACACACACACGCCTTAATAACAGAGACGTGTTCAGATTTTTGTGAACGCATTGGCAGCACCGGTATATCTGACTGCCACGCTGCTGCTGGCGCCATCACGTATGTGCCATTTTCAACCAAAAGGGTACTTATTGTCGCTTGTCGGTAAGGCGCTATTTCCATATAGCTTCAATTACAAATCAACCTTATCGACAACCGACAATGTGGTACCTTTTGGTCGAAAACGTCACATATCTCAACAAAGGCCTTCAAGTTATTAAAGTCCATTTTCAGATATGTGTAGTTGTAGTACCATGTCCGCTTCGATATATCTGATGGCGATGCTTCGATCGTGATCGACTTACTTAAAGTCTGAAAAAGGCAACATTTTTTTTGCTATTGAAAACAGTAACAGTCTTTCAGTAAGTATATACTCGTATTAGGTATCAAAATTCAAAACTATCATACACAAATTATTTTTTGTGGAATTTTCCTGGAGTTCTGTTAACCAAAAATGCCTATTAACCACAAATAGATACAGATATTGAAGCTGTTCCTTATTACCCTAAATGTTTCTATTACGAGTACGTTTCAATTTATCACAACGACTAGCAGGGACTTTATAGTTTTTTGCTCTTAAAAAAAATAGTACAGTCAGAAGACAGTACAGTAAATAAAGATATGTCTCTATATAGAGAACAATTAACTGTAGCAAATCTTTGAACGCAAACTTCTCTTCTTCCTACCCTTATCCCACGTCATGTGGGGTCGGCACAACATGTTTTTCTCTTCCATTCTCCTCTATCTTTCGTCACCTCAGCACTCACTCCTTTCTTTCTCATATCCTCTTTTACACAATCCATCCATCGCTTTTTGGGTCTACCATACGCTCTCCGTCCATCAACATTCATCCCTAACATTCTTTTGCCTATATGGCATTCATCCCTCCTCATCACATGCCCATACCACGCCACTTTGAACGCAAACTATCAAGATATAATTATCTTTAATTAGAAAAGCAATAGTGGGAGGCAGATACTTTTGGCGCGTTGTTTTATACGCTACTAGTGCTTACTGTACCAATGTACGTACAACATGTATGTACAGTAAGTTGCTGAGATAACTGACCGCCCTGTAAACAAGTTTCTATGCACGGTCAGTTATCTCTGCAGCTTACTGTACACACCACTCATTATAACAAATGGCATCTGTATCTCTCACGATAAATTGTGTGACATATCTGTAGACCACATAAGTGTCAGAATCGGAGCAGTGTTAAATCAGGAGGGGCTACATAGAACGAGATAATAAAACAACGTTGGAGATGCTTAAAGTTTATAGCGAGTCAAAGTGCCTAGTAAAAAACGCGGAGCAATAACTTTTCCGTGAACCGAATGAACTTGTAGGTATTTGTCGCAAATTGTGTTTGGACTGTGGACCCTATTTGAGACGAGAAAGTAGCATAACTAGTTTTTGTAATAAGCCATGACTGTCAAATATTGTAAGATGACAGTTTAGCAATAGCAATGGCATTGCAATACTAGCCATATGGTCATATGGTAGCCATGTTAGCTTATGCTACTTCCTCAAGTGAAATAGTACCCCAGATCAATGAATGGTGTTGGCCATAGCTTGCCCTGTCAATCCCTTGAATTGTGACAAATTCTTGTTTTTTTTAATGGAATTTTATGCCCTGAATGCCAGCCTTTTAAGCCACATCTCATAGAACAAAACTAGAGAAAGGGGCAAGCTATGATGGCGCCATCTATGCAAACCTTTGACAGTTGCCAACCCCATTGATGAACATTCATTGATTTGGTCTCCTAAGTACCTACAATAGGTGCTATCTCCACCACGCATAATAAGTAAGCTTATACTGATTTAAACTAACACGATTTTCACTCATAATTTTAAAACTAACCCGGGACTTAATCGCGTACAAACTTACGTTTATTTATGGCCTGACGTTTCGAACGTGACGTTACGTTCGTGGTCACAGGCAGACTGGCGAGGAATTGTATCAACATCTTCTACCACGAACCAGTTTGAGTTTGTGCTTTATAACGACAGCAGACGGTTGAAAAGTAAAACATTTCTAAACTTATTAAAGTGTTGAAATCAGTCAGTTGTCAAGACTTACATACAAATAGGCCAATATTTATTTGCATTTGAACGAAAGTATCTCGAGCGTCCAACGTCCTTTGGGACCAATTTCCAAAGTTAGCAAGTTTCCGACAAAGATTGCCGTAGAAACTTATATGAAACCGTCTAAGTGCTCACCGAGTTGGGGCTATTAGTATAACGGAGTTCTCAGAATTGAATGTTCTGGGAATACCCTTATCCAGTTACGATATGAGTCACACTTTTTGGATGTCTCCGGATACCTACTCAATGGGGTTGGCAACTGTCAAAGCCTTGCATAGATGGCACCATCATAGCTTGCCCCTTTTTCTATGAGATTTGGCTTACAGGGCTGGCATCCAGGGCATAAGATTCCATTAAAAAAACAAAAAAATTTACACAATTCTAGGGATTGAATTGAGACATATGCATAATAAAGGAATGGTAATCTGATATAATATGGTGGCTAAAGGGGCCCACTGACTATCAGTCCGCCGGACGATATCGGCCTGTCAGTTGTTCGGAACTGTCAAATTTTTGTTCTAACTGACAGGCCGATATCGTCCGGCGGACTGATAATCAGTGGGCCCCTTTATTACGTTTGATTTGAAAAATCGGCATTTGCAGGCAGAACGAAATCAGCCCACGTGACACGATACCACACCATCACCCTCATGGTCACCAAAATGTCAAGGTCATATAAAACCGAATCAGAGCACCCCACTATCCACGTGGTCTTGTCTGTCTTACCCCTAGAGAGCAATTGCGAAAACGGAGGCACGGAGGGAGGGCAGCGAAGCTGCGGAGCCGAGTGTGCTTCGTCACGCGAGGGCGGAAGGGCTACTCTTCCGCAGCGCCGGAGCTACCCAGATCCAACAGCTAATTATGTATTTAATTCGAATATAACATTGCCAGGCGTTTTAATTGGGGGAAGAGTAGTGCCAGGTGACCACTGTCACAGCCATCGCTGGCGCCCGGATTAATTAATAATGATAGTATGGCACACTAACTAGATGGATTTCGTTGCTCTATAAATTGCAAACCTATTTCCGTAGGCCAAGACCATTCACGATGACGCGCAGATTTGTCAAATCTAACCTTTAATAACATGACAATACGAATCACGGCACGCGTCTTCGTGAATGACACGATCTATACCTGCCTATATGCTGCCCTGACTTTTTAATACCATATCGGTGACATTATGCTTTATTTTTCGGCATTCATGTCCCAAGGGCGCTATTACTTTAATGTGAATGTCAGCTATTTGGTGAACCACGGCAAAGCGTATCATTTATAATCTGGTTTATTACAAATACTGTAGCCGGCTAACTAGAGCGGTAGTAAATGAAAACTAGGTATTTATAGTAAAACAATATAATAGTAAAAATATGTACAATAAAATAAACTAATATCCGTCAGTACGCGAGTCTAAACTTAAAATATCGTCACTGGCCTTAACGCTCTCGAATCCGGCAGCGGGTGCTACTGCGGGCTACGCGGGCTCACCAGGCGTAAGCAGATAAAAACTTCAGCAGCGAATATCAAGAAAATAAGTAGGTTCAATCATGCATTTTCAGTTATAAACTAGAAGAAAGGGCTGCAACAATCGTACGCTCTTAGATTTCGGGTCGGATAACCTTTTTACATTAATCAATATTAATACTTATATGAATTCTGGTCAACAAATTCCTACGATTTGGTTCAGGTACAACTTGGGAATACAAGTTTAATACACGATACGGGTTTCTATCATACTTTTTTCTGACAATTCTTATTTTTTTCTTTTCTTAATGGTCATGAAAAAGTAGAATGACTAGAATAGTATGGGCAAGTGGTCGTTCACTGTCGTCTTCACAGCATTATTCTACAATGTCTAGAAATAGTTTAAACAATTTCTATACATTGTACTTAATCCAGTCTCACATACAAATATAAGGTATGTTGTCTGAAGCAATCGAAATTTTTCTTACACATTTTTGTAACGCAAACGAAACTTAGTCATTTTCAAAATGAAAGTTTCCTTTGTTTCTCGAAACTTCCGAGAACTTTTTGGAAAGTTTTCGCCACTAGCACATCTGTAGTTCTCACTTGTTCAACATGCGGCCCACTATCGATTCAACTAGTGCTATCAGGTCACTTTTAGGAATCACACACACTGGATCACTGATTGGTTGATTTACTGAAACACTTGTAGAATTGGTTGTATCGTTTAAGAGTTCCTTTTGAGTTCCTGGCAGTTTTGAGGCATCACTAACTAATACTTGAGTGTCTTGTACTTCAGTAGGTTCTAATTTAGTCTTTGTATTAGGTTGGACGTCATTATTGTCCTCATCATCACTCAAAACTATACATTCTTGTTTTATAACAATTGTTTCTATCACCAGTACTAGCTTCTTCTAATGAATCATTATTAGCAACTACAATCGAATTTATTTCACTTGCAACTTGTTTTTGTACTTCAGATGGCATTTGAGTTCTTATTATAGTATGATGGTCAATTTCTTTGTCAACTATACCATTGGTTAATTCATTAATCATTTTCTTCTTCTTTTACAACCAGGGTTTCAACATCTTGAGTCGAAATGTTAAATGAATGACCTGCAAATCTTACTGCAGAAATACCTTCTCTTGCAGATTCTTGATCAATTACAAGAACAGAATTAGTTTTACTTGCCAGTTTGTTTAGAGTCTCACTACGTGAAGTAGTACAATTTTGTTGTTTTTTAGTTCGTTGTATTGCTTTTTTTGTATTAAACGATTCCTTGTCAGCTGTATCTCCAGGAATTTCAATAATTTCTTCTTTTATAGTTACAGATTCATTGACTTTATTTACTTCCCCTGCAATTTCTTTAGAATCATCTACTGAAGCATCACAATTCAGATTCACGTCATTGCTCCCATAACTATCGTCACCAAATGATGACATGGAATTTAAGTCGATAGAAACTCTAAATTTCTTCCTAAATTCAGCAACTTCTTCCTTATTGTTATTTCTTTTACGAGCACATACTGTTTTATTTGTGAATTCCGTATCAGAGATTGATAGGGAGTTGTATATGACATATCGCTTATCGTTATCACCGTCACTAGTCGACATATAAGATGGATTTTCTTTTAGTATTACTAGTCTTTTTCTAAAATCATCAATATTACTTACATTACTAAACTTGTCTTGAGCTTTTTTGACAAGTTTGACAAATTCATACATCTCTTGCAATTTTGTGTCACAACTTTGGCAAACAGTTTGTGGGATAGTATCTTTCCTGAAATTTAATTCTACATTGATTTCATTCATGGTAAGTATAATTTTGTTGGTTGTTACGTAAGGTTTGTCGTGGGTAAGCTGGTGGCAGTCGTTTCTGATCTCCCCACAAAAGCAGCACCAGTTGGAGACAATCCCGATGCCTTGCAGGATGACGGGGGGCGCGGAATCTTCACGAAGATTGCCCAACGGCTCAGCATCTAGAAAAACGAATTTTTCAACACACTTGCTCAAAACGACGTTTTTATTCCACCGATTTTTGGCTCATAATCCTAGATATTAAACACGCGTGCTCTTTTAGTGTATTATTCCACTCGTGCTTTTTCATTATATTATCCGACTGAGTTAAGAAGGTAACTGATTGCTAATAATATGCATGGAAAGGGAGCCTTCTTTAATTGGTCAGACTGGCGGGCACCGGCGCGCCCGACCGCCTGCGCGGCGCGCGGCCGGGACGAAGGGCGGCCGGCAGTATGACAGATGCAACACACAATACTAACTGTTTTAACTATTAAAATTTGATTAATATGAGTTTCTTTTTTTTCTCGCAAGTGTGTTTTGAAAAACGTCGTATGAAACGCGTGTGCATCGCTTACAGCTCGCGCGCACAATATCGCCTCGTGTGTAATGACCAACTTAGCACACTTGTATCATAATGTACAATTAAATTTAAGTAATACCTTTATTTTTTAACTTGTAAAGCCTGACAATATCTAAATTGACCCTCGCTATTTCGCGGATTTTCAGTGGTACGAATTTTTTTGATTGGCAAACAGTTGACAACAGACGTTGAATATCATAGAATGTCTGAATATCGTGTGTCAGTGAATATCACAAAGTGCTTGTTGCCTACTGGAATAAAACAAATGTTGAATTAAATTAAATTACCACGACTTAAAAGGGTCCCTAGCCTTGTCGGTACTGACCCTACGTACAAAGCAGGAGGTCAGAATTGGTTCGGTCAGCCTTATGGAGCTTACTGTGGGACTTGGTCGATTTGTGTAAGATTTCCCCATATTTATCTGTACCTGAGCTGTTTTCTGTTGTCAATTCTTCGGAAGTCTGCCGTTGAGGCCTCAAACTACTGTCTCCCGTCTCCGGTCCACGGTCTTCACTATTCTTCCTCTTCCCCTTATCTTTTGACAAGCTCCTTTCCTGTTTTAATGTTTTCATCATTTATTAAAGTGTAATTATAGAAAATCCACACTAACGCGAAATAAATACGAAAGTAACTCTTGTCTGTCCGTTTATTACCTATTCACGCTTATACCGCTGAAATTGATGTGAGTACATGAAATTTGGTATGAGACTAGCCGGGTCCACACAGAGCGAGCATACGCGCGAGGCAATTTCGTCGCGCACAAAACGGCCAGTGGCGCCAGTGTAGACGTACCTCAGCCGAGGCGGCGCGCGCGAGGCACGTCTAAAAATGTCGATACAACATCGCGTCTCGGTCGAGGCACGTCTACACTTGCCGTTTTGTGCGCGAGGAAATTGCCTCGCGCGTATCGCGTATGCTCGCTCTGTGTGGACCCGGCTACTTATAGAGATAATTTGATAACGTCTTAGGGGGCGTTCAAATATTACGTAACGCAATTTGGGGGCGCATAACGAAAACGTTACGGCGCGTTATACGGGGGGAGGGGCGGTCAAAAATTTTCGAAAATTGCGTTACGTAATATTTGAATGCCCCCTTATAAATCGATGAACACCGGTAGCATGCACGGAAAAGTGTCTCGTTGTGGACAGATCTCCATGGTAACGTTGTGGACAGATCTCCATGGTAACGTTACGGCCAAATTATCGTCCGTAAAAATTTCAACTGTCTAGCTATCACGGTTCATGTCATGAGATACAGCCAGGTGACAAACGGACAGACAGCAGAGTCTTAGTAATAGGGTCCTGTTTTTACCCTTTGGGTACGGAACCCTAATAAAAGACACCCTACATTTCCATGATCATTATGATGAATACTATCGGATAAAAATATAATTTGCCTAAAAAAACTTTACCTTCCCAATTATAAACAGTGTTCATGGAAGATACTTACATTCTCATCATATGTTTTGGTGTATATTAAGTTTGCAGTCTTTTTCAGGTGTAACTTGCCAGATTTGCTTCTATAGCAATCTTCTTCGATCTGAAAATAAAATTAAAGATTTTTTTTATAATTTCCGAAATGAAGTCTGTGTATATGTATAAATGTGGTATTTTCTATAAAAAGGGACCTTAGTGTCGATGGCGCTTACGCCATTATTACCGATGCTCCGATATTAATACAATGCCGCGCGACGCTGTGCGGCGTAAGCGCCACCGACAATAAGGTCCCTTTTCATAGAAAATGCCCTAAATGTTTAAATGTGAATTTAAACAACCTCTAGCACTGGCTAAACTACTAGCTGCAGGGTGCTCAATATGGAAGGATGTAAAAAAAAAATATATCACAAACCATGCCTTGTTATGTTAGACCAACTAAAACAAAGTAAAACAAAAATTGTTCCATAATATTTCCAGTTGTCCACACGAAACACAAAATAACATGTTGTATATACTTAACTAACAAGTAGTAATCAATTATGTATTTATATACTAAATATATAAATAAATCGAAATAAAAAAACTCCAATGCCGCGCCGCCCCAAATGAATGGGATAAGGGCAAGCGAATGATGATGATGATGATGAAATCGAAATAAAAAAACCGACCAAGTGCGAGTCGGACTCGCGCACGAAGGGTTCCGTACCATTACGCAAAAAACGGCAAAAATATCAAGTTTGTTTTATGGGAGCCCACTTAAATACTTATTTTATTCTGTTTTTAGTATTTGTTGTTATGGCGGCACCAAAAATACATCATTTGTGAAAATTTCAACTGTCTAGCTATTACGGTTTATGAGATACAGCCTGGTGACAGACGGACAGACAGACAGACTCCGCCCTTAGTAATAGGGTTCCGTACTCAAAGGGAACTCAAGGGGACCGTACGGAACCCTAAAATATGTAGTATTTGACAAACGAAGAATAATAATGTTAGCGTAAGAACACGGCGACTTGGTAGCCAAAAACGAACTACATTAAAGACTATAATCTTAATATGTAGATTATTATAAACCACAATACTAACATTGATATGGTCCTCACAGACATATAAGTTTCGTTTTGGGCAATATATCTCCAATGCTTGGCACCAAATTGCTTGTAAAGACTTTGGTACGCTTAAATAAGCCGACGTCGTAAAGTCTCGTCTGCGCTTCTTACACGACGGCACAAAACACTGGAGTTCATCCCTGTAATATTGTAGATCCATTCGTGCGTTTCCAGGTTCTGGTTCCATGGTGTCTGTGATCTTAATTTACTCGTTTATCAGTCCGCAGCAGGGGTCGTCGTGAAGGCTAGAAAACGTTGTCCGAAAAGCAGTGCCAAGTTTTCAAAAGTAGGTCCAATCTTTGTCCAAATACTCGCAGATGTCGTGGGGAATCAGAAGTCCGTGAGTCGTGGTCGTGCTGAGGTCGTCGAAAATTTCAATGATAACACACTAAGTAAAACGCAACTTTGCAAGGATACAGAAAAGGTTCGGCTGTGTTCAGCCGTTGTTTTTCGGCAATGACAGCAAGTGACACTGATAGTTGACATCGTTTTTTTTTTCTATCTCATCACGTGCAAAGGCATTAAGTGCCTGATCTGCCATTTTTCATTTTTTTTCACAAACGTCATCTCGGTCACTTAAAAAAATATATTTAATAAATAATACGAAATAAAAATAAAAGAGCTGCATTTCCATGATCATTATGACGAATACTATCGGATGAAAATATAAATTTTCTTATCTTCAAAAAACTTTACCTACCCATTTTATTTCATTTTATTTATTATAGACCTGTACCGCTGGCTATATTTTGACCCCTAGGTTATAAAAATATTAAAGTCAATTCTGTTTTCGCTTATGAATACTTTGTTAAGATGTAAATCTTACATTTTGTTTTGTGTCATATATATAATTTGCTTTTCTAGTAATTTGTTATTTTGTGGTAATTATTTTTTATTTTGAATTATCTTGGAGAAAAAAATATTCGAGAGAACACATGTAACTGTGTTGCATTTAGGTTAGTGTTTTTAGTGTGAAAACATAGTTTGTGTCAATTACGTCCACTGCAATCTGATACTATGTCATAATATTCTAAATGACACAAAAAAAAATTAGAGTTAAAAAAAATTACTTAGGTCGAATTTAATCGTTTAAATAGGTCCATTAAATGATTTTGTGTCTTATTAAGGCATAGCTTCATAAGATATTTGATGATTTTGTTGTAACAGGCTGTCACCGTTACAAAAGAATATTAAAGATATTAGAGTTTACATCTTATTAATTTGAAATGCAAGATAAATAAGATGTATGAATTTGTGTCACTTGCATCCACTGCATAAACAAATATTACAAAAATATTATTTGCGTTCAAACGAAGCTAGCGGGCGGTCTGAATGGGCAACGGAGGCCGTGCAGGGTGGGGCCGCGGCGTGACCTTGCCGTACGCAACGCATGTTTACTTCGCCTGTGCGCCAAATTATCGCAACTTATTCAAAGAAGTTACGCAAACAACACAACAACAAGCAACAAGCAAGCAAAGAATGCGTCGAATTATCTTTTACCTATTTAAAACTCATAGATATTGTACAATGTCACCATTATGCAAAAGAACTGTAAGTACATGTTTGATTTGCGAGCGAGCTGGCAACATTGCGCAGGGAAATCTTAAAAATATCGCGTTTACGTGAACGCCACATACATTTGTGACAGTGATAGGGAAAAGGTACCACTAAAGTAAAATTTGGTTATTAATACCGTGACTTTCTTTCATTCTTTGATAAAAAAAATTGCTATTTATGCAACAAGTGCGGAAGTCATCTTTATGCACGTGTATCATACAATGTTTTACTATGCATTGTGCGAGTAAATAAAAAAACATGTCATGGCAAATAAGTTTAATTATTAAAAGGAGTGTTTTAAATCGACACGAGTTGCGAATTACTTATTCGCACGTGTATCGTACGTTTTACAGTACATATGGCCCTTTAAACTTTCGACATATGCACGGTAAGTGCTCTTTTCCGCACTAGTGCGAGAAAGTAGCACCATATGTACTGTAAAAAAAAATTGAAAACAAAAAGCACTAGTGCGGAAAAGCAGTACTTTCCGCACGATATGGCTCCGTAGGAAACGCACTTTTCGAGCACATGCATTGTAAAAAAATATATAGGACTGTATCTCCTAAACCATGCGTCGTAGCGCAAAAATAATAAAATTTTCGTTCCCCTTTATGTAACCCAAAAGTAATACATGAAAAATACAATGAAAAAAAAAGAAACAAAATCTTTATAGGGCTGTATTAGCTGTATCTCCTATATCGTGCATCGTAGCGCAAAAATAATCAAATTTTCGCTCCCCTTAAGAAACCCTAAATTAAAACTTTAAAAAAAACCAGGAAAAAACTTCATAGAGCTATTATAGCTATATATATAGATATAATATCTCCTAAACCGTGCGCGGTGGCGCAAAAATAATAAAAATTTCGTTCCCCTTTATGAAGCCCCAAAGTAATATACTAAAAACACAATGAAAAAAAAGAAAAAAAATAACAAAAAAACTTTATAGGGCTGTATCTCCTACACCGTGCATCGTAGCGCAAAAATAATTAAAAAAATCCCTTTAAGAAACCCCTAATTAAGATTGAAAAACGCAAAAAAGAAAAAGAGGAAAAAAAATCATTTTAGGGCTGTATCTCCTAAACCGTGCGTCGTAGCGCAAAAATAATAAAATTTTCGTTCCCCTTTACGGAACCCCAAAGTAATATACAAAAAACACAATGAAAAAAAAAACAAAAAAAACTTTATAGGGCTGTATCTCCTAAACCGTCGTAGCGCAAAAATAATCAAATTTTCGTTCCCCTTGTGGAACCCCAAACTAATATACAAAAAACACAATGAAAAAAAAAACAAAAAAAAAAATCTTTATAGGGCTGCATCTCCTAAATCGTGCATCGTAGCGCAAAAATAATCAATTTTTCGTTCCCATTTAAGGATCCCTTAATTAATACTTAAAAAAAAAAAACAAAAAAAACAGGAAAAAATCTTTATAGAGCTATATCTCCTAAACCGTGCGTGGTAGCGCAAAAAGAACAAAATTTTCGTTCCCCTTTACGGAACCCCAAAATAATATACAAAAAACACAATGAAAAAAAAAACAACAAAAAAAATCTTTATAGGGCTGCATCTCCTAAACCGTGCATCGTAGCACAAAAATAATCAAATTTTCGTTCCCCTTTAAGAAACCCTTAATTAAAACTTTTAAAAAAACCAGGAAAAAAAACTTTATAGAGCTATTATAGCTATATATATATAGATATAATATCTCCTAAACGGTGCGTGGTGGCGCAAAAATAATAAAATTTTCGTTCCCCTTTATGCAACCCATAATTTATATTTAAAAAAAAAACGCTAAATTAAAAAAAAACATATCATTATCTCTTAAACCATGCGTCGTAGTGCAAAAATATTTTAAAAAAACCCCTTTAAGAAACCCGTAATTAATACTTAAAAAAAAAACAAAAAAAAACCAGGAAAAAAAACTTTATAGAGCTGTATCTCCTAAACCGTGCGTGGTACCGCAAAAACAATAAAATTTTCGTTCCCCTTTATGCAACTCATAATTTATATTTAAAAAAACGCAAAATTTAAAAAAAAAATCTTTATAGGGCTGTCTCTCCTAAACCATGCGTCGTAGCGCAAAAATAATAAAATTTTCGTTCCCCTTTATGAAGCCCCAAAATAATATACAAAAACACAAGAAAAAGAAAGAAAAAAATAATAACAAAAAAACTTTATAGGGCTGTATCTCCTAAACCGTGCATCGTAGCGCAAAAATAATCAATATCCGTTCCCCTTTAAGAAGCCCCTAATTATGATTTAAAAACGCAAAAAAGAAAAAGAGAAAAAAATCATTTTAGGGCTGTATCTCCTAAACCGTGCGTCGTAGCGCAAAAATAATAAAATTTTCGTTCCCTTTTATGAAACCCCAAAGTAATAACAAAAAACGCAATGACAAAAAAAAGAAAAAAAAACTTTAGGGATGTATCTCCTAAACCGTGCATGGTAGCGAAAAATAATCAAATTTTCGTTCCCCTTAAGAAGCCCTTAATTAAGATTTAAAAACGTAAAAAAGAAAAAGAAAAAAATCTATATAGGGCTGTATCTCCTAAACCGTGCGTCGTAGCGCAAAAATAATCAACTTTTCGGTCCCCTTTATGTAACCATTAATTTATACAAAAAAAAACGCAAAAAAAAAAGTTTTTTTTTTATAGGGCTTGATCTCCTAAACCATGCGTCGTAGCGCAAAAATATATAAATTTCCGTTCCCCTTTATGAAACCCCAAAGTAATATACAAAAAACACAATGTAAAAAAGAAAAAAACAATAAAAAAATCTTTATAGGGCTCTATCTCCTAAACCATGTGTCGTAGCGCAATAATAATAAAATTTTCGTTCCCCTTTATGAAACCCCAAAGTAATATACAAAAAACACAATGTAAAAAAGGAAAAAAGAAAAAAAACAATAAAAAAATCTTTATAGGGCTGTATCTCCTAAATCATGCGTCGTAGCGCAAAAATAATAAAATTTTCGTTCCCCTTTATGCAACCCATAATTTATATTTAAAAAAAAACGCAAAATTTAAAAAAAAAAATCATTATAGGGCTGTATCTCTTAAACCATGCGTCGTAGCGCAAAAATAATTTAAAAAACCCCTTCAAGAAACCCGTAATTAATACTTAAAAAAAAAAACAAAAAAAAAAACCAGGAAAAAAAACTTTATAGAGCTGTATCTCCTAAACCGTGCGTGGTACCGCAAAAACAATAAAATTTTCGTTCCCCTTTATGCAACTCATAATTTATATTTAAAAAAACGCAAAATTTAAAAAAAAAATCTTTATAGGGCTGTATCTCCTAAACCATGCGTCGTAGCGCAAAAATAATAAAATTTTCGTTCCCCTTTATGAAGCCCCAAAATAATATACAAAAACACAAGAAAAAGAAAGAAAAAAATAATAACAAAAAAACTTTATAGGGGCTGTATCTTCTAAACCGTGCATCGTAGCGCAAAAATAATCAATATCCGTTCCCCTTTAAGAAGCCCCTAATTATGATTTAAAAACGCAAAAAAGAAAAAGAGAAAAAAATCATTTTAGGGCTGTATCTCCTAAACCGTGCGTCGTAGCGCAAAAATAATAAAATTTTCGTTCCCTTTTATGAAACCCCAAAGTAATAACAAAAAACGCAATGACAAAAAAAAGAAAAAAAAACTTTAGGGATGTATCTCCTAAACCGTGCATGGTAGCGAAAAATAATCAAATTTTCGTTCCCCTTAAGAAGCCCTTAATTAAGATTTAAAAACGTAAAAAAGAAAAAAATCTATATAGGGCTGTATCTCCTAAACCGTCGTAGCGCAAAAATAATCAACTTTTCGGTCCCCTTTATGTAACCATTAATTTATACAAAAAAAAACGCAAAAAAAAAAATTTTTTTTTTATAGGGCTTGATCTCCTAAACCATGCGTCGTAGCGCAAAAATAATTAAATTTTCGTTCCCCTTTATGAAACCCCAAAGTAATATACAAAAAACACAATGTAAAAAAGAAAAAAACAAGAAAAAAAACTTTATAGGGCTGTATCTCCTAAACCGTGCGTCGTAGCGCAAAAATAATCAAATTTTCTTTCCTCTTTATTCAACCCTTAATTTATATTTAAAAAAAACGCTTTCATTAAACTGCTGTAACTCGGAAACTTAGAATCCACAAAGGGGACTTTACTAAATTATGACACATATTAAAGCCTGACCAGTAATATATGATCATTGTCAAGAGGGCGCTGTTCATTCTCATGTATAGGGTGACAGTTCAGTATAGTATGAAAAAATATTGTATTTAATGAACATCATCATCAATGTAATTAATGTTGCTTGCCACGCTTAAACATAACAAAAATCACAATAAAATGCGTCTTAAAATAAACTTAAAAAGTCTACTAAAAATCGAAACAAAAGTAATTTTTAAGTCGCTGATGTGACATTCTCAATCAAAAGGTAGGTACCACTTTGTCGTTTACCATAAAGACGAAATTTGATTATATCTTTATACAAATAACCTGTCAGAGAAAGTGGTACCTTTTGATTAGGAACGTCACAAATGTTGGTCAGTATGAGGATTGCAGCCTACAGTTTATTTTTAATTATATTTATATACCTACTACGGTAAGATTGATAAGACAATGTAATTATGCCTCCGAATGAAATAAATACACTGTATCGCAAAACTAAGTGGCGAGACAGCTCATAATGCCATCTCTTGGTTGGTCTTAACTTAACAAGGGTAAAGGAGATAGTATTAAGATCTCAGTCGCCAGCTGATATTGCGGCAAGTATAATAAGCACCCCACTCGCGTAGGTACCCTTCCCCGCGCACGCCCTTCTTGCTCAATTGAGTTTTATTTTGCCAGATAGTAAAAAAACCGTGGATCAAAATGACCCAAATTATGAATGATGTCTCAATGTGGTATTATAATATTATAGACGTAAACTTAATAATATGAATTTTTTTTTGTGGCAGATACAGGGTGTTAATTAGAAAAAATTTTTTTTTAAATAAAAGCGGTGGATGAATTTGACACAGATTTGTTTGAATAACATATAACAATGTTCTGTAAAGTACAACACTTCACTTACCGACTCTAATATTTTTTTAGGCGTTTTAGGATCAATATTAGGTATTTATTAAATGCCATTATACCCGTGGATGAAAATGACACAAAATGCGTGTGTACGTCGGAAGCCACTTTGCCTTTACAGGGAAACAAAGAATTTCGTCTCGAATATTTTTTTTACAGAATGCTGATTGAAAAAAGAAATACCTAAATTTCTACCTAAGCAAATACCTAGGATGACACAAAATATTATTTTTAGGTTTAGTATATGGTCTGGAAACTATATATAAAAAATAAGCAACATTAATATTCTTATAACCTCAGAAGTTATTGGTACAGGTCTATTAAACGCCTGCTGAGGGCTATCGTTTTTTTGCTCACCAGTTGGCGCCACTGTTGATGGTGGTCTAAAGAACAGCTGTCAGTCATTGTCATTAAACAAGTGACAAGTGACATTTGACATTTTGAACTGCGAAGACCACCATCTACACTAGCGCCGGACTTCCGGTTCGAACGCCATCTTGATAGTAGCCTCGTGATTAATTACTTTGTTTTTTGCTCATTAATATTGTTTAAAGTGTAATATCGATAGCTTTATTATACAGTAATCTAATGTAGTAGTGTGCAGTGAATGGAGAATTAATCTCAAAGCGTGTTTAACCACCATTTTGGAGTCTACGGCCGGTAGTCCACGTCCTTCTCGTAAAATCCAGCTATCGGTTTTACGAGTCGACTACAAATAATAACTACCGAACAACGTCGTGCTCTAAGAGCATTTGGTATTTCTACCTCTAACCGTGTCTGGCTAGAGCCCTAGAGGCCCATTATTTTATTATTTACCGTACACTGGCTGAAATATTAATTCGATCCCACGTGGATCCCACTCTGACGTTGGCGAAATCATCGACAGTATCGATGGAGCCATATATACTACCTAAAGATTGATTGATACACTAGCGCCCCTAGCGGCGAATTCATACGCATTAGTCCTTATTAAACGCCATTTATAAATTAAACGCCATGTGCCTGTGAACCGTGAACCTATACTTACTATGTATAAGCTACTGTTACACATGCTAATGACTAGCACGAAAGCATGCTTGCTTATAATAGGCATGCTCATTTCGAGTTTGCTCAAAAATCGACGGTCGTGCGATTTTGCAGCGCGGGTGGAAGGGGGCGTGCTCTTGATCGCGTGTGAACGTAATGACGTCTGCGTTCAGGACATATTCCGTGTAATAATTTTTATCACCACATGAAAAAAAGAGATACAAACCTGTGTGAGCATTGTAACAGAATCGATGACCTAGTCCGCATATTTAGAGAATGCACTAGCAGACAGACGGACGGACAGCGAAGTCTTAGTAATAGGGTCCCGTTTTTACCCTTCGGGTACGGAACCCTAAAAAGAGTGCAAGGAAAAGAGTATTCTGTACAATAATAATATGTATTCAAAGAACATAACATTGTTTACACAAAATTAATTGTATGAAACAGAAACTTTTGCGAACGATGCTATATATTAAGCTTAGAAACAAATTAAAAGTGGAAAAATTCACTGTCTTGGGCGGGACTTGAAACCACGACTACTGGATCGCTAGCCCAGTGCTCTGCCATCTGAGCCACCAAGACCGTACCCAATAAAGGGAATATTTCCACCATTACACACAGTTTACAGATTACACAGTTTACAGATTGATTCACGAAACCTGACACGAACATCGACTTATTATTACTTCGTAAAGACGGGCCCTTACCTTACGAACACTACGAAGTGGGCCAGCTCATTGCTGCACAAATGGCGTTTGTGCGCATTTTTATCGGTACACGTATAGTCTGCATCTTCTCAAATGACTTTTTCGCGTAAGACGGTAATCTGTTAAACAAAAGCCATTGTTCCTTATGTGCGAACGGTCGCTCATTGTGTACCATTGTCTCTGACAATGGCAGGCGCCGTAGCACGCGCTCAGACTCAATGGTACACAATGGGCGACCGCTCGCACAAAAGGAACAATGGCTTTTGTTTAACAGATTACCGTCTTAGGCGAAAAAGTCATTTGAGAAGATGCAGACTATACTCGCTAGGCATTATACACGGTGGTTAAAAATTAAGTGCATTCCCGTTGCCAGGGAGGTTTTGGGATTATACTGAGCCACTTTTACTATGGGACCAACCACGAAATCGCGAAAACTAAATTACCCTCCCATAGAAAATGGACCAGCCAAAATGTATGGAACAGCCAAAACTTTTTTTCCGATTTCGGGATTGGTCCCATAGTAAAAGTTGCTCAGTATAATCCCAAAACCTCCTTGGCAACGGGAATGCACTTATTTTTTAGCCACCGTGTATACAGGGTGAAAGGGCCTATCCTTACTTTTGAAATCTTTGGACACGAATGGAATGAAGAAAACTTTCATTGTATTTGTGACATTTGTATCGATTTTAATAACAAAACTTCCGTATTAAATAATAATTCCGTATTTAATATGACATTTGTATCGGTATACAGTCAGACAGATATTTTTCATATTTTCATTCACTTAATCATTCCATTCGCATCAGCCAGTGTGGATCGACCTCTACGTATTTAATCAACATAATTATTTTTTAACAATAATAGTTGTTTCTTACGAAGTTTCAGGATTTTCAGGTAAAACGTGAATAATTGAATATTTAATAATAAGTCTTAAACCTTAGCTGCTAAATGCTAATAGTACTTATCGATAATTGGTACATTCATGTATGTACCTACCAATTTTACCTATAGGGCCCTCCACACTCATGCGAGTCATGCGCGAATCACGTAACGAAACGTGAAGTTTGCGAGTGTGGAGTCATACGATACGTCAACGTCGCGACATGTTCTCTCCGCGAAGTCGCGCCGCGATTCACGCACATAGTCTGGAGGGTCTTTAATATTTGAGTATTCACGCTTGAACATAGTGACGTACCGTTATCGGATGTTTTCACGAATTGGCCAGTCAACAATTATTGGCTAATAATACTAGTGGCTCTGTGAGCGAACCCCACATCTGTAGTTCTTATAGTACTCACTTGTTCAACATGCGGCCCACTATCGATTCAACTAGTGCTATCAGGTCAGTTTTAGGAATCACACACACTGGATCACTGCTTGGTTGATTTACTAAAACACTTGCAGTATTGGTTGTGTCATTTAAGAGTTCCTTTTGAGTTCCTGGCAGTTTTGAGGCATTACTAGCTAATACTTGAGTGTCTTGTACTTCAGTAGGTTCTAATTTAGTCTTTTTATTAGGTTGGACGTCATTATTGTCCTCATCATCAGTATCATCACTCAAAACTATACATTCTTGTTTTATAATCGTTTCAGCATTTTTACTAACTTTTTTTCTATCATCAGGAGTAGCAATAGCCTTTGGTGAATAGTTATTGGGACCTACAATTGAATTTATTTCACTTGCATTTTTTCTTTGTGCTTCAGATGGCCGCATTTGAATTCTTATAGTATGATTTAGAATTTCATTGTCATAATCATGGGTTAATTCATTATCTTCTTTTACGACCAGGGTTTCAACATCTTCAGTCGCAATGTTCAACAAATAACCTGCTAATGTAACTGCAGAAATACTTTCCCTTGCAGTGTCTTGATCAATTACAAGAACAGAATTAGTTTCACTTGCCAGTTTGTTTCGTGTCTCACTAGAAGGAGTAGTAGTATTTTGTTGTTTTTCAGTACGTTGTATTGCATTTTCTGTATCAAACAGCTCTTTATCAGCTATATCTCCAGGACTTTCAATAATTTCTTTTTTTATAGTGACAGATTCTTCAGAAGCAACTACTGAAGCATCTGTTTCTTCATCACAATTCAGATTCAGGTAATTACTCCCATTACTATCGTCACAAAATGATGACATGGAATTTAAGTCGATAGAAACTCTAAATTTCTTCCTAGATGTAGCAACTTCTTCCTTATTTTTCATTCTTTTAGGAGCAGGTACTGTTTTATTTGTGAATTCCGTATCAGAGATTGATAGGAAGTCGTATATGACATTTCCCTTATCGTTATCATCGTCACTAGTCGACATATAAGTTTGATTCTCATTTAGTATTTCTGGGCTTTCTCTTAAATCATCAATATTACTTACATTACTAAACTTGTCTTGAGTTTTTTTGACAAGTTTGACAAATTCATACATCTCCTGCAATTTTGTATCACAACTTTGGCAAACAGTTTGTGGTGTAGTATTTTTCCTGAAATCTACTTCTACATTGATATCATTCACGGTAAGTATAATTTTGTTGGTTCTTTCGTAAGGTTTGTCGTGGGTGAGCTGGTGGCAGTCGTTCTTGATCTCCCCACAAAAGCAGCACCAGTTGAAGACAATCTCGTTGCCTTGCAGGATGACGGGGGGCGTGGAAGGGGCTTCACGAAGGTTGACCAACGGCTCAGCATCTAGAAAAACGACATTGTATTTGATTAATTTGTAAAAATATATATATATATATATATATATATTTTTTTTTATAAGCAGGCAGGCAGTTATGGCAACTGATATGGCCTGTATCCAGTAATCATAAAGATATATATCATGAACGAGTATTAGATGTAGTGTTATGCTTGTCTAATTTATTTTTAAACTGGTTCACATTTTGTGCTGAAACTACGTCTTCCGGGAGGTTTTTACTTGTAAAACCTGACAATATTTAAATTGACCCTCGCTATTTTGCAGATTTTCAGTGCTACAGTCAAGTGTAAAAATATGGGTGCACACATCATACTCAAAAATATGTCCCATAACTCTTATGTCAGCGAATTAAGAACTATGGGACATATTTTTGAGTAAGTTATATGCATTTTTACACTTGACTGTAGTAATTTATTTGACTGGCAAACAGTTGACACAGACTTTGAAAGTCATAGAATATATCACTGATGTAAAAAGGAAGAAACGTTTTCGGAATAATACAGTCATATTTTAATGGACTTATGGTTTTTTGATTATGATCAGAGGCGTATTAAGATTTACGTTCAAGGGCCGCCAAAAATAATAAAAATATGTTATGTATGGTATTTAATATGGGTCTTGTAGCCTAAAATAAATAAATAAATGGTCAATAGCCAATACAAGGCAACGAAGATCGAAATTCTGTTATCTGTCTCTATCACTCTTACTTAGACGGAAATAGACGAACTAACGAAAAAAAGGTTTGCGATAAACCCTCAGAGCCGATGTTGGCGCAACAATGAGTTTCTAGATAAAGCTTAGAAACAAATTAAGTGCAAAAAAAAAACAACACTGTCTTGGGTGGGACTTGAACCCACGACCACCGGATCACGCAGACGTTTCTGCAGAATACAAAATTAATTTTCTAGATATATATTTCTAGATACTTACCTAATAATTGCTTAAGATGATATTTATACGACTATTCGAAATTACCACGACTTAACCCTTAAATGCATGATTTTTTGTATAACTTTTTAATAAATTGAAATAGATGTGTCATGTTGTATAGATTGAGGGAATAATATTTTGGATAGCTGCATATTGAGCCACGGTCCATCAAATATACGATGCATATATACATCATTATGCATTTAAGGGTTAAAAGGGTTCCTAGCCTAGTCGGTGTCGGTACTGACCCTACGTACAAAACAGGAGGTCCGAATGGGTTCGAATACCGGTAAAGAAATTTATTTGTGTGTGTGTCATAATTGAGAAATTTATTTATGTTTTTATTAAGGTATTATCGTCGTCTTGAACCCATAACCCAAGCCTTATGGAAATTACTGTGGGACTATGTCGATTTGTGTAAGATTTTCCCATATTTATCTATACCTGAGTTAGACTTATATTGACCGGGATATAGACCGTGATCACCTTTTGAATAGCGATTTTTATATTTACATCTACAAATTACAAACAATCATTTGCATTTAAGCAGTGCTATTTGATGAATTTGGCTGCTTATGAATTGTTTATCAGCTCCCGATATTTCGACGCAGTTACATACATCTTCACGGGTGACTGAAGATTGCGGGTGGGTGTCAAAGTTGTGTAGACAGCGCTCGGTCTACCCTCATTCTTGCGCGTCGGCTGCATTCACTTTCAACGTTACCATCGGTCGCGGTAATCACGGTCTATAATCCCGGTCAATATAAGTCTAGTGAAACTAACCGTGAATCATTCAAAACTCTTATACCTGAGCTTTTTTCTGTCGTCAAATCGTCGGAAGTCTGCTGTTGAGGCCACGAGCTACTCTCTCCAGTCTCCGGTCCACGGTCTTTTCCGGTCTTCCTCTTCCCCTTATCTTTCCTCGAGCTCCTTTCCTTTAAATGGATGTTAACATTAGCATTGTGCCGCTCCCAGTAACATTCCCCATATTGTATTGGGTAATTTCTCATTCGGTAACATTCCCGATGCAAGATGGGGAATGTTACTGGGACTGAGATTTTCATGTACAATCTACATGCCCTAACTTCACCAACTCTATATCTTAGTCATTACTTTTCGGTTACCGCGATAGTTACTCATGAAATAAAACTATGAAAACGGATTATATCGCGTATATTGAATTTATAATACATCCCGACGTTTCGAACTCTTTACAGCGTTCGTGGTCAACGGGTGACTGAGGAAAAATTACAAAGTGCAAAAATACCCACATACTAAAATAATGAACAATCATAGACTACAAACTTTAAGGCTGGTTGTACATGCAAAATCGGTTCATAAGCCTAGTTATACACTATAATTATTTTTCAAGTAAAGATATATATATATACGCGATAAAAACTACGCCGGCTCCAACCCTACACCACGGACCCGAGAAGATTTAATTCCCTCCTAAATTGTAGGAGGGTATCCCAATATGGGACCGGCAACAAACTCGGCGGGACACATCTTTTCAAAACATCAGAATGTCCAGCATCATCCAACACTAAGGTCTCACAGTCTATGTCTCGCTTGCTCCTTTATCAGATGGACTACAGGATCCCAAGCTGGTGGTAGAGAAAAGCCATCTTCCCTATTAAAGTTTGGATATTTCTTAATCTCAATGGCCTCGCGCAGCATTCTGGGTATGTAACGCTTCTCCTTGGCAAAAACCAGAGGCTTATCAAACTTTCATCAGGCTGGACTGTGAGTGTGGCCTATCATATGTCGGGCAGACGAAACGGAGCATTTCCACTCGGGTGAAGGAACACATAGCTGATGTCAAGCACCGTCGACCTAGGTCTGCTGTCTGTGAGCATGTCATGGATAAAGCCAATCACTCAATCAAGTTTGATAAGCCTCCGCTAACCCTATTACTAAGACTCCGCTGGCCGTCTGTCCGTCCGTCTGTCTGTCACCAGGCTGTATCTCATGAACCGTGATAGCTACAGTTGAAATTTTCACAAATGATGTATTTCTGTTGCCGCTATAACAATAAATACTAAAAACAGAATAATATAAATATTTAAATACATTCCATACATTAAACGTGATTTGCCGTGCCGTTTTTTTCCGTAATGGTACGGAACCCTTCGTGCGCGAGTCCGACTCGCACTTGGCCGATTTTTTTTAAACTGAAGTGGTGTATTTATTTATTATTCCAATATATTTTTTTAAGTTTCCAATATATTGTGATAAATGGCTCATTTTCTATCTATTTAAATAGATTTAGTTATAAAATTCAACATGTTGAAACAACCCTATGAGGGCTATCGTTTTTTTGCTCACCAGTTGGCGCCTCTGTTGATGGTGGTCCAAAAGACTAAAGAACAGCTGTCAGTCATTGAAGTGACAAGTGACATTTGACATTTCGAACTATGGAAAAGACCACCATCTACACTAGCGCCCCTAGCGGTGAATTCATACGCGTTAGCCCTCATTGTGCAAGGTTTTCGGTAGAGGGGTAAGGCGACTCCGGTTATTAAATGCTCTAAGAAGTAACCACATTAAATATTATCAAAGGAAAATATGAAACGATTCGGTAGGGTAATCTCAACTTTAACGTCCAGAAAAAAAAAACTAAAATATTCAGTCAGGCCAGCCGGGCTAGCACATAATTGGCGCGAGAGTATCTCGCCGCGACATAGACTACCCGTCCCTTTTTTATTCATACAGTTAGTAAAAGACGGGTAATCTATCTCGCGGCGAGATACTGTCGCGCCAATCATGTGCTCGGCCTACAGTTATAAAAATATACCAACTTTTTTGCGAGACTCCTGGCGCAATTTTATACGCCACCGCATAAGATCAATTTTTTTCTTAAGAGTATTAACAGTTATTTGTGACGTTGACTCTGTGTTATATTTCTCTAACAGCTGCTGGTAGCCGCGCCTCTTCAATCCTTCATTCCTGAATTTCAAGTGTTCACTATCCCACAGGTATGGGAACTCTTGAGCCAATTCCAGCAATGGGTCTTTTTTCGCTTTTTTGGATGGGGGACGAAACTGAAACAATAAAAAAAAAAATTACAGCCGAACAACTGAGATTTTTATGAGGGGGCATTTTATGGATCTGTCATCCTACCCATCGTGTTTGAAAAATATAGCGGGGAAAAACGCATTTTATCCACTAGTGGGGAAAGTAATTTGACCTTGAATGGAGCGTGTTTAAGTAGCTTGACAGATAACAAAACGTAAAACGCTCATAATAATGGTTCGTTCGATATTAATTATCATTAAATAAATGGTTTGAGAATCTAATAAAAAATACCAAATTTAGCTTTATTTAATAATTTTAAATCATAAACCTTAAAATTCCATAAGAAACGTTTGATTTTTTATAATGATGTTAAATATAATTCTGAACGCACAAGTTGAGTCGATGCAATTTCAAAACGCATCGTTGACATTTCCATACGTCAGGTCAGAACAGAAATGTCAACATTGTCAACAATTTTTTTACTTAAAAACAATTCTCACCGACTCACGCAAAAATCAGAATTTCCAGTGTTTTCTGTTATAATATCGTACAAAATAAGTGATTCCAGTGATGAAGATGATCTAACGCCTGTGGATGTTGCACTTTCCTCGCTATAGTGAGAGGAAAAGTTTTGTGTTACACACGGGTGCAAATGTATTTTACTTCTCGTGTGTTAAAACACTTGCTACGCTCAGGATTCTATTTTAGAACCACTCGCTTCGCTCGTGGTTCAACTATAGAATCCTTTCGCGTGCTCGTGTTTCAATTCCACACTCGCGGGTAAAATACAACTTTGCACCCTTGTATAACAAATAACTATATCTTGCTCATAATTATTTTACGCTATACTTTTATATAGGTACGTACCTAATACTAGTTTGACAATTAAAACTTATATGAATTTGTACCTACCTAAGTAGGTAAGTATAGGTATCTTCTATAGAATCTATATTTTAAGTAGGCAATTATTTGTAAAATGATTTCTAAGCGTCGGCAACCCTAGCGTTGTGTCGGCGTCGGCGCGCGCGGTGCGGGGAGCGGCGCGTTGAAGGTCACTCTATTGTATTTTTGTGTAGGTATTAAAACGGTAGGTATTTGCGTTTTCCTTTAATCAATCAATCTTTTATTGATAAAATATAAGTAAATATTTTACATGTCAATACAATACTTACAGCTAATGGGAACAGTATTTTATTATATTTTGAATTAATATTACATAATTATCTAGGGTACATATTTGAGAGATAAGTATCTGTTCGTAAGAACTATTACATGTGTGGGAACACACTACATAAATGAAGATATACATATATATACATCGATTGACACCGTGTGCTGAGGCTGAGAAACAGTGACACTGTTCTAATAATAATAAGAACAGTGCGATTGACATACTCCGCGGTTAAGCAGAGAAACATGAAATTGCTCTGATAAGAGCAGTTTAGTTTGCCACGGAAAAGGGCAGTTTTAATATTGCCCTGAGAAGGAGTTTGAATATCCGCAACCAGGAGCCTGCAGCATCTACATTGGACTCGTCGTGTCTTGTTTCCAAGCAGCGAGCGCGAAGCGGCGCAGCGAGGCACGGCGGACCGACGACACGATGTTAACTCCACAGCGGCCGGCGAGCGGAAGGACTCGCGCAGGCGGGCCACTCAGTTTTATAGGCGCGCCGCGCGCGCTCGCGGCACGTACCAGCGTACCTCCCCCGCGCGCCCCGCGCGGGGTTATCTCTTGTCTCCCTCTTTTATGTAAATACGTCTCTTTCATTCTTTCCACCATTTTTGTATATAAACCGTGCATTTTGTAAATAAAATTCATTCAATTCTTGTACATAGACAAGTGTTTACTTCAACAAACCTTCTGAACCTACATAGCCATCACCTTCGCTATACATGTATAATCTGTGATCAGGCGATTTGTCCGATCGTTTGCCTCTTAAATAATTAAAAAAAAAACAATACCAACCTCAGTGGCATTCTCCAAATGGTTCTTCATACGCCTGGTCATACTGTAAAAATTCCTCTTGAGATCCTTCATGGTCATTGGCACTGACGACTCCCTATTGTACTTCTCTAACAGCTGCTTATAGCTGAGCTTTCTTACACTTTCAACTCTGAAGTTCAAGTCTTGACGGTCCCACAGACATGGGAACTCTCGAGCCATTTCCAGAAATCGGTCTGTTTTCGCATTATAGGTTCCAATCTGAAATAATAAAATAAAGCTATATTGGTTGCTGAACAATTGAAATTTTTATTGAATACAAATGTGTGCGCTTGGTCACTTTTCCTTTAGTGTATGCCATTAATTTCAGTTTATAACCCATATATAACCATTCCGGTCGCAGAAATCATCAAAGTAGTAACTAAATGTCAGATATGTCGTAACGATGTCGTAACAGGTACGACACTTTGCGACTGTGTTCAGTTTTGGTTACTTAGTGTGGTAACAGTGTGTACACAATGCGACCAGAATTGTTTCAGACTTATCGGTCACAAAGTGGCGTAACATTTTTTTATACACACTGCGTTCAGTTTGTGACTAAATCTATACACAATGTGTCGTAACCGTTACCGAACTGTTTCGAAACATTGTGACCAAAAAAAAAACTGGTAACAATGTGTCGATTCTTCCCCATTTCTGGTAGCGGTGTCGTTACGGCGACGACACTGTGACCGGAATTGTGACCGGAAAAACGGTGTCGACACTGTCGACACATTTGCCTCGTAACGGCGTCCGAAAATGGTTGTATGGGAATTTATACATATAAACGTAGTAAGTAATTACACAAATAAAAATATTCAATAAAACAATTTAATTGATTTCCTAAGTTGCATTTAATATTTAATTGAAGCTACATATAGTTTCTCATTCCTTAAACGCTGGTGTTGTTTGTGCGTTCCTTCAGAAACTTCCTACCTCGCACAGCTATACTGGGAAATGAACCAATGAACTGAACCCGCAGTATTCTCGCACGACCTTCAAACCTTCAAGAAAAGAGCGTATTCGCAACTCACAGGCCGGCAACAAACTTGCAACACTTTTAGTGTTGCAGGTGTCCAAGAGGGAGGGGTGGGGGGGGGGGGGGGGGGTTATTGCGGGTTAGGCGATTTGTCCGATTGTTTGCCTCTTAAATAATAAAAAAAAAAAACAATACCAACCTCACCCGCATTCGTCAAATGGTACTTCATACGCCTGGTCATATTAGAAAATGTCTTCTTCAGGTCCTCCATGGTCATTGGCACTGACGACTCTCTGTTGTACTTTTCTAAGAGCTGCTTATAGCTGAGCTTTCTTACACTTTCAACTCTGAAGTTCAAGTCTCGACGGTCCCACAGACATGGGAACTCTCGGGCCATTTCCAGAAATGGGTCTGTTGCCGCATTATTGGATCCAATCTGAAATAATAAAATACCTAATGTATATTGGTTGCTGAACAATTGAGATTTTTATTTAAAACAAAGTTTTGTATGGAGCTCTAAAAACGTGTGCGCTTGAGTGTATGCCATTAATTTCTGTTTATAATTTATATATATCTAGTAGCAAGTATTTAAGTACTTAAAAAACAATCAAAATATTTAATACATACAACATACTGAGGATGCTGTTGGGTCTTCCCAGGTACTGAAGCGCTTCTGGGATGTTTGCGGTTTCACAAATAGATGGCTTCCAAGCCATAATCCGGAAACGAACGGCTTCCATTATGCGCCGAGTGCGTGGGAGCTCCAACAGCATCCTGAGTCTGGTGGCAGCAGACAGGCTAGATTGTCCGATAGCTGGACACTGGCATAGTCTGCATGTTAATATTTAAACTTAATTTTAGCATTGACATTTAAATTTATTTTTGACTGCGCATCATCATCATCATCATGTCAGCCGATAGACGTCCACTGCTGGACATAGGCCTCCCCCAAGGCTCGCCACTCCGACCGATCCTGTGACGCTCGCAACCATGAATTACTATTAATTTTTAAAAGGCTCGCCACTCCGACCGATCCTGTGACGCTCGCAACCATGAATTACTATTAATTTTTAATCTGAATTTTAGTATTATTTTTAATCTGAATTTAATCAATCTATTATTATTAGTACCAGTATCCATTATTATGATCAATCTATTAAATTTTAATGTCAAGATTTATTTATTATTAATTTTAACATAATTTTATTTTAATTCTTATTATAATTGTAAGTGTTGTCTTATTGTGTTATGCTTATTATGTATATGGACCAATGTTGTCTGCAATAAATGATAAATAAATTAATTAATAAAACAATTTGATTTATTTCCTAACTTGCATTTAATATTTAATTGAAAGACCAAAAAAACGGTGGGCAGATGACATAGTCCATACAGCTGGAAAACAATGGATGGAGAAAGCGAAGCAGAGAGATGATTGGATAAAATTGGAGGAGGCCTACACCCAAAGAGGGATCCATATAGAAGATAACATTTAAATTACAAATACAAAAACCATATAAAACTTCTTATGGAATAAAGGGATATAATAATAGTAATAATAATTTCGAGTTTTAGATGACCTAGCAAATAAAAATCGATTTTTCAAAAAGCATGAATCACCAAGGGAAGTTTTTTCAAATTTGATCAGATAAAAGTAACATTTTGTAACTCAGCAGAAAAATACAAGACTGGTGTGCCTGATTTTTGTATAGGAGAAAACTTTTTACTGCTGCGTTACCATACAAAACGTCTATTGTGGATGCCGCGTCGAATGGTGTGGGAAGACCCTAATAATTCTACAGTAAAATTCAGTTTTTTTTTCATCTGCTCATTTATGCGAGAAAAATTTGCCGTTATTAACTCCACTGCCTCAAAATAGCATTTAATTGCAAGGAACTAACATCTTTAGACAAACTATAATGAGATATTACTTATTCTGTGCTTTTTGCAAACTCTGATACTTCCACATCTAACTACAAGACTATCAGTTGATATTGAATAAAGTATCTGGGTTAAAGATACATAGAATCTATAAATTATTTGTTGTGCAACTTACCAACTGTTTGATACTCGTGATTCCACGTCTGTGTCTTGATTGTCTGGCTTTAGGCCTTATATTCTGCCATGTAGTTACTAGCTGAAGCCCGGACACCCTCTGCTTTAGTATTTCCATGTTCATTTGGTCACCTTCATTGTTACACCTCTCTAAAAGCTGTTCAAAACAGCGCGCCTTCAACTCCCCATTCAAGAAATCGGGGTTCTTCGTGTCATAGAGACATGGGAACTCTTTTACCAACACTTTCCACCGGTCAGAGTGCGCCATGGCGTTATACTTTTGCTCTACTTCCTCAGACTACAGATCCATATTTTTACCAAGTTTCTACAAGAAAGTAACGCTGTAGAAACTTGTGCACAGAACCATAGAAAATGAACATAGACAATTTGGTTTAACAGTATATTCGATATTAAAAAACAGCATAAGCAATTTCTCTAAAATCAAAATAAAATAATGTTATGATTCACAAAGTCGGTGTAAGTCTGAAAGTCAAACTGACAAGACAACAATAAGCATGACAGACATGACAGTATCAGCAATGTTGCCAACAATCGATGTGAAGTCACGACTCACTTCGTGGTTTGTTAGGGCCGGTACAGACGAACTGCAACCCGACTGCAACTTGTACGGGAACTGCATGCCATCGTTGCAGTTGGCGTGCAGTTCCCATTTTATTTATTCAACAATTATAAGCTTACAGTGCGTACAGTGGTACCAAACCGCCTACAATGCTAACAACAGTATTTAACAATTTAGAATCAGAATCAAATGTTTTACATCACATAATGCAACAGTATTATTGTATCGTAACTATATTGTATGTAACAGTAAACATTGGTGAGGGTACTTTGAGTCCATCTTGTTGCCAAATTTGGCCTAGGCCTTTGAATTTAATAGAAAAATTAATGTACATATAGTTGGTCAAGCAAATCTTGTCAGTAGAAAAAAGGCGCGAAATTATAATTTTCTATGGGTAGATATCCCTTCGCGCCCACATTTTTTAAATTTGCCGCCTTTTTGTACTGACAAGATTTGCTTGACCAACTACATTTGTGCCCCATCATTCAATAGGGTTTTAAAAATGATTTAAAGGTATTTACGATCATTTTTAGGGTTCCGTACCTCAAAAGGAAAAAACGGAACCCTTATAGGATCACTCGTGCGTCTGTCTGTTCGTCTGTCACAGCCTATTTTCTCTGAAACTACTGGACCAATTAAGTTGAAATTTGGTATACATATGTAAGTTTGTGACCCAAAGACGGACATGTAACGTAAACAAATTAATTAATGTAACGTAAACATGGGGGCCACTTTTGGGGAATAAATGAAAAAATTCAGTTTTTCAAACTATATCGTGTTATATATTGTATCTGTATACAGTCAGACGTCAGACAGATATTTTTCTTACTTACATTAATTCCATTCGAGCCAGCTCTTGAAGATCGACCTCTACGTATTTAATCAACACAATTATTTTTTGACAAAAATTGTTTCTTATGAAGTTTCAGGACTTTCAGGTAAAACGTGAATAATTGAATATTTATTAATAAGCCATAGCCATAGTCATAACCTTAGCTGCTAAGTGATAATAGTACTTATCGATAATTGGTACATTCATATATGTACCCACCAATTTTACCTAATATTTGAGTATTCACGCTTGAACATAGTAACGTACCGTTATCGATTTTTTTCCCGAATTGGCCGGTCAAAAATTATTGGCTAATAATACTAGTGGCTATATGAGCAAACCCCACATCTGTAGTTCTTATAGTATTCACTTGTTCAACATGCGGGCCACTATCGATTCAACTAGTGCTATCAGGTCAGTTTTAGGAATCACACACACTGGTTCACTGCTTGGTTGATTTACTAAAACACTTGCAGTATGGCCGGTTGTATCGTTTAAGAGTTCCTTTTGAGTTCCTGGCAATTTTGAGGGATCACTAACTAATACTTGAGTATCTTGTACTTCAGTAGGTTCTAATTTAGTCTTTGTATTAGGTTGGACGTCATTATTGTCCTCATCATCACTCAAAACTATACATTCTTGTTTTATAACAGTTTCAGCATTTTCACTCACTTTTTTTCTATCATCAGGAGTAGCAATAGCTTTTGGTGAATAGTTATTAGGACCTACAATTGAATTTATTTCACTTGCATTTTTTCTTTGTGCTTCAGATGGCCGCATTTGAGTTCTTATAGTATGATGTTGAATTACATTGTCATAATCATGGGTTAATTCATCATCTTTTTTTACGACCAGGGTTTCAACATCTTCAGTCGCAATGTTCAACAAATAACCTGCCAATGTAACTGCAGAAATACTTTCCCTTGCAGTGTCTTGATCAATTACAAGAATAGAATTAGTTTCATTTGCCGGTTTGTTTCGTGTCTCACTAGAAGAAGTAGTAGTATTTTGTTGTTTTTCAGTATGTTGTATTACATTTTCTGTATCAAACAGCTCTTTATCAGGTATATCTCCAGGACTTTCAATAATTTCTTTTTTTATAGTGACAGATTCATTAACTTTATTTACTTCCCTTGTAGTTTCTTCAGAAGCAACTACTGAAGCATATCTTTCCTCATCACAATTCAGATTCATGTAATTACTCCCATTACTATCGCCACAAAATGATGACATGGAATTGAAGTCGATAGAAACTCTAAATTTCTTCCTAGATGTAGCAACTTCTTCCTTATTTTTCTTTCTTTTAGGAGCAGATACTGTTTTATTTGTGAATTCCGTATCAGAGATTGATAGGAAGTCGTATATGACATTTCCCTTATCGTTATCATCGTCACTAGTCGACATATAAGATTGATTCTCATTTAGTATTTCTGGGCTTTCTCTTAAATCATCAATATTACTTACATTACTAAACTTGTCTTGAGTTTTTTTGACAAGTTTGACAAATTCATACATCTCCTGCAATTTTGTATCACAACTTTGGCAAACAGTTTGTGGTGTAGTATCTTTTCTGAAATCTACTTCTACATTGATATCATTCACGGTAAGTATAATTTTGTTGGTTCTTTCGTAAGGTTTGTCGTGGGTGAGCTGGTGGCAGTCGTTCTTGATCTCCCCACAAAAGCAGCACCAGTTGAAGACAATCTCGTTGCCTTGCAGGATGACGGGGGGCGTGGAATATTTACGAAGGTTGACCAACGGCTCAGCATCTAGAAAAACGACATTGTATTTGATTCATTTGTAAAATAATATATTTTTTTACTTGTAACACCTGACAATATTTAAATTGGCCCTCGCTATTTCGCAGATTTTCAGTGGTACACAGTTAAGTGTTAAAATATGTCAGCGAATTAAGAACTATGGGACATATTGTATTGTATTGTATTTATTTATTGCATTTCACATGTACATTACAGGTTTTACAAGTACTTAAGAGTATAGGTAGGTACACAAATGACACATGAAACCCTGATGGGCGCAGCAATGTAGGTAGATAGCTAAACAATATTAATCGTTTCATTATACAATAAGGTATATTGTTATTATCGCACCGAGACACAGGTACACAAACAAATATGAGCAGATAAACTGGATGAGCTATATTTAGTATTTACTTACAAGTAGGTATTTAATTTAGTTGAAAATATACCTCTTGTCTGTGTTTAAAACATATTTTTGAGTAAGTTATATGCACCCACATTTTTACACTTGACTGTACTAATTTATTTGACTGGCAAGCAGTTGACACAGACTTTGAAAGCAGGGATGTTGCGGATGCCGATTTTTTGACATCCGCGGATGCGGATGCGGATTTTTAAAGGCTCACATCCGCGGATGCGGATGCGGATGTCGAGATTAGGCACATAAAAAACGTCAAATATTACACTTTAGTCATTTTTATTTAAAAAATAAGTATTTGAACAAGAATACAGGTGCCCCACAATCGCATTACTATACTAAAGTCCAAATAAAACAAACTTTTTACTTCTTGTCACTGTCCGTCATAGGCTAAAGTGCTCGATCGACGAATCACAAAAACGAAACGAGATTCCTATTGGCTAATGACGAAATTACCTAGCACTTACGGCGCCGCTAAGACGTTCCTGTACCTACCTGTTCCACATCCGCATCCGCATCCGCATTAAGCTCCGCATCGATGTTATGCGGATGCGAATGTTGAAAATAATGCGGAAGTTCCGCGGTTGCGGATGCGAATATTCGCAACATCCCTGGTTGAAAGTCATAGAATATATCACTGATGTAAAAAGGAAGAAAAGTTTTCGCAATTATACAGTCATATTTTAATGGACTTATGATGGCTTTGGGTTCGAATACCGGTAAAGAAATTTATTTGTGTGTTTATCATAATTGAGAAATTAATTTATGTTTTTATTAAGGTATTATCGTTGTCTGGAACCCATAACCCAAGCCTTATGGAGCTTATTGTGGGACTATGTCGATTTGTGTAAGATTTTTCCATATTTATCCATACCTGAGCTGTTTTCTGTCGTCGAATCGGAAGTCTGCTGTTGAGGCCACGAGCTACTCTCTCCAGTCTCCGGTCCGCGGTCTTCCCCGTTCTTCCTCTTCCCCTTATCTTTCCTCGAGCTCCTTTTCTTTAAAAGGATGTTAACATACACCTAGGTATTGCAAACCGGTTTTTATTTTATGAAATTTCGGTTATTAACCGAGTTTTTTTTTTTTCATACACTTAAAAACCGGTTTGCAATACCTACATACAACGCCTGTTTTAATGTTTCCATCATTGTGCAATTCTAGAAAATCCACACTAATGTTATAAATCGAAAGTAACCCTTGTCTGTATGTTGATTATTATGAAATTTGGTATGAGACTTATAGAGATAGTTTGAGTCCCGGTATTGGACGTAAAGTATTTATCCCACCAAAAACATTTTCATGTACAATCTACATGCCCTAACTTCACCAACTCTATATCATACTCATTACTTTTCGGTTATACTAGTTCTTGTAGTAACGAAACGGCAAAGCCACATATATTATTTAGCAATAAAAAGCTATTCAATTTACTATGGAAATGGCAGAGAAAGTCGCGGGCAAAAGCTTGTTTCCAGTAAAATTAAGAATATTCCGGCAAATACAATACATTTTTCCGGTAATACAATATAAAAAAATCGGCCAAGTGCGAGTCGGACTCGCGCACGAGGGGTTCCGTACCCCTACTTAAATATTTATTTTATTCTGTATTTAGTATTTGTTGTTATAGCGGCAATAGAAATACATCATCTGTGAAAATTTCAACTGTCTAGAGCTATCACGTTTCATGAGATACAGCCTGGTGACAGACGGACAGACGGGCAGACAGACAGACAGACGGACGGACAGCGGAGTCTTGGTAATAGGGTCCCGTTTTTACCCTTTCTGGCAAATAAACATTTCTATTCTATTCTATTATATTTTTTGGGTACGGAACCCTAAAAAGCAATTTTTGTTACGTGTTAACGGATTAACGATTAACATTAACTTCCGTTGACTCGTACGAAATGTAACATTTTAACGTTTACTGAAGATAACTTTTATATTAACGGATTAGCGATTAACGAAGTTAACTATTTGATTAACGGTGCCCAGCTATGAGTGTAACTATAATCAATCAATACGAGTAGGTCACAGCAGGTACATCATAATAAAAAATAAATGAGGGCTAACGCGTATGAATTCGCCGCTAGGGGCACTAGTGTAGATGGTGGTCTTTTCATAGTTCGAAATGTCAAATGTCACTTGTCACTTCAATGACTGACAGCTGTTCTTTAGTCTTTTGGACCACCATCAACAGAGGCGCCAACTGGTGAGCAAAAAACGATAGCCCTCATTACCGTAAAATTAATTATAAACTTTAAAAAAAAAGACAACTAAGAACTTAGTCAAACCACTCGTCTCGCGCCCTTCCAGACGCAAAGGTGCCCATCACGCTCGCCGCGTTGCCACGCTGGATCGCGACAGACAGCCTCTGCATCAGGAATGACCCGGAAGGAGGGTCATGACCTCTCTAACTAAAATAACTTATATTGGTTGCTGAACAATTGAGATTTTTATTTAAAACAAAGTTTTGTACGGAGCTCTATAACGTGTGCGCGTGATCACTAGTAGTAAGTATTTAAGTAGGTACATACTTAAAAAACACAAATCAAAATATTTAATGAAACAATTTTATTTATTCCTAAGTTGCATTTAGTATTTATTTAATTGAAGCTAAATAGAGCTGTTTCTCATTTCTTAAACGCTGTTGTTGTTTGGTAGTCGTCAAGTGTATATTTTGACGACCGGTCTGGCCTAGTGGGTAGTGACCCTGCCTGTGAAGCCGATGGTCCTGGGTTCGAATCCCGGTAAGGGCATTTACTTGTGTGATGAGCACAGATACTTGTTCCTGAGTCATGAGTGTTTTGTATGTATTTAAGTATTTATATGTATATTATATATATCATTGTTTGTTGAAGGCAATTGCTTCCCATTAGGCGGATTTGTCCGACCGTTTCTAAGTAGAACCACAGAATAACTAATAGTATTACGTAGAACCACAGAATAACTAATAGTAGTATCGTGGTAGAACTTTAAAAAGTGCAAAATAAAATAAAAGTGCTTCAAATGCTTCGATATACACGCATCAGCTCCAAGAGCTGCTAGTGTATCAAATAAAATAATAATAAATAGGTAATAAAAATAAAAATTACCAACCTTACCGGGATTCGCCAAATGGTACTTCATACGGGCGATCAAATTGTTAAATGTCTTCTTCAGGTTCTCCATGGTCATTGGCACTGACGACACCCTGTTGTACTTTTCTAAGAGCTGCTTATAGCAATGCCCTCTTACAATTAAATTTTTGTAGTTCAAGTCTCGACGGTCCCACAGACATGGGAACTCTTGGGCCATTTCCAGAAATCGGTCTGTTTCCGCATTATTGGATCCAATCTGAAATAATAAAATGACTTATATTGGTTGCTGAACAATTGAGATTTTTATTGAAAACAAAGTCTTGATCACTTTTCCTTTAGTGTATGCCATTAATTTCAGTTTATAATTTATATATTCTTCTTCTTGTGTTAGGGGCTATATAAGGCTCCAAAGCCTATGTATCACTGTGACCATCCCTGATTTATTGTGATCGCCACCTACTGTACAACTCTCGATCCAAACCTGCAACTTCAAACAGCTGCAGGATCTTTTTGATTTCGAGAGACTTTAGCTCCTCCGGGCGCAATATATGAGGATTAAGTCACGAGTACGCATTAGGCAAGGGCACTCTGTGAGGATGTGTAGGGGCGTCTCCTCTGCCTCCATACAGAGTCTGCACCGCCCCATGTCACATTTCTCCATAGTGTACATGTGCTTATTTAGGCCGCAGTGCCCGGTAAGCACCCTTACCAAGTTGCGCAGTTGGTTCCTAGACAGCGCCAAGGCGCTCGAAGACGCCTTTTTGCTGAAGGCAATTTATATATACCTAAGTAAGTATTTAAGTACTTTTTTTTTATCTGGTTTTTATTGAGGCTTTGGAGAACTTTAAAAAGTGCAGAATAAAATACAAGTGCTTCGATATACACACAATCAGCTCCAAGAGCTGCTAGTGTGTCAAATAAAATAATAACAATACCAACCTTACCGGCATGCACCAAATGGTACTTCATACGCTGCTTCAAATTGTTGAATGTCTTCTTCAGGTCCTCCATGGTCATTGGCACTGACGACTCTCTGTTGTATTTCTCTAAGAGCTGGTTATAGCTGAGCCTTCTTACACTTTCAACTCTGAAGTTCAAGTCTCGACAGTCCCACAGACATGGGAACTCTCGGGCCATTTCAAGAAATCGGTCTGTTTTCGCATTATAGGTTCCAATCTGAAATAATAAAATATAGCTATATTGTTTGCTGAACTATTGAGATTTTTATTTAAAAAAATGTGTGAATAAAATGTTAAATACTAGCATGACAGAATTTTGTGACAGTTCTAGTAGCATCCTTAAGGGTCTCCTCACACCTATCGATGCGGATAGAAAAAGCTTGAAGTCTTGGCAATAAAAGCGACGTCTTACGTTGTTCGCTCGGCTCGGCTTGGTTTGGCAGACACCTTACAATGAGATGACATCTTTGTTCTCATTGCGTAGATATAAAGGTTTTTTCTGTCAGATATTGCGGATGCCGTGACGAATGGTGTGGGTAGACCCTAATAGTACTGTTATAGTACAATTCATTTTTTTTCAGTTCTGCTCATTTATGCGACAAAATAAGCCGTTATCGACTCCACGGTTTCAAAATAGCGTTTAAATGCAAGGAACTAACATCTCTAGACAAACTATAATTAGCTTTACTTATTCTGTGCTTTTTGGAAACTAATACTTCCACATCTGTTTTGATACCTGTTGTCTTGATTCGCTGGCTTTAGGCATAATATTATGCCATGTAGTAACTAGCTGAAGCCCGGACACCCTCTGCTTTAGTATTCCCATGGTCATTTGGTCACCTTCATTGTTGCACCTCTCTAAAAGCTGTTCAAAACAGCGCGCCTTCAACTCCTCATTCAAGAAATCAGGGTTCTTCGTGTCATAGAGACATGGGAACTCTTTTACCAACACTTTCCACCGGTAAGAGTGCGCCATGGCGTTATACTTTTGCTGTACTTCCTCACTTTCAGACTACAGATCAATATTTTACCAAGTTTCGACAAGAACGTAACGCTGTAGAAACTAGTGCACAGAACCATAGAAAATAAACAGACAATTTGGTTTAACAGTATATTCGATATTAAAAACAGCATAAACAATTCGTCTAAAATCAAAACAAATTAAAATAATAGTAGGATTCAGAAAGTCGGTATAAGCCTAAAAGGGCTGAAAGTCGAGTCCGGTTAATGTACGACCCAATAATGTACAGCCCAATAATTGGCGTCCACTTTTTTGGACGCGTATTATGGGGTTGTACATTATTGCCCTGTTCAAACAGTGGCTTCATATTATTGCCTCGGACCGAGCTTGTACACCCTGATAACGCTCAACCCAATAATACACGACCCAATAATTCGAATCCATTTAGTAGACGCCGATTGTTGGCCGCATATTATTGGCCCGTACCGAGAATGCTCGACCCAGGATTGCTCAACCCAAGAATGTACAGCCCAATAATTGGCGTCCACTTTCCGCTTCAGACCACAGACTATAAATATTTGACACATAGAGTGATATTCTAGGGATGAGCGACGATTTTTAAGTTTACGATTCAATAATGTTGCCATACGCAAAAAAAATTTGTGTACGATTCATTAATGTTGCCATGCGCCAAAAAATAAGCACTGTGCTGGTTATTTCATAAAGATCCTCCACACTCGTGCGCGAATCGCGGAGCGAAGCCGCGAACGCGAGTGTGGAGTCGAGTGGCTAATCAGCGAAATCCACTCCACACTCGCGTTCGCGGCTTCGCGCCGCGTAGTCTGCAGCAGGCTTATGACATTTTAATGGCAAATATAATTATTATAAAGGTCCCTCCACACTCATGCGCGAATCGCGGCGCGAAGCCGCGAACGCGAGTGTGGAGCCTAGTTCGCCTTTAGTTCGCTGTTTAGCGAACTAGGCTCCACACTTGTGCTTGCGGCTTCGCGCCGTGATTCGCGCATGAGTGTGGAGGGCCTTTTATGATTATAGAACCCGTACCAGACTACGCGGCGCGAAGCCGCGAACGCGAGTGTAGAGTCGATTTCGCTGATTAGCGAACCTTGACTCCACACTCGCGTTCGCGGCTTCGCGCCGAGATTCGCGTACGAGTGTGGAGGGGCTATAGGTTTTTTATGCATAAAAAGAATATTTTCATTATTTTTAGGAAAGAGTAAAGCTACGTCTCACATTATTTGAGCGCTCTAAATTTAAAGGGCCCTCCACACTCATGCGCGAATCACGGCGCAAAGCCACGAACGCGAGTGTGGAGTCTAGTTCGCTCAGCGAGCCCATATATGAATCTATAGTTTGTCAAAGGACTGTCTCATTTCAAACATAGACAGAGAGAATCATACTATCTTTGTCTTACACTAGTACTAGCACCTAAAAGAAAAGGATGAGTATAGTTTTTTTTGTTCTTATGTACTGACAATTTGGTTTGACCAACTATAGTATAAAACTGGATTAGGCAATAGTGGTGGGGGGAACTGTCAGAACGGGATAGTCTTGAGTATTTTTCAGTAGGAGCAGCAGAGAAAACGTTATAATTGTTTGTCCTTGTTTCAGTCTCACATTTTTTTTAAATTCACCAACGTAAATTTGTATGGTACAAATTTACTCGACCAATCATATTGTCGCATTACTCGCATTGCGTATGTTATGTCCCTCACGGGCGCACGCGGTAGGCCAATTCTATATGATCCTACCTTCTATGGGCGAGCCCAATTTAAAGGCTCCTGTACACCATGGCCCAGTGTAGGCCATTTCAAGGGACGCATTTATGCGTTAGAGGGAGCAAGTGATATTCCTATCTCATTCCACCGCATAGCTGCGTCCCTTAGACTGGTCTACGCTGGGCCATGGTGTACAGGAACCTTAATCAGATTGGCGAAAAATTGTCCCCGTCTGGACTGAAGTTAAGTATATTTTTAAAGTCATACAACACAATAGTGTGTTAGGTCTATTAGGTAGCTCAAACCAAATTGGCAGTAAATAAGAACCAAAAAAACTATACTCGTCCTTTTTTTTTGGGTGCTAGTACTTGTATGACAAAGATAGTATGATTATCTCTGTCTATGTTTGAAATGAGACAGTCCTTTGACAAACTATAGTAGCCAAGTCTTTGATAGAGAAAGATAGTCTTATTGCAATTCCTATAAGAGGAAAGAGAAAATAGTGCCATGCTTTGTCCTTATCACCGACCGGGTTTTTTTTCATGGTCGGGTTATGGCAGCATAGGTAGGAGGCGATGGCGAAATACCAATTTTTTTTTATAAGAGTGAAAGAGAAAAAGGATTACGCTGTCATACATTAACCTGTCAATACATGAATATACCCCTACCCCTCTTACCCCTAGTTGCTCGGTTTCATATCTAATACTACTATACTATGTCTAAAGCTCGCTCCAGACTACGCGGCGCGAAGCCGCAAACGTGAGTGTGGAGTCGATTTCGCTGATTAGCGAACTAGACTCCACACTCGCGTTCGCGGCTTCACGCCGCGATTCGCGCACGAGTGTGGAGGGCCTTTATAGTAGCCATGTTTGGTGAGAATATTGAATGCCTACCGCGGAAACCGAAGTTCGGAAATTGCAGGCAACTTTCTCTTTTACTCCAGTGAAGGCGTCATTAGGAGTGACAGAGAAAGATGCCCGCAATTCGCGAACTTCGGTGGGTACGGTGTTCACGAGGCCCTTTGAGTTAAGTTCATCACAGACGGAGCAATAATAAGGACGAGTCTACGCTACGCTACGCTAATCAGCGAACTAGGCTCCACACTCGAGTTCGCGGCTTCGCGCCGCGATTCGCGCATGAGTGTGGAGGGCCCTATATATCGGCCGACCGGACCGACAGAAATCTGCGAGTATCGCAAAGGACCACACACGCAACGATACCAAAATATATAATGTTGTTTAGCTTTTTAGAGCGCTCAAATAAGGGCCCTCCACACTCATGCGCGAATCACGACGCGAAATCGACTACACACTCGCGTTCACGGTTTCGCGCCGCGTAGTCTGGAGCGAGCTTAAAATGGCGGTGCGTCCGCACGGCTTGATATGATCGGTAAATTTTATCAGATTGGCGAAAAATTATCCCCGTCTGTATCAAAGAATATAATACTCACTGTCTGTATAGACCTTTAGGTGCATTCCGGTGATAAAGGTCCCTCCAGACTATGTGCGCGAATCGCGGCGCGACTTCGCAGAGAGAACATGTCGCGACGTTGACGTATGACTCAACACTAGCAAACTTCACGGCTATTTCGCAGTTTGGTTCGCGTCAAGATGGCGGAACAGCATCAGCTGATCGAGTTTAACTGCTAGTTATCTATGGCATCATTCGTGATTTAGCTATTTTTCTATTTTGTCTTGTTGTAAAACCGTAAAATATAGCCGCTTTATATAATATAATTATTATTTGTCTTGCCACATATGAGTCAAAATAGTGTGTAATGTGGAGTCTTTCCTAGTCCAGTTCGCGCTTCGCGTCTCCTTTGACGCGGGCTAATAAACCGACAAAAAACGGGGAACTAGGAGCGAAGGCGTGAACAATCTGCGAAATCGACGCCACACTTAAGGGCCCTCCACACTCATGCGCGAATCGCGGCGCGAATCCGCGAACGCGAGTGTGGAGGGCCCTTTACGTTCGCGGCTTCGCGCCGTGATTCGCGCATGAGTGTGGAGGGACCTTAAGAGGTTGTGGTTTTGGTATTATGGAAGGTAGAGGTAAGGAAATGAATCTTCATGTATCAAAAAGTGACCGTAAAAAACAGTAAATAGGCGGCGCCACCATACACTGAAGTACCTAGACCATACACCTAGTATTTTATATAGATGTGCACCCGTGCGACCGTGAGGGACAGAACATACGCAATGCGACAAAATTAAAAACAGGTTTTAACATTCCTGACAACATACCACAAACAACCTACGTAATTTCTAAATTGAATGATGTCTTTGACCATATTATAAAGAAGCCCAGCCTCTTCTGAGGCTGGACAAGCCAGGATACTATTGACCCTAGTAAAAGTTAGTCTGTTGTAGTTTTTTTAGAGAGCCACTTTGTTTAAAACTTAAAACCCTCTATAAATAAATAAAGATTTAAAAAAAAACCTACGTAATTTAGTCGGGTTATTTGCTGGCCCTTCCGCATTTCATCTCTACATTATTATACCTCATAATGTTCATGTCATAAGGGCGCGAATGATTCGCGCATGAGTGTGGAGGGCCCTATAGAGTCTCCTATATATTACAATACTCTTTGGTCACAGAGCCTACCTAGCGCCACCGGAGAGATTAGTAACTATTATTTAAAGCTCAAAGCGGACACTTTTGCAACAATTCTGCCATAAGAGATTGGCATCCTTTCTATACCATTGGTATAGCCATTGCAGAGTGCTTTATGCATAAACCTGCATAAACCTAGCATTACATACGCGTGCACCCGTGAGGGACAGAACATACGCAATGCGACAATATGATTGGTCGAGAAGATTTGTAGCCCACCATAAACCATACTAAATTTACAGTGCGGAATAAAAAAAAATGTGACAAGGACAAACAATACAGTTAAATCTCGCTCCACACTCGTGCGCGAATCGCGGTGTGAAGCCGCGAACGCGAGTGTGGAGCGAGCGTCGCAGATCTGCGAAATCGACTCCACACTCGCGTTCGCGGCTTCGCAGCGGCGCCTTCAGCCTCCTCCAGACTACGCGGCGCGAAGCTCGCACGAGTGTGGAGGGCTTTCTGGAGCGGGCTCTACATTCATGGTTAAAACGTATGATGCCGTAAATGACTAAGGCCCCATTCGCACGAGAGCTTACAAAGCGTTGCGTGTGGGACGCACCCATAAGTAAGAGCGAGAAAGCGATATCTCTTTCTCCTTCTTACTTATGGTTACAACAGTTCGATCAGCTGATGCTTGTATATACTATGTCTATAGGGCCCTCCGCACTCGTGCGCGAAACGCGGCGCGAAGCCGCGAACGCGAGTGTGGAGTCTAGTTCGCAAATCAGCGAAATCGACTGCACACTCGCGTTCGCGGCTTCGCGCCGCGTAGTCTGGACCGGGCTTGTGCCGCAAACCAAACTGCGAAATCGCCGTGAAATTGTGCGAGTGTGAAATCATATGTAAACGTCGCGAATGTTCTCTCCGCGAAGTCGCGCCGCTAATATTCACGCACATAGTCTGGAGGGCGATTACGCAACGCTTTTAAACTCTCGTGCTTATAGGGCCTAACTTTGATTAGGCCCCATAGGCACGAGAGTTTTTTTAACGCGCGTTAAAAAGCGTTTAGCCCGCTCCAGACTACGCGGCGCGAAGCCGCGAACGCGAGTGTGGAGTCGATTTCGCTGATTAGCGAACTAGACTCCACACTCGCGTTCGCGGCTTCGCGCCGCGATTCGCGCACGAGTGTGGAGGGACCTTTTGAATGACACAAATGGAAACGTGTGTGTTTATTCACACGATGGCGGTAGCGCTTTTTATCAAGCGTTGTTGGATTTTCAACTTTAAATCGAATTTAGTGCGGGCAGATTCAAGCGCTTTTTTAACGCCCCATTCGTATGAGAGCTTAAAAAGTGTCGCGTTAAAACCTGAAGCCCCTCCACACTCGTGCGTGAATCGCGGCGCGAAGCCGCGATCGCGACTGTGGAGTCTAGTTCGCTAATCAGCGAAATCGACTCCACACTCGCGTTCGCGTAGTCTGGAGCAATTTATCACTAAGGGCCCTCCACACTCATGCGCGAATCACGGCGCGAAGCCGGCGCATGAGTGTGGAGGGACCTCTAGATATTCTAGTTTATCGCAAGAGCGATAGGGAGGCAGATAGCGAAATTTCGATTTTCGTCTTTCGTGGTAGATCCTCTGGTAGATAGGACTGCAATGTAGGAAGTGTGTGAGCTATATTATATCCTACTCCGCAGTCCTGACTGCGGACTGCATTGTAATTTGTAAGAGTGTGACAACAGACTACTACACCGCACCGCGACCTTGGCCAAGAGCATGTCAGGCCATGCTCAATGTAGGGTTCCGTAGTTTTCCATCAGACACAATAGGCTAAACTAGAGCTATTAGTATAGAAGATTGTTAACAAAGGGATAAAATAAGACAAGGCAAATTTGCATAATCAGTAAGTATGGCCATGATTTTTTCCTTAGAACCTACTTTCAATCGGAGACTTTGCATGACTTTGTACTTTCATAACGAAAAACATAAAAATGCAATATTTATGAAAAAACATATTTTAGGAAACTGCAACAATTTTAAAAGGATTTGTTAATTAAAGTACTCGTAAAAGAAATCAGCGGGATTGCCTCTAATTTTATAATATATTTTACTTTTTCGTTCTAAAACTGCCAATAGTCAACGGCATTACTCATTCAGCCAATGAAACTGTTTTAGAGAAATTAAATATAAATAACAATAATGAAGACGTGAGTGGATGAACGTGCTATGTCACATTTTTCAGATTTTGATTTAAGGCGATAAATATGGATTTGAAGCTATTATAAATAAATAAATAATTAAATAAATATTATAGGCATTCTTAGGTACACAGATTGACTAAGTCCCACGGTAAGCCCAAGGAGGCTTGTGTTATGGGTACTCAGACAACGATATATATAATATATAAATACTTAAATACATAGAAAACACCCATGACTCAGGAAAAAATATCTGTGCTCATCACACAAATAAATGCCCTTACCGGGATTCGAACCCAGGACCATCGGCTTCACAGGCAGGGTCACTACCTGTTTACGGGTCTGACGGGTTTATATTAAAAATAACTCCAAATGTAAAAATATATGTGTTTAATATTTCTTGTGGAAAATGAGTAAGTGACGTTTGACATGCAAAAACACAAAAGAAGCTACTTACATTATCTTTTATATATAAACTGCCAGCATCCGCGGAGGTGTGCTTTCTTGTGAACATGCCCCCGGGCGTTGAAAGCTTGCCTTTCAACCAAACTGCTCTACGCAGGAAGTAAGTACATCATAACAGCGGGCCGCCAAGTTACTGAATGTGAAGAGGTATCTTCTCTTCTACGAGCACAACGGCGTCAAGTTGCAGAGCGTGTGTATATCACTCAGGCTCTGGTGGAAGGTTCCAAAGCTTCATTGATTTTTAAAAAGTTCTGCAATCTGTTTGGGGTCACTTATACCATCGACACTCGCGGGACGACCAGGTTTAGTGTTCATCCTATTCGTACACTTCCAAAATTGCTTAAAATCCTTTTTAGAGTGAAATGATGCCAACTTATCGAGCTTGATTTGATCCTGGTTTTTTTGGCACCATTTCAATCGGGATTTAAACAACTTTCTGCTCTCAGTCATGGCATTACCACCCGGACCCGGACCCGAATTAGGTCTATTGTACCACATCCACGCTTGAAACATACGTCTGGCCTCCCCGTGAGCCTAGCGGACATATTTATTCCAACCTATAACAGCTTTATTTCTATTACACTTCGCATTAGAGCTACTAATAACAGCTGAACGTCTCAAGTCTTCTATGATATTCATATACAATATATCAATAGCAGCCTTATGCTCATAATTTGTACATAACTTATTTGCACATGCACATTCATGGAAACAACAGGAAGATCTATGCTACTTAATCGCTTATGACATTCACTTGTGAACACGTCCCTCTGTTTCACATCTCGGTTACCCCAAATTACCTTATCTTTAACTATATGATCAAAAGACTGGATGTTTAAAATATTAAAATCGCATTCAATGATGAGCGGGTAGTTTTATGTACACAAAAAAGTTAAACTCTCCGTGGATGAAGGTACTAAGTTCGCAACATAGCATGTGCTTCCAATTTTACTCCGTTGACATGGAAGAACGTGTCATGTTTGGTTTGAATCATAGCATCTTCATCCATGTCGAGTTGTATTTAATTTCGCAAATAAGAGTAAAGTGTCAGTATTGCGATTAGGTTATTCTTCTGTTAAAACAGTATTTTTTTATTGAACTTGAATAGGTATATGACTATGTCGAAGACAAGTTTCGAAGTAATGGAATGTTAGATCATTGAGCGGAAACAAGAGGATAAAAACATACTAAGGCAATTTTTAACGTGGATGAAGGTGTTATGTACCTTTTTTCACAAAAAAATATAGTAATATGTATATTTCTAAAATAAGGATTAAATTTATTGGTCTATCAGTGTATAACTTGCATTTTCACAAAAACAACATCGTCATATCGATTGTTAAACATTTTTTACAGCTGAATAATACTCAAAATTATGTTTTTGTAACATAGCACGTTCATCCACTCACGTCTTCAATTGAATGATTAAAAAAAACCGGCCAAGTGCGAGTCGAACTCACACACGAAGGATTCCTTACCATTAACTATAAAAACGGTCACCCATCCAAGTACTGACCCCGCCCGACGTTGCTTAACTTCGGTCAAAAATCACGTTTGTTGTATGGGAGCCCCACTTAAATCTCTATTTTATCCTGTTTTTAGTATTTGTTGTTATAGCGGCAACCGAAATACATCGTCTGTGAAAATTTCAGCTGTCTAGCTATCACAGATCACGAGATACAGCCTGATGACAGACGGACAGACGGACAGACAGACGGACAGCGGAGTCTTAGTAATAGGGTCCCGTTTTTACCCTTTGGGTACGGAACCCTAAAAAAGCATATTTTATCATAAATTTTACTTTATTTACATAAATAATGCCAAATAACTCAAAAGTAGCACAGGAAAAACGGTTATTAAAACGGTAAGCGAAATCTACTCCACACTCGCGTTCGCGGCTTCGCGCCGCGTAGTCTGAAGCGGGCTATAGACATAGTCATGAATCTAGTATAACTGGATCGGTCATGAGGGGTGGGGAAAAATGACCGAACGGGATAGTCTTATGTATCTTTCAGTAGGAGTAGCAGAGAAAGCGCTGTTATTGTTTGTCCTTGTCATAGTTTCACTTTTCCACCGCTGCCACAACCGAGGTTGTGGCAAACAAATAAGTACGTGACATGTCATGTTTGTTCGTTGCTGGTTTAATTATCGTTGTTTTGTATGAAATTGTGCTTTCTCTTATGAAATATAGTGATGGTTAGCGTTTTGAATGCTTGAACTTTGATAAAATACTGGTGAATTGTTCTGTAATCGGCTGTAATAGTCGCTCTGGGCAAAAATATGAGATCATAACCTTTCACACGTAAGTACGGTATTTTACACCTTCCTCTTAACGCAATATGTGAGAATAACATCGTAAAATTACGTTACACTCAAAGCAATGTAGAATCAAACGATTACAATAAAAATATCACAATGATTTACGCAAATTAACAAAACATTATTTGTAAAATTATCCGCCCAAATTACGTAGGTAGGTAGGAATCTGAGGTCAGCCATTTTTAAACTTCTTCTTAATTAAGCTGCATAACAATCATGTTAGGGATACCAGATGAAAATATCATAATTTTATGGGTAATTTTGACCTCGAAGTTTTTTCGTACTTCTAATTCCAAAAAATAAATAAACAAATGTTGTGAAGATTAAATGTGGTGTACATTAATTGGTGTGATTGCGATTTGTGATTTCTTTAAATTAAAACCCATAATACATTTTATTTTACGTTTTATTTACTAAACATGTTTAGTTTTGTACCACCTGCGCGAATTATAGGCGGTATTTCATTGTTTATACGCCTAAAAAGAACGGCCCATTGACATTTTATTTATCAATTTTTTAATACCGTCAAACAAGCTAACTTTGCCTCCAGGGTAATCGCCCCAACGTGATATCAAATATTGGGGTAATTTTTACCAATATGGTATCCCCACGTTTATGACGTCATCTATGTCTATCCCTTACGGGCGCACGCGTATAGCTGGTCTATGTAATGCTAGGTCTATGGACATAGTACAGTAGTTACCTAATCCCGAGGGCCGCGATCGTGAGGGTGGAGTCTATTTCGCTGATTAGCGAACTAGACTCCACACTCGCGTTCGCGGCTTCGCGCCGCGATTCGCGCATGTGTGTGGAGGGCCCTTTTGAATGACACAAATGGAAACGTGTGTGTTTATTCACACGATGGCGGTAGCGCTTTTTATCAAGCGTTGTTGGATTATATTCATATGTATTATATTAAAAATTTAAATAAAACCAAAAAAAACATTTTTTTCTTCTTTTGGCCTCAGAAATGCGTGGTTAAAATCTTTCAGTTCCTCGTGTTACACCGTGTATATGAATGGGCCCTGGAGGGAAAGTACCTCAAAACCTTAAGTTAGCTCATTTTGCTTAAAGGAAACATTCTTTTATTTTTGAAAATAAACAAAACTGCGTTCAAAGTTTTTTCATTTTTTTTTCAATTTTGCTTGTCTAAAAATATTCTTGAATACTAAATGTTTGATTTTAATGATATTTTGTACGACGGACGAGTGTTGAGGCCGCTCCAGACTACGCGGCGTTCGCGCACTAGAGGGGGCTTAATGTATAATGTTTTTTTGGATGCTGTATCGAATAGAAGAATAAAATAGCAGGTGTTTATTTTTTTTTTCCCGGGTGAAACAAGCGAATTTCAAAAAATCTTTGAATGCAGTTTTTTTTCTTTTTAAAAATAAAAAACAAGAAAGTAAGTCAGAGTAGCGTATTTTAATATTTGGCGCCCCGGGGCCATTAATTGGGTCCCAGCCGCCCCCCATGGGCCCCATGACATGACCCATGAAGTAAACACAAAAGCATGATTTTTTTCTTAGTGCCTTTCTGCCGAACTTGGAATCGAACCTACCATTTACCTTTGAGCAAAATGAACTTAAGGTTTGAAGGCACTTTCCTTCCAGGGCCCATTCATTCTTTCCACGCTGTATACATATATGTATATATATAATTATTAAATTAAAATAAAAAATAATCTCGCAACTCCATCTAAAATCTAAATACAAAGATATAATATATTTAGGTATAGGTAATTTCAGCTGTAACAGAAGTTGTAACTAGGTAGGTAATTAAATAGTTCGTTGAGAGCTCTACAATTTGTATTGAGAGTAAAATCTCTTTTTCCAAAAAAAGTGACTAGTGAAGAAAAATCTGCAACGATTTTGATAGCATACGCAGTGCAAGTGTTATTTATTTTATGTCATTTCATAGAAGTTTTACGTTTAAAATAAGACTTGTCTAACTTAGTCTAGCGTATTTTAATATATGGCGCCCCGGGGCCATGGGTCTCTGCCTCCCCCTATGACCCATGAAGTAAACACAAAAGCATAGTTTTTTCTCAGTGCCTTTCTGTCGAACTTGGAACTTGGAATCGAACCTATTGCCAATCGTGCATAAGGGTGTCTGCATAAGGGTCTCCCCAAATATATTGACGCGGAATCCTCTAAAGGGGCCCACTGACTATCAGTCCGCCGGACGATATCGGCCTGTCAGTTGTTTGGAACTGTCAAATTTTTGTTCTAACTGACAGGCCAATATCGTCCGGCGGACTGATAGTCAGTGGACCCCTTAAAGCCGATAATAGCGAAATACGCAATAAGAGCGAAAAAGGCATCGGCCCGTCGGCAGCTAGGCGTCGCGTCGGCCGTTGCGTGCCGAGCCGAATGACGGCTTTTTCGCTCTTATTGCGCAGACATAAAGGTTTTTTCTATCGGCTTTAGCCGAATCCGCGTCGATACATCTACCTACATGTATAGGTATAGGTACCTACAGCCGAAGGCAAAAATATCGAACCAGACAAATGGTTCAAAAATATGTGAACACGACTTTATTGTCTAAGGTGTAAGAGCGTACACATATTTTTGAAACTTTGGGAATGTATATATATTTATGCCCTTGACTGTACATTCTCCATCATGTTCATCTACATGTACATCTCCCTACGGAGACCCTAAGGCCGGAGGCCCGGAGCGTCCGATTGCGGTGTGCTGCTGCTGCCCTTTGAGGCTCAGGTCGAACTGCAGAAGAGCAGAGCTTAATAAGAGGAAAGAGGACGGCCGCTTCTCCATACAAACGTAGTCATCATCTTCCTCTCTGAATATTGACATAATGGAAAATATTTTTGCGTAATTTGATTCAGATTCAGATTCAGATGTTTTATTGGTAAAAGGCAGTAATTTTACAAGTCAATAAATTACATAATATCTATGCTTAAATAATTTTACATTTGAGGTAGGTACTAACTAATTATTGTTACATATTTATATTAATATTATATATTTACATTCATTTCATTATTATATATTTATATCTAATAATTAATTACTTGTGATTCGTATGGATTAGTGATGATATCTACTTTATGATTTGAAAAAATCATCAGTGCTATAAAAGGCCATGCTTAGGATAGGAGATTTATTGTTTAAGTTTTCTAAGAAAGGTTGCATCACTTGGTGAATTTTTTATATCTGCCGGAAGAGCATTATAAATTTTAACGCCATATACAGTGAGCGACTTACGCGTCTTGGCCAGGCGCGCGCTCGGCGCGAGCAGTAGGTGCGGAGTGCGGACGGCGGCGCGCGTCGCAGCCAAGAAGCTGCGCGCTGCTCATGTATGAGCTTAGATTCAGTCTGACGTACTTGCAAGCCTCAAGGATGTAAATGCTATGCAAAGTTAAGATTTTGAGTTTTTTAAATAATTCTTGCGCCGGGTAATCAACAGGTTTTCTAGTACCCGGATGGCACGTTTTTGGATTTTAAAGATCTTGTCGCGATCAGCTGCGGTACACCACAAATCGATACCGTAGGTTAGAATGGAATGAAAATATCCATAGTATGCTTTCTTTATATTATCTACAGACAGACTGGGAGCCAGCCTAGATAATGCATAGGCATAGGACGCTGAAGACAGCTTGTTACAAGTTTCATCTATATGTGACGCCCACGTTAGCCCCTCAGCAATTACAATTCCTAAGTATTTTACGCTATCAACTTGCGGCACAAGTACATCGTTCAAACTTATGTCGAGCTTTGTGTTGTTAGTTTTGCGCAGCTGAAAGTGAATTATATTCGTTTTATCTACGTTTAGACACATACCATTGACTGTGAACCAGCGAGATATTAGTTTCATAACTTCTCCCAATTTGAATTTTAAGTCTAAGAAATTCTCTGCATTAACTATGATGCATATATCGTCCGCGAACATAACATACTCTGGGCCGATACATGCTGATGTGATATCATTGACGAGCAAAAGAAACAGGTAATTTCCCATTGTCGAACCTTGGGGAACAGCAGCATAAGCCATGGTTTCCAGCTTAGACTTTGCATTTAAAACGTATGTACACTGCTTACGATTCCTTAAAAATGATTCAATTAATTTGTGAAATTGGCCTTCGATACCGTATCGAGATTTGATGTATATTAACCATACCATAGCTATGTCCCTTCGTTTGACTTTTTTGATTAATATTGTGAAAATTAGAAGCGAAAAACAAAATCTATCAAATTTGTGAATGCTCCTAACTTATAACAATTAAAAATTCGAAAAAAATCAAACGTAGGTGTAGCTGATACCAATGAGTGCTATTGTTTTTTTGCTCACCAGTTGATGGCGCCTCTGTTGATGGTGGTCCAAAAGACTAAAGAACAGCTGTCAGTCATTGAAGTGACATTTGACATTTCGAACTATGGAAAAGACCACCATCTACACTAGCGCCCCTAGCGGCGAATTCATACGCGTTAGCCCTCATTGTGTCAAAATATTTTTAAATAGAGGGTATTTGACTACTAGTCAAATCAGTTTCTTTTTTCAAACTGTCAAAACGATTTTGCTACTATGGAATTTATATGAAACACTAGCGAGTGTGGAATCTCGTTCGCCAATCAGCGAAATCGACTCCATTGGGGGAGCTTTACAACGACCGTCGTGTATGATCGTGCGAACACTGCTTAATAAAATCAAAGATATAGCTGGTCAAGCAAATCTTGTCGTTAGAAAAAGGCGCGAAATTCAAATTTTCTATGGGACGACATCCCTTCGCGCCTACATTTTTTAAATTTGCCGCCTTTTTGTACTGACAGGATTTGCTTGACCAGCTATATATACACGGTGCCCATGAGGAAAGGGAAAAAATTGAACTAGTCATTCCTGGGGTCATAACGAGTAATAAATGTTATTACAACCTAGGTCGAATTATGCCTTTTAATTTTTAAAATTTTTCATACATAATAAATACATAACGTTTGCTTCTCTAGTATAAAAGTGCCTTAGGACGAGCTGGCAACGTTTATTATTGCTATCTCTTTTCATATTTTTACGAGGCAATGATGGAGGCATGATGGAATGGAGGCAATGTCATGAAGACTTTTTTGGGCATAGATTATTCAAAGCCGGCAACAATTACCCCACTGAATATTTAATCAAAAGGTTGGTTAATACAAAAATACGAATACGAATTATGACGTCTCTTCGTCTTTCTTGCTTCCTGTTTTGTAATATGAGTTAAGCATGAGGCGATTATCCACTAGATGAATCGTCTAAAATTAATACAAATTAAAAATCTTTACTTACACATCACGTAACAGAATAAGTTTCAAAGATTTGAAACTGCAGCAGCGCAGAATGAGAATCTTAAGGGGGAAATTCAAAAAGCTAGTGGGGGTAACGGCACACGGCACCACTTTTCAGCCCGGCAACATCGGGTTTCTAGGAGCGACGAAGGATCCCACTACACGGATCAGAAGTCAAACTGCGGTCCGCAATTTTTGCAAACGGAACTTCACTGAGAGTTCGGTCTATTAATTTATTATGTTCATGTCAATTTTATATAAATAAAACTGTAAAGTATAGCAAACATCGTTTATTTTATTTTTTTAATAGGCGTATTGACAGAATGTCATAATGAACCAAAAAGCAAGTATTGCTTCAATTTTTTTTAATGGCTGAATGCCATGATGCTGTGTCACAAATATATGTGAAATGGAAATTAAAAAAAAAAATAGCCACAACCGAATACAGAACCTCCTCCTTCTATGAAATTGAAGTCGGTTAAAAAGAGCTACTTTCCGGCCTAGGTCTGCAACTATGTACGAAATTTCATTAAATTCCTCTCGTCTGGCCGCGCCCGAGACGTGATACTTTCCAGCCTAATATAAAGAACATAATATCAATATTTCATTGCATGTTTGAGAAATAGTACATTATTGCAGAGGCCGGGACAGGGCAATTTGTGGACCCTATCACTAAGACTCCACTGTCCATCTGTCTGTCTGTCACCAGGCTGTATCTCATGAACCGTGATCGCTAGACAGTTGAAATTTTCACAGATGATGTATTTCTGTTGCCGCTATAATAACAAAAAAAAATGGGGCCGTTTGCCGTTTATTGCGTAATGGTACGGAACCCTTCGTGTGCGAGTCCGACTCGCACTTGGCCGGTTTTTTGCTTCATCATCTAAACGGCAAATGGCGGCCACTTTTTCCGTTTAGCTAATGAAGGCAAAGGTAAGTAATATAAAACTATACGCATCACAAATAATCTTCATCTTCTCAAATGTTTTTTTCGCCCAAGTCAGTAATCTGTTATAGATGGAATCATATCAATTGAGCTAATGCACTTACCTGTTTACTCAAAGAGTCTCAAGAATACAATGCCATTAAGTGGTAAACCACAAATTAGGATAACTACCTCGTAGTAAAAGCAGATTATAACCGCCTTGATATGTTAGTATAGATTAACGACTCTATTTATTTAAATAGGCTACAAAATACACTAACTAAATAATGGCTAACATAACTTTATTTGCATTTTACAACCGTCGACACCCAAAACGAATGCACTCTGTAGAAAACCATATGTTACAACATGTTTTTATTTTAGACCATTTTAACCCCAATCAACAAGGAATAAGGTTAAAATAGTAGATTGTGTTACAAGGGAGCAAAATGACATATTTACGGCGAGGGCGTACATTGAATCTTAAACGAAGCGAAGGATTCTATAATAGAATCCCGAGAGTAACGAAGATTCTAAAGTAGAATCCTGAGCGTAGTGAGGGATTCAAGTGTGTTACGCCCAAGATGGAAATAATTTTGCTACCATGTGACACATACTGCTTTTCACATCACCTATGAGGTAATTATGATGTTTAAAAATATTATTTAAGCTAAAAAAATAATGTGCAATTGTTTTTAAATAGTGTCCTAGAACAGAAAAGTGTTACTTTGATCCCTCCTAGCAGGGAAGAAAAGTGCCACTTTGATCCCTCCTAGCAGGGAAGAAAAAACCCTTTTTCGAATTGGTGATGTGAAAATTGAATATACATGCGATGCACTTCTAACTTATTTTGTAAGTAACTAGTTGGCGTGGCGGCTACGAGAACAAAAGCGGATAATAGTATTGTAATAATACGATGCCATTGTTAGTACAGGTGAGTGCATTAGCTCAGTTGATATGATTGGATCTATAAACAAAGCCATTGTCTCTATTGTAACGGGCTCCAAGCTTCCAACTTTGGCACGTGGCAAAGCACCGTTTAAAAAACAACTGAATCGCGATAGTACTAAAGTTGTAATCTTACGAGCGCTGTGTATTCTCGCCTATATCGGGGTGGTCGACCGAACCATCCACATTACGCAACCGTGTTATCTTGAATGAGCTGTCAAAAAGATTTGAACTATAGTACTATCGCGATTCAGTTGCTTTTTAAACGGCATTGTTGCTTTGCCACGTGCCCAAGTTGGAAGCTTAGAGCCCGTCACAATAGAGACAATGGTTTTTGTTTAACAGATTACTTAGGTTTATGATGTATTCTTAAGCTAAAAAATGATTTGAGAAGATGAAGACTATAATTAGATTATAAATTGGGAAATAAAAAGGGCAAGAATTTTGTTATAGGTACTGATTTATACAGAAATTAATTGGTAGACTAATCAATCAAAATAATCTTAGAAAGAAAAGTCGTGAAAGTGAGAGTGAGAGTCGGACTCGCGCACGAAGGGTTCCGTACCATTATCTATTGTTTTAAGTATTTATTGTTATGGCGGCAACGGTTGTATTCACATTTGTCAAGGCTTCACGTGACGGCCGCCACACATCAGGCGGGGGCGCGGACGGGGATGGGAGTAATCTATATTATGATATTCCCATCTGTGCCCTTGGGGACTTGGGAATATACAGAGATAAAAAGGTAAAATAAAAATGTTAGCCTAGCTAGGTCCATCGTATTGTCATGTCAATTGAAGATCTAACACCGGTTGTCGTTTTTGAAGAAGGTGGAGACACGGCGGGCGCCGGTAGAGTTGTAGAGGGCGCTGGTGTCCGCTCTGCAGGGGCGAGGGACGGGGCGGGGGCGCAGGGGGCCGCGCTGGTCCCACTGCTGCTGGAGGTTGCCTGTAAATGATAGGATCGGTATCAGATGCAGTAGACGTGATTGCGGACAGTGTTGGTGGATTTGGTCAAAAACTTTTAATTTATTTAAATAATAGCCGTGTATAGTTTTTACAAGAATTCATTTTAATTTAAAAACCGGTCAAGTGCGCGTCGGACTCGCTCACGTAGGGTTCCGTACCATTATGCCAAAAACGGCAATAAATCACGTTTGTTGTATGAGAGCCCCACTTAAATATTTATTTTATTCTGTCGTTAGTATTTGTTGTTATAGCGGTAACAGAAATACATTATCTGTGAAAATTTCAACTGTCTAGCGATCACGGTTCATGAGATACAGCCTGGTGACAGACAGACAGACGGGCAGACAGACGGACAGCGGAGTCTTAGTAATAGGGTCCCGTTTTTAGGGTTCCGTAGCCAAATGGCAAAAAACGGAACCCTTATAGATTCGTCATGTCTGTCTGTCTGTCCGTCCGTATGTCACAGCCACTTTTCTCTGAAACTATAAGAACTATACTGTTGAAACTTGGTAAGTAGATGTATTCTGTGAACCGCATTAAGATTTTCACACAAAAATATAAAAAAAACAATAAATTTTGGGGGCTCCCCATACTTGGAACTGAAACTCAAAAAATTTTTTTCATCCAACCCATACGTGTTTGATCTATGGATACTTGGATAGGTCTTCAAAAATGATATTGAGGTTTCTAATATCATTTTTTTCTAAACTGAATAGTTTGCGCGAGAGACACTTCCAAAGTGGTAAAATGTGTGCCCCCCCCCCCCTGTAACTTCTAAAATAAGAGAATGATAAAACTGAAAAAAATATATGATATACATTACCATGCAAACTTCCACCGAAAATTGATTTGAACGAGATCTGGTAAGTAGTTTTTTTTTAATACGTCATAAATCGTAAACCGCAATTTACCTTTCACTCACGTTTCGCATAAAAAATACATTGTTAAATGATGTAATGTACGAAACCCTCGGTGCGCTGGTCCGACTCGCACTTGGCCGGTTTTTACCATTTGGGTACGGAACCCTAAAAATGGTTAACAACGGATTCATTTATTTTTAATTATATATTTCTGTGACATGTTACTTTTTTATTTTATTTTAGATTTTATGACAATTGTTTTATTATTATTATTTTGGTTAATATCTAAATGTATATATGTATGTATATGATTAGTCCATGGTGCACACGGCAAAAAAGTGCGATACGGCAAATAATAATGATAGAATTTCCTTTTGTGCAGTTGTTCCTTTTGACTCACAAATTAATTTAGGAAGGGGAGCCAATCGAATTTTTGATGCAAAATTTTGACTTGGGGGGAGCCCCCCGAAATTTTTTCGTATAACTTAGGGATGCTAAATTCATTTCTGATATTTAATTTATACTGTTTTACATAAATATTTTGGAAAAAATGAAAAATAAAAATTTGCTATTTTATTTTTTTCCAAATAAATGCCCAATTTTTTCTTATTTTAATAATACACACAAAAATAAAATAAAAACATGAAATAACCCTATTGTTCATCGTTATAAAAAGTTTACACATGGCATATTTATTCTAAAAAATGCAGATAAAATAAGCCCATATGAGCCTCTTGAAAGCCAGGCTTTCAAGGAAATAGGCAGGCGTCCGGTTTTTTTATCCCATAGCTCAGTAGGTACTTAGTCCATCGCTTTCACCCAATAAACTACTTCATTTTAGATTTCATGATGGAATCTAAAATAAAGTAGGACTACACCCTGGCGGGTGCTGCCACTGCGTGGGTCCCATGACATGGGCAAGGGCAGCATCCGCTCGGTGTACCTCTTACATTTCATTAATGCGTCAAAAGGGCCTCTACGTGTTGGCTTCGGCTCCGCGCACGCCTCCCAAAGGTCCGGAACACCATTGTTCTGTGATGGGAAAGACATACTTAATAATAATAAATATTCGGATAAAATAATACCCTTCGGAGAAACCGAGGGTTTTACCTATGCAATTGCGGACGAAGTTATGATGACGAATAACTATCAGAAATATATCCTGAATGAAAAGAATCACTCGAGCATATCATTTCCGGTTGTTCTCATCTTGCTAACGGAGAGCACTTGCACAGACATGAGGGCTGTACCGAAAAAAAAACTGTAAACCTCAAACGAAAAATTGATGCAACTGATAAGGATTTTTGGAATTTAAGATTTCTATAATATGAAGCTACTTTTAATTTAAATAATTATCAGTTTTTTTTATAATTAAATTTTCTGATAAGAAACTTTTTTCCTAGCGCATTCAGTGGCAGCTTTTTACTTTTACGGAGCTGTTTTTCATATTTGCCTGCACCATCCTAACACTTGCTGGAGTTGTTAAAGTTTTTTGGCTGTTTTATCCTTTTCTTTTAATACACTTGATGATTTTGGTTGTCGTTTAAGTGTTTATATAAAAAACGTATTATTGATGTTTTAACACTCCCTACAAACTAAGTACTTCTTTTAGTTTCTTACACTGTATTCCAAGTACCTACCCAACATATTTATGCATAATCAACCATTCTATGTTGTTGTCGACACCGGTAGTCCTTAAGACTGACGGTGATTAGTTTGACTCTGAATGAACATTATTCATGTTAATTAGTGGTAAGCGGTGTGGGCCACACATATTGTAGACATTGTAGTAATTAGTATAATATGTATTACTTGTAGTGGCTGTTTGTTAACCTAAATAAATTGAAAAAAAAAAAACGGTGCCGAGGTGTGGGCCCGTGCGGCCGATTCTCGAGTGCGAGTTTCGCCATAATCGCCAGGCGAGTATCGTATAAAAATGTTTACATTCATGCGAGAAATATAAACTCGCCTACGATAATGTCATTCGATACTCGCACGGAGATTATCGCCAGGCGAAGTAGTTTACACGAGGAGCCGCATTCTAGAGAGATATTTGCTTACGATTTCTCGACTCGTCTAAACTCCTTCTCGTATGACATTTTTTCACGTACGTGCGAGTATTGCACGAACTCGCACGAATCGGTCCGAGCCGATTTTCATACGAGTTTTGCCAGTCAACTTAAGTGATTAGTTGCTAATCATTTACCACTAGGTATACGTATAATGTAAATATTAGTAATAACAGCCTCTTGCAATGCACTCATGATGACGACTGAAAAGCATATAAACTCGAAATACGATTCTCGCATTTAAGTTTTGTTTACACGGAGACATCCAATCATCAAAGGCGAGGAGATTATCTCCCCTACTTGTACGATATCGTACGTAAAGTTTACATCATGCCATTTTTTTTTCGTGCTACGATAATCGCATGGTCGAGGCGAGAAACTCGCACCATGTAAATGGGCCTTAAACACAAGCTTTCAAAGTCAGAGCGTTCTCCGTACATTATGGGCCCGTCCGTGTATAACAGACTACCCGCAGCGGTCAGAGATGCAGCATCCACCGCTATTTTTTTAAATGTAGACTGCGAAAGTGGCTTCTAAATTTAGCTTTGTACAGCGTCGAGAAGTTTTTTAAACTACCGTACACATAAGTTATCAATGTACTTAATACACGCTGTGTTAACTTATAATGTTACGATCGCATTGTAATGAATAATGAATATGTATAATTAATAATCTGTATGAATAATTTCGTTTGATATATTGGTTTACATTTGTACCTATTGTGACTTGTAACTTCGGCGTACTTCGGTAAATAAAGATTTGTATTTGTGTTTGTAATCCTTATTACGTATTTTCACGGAAACGTTGGTATTCGTCATGCTACTTCAGTCAAGACTGACTGAAATAGCATGACACGTTCGTACGTTTCCGTGAACTTGATAAACATTAATAAACATTACAGGGACATTCTTACACAGATTGACTAATCCCACATACAAAACATCCATGACTCAGGTACAAATAGCTGTGCCCATCACTCGGGACATCATCGGGATTCGAACTCAGGACCATCGACTTCATAGACAGGATCACCACCCACTAGGCCAACCAAGCCCCCATGGGCCGGCTCAGCCGGCTGCCGGGGGCGCAGTCGAATGCTGATAGTGATCCTGCGGCGCTCCTCTACAAGGCGGAGTCGACATTCGTTGGTGGTTTTAGACGGTAGTCCTACGTTAAAAAAGAAAAACGGCCAACCAAGCCGGTCGTCAAAATGGTAAAGGATTATGCACTACACCTGTAATCTACCCCGTGAACTTGAGTAATACCTACCTCTGGTAACAAGGCGAGTAAGAGTATTGTGTCTATCTGTTTTTGAGAGACGTCATCATGCTCGCTTGTATAACTATTCGCATCTTCCCCTGCAACTGGCGACTGGCACCTGGCACGAAGACGTCAGACGGCGACTCAGCAGAGACTCATTCTGGCTGCCTGTATCAGCTCCTGAAATTTGAGGTAAATTTCCATTAGAATCGTCGTTTAAAGTGATTTTATCAGTGCAACATGAACTTGTATTTACTTTCATAACTACATTGCAAATATTGCAATTGACTAATATCACTACACTACTGGTGAGCGTCAGGATGGCGGGTTGACATATATCTTGCATTATACCTACCGCACTAAAAGTATGCAGTTATATTGTACCTTCAGTGTACCTCTGTAAATATATTCATATTTAAATAAATAAAATAAAAAATAAACCTTTAATAGAAATCAGTATATCTATCCCTAAAACGACCTAAGCTCAAAACAAGGCTCAAAACCTGACGTCAGGTTGGCGGGTGGACTTATGAAATCTCGTATTATTTCAAGCAAAATGTATGTAGTTATATTGTACCTTCGCTTCAGTGTACCTTCAATAAAAACCATTGTAGGTATACCTCTACCTAAAACGAGACATTTAAAAAGTAAGGGTTATTGGACACAACTTACTTTTGGAAGAGGTAAAGCTATTTTTTTTTCATGTAGTTTAGTATCTTGCCTATTATTACCAATCAAAACTTTACATCTAAACATTCTAAACCCATCCATCCAGAAAATATAAACTTTTCTATAAGACGTTTTTCGTCTCAGAGTGTACTAGTAGTCCATCATTTGGATTTGTTGATTTTTGAGTTTTGACCGAACTTGGTTTGTCATGGGCGGCACCTATCATTTACAGCCTCAAACAAACAACCAAAACCAAGTATTTGGTCAACAATCAACAACAAAGTCCGAATGATGGACTAGGTAGGTACTCGTACACTGCTACGAAAATCGTCTTATAGAAAAAAAAAAAATTTCTGGATGACATGGGTTAAAGCTTTGATTGGAATGATTGGAAATAATAGGCAAGATACTAAATTACAATTATAGTACACAATTGTATTTCTTTCATAGGGTTCTATCATCCATACTAATATTATAAATGCGAAAGTCTGTCTGTCTGTTACCTCTATACGCTTAAACTGCTGAACCGATTTAGTTGAAATTTGGCATAGAGATTTTTTGAGTCCCAGGGAAGGTCATAGGGTAGTTTTTATTCCAGAAATCACCCTCAAGGGGGGTTGAAAATTTGTATAGGGAATCAATAAGCACTGAACCGATTTACATCAAATTTGGTATGGAGATACTTTGATTCCCGGGGAAGGTTATAGGTTATAGGTGTTCGCGTTCGTTGGGATGTAGGGGCACATTACTTAGCACCCTCTCCCTCAGATACCTGTCGCACAACCTCTCCAAGGTTTTCAGCATGAAGGAGGTCAGGCTGATGGGCCTAAACGATTTAGGATCCGAGTAGTCGCCTTTACCTGGTTTCGGTATGAAGATCACTTTGACCTCTCTCCATCTTTTCGGCACATATCTGTGAGCCAGGCAGGCGCGCAGAACGATGGTCAGCTTCAGGGTGAGATGCTTCCCGCCCCATTTGAGTAGCGCAGGGAAGATCCCGTCCGTTCCTGAAGACTTGAAGGAGTCAAAGCTGTTTATGGCCCACTGCGTGCGCTGCAGGCTGATTACCTCGTGTGTCTGTAGCCACTCGTCCTCTGTCGGAGTAGTCTCCTCTTCCTCCAGACTCACTGGGTGCGATATAGCGCAGTCCGGGAAGTGTGTTTGCACCAGGACCCGCTCCGCTTCCTCCGGTGAGTTGGTGAGAGAGTTGTCTGGCTTACGCAGGGATCCTAAGGTAATAGTCGAGTTGGTGGAGAGGACCTTCCTTACCCTGTTAGCTTGCATGGTGGTCTCAATGTCAGTACAGAACTTGCGCCATGAGTTTGTGCTTCTGTACCTGAGACGTTTTTTGTACGCGGCCTTGGTGGACTTGTAGTTATCCCAGTCCTCGTCGGCGCCAGTGTTCATAGCTCTGTTGAGTTGCCTCCTCATCTTGCGCCTGAGTCTCTCCAGCTCAGGTCCCCACCAGTTGTTCTTCTTTCCGCTTCCTGTCGGTGGGGTGGATAAAGGGCATGCCTGTTGGTAACAATCCAGGATAGTGTTCGTGAGGATGTCTACCTGTTCTTCTATTCTCGCTGTGCCTTCCAATTTGAGGGGACCCCCCTGCTGTTCCAATGCTGCGCTTAAACGCAGGGTGTAGAGGTCGCGATTCGTCCTACGTGGGTTCCGCCAAGGCACTGCTGTGAGTGTTTTTACCTGAATGTCAAATCGAATCCACCTGTGGTCTGAGCACGACACCTCCTCTGATACATGCCAGTCCGAGACGAGTTTCGATGCCTCTTCGGTCGCTAGGGTCAGATCAATGATTGTTCTGCTCCGTCTGTTTATGAATGTCGGTTGTGAACCTGTGTTAAGGAGGTTAAAGTTTGTGGTGAATAGGTATTCGACGAGCTTCTTACCTCTCTCGTTACCTGTCTCCATGCCCCATAGGGGGTGGTGTGCGTTTGAGTCGGTAGCCACGATGAGTTCGAGCCCCGCCTCTTCGCAGTAGTTGACCAGCCTTGTCATGTCGTGAGGTGGTGGGTCGTCCGCCTCCGGCATGTACACAGAGGCTACGACCATTTCCTGCAGGCTGGAGTCTTGCGCCCCGTGCAGCCTTATGGCACACAGGTCTCTGGAACAGAAGCTCGTTAGAGGTTGCGCATGTATATCATTAGTTGTGTATATGCAGGCCCGGGGGTTGTCCGGACCCGAGTAGACTGTTAGCTTACCTCCTAAGTTACGGAGCCCGCAGACAGAGCCTCTTCTGACCCACGGCTCCTGGATCAGAATTACGGCTGTGGTGTTGACCTCCAACCACTTCCGGATCTGTGCCGTCGCCGTTTCGCTGTGGTGGAGGTTGGCTTGGAGGAACTTACCAGTCGGCGAAGGGAGCTCCACTACTGGGATCACCCTCCTCCATCGGTTCCTCCTCCTTGCCGATGGCCAGCTTACCTAGCCCCTGCGCGCATTCCCCTTCATCCTCCGAGGAGACAAGGAGAAGTTCTTCTTCATCCTTCTCGGAGACGGGAGCGGACTGCGCTGGGGCTTGGGACTCAGGTACCCGGACTTCGTCCACAGGTGCCTGCGTCCCCTCGGTAGTGACCATGGGCTCGGGTGGTGCAGTGGTTCTGTCGTCAGTGGTGACAGTGCTACTGGCGGGCGGCTGCTCCGTGAACTTGCCGCGCTGCCCCTCGAACTTCACGTACACCGACCCCAGCATAAAGCCGAGCCGGCGCCCGCGGTCCATCAGGGGCTTCACGGCCGTTTCCGGAACACTGACGACAGCGAACGTTTCCGTTCCCTGCACCTCGCGCCGGTTGAGCAGCCAGCGGTCTATTTCCGCCCACGGGTTCTGGTAGCGAAGGGCTCTGCCTACTTCGCCGAAGTCTTCCCAGACACCCGGGAACAGGATGCCGCAGCGTACTCGTTTGGGCACCTCGCTCTGGCGCTTGACCACTACCTTCTCCCCCTTATCGAGGGTGATGGTAGCCGCGCTGCGCTTGAGCCATGCCAGTGTGGCCTGGTCCTCGCACCACAACCTAAGGGAGCCGTTAGCCAGTGTTGGCTTGCCCCTAAAGATCGGGCCTGCGGGAAGGCGTTCGGTGGGCTGCTTAGCTTCCTTCGAGAGAAGGGCTAGCAGTTGCCTCTGGACTTCGTCCGACTGCTGTGAGGTCAGGTGTCCTGAGGTGGCAGTGGTCACCGCCACCAGCAGGTCAGCCTTTGCAGCCTCCGCATAGTCGGCGCGGAGGATTTCACCAGGCGCTTCAGTCCTGTTTCTTAGGCTCGCCTCTGGGAGATATGGTCTCATCCAGACGAGCCCTCTTGGCAGACGACCGGGCACCCTGGTTACTCCCTCCTTCAGCCCTGGTCCCTGGCGCGCCCTTTGCCTTGGTGGGGGCACGGTTTGTAGCTGGTGGTCCAGCTGTTGTCCGCGTCTTTCCCTTCCCAGGGGCGCCTTGTGGGGGCACTGAGGCGGTGTTTAGAGCCGCTTGGCGCAGCTTCCTTAGTTTCCGCCGCTGCTGCTGCCCGGGGAAGGACATAGGATAGTTCTCACCTCAGAAATCATCCCTTAAGGGGGTGAAAAGGGGGGTGGAAATTTGTATGGAAAACTATTAAAACGGATGTATGTAAGTACATATTATGTCGATGAAATTCGCATGGAGATAATATTTTTAGTTGCGAGGAAGGTTGTAGAACAGGTTTTATTTCCAAAATCATCCCGTAAGAGTGTAAGGGGGTTCTCTTCTCTTCTCTTCCCTTCTCTTCTCTTTTCTTCTAACACTTAACGTGCCGCTGGTAGTGTATGATAGATGCAACTCAAGACCTGGAACACCTGGAGTGCTGCTGGGTGCAATGGATCAGGGGTAACACTCAGTATGACTACAAGCTCTTTTGATCCTTTTAAATCTTGCAGTTGTACACATACTCTAGAAGAAGGAGAGAGGCATCCATAGTCTACAGCAACTGCTTAACATCAGGCGGGCCATATGTTGATATACCAGTCTGCCCCACATTGACCTTAAGTCATTAACAATGTTGTTACATGACCATTATAAATTATCATAAAATAAAATTATTAAGTACTTATTATTTTTATTTATATCTATGCAGTATAATTAGAGCATACATATTTTGTAAGTGTTATGTTTCTTTGTATAAAGGGGATGCACCAACATATGTATCCTTTTGTAGTTTTGCTGAACCTACAAACACAAATTTTTTGCTCTTAAGATCTAGTTTTTGATGGTGTTTGACCCATTGACCAGTGACCCAGTCCAAACATTACAGGGACATTACACAAACAAGAAATCATTATCAGATATGATTTCTTGTTTTTCATATAAACAGCTGTCATAATGGACTCACCCTAATATATTTTCCAGAGACCTGCACCTTGCTGTCTCAGCCAATTTTGATAAACCAAGATATTCTATTGAAAAAATGGCCCATGTCACTGCTGGTTTCAATCTGTGCCCTTCATAATCTACATACTGCTGTCTGTGCCTCATGTAGTCTGCAAAAAAAAGTAATGTGGGGTGTCAAAGTTACCAAGCTTTGGTTTTACAACAAGATCGAAAGCTTTTTAAAAGTCAAATTAAGCAGTATCAGTGGTGCTACATGACTAAGAAGATTGCTAGCCGTACTTCCTTTTGGTACTGGTAACCACTCAAGAAATTTTCCAAATTTCTGGGAATACTTCTAGCTTGAGACAGACCGTATTTAACAATATGTGCAATAGCGGCTCCGCCAGCACCATTCTACAGTCCTTGAATACGCGCGAAGATTTTTTTGGCTTAAGTTGTTGAAGGGCTCGCCGCACGTCTTGTATATATCTAGCCTGTCAACCTGAACCCGCGCCGCGCTGTTTTCGGTGCTCGCTGCCACTATTGCGGCACTTACCTCCAACTTTGGCTTCTCCACGCTGTACACGGAGTGAAAAAACCTAGCAAATTCATTACTTGTTCACCGGACAAAGGTTCTCCATTAGTTAATATTTTTTCCGTACCTACCTCTACTGCTTTTAGAATTCATTTAATTCCAAAACGATTAAGGATCTCTTGCCATGATTTCTTGCATACTTGTATATAATGAAGACATTAAATATTAGAACTTTTGTTGCAAAAAATAAAAAAATTATAACAAAATGTAAACCAAACAACTGTCAATGTCACTGAAAGATGTCACTAGAAAAAAACGATTATTTTTAAGCTGTCACGAGCTCGTGTCAGAACGTCCCTACTAATTTTGACAGCTCTCTTAAAAAAAAAGAATGTCTCTGGTTTTGGCTTCCAATTATTGGGTCGTACATTATTGGGTCGGGCATTCTCGACGTGTACCAATAATGCGCAGCCCAATATTTGAAAGCCAAGGACTCAAATTAGTGGACGCGTATTATTGGGTCGTACATTATTGCCCTGTGAAAAGAGTGGCTTCGTATTATCGCCCTGGACCAAGCTTGCGCGGACCGAGAATGCTCAACCCAATAATACACGACCCAATAATACACGTACATCATGGACGCCAATTATTGGGCTGTACATTCTTGGGTTGAGCATTATTTGGCTGTGCATTAGCGGTTCCCTGAAAGTCAAACTGACATAACCATAACAAATTGAAATAACAATCAAAAATCAAAGAGTATATAAGTAATAAACAATAAGAATAAGCATGACATACACACAGGCAAGAATAAGTATCAGCAATGTGGCCAACAATCGATGTAAAGTCACGACTCACTTCGTGGTTTATTAGGGCCGGTACAGACGGACTACAACCCGACTGCAACTTGTATGGGAACTGCACGCTGACGTTGCAGTTGGCGTGCAGTTCCCATACAAATTGGGGCAAAGTAATCTGATTTAAACTTTGAGTTGTTTCCTTATGTTGGCTGGTTGGCTTTTAAATGATAATTTTGTATGAACAATGTTTAATAACGTTCATTTAGATTTGATTTGGTTTGATTTTGTATGATATTTTACAGTTAGGGAAACCTCGCGTTGGTGTGGTGAAATTATAGTTTGTCAAAGGACTGTCTCATTTCAAGCATAGACAGAGAGAATTATACTATCTTTGTCTTACACTAGTACTGGCACCCAAAAGAAAAGGATGAGTATAGTTTTTTGTTTTTATTCACTGACAAGATTTGCTTGACCGACTATAATAACGAATGCAATCGTTTGTGAATGTGAACGCATTCAAACTTGAACGCACCTTTTAGAATTGTAGTGTTGCCAACTTCCACAGGTTGTAAAATCGAGAATTATACAAAAATTATGACCATCATGCACCTACAAGCTTACACAAAATTATGAATTAAATTTATATTTAACACTCATTATAAGTGACTTATTGAGCCATTCAGTTACTAGTTTAATTACCGGTACTCATTTATTTCAGACTGTATTTATATATCCAATTCATCACGAATAATGGGCACTTCGAGTAATAGACTTATAAAGCACACTTTTTTTATATCAAAGAAAAGGTATTCTGATAGGTTTCTGTATATTTCTCAATATAAGAAATTGTGTAAAAATATTATTTAAATCATTTTGTTAAAAACTCGAGGTAATTTTGATGTAAACACTTGGCAACCCTGTCCAGCTCTTTTCCTCCTCAAAGTTGTTGAGACACGTGCGTCTTTAACGCCGAAATATCTAAAATAAGCCACAATGAGTGAAGGAACCGCGACAATTCGCACCCGCAAGTTCATGACCAACAGGTAAAACTGTAAAACATTGAAATCTATCGGAAACAATGTGAAAAACGAGGTGAAAACTCATTGCCTCGCCATGACAGGTAGACATAACCTGACACAAGACAACGTTTGTGATTTTGCAGGTTGTTGGCGCGGAAGCAGATGGTCTGCGATGTGCTGCACCCTGGCAAGCCTACGGTCAGCAAGACCGAGATCCGTGAGAAACTCGCCAAAATGTACAAGGTGACGCCCGATGTAGTGTTCGTGTTTGGTTTCAAAACGAACTTTGGCGGTGGCAAATCCACTGGCTTCGCGCTGATCTACGACACACTGGATTTGGCTAAGAAGTTCGAGCCCAAGCACAGGCTAGCGCGCCACGGCCTGTACGAGAAGAAGAGGCCCACTCGCAAGCAGCGCAAGGAACGCAAGAACAGAATGAAGAAGGTGCGTGGTACCAAGAAATCCAAGGTCGGTGCGGCCGCCAAGAAGTGATGTGACGGTTAGGCTGTAAGGTAAATAAAAATCCCAAAAAAATAGTGTTGTGTTTTCTTGTTGACCTGTCATAGTAAAAGTTAACCTCAAAATGTAGACAAATTGCCCCAGTTCTTAAGAGCACTTTTTAAACTAAGTGGGTATCAAATTATTGATTTCCCAACTAGAATAAAATTTTATTTTTGCTTGCAAATCTGACAAAACATTAGTACAGTCTTCTTCTTCGTCGTTCCCTCATGACTGAGGATTGTGACCAAGAACTATATCCCTCCATTTAACGCGATCAAGGGCTATGTGGGCTGCCCTCTGCATGGAACCACATGCTTGTCTAATGGAATCCGACCATCTTGCCGGGGCTCTTCCTCTAGCGTGCTTGCCTTCAACTTGCCCCAGTAGGATGTCACGTTCGAGGCTGTGGTGCGGCGATCGCATTACGTGCCCAAAGAATCTGAGAGCCCTCTCCTGGCAGATTGTTAGTCGTTAGTACAGTCACCTGCAATAAAATATTAATCTTATTTGTAGAACCATAAGTGTGTCACTTATTTTTGCCGCCTTTGAAGAATAACATATTATTGCAGGTGACTAGTGTACATTGAATCTTGTAGTGTGTTGTAAAACGCGTAGCCAGTTTGAAGTGGGAATGGGCTGGTCATATAGCACGAAAGACTCATTCGTGGAGTAAACAACAACTTGAGTGGCGATCATGGGGGGACGAGCATCCTCAAAGTAGACCCCAGATGCGTTAGGACGATGACATCAAGAGGACTGCAGGTAAGAAGTGGCTCCAGGTCGCACAGAACCGTGACGAATGGCACAAAATGAAGGAGGCCTACACCGGAAGGGTAGAAAAGGGCTAAGGAGAGAGTGTACATTGAATCAAATTGAATCTATAATGCAACAACAAATTACTAATCTGGTTGCAGTAAACAGAAAATGCAAGATACTTTATAAGCATTTCTAGTATAAAGGTGGAATCATATTGGGTTGTTTGCCACATGCAAACCAAACTGGTTGCCTGTAAGCTTGTGCCTGTTCATTCACTTCAGAGAGCGCTTTGCTATCGGTCAAACTAATTTGGTCTTTTAGTTCAGTTGTTGAACTTGTTGAGAGCCAGCAATGAGTAGGAATCTGTTTTAGACTTGATTTCTTTCCAGTCTGGTAAATAACTATAATTAAAGTTGTACGATATGATTATGACGATATTAAACGGTAAAAAACACCTTAACACAATAAAAAAAAATATATATAAAAAAATACATGATTTTCCTTCATACTTTGGCGTGTCACGTCGTTTTTTGTCTCTCACACTTGTGCTAGCGACATGGTGAACCGTTTCATTTTGTCAGTTTTCTGTTTCACTCAGTCAAACACTCTCCAATCCCACTGAACTAGACCAAAAGACCGACTAAGAGCACGCAAGAAGATTTAGTTCCTTTCAGTCCTTCACGGGATTTCATTCTTAACAGTTGTTAGTTCATGACTGACATAAGCCTAGGCAACCTCATTCTTGGCAAATGGCCTAGTGTGATTGTAGCATAAAATTTCAGTTATCAGCGCTGTGACATATACAAATTATAGGGTATTTCAATAAAAACTTGGGAAGCTAGTAAGTTTGGGTGGAGGTCACAGAGGTACAGTCACCTGTTGTAATCTTACATCTTGCTCAATGAAGCGCACATAAATATCTGATGCAGTCTGAGGCAGGGACCAGGGCATTAATGCACCTATTCCCATCTGTGCCCGCTGGGGACAAAAAGCCACTAGAGCTTCAGAAAATTCACTCCTTCACAAAAGTCAGATTTAGGTATAAAATTATATCTATACTCGTCGCCTGCAAGCAAAATTGAAACTTATAACCGCGCACGAACCGTGAATCTTCTTTGCGCGCCGCAGTTTTATGACCGAGCTGCGAGTCTGCACGGGGTTGTCACTTGACAAGTTTTTGTACCTATACGCCTATACCTACTAGACGGAGAGCTGGTGGAAATTTGGAGTAGGTCCTTGAGGCAAGCTGAAAATTTGCCTGATGCTTCTCCTATCTTACCCTACCTCAGCACTACAAGTCTGGCTGCAGGGTAGCGGGTCTAAACCAACCTATAAATTTTTAAAGAATTTTTTTTTGGTGCCCAAAAAAGGTTCTTGAGGCAATCTGTAATTTCTACAAGTGAAAATTGAATATCTAAATAGTCATAAAAAAATTATGCCAGACGATTTGGCCGGGTCTTTAACCTTGCCAGACGCGTGCAAAATATTTTTTCAAAAAATTCAAAAAAGGTTCTTGAGGCAATCTGTAATTTTTACAGGTTAAAGTTAAGTATCTAAATAGTCATAAAAAAAATAAGCCAGACGATTTGGTCGGGGCCTTCTACCTGCCAGACGATCTAGAAAGTTAAGTATGGCACTTACTCGCACGCAAAATTAAGTTTGTTATCCTGTATAAATGTATGCTAATACAAAGTAAATTTTGTAGTGCAGAAAATTAAAGATAGAAAAGTACAAATTTGGATGTACGATGTGATTGTGAGTATATATTTATGATAATTATGGGTATGAATAGGGTGTGGGCATAGTACATATGAAATTAGCGACAATATGTCCAGCTGTATCTCTATTGTAGATACATGGGTAGTTCATTAGTTATGACGAAGGCCTAGGCCGGGAAATATTTTTATTTTATTTTAATGTAAACATGGCGTGCATGGCTGTGTTCATGATTTTTTTTTCATCTTTCATATATCATATAATATAATTAAATAATAAATAATTTATTAAATAATTAATTAATTATTTTAGGGGTTTAATATAATTTTAGTCTAATTTAATTTTAATCTTAACTGTATTATAATAATTTTATGTAATGTTATAATGTAATGTATTATGATCCTAAGTTGATTGAAATAAATGAAATAAAATTAATTACATCACACGTTTAGGGGGGGAGGGGGTCAAGAAAATGTGACATGTTGTGAGGGAGTCACAAACTTTGTGACGTCACTATAAGTTATTTAAATTATTTTATTCGCTGTACAGTTAAATAACAAGTTTTTGGAACGATAATCGTTTTTAATCGTTTAATTTTCTTGACATGCAATGAAATATCGTCCTCATGTGCGTCAAAACAGCCTTCAAAGTATCACGTTTCGGGCGGAGCAACTCGAGAGAACTGTAAAGCGAGGTTTAGACTAGCAAGAACTTGCATGCAATTTACGTTACATTACCGACTACTAAGGTAAACTGCATTCAAAATGTTTATCAGATACCGCAATGTAATGAAAATTGCATGCAAGTTATTGCTAGTCTAAACCTCGCTTAAAGGAATTTCATACGAAATTGAGTATTTTTTTTTATTTTAATGTAAACATGGCATCTGTGTTCATGCGAACGGGCTAAACAGCTGAAATTTGTTTTAGTCGGAGCGCAAAAATAATCAAATTTTCTTTCCCGCGTAAGCAACCCTTAATTTATATTTAAAATAAACGCAAAAAAAACAAAATCTTTATAGGGCTGTATCTGCTAAAGCATGCGTCGTAGCGCAAAAATAATAAAATTTTCGTTCCCCTCTAGGTAACCCTTAATTTATATTTGAAAAAAAAAACCAAAAAGACAAAAAAATCTTTATAGGGCTGTATCTACTAAACCATGCGTCGTAGCGCAAAAATAATAAAATTTTCGTTCCCCGTTTATAAAACCCCAAAGTAATATAATAAAGAACACAATGAAAATCAAAAAAGAAAAAAAATATATAGGGCTGTATCTCCTAAACCATGCGTCGTAGCAAAAAATAATAAAATTTTCGTTTCCCTCTAGGTAACCCTTAATTTATATTTAAAAAAAAAACAAAAAAAAATCTTCATAGGGCTGTATCTTCTAAACCATGCGTCGCCAAAAATAATAAAATTTTCGTTCCCCTCTAGATATGATCCTTAATTTATATTTGAAAAAAAAAAAACAAAAGAAATATCTTTATAGGGCTGTATCTCCTAAGCCGTGCGTCGTAGCGTAAAATAAATCAAATTTTCGTTCCCCTTTAAAAAACCCCAAAGAAATATAATAAAGAACACAATGAAAATCAAAAAAGAAAAAAAAAGAAAAATAAATTTATAGGGCTGTATCTCCTAAACCATGCGTCGTAGCGAAAAATAATAAAATTTTCGTTTCCCTCTAGGTAACCCTTAATTTATATTTAAAAAAAAAAAAAACAAAAAAAAAATCTTCATAGGGCTGTATCTCCTAAACCATGCGTCGCCAAAAATAATAAAATTTTCGTTCCCCTCTAGATATGATCCTTAATTTATATTTGAAAAAAAAAAAAAAAACAAAAGAAATATCTTTATAGGGCTGTATCTCCTAAGCCGTGCGTCGTAGCGTAAAATAAATAAAATTTTCGTTCCCCTTTAAAAAACCCATGTGATAAATAAAAAACACAATAATAATAAAAAACAACAAAAAAACTTTATAGGGCTGTATCTGCTAAACCGTGCGTCGTAGCGCAAAAATAATCAAAATTTTCCTCCCCTTTAGGAAAGCTTTAGGAGTTAATATAAAAAATTACCAAAAAGAAAAAAAACAACTTTATAGGGCTGTATCTCCAAAACCGTGCGTCGTAGCACAAAAACAATCAAATTTTCGTTCCCTTTCAAGGAACCCATAAGTGATATAAAAAACACAATGATAAAATAAAAATAAAAAAAAACGTTATAGGGCTGTAACTGCTAAACCGTGCGTCGTAGCGCAAAAATTATGAAATTTAAAAACAACGAAAAATAAATATATATATATGGCTCTAGCTTCTAAACCGTGCGTAGTAGCGCAAAAATAATAAAATTCTCGCCCCCTTTTACCCCACACACTGAATAACCTATGAGTACATGAAACAATCACCATCATCATCATATTTGTATTATTATTTGTATTATTCAAGCATTAATAATAAAATAACAAATTCACACATTATAATAATTACAACACATTACTATTCTGTATTTAAATTGTACATGTATTTATTAAAATTACAATACATTCTTATAAATTCGGTCATATTACATTTACTATATCCCTACTAATACTCAGTGTACATAATTATCATAAATATACAAATATTCATAATCACAATCACATCGTACATCCTAATTTGTACCTTTTACCTTTAATTTACTGCACTACAAAAATAACTTTGTATTAGCATACATTTATACAGGATAACAAACTTAATTTTGCGTGCGAGTAAGTGCCATACGTAACTTTCTAGATCGTCTGGCAGGTAGAAGGCCCCGACCAAATCGTCTAGCTTATTTTTTTTATGACTATTTAGATACTTAACTTTAACCTGTAAAAATTACAGATTGCCTCAAGAACCTTTTTTGAATTAAAAAAAAAAATATTTTGCACGCGTTTGGCAAGGTTAAAGACCCGGCCAAATCGTCTGGCATAATTTTTTTATGACTATTTAGATATTCAATTTTCACTTGTAGAAATTACAGATTGCCTCAAGAACCTTTTTTGGGCACCAAAAAAAAATTCTTTAAAAATTTATAGGTTGGTTTAGACCCGCTACCCTGCAGCCAGACTTGTAGTGCTGAGGTAGGGTAAGATAGGAGAAGCATCAAGTAAATTTTCAGCTTGCCTCAAGGACCTACTCCAAATTTCCACCAGCTCTCGGACCATACTGATTTATTATTTTTAAGATAAATATGTAGGAATTACAAACGTTGATTCTGTAAACATATTTTTTTTTATCCGGAGATAGTATGTCTGATTCTCACGGAAGTAGGTATGCCACAGAAGTACTTATTCCTTTGAAAATATGTCGGTCAATATAGTCCAAAATAATAATAAAAACTGGTTTCTTGTTCTTCCGTTTATTCAGACATCCGTAAACAGAACAATATCTATAGATTTAGGTTTCGAAGGCATTATGTATTTTCAATTTTGTGCGAGTTGAGCTGAGCGGCAGCCCATTGCCATACGCCTGCCCGGGAGGCGCGCCGGCCAAATGTACCTAAACTGCGAAGTGACACCCCCCTGCTAGAGCCCTTTGACTAACTAGGGAACTCGATTTTACCCCTCCTCCATAATCATTAATATTTTTTCTTATAGATAGGTACCCCCGTAAAATGCCAGTTTTACCCCCACGCGGGTAATTACCCCCAGGTTAGGAACCGCTGCACTAGAGCAATCCAGTGTTATCAGACCTAACTAAGACTTAGTAGATATGTAATCAAGTCAAGTTTATTTTCCGAGACTGGATAATATTTTCGGATTTGGGTAACTTCCAACTTCTATGAAATTATGACGTATAAATAACACTTGCACTGCGTGTGCTATCGAAATCGCTGCAGACTTTTCTTGATCTAACTCTATCGTTCTTGCATATTCAAGCAATAGAGAGGCAAATAACGATATATGAATGTCAACGATAGGCGGTAGGCCCTGAAGATTTGGGAGAGCATCACAGGGCTTGGTGAGATTTCTTGTTGGTGTATTTTGTGACTTGGGATTTGTTCAACGTATCAAGTCATGGCGTGTGGGGCACGAGATGTACTGACTTTATATCAAGTCAATGGCGGCGAAAAATGAGAAACACGAGTGAGTACATATTAAGGTGTATTTGGGTAATTTCGGATATCGGGTAATTCCGAAAATCATTAATATTCCGTTGTAATAAGAGGTCCTTTTCGGAATTATACACCATTTTTAGGGGTTTTCCTTTAGGAATTACCCGAATACACTACTGCAATTTTCGTTTACATTCCAGCAATAAGAAAAAGATTATTATTTTCGTCAATAACTTTATTCAGTCATAATATACTTGGTCTTATAGTAGAAAAAGGCGGCAAATTTAAAAAATGTAGGCGCGAAGGGATATCGTCCCATAGTAAATTTGAATTTCGCGCCTTTTTCTACTGACAAGATTTGCTTGACTAACTATAACTATGAAAACATTCAATTTCTTTTAAATAGCCTGCATGAACTGCAGGGGGCAGCACAGGCATGGGGGCATTTATTGACGCGAAGTATAAATGTCTAGTTTAAGCTTCCAATGTAGCCCACAAGATGGCAGAACCTATGAATGCACAAGAAAACGTACGTGAACTGTACTACCCGCACTTGCTTTGGCGTCAAGTGTCAATGTACAGTTTGTTTACGATTAAGTCCCCGGCAAGCTCGGTTCTCCATACAAACGTAGTTACGCTCTCATTTTAAAACGACTAGCTAGATTGCTTTGAAACGTTGACCTTACAATAGGAGGATTGCTCTGAAACTTTGTACTTACAGTAGGATAAGGTATATCTATGCCTGTAATTAGTTTATGTTGCTTTAGATACCATAGTAAAAAAATACAGCAAATTTAAGTTTTTCATACAAAATTTGTTTTTGCTCTATTTCGTTTGTTTAAACTGGAGCTATATAAACTAATTACAGAGCTAGATATGCCTCATGTCATTGTATGTGCAAAGTTTCGTTATAAGCCTACACGTAGTTTTAAAATGAGAACGAAACTCTGTTTGTATGGGAAGGTGAAATTAGGCCGAGCTTACCGGGGACTCTAGGCCACAAGGTGGCTAACTCGCAGTCCTTAGGGCCGGTACAGATGGACTGCAAATGGGGTTGGCAACTGTCAAAGGTTTGCAGAGATGGCGCCATCATAGCTTGCCCCTTTTTCTATGAGATTTGGCTTAAAGGGCTGGCATCCAGGGCATTAAAATATTAAAAAAACAAAAATTTGACACAATTAGCTCCATGCATGAATTAAGTTTTATTTTTGGATTCATAATTTATATCGTTGGAACACCGGAAATGATAAAAATACTTTTGTAAACCTTAACATTATTTTATTAAAAAATATTTAAAATGTTGAAAATTTTTGAGCGGTTGAAACGCTCATAATTTTTGGCGCGAATTCGACAGAGCGTGATGACGTCACACGTTGGGCGAGCCAACTGACGTTTGCTACTAATGACACTAATATGTCGAACGCGTGACGTCACGTAGCGTTTCGAGCGTTTCGCTCACTAGCTTTTCGCGGGCAAATTTTTGTACTTTTTATTTATAATTTTAAGTAATTAAATGGTAATTTAAAAACGGAAATGCATTTGTAACATGATATAACGGTAACAAACATCCAAATAAAACATATTTCGTTGAAATATAAACTTCATGCATGAGGCTAATTCTAGGGATTGACAGGGCAAGCTATGCTGGCGCCATCTGCTAAACACCTCCACCGGCCAATCCCATTGCAGTCCGTCTGTATCGGCTCTTACGGCCCGGCCACGACATCGCGCGGCGGCGGCAGCGGCGAGCGGCGGCCATAGGTTGGAGCGAGACACAGCGCTCGGACCTTTCGTTCCCACCTATGGCCGCCGCTCGCCGCTGCCGCCGCCGCGCGATGTCGTGGCCGGGCCGTTATAGTTCAGTTATCTTCCTGTATCCGCATGTAGCTGGGCAGGATTCCGGAGCGCATTTTAGGCCGATTGTGCGCTTTCAACTCGTGACGGAGGATCATCTTTCTGCAACATGGTAAATAAATTATATTTTGTTATTATGCGCGTGAACACATTGCCTAACGCCTAAAATTAGTCACCGGAACTCTTCGCCATAAGCCGCTGCCATACAATCTCACTGTTTAAATGGGGTCTCTATTGTTTCTCATAAAGTTTTAAGTCATAATATATTGTTTGTCCACATCTTCGTTAGTCATAATTTGGTTTTTCTCAGAAACGCGTAACTTTAAGGTCGTAACACACCGTCGCACCGCACCCATAAGTAAGAGCGAGAAAGAGATATCGCTTTCTCGCTCTTACTTATGGTTGAGTCGCACAATGACCTTGGTGCGGTGCGATGGTGTGTAACGACCTTTACAGGATTGCCATAAAACAAACCTAACCTATCTATAGGAAAACCCGAGGAAAATCCTGAAAAGTTAACGGTTTCAGAAATATGACTAATGATAGTATGACAATCATGAAATAAAACTATGAAAACGGATTATATCGCGTATATTGAGTTTATAATACATCCCGACGTTTCGAACTCTTTACAGCGTTCGTGGTCAACGGGTGACTGAGGAAAAATTACAAAATGCAAAAATACCCACATACTAAAATAATGAACAATCATAGACTACAAACTTTAAGGCTGGTTGTACATGCAAAATCGGTTCATAAGGCTAGTTATACACTATAATTATTTTTCAAGTAAAGATATATATATATACGCGATAAAAATAAACTATGCCGGCTCCAACCCTACACCACGGACCCGAGAAGATTTAATTCCCTCCTAAATTGTAGGAGGGTATCCCAATATGGGACCGGCAACAAACTCGGCGGGACACATCTTTTCAAAACATCAGAATGTCCAGCATCATCCAACACTACGGTCTCACAGTCTATGTCTCGCTTGCTCCTTTATCAGGTGGACTACAGGATCCCAAGCTGGTGGTAGAGAAAAGCCATCTTCCCTATTAAAGTTTGGATATTTCTTAATCTCAATGGCCTCGCGCAGCATTCTGGGTATGTAACGCTTCTCCTTGGCAAGAACCAGAGGCTTATCAAACTTGATTGAGTGATTGGCTTTATCCATGACATGCTCACAGACAGCAGACCTAGGTCGACGGTGCTTGACATCAGCTATGTGTTCCTTCACCCGAGTGGAAATGCTCGTTGACGTTGACGGTTTCGTTTGTTATTTAACAATTTTAACGCATATCAGTGAAAGAACATGGGTCAAAATCATAAATATAATTAATGCAAATAAAAAAAATCATTTATCTATATTTAAATACATTCTATCGTATTTTTATAAATCTTCATTTTTAGTTTTAAAGTGTGTCGACAGATGGCAGTGAATTTACTGGGGTTACAAAATTTACTATGACAGTACCGCTCTAGTATAAGTTACTCTATGTTATGTCAAACAAAGGGACCCTGTTTAAATGACGTGTTTAAAATGAGACCCCGGAGATCGAATCCCGGTAAGGGCATTTATTTGTGTCATTTTCAACCAAAAGGGTACTTACTGTCGCTTGTCAGTAAGGCGCTATTTCAATATAGCTTCAATTAGAAATCAACCTTATCGGCAAACGGCAATGTGGTACCTTTTGGTTGAAAACGTCACATATAGTTATATTCTATTCTATCGTTATCTGTGTCTGTATACCCACAACACTAGCCTTCTTGAGCTTACCATGGGACTTAGGGCCACTTGCACCAACCCCGGGTTAGCCACTAACTCGGAGTTAACAGTCAACACAGGGTTAATTTGTACAGCTAACTTCGGGTTTAACCGGTTAACCCCGAGTTAGCGGCTAACCCTGAATGGCGAGGCACGATTCTCGCGGCGTTGTATGACGCATGGTTGCATTCGATTCGACGTGCGAGCAGGACGTCGCTATTATACTCGCATAGCGTTGTCTCGCCAAATCATCGAGGCATGGGCAGGCGTGTCTCACTCCGCGATTTCGTCGCGTCGCTACAAGTACCTGCGGCCGCCTCAATTTTGAGGTTTTGCCATAGTAATTGCCGCACACCGCTATCAAAGATAGATATAACTCCGTAATAGATGGATACAGTCTAAGGAAAAAACGTGCGTCGAAAATCCACGAAAATTTGATTCTCGATCAGATGGCGCCACTAGCTTTGGCCTACTCTCGTATAGAGGGCGTTGACGGTTTCGTTTGTTATTTATAATTTTAACGCATATCAGTGAAAGAACATGAAACAAAATCATATAAAAATAATTAATGCTAATAAAAAAATCATTTATCCATATTTAAATAAATAACGTATTTTTATAAATCTTCATTTTTAGTTTTAAAGTATATCGATAGATGGCAGTGAATTTACAGTGGTTACAAAATTTACTATGACAGTACCACTCTCTTATTATATCCTCTTTGCCGCTATGGAACGGACGCCTGCACGCGCTTGCGCCGCCTTGCGCGTAGTAGTCGCGATTTGTTAGGGAGTGAATCTTCTGTACATTATATATTCTGTGACATGGGGGCATTTATTTACTAGACTGCTCATTTCCATGGTAACCCACCTTGTAGAAAAAGCTTTCGCACATATATTGCAGTTATAGGGCTTCGCGTTGCTGTGCTGAGACGCCATGTGGTTCTGAAGGGCCTAAAACAACCAATAGACAGGTGTAAGTGAGACCACCGATGAACAGCTGCCAGACGTCTGTATCCACCCGTTTATAGTACAACTTGTACAACCAAACACTCGGTGGATGCGAACACGTAGTGGTTCCTCTGTCACCCTAACCTACCGGGGGTAGGTGTGAAGAGAGCACACTCATCCGCGTGCAGCGAGTGTTTTATTTTACTATTTGCTAGAAGCAGTTGCTGGTGACAGACGGACGGACGGACAGGCAGAGTCTTAGTAATAGGGTAAAACGGGACCCTATTACTAAGACTCCGCTGTCTGTCTGTTACCAGGCTGTATCTCATGAACCGTGATAGCTACACAGTTGATCACTGATGATGTATTTCTGTTGCCGCTATAACAACAAATACTAAAAAACCGGCCAAGTGCGAGTCGGAAAAAAGTATATGTGATAGGCTACTTCTTTGTTTCATATTTGTCTATTGCAAAACCAACTTTCCGCACGCTTAACAGCTACGTAAAGTAGCACTTTTTGAGCAACTGTATTAAAAAAGATTCTTCAAAATATTTGTCAGTACGGTTTTTACTCACTATTATTTTTAGTCGCTTTTGGCGACATGTTTCGGATTCTTTGGGAATCCATCCTCAGGCACGAGTGTCCGCGGCGGTTGTACGTCGTGCACTGCCAAACACACAACTGCGAAACATGTCGCCAAAAGCGACTAAAAATAATAGTGAGTAAAAACCGTACTGATAAATATTTTGAAATATGTCTCACGATAGTGTAGAGGGAAACAACCAACAAAAGACATTTGCGAGTGTAGCAGGCGAAGGAGAATGGCGTACAGTCAAAAAACAGTCGAAACCGGCCTCGAAGAACCGTCTCATCGGAAAAATGGGCAAGGCGGATATCAACTGCAAGTTTAGAGCTGCCGAACCGAAAGTTCCTATTTTAATCACAAATGTGCATAAGGATACCTCGAAATCTGATATTATGGAATATATACGCGAAAAAACTAAGGATAACATCTCGCTAGATCAAATAGTTATGAAAGACAGAAACAGCAATCACAACGCATATAAGTTCTATGTGTGCAAAAATAAAGTGAATATGTTTCTGGACGAGAAGTTGTGGCCGAGCGGAGTTATATTTCGCCGTTTTATAACGTCTAGTTTTAAACCTACCGAAAACACAGATAACGCGTCGAGCTCCCGAGCGGCTGTGAGTGCTACGGAGGACGCTACGATTGCTACGTGCGCTACGACGATTTCTAACAACAAAGCAGACAATGGGAATAAGCGAAATAAATGAAATTACCCTTTGTTCTTTTAACTGTCGAAGTGTTAAGCGGTCAATTGATGATATTAAACGATTGTGTAACACGGCTGATATTATAGCTTTACAAGAGACTTGGATTCTACCTCATGACCTCGGATATCTAAGCAGCATCAGTGACGAGTTTGCCTGTACAGGAACATCAGCAGTTGACACGTCGACGGGTATCCTGCGCGGCAGGCCGTTCGGCGGGACTGCTATTTTATGGCGTAAGAAGTTGTTTCCATCGACCTCGGTTATCCAGTGCGACAATGTTAGAATCAGTGCGGTTAAGATATCGGCGGGCGATAAGCATATAATAATATTTTGCGTATACATGCCAATCAATGGTGTGGATAACTTACCTGATTTCGTGCAGTGTATGAGTGCAATAGACGCTATTGTAAAAGAAAATTGCGTTGAAAATGTTTATATATTAGGTGACTTCAACGCGCACCCGGGTGAGTTGTTTTGGGACGAGATGTCTAGTTTCTGTGCGGAACAGTGGTGGATTTGTGCCGATACCGTAAAACTAGGCATAGACTCGGGCGCGCATACGTACTTAAGTGAAACACACGGCTCTAAACGATGGTTAGATCATTGCGTAACCACAAGAGCTGCGTGGGACACTATTATAGATGTTTATATTGACTATGATGTTTACTGTTCAGATCACTATCCCATTGTAATAAAATGTAATCTTGACTTGGTTAAATCTAAGCACATATGTAATAATAATAAGGAAAACAGTGTAATCTCGAATAAAAAGTATATTGTTTGGGGGGAGAGAACTTCCCACGAAATAGAGAATTATATGAATAAATGTAACGAACTATTAAAGACTATTGATTTTCCTTCCGAGCTTTCCGACTGCTGTGACGGATACTGTAGGGACAACCTTGAGCATTGCAGGATACTTGACAATCTGTACCTCAAAATAACATCCTCGCTATGTGAAGCTTCTTCATACAGTAAGGCCGTCACGAGCGGACAAGGCAGGGTTAAAAAGAAGGTAATAGGATGGAATAAGCATATCAGCGATGCGCACAGAGAGGCGAGGGCTAGATTCCAGGAGTGGGTCTGGTACGGCAAGCCCAGGGTGGGGTCTGTTTTTGATGCTATGTGTCACAGTCGAAAAGTATTTAAATCGAGACTAAGGTGGGTTCAGAAGCATCAAGAACAGATAAAAAATGGATTTGCTTGCCACTCACCATAAAAATAACGATTTTAGAAACTTTTGGAAATGCACGAAAAGAATGGAATCTAGGCCTGGTCTGTCTGTGAGTGTTAACGGTATCTCGGATCCTAAGTGTGTTGCTAACGTGTTTATGGAACAGTTCAATGTGAAGTGCTCTTCCACCGCCGTCGGCGAGGCCGAGCCGCAGCAGGTGCTCGATGCTGGCGGAGTGGACGGGGAGTCGCAGACCAGGTTCAGTGCTAGCGACGTAAATAAAATAATAAAAGGTATGAAAAAGGGTAAATCACCCGGTCACGACCACTTGAGCATCGAGCACTTGCAGTGTGCCGGTCCCCACCTGCCTCGAGTACTAGCGATGTTTTACAACCTATGTATATGTCACTCTTACCTACCGCCACTTATGACAAAAACAATTGTAATACCTATTGTCAAAAATAAGACGGGTGACATTTCAGACAGTGCCAACTATAGGCCTATTTCTCTGGCAACTATTGCAGCGAGGGTGCTCGACGGCCTGCTCAACGTACAATTAGATAGGTACTTAAAATTGCACGACGCGCAGTTCGGCTTCCGTGCCGGCTTATCTACCGAAAGTGCTATTATTTGTTTGAAGCAGGCTGTTGAGTACTATACGTGTAGGAAAACACCTATATATGCGTGTTTTTTAGACCTTAGTAAAGCCTTCGATCTCGTTAATTACAATTTACTTTGGAAAAAACTTGACGAAGTGCAATTTCCTCGAGAACTCACACGCATATTTAGGTGTTGGTACTCTGGCCAGAGGAATAGTGTGCGTTGGGGTGACGTGATGTCCGACGAGTACGGACTCGAGTGCGGGGTAAGGCAGGGGGGGTTGACCTCCCCCAAGCTGTTCAATCTGTATATGGATGCCCTGATCGGTGGGCTCAGCAGTACTCATGTCGGTTGTCATGTAGATAGGGTGTGCTTTAATAACATAAGTTATGCCGATGACATGGTACTGCTGAGCCCATCGGTCGGCGGTATAAGAATACTAATTGAGAAGTGCGAGTCTTATGCCCAAAAACATAACTTACGATATAATGTCGCGAAAAGTGAGTACATGGTTTTCAAGGCGGGGAGCAGGTGCCCATCATACGTCCCACCCATTCGTTTGAATGGCGAGCAGCTGAGGAGGGTATATTCATTCAAATATCTTGGGCACTTGATCACCGACGATTTGCGTGACGACGCGGACATTGAACGCGAACGTAGGGCATTAGCTATTAGGGCTAATATGATCGCCCGTAGGTTCAGCGGGTGTACAGCGCAAGTTAAAATAACACTTTTTCGAGCGTACTGTACTTCGCTGTACGCCTGCAGCCTCTGGACGAGGTACACGCAGCGTCCTATGAATGCCATGCGTGTACAGTACAACGACGCGTTCAGGGTACTGTTGCGTCTGCCGCGATTCTGCAGCGCGTCGGGCATGTTCGCCGACGCGCATGTGGATGGTTTCCACGCGACGCTGCGCAAGCGCTGCGCCGCGACGCTCCGAAGGGTGCGCGACAGCCGCCACAGTCTCCTGACCGTCGTGGCAGGGAGATGGGACAGTGCACTTATTAGGCACTGGACCTCCCAACATCTTAGTTTAGGTACTAACATAGTAATTTAAGTATAATTGTAACTAACAAAATATGGATTGTACTATCGTCCGAATTAAATGATTTTTATTTTATTTTATTTATTTAAGTGCGAAAAAAGGTTCTTATTGTATTTTTGCGAAAAGCGGAAAAATTCACTACCTCCAATTATTGGAGTCATAACTGGATTGGAGTCCAATCTTGGCGGGATGAAGATATATATTATACTCGTATTGTGGCCGTGTAGGCGTGCTTGACAAAATATGAGAACCATATGGTTTCGTATTAGGCACAATGTGCATATATACAGGGTGTTTCTGACCATGGGGCTTTAAATTCAGGGCTCGATTCTACTCGCTAAACTGAGCTACTTTTATTTTGGGACCAACCCCGAAATCGCGAAAAAACACTTGGCTTTTTCATAAATTTTGGCTGATCAGATGTCGACGTTTTCTATGGAAAAGCGAAAAAAAAATCGCGATTTTTAGTACATACTGTAATACAACTCTATACATATAATAAAGCGGAAGAGGGTCGAAAGTCTGTACATGGAAGATATTCGAAAAAAAATTGGCTGGGGATACTTTATTATGATATTTGGCTGTAACGAACCGGATTCATCCAGGGATCTATTATGTAGTGTGAACATACCGCTTTGAACTTGAAGCCCCGGCCGCACAGCTGGCAGGGGAAGGCGGGCGGGAGGTGCGTGCGGCGGTGCGAGGCGAGGTTGGAGGCCGAGGCGAAGGCGGCGCCGCACGGGCAGCGCGCGGGCCGCGTGCCGGCGTGCGCGCGCGCGTGCACGTGCAGCGCGTGCAGCGTGCGCGCGCGGTACGGGCACGCCGTGCACAGGTGCGGCAGGACGTTTGTGTGGGTCAACCTGGCGAGGTGTCACCAAACTGTTTGTTATAGGCAGGGGGGTGTCACTGCGCAGTTTAGGTATATTTGGCCGGCGCACCGCCCGGGCAGGTGTATGGCAGTGGGCTGCCGCTCGCGCAAAATTGAAAATACGCAATGGCTTCGAATCCTAAATCGCGATCTAATCTGTATAAAAGATAATGTTCTGTTTACGGATGTCTGAATAAACGGAAGAACAAGGAAGCAGAAAAACATTTTTTTTTAAATTCCGGACTACATTGACCGACATATTTTCAAAGGAATAAGTACTTCTGTGGCATACCTACTTCCGTGAGAATCAGACATACTATCTCCGGCTAAAAATTTTATGTTTACGTTTGTATTTCCTACATATTTATCTTTTGTACCTAAATCTGGCTTTTGTGAAGGAGTGAATTTTCTGTACGGTAGTACTATTAGTTATTCTGTGTTATAGGTACGCGCGAGGCAATTTCCTCGCGCACAAAACGGCCAGTGTAGACGTGCGTGCGAGGCGGCGCGCGCGAGGCACGTCTAAAAATGTCGATACACCGCGCGCGCCTCGGCCGAGGCACGTCTACACTGTCCGTTTTGTGCGCGAGGAAATTGCCTCGTGCGTACCCATGCTCGCTCTGTGTAGACCCGGCTGTTAAAGAGTTCGCTAAATTTTATTATATGGAAAGTTTTGTAGTAAACACCCGCGGAGCGCCGGGTAACGTTCATCAGTCTATCAAGTGCGGATGGTGCAACTGGCACTAATCTTGTATTAATATTTCTAGATAAAGGTTTTTCTCGTGACTTTGCTTATATTTAAGCCGTAAATCCCTCGAACCTGTTAATTCGAAAAACCATTACATGAAGTGGTTTCGGTTTCAACGTTTATTCAATGGGGTTGGCAACTGTCAAAAGCTTGCAAAGATGGCGCCATCGTAGCTTGCCCCATTATCTATGAGGTTTGGCTTAATGGGCTGGCATTATGAGCATAAAATTCCATTTAAAAAAAATTACACAATGGTAGGGATTGACAGGGCAAGCTATGCTGGCCATCTCGCTGCCTCAATATTACAGGGTTCTATGTTACATTTTCTAGATAGTTTGTTTTTGGATGCAATAACGATAAAATTTGGTTTTAATGGACTGTATTTGCTAAAAATGTTCATACGAATTTTACACACACATTTATATCATATTCCAATAAGAATTCGCGGAACAAGTAAATATGAATAGAAAGTGCACAAAACACATACCTTTAATCCGAGGGTTGCTGAGAAGAAGGCTAGCTTTGGGCGGCTCTGGTGTTTAGGAATGTCGTGCAGCTGTCTTACCGAATTACCCTCTACCTGGACTTTATGTCACTATGATAAAGTTCAAATTTCAGTTTGATACGAGTGAAACATAGAACCCTGTAATATTGGGGCCGGGCATTCTGTTAAATACTTCGACCGGCCAACCCCATTGTTTTTCTTGTGGTTTTTCCCTACTAATGACATAAGATACAACGTTGCAAATTCACATTACCCATCTTTTTTTAAGCGAAAAACTAAGCCGTCCAAAGGGTTTTTGTAAGCGTTTAAAAAGCTATTTTTAGAGGTAGATAAGTCATTTGTTTTAGCTGTGCAACTAACTTAAAAAAAAATTTTCTAGCAAAGAGTGAACGGATTCCTGATATACAATAATAATAAAAACCAGCCAAGTGCGAGTCGGACTCGCGCACGAAGGGTTCCGTACCATTACGCAAAAAACGGCAAAAAATTGCGTTTGTTGTATGTGAGCCCCACTAAAATATTTATTTTATTCCGTTTTTAGTATTTGTTGTTATAACGGCAACAGAAATACATCATCTGTGAACATTTCAACGTTCTAGCTATCACGGACAGACAGACTGACAGCAGAGTCTTAGTAATAGGGTTCCGTTTTAACCCTTTGGGTACGGAACCCTAATAAATAAAATATTCCCCATACTTGTGTCTCTTGAGCCGCGACATAGACTTCATTTCCAAGCCGCAAGTCTCACACACATAGCCCCTGGCCTGTGTTCTGCAGGACGGCAGTTTCTCATGTTCGGTGAATTCCTCCTGCAAGTGACATTTATTTATTTATTATTATTATTTATTTAAGCCTTTATTTTTCCTTAAATAGTTTTACATGATAAAAAAAGGTTTTCTAATATTATTGTTTTCCATTTTTACTATTTTAAGGACCCCTGTTGGGTATAGGCCTCCTCCATATCTTTGCGCCTTTCTCGGTCTTTTGCCTTGATTAGCCAATTTTCTCCGGCTGTGGCTATAATATCCTTGGACCACCTCGTTATGGGTTTTCCCGCCTTCCTTTTGCCATGGGGTCCCGCAAGTGACATTAACATTAAATAATTCAAAAACTTATAAGATGACATACAAAATCATGTATCACCATAGAGAAAATGTAAATAAAGAAAGAGTGGTAACTCCATACATCAGTTTTGGGTCCTGGCTCCTTACATCCACACGTTCAAATATTACGTAACGAAATTTTCGAAGATCCCCCCCCCCCCCCAACCCTCCCCCATGTAAAGTGCCGTAAAATATTTATTAATTATTATTTATTACCTGCGTATTAAAGGACGTACGGCACTTTCCACAGATCCACTCCCGCGCAATGTCTGCGTCCATTGTCTTAAAGTAACCGCCGTGCTGCTCCCGCCCATCGCTCCAGTCTGACGCCGCATCATTAGCCACTGTACACAATTTATACAGATCAAACTACAGATGTAGTACATAATTAGCCTCATGCATGAAGTTTATATTTGAACGAAATATGTTTTATTCGGATGTTTGTTACCGTTTTATAATGTTACAAATGCATTTCCGTTTTTAAATTACCATTTAATTACTTAAAATTATAAATAAAAAGTACAAAAATTTGCCCGCGAAAAGCTAGTGAGCGAAACGCTCGAAACGCCACGTGACGTCACGCGTTCGACAGATTAGTGTCATTAGTAGCAAACGTCAGTTGGGCCGCCCAACGTGTGACGTCATCACGCTCTGTCGAATTCGCGCCAAAAATTATGAGCGTTTCAACCGCTCAAAAATTTTCAACATTTTAAATATTTTTCAATAAAATAATGTTAAGGTTTACAAAAGTATTTTTATCATTTCCGGTGTTCCAATGATATAAATTATGAATCTAAAAATAAATTCATGCATGGAGCTAATTGTTTTCCAACGCATTTTCACGGAGGAGTACATACGAACGTGTCTTGCTATTTCAGTCAGTCTCGGTACAAATACGAACGTTTCCGAGAAAATACGATGGAAAACAATTATGCATTACATCTGCAGATAGGATTAAACAGAAAGGAAAATGGTACATAGTGCAATTTTTTGAATGTCATGCAATAGGCGGGTCCACACAGAACGAGCCGCCTCGCGAAGAATTGCCGCGCGAAGATAAAGATATGTTTATTTGCACACATAGCTAAGCTAAGCACAAGCTAAGGTAATACAATAATAACATCATAGGAATTCACATATGATTTCATTTCTACCTAAGATTTACAATATTACCATTACATTGAATAATTTATTCAACAGCAGCGATTTCGCTGGAGACGTGCCTCGCCCGAGGCATTACGGCAGCAAGTGCGTTTGCCCGAGGCACGACTACACAGACCGAGCTGCTTCGCGCGGCAATGTTATTCGCGAGGCGTCTCGTTCTGTTTGGGACTCCACAAAGAACGAGCCTTATTATTTATTTTTAATTTCTTATTTTTAGGACACCTTTTGTCCACAAGTAGGCATGTTCCTAACATGAAAAAAAGCCATATTAACCCATCTCTAATTCTTGTTGCAACCGCCATTGTGTGGTCTCCGCTGTCTGCTTGAGTTGCGATGCCTGCCGCACTGTGTGTTCACAGTCACTGCAAATGTGCTGTGGCTTGCCGTCATCTTCTGTAATCTATGAATTTCTTCTGTAATCGACGACCGGTCTGGCGTAGTGGGTAGTGACCCTGCCTGTGAAGCCGATGGTCCTGGGTTCGAATCCCGGTAAGGGCATTTATTTGTGTGATGAGCACAGATATTTGTTCCTGAGTCATGGGTGTTTTCTATGTATTTAAGTATTTATATATTATATATATCGTTGTCTGAGTGCCCATAACACAAGCCTCCTTGGGCTTACCGTGGGACTTAGTCAATCTGTGTAAGAATGTCCTATAATATTTATTATATTATTATTATTATGAATATAGCAGAAATATAACAAAGGTTCCTATGAAATGATGAAATGAAAGTATATAAGTAGAAATAGAAATACATCACAAGCAGGTAAGCTTTGGAAGCTCAGTTGGCAGAGCAGTTAGCCTATTCTCCGAGTTCAAATTAGGGAATTGTTTGTTTATTATTTAAGTTGACAATTGTACCTTAACAGCTAGAGCGACAGCGGCACTAATTGGGAGACAGTAATACTTATACATTGGGTACAAAAGTATTTACATAACAATATTAATTATACTTATATAATACTACTTACAGGCATGTCTCGCTCTATCACTCTCTTACACTCAATCATCAGTTGTCTGATTGCACTCACAAACAAATCGCACTCCGGGTGTGTCTCGAGCACGCTGCACGGAGTTGAGCAAAGTGTGCGCGTGCGACCGACAATTTTTTTTATCTGGACCACTAAAGGATCTTTGGAGACATAGTCTAACAAAATATACTAACCTCTACTCCTAAGATGTATCTAATGTTGAGAGCAACATCAAAGCCCTGATCTCCTCCGAATATATTCCTTCCACCAGACCTTAGGCACAGTCTGCATGTTTTATTAGATGACTGATTCTCTAGAATTTCTTTTAATGAACTGAAAAATAAATATATATTTCCATTAATGTACAATCTCACAACACAACAACAACAACACAATCTCTTGACTCTACAATCTACAACTCTCTACAATCACAATACAATCCTCTACAATCTACAATTTCTTGACTCTTTTGTTAGCCCTAGCAAAGAGAATTGATTGTAATAGAGAGGTAAAGCCTAAGAATAAAATGTGGCCCTTAGTTTGACAGCGCTGGCGCTGTACTGCGCCATATGTTTTGCAGCCACTGAATTGTCAAACGTCAACTTTTGACAATCAGTTATCGCAAAATCGTAGACATAGTATAGTAGTTATAGACATGAAACCGAGCGACCAGGGGTAGGAGAAAGACATATTCATGTATTGACAGGTTAATGTATGGCAGCATAATCCTTTTTCTCTTTCACTCTTATAAATTTCGGTATTTCGCCTACCTATGCTGCCATAACCCGACCATGAAAAAAAACCCGGTTGGTGATAAGGACAAAGCATGGCACTATTTTCTCTTTCCTCTTATACGAATCGCAATAAGACTATCTTTCTCTATCAAAAGCACTAGCATTTAGACTACCAAGAAGTTGCATGCAATTTACGTTACATTGCTGACTACTAAAAGTACTAAGGTAAACTGCATTCAAAATGTTTATCAGATACCGCAGTGTAATGAAAATTGCATGCAAGTTCTTGCTAGTCTAAACCTCGCTAAAGAGTGTCAGGCCCTTGCGCAAAATGTATGGAGCTGTACAGCGCCATCTCGTTTTTACCTGTCAAATTTGAAGCACGAAATTGTTTTAGATTTTATGCATGTTACTCAATCAATGTATCTTTGGCCCTAGGGTCAAACTACACAGACTTTGTTTCCTTTCCAGACTGGGTGTGAGCAATTCTGATGTAACATTTTGTTATTTGAATATGATACACTCAGCAAGCTTCCTAGTCTAAACACGGTACTCGACTGAAAGCTCTCTAATATATCACGATTGTATAAAATACTATTTATTCACAGAATGTAACAGTTTTTGCTTACCTCAGAACTTTTTGCTTCTTTTGCTTTATATTCGCTTGCTGTAGTTTAATTCTGTCAAATTCTGCCTTGTTTAGTTTCATGGCTAATAGTTTTCGCATTAAAATGATACTGGTCATAGCGAAGATGCCATAGAAGTAGATATTACTCCAAATCCCTTAGTAATAACATGTTTGACAGATACGTATGACTATCCAGACTACGCCTTCTCAAAAAATTTAAAAGCAAGAAAAATATTAAACAATATATTTCCTAAAATAACAAAACTAAATGGACCCAAATCAACCAAACCAACGATAACATTAACAATGATATGTCATCATGTCAAACTGACATTACAGTGACAGTACGTTAAACCATTCGAGCTTTAGAAATACCTGCTGACTGGTATAAATTTACGGCGTATTCACACGATATTAGTGTCCCCGTCAACCTGTACTAGTGAAGATTCTAATGGTTATAAATAGATGTCGCTACCAATACCAAGGTATAGTCTGGTAAACCCAATTTGTCAATAAATAAGATGAAAAGAAACTGTACCACGCGCGTTGAATGATGATCCCTCTAATGTCCCTCTATGATAGTTCATTCAATGCTCTTTTGGTTCTTCTTCTTCTTTTAAAATTATGGCTTCAGCCCAGTGGGACTATTTCGCCAGTATCAAGGTATTAAGAGGTTTAAAAACGACAAAAATTGTACGGTTGTACAAGACAGTGTACGGTGATTTGTTAGCTCTTGTAAATCGATAGCTAGACTTTACAAGAAGCACGTGGACTACCAGCCGTTGACTCCAAGATGGTGGTTAAACGCGCTTCATAATTAATTCTCCATTCACTGCACACTACCACATTAGTTTACTGTATAATAAGCTATCGATATTACACTTTAAACAATATTAATGAGCAAAAAACAAAGTAATTAATCTCGATGCTAACTATCAAGATGGCGCTCGAACCGGAAGTCCGCTCTTTTGGTTGGATTTAATAAAAAAAAATATTGAAGAAATATTACCATTCTATAGTTGGTCAAACCAAATTGGCAGTAAATAAGAACAAAGAAAACTATACTCATCCTTTTCTTGTGGGTGCTAGTACTAGTGTAAGACAAAGATAGTATGATTCTCTCCGTCTATGTTGGAAATGAGACAGTCCTTTGACAAATAATTCATTTGTTATTTGTATTAAAAAACCGGCCAAGTGCGAGTTGGACTCGCAAACGAAGGGTTCCGTACCATTACGCAAAAAGACGGCAAAATAATCACGTTTGTTGTATGGGAGCCCCACTTAAATATTTATTTTATTCTGTTTTTAGTATTTGTTGTTAAAGCGGCACCAGAAATACATCATCTGTAAAAATTACACGAAAATTACAACTGTTTAGTTCAACTCACAGTTCATGAGATATAGCCTGGTGACAGACGGACAGAGTATAGTCTTAGTAATAGGATCCCGTTTTTACCCTTTGGGTAAGGAACCCTAAAAACATAACGTGGATCCGGTTCAGTTATAAAGTAAGTAGGTATTTTAAATTAAATAAAAAAATCGTTAAAAAAGAACCACGTAAGACATTATAATCTCTTATTTATTGATTTTTTTTTAAACATCAGTATATATTTATTAGCTCTGAATATATACTATAGGTACTTACATTATATAGGAACAGTCAGCAGCAGAAGTTGCTAAGCGGGCGAGGTGTTCAAAATGATCTTGACGCAAGTTTATTGTTAACGGAATAAGAGCGTGTCAAGGTAATTTTGAACACCTCGCCCGCTTAGCAACTTCTGCTGCTGACTGAAAGATTATACATAGTAAAAACATGTTCTTGAAGCATTTGATTATATTACACGGTAAAAATTTAGTTAAACTTTTATACAATAATATATTATTCTACTTTTGTAAATTTATGAAACCTTTGATTTATCCTCAATAGCATGTTACTTAGATTTAGAGAACTCTTATAACGCATTTCATGGTTTATGTTGTGTTAATTAATAACCCAGGTAGCAAAATGACGTCAGCGACGTCATAATGACGGCATTATTACGTCATTACGACGTCGCTGACGTCATTTGACGTCATTTTGCTACCTGGGAAGTAACAATTGCCCAAATAATCAACTATTTGGTGATAGTCCTATGAAATGATTTTTTTTTAATTTAAAGTATAATATATTAACCAAAGTATAGTATAATAACCAAAAAAAAATATTTTGTAAATTATCTAAAGCAGGCACAATTAATCAGCCTAAATAATACCAACAACCAAAAGTATGTAAGTATGCTGAGGGCCTCTTTGCGGGTATCTTTCTCTGTCACTCTAATTATGTCCTAATTGGAGTAAAAGAGAAAGATGCCCGCAATTTTCTAACTTCGGTGTTCGCAGTGAGGCCCTCAGAGTTCTGCGTTCTTTGCAATATAGGTATAACTACTAGCGTTAGGCTCTCTGAACGCGAAACGCAGAACTCCAGAAGTCCAGAACGCTCTCTGAATGCGCGTCGTCTCTATTGCGCAAGGTCTTCATATGTACATAATTTAACTAACAATCATAATATTATTATGCATAGTATCTTTGGTCCAACTTTCATTTAAATGCTTAAGTTTTTATATTGTCAATAAATCATCATTTATCATCACATTACCAATATACGACACGTCAGAGGCTGTAGCGTGAACTTACTACGTCTAGCCGTGGGCGAAGTCGCATCTGCGAGGCCCTTTTCTTTCAATGTGTATTCCCAAGATAATAAAAAGGGTGCGAGGCCGTGGGCGAGGGCCACTTCGCCTACGCCTAGCTACGCCAGTACGCCACTGTACGACGCCACAGCACAGCACAAAAGGGTCTGAGTAATCTATGCTATCATATTGTTAGTTTGATCATAGAGTAACTTATACTAGAGCGGTACTGTCATAGTAAATTTTGTAACCCCAGTAAATTCACTGCCATCTGTCGACACACTTTAAAACTAAAAATAAATATTTATAAAAATACGATAAAATGTATTTAAATATGGATAAATGTTTTTTTTATTTGCATTAATTATTTTTATGATTTTGACCCATGTTCTTTCACTGATATGCGTTAAAATTATAAATATAAATTATAAAATTAGTGTAGGCCAAAACTAGTGGCGCCCTCTGATCGAGAATCAAATTTTCGTGATTTTCGAGGCACGTTTTTTCCTTAGACTGTATCCATCTATTACGGAGTTATATCTATCTTTGGTTTGATACATTAAACATAGGATAAACAACAACTGGAGTTACTTAACCCTATATTTTCTAACATATATCTCGTTGATCCTTCTTAACCATTTTCCAGGCCTCACCAATCACACATTTCCCGAAAGTTCGATCTAATTTAAACCTTAAATCAAAATGCTAAAGTTGAAATTCTATTGGCGCGAATGTGGTCGATAAATCGTACTAAGTCTGGAAAAGGGTTAAAGCTAAAAACACGTTTTCCGATATTGCTTCCTGGAACCCGTTTCTCAAAAGCTTGTAGCTTGTAATATAAACAAGTAGAAGTCCCTTTCTAACAAAAGCTGTCAAAAAGTGACATCCGCTTGTATTAGTTACAAGCTTTTGAGAAACGGGCCCCTGGTAGTAAGTACTCATAGTGTTATGTACTCATAAAATTCTATTTGTACCATAAATACAAAGATCATAAAGACGAATGTCTGAAAAAGAAGCGGCAGCATGATCGAATACTTGAGCAAGAATTCAAAACCTTTCGTTTTAAAGCTATATAATAGGGATTGGCAACTCAACTACATAATTATTTTTAAACTGTACAATATTAGTCACATTTCTTATATCCTAGGTACTAACAAAAAGTTACACTCAATGTATCATAGGTACACAATAGTTACCGTCAACCGGGGTAAATAGGGATGGCTGGGGTGAAGAGGGGCAAAACTTTAAATGTGATTTACCTATAACAATTTCTTATAACATACCCACACAAATTGTATCATTCAATTAATAATAATTTAGTTTTAGTTTTATTAGTAGTACCTAAATTTCTTAGTTCTTGGGATTTTTAGTGATTGTTTTTTTATGTCTGTGTTAGAATAATTAGAAATGCAACGATGTGATGTAAGTTGGTCTTTAATAAATGCTATTAGAAATCGAATAAAAAAATAATTAAAAATAATAGTAGATTTTGTATGATACAATTTGTGTGGGTAGTTATTAAGAAATTGTCAGGTAAATCGCATTTAAAGTTGTCTCTCGCACAGTCTGTGCTAGCAGAATCGGTGCCAAGTTAGCTTGGTCTAACTCTAACACCTTTGATTCCTCACGGTTTTTTTCGAACAGGTAGTAAAAAGTCTTTGCCATATAAATTATAAACGGTGGGGCAGTATTTCCTTGCTAATTTAGCATAAGGGGAGTCCTTGTGTACCGGGAGGTCACTTGTCAGTTTATTCCATACGTGGAAAATGTAAGCGGTGTCTTCTAGTTTTATTTCGCCCGGCTCGAAGTATTCAAAGCCTTTCCAGTATACCACCGGGTAGAAGAACTGGGGGCCGTACACCTCGAAACCTGAAAAATAAAGCCAATCTTAAAAACAACTGTTTAAGCCAATTAACCTTTAACACTTTGACCGCCAAAGACGTGAATCAACGCGCGCGACTAGCTCCAATATCAACTTTCGTATATTCCCCACACAATAGAATCGGTCCAACAGAACTCTGCATGGCATTTGCAATGACAAAGTGTGGCAAGTACCGAGTAATAGTAATAGTGTGTTGTAGTAGTTGTGTACCGACTTACCGAGGAAAAGGCGAATGGACTGTGTGAGAGATGATATGAAACGAACGCAAGTGAATGATGAGATGACGGGTGACAGAGAGGTATGGAAGAAAAAAACATGCTGCGCCGACCCCAAGTTAATGGGACAAGGGCAAATGATGAATAGTTCTTGTAGTAGTGTAAATATACCCTGAACCTATTGTAGTAGGCGCTTATGTCTTACCGTTGCAAGTAGCGGCGGACATTTGGCTGAGGTTGCTGGTCGAGCAATACTTCTTGAGGATGCGCGTGATGACACCAGGCCCGTTGTTGCCCCAGTTGTCGCCTCTGTAGTTGCTCTTGATGTCCCTGAAACCGAATACATTTAATATATTAAACATTATATGTTGCTACACCTAACAAAACTACATTATTTTGTATGGTTTTTACTCTTTTACTTTAACTAACGTGTAGGTTTGCTTTGCTTGTTGACATAATAGTTACGTTGATTTTATGCAAGATTTATAAGAATGATGTTGGTTATTGTTTTATTATAAAAAAAAGTTTATTTCACATTATACTTAGCTGTTTCATGACTTTTATTATTATCCCTACATTATAGACGTGCATGGGCAATATAAGTTAGCCGAGAACATGTCCATTTCAAGCCATAAAAAATATTTATTTTTTAATTTCACGTTCCGACACCCTACGTGCTTTATTTCATAATATCTCAATTATATGTATAATAATTTATTATTTTATTTAGAAACAAACAGTCTCTTATATTAATAAGTTGTTCCAAATAGGGTAATAGACTTATAGACCTACAGTTTCCTAAAAAATAGTATGAAAACCATGTGACTTATATAAATACTAAATTAAACTAGAAATAGAAATTCCAAGTTGTCAAAACAATGTTGCAAAAATACTCTTTCATTTTAACAAAAGTAAAACAAAAATGGATAAATTGTAAACAAACAAAAGTGCAATTAAAGTTAATTTTCTAATTAAAGCCTGTTCAAAGTCAGGCGTTTGAAGGTACAAAACTTGTTATTGAAAATATCTAAATTTTGAAATTTATCATCATACATCCTGCATGCTCTTCTAATGAAACCGTTTCTCGCGTATGAAGTTCGACTACGAGGAATATAAAAGAGGTTCTTCTTTCTACATGCTACATGCAATATTAGAGATTCAATGTCATTTGTTTAGGAGTACATATAATGATTAAGGAACATTTTAAAACCGCTATCTCCATAACTTCGTACTAGAATAATCCATAACTTGGTCTTTTAAACATTCAAACTTTAAATAATTAACTTTAAAATCGAATATCTCAAAACTGTACATTTACATTTTTCAAAAAATCAGTAAAATAAGTACGGAACTTAGAGTTCTGATTCTTTTTGCATTTAAAAGAGCCTCAATACCGACAATAGTACCCTTTTGATTGTAAGCTAACAACTCGCGAACGCGAAGCGAAGCGGCGCGGCGCGGCGCGGCGGGCCCACAGCGCTCGCGTTCGCAACGAGATCGCCCACGTAGGACACTTCTATAGGTATCAAAGGATTGATTCACCCCGCTCCGCATCGCTTTGCTTCGCGTTCGCGTGTTGTTCGCCTACGTAGTACGCTGCGTAGGTAAATCCATCACTTACAAGAAATCGATCGCTACTACCTGCCGTAATTGGTTATGGAATGGAGTTCATATCGGTCGCGTGCTGTATTATCGATCCGGCCGCCGTCATACCGTTCACTGCACTTTTATAATTTCATTAAGCAAAGAAGATATATTACGGAGTTATATCTGTCTTTGCATTAAGTATAGGTAGGCGTATTCTAAAATAAAAATTGAAACCTGATTCTTTCAAAAGTGGACATCCTTGGGCTCATTCTAAGAGAATCGACGGCATTCTCCACCCTGCCAATAAAAAAAGATGTCCCAAAATTTCCGTTCCATTACGTCACGTTTTAGTGTGTTTTTTTTCACTTGTATGTGCGTGACGTAGTGGAATGTACAATTTTCATACTTTTTAGGACATTTTTTTTATCACCAGGATTGAATATGCTAGTGTTTCTGAGTTGAAAGAACCCAAAAACACCAGGATCTGTGAGAATCAGGTTTTCAACATTTCTTTTCAAAAATAAATATTGAAAACCTGATTCTCACAGATCGTGGTGATTTTGAGATGATGAAAAATTTGTATGAAAATACGTTCCACTTCCACTACGTCACGCACATACAAGTGAAAAATTGTTCACCGTGACGTAATGGAATTGACATTTTGGCACACCTTTTTTTAATGGTGGGATTGGGATGGAGAGGCTGTCGATTCTGAGTAGAATGAGCCCAAGAATGTCGAGATTTGAAAGAATCAGGTTTTCAATATTTATTTTAGAAAACGCCCGTCGCCATCAGATATATCGGAGCGGCCAAGGTGCTCACAAATCACAAACACGCTTCTATTGTCAAAGGCGCTAGAGTGCGTGTTCAGATATTTTTGAGAGCCTTGGCAGCTACGATATATCTGATGGTGACTGTATTTTCAAAGCTTTAATTATCGCTAGGTATATATACATGTATATTTTTTATTGCACCCTATTACGACCAAACAATACATCATTTCATTAGCATAACGCACTTATCCTTAGAATTTAGAGCGCTTTGTCATGGAGTCATGATATCACGTAACGTCTATTTATAGTGCGACATAAAATAGTAAAATGGAACTAAAAGAATTCCATACTAAATTGTTTCCATGTTTAAGCAGACGTCAAAAATGTGACAGTTAGATACAGATATAGGAAGTGGCGCCCTCAATCATTTTCTGCAATTTCTTGTCGGACCTGGAACCCAATTCAGATTTACCAATTGGTTACGGTTTTGCTCGAAGATGTCTCACGCTGATTGGTGATTGGTGCATGCGAAATGAAGCCAAAAACGTCGTCAAGAGAGATCGTCACGGTCGTATCAAAACCAAATTCAATTCAATTCAATTTATTTATCTTGCTTGAACATACATCATACACAGTTGTTATGGTAAATCAAAATCATAACAAATTATTAAATCTGGATCGGGCTCCAATTCAGCGCTAATCATGACACATTGTCGTTTGTTACCTAGGCTTCTCTTATCATTTTCACTACTATATGTACGCGTTATTACACTACTAAGCTAGGGTATATCGCTACGTCGTAGCCAATAGTATAGTTTTCTCAGTATGTAGCGAAAATGCTTCATAGTTCACTAGCAACCCGCCCCGGCTTCGCACGGGTGGAATGCTGTATTATACATATAAACCTTCCTCTTCAATCACTATATATTAAAAAAACCGCATCAAAATCCGTTGCGTAGTTTTAAAGATCTAAGTATACATATGTATGCTGTCTGTCCCTATGGTCTTTGGTAGTATGTAGTGATAGTGATAATGATAGGGGAAAAATGACAATGTCATCATTCGCTTGCCCTTGTTCCATTCACTTGGGGTCGGCGCAGCATGTCTTTTTCTTCCATACCTCTCTGTCACCCGTCATCTCATCATTCACTTGCGTTAGTTTCATCATCTTTCACACAGTCCATCCACCTTTTCCTCGGTTTTCCTCTCCTTGTACCTCCCTCCACATTCAAATGACAATGTATAAAGTGCAATTAGTGCAAACAATAAAGGCGAGTTTAAATGGCGTGAAGTGGCGCAGAATAGGGCAGTGGCGCTCTCTTGTGTCAGAGGCCAAGATCCTTTTTGGGTCAATGAGCAAATGAAGTAAGTAAGTTAAATGGCCTCAGTCTCACGCAGTAATCATGTTTAGTTTATGATAATTAAATAATTATGTCAAACTGGCATATTTAAACAAAAGCTTAAAGGGGCGCTATTGTTCTTAGACAAGTGAGCACACAGAATAAATAACAGTATTAGAATGAAGTAGGTATATATGTGGTATTTTCTATAAAAAGGGACCTTATTGTCGATGGCGCTTACGCCATTATAAACGATGCTCCGATATAAATACAATGCCGCGCGACGCTGTGCGGCGTACGCGCCATCGACAATAAGGTCCCTTTTCATACAAAATGCCCCATATACAGAAATAGTCACTTTACTATATATAAATTATAAACTGAAATAGATGTCCTTTGTCACTATTAATCAATTCTTTAGTAACTAAGTAGGTACTTAGTAACTAATGTTCGATTCCTCCTTGGCCTGCCTGTACTATGATATGTATTGATGCCTAATTGCCTACATGAACGATATTTCTATTAGAAACGATTATGTTCAAGGCTCCTGTCAATTAAACTAATTTTATAATCGTTCCACTATATAGAAGGTTCCATACAGCAACTTACTTCCTTTCTTTATTGGGTAATTAAGTCTAGAACCTTTTGACATAAAATAAAACGACATTTTTACCCAAATTATCGTGCTATAAATATAAAAGCTGACTGCACAAGTTCCAAGCGTCCATAGGCTACAATATTATACAAACTGTCACCAAGTTGGAATACACGACATAAACAATTATCCATACATACAGATATTAAGTATATATATGACATGAAATAAAACTATGAAAACGGATTATATCGCGTATATTGAATTTATAATTCATCCCGACGTTTCGAACTCTTTTCTCTGTACTCTTTCGTCGGGATGAATTATAAATTCAATATACGCGATATAATCCGTTTTCATAGTTTTATTTCATGAGTAACTATCGCGGTAACCGAAGACAATATTATATATATATGACATTTAATTGGAGTCATTCCCTCAGTTTCGGTTTCGGCATGTTTCGACAAAAACATATTTCGGCCGAAGGTTTAGTTTCAGCAAATTGAATCTTCAGTTTTGACAAAAAAATCGGTCTTGTTCAGACACTATCTATAACCCAACTTTGCCGGCAACTGCACCTATACGAACTAAACACTATATAAGGTACGTATTATAGTACCTAACCGCAAGTACCGCAACTACATTGTTGACATACATGATCTCAATGACTGTGCCAGCGCTTGTAATGTCACAGAAATGAAACCGTAATAGAAAACTCCTAGTCACAAATGTCACAACCACCTAATCGCACAAGATTCACTAGTATAATTTGACCCCTACATTCACAACAACTATTTGTCAACAGAGGTATAGTTAAATTGGTTCTATGACAGTAGGCCGTGAAACAAAAGTTAATGACAGTATCGTGTTCAGCTAACCATTAGTGAACTCATTTTCCTCTATCCATCAATATAACGTAGGTACGTATAATTTTTGATTCTTTACCTTTTCAGTTACTTTGTTTCACGCAGTGTTCCCAGGTGAGCGGAAAAGAATTATTGTATTTGAGTGTCAAAATTATCGTACCGATAAAAAAAAATTCGTACGCCTATCAAAAAGGCACTACGCCTTAAATTTCTTGCAAAATAAGCTTACATGTCCAAAGTATAATCAAAGAAAACGCTATTTTCTTCTAAATTTAACAAAAATCAGTTTTGTATTTGTGTTAAATTTGTGATAGATCCAAATTGTTTACAGGAAATTTCGATATTTTTGACTTACACTAAGAACCCCCAAAACATGATAAGTGTAGCCTATTTCTGAGGGAAAGTATCATATTTTGCTTATTATCGTACTTTTGCGTATATCCGATAATACTCTTTTGGAACGTACATCGTACCGGAGCCCAAATTATCGTACCTGTACTTACGACAATTATCGTACGCCTGGCAACACTGCTTTGAGGAATTGAAGGGATCAAAATACATTTACTTATATATCGCGAGGTTTCTGTTCGGGGCAAACTAATAGTTTCTACACTTTCTACACCTAATGGTCAGTTAATGACAGTTGGTCAGGGCTGCGTGATGATCGATGACTAATCACGTAGTAAACGTAATGACCTTGTCTTGTTGCATGCCATGTACGTTTCTGACGGAGTTTTACTACACACATTGGTAAACAGGTACCTACTGTATTTTTTATCGTCTTCAAGTCAAAATTACAGGATGTTAAGTCCCCGGCAAGCTCGGTTCTCCATACAAACGTAGTTACGCTCTCATTTTAAAACGACTAGCTAGATTTCTCTGAAACTTTGTACTTACAATGGGATAAGGTATATCTAGGTCTATAATTAGTTTATGTAGCTTCAGATACCAGAGTAAACAAAATACAGCGAATTTAAATTTTTCATTCAAAACTTATTTTTGCTTTATTTTGTTTATTTTATATACTAGAGCTATATAAACGAATGACAGGACTAGATGTACCTCATGTCATTGTATGTGGAAACTTTTATTACAATCCAACACGTAGTTTTAAAATGAGAACAAAACTCCGTTTGTATAGGAAGGCGAAATTCGGCCGAGCTTGCCGGGGACTTAAGCATTCTGTTTTATTAAAAAAAAATGCAAATTTAAAGAAATTTAGGCGCGAAGGGTTATAGGCCCATTGAATATTTGAATTTTGCGCCTTTTTCTACCGACAAAGTTGTTTGACAGACATTTTATAGTCTATAAAATGACAATTGCAGTCCGATTTTTTAATTTAGTTACGTATTATATTGTCACGCCGTATGCGCACAAAGCTGACTTTTGATTAAGTTTAGTGCGTAGGTATATTGATTGATCGGAATAGGATAATTAATAATAAGTACCTACTTCACTCAAACGAAATGTTTTCCCCATTGTATTTATTAATAATGTCATGTTTGGAATTACCACGACCTCGGTAATATGTTATCGTCAGTTGTTATTATTTTCCATCGCATTTTCACGAAAACGTACGAACGTCAGTCTCGGTACAAAAAGTACTGAGTTTGACTGAAGTAGCATGACAAATACGAACGCTTCCGAGAAAGTACGATGAAAAACAATTATGCACTAGGTACATCTGTAACTAGTTTTCGCACTTAATATTACGAAACATGTGTACCTACAGTTATCAGTTTCGTTTCAAAAGTCGAGCATCGTCCTGTTATCTCAGGATGTGATGGTATACCAATACCAAACCCACTAACGCAACAAGATAACGGCTAAAAAATGGACTTACTTATGCTGTTTAATACTCTACTTAACTGTTGGGTTGATGATAACGCACACTAGTTGACAGTTATCGGAGTTTAACTAGCCTCTTCCCGCGACATTGTTCGCGTGGATAGGGTTGTCTTATGAAGAAAACCGGACAAGTACGAGTCGGACTCGCCCACCGAGGGTTCCGTGAGCATATGGTTTTAATTTCACCTCGATACGTCCACGCGTTCCCGAGATAAAGTCTTGCTTGACAGACGGACGGACAACAAACTCAACAAAGTGATCCTATAAGGGTTCCGTTTTTTTCCTTTTGAGGTATTGAACCCTAAAAATGTTATATCGTGACAAAAAGGACATCAACCTAAAACCCTGACATTTCCGATGGTCATGTCCCCATTCCCAATCTATCAATCGATCAAAATCCCTTATTTCAAAAACTTTCATGGACCACTAATAGCCCCATATACCCATAACTCTCGCCACCATGTGCTGTTGTTGGACGTTTTCTAAAATAAATAAATATTGAAAACCTGATTCTTTCATATCTGGACATTCTTGGGCCTATCCCATTCTATTCAGAATCGACAGCATTTTCCATCCTACCATTAAAAAAAGATGTCCCAAAATGTCCATTCCAATACGTCACGTTTTAGTGTGAATTTTTTTTCACTTGTATGTGCGTGACGCGTGACGTAGTGGAAAGTAGAGATGGACCGGATAGTCGGTTACTATCTGGTATAATATTCGCCATCCTACCATTAAAAAAAGATGTCCCAAAATGTCCATTCTATTCTAAAACGTGACGTGTTTTAGTGTGAATTTTTTTTTCACTTGTATGTGCGTGACGTAGTGGAAAGTAGAGATGGACCGGATAGTGACCTACTATCCGGCCGGATACCGGATAGTAACTGCTTGATTTCGGAGTAAACAAATTGGATTCAAGAAACAAGCACTCGTTTATTATTTTAAAACAATTTAAACATTCCACTCACTTGCACGCGCACTCATTTCGAACCTAGAAATGAGTCCTGCTTATCATTTATGCTTGTTTGACACCGACAGGCACTCATTTCTGCCGAGGTTGTTTGGCGCTCGAACGTAGTGAGAGCGCCAATAGTCCGAGGCTGAAATGATGCCTTTCACCCGAGTTAAACACTCTACTTTTCATTTCGAATACGAGGAAAATAAAATGGATGTGTCATGTGTTTTTTTAAAACATGACTAAGTTTACATTTTTATTATTTTTCTTGAGGGTACTTTCAATTAACAATTTAGGCAAAAGTATTGTTATTTTTGGAATGGGGAGTTAAATATCAGAATGGAAATTTTATAACAAATTCATTTAAACCCAAATTTCAATTGCTTATTGTAAAAAAAAATCGTACTTGGAAAGTAAAATGCTCTAGTGCAGACACGTATCATTTTCTGCACACCTTTTAGAACAACAACAACCCTCTTTCAGAGCATGAGAAATGAAAAATAAGTTTACGTAGAATACGACGTAGAACCTTATCACATTTACAAAATATGATAGGTATTTGATCCGATATTTATATATATGTCTGTTATTTTCGCGAAATTTTCTAGCCTATTTTTCGATTTAAATTAATAAATAAATTGGGGAAAATATTGCACAGATCGATCTAGCCCTTTAGCTTTGTTTACTAAGCTACAGCTAAGGATATGATTATTGATTGGTATGAACGCGGTATGAATCATATTTTTTAATCGCTGTTTGATTAAGTACAATGTTTTATCAGATACCGATACGTGATGGACGTACTTACCTAAATAAATCATGTGTGTAAGTAATAAAAATACTGAAAGGGTTTAATATGGATGCGTCAGATATTTGTGAGCTCTTCATTGTGCAAGATATTATCACAGATGACTGTCATACTCGACAGCTGGCTTGTTAGGTTTAATGTGGGTTTAATCGAGGCACAAGTAACAAGACAGTTATTTAAGTCTATTTCCGTCCGAAATGCAACAGTCGCATAAGGTTGGGGTTGTTTTTTACAAATCTCTAAATATAGATGAACTGCGTTCAAAGTTCGTACTTCAGCCACAAATCTATTATAGCTGTCCCCCTGAGAGTAATTAATTATGTCAATATTTAAATGTTCTCAAATAAATAAGTAAATATTCTTCATTGTGCACCATACAGTCAAATATGTTTATAGCATTAGTAGCTTCCCGGCTACACTGCGTAATTTATCATACATTTAATATAATAAGCGTCATCCTCATCCATAATCTATAATCATTCTGTTCTTAAACGGTAGGTAATATATATGTGTATCAAAAAAGTTCCGAAATATTTGATCTGATTTGGGTGCCATTTACTAAGACTTTCGTCATAGTTTTTAAAAAGTAAGTAGGGTTTGAACCTGCCAGTGTCACTGCTAATATTGGTCCAGCATGAAAATTTTACTCTAAATGGAGTCCATTTATTTTTATGATGTCCATAATTCATAGGTATTTTATTAATAACTCACCTGATGGCCGCCTCAGCAACGCTCCTCCCAAGCTCGTCCCTCGAGAAAGCCAGGGCTCCAGCAGCCACCGCCGTGTCCGTCTCCCTCGCCGCCCAGTTCCTCACAAGCGGGTCCAGCGCCTTCGCCACCACCACATCCAAGTCCAAATACACCCCCCCAAACTTGTATAAAGATAAATACCGAAGCACATCAGATGTATGCGATATACGCCACCGTGTCCTGTTCAACGCACCACCCGAAACCATACTCTCCAAAGGAGTTCTTTTAGCGTAATTTGTTATATGCACTCTAGATAATCTAATATTTGTAAAGTTCCTCAGTACTGATAGACTTCCATTTTTCAAAGAGTTTTTATGCACAGGAGCAGCGAATAGAACGTTTATCTGCCATCCAGGGTGAGCGCGGGCCGCGGATTCCACAGCACATGCTTGCCGGGAATCCAAGTATCCTTTACAAGACGTTTCGTGAAAGAATATTGAGCGGGACGGCGGTTGAAACTCCTCGCTCTCTGCTCGTGGTAAAGTATTGTCTAGGTCTATGTAATGGCACGATATATCTTCTAAAGAATTCCAGTGAATAAAGTAAAGGTCTGGGGACAGTGGCGTCTGTAGCACTATGTAGCCACAAAGAATCACCAAGACGACGCATGATGTTAATACCCGCCGGCGTCTAAGTTTGATTATTAATTTGTTAATCATTCTAGCTATTTTACATATATAAAATACACTGTAAATTTTATACATTAGAGCTGGCAGTCCAGCATTTATAAAATCTCAGTTTAATAATCCGACCAGTTGTCGGTTATTTGGCCTCTTTAAATTTGTATTTACGATATTTATTCCAGTATCTCTGCTGCGCCACCATCATTGTTCTCTGCAGTACATGTTGAGAGAATCTCGAAAGAAAATCCCTTCATAAATGAGCGCACATCAGCATATTTTCTTCTTCTTTTATTTTAATGGCGGTCTGGCAGCATATTTTGGTTGGTCGTATTATGTTTACGTTTCACGTTCACTGCGTTTGTATCATCGTCAAACCTTGACGAGGGGGACACGATGCGCGCGAACCGAGACCCGGCGCCTACTGGTCTCTTCTTGGACTAGGTACGGGTTGCATTTGTTGGTTGTTCGCCGCTGGCTCAAATCATAAGAGATACCGATAAGATTAATAAATAATGACTTATTATTAATGACCTCTACAAACTTCACCGATAATCGCGTGCTATTTGTTATACATACATTGTGACATTGGATGGATGGAATTCGTTGCTCATACTTAGGCACAATTATCTAAAAACGCATGTCATTTGTTGCAAGGCTGGAGAAGCCTTAACAATAAAGGTGTAAATACATAGGTATGCTACGGGTTGGCAATTTGGTATGTGACTTGAAACCGCAATTTTACCATCAAGAGCCGCGGGTTGCCGAGCCCTGAGGTATGCAACCGAATTTTTGACTAACGTTGAAAATTAACTAGATATGAAAGCCAATGAAAGGATACGGGCACCGCACCCTGTAAGCAGCCAAACTATATATTGGGATTGGTCACTTACATGACTTAGCTAAAGTACAAGAATGTAATTTTATCCTTAAGGGTTGCAGCCTCCTGCACTCTAGCACCCCTGCCTCTCTTAAAATGACGTCTATGAATGTCCTATAACGCCCGCTCCAAAAAGGATGGAAAGAATCAGGGCCGGATTTAGAGGTCCGGAGGCCCCGTGGCAACAAAGGAGTGGAGGCCCCCAGGCCCCAAATTATTTTTCCGAAGTCTCTATTGTGGGGGCCCCTCTTTTGTGGAGGCCCGGGTCAGTAGCCCCGGTTGCCCACCCCTAAATCCGGCCCTGAAAAGAATCATACCCCAGAAAGCAGTCCCCGGAGAGTGAATAGACATCTTAGGCAAGCGTGCTCCATACCAGAACGCATTGCCGCACTTTTGATCAGGTGCGATTGTGGTCAAATACATTCCTATATCCAATAAAAACCGGACAAGTGCGAGTCGGACTCGCCCACCGAGGGTTCCGTACTTTTTTAGTGGCAACAGCCACAAAAGCCAGTGGTGTTATAGCGGCAACAGGAATAAATAATCTGAAAATTTCAACTGTTCATGAACAGCGTGGTGACTGGTGACAGACAGACAGACGGACGGACAGACAGACAGACAGATACCTAGTGGAGTCTAGGGTCCCGTTTGTACCCTTTGGGTACGGAACCCTAAAAAGGAAATATGATAGAAGAATACGAGTCGAATGCCCGCTCCTCATTCGTGACTTACACCGCGTGAGGGGTAGCACGGCGCATGCGAGGTGTACGTTGTAAAGTCTACGTCAAAGATATGTCTACATTTTTCGCCTTATTACAAAGGGATAAGGTGCAAAAGTGTAAAAATATTTTTGACGTCGACTGTACCTCAGCAGCCGTTCTCCCCTATCTTTATCTGCCAGCCGCGAGGGTGTTTCGAGGCCATTGGCCATTCAACATAGACACGTGATATTTTTGTCACGCACCTGGCCTTTTGGGGTTTTGTTAACACATTGACTGCCGGGGAACCGCTCGGCGGGTTCTCTGTTAGTAATCGCTTGCCTCTACAAAGCGGGAAAACGCTGAGATCGGCCATGAGCGTAGCGCTACGAAAACTTTTGTAGTGAATGCGTTAATATGGTACAGTCAGCTGTAACTGTAATATTGCACGTTGAAGCGACAATATCTGGCATTACTTTATTTGTAGAGCAAGGGAGTGAATTAAGTTTTTAGTCGAACTTAAACTATCGTGAGACATATTTCAAAATATTTAGATAAGTACGATTCCTGAGGAAGGATTCCCAAAGAATCCGAAACATGTCGCCAAAAGCGACTAAAAATAATAGTGAGTAAAAACCGTACTTATCTAAATATTGTAAGTTTTTAGTGTCACTCGTTACTCGTATACGGTGATTTTATGGTATACAATACAATAAGTACCTACTCTTTATTGCACATGCACACCTTACACAGGTACTTACAAATGTAGGTAGAGTCAGCATTAAAGATATGTGACGGGCTGTGTGACCACGGGGACAACGCCGTCCTTGAAACGTCGGAGGTAAATTTAAAACTTATTTTACGCGATTAAGTCCCGTCGTTGTGAATAATAAATAGTGACCAAATATATCGTAATACAGTTTTGTTGCCTTTAGAATAAGGATATGAAATAAAACTATGAAAACGGATAATATCGCGTATATTGAATTGAATAATTAGCTCCATGCATGAATTTTTTTTTTTTTTTTTGGATTCATAATTTATATCGTTGGAACACCGGAAATGATAAAAATACTATTGTAAACCTTAACATTATTTTATTAAAAAATATTTAAATTGTTGAAAATTTTTGAGCGGTTGAAACGCTCATAATTTTTGGCGCGAATTCGACAGAGCGTGATGACGTCACACGTTGGACGGTCCAACTGACGTTTGCTACTAATGACACTAATCTGTCGAACGCGTGACGTCACGTGGCGTTTCGAGCGTTTCGCTCACTAGCTTTTCGCGGGCAAATTTTTGTACTTTTTATTTATAATTTTAAGTAATTATATGGTAATTTAAAAACGAAAATGCATTTGTAACATAACATGATATAACGGTAACAAACATCCGAATAAAACATATTTCGTTCAAATATAAACTTCATGCATGAGGCTAATTGTATTGTATAACTAGCCTTATGAACCGATTTTACATGTACAACCAGCCTTAAAGTTTATAGTCTATATTATTTACTTATCGTATGGCTTCGTTACATGTCACCGAATACAAAACTTTAGAGAATACTTATATTATACTAACAACTTAAAATTAAAATTTCGCCCTACTCAGGTAAGCAGCCGCTTATAGTCTATGATGGTTCATTATTTTTAGTATGTGGATATTTTTGCACAGTTTTTCCTCAGTTACCCGCTGACCACGAACGCTGTAAAGGGTTCGAAACGTCGGGATGTATTATAAATTTAATATACGCGATATAATCCGTTTTCATAGTTTTATTTCATTAGTAACTATCGCGGTAACCGAAGACAATATTATGAATAAGGATATGTTCAGATATATTTTGGCCACTTTCACCGTCACCTAGGCGTTTTCTAAAATAAATATTTAAAACCTGATTCACAGATCCTGGTGTTTTTGGGTTCTTTAGACTCAGAATCACTAGCATATTCAATCCTGATGATAAAAAAATGTCCCAAAAAATTTGTATGAAAATTGTACATTCCACTACGTCACGCACATACAAGTGAAAAAAAATCACACTAAACCGTGACGTAATGGAATGGACATTTTGAGACATAATTTATTTTTGTAATGGCAGGATGGAGAATGCTGTCGATTCTGAATAGAATGAGGCCAAGAATATCCAGATTTGAAAGAATCAGGTTTTCAATACTTATTTTAGAAAACGCCCTATTTACTTTTAGTTATTAAGTTAATCATCACAAGCATGTTTTAATAGCTGTGTTCTTGACTTTTCAGTGATAAAGGATCACTGGTTTTTTTTGCTAAGGACTACTTAGGATCGGAACGTGAAAAGAGCATACCTGGGCCGCCCAGCAAGAAGACGTCCTATGGACGCCCCAGGTATCGCTGGTGCGACAGGGTGGAGGCGGATCTGCGCAAACTTCGAGTCACCAATTGGCGAGAGGTCGCACAGAATCGAGAAAAGTGGCGCTGTCTTGTGTCGGAGGCCAAGTCTCATTTTGGGTCGCTGAGCCAACGGAGTAAACTAAGTAAGTAAGTAAATAAGCATAAAAAATGCGCCAAATAAGTTTGCGTTCAAAAACTCCTTACGTGCTTTCTATGCTAGCGGAATGAAAGTTTCTTAGTGTATTTTTATTAGTTTCATAATGAGTCTCGTCGTTATTTATATATATATATATATATATATTATATATATGTATATTATATTTGTATATATGTGATTATATGAAAATGAAAGTTTATTAATAACAATCGTTACAGGTCTGTTTATGTGTTGTGTCTGTTTATGTTATTTTTATTTTATTTTTGCTGTTGTATTTGTAGCACCGCCCACAATCTCTCTGCTTAGCCTTAAGGTTGACTGGTAGAGAATGCCTTATGGCATTAAGTCCAGCTTTTGTACTGTAAGGTTTTTCTTTTGTGCAATAAAGTTTAAATAAATAAGGACTACTTAGGGAGTACCTACAAACAGCTCATATAAGAAAAGCTATTAGAATAAAATAAAAAAACATAATAATTTTATACATTTATTTTCGAGTTTTCCCTAAAATATTATACAGCACACTGCTATTACACACTGATACCGCGAACTGGCAGTAACAATACACTCCAGTGATATAAATTAAAAAAACGCGACCATGCTACCGCCGAGTACGGATATGATGATTGCGCTTTCATCAAACCCCGTTTTCGATGTTGCAAGTCATTGAAAATCAGGGTTCGCAAAAATATCTACCGTGGGGAACCCTAACTTCACCGTTGGTGCCCAACTTCGCTCAAGAGCTGCGTAAAAAAGGTTGAGAAAAAATTGCTATTTTAAAATATCTATCTTCGCTACCCGCCCCCAACTTCGCCTTATATTTTTTTTTATTATGAAAGGTATAGTGGATTTATGATTTAATGCTAGTTAAAGGTCTTCGCACACTATTTCAACACTAACTCAACTCACTTTCGGTACAGAATTTTGAAAAGTGTACTAGCAAAGAGGATATAATAAGATAGAGCGGTACTGTCATAGTAAATTTTGTAACCACAGAAAATTAACTGCCATCTATCGACACACTTTAAAACTAAAAATGAAGATTTATAAAAATACGATAAAATGTATTTATATATGGATAAATGATTTTTTTATTTGCATTAATAATTTTTATATGATTTTGACCCATGTTCTTTCACTTATATGCGTTAAAATGGTTAAATAACAAAAGAAACCGTCAACGCCATCTATCCGAGAGTAGGCCAAAGGTAGTGGCGCCATTTGATCGAGAATAAAATTTTCTTGATTTTCGAGGCACGTTTTTTCCTTAGATTGTATCCATCTATTACGGAGATATCTTTCTTTGGTACTAGGGAGTACGACGTAAGGCTTTAATTACAATAATTAATTTTGAGTCGAGTTGGAGTCGAGTGGCTGTTGAGTTGTAAGTGTGCGATGACCTTACGGCGAAGTTATATACTAGGCGAATTTAAGGTACGCATTTTTGACAGCCCTTATTTTCAATTAACTGCAGCATTGATAAAGGAGTTTGCTGTTAACTGACAATTCATAAACTTTATTACAAAGACATAAGGTCGTCGTTACGTCAGTGATTGGCCTTTTCAGCCGCCTTTTGTTTCTTAAGCGCTCTATACGCGTCCACTGCCTCCAAACGCGCTCGTTCGCGTCGCATTTGCTCCGCTGCGTTTATCTGAGCTTTCGCTTGCGTTTTCTTTGACGGTTGAGGTTTCTGTTGAGTTTGTTGAGCGCTCGGTTTGAGCATGCCTGCTAGGAGGAGGTCACGGCGGCCAGGCTGAAATATGATGATAATCATAGAGTAGTAGACAATTTTTTAATGGTATCAGTCGATCAGGTTTGTTTTGAGGATCAAATGTCTGTATGGGACCCATTGTCTTAAAGAAATACAAAAGTCACAAATGATGGTCAAAGTCTGGCATCGCCACTTTACTGAGCAAACGCTCTAACACAAATGGCAACACATCGTGACGTCACTATGTAACTTTGCTTAGAAGCCGTTCCGATGTATGGAAAACAATAAAATTGCGATTTTGTCGGTGAAATGTTGCGTTTATGTATATGGTTGCTATATAATTTATTAGAATCGAATGGTACCGTTATTTTTTACTTTAAAAAAAGTTTTTTTTTTAAACTTTGAGGTCGTGTATTTTTTACGGAGACGGTATTTCAGATGTTCTGGTTATATCGTTGACTATTTTTTCTCCCTTTTTCCTTTTTTCAAAGGCTGCTTGCATGCTTTCTTCAGACAAGTCGATGCTACGCGGGACGACACCGTTTCCTCTTATATTTACGAGGTATTTCGCCCCTCTGCTACATAACAATTCTTTGAAACAGTTAAGGATAAATGCCCCTAGAGGGATGCTCTTGGGGCATATATAGTACCGATCAAAACTCGGGGCAACTAATACTTTTTGCAAAGGATAGATACCTTTTTCAATAAAAAATTAAGTAATAATAACACCAGAATAACATTTATTTATCCATGCAGCTTAAGCTTCAGTGCACCCAAACCAATTAATAAAAAAGGGGAATCATAAGCGAGTCAAAAGCAATTCGAAAAGAAATAGTTATGAATATTATGTTGCCGCTCTTCGAAGCCTAGCTGCGGGATGATTTGGCACTCACACTGACGAAACGCGTGCGCTCGCGCTTATGTTAGTCCCAGAGTTCTGCTAATAGTAGAAATGAAATTCGAGGCATCTATCCCACTGGGGCATCTATACTGGAATTACCCTATTAGGGTAATCATAAGCACAGAATAACTAATAGTACTGTCATAAGCGAGTCAAAAGTTATTCGAGAAAAATACTTATGATTATTATTTTGACGCTTTTCGAAGCCTAGCCGCGGAATGATTTGGCAAATCGGCACTCACTGGCGAAACGCGTGCGCTCGCGTTTATGTTAGTTCCAGAGTTCTGCTACTAGTAGAAATTTAAATCTACTAATACTACTACTAATACACTGACCCTGGGTGCTCCCTGGTGTTGCTGGGCGCGGCGCGGCGGGTGCGCCACGTCTCCGAACTAAATATTATACTGGGTGGGTGCTCCCTGGTGTTGCTGGGCGCGGCGCGGCGGGTGCGCCACGTCTCCGAACTCAATATTATACTGACCCTGTGTGCTCCCTGGTGTTGCTGGGCGCGGCGCGGCGGGTGCGCCACGTCTCCGAACTCAATATTATACTGACCCTGGGTGCTCCCTGGTGTTGCTGGGCGCGGCGCGGCGGGTGCGCCACGTCTCCGAACTCAATATTATACTGACCCTGGGTGCTCCCTGGTGTTGCTGGGCGCGGCGCGGCGGGTGCGCCACGTCTCCGAACTCAATATTATACTGACCCTGGGTGCTCCCTGGTGTTGCTGGGCGCGGCGCGGCGGGTGCGCCACGTCTCCGAACTCAATATTATACTGACCCTGGGTGCTCCCTGGTGTTGCTGGGCGCGGCGCGGCGGGTGCGCCACGTCTCCGAACTCAATATTATACTGACCCTGGGTGCTCCCTGGTGTTGCTGGGCGCGGCGCGGCGGGTGCGCCACGTCTCCGAACTCAATATTATACTGACCCTGGGTGCTCCCTGGTGTTGCTGTGCGCGGCGCGGCGGGTGCGCCACGTCTCCGAACTCAATATTATACTGACCCTGGGTGCTCCCTGGTGTTGCTGGGCGCGGCGCGGCGGGTGCGCCACGTCTCCGAACTCAATATTATACTGACCCTGGGTGCTCCCTGGTGTTGCTGTGCGCGGCGCGGCGGGTGCGCCACGTCTCCGAACTCAATATTATACTGACCCTGGGTGCTCCCTGGTGTTGCTGGGCGCGGCGCGGCGGGTGCGCCACGTCTCCGAACTCAATATTATACTGACCCTGGGTGCTCCCTGGTGTTGCTGGGCGCGGCGCGGCGGGTGCGCCACGTCTCCGAACTCAATATTATACTGACCCTGGGTGCTCCCTGGTGTTGCTGGGCGCGGCGCGGCGGGTGCGCCACGTCTCCGAACTCTATATTATACTGACCCTGGGTGCTCCCTGGTGTTGCTGGGCGCGGCGCGGCGGGTGCGCCACGTCTCCGAACTCAATATTATACTGACCCTGGGTGCTCCCTGGTGTTGCTGGGCGCGGCGCGGCGGGTGCGCCACGTCTCCGAACTCAATATTATACTGACCCTGGGTGCTCCCTGGTGTTGCTGGGCGCGGCGCGGCGGGTGCGCCACGTCTCCGAACTCAATATTATACTGACCCTGGGTGCTTCCTGGTGTTGCTGGGCGCGGCGCGGCGGGTGCGCCACGTCTCCGAACTCTATATTATACTGACCCTGGGTGCTCCCTGGTGTTGCTGGGCGCGGCGCGGCGGGTGCGCCACGTCTCCGAACTCAATATTATACTGACCCTGGGTGCTCCCTGGTGTTGCTGGGCGCGGCGCGGCGGGTGCGCCACGTCTCCGAACTCAATATTATACTGACCCTGGGTGCTCCCTGGTGTTGCTGGGCGCGGCGCGGCGGGTGCGCCACGTCTCCGAACTCAATATTATACTGACCCTGGGTGCTCCCTGGTGTTGCTGGGCGCAGCGCGGCGGGTGCGCCACGTCTCCGAACTCAATATTATACTGACCCTGGGTGCTCCCTGGTGTTGCTGGGCGCGGCGCGGCGGGTGCGCCACGTCTCCGAACTCAATATTATACTGACCCTGGGTGCTCCCTGGTGTTGCTGGGCGCGGCGCGGCGGGTGCGCCACGTCTCCGAACTCTATATTATACTGACCCTGGGTGCTCCCTGGTGTTGCTGGGCGCGGCGCGGCGGGTGCGCCACGTCTCCGAACTCAATATTATACTGACCCTGGGTGCTCCCTGGTGTTGCTGGGCGCGGCGCGGCGGGTGCGCCACGTCTCCGAACTCTATATTATACTGACCCTGGGTGCTCCCTGGTGTTGCTGGGCGCGGCGCGGCGGGTGCGCCACGTCTCCGAACTCTATATTATACTGACCCTGGGTGCTCCCTGGTGTTGCTGGGCGCGGCGCGGCGGGTGCGCCACGTCTCCGAACTCTATATTATACTGACCCTGGGTGCTCCCTGGTGTTGCTGGGCGCAGCGCGGCGGGTGCGCCACGTCTCCGAACTCTATATTATACTGACCCTGGGTGCTCCCTGGTGTTGCTGGGCGCAGCGCGGCGGGTGCGCCACGTCTCCGAACTCTATATTATACTGACCCTGGGTGCTCCCTGGTGTTGTTGGGCGCGGCGCGGCGCGGGCAGCGCGGGCGGCGCATGCGCCACGTCTCCGAACGCGACTCGCTCGTAAGTGACTTCACGTGCCGCTAGCTCAAGCGCTGTTTTCGTCTGAAACATTAGAATAAAATAGAATAGAATAGTTTTTATTCGTAACCACATAGACAATAGACATACATTAAAACAACATAGTGAAAATAAAATGTCACGAAATGGCCCCATCTCAGCATGCTGCTGGCGACTTCCAGCGCTGATCTTCCGATGATTAAACGTTAAACGTTGCCAAATTTACAGTAGAGGCTTGATCAAACGCTCCTCTTCCTTTGTCCCTTTTTGTCCCAAAGTGGAGAAAAGATTGAAGAAGAGGCCTCCCAGAACGGGAGAAAGGCCTGGGACACTAAAATAGTTGATTTGAAGGGAGACATGAAGCAACACAGATTTGGGGAAATAAGCCGAAGCAGCAAGTTCTCAACATGGCTCTCGCGATTCTGTCTGTACAGCGAGAGCCAGAAAAGACTATGGGGGAGGGAAATGTCCCCTTTTGTCCCTCTAGCCTTTTTTCTGTGGCGACGACCTGATGATGCTTCTCCTATCACCTTGATAACTGACAATTTGTTAACCATATTGCTGCATTTGTATGATTAATACAAATAAAAAATATGAATATGAATATCCACCAGATATGAGAGAGGATGCGTAGCGAAGGATGTTTGTTAAGAAGCAATATAATATATCCATTAAAGCGGCGCTAGGCGAGAATAGGAAAATAAAGTTATTCTATTGGTCCCTAACAAACACATCCATCGCTCATCACTACTGGAAAGGCAGCCTAAAGTTAATGCTCTTTTACCTCAGCTTCCTTAGCTTTCTGCTGCTCCTTCCTCTTAAGCGCGCGCCGCCGTGACTTGCTCAAACGCTCCTCTGCCTTTGCCCCCTTTTGCCCCCCTAACCCCTTTTCCTTGGCGATGGCCTGACGATGCTTTTTCTGTCGTCGTTCGCGCTGCGATGCTATGTATTCGCCTCTGGTGTCCGTTTCTTCGAGGTCTAACTGGAAAAGACAAATGAGATGTTGTTTATGTACTTGAAGTTGTAAATGCCAAAACCATTTCTTAATGATAAAATAGAAATTTGAATTAAATAATATAAAAATAAAACTCTTATTTGCTCTGATGATTGTTACTTATCTAAACTGTGAAATTGTGCTAAGTGAACTATGATTTAGACGTACCAGCATCAGCTGCCCGTCTTAAACGAAATAAATAAATAAACATCGGAATTCGATATTTTATTATCTGCCTCTCTATACATTATTATTATTTGTATCTCGTATAAACTCACGGGTATATATATCCCGGTCATTTGATAGGCGTAAGTGGGGATACAGATCCATCACGTAGAGGCCCTTTGGAGAAGTTTGCTGTTATGTAATACACCTGCTAGAACCCATTCACGGGTACAAATAGATACCCGTAAATCGGTCCCAACAGGCGTAGGGGCTATTATAAACACAGTGGAAAAGAGTGCCGGTTATGGTGTTGAAGTTTGGCTAGTCAAAAGATTGGGCTATTGCTGAGAGATCCGGACACCTGCCATAACAATGTCTCTACACGTTATCGAGGCAGGTGGTGACTCGCCGCCGACTAGATGGGCCCCTGAAACTGCCGTCGTGAAGACGACCAGGAGCAACACCGGTGTGAGCGGCTCAGGGGTGTCGAGAGGTGTGCGCCGCTTTCTACCCAGTGGCTGTTACCAGCCACTGTGCCAACTCGCGTCTTATGCATTTTTCACTTCCACCCCTGGAGCATATAGCTCTAGCGACTCCTCTCTGGACGGCCAATGAAGGCAAGCCAGAGCTGAGAGTCCTGCAGGTCCCCTTGGGGTTTATTATTATTATTATTATAGCCCTTTATTCCATAAGAAGTTTTATATGGTTTTTGTATTTGTAATTTAAATGTTATCTTCTATATGGATCCCTCTTTCGGTGTAGGCCTCCTCCAATTTTATCCAATCATCTCTCTGCTTTGCTTTCTCCATCCATTGTTTTCCAGCTGTATGGACTATGTCATCTGCCCACCGTTTTTTTGGTCTTCCTATGGACCGTTTGCCTTCTGGTGCTTTCCATTTAGTGGTTATGTTGGTCCACCTTTTGTCAGTTGTTCGGGCTACATGTCCTGCCCAGCCCCATTTAACTTTTAAAGCATTTGTGAGGGCGTCAGCAACCTTTGTTTTTTCTCTTATTGTTGTGTGTTTTATTTTTTGTATCTTCCTGAGTCCCATTATACTCCTTTCCATGGCTCTCTGTGTTGATCTTATTTTTTACTTTATTTGTGTACACCCATGTTTGTGAACCATAGATCAGGCTCTATACATATCGAATACATATGCAAGAGTGAATGAGAAGGACGACAACTCCATTTTCAATGCTTCCCCATGCAATAATAGTCATAATCAGACATGTTTTATCCTTGTAAGACCCAAGCCAATTTTGGCCCTTGGATTTTTTTATTTGTACAAGAATTCAAAACTCACATTTAATTTGTACTTGTACAAGCTAATTGGTATTGTTCTACGGTGGGGCACTGCCACCAGCCTACTTGGCACCCTACTATCTAGCACTAGCTAGTCCCCAGTTTCTACCTGCAAATATGTGTATGTTGCTATTTTTATTTAATTTAGTGTTATTTTTTTGTTTTCTATCACATTTAATAAACAAAAGATGTACAGACTTGTACAAGTACGTGGGCACTTATGAGGGTACAAATCACGAAAAAGCTTGAATAACACTGTTCATCAGAGCAGAGGCAGTAGATATTCCAAGCCATAGTAACTTACAGGGTAGTCCTCCTGGTCGGTGTTATGCAGCGCCCGCACGGCACTATTGATGCGCATGGAGAAGGCGCGGCCCGCCTCACCAGGCATTCGCTTAAGTGCTGTCACGGGGTTATCATCGCGCTTGGCATGAGCTGCAACATAATATACATATATTTAAAAACAATGACTGCAATTTTTTTTAAGCAAATGGATTTCGATAGGCAAGGATCTTATCACCTTTGAATAGGTACCACGATTATAAGAATTGGATCTAAAAAGAAGCTATATGTCATGCCTTTCAAAATGGACTTAAGTCCTATTAATGATTCCAAGCTCCCTTGAGTTACGAATTGTTAACCCAGTGTGTCTTTATTATAGGGTAATCAAAAACTCTAAATTCCACTAACCTGCTATCGAACGTGACTTCTTTTTCTTCACAATAGATGAGGGTGTCCGCTCTTTGAAAGCAAAAAGACGCTGCAGCGACTTTGGTATGGGTTGCTCATCCGGATCAGTCGGTGGAGCATTTATTTTGTCTTTTATGCTGGAAATAACCCAAAATAATGTACTCCCAAAGTCTTTGGAAACACACACACTCTTCCAACGTCGTAATGCGCAAATTAGTTATTAGTAGTTATTTTTTTACCTCTGAAATCGTTGTTCTTGCTGTTTCAAAGGATCCTTCACGCCACGATGTTTTTTTGCTGGAATTTTACGGCCCATTTTTGTGTAATTTCATAAAAATATAACCTATATGCACTGTTTACATGTCAAACCAGTGGCATGTGTTTGACATTGACGTTGTAGAAAAATTGTTACCACGTAAAATATATTTTTTAAAAGATTTTGTTAAAGATTTTTGAAATAAAGAAAGAAGTCGTTTATAATCACCTTTCTGAACACATTACACATAACTTGCTAAAGTTGTCACAAGCACCTGAAGCACCATCCTTAGACTAGAAAACAAGAAAAGCGAAAATGTTTATTTTAGGCTTATAACATTATTTTTTATTTTGACCATTTTGACAGTATCTATTGACATCAACCACAGACTATATAGGATGCGTTCAGTAGAACAGTGCTTAATGAATTTAAACGACTAATCACAGTGTATAAAAATAATTAATTTTTGAACCAATTCATTGCCTTTATAATAAAATGCTTCACAAATCTTTAAAAAACGAACGAATTTACAAAGAGAAGCGTGTAAACAAAATTTGTAATCAATCGATTTCCTTGACAAGAATGAAAACGTTCTCGGAATTGTCAGTGACGGCGCATCCACCAATCGGAAGCAATCAGATGATTTTGCTGCGTTTGGAGGGGCGTTTGAAGGCGACTGCCATCATCCATCGCAAGCGGAGGGAGGGGGCTTGTTTTTAGCAGCAAGGTCGTTCTTTGTGTCAAAAAATTCTTAGTTCTGTTGTGACGATACTCAGTTTATAATAATACAGTGAGTGTTTGTGTTCCGTCGCAAAGGTCGTTGCGCGCGTATGTCGTCCGTAGTCGATAGTAATTAAACAGACCCGTACACTTCGAACGTTCCAATGAGTTTGGGAGGAGGACAAAACACAGATGGATCAAACGCAGGAGGAATATTTGTTCAATTTAACCAGGATTGCACGTAAGTGTGTAGCATACGTTAGGTGATGGAGGCGGAAGAAGGAAGGTTTTTGTGTTGACGCCTAGGGCGCTGGCGCTGAAGTTCGAGTAGCCCTTCGGGCGCGCGCGCTGTAACGGTGATGCAATATGTCATTGCCAACCGTGTCGCAACAGCACAGCGTCCTCTCCCATAACAAACGTAGTAAACAAATATGGCGTCTAACGGGCCGCGAATTTGCGTTCGCGAGTGGGTCAAGGAAGCGCTCGGGCCTCCGCCGCGCCCGCGGCGGCGGCGCTCGAGCCGCGGGCGCTCCCCCCTACCCTGCCCAAACAGCTGATGCTTGTTTTGAAAACTCCCTTATCAGTAGATCAGTTCAATGTCAAAATGAATGATAGAGATGTGAATGTCCTATACATTGTAGAATATTAGTGGCCAGTGGCTCTGCCTGCCCTTGTGATTGTTGTTATGAAACTTGTGATAACATTAGCATTTCATTGTTCAAGAGTGACAAAGCCTTATGCACTTGTACTTCGCTATGATTGTAGTGCATGTCTGCTTTGTTTTGTTTGTTCATTAGTAGATCATTGTTAAGGTTTCAACTATTATTTAACTACTATTATTGTTATAATATCGCGATGATATTGCCGAAATTCGGGAGAGCACATGTGATTGTGTACCTGACAATCCAGACTGGTTTTGTTGAAGAACCCTCACATATCAATACACTACATACCTTCCCGAGATAGTTAACTAGTTTCACTAATCACTGATAGTTCACTAACACTAACTCACTGGTCATTGATAATTCACTAACTCTATAAATTCGGGAGAGCACATGTGATTGTGGACCTGACAAATCCAGACTGGTTTTGTTGAAGGTCGAAGGCAAAAATATCGATCCAGACAAATGGCTCAAAAATATGTGAACACGACTTTATTGTCTTAGGTGTAACAGCATACACATATTTTTGAAACTTTGGGAATGTATATATATTTATGCCCTTGACTGTGCACTCATATTTCAATACACTACATACCTTCCCCTCGAGATAGTTAACTAAAACTAAGTTTCACTAATCACTGATAGTTCACTAACACTAACTCAATGTTCATTGATAATTCACTAACACTATAAATTCGGGAGAGCACAGTTGAATGCATACCTGACTAATCCGGACTGGTTTTGTTGAAGTACCCTCATATTTCAATACACACATATGCATCTTTAGAAGGCTTACTCAATCAGCATTTCAGGAAGCCCCCCGATAGACAAAATTCAAAATTTGCACAGGGTATGTTTCCATGAGCTACAATATTATTTGTTTATTGTGATTTCAATTAAGATTATAAGATCTTTATGCCAATCCTTAAGCACTGGTTTGAATAAATACAATTCCATACAAATGTCTGGGCATTTGCCATGCAACTCCAGTTTGTATAGATAATAGGCCTAATCATTTTCAATCAAGGCAATATCAATTCTTGCTGCGCTCTGCAGACGGTGCAGATACCTAGAAATTATCTGGGACATTACTAAAGCTATATGTAAATTGCATGTCAAATTGTAATAATTAATCAATATAGGTATTTCTAGTTTAAAAACCGGACAAGTGCGAGTCAGACTAGCCCAACGAGGGTTCCGTACTTTTTAGTATTTGTTGTTATAGCAGCAACAGAAATACATCATCTGTGGGAATGTATATATATTTATGCCCTTGACTGTAACAGCAGCCGTAAAAGTGCATGGCGAATTTATCAATGAATTTAATTCATTATTTCTCCATGCAATATTGCAGCGCACTGTACATTAGATGCCGTAGGTACCTTGTTACTGCTGCACTCTGTTGCTGCACTTTTTTTTTACTGCGGTGTGGATGTACCTTAAAGACTATCAGTTATCAATCAATAATCAATTAAGGAAATGGTTTTGGTCATTGATATATAATTTTAAATCACCCAATTTAAACTAATGTTAATGGTATTGAAGCCATTCCTAATTACACCAACTCCATTTGTACTTCGAGAATAAAATAAGTATTTTTCTAGTCCATATTTAAATTCTATATTAAATTAATATACTTAACTATATGTCTATACCTGATTTCACTGGCTTAATTCAAATTTTTCAAAATTGAATAAAAAGATCCTTATTTCTTCAAAAATTTCAATAATAGCAGTATTTTTTAATATTTTATTTCAACTTTTGCTTTTAACTAATTTAACTGCAACTTGAATTTCATGCAACTCTAAGGATTCTACTTTAAATCCCTTACTAGACTAGCAATGGATTAACAGCGAAATGAAAACCTTTCTTCAGCATAGAGATTAATCTTCACTGCACTTCTGATTCCAAACAGCTATCATCATAAATCTACTCTTAGATAGTGATCTCAATCTCTGTTTTTTTTTTATGAAATAGGAGGCAAACGATCAGATGATGATTTTTTCTCAGTAGTTTAGGATTAAGGCGGTTCCCTGAGCCAGAAGGCGAAAAATCTCCTGATATGATCATGTTTTTCTAAGAGACGTTGATATTCGTAGAAGTGGAAAAAATATATGTAGTTCTTGACTATATTATCTTTAACAACATAGCTTCCGATACACGAATTATGACACTTCGCTCGATACAATTAATTCCCAAAGTAACCTCTAACTCGGACTTTTAATCCTACTTCACTCGGTTATTTATTATGTGATACTATAAACAAAAAAAGAAGAAAAAACAATCTTAACATAAATAGTAATTTCATAGCTTTAGAATTTCGATATTGTAAGGTAACGTTTTTAAAATAAATAAAAACCGACAAAATCCGATCAAAATTGACACTTGGCGCGTATGTTCTTTCCCGTTCGTTCTTGCGAAATGTGACAAAGACAGTGGCAAACCGATGGAACGGCCTTAAAAACATATGGCAATTAGTGGTGTAATCTTGAAAAGCAAGGATTCAAGGATCTGTTTGTACAAGATACGAAATAACACATCAAATTGTCAAACATTTTACATTTATAGCATCCTTACATGCACTTGAACTCTTAAGAGCCAACAGGAGTGGTCATTTCTCCATACAAACGTACTCGACTGTTTCCTCCCTGGTTTTTGAAGCTAGAGGAATGATTTTTTCAACACAGATTAATATTGTCAATATCTGTGTCGGTGTGTTTTGCTTTTTTTGATATTTTTGTTTTTTAAGGCGCTAGAGCCCTTCATACATGGCCAAAAATGGCCTCACTGACTATGCCGCAATGAGAGGCGTGGTATTCAAAACTGGTATCAATTAGCCAAAAAATCAAAACAGTCCGACACAGACAATTTCATAATCATTTAGATTTCCAAATTTGGTTACGATTGCTTAAGTTTTGGAGGAGGAAACAGTCGAGTACGAAACCTCGATTTTTGAGATTTTTACGCAGGATTTTTCGCCTAAGCTGCAGTTGTCCTTATCGCACTAATTTTAGGGGCGGGGTCAAGTTTCTAAATACGTACACGGACAGAAAAGTGATGGGCAATAGTCGACATTGAAAGTCGATAATCTAGTGATGTGATAAGTTATCGATAAACCATAACAAAGTCGCGATTTGTCTCTTAGTAGGCGAAGTAAGTAAAGTGAGTATGCACTTTGGCCTCAGGGGATATCGTTTAACACTATTTATTATTCCTTGGTTCATACAAAGCTGAGCTGACGCACTAGCTACGAGATTAAGTCCTGGCTACCCCCAAAAAGGGAGGGGAAAAGTCGGCTTCTGCGGTCCAGTTTGCCTCTATTTCTACCTATCTCTAGATATGAGATCAAATTTGGTATAAATTTTGTGTAAATTAGGGACGAATAATTTATTTTAGAAATAATAGTTTCACATTTTCATACACAAATCTGAATATACGAACGAAAAATTAAAACTATATATAATTTTTGGTCACAGATTTGCTCTTTAGAAGCAAATTGTGGTGATTTGCACTAAAAATTAATTACACAATTTAGTTTATTCATTCTTTATTTAGAAAAGTATCAGTTCTAAGTACGTATTATTATATTGCTTTATATTTTACAATTTTCACTATTATTCAAAAATTTATTTTAAACAAAGTATTAATTTTATTAAAACTTTTGTGACGTGATCTCATGAAAGGGGCTCCACGAGGCGAAATACTTTTTACGCCAATTATTTTCTTTTTTTTTTAATTTACAACAAAGACGAAAGTTCGAAAAAAATGTGGTTACTTAATAATTGCCTAACTTGTTGAAAAAATTACTTTACATAATATCAATTTATAACCGTAGTATATTCTATGATATGTTTTAAATACACCATATTATTTCCTAATTTTTAAAAGAATATTTAATACCTTTAAAATAATATCTGTCTGTCTGTCTGTCAATCTGCCTGTCCGTCTGTCACCAGGCTGTATCTCGTGAACCGTGATAGCTAAAAAGTTGCAATATTTACGGATGATGTATTTCTGTTGCCGCTATAACAACAAATACTAAAAACAGAATAAAATATTTTTTTAAGTGGGGCTCCCAAACAACAAACGGGATTTTTTGCCGTTTTTTGCGTAATGGTACGGAACCGACTCGCACTTGGCCGTTTTTTGTTAATAGCTTTGAACTTTTTTTATGTGGGAATAAACGCTTCGAATACATTTTTCTAGACATCATTCTGAATCCAATGAGGTATCATACGTATTTTTAGGAGTTAGTATCTCTATTAGTGGCAGCCGTACAAGCCCAATTTCAAAGAAAAACCGCAAATCGATGTACAGGTTAGCCGTTTGGCACACGCATACTAAGAGGTCAAAACAAAATTTTTGACCCGCAGTTTCTAAAAAAAATCCCTTAGGAGGGGTATGCTGAAAAATTTTTTTTGTATGAAAAAAAAAACATATTTTTTTTCCAAAAACCTATCGTGTGTGGTATCATACGAAAGGGCTTTTTGAGGCGATTCTAAAATTATACCACATCGTTACATTTTAGCCATTTTTTTGTAAATTAAAACAAATAGAATTTTCAAAACACACCAAGTTTGGGGTCAAGTTAAAGGGTTAAGTAGAACTGTGTCACTTTGTATTGAAAAAAAACTAAATAAATTTTTTATTGCTTTTTTGGGGTTACATATGAGGATATCACGTATCATTTGTACAAAAAAAAATCAGCCATATCGTATCTGGAGGAGCCCAAACTTGGTATGTTTTGAAAATTCTTTTTCTTTCAATTTAAGAAAAAACCGGCCAAGTGCGAATCGGAATCGGGCGCCGAGGGTTCCGTACATTACACAATTTAAACAATGTATTTTTATGTGAAACGTGAGTGAAAGGTAAATTGCGGTTTACGATTTATAACGTATTAAAAAAAACTACTAACTAGATCTCGTTCAAACCAGTTCTCGGTAAAAGTTGGCAAGGTAATGTACATCATATATTTTTTCAGTTTTATCATTCTCTTATTTTAGAAGTTAGAGGGGGGGTTACACATTTTACCACTTTGGAAGTGTCTCTCGGTCTCGCGCAAACTATTCAGTTTAGAAAAAAAATATATGAGAAACCTCAATATCATTTTTGAAGACCTATCCATAGATACCACACACGTATGGGTTTGATGAAAAAAAAAATTTTTTGGGTTTCAGTTCTAAGTATGGGGAACCCCTAAAATTTTTTTTTTCCTATTTTTGAGTGAAAATCTTAATGCGGTTCACAGAATACATCTACTTACCAAGTTTCAACAGTTCTTATAGTTTCGGAAAGAAGTGGCTGTGACATACGGACGGACGACAGACAGACAGACATGACGAATCCATAAGGGTTCCGTTTTTTGCCATTTGGCTACGGAACCCTAAAAATGGCTAAAATGCAATGATGTGGTATATTTTCAGAATCGCTTCAAAAAGCCCTTTCGTATGATAGATGAGAAGTATACGATAGGTTTAAAAAAAAAGTTTTTTTTTTATACAAAAAAAGGTTTCAGCACTCCCCTCCTAAGGAAATTTTTTTTAGGAACTGCGGGTCAAAATTTTTGTTTTGACTAGTATATACGTGTACCAAACGGCTAACCTGTACATCGATTTGCGGTTTTTTTATGCGAACAGCTTATACTATTTTTTTCACCACCTTGAACCTTTTGTAGACTAGACTATTGTCCCAAAATATTGGGCGACGACCGGTCGTCTGGCCTAGGAGGTAGTGACCCTGCCTGTGAAGCCGATGGTCCTGGGTTCGATGATATGATATGATGAGCACAGATATTTGTTCCTGAGTCATGGGTGTTTTCTATTTGTATTTAAGTATTTATATATTATGTATATCGTTGTCTGAGTACCCATAACACAAGCCTCCTTGGGCTTACCGTGGGACTTAGTCAATCTGTGTAAGAATGTCCTATAATATTGATTTAATATTTATTATTATTTATTTATTTATTGGGTTTCATATTTATTCCGATCAGAATTAGGAGCTCTTCAATTTATACCTATTTTTATCAAAATCTGACACATAAATAAAAAACGGACCATCAATAAAACTGTATAATTACATCAAAGTAAGAAATATCACATGTCACATGTTTCTTTATTATGATAAAAAAGCGGCAAATTTGTTTTTCAAGACGCTTGCTCGAAAAGATCTTATTTCATGCAGGTGTACTGAAGGGAAAAGGCCTATATTGTTCCCGCGGGAGTTATAGCTTTCTTTTTTAATTAGGTATGTCACTAATTCATACTCGAACCAAGTAAGTTATAAGTAAAATACTTTGTTTAAAATGAAGGTATAAGGGAGTTTTACTTTTAAAATACTCACGACTATAATTTAATATTTTTGTTTATCATATTTAAAAATATTTAATTGGATTAATTTAACAGCCATTATCTTGTATGTTTTTATACAACAATGTTTTCTTGTATGTCCATGTTATGTTATGTTTTTTTACTATTCTGTAACTCGAAATGTTAATTAGATTGCAGGTTGTAGAAGGATATTGAATTTAGTTACTAAAAACGCGAGCGGCGTGAGGCCGGAAAGGAGCGCAAATAACGTGCGCGTCGGTGTGCGTGCACCGCACACACTGGGATAGTCCCTCGGTACGCGGTACCGCCCCCGTCAGCGCGACGACGATATTCTCTTTCAAATCTCAAAATTGAGTTTGGTCTCGGCTCCTGTTGGCTCTTAACAAATATAAATATCACATGCTACTGAAGTATCTATCATTTGTGAAATAAAACTATGAAAACGGATTATATCGCGTATATTGAATTTATAATACATCCCCGTTGACCACGAACGCTGTAAAGAGTTCGAAACGTCGGGATGTATTATAAATTCAATATACGCGATATAATCCGTTTTCATAGTTTTATTTCATGAGTAACTATCGCGGTAACCGAAGACAATATTATATCTATCATTTGGTCAAAACTTAATTCTATCTTATGGGGCTACCCGAGGTTTTCATCGAATTTTGAAAAGTTTTGAATTGTATCTCCCACTTTTGCACTACATATAGAATTATAAGACAAATGGCTAGCGGTTCCTCAATCTTTTATCTCCATTTTTGTCTACTGGATTTTGAAAGAAATGAATACTTATTTATTTATGATTTTTTTAAACATTGTCCAAAAAACATTAGAAAACTAAGGGATTTAGATCGAAGGTCATTGGGGCATGGGATCCCCTTGTCCCTTTCTAACAAACACAATTGTCAGAATGTCGAACAAGAACAAACGATTATCAAGGGCTGGTTAGACTTACCAGGCATTTATTAATACCAGTTTTTTGTCTTAAAAATAAGATTTATGAATTGTCAGCCAACAGTGTGGACGATGCCGTGTGAGTGCAGAGAAAAGGTACCCCACATCCATAAAAATTTACAGAAATTTGTATAAATATGTAAGGGGGGGTGCCTTTTCTTTGCAGCTTCATCTCTAGCATTTTCTCCCTAATAACCATCCATTGTCTTCTAGATCACTGGTGGCCGGCAGCAGCCAAGGCTACCACCTGTTCGCGCTGACCCCCGACGATGGGGTCGAGGAAATATATGCGTCCCGCTCTGGCCAGGACACCTGTCTCGTCGACCGGCTGTTCAGCTCCAGCCTCGTCGCCGTGGTCACCGTCGCTGCGCCCAGGTAGGCAACTAACTATAGAAGCCACAAACCAAACTGAGGACCGGGGCCATATCACTATCTCTCTCGCTTTACCTACGACCACGCGAGTGTGAATGAAAAGTCCTACGACCCCGGTCGTCAGTTTGGTTTGCATCGATAGTAACAGCGGTGGGCTTACGTGTTTGCTATAAGGCCAGGATTACACTTCTAAGTTTTACTTACGTAAGTAGGGATGATGGAAGACAAAAAATGAGATGGGAAGACGAGTTCAGGCAGGTGGCTGGAGCCTTCTGGAGAAGACAGGCTCTGGACAGGGACTCGTGGAGGAATATGCGAGAGGCCTATGCCAAGAGCAACCAGACAAGACGTCTGCGGAGAAAGGCTAGCAGTAAGCAGTAAGTAAGTAAGTAGGGACAAAGCTATTTGCTAGAATGAAATAACGATATTCATATCTCATTCTGTAGTATAGCTGTGTCCCTACTTACGTAAGTAAAACTTACAAGTGTAATCCTGGCCTAAGGTTCACGAATTATCAGTTAACAAGACGATAGTACTCGTACTGACCTATTATCTGTAAAAAGCAGATTGGGTAAAAAATAAGCTACGTAAATTACTAACTCCACGCAGACAAAGTCGCGGGCAAAAGCTAGTACTAACATTAATCGTTGTCTAAACTAAATATTACGTATGTTTACATAACAAATGTTTGTTTAGCATCAGCCGGGCGTAGAAACAGTTTAGTTTTCAAAGTTGGCAAGTCAGCAATATCGTCATTTCCACTTATAATAGTTATTTTATTTCCCAACGCTGACGGCACTTTTGGCATAGCGCTGGATACGTAGAGAGGAATGCTGAATGAAATCTGATGTAATCGTACGGGTGTTTTGTTTTCTGGTTTGTCATGAAGAGAAGGACATGCTGAGTTGAGGGCCGTTTTAAGCCCTTGAACTAGAAATGTGGCTTTCCATTAGAATAGAATAGAATACTTTATTCGTAAACACACACACAGACAATAGACATACATTAAAAGAACATGAAAATAAAGTGTCACGAAATGGCCCCATCTCAGCATGCTGCTGGCGACTTCCAGCGCTGAAGGGTTATGCTTCAAGTGCAATAAGGAACTTTTTATTTGAAATTCCAACAGAAATTCTGATAAAATGGCCCTTATTGCACATGAAGCATAGGGACCCTTCTCTGATGGAAAGCCACAAAATGTGCATGCGAAAAGTTTGTTAAAGTTGGAAAAGTTCGCGAAAATTTAATAGGAAATTAAGTAAACTTTCATTTAGGAATCGGAAAATTTTGAACGAAAACTAAAAACAGACACGACCGCTTTATACTAGGTATTAGATACAGTCGAAGGCAAAAATATCGATCCAGACAAATGGCTCAAAATATGTGAACACCACTTCATTGTCTAAGGTGTAAGAACGTACACATATTTTTTAAACTGGTAATGTATATATATTTATGCCCTTGACTGTACTATCCGTAAACCAACCTGAGGAATGCGGGCCGGGCGCACCATGGTTCCATTTTTATCGCCTGTCACTATGCCCGTCACTTTCGAACTCACATACTTGTTAGAACGTGACAGGCATGGTGACAAGCGATAAAAATGCGACCGTGCTACCGCCGCTGGGGTCGTAAAACTTCTCATTCACACTTGCAAGATGTAGCAGGGGCCCGTTTATCAAAAGCTTGTAGCTTGTAATACAAGTGGAAGTCCCTGGGCCCGTTTATCAAATGCTTGTAGCTTGTAATACAAGTGGAAGTCCGTTTCTAACATAAGCTGTCAAAAAGAGACTTCCACTTGTATTACACGCTACAAGTTTTTGATAAACGGGCCCCCTGTCTAACAAAAGCTGTCAAAAAGGGACTTCCACTTGTATTACAAGCTACAAGCTTTTGATAAATTGGCCCCAGGAGTGAAAGAGATTGTAATGATTGTAATGTAGAGATTGTAAATAGTCTTTTGAATTTAAATTTAAAGACTGCGCTATCGCTTTTTAGCGATAAGGCCGCCTGTTGTTTACCTATGCTTATGTTTCTGCTTTCTTTTTGTATTGTTTTCTTTTATTGAGGTGTGCATTTGTGGAATAAAGGGTATTTGTATTGTTTTGTGTTTGTTGTATTCTTTTTTAGGGTTCCGTACCCAAAGGGTAAAAATGGGGACCCTATTACTAAGACTCCGCTGTCTGTCTGTCTGTCTGTCCGTCTGTCACCAGGCTATGAACCGTGATATAGACATATAGACAGTTGAAATGTTCACAGATGATGTATTTCTGTTGTCGCTATAACAAATTAACAACAAACACAGAATAGAAACAGAATAAAATAAATATTTAAGTGTGGCTCCCATACAACAAACGTGATTTTTCTGCCGTATTTTCTTCTTGCCGGGTTTTTATCGCAAAATAATGGACACCCGAATCTACATATACCTATGTTCTACATTTGATAGTTTAGTTAGATAGTTTAGTTTCTATCATAGAGTAACTTATACTAGAGCGGTACTGTCATAGTAAATTTTGTAACCCCAGTAAATTCACTGCCATCTGTCGACACACTTTAAAACTAAAAATTAAGATTTATAAAAATACGATAAAATGTATTTAAATATAGATAAATGATTTTTTTTAATGCATTAATTATTTTTATGATTTTGACCCATGTTCTTTCACTGATATGCGTTAAAATTGTTAAATAACAAACGAAACAGTCAACGCCATCTATACGACAGTGGGCCAAAACCAGTGGCGCCCTCTGAACGAGAATCAAATTTTCTTGATTTTCGAGGCACGTTTTTTCCTTAGACTGTAAACATCTATTACGGAGTTATATCTATCTTTGGTTTCTATGGTAGTATAGTTTAGAGTAAGAGTAATTAATTTATTGTTGTGTTGTATAAAAATGTACTTACTGTAATTATGATAAATAAAATTTGCATTTGATAGACATTACAATTCATACAATTGCCCTTATCTTTACTAGCAACAGTGTAGGAACGTAAGTAAACACCAATGTCGTAATGTCCTTGGCCTGATACGCCAGATATTGGCAGAATCAGGACTGTTAGGCGGTTATCACACTGGTGCGACCGCGCCGCACCGGTGTGATTATAGCGGGTCACACGGTTATTGTATTACTGCCACGGCTAATTGAATTAAACTGCTCAATGATTGGTATATTAGGTAGAGACATTTGATCCTCAAAACAAACCTGATCGTCTGATACCATTAATAAAAATCTGTCAAATATCCTATCCTAGTAAAGATAAGGGCTTTATCTTTACTAGTAACAGTGTAGGAACGTAAGTAATCACTAATGTCGTAATGTCCTTGGCCTGATACGCCAGATATTGGCAGAATCAGGACTGTTAGGCGGTTATCACACTGGTGCGGACGCGCCGCCCCGGTGTGATTATAGCGGGTCACACGGTTATTGTATTACTGCCACGGCTAATTGAATTAAACTGCTCAATGATTGGTATATTAGGTAGATAAAAAATAATTTATTGTCAGACATCAAATGTCCACAGGCACATATACCTTACAGACTAAAATCATCATCTTCCTCGGCGCGGTGCGGTGGGCTCAAGGCTCGCAACGAGATCGCCTACGTAGGACACTTCTATAGGTATCAAAGGATTTATTCATCCCGCGCCGCATCGCTTCGCTTCAGCGTTCGCGTGTTGTTCGCTTACGTAGTACGCTGCGTAAATGAAAAGCTCAAACAGACAAAAATAGGTTTCCATCTTCATTACTCTTTAGTTACGATTAGTATAGAAGGCCTTCAGGAAGTCACGCATCATATTCACTTGGAAATGTGTATTTTTCTAACCTCGCGTTGATTGACATTGAAACCTACATAATTTATACTATAGTGAAATTAGTTTTCAAATCTCACGCTCTTATGTTGTGGTAATAAGGTCGTAGTTAGGCACGTGCACGAATTTTCCCACTGTTGCAATATTTAATTCCACACTTATGCAACTAGGGAACAAATCAAATTATTTTATGAAATTATTTTGATTTGTGTTTTTCAGTAGTCCACTCTTATGCTTTTGAAATACGCTTGTAATTAGTTTGGATGCCCCTTTTTTTCTAAACCGAAATAAATGTCATATATAAAGAAAAAGTGGCCAAGGCCTCCAGTACCCAGGGCTGGAATCGAACCAGCGTCCTCTGCTATCGCGGCAGATGCCTTAAGCCCCTCGGCCACTCGGGCCTAATTTTTCCAAGTACTTTTAAGCGATTTCCTGATGGCTAATGGCGCCCCCTGGCCTTCTTTCTTTGTATTATGATATTTTTATTGCTTTTTATAATTTACTAGCGACCCGCCCCGGCTTCGCACGGGTGCAATGCTGATGTATTATACATATAAACCTTCCTCTTGAATCACTCTATCTATTAAAAAAAACCGCATCAAAATCCGTTGCGTAGTTTTAAAAATCTATGTTTTACAAACATCCATCCAGACAGCAGGAAGCGACTTTGTTGTATACTATGTAGATATTCTAGATATAGAGTAGGTAGTAAATTTCTACTTAAATATAGCAAATAAAAATAAAAATAAATATATATATATTTGTTCTAATAGCACCCGTTTTCTCATCACGATATGAAATTTAATTTTCAACATCCTAAATCTGACTCTTACGCCTCGTAATAAGGTCTTGGGTTGAGTGACTTGAGTGCGCGTTTGTCGCGATGTGCACCGGCCGTCTATTTCTGTGCGGTCGCGACGTGAACTTGGCCCTGGCTCTTACACAACGCCGTCCCGTTCGGATAACGTCCGTAAATAATATACCTATAGTCTACAGTTTTCAAGCTGGCCCTTAGGTCTATTGTCTATTGTTAGATTTGTTAGTAACATACAGGGCTCGGAACCGGTTTTTTTGAAAAACACAAAATATCACAATATTTTTAATTATGTTACGCACGTGCCACTTACCTGCATAAAAAAAGTTTCGGTCACTTTAACCGGTGATTGAATAAGTCCTATGGAAATTGCAATAAGATTCAAAATGAACAAATGGAAAAATAATTTGCGGTTAACAGTGTGGATGTAGATGGTATAACAAAAGTTTCTTGCTCTGTCTAGAAACGTTTACTATCTCACTCCTACAGTTAACGGCTATTTCGCTGCTTCCCCATCGTTTGACATTTGTTTATTTAACCAACTTACATTTACAGCAGATTGCCAAACATGAAAGCTAGGTCACAGTACAAAAATATATAATTATTTATAAACATTGCCATGGACCATGGTAGATTAGTACTGGGGCATATGGCAACCCGGAGTTAGCTGGATATTGGGCTCAAAAGTGTCAAATATGCAAACCGGTGTGAATCGAAAAGGTCAACTATGAAAATAGATACGACAAATTTGAGAGAGAATAGAAGCGAAACACTAAATAACAATGTATCAGACAAGGGCAAAGTCGCTCTCGTCTTTTAGATTTGGTCTAGGAAAGCACGAGCGACATTCAACGCGACCTAGAGATGGTTTTAATTCAATAACGTCGTATGTAACTATGGAGTTCATACATAGTTATGCCATTTTTATTACGTTCGAGTCGCGTTTATTAATGTACACGTTTTGAACCGTATTTCTATGGATTAAGGTTCAAATTTTAACAGGGTTTTTGCCTTGTACGTGTGTAGGTGTACATTAGAGTTGCATTCTTAATGGTTTGTTATTTTAGTAGGATTACGAGTGACAACATCGATCGGTTCGTGAACCGTTTTTTTTATGAAGACGCGTATTTTTAGTTTTTCTTAAAATACCTTGAAGGACATTTCGCTGGTCGTTTTTTAGTGCAATATTCTATTAATAATAATACAGGTAATGAAACTAAAAAAAAAACCTTTGTTTATTTAAATGTTAGTTTATCCTTTAGTTCAGTGTACCTATACATACGTAGGTATCAAAGATAGATATAACTCCGTAATAGATGGATACAGTCTAAGGAAAAAACGTGCCTCGAAAATAACGAAAATTTGATTCTCGATCAGATGGCGCCACTAGTTTTGGCCTACTCTCGTATAGAGGGCGTTGACGTTCGTTTGTTATTTATAATTTTTAACGCATATCAGTGAAAGAACATGGGTCAAAATTATATAAAAATAATTAATGCAAATAAAAAAATAATTTATCCATATTTAAATACATTTTAACGTATTCTTATAAATCTTCATTTTTAGTTTTAAAGTATGTTGATAGATGGCAGCGAATTTACAGTGGTTACAAAATTTACTATGACAGTACCGCTTTATCTTATTATATCCTCTTTGGTAGGTATTAAAAAAAAACTAAAAAAACATGTTTAAGATAAAGATAGTTTATTATTCAAGTAGGCATATACACATATTTATACGAGACATAGCAAAATTAATTTCAATGTCCTGAAAACTTACTGTTGTACATTATGCATTAATACTTAAGTATATTCATTAATTCATAAGGCAACAGGCACAGCAACACTCCTTGCATGTAATATTCGATACGCGTTTAATTTCGCCGCTAGGGGGCGCTAGTGTTAGGGTTGCCACCCGTACTATAATATATAGTATCGTACTATATTTTAGTCACTTGTACTATATATTATACAAAAACGATATAGTACGAAAAATACTATATTTTCATCACTCAAGAATGGGGTATACAAATGTCACCGATATCGCATCATATGCGACTTGGATTTTTAATTCGCCTCAAATCGGCGTCCTATTTTTTTAATTTCCCAGTAAATACTATATTTTTTCAATATTTTGACAAAAATACTATATGTGTATAGAAAAAAGGTGGCAACCCTAGCTAGTGTAGATGGAGGTTTTTCAAAATGTCAAATGCAAAAGTTTTGGGGGTTTCAAGCTTTTCTATCGAGAGTTTTCACTCCTTATTCATAATTGTGGTAAATCTTTGTCCATATTTGATTAATCATGGTGAACAATAGATATAGCTCAATAAATGTTAGTGGTTTAAAAAAAGTGCCAACTAAAATATGTACAACATTAAACAGGTTGAAAAAATACCACATTTAGACATTAAAATACCTTTGTATATATAAGAATGTATTGATTAAAATAAGCATAGAATTTTGAGATCTGTTTTTTTTCTGGACCTACATCTACAGTGGATCCAACTGGTGAGCACAAAAACGGTAGCCCTTTAAATTCAGTCGATCTACCAAAACAAAAGTAGGTACAAAACCAATGCTAAATTAGTTATATCCTGTACAGTGTACAAGTTAAAATGTAACATTGTTCTTCTTACTCTTGTTTAGAATAATTATATAGCTACATACCAACAGCATTAGCAACAGCACGTGTTACTAATATAGATAAAAACAATTCTATAGATAAGCATTTTCCGGTCGTTAACACCATAATAATAAAAATATACATATATAAAATCATAACGACATATCCATTGTAAAACATTACTAGCATAAGGCGATAAGAATTTATATGTATTACAGGCTAATAGAGACATATTTACAGAGATGAGGGTCTACAAGGTCCTTTAGATTACAATTTACATACATACATACATACATATACTTACTTACTTACTTAATGGCGCAGCGACCCAAAATGAGTCTTGGCCTCCGACACGAGTATACGCCAGTCGTCTCGATCCTGTGCCATCTCCCGCCAGTTATCGGCATGGAGAGCGCTCAAATCTACTCCAACAGCATCGCCCCAGCGATACCTGGGACGTCCGATCGGCCTCCGCCCCACCTGGCGTCCCAAGTACGCCCTTTTAACGCCGCGATCCTCCTCCATTCTCAAAACGTGGCCGAACCAGCGGAGACGGTGAGCTTTTGTCTCGCCTATAATGTTGGGTGCAGCCACAAGATCTTCAATTTCGACGTTTTTTCGGAGTCTAAAACTGCCATCTTCCCTTCTCACAGGACCCAGGATTTTTCTGAGTATTCTCCTTTCTGCCACCAGGAGCTTGTTTTCTTCTTTAAGTGTTATACATACATATAATCACGCCTATTTCCCGGAGGGGTAGGCAGAGACCACGGATTTCCACTTGCTACGATCCTGACATACCTCTTTCGCTTCCTTCACTTTCATAACATTCCCCATACACGCTCGCCGGTTTAGGGTGCTCTTGACCTGGCCTTTCTTCAGGACCAGTATTACAAGTATACTTCAATTTCATTCAAACGGGAGAGGTAGGTTTTAAAACAAACTGATGTAGAAATTACAATAAATTACACTACCACTGAGCACTGAAATATAAAAACAACAAATAGCTCCAAAAAAACAATACCTACGGCAATTCGCAAATCCGTATTTGTTATTCCAATACCATGATAAAAACATGCATGTTTATGACCTTGACTGCCATATCAGTTTATTTGTTTCCCTTGAAATGCGTAACGATCGCGAAAATATTGTGCAAGTATATGTCGGCGGCCGATCGTAAGATCAGGCAGATCGTGAAATTCCTAGGCATATCGTAAAACGTGAAAATCTTCGTCTCGCTCTCTGAGTCGACGGAGCTCCGCTACGCGGGGCTTTATTTCTGAACAGTTTACCCTGAAGCAACCTTACTCTCTCGCTAACATACATCATATAAAGTTTGTATTGGCTAATTAATGTTTATAACATACATAAGTTATAGTAATAATTACAAATAAAGATATTTGAAATATCATTACATGACAATATACAAATATGACAATAGAAATATGTACCTTCCAAATTATACTTATGTTCATACATGAAACCAACTAAATTAGTAGCTTCTGCGTGCTTCTGCCGGTTGTTCTTACCATATATACTAAAGCTTGTCTCCGGTAGGTACGACGACGAGCGAAGCGAGGAGGAGTGCATGTTAGGTTGAACTGCGAACAAACAGCGCGCGAGCCTAGCGAGCGAAGCGAGCGTGCCGCAGCAGCGGCCGGCGAAGCGCCAAAACGAAATTGTTCAACGGTTTACTAACTTTACGGAATTTATTATTCATTTATATTCTTAGACCTACGAGTAGGAACTGATATGGTTTCTGATCGTTCTACTATGAAATTAACCTTTTATACAACATGAAATTATCTACATTGAATGTTATTTAAAAACAAATTAGCCATTTTGTTATTATACAATTCTGCCGGTTCTTCAAAATTATACACAGTGATAGTAATATCTTGTGAATTTTATATTAATAATTGGTATGTATTATATTACTTACCCGGTTTATTATGACTACAGTCAAAACATTACACAGGAACATTACGATCTGCCTGATCTTACGATCGGCCTCCGACATATACCACCTCTACCACCACACCGTGAAGCCGTGAACTGACGTAGACCCTATTGCTAAGAAATAAAGTCTACTAATGGTCAATGTGTTAGTACCCGTGATGACATCATATAGGACTATTTGCAAAAAATGCCCTCTACTCACCTCAAGGTGTTTTTTTTAAAATATGGGCAATAAAAGATCCAGTTAGCTAGAGCCGGACCAAGCCAACTCTGCATGGCATTTGCAATGACAAAGTGGGGCGATGTCATCATTAATGTAAGATTTCTATGAAAATATGACGTATATAGTGACACTCCCTCTCCTTTTTCTATTCAAGTCGGTGCAGTTAGCTTAGACCAGCCGTTCTCAAACTTTTTTGGCGACGGAACCATTTTGGAAAGCAAAATATTTGACGGAGCCCTAAAGTAAACAAGACCGAAGTGATCCCATAAGTGTTCCGTTTGTCAAAACAAAGTTTTGCACGGAACACTAAAAATTTCGTTTGTCAAATTAACTGTGGACCAGTGGTATAGGAGAGCTGGTTATAGCCCCACAGGGGCTTTGCGGAACCCAAAAGGGCTTTCAGAATGGCTGGCTTAGACAGGGGGATGATAGATGGGTGACTTGGATCCTGCAGAAAACCGTACCCGCAAAAAACTGGACGTCAGTGGGAAGGAGCTCTTACGCAGCGTAAATGTTTGGACGAATCAGCTGTTCAGTTGTCGCAATACACAATCATATACATCTGAGTCACTCGACTGCTTGTTGTTCGAATGCTCGCTCGTGCTGGGTAACTGCGTAGGCGACGCGTCACGCTCAACTACGCATATAAACATAATGGCTTAGCACAAGAAAGCAATATTTTTTCTTGAAACTAGTAAAACATTTGAAAAAATTGTAAATTACATATTTAACTCGTTAATTGTAATTACATTATTAGGTAGGGATTTAACGGATTTTTTTATGTTCCAAAATTATTCCCAGTAACCCAGTTACGGACGTTCTCTAAACGTAGACATTAGCAAAAGAAGTGTACATTTCATTATTGTTTTTATTTTTTCTCTTTTGTTGTTTAGTATGTATAGATTTTTTTGTATGTTGTAGTTACTTACTTTTTTGTCTGTGTTTTTTGTTAGTGTCGTTGGCGTATGTGTCGCCACCAACTCATAGTTTTAAGTCAGGTCCCCACTGAAAACCAGCGCCGCGGATCACCGCGGCATTATGCTGAGTGGGGTCCTATTTTAGCGTCCAATGTTTTTTGTCTGTATGTTTCCTTTTTTTCATATATGTAATCTGTTGTGGCGTTAAATAAATGTATTTTCTTTCTTCTTCTTCTTTCTTTCTTTCTAATGTCTACGAAACCGAAGCTTAGTCTCTCTCTCTCCTTCTGGTCAATTTTTATTTAGGTTTTTTAAATATCGTCTGGAGGTATTCCGAATAATCCGAATTGCACTTTCTATATTGTTCACATTACTCAATCATATCATACAAAACTTGACATTGTCCTGTAAAGCTCTGTGTGTGGGAATAAGAAACATTATTAAACCTTAAATCACCCAAGCAAACAGAAGTAATATAAAAGGAATATACATATTATATGACTTCATCTTCGCCACATAACGTCACTCTGACGTCACAGCCCCACCGCCAATGCGGATATGCAGATGACAAACGCACATGCACTCGTCTCTCGACTTACCCAATTAACTTTAAACTCTATTTCAATCGCTTATCGTCGCTTTTAGCATAACAGATAATACCGTCTACATTTCTAAATACCGCTCTTCTTTTGCCTTTGTGCAAAGGCGATAAAGTTATTTTTCGCTTGGCTAAGGAAGTGTGACGCTTCTATATGTGCACGCGCATGTAATCGCTGATAACACCCGTCAGCCGCGCTACAATTGCCTTGTTTGCAAACATACCTCTCCCCCTTCCATTCCCCCCTCGTTTGCCGCACGACACGTGTATTAATAATCACTATTATTATGCACTTATGCAAGAAATCAACCACGGTTTTTGTGATGTTAATTCAATATGAGGCCGTAAATAAAACTAACGTCCATTACAAAATGCATAACCTTATTTTGCATTTGTATTATTAATCAGATCTCCGATACCATATGTGCGGTGCGGTTTCGAAATTTCCCTCCGCGGACGCTCCGGCTGTTAAACTGGGATGCCGAGGTTTTCTCGAGGTACTACAGAGAAACGAAAATCGAAATACCTATCGTTATCGGCCTCTCTATAACATGAATATGGAAGTCATGGAGAGGCAGATAACGAATTTTTGATTTTTGTTTATCGCGGTAAGCCCTCAGTATGGGGGTTCTTAAAAAAAGGTTTTTAAAGAGTACCACGCCTCCGGAGTTGAATCCTGCCAAGGTTTTTTCAAAGGGCTAGTATGGGGTTCACTTCTGGAGTTAAAAGCGTACATAGGTACTGCATAGCTAACTGTAACACTATCAAGTGGGCAGTATGCTTATTCGTCATCGGTGATATAAGTTAGAGAAAGTTGAACGCATTAACTATGAAGTGAATGAATTTCCTGTAGAACAAAGAAAAATATCACAAGAGCTGAATCTGAATTGACCAAGAATGAGTCACGTTTGTGAAAAGAATGGACAGGATAATATTGCTAAATAATGTCCTGTACCTTCTTTCTTTTCTTTGTAACTGATTATATAAATAAGGATAATGTCTTAGAGGTAAAGAACCTTAAAATACGATATACTTGTTATATGATACGTGTGTCATTTCCTCATTGGTTTTTAACTTTTAAGTTAATGGGTTCAGAACTTAAGCGTTATTTCGAGAGGTTTAAATAATCATAAGATTTGTGATTATCAATGCATTATTTTACAATATAATCCAATAACCAGTATGTAACACGATGGATTGTTTATTTTTTTAAATTATAAACTGATCGGTGATTCCTGTTTGTTTGCAGGAAGCTGATAGTGTGCCACTACAAGAAGGGCACGGAAATATGTAACTACAGCTACAGCAATACCATTCTCGCCGTCAAGCTCAACCGCTCGGTAAGTCTCTTTCACCAATCCTTGTTGTATTTACTTACTACTTTCTTGGCCTCCATTACAACTATTACAAGAACACGCCACTTTGCCAGCTTTCGCCGATACCGAGCTAACGGAGTTCTGCCTTCACTCTGTTCGCCCAACTATATTTTATTTAGGGTGACCAACAGGACAACATGTATATTTTATTTGTGTGGTGTTATTCATAAAAGTTCGTCAAATCCAACAAGCTGTTAATAATCCATAATCACATTATCATAATGCCATTATTATATATTAAATTCACTAAAGCATCAATATACATGTCCGATGCAACGCTATAAAATATGTAAATTATATAAAATGACTAGACGCCAGACGGCGCAGTGTTACGTCAAGGATGATACAAACACAGCAAAGCAAATATAATATAACTTGACTGATATACAGTGAATAGTTACAAGTTTTTGTTTATATCATTTACAAAGAGTGAGATGAATTAACAGCTTTGTTACTGTATTTGTGTGTTTGTTTTTCTCATGATTTATGTCTCAATAATTAATTGAAAATATAAATATAAACTGATCGAATCAGAAACACGGAACTACGCTCCAGAACTAGAGTTGCAGATGTAGGCGTCAAGACCGCTAAGCTTAAGTGGGACTGGGCGGGACATGTCTGTCGCATGCACCCGGAAAGGTGGGCCAAAGTGGTTACTGAGTGGGACCCACGGAGCACCATAGACGGTGCAGGCCGGGGTTCAGGCAGACCAAAAAGGAGATGGCGGGACGACTTGGACGCATTTTACCCCAAATGGTGGGAAAATGGCGATGACAGGGTCGAGTGGAGAAAACGAGGGGAGGCCTTTGCCCAGCAGTGGGACACCAAAATAGGCTAATATAAAAAAAATATATAAATAAATAGCGAACTTATCAGCTTGCAAATATAAGTTGTTATTGTATTTCTTGATATTATAATTTTGATGCTTGACCCACGTAACGTAATCAAACGTAATGTCACTTTTCCGCTTGAACTTTTAAAAACCTTTCATTTATATATTTATTATTAACAATATATTTACCCGGCATTACAGACAAGCCAATACACCGAGAAATTAAACATTGCAGATTACACAGTATACAAACACATGAACTATATATAAGAGACAATTAATGTAAGTGACATTAAACACACATCACACATCAGTGACATTATTCATGTATTTCTTAAGGCGGGATTTCACCATCAGTGTGCGCCAGTGTGCCGACTGTGCGGCACAAGCATATTCAGTACAAAAATGCTTGTACCGCACACTGGTGGAATCCCATATATTCTTTTAAACATCGATTATACATAAAATTATGTGTGTGGTAGACTCTAACAAGCCAATTTTGTTCGCGTACCTAATAGTCCGTTAGTTCATTGACGAAATGAAGGGTACACGGAAAGAACATGTCTAGTCACTTAAGTAACATTTTGAGTAACCGCGGTTTTAAAATTTGGAACCATGTTAAAATGTATGGTAATTCCGTGACCAGGTCTTTTTTAACTAAAAAAAAGTTGTGTTACATATATTATACAGTGGTAGCAAAAGATATAACCATAAGTTCATTAAGATCTCTACATTTTGAAATGAAAATCTCATTTTCCGAAAAAAGTGACTAGACATGTTCTTTCCGTGTACCCTTCAAATGAAATCCTTAACACTTCTACCGTTTTTGTCTAACTATATGAACCCAACGTTCCACAGCGGCTGGTGGTATGCCTCGAAGAGTCGCTACACATCCACAACATCCGCGACATGAAGATCCTCCACACGATCCGCGACACGCCGCCCAACCCGCGCGGGCTGTGCGCGCTGGCCCCGGCCGCCGACCGCTGCTACCTCGCCTACCCCGGCTCAAGCGCCGTCGGCGAAGTACAGATCTTCGACGCGGTGCACTTAAACGCTAAATGCGTGCTTAGCGCGCATGATTCCGGACTAGCTGCCTTAGCTTGGAGCTCATGCGGGCGGAGACTAGCGACCGCGTCCGAACGCGGAACAGTTATAAGAGTATTTGCTGTACCTGAGCGAGTACGCCTGTTTGAATTCAGGCGTGGAGTGAAGAGATGCGTGTCGATTTCGTGTCTGGCATTCAGCGCGTGCGGGACGTTCCTGGCGGCGTCGTCGAACACGGAGACTGTGCACGTGTTCCGTTTGGCGGAGCCGCCGACGCCGCCCACGCCGCAGCCCGGCGCGGAGACCCCAGGTAACTATCGTGCCGAGTGAAGCGAGGAGTTGTGTGAGGCGAGACTCTTTAGGTACTAAAGTATAATATTGTCTTTGATTACCGCGATAGTCACTCATGAAAACTATGAAATCGAATTATATCGCGTATAGTGAATTTATAATACATCCCGACGTTTCGAACCCTTTACAGCGTTCGTGGTCAACGGGTGACTGAGGAAAAACTACAATGTGCAACTACCCACATACAAAAATAATGAACCATAATAAACTATAAACTTTAAGGCTGGTTGTACAACATCGGTTCATAAGGCATATTTAAATAGTAGTAATACATTACAACTATTTTCAATATACGCGATATAATCCGATTTGAAAGAAAGAAAGAAAGAAAATACATTTATTTAACGCCACAACAGATTACATATATGAAAAAAAAGGAAACATACAGACAAAAAACATTGGACGCTAAAATAGGACCCCACTCAGCATAATGCCGCGGTAATCCGCGGCGCTGGTTTTCAGTGGGGACCTGATTTCATACTTTTATTTCATGTACTAAAGTATTGTTTTGATTTTTTACTAAATAAGATAAAATTTGTTATTTTCATTAGCCTTCCTAGCAGTTTTAAAGATACATATTTGCTTAACGTATCGGTTACGATTCAGCGCGCTATGGCTTCGTTCTATATTACTTCATTATTCAATATTTTCTGGCTCGCTGCCAAATTTTACCTGAGACTGTAATTAAAGTTCGTCTATCACCGGAAAGAAGTGGTTTAGCTTGGCACCTGTTAAAATAGATAATACTGATTCTAAATCTAGTCTCGATCTATAGTCTCAAATGGTTGCGGCTTGTCCTTTCGTTGCGATAATAAGTATTGAATAACAATGACTATGACCTGGTTAAATTGTTCAGTTTTATGAGTTTCTGCGAGTCAAAAGTCGATTTCCTGTCATAATATGTTACGTTCCACAGGTAGAGGCAGTGTTGGCCGAATTTTAATTGCAATTAAATAAGCATTAACCAGTACAAATTGAACCGTAAACCGTAATGGACGGTTACAGTGCATTAACGTTTCGGCCAACACTGGGTAGAGGTACCTTACGGTCGGCGCTTACGATATTGTTAACGTCGCTCCAATACTAACGCGGTGCTACGCGACGTAAGCTCCGAGCGCCATAAGGTGACGCCGACGGCTTTACCCTCGGAACGGTCACATATATCCGACGCCGACTTCGTATGACGTTGTGGTGTGGTGTTTCCAGCGGGCGGGGCGGCGAGCGGCGCGTCGTCGTCGGCGACGGCGTCGGCGGGCGGCGCCGGGGGCGCTGGGGGCGGCGCGGGGGAGGCGGAGGGCGGCGGCTGGCTGGGCTGGCTGTCGTCGGCCGTGGCGGCGGGCGCGGGGCTGCTGCCCGCGCAGGTGGCCGACGTGCTGGCGCAGGGCCGCGCCTTCGCCGCCGCGCGCCTGCCCATCCAGCCCAGCCGCGCCATGGTGGCCATCACCAAGTGAGTGCTAGTGCTACTACTCTATAAATCTATAACATACTTTTTGGTCTGAGACAGGGATGTTGCGAATATTAGCATCCGCGACCGCGGAACTTCCGCATTATTTTCAACATCCGCATTATTTTCAACATCCGCATTCGCATCCGCATAAAATCGATGCGGAGCTTAATGCGGATGTGGAACAGGCAGGTACAGGAACGTCTTAGCGGTGGCTGTAATTTTGTCATTTGCCAATAGGAATCTCGTTTCGTTTTTGTGATTCGTCGATCGAGCACTGTAGCCTATGACGGACAGCGACAAGAAGTGAAAACATTGTTTTATTTGGACTTTAGTATAGTAATGCGATAGTGCGAAACGTGCGAGTTTTTTCCAGTGGGTTGAAAAGCACCCACTGTCATGTATGCATTAGTCAAATAATCACGCCCTTAGGTACTATCCTACCATAATTGTCTGTTCTTCTTTGGCCCATTTCTCGAACGGTATTAGTCTAATATTGTTAGTGTGTTGCCATGGTAACCCATACGACTTGACAGTTCGTGACATGAATCTAATATAACTGGACCGGCATGAGGGGTAGGGGGAAATGACCGAACGGGATAGTCTTATGTATCTTTCAGTAGGAGTAGCAGAGAAAGTGCTGTTTTTGGTCACAGTCTCACATTTTATTTAATTCCCCACCGTAAATTTAGTATGGTTTATGGTGGGCTACAAATCCAACCGACCAATCAAATTGTCGCATTGCGTATGTTCTGTCCCTCACGGGCACACGCGTATAGCTCATCTTTGTAATGCTAGGTCTATGGTTCGTGGACTAATATTAGTCAGGTTAGTATTCCACCTAGGGCCCATTTCTCGAACAGTATTAGACTAATATTATTAGTCCACGAACTGTGTAGTCGTAGGGGTACCATGGCAACACACTAATAATATTAGACTAATTTTTCCTCAGTCACCCGTTGACCACGAACGCTGTAAAGAGTTCGAAACGTCGGGATGTATTATAAATTCAATATACGCGATATAATCCGTTTTCATAGTTTTATTTCATGAGTAACTATCGCGGTAACCGAAGACAAATAGCATTCGAGTAATGGGCCCCTGTCCAATTTATTTGTCCAATGTGTATTTTGTCTCACATTTTGCTTAATGAGAGAGTGAGACGCAATGACATTGGACAAGTACCGTTCAAGAAATGGGCCCTTGGTCTTTCCAATTGTACAGTTGACAGCAAAAAACTAATACAAATTTATTTATTATATCAAAATGTTTTTGTTTATTTTAATACAATTAATCTTTATTCTCAATCAAGTGTTGATACTTGAAATTACATAATTAAAATATTATGATACTTAAATAAAATCATCGCATGACTTTTCTACATTAATTTAGATAAATAACGAAGTTTTTTTTATTTGAACTGAACGATATTTTATATAAAATAAATAAATAAATAAATATTATAGGACATTCTTACACAGATTGACCAAGTCCCACGGTAAGCCCAAGGAGGCTTGTGTTATGGGTACTTAGACAACGATATATATATATTATATAAATACTATATATATATTATATAAATACTTAAATATATAGAAAACACCCATGACTCAGGAACAAATAACTGTGCTCATCACACAAATAAATGCCCTTACCGGGATTCGAACCCAGGACCATCGGCTTCACAGCCAGGGTCACTACCCATTAGGCCAAACCGGTCGTCAAATCAAAAATCGGCCGGTAAAATATCTGTTTTTATTTTCCATTATTTTTTACTTTTCAATTGCTTCTTATAGCTTATCTGTTAATGCGAATATTACATATATATATTATCAAGAAGATTGTACCTACCTATGTTGTAATCTTAAGGATAAACTATGACCTCGATAAGGATTAATTAAAACCGCATCAACATAAATCATAGTCATAACAAAGATATTAGATAGTATAGAGCGTTATTGTCATAGTAAATTTTGTAGTCGCAGTAAATTCACTGCCAACTATCGACACGATTAAAACTAAAAATGAAAATGTATTAAAATATCAAAAAATATAAAATCACATTTACAATCGGGTCTAACGCGAATTTATTTTGTTACTCGTACCTTTATTTACCGACGTTTCGACAAAGGTTTCACTGGTCGTGGTCGCGGCTAAGACGCTAGCTCGTTCGCTAAATTTTATTGTATGGAAAGTTTCATAGTAAACCGCCGCGGCGCGCCGGGTGACATTGATCAGTCTGTCGAATGCGGATGGTGCAACTGGCAAGATGCATATCGGATGTAGAATCCTCCATCCCCGTGTTCACCGGGCGCCGTCTTTAGCGGTCACGCACACTACAATAAACATTATGCCTACACATACGCACACAAACAAATGTTATAAGAGAAAAACAGCTGCAGGAGAGTGCTATATGGCATCAAGTGCGTCTTTCTTGCGTTATTCATTGTTTTCTTGTAATAATGATTACTTAAATGCATATATAAATACAGAGAGCGCTGGTGGCCTAGCGGTAAGAGCGTGCGACTTTCAATCCGGAGGTCGCGGGTTCAAACCCCGGCTCGTACCAATGAGTTTTTCGGAACTTATGTACGAAATATCATTTGAAACCAGTCCCTTTTCGGTGAAAGAAAACATCGTTATCGCCTTGTTAGGATTAGTCCGATTTCCGACTAATCCTAACAAGGCCTAGTTCCCCCTCTGGGTTGGAAGGTCAGATGGCAGTCGCTTTCGTAAAAAGTAGTGCCTACGTCAATTTTTAAGATTAGTTGTCAAGCGGACCCCAGGCTCCCATGAGCCGTGGCATAATGCCGGGATAACGCGAGGAAGAAGAAGATAAATACAGAGAAACATATATCTTACATTTTACTTCCTTCCGACATCCGATATCGGATTGGACAATGTGAAAACCACAGATTTAATATATACGCTAGATGACGATTATTTATCACAATTTGTATTGAAACCAAGCGTGCCGACTTTTTCATACAAAATCTACGCATAATATCATTTTAAAATTACTTACTTGTGATAGGAAATATGTCCTCGCCTTTGGGTGCTCGCAATTTTTGGGCTGTTGCAGTTAATTATCACGCAATGAAGCGTTTTTTAAGTTTTCACGGACGTCCGGCTGCAACAACTGACGCACGTGGACTGTCAAAAGCGACGGTTAACCGCGACGCTCGGTCGGGGTTCGGACACGCGAAGTACATAAACTAAAATATGTAAATAGATTCCTCAATAGATTCCATCAAAGTTACCACTGTGTTGCCATTAAAATAAAACATTCAATAAATAGAAGAAAAAAATTTGAGAAATAATAGACGTATATACATAATTTATTGGTAATTTTAATTATTGTGTTTAAATACTCAGTTTAAATAACCAGACTTCATAAAAAAACAGTGACAATTTAATATTTCATAAAAACTATTTTGTGGTACAAATGTTAGTTTAGGAATGGTAACACTTCAGGTGTAAACAACCTTTGTTATCAATTTTAATGTAATTACCATTATTGTCTTAACATTGAGTGCATATCTTATCACCTCAAAACGGAAATTCGTATATGGGGTTGTTTATGTTTGTGTAGTGCGCTTTATGGGGAACGTATGGCGGCCATGACACTTGTGGCTTGTCACTTTATTCGGCATCTGACGTCTGTCTTGAGCGCTCGAATGTTTTCTTTCCTCGTCGTGGTATTTTTCATTGTTGAGTTTTTGTTTTCTGTTATGTTTGTTTTGTGTATTTACGTTGACTCTTTGTTAATTTTGTATCGTGAACGTGAGTTTTCGTTTTACGTAAGTAAAATGGAACCCGTGGCAGGTCCCTCCCAGGACATGAAAGAGAATATTTCTCTTTCCCCACCAAGGAAAAGACCGGCATCTCATATGAGTGTTTCCGAAAAATGTATGGTGATAAACTGCTACAAATATACGTACAATACGTGGCCCCAGGACAAGTATTGGACACAAGTTGAATGTGTTAAAAAAGTGGCGGAGATATTGGGAATATCCGAAAGAACTGTCAGAAATATTTATTATAAACACAGATGAAGATGAATTGAGTGGATCGGAACTTGAAGAATAAATATAAACTTATTAAAATTGCCATTGTGTATCGCATTATATAGGTTGTTGCAGCGTTTCAATAAAGGTAATTTAAGTATAGTAAATTACGTATTTTGACGCATGAATGCTTCAACATAATTATTCACCTAGATAATTGTATTTTTTATTATTATGAAAGGGTCCCACATATTGAAGTTGACAGATGTCATTGTGACAATGACATTTCTTGGTAGATTTAATGGAATCTATTTACATATTTTAGTTTAGATGCATTAGCGTCATTTATGGTATATTTATATATGTGGTGAGAGCGCTTGAAGTGTGTTGTCGGATTCCAGCGTGGGTCGCGCCCCGCGGCTGCTGGTGGCGACGGCGACGGGCGAGCTGTTCGTGTACGCGCTGGACGCGGCGGACGGCGGCGAGTGCGCGCTGCTGCGCACGCACCGCCTGCTCGAGCCGCACCCGCACCCGCACCACCGAGACCAGCAGGCGCCGCCGCTCGATGCGCATGAAGGTGAGATGTCAGATCTTACATGACTGCTCGTTGCTGGACGACTTCTGACGAACGTTGAACGGGTGAAGTGTGATTGCGACATTTAATTAACTTTTCAATTCTCATGCTCTGAAAGAGGGTCATTGTTTTTCTAAAAGGTTTGCACTAGAGCATTTTACGTTCAAAGTACGATTTTTTTGATTTTTTTTTACGATAAGCAAATCAAATTTGAGTTTAAATGAATTTGTTATACAATCTCCATTCCATAGATAACGATACTTTTGTCTGAATTGTTAATTGAAAGTACCCTCATGAAATAGTATAAAACTCTATAGATACTTAGTCATGTATCTAAAAAAACATGCATTTTACTTTCCTCGTATTCGAAATAAAAAGTAGAGTGTTTAACTCGGGTGAAAGACATCATTTCTACCTCGAACTATTGGCGCTCTCACTGCATTCGAGCGCCAAAATACCTCGACAGAAATGAGTGCCTTTCATCCCTTGGTTAACAATCTACTATTGATCGGGCTCAAATGAGATTGCAAATAAAGACGGTCTAACATCAAACATTTATTCAGCAAATAGGTTACATGGGCACTTTTACATGTCAATTTTTACAAGCAATAAAATTTACAAAAAACAATTACAAATATGGAATCAATAAAATATTAGATACTTTGTTAAAGATGTATCCAGTCTAAATGTCAAATTACACAAAAAAATAATACTCGGTCTGTGTTGCGATTGTGGTCTCGACGTTTAGCCGTAAACTGTAAGGTAGATATGTAATGTTGGCCTTACTAGACAAATATTATGTGATCTCGGCCCTTGTCCCATAAAAAAATTCAAAATTACATACATAGTGAACATAAAAAAACAGACATGCTAACTTTTAATTGCACACAGAAATATAACATGAACTAAAACTTGGCAAGCATAGAATTTTGGTCCCAAGTCTACTTCTATTTACTAAAACATGTAATCCAATTGCCAGAACCCATCGCCATAAGTCGTTCAGCAAAACATATATATAACCTATATAATAAACTGTTCGCCACATTACTCGGCAAGGCTACCGCCGGGTCCCATGGCCCGCGCGGGACCCCACGCCGGACATTGCACCTTGCTTCCTGACCACCCGGCACTTTAGTGCCAATCCCGGCACTACAGTGCCACTCCTAAGCCACACTTGTACTCCTACGGCCCTCTAGTGCCAATCCTGAGGCTCTCTAGTGCTCCTAAGGCACTTAGTGCCACTCCTCACGGCACTAGTACGCTTAAAGTGAAAGCGGTGCTAATGCCGTTCTCTGCACCTGACAGTCTTAACTCTTATCTATTCTATTTCACGATCATTATTTCTTAGCGTAGACTGGGATTGATCTTTTTTTGCGATTTCACTGATTAGGTATAGAAGTTTTTGTTTCAACCTCTTTTTAATTTGCTTTCCGTACGGTATTTAGAATTGTTGTAATAATTAATAAACGTGGCGTTTTAAATTAAACTTTATCCAAATAGTAAATCCATATTTGTGCCATTTTCAACCAAAAGGGTACTTATTGTCGCTTGTAAGGCGTTATTTCCATATAGCTTCAATTAGAAATCAACCTTATCAACAAGCGACAATGTGGTATCTTTTGGTTGAAAACGTCACATTTATCGTCGTAGATACGTTTACCTAGGTCAAGTGAGGACACAAGTGTTAACTTGTTATAAGGATAACTTTATTCACCTATTCTTAACACTTTATTTTTAATCATGTGAAATAAAACTATGAAAACGTATTATATCGCGTATATTGAATTTATAATACATCCCCATCATGACACATTTTTAATCATGTTTTTATAAGAAGCGTATGTATGGATTGTATTTGTTGCCTCATTTGAATGTATAATTTACGGATGATGACAGTTATCTGTATACTTGCACTACAGAATAAATTAGAGTTTGACCAAGGAAAGTCAGCAACGATTATGATAGCACACGCAGTGCAAATGTTATTTTAAACGTCAAATTTCTATGAAATTATGACGTAAAAATTACACTTGCACTGCGTGCCTATCAAAATCTTTGCACCTTTTCTTGGTTTAACTCTACTTAGTTCTCGTCTTCGGACAGAGCTCTAGGAGGCGTTAGGCAGTTTACATTTACATACTCAAATACACATTGGAACAAGATATTGGACAGATAGAATATTATCCTTTGTTATAATTGTGAATCACTAAACTCTCTTATATAAATACCTTCTTATGTCTTCTTAAATAATTAAATATATGCCTCTTACCTACTACACATAGTTTTTTTTTGTCTATTTATAACACAAACAGTCACATATACAAATGGATTTGAAATATAAATGTACTTAACATACTTAAGAAACAGACCTGGAGGTTCATTATTAAGTACATAATGTTAACATACACACTAAAACAACAGAGATAAAAAGAAGATCAAAGAAAAACAAAGAAAAACATGAGCCATACCTACCTAGGTAGGTAGGACAACCGGAAAGTTACATTTATACATTTACTTATTTAAATTCAATACTTGAAATATTAAAACAATTTAGGTCTGTTTCATTCTAAGACTAGACAGGGAAGTGTGAAAAGGATCAAAAAAAAATCGAGGAAGTGTAATAAATTTATTTATCAATTCCAGTCTACTCTATAACTAACGACATATTTATTTATTTCAAGTACTTTTAATAAGATAATACTAACAATATTCATGTCAAATTCAAATATACCCTTCGCTATTGTACTAAAACTCTGACATAATATTTCTCTATTATAATTATAATTGTGTATTATATATCCAGTCTGAGTTACGTGCGTGATGTATGCTTGTTGTATGCCGAGGTTCGAGTCCGAGGCTTATGTATTTATATAAAATATACCCAAAATAATCGGTATTTCAAAGATTGCATATACTTGAGAAATTGGGACGGACCCCGCTGTGACGGGGTGGGTAAGTATGTAAATATTATTGTCTTCGGTTACCGCGATAGTTACTCATGAAATAAAACTATGAAAACGGATTATATCGCGTATATTGAATTTATAATGACCCGTTAGTCACCCGTTGACCACGAACGCTGTAAAGAGTTCGAAACGTCGGGATGTATTATAAATTCAATATACGCGATATAATCCGTTTTCATAGTTTTATTTCATAAGTAAATATTCTTTATTGCACCAAAATTATACATGAAAAACTAAAAAGAAATTTTAGAAAAATAGAACCAGGGGTGGGTTAAAATTACAGGCGTTTCGAATGTCGAATTTATTTGGGAACATTGTTGTCTAAGTTGTTTGATGATATTTCTGGTTGTTTTTTTTTTGTCAGGGAAAATTAGGAGGACAAAATTTCTCCGATATTTGGATCAAAATTCTTTTCGTTGTCTTGTTTCTGACCACTCTGTCACGCTTCTATTTTTGTCTTTTATCAAATAAATAAAAAAAGTTGAGTGCTATTGCTTTCCTTTCTAGCTGTAGATTATAATTCTCTTGAGAAAATTTTAAAACTAAATTTCACCTCATACATAAAGCTCCACTCCGTCACATTTTTTGAAGACAAAAAACAAGACGACAAAAGTAATTTTGGGTTGGTCTAGAGGTTACAGGTCACGGAAATCGGTTCGAATCTCGGGCACGCGGGAATCGAGGTCGCGTTCACATTTTCTTTAGTATATGCCATCTATTTAAGTTCAAAATAGTCGGCACCAACATTCCAATACGACTCGATTTTGTTTCAATGGACTTCGGTCCCGATGTCCCCGTGTGTAAGCGAGCGTGTGTGTGTGTGCGTGCGTGTGTGTGCGGGCTAACGCTCTTGTCGGTGCAGCGGAGGGTGCGGGCGGCAACAGTTACGCGGGCGCGCTGCGTGGCCGCGACCCCGCCCGGATGTCAGGTCGGTACCCCCCACCCCCACACCCACCACCCCTTCCCCCCAGCTTTAAACACACGCAAACCCCTCCCAACCCCTATCCGAGGGATCTCTAAACTTTGACCCGAGCTCCTGCCTTTTCGCGGGCTCAATTATATGAAAATAAACTAGGCTAGCGTGTCGCAGTTTGGAGACCCCACCCTATCTGGTGAGTACGCTTGTATCATGGCGAACCTATCCCGCTCGCGGCGGCCTGTGCTGTCGCGAGTGGGTTGTGTTAGTTTTAAGACTTGTACGATATGGGAGCGAGGCCTAGTGTATAGTTAACTGACCGATTTTACACCTTAATGCGATGTAGTAAGGTGTATAGTCCGGTGTCTGACGGGCGGGTGTTCCGCAGGCGACGGGGAGGGCGCGGAGTAGCGGCGCGGGGAGGAGGGGGGAGGAGCGACGCCGGAGGAACACACTGTATATACACGTTTTATACCAAATATATTCCTATATTACGCTTAGTGTGATGTTTTCATTCGTTTGCGTCCGCCCTTGCGATATGAAGTAACCTTGAAAGTAAAAAAAATAGATGATTAGAAATTAGTTGTTAACGCGATAGATTATACAAGTCAGGCGAGGTTTGATAAGCAGCCATGTTACTTATTTACTTAAATAGTCCATTAAGTTTTTACTGAAATTATGATTCATATCACTACTTCTAATAGATAACTTCAAGTGGGACAGCTAACAATTATTAAATCATTTTTGCTGGCCAATTTGTTTAAATATCTAACAAAAATCATAATAGACTTATATTGACCGGGATATAGACCGTGATTGCCTCTTGTATTGTTTTTGAGCTCCCGATATTTCGACGCAGTTAAATGCATCTTGTTTTTGCAGTTTACCCGTGAATAAGATGCATGTAACTGCGTCGAAATATCGGGAGCTCAAAAGCAATACAAAAGGTAATCAATCAACTAATCCCAGTCAATATAAGTCTAGTGAAACTAACCGTGAATCATTCAAAACTGTTAAAAATCGTAATAAATAAAGAAAACACATACCTTTTAAACTAGTTAATTATATTAAATTAATTTATATTAAATATACTCGTACCATTCATAATTATGATTGCGTTATTTCTCACTTCGATAAATAGTCTAATTTTATTTATTACAATATCAACGAAGCAATATCGCTCATATTCAACACGATGCATTTATTGCAACTAAATAGATTTGGCCAGTTAAATGTTTCATTACTCATGATTTTGTTGGGTGTCTGAACCTGAACTATTAGGACAAATAATGACTTCTATAGAAAAATACCTTGAAATATTCTCATATTTTAGCATTTAATTGATCTTTTTAACGATATTAATAAAGATAATGCTTGGCTGACAAAAAACATTGCAATGATGCGCATACTGAAAATTGCTTGGCGTAAATGTCTAGGCGCCTTTCATTTTTATCTTACCGGTATTTTAAATTGTACAAGTCGGACTCGCGCACCGAGGGTTCCGTACTTTTTAGTATTTGTTGTTATAGCGGCAACAGAAATACATCATCTGTGAAAATTTCAACTGTCTAGCTATCACGGTTCATGAGATACAGCCTGGTGACAGACGGACAGCGGAGTCTTAGTAATAGGGTCCCGTTTTTACCCTTTGGGTACGGAACCCTAAAAATGTGCACTATTAAATAGTTTTTAACTATTAATTAGTTTTTAACTATTAATTAGTTTGGAAAACATAATCCTGGATCATGTTTTTTATTCAGAGGCCGGTGTCGATTTTAGTCGCACAAATGTAAAATTGATAGATTTAGTCCGTGAAATTTTACACCTTTTATTACCTAATTGAAATAACAAGTACTGGTTTCTATTAGCACGTCTAATAAGTAAAAGGTAAGATAAGAATCTTACCTTTTATCAGATCAATTTTTTGAAAACAGACACTAAATTTGTAATGTTTGCTTTTCTGATGGACGTTTAGGTAAACGCGCGTAAAGCACTGATTTTGTCGCTCTTATTTGTAAATTTCGTAAAGTTTGGACGGCTAAACATGGTAATTTTGTATTACACATATCCTGTACTTGACGTTTATCAGACTACATTTTTATTATTATGACTTTGAAGTAGTGTAAATGAAAGTTAGACGAAATCAATTTTCTCCAGAAATTACTTCAAAACAAGTATCAATTTCTCTGAAAATCGACTTAATTTCAACGTAATTTTGATACTTAAACAATCTACAACATTTGCTGAAACTATTCTTATACATCAATTTGTATAATTTACCACCATGATTTTTTGATGAATTTTTAAAAACTGCCCCTTCTCTTCATGCATTACCGGTGACGCACGCTCGCGACCTCATTATTAAAAGGCAAGATGAGAAGACGTGCTAATAGAAATCAATACTTGTTATTTAGATATTACGTAACAAAACGTGTATAATTTCAACGACTAAATCTATCAATTTTACATTTTTGCTCCAAAATCGACAACGGCCTCTTCAACTGTCACTAACAAAAATGTACCTTGCAAGATATTGTCTTCGGTTACCGCGATAGTTACTCATGAAATAAAACTATGAAAACGGATTATATCGCGTATATTGAATTTATAATACATCCCGACGTTTCGAACTCTTTACAGCGTTCGTGGTCAACGGGTGACTGAGGAAAAATTACAAAGTGCAAAAATACCCACCCATTTTTCCTCAGTCACCCGTTGACCACGAACGCTGTAAAGAGTTCGAAACGTCGGGATGTATTATAAATTCAATATACGCGATATAATCCGTTTTCATAGTTTTATTTCATGCGTACCTTGCAAGAATTTTTACTTTCTTAATATTAATTGGTTGTTTCATCAGACCTCGGATTATTTAGATGTGGAATCGTTTTATTTGTGATAATGGGTTGTTTAATTGTAATACAGAATACTTACGTAGTAAAGCAGTAGGTTGTGACTGTCCAAATTATAAAGTTTTGAACTTACTCCAATTGAAGAAGACTACGAACCATCGTATTTTTATGGTGGCTTGTTCTTTATTTTTGTAAAAATTAATTTATGTTTCGTTATGTTAAGTGCATTTGAAACTACATGTTTTGGATGTAAGTAACCCTCGAAAGGGGTAAACTGTCTATCTGATAAATTAATATTAAGAATAAAATTACTTTATTTGGCACTTTGCAATACGGTTATGTATAACATTGTAAATAGTAAGATTCATCTTAATTTGTAAGTCTTGTCTGACATTTTGAGTTACATATCAAATAGGGTTTTTTAGTGACAAATAAATGTAACATGTTGATTCATACCTATTGTAAGAAAAAATGTTATAAAAAATATTTCGGTTGGACAGGCACAAGTAGATAATTGAGCACCTAGTCTAGTTCTATTACCTATTGTTCGTAAGTCCTTGATTTACTACTATAGTTTTTTTGTAAATAATGCATTTTCTAAAAAAGTATATTTTTTACGTAAGTTTGCATATAGTCTGTTCTTTTAGAATTTTTAGATGTTTAAAATGATGTAAACCACTTCGTCGTTCAACTGATAATACCATAAAATTCTAAAGGTTACTATAAAATATTACGCAAAACTCAGCGTAGGGGGCGTCACTAGCACAAACAGTAAACAAACTTCTTTGATCTGTGTCCTTGATGCATCAATGTCGTATTTATTCGTAACAAATAATCTGTGAAAACTTGTCAAAAATACTGTTTACAGCATATAGTGTATGAGACGCTTAACTTAAAACTCAGATAAATCCAACTGTCAGATTTTGTGATTTTGGCATTTAAGTAATAGAGTAGATATTTCCTATGACGTTCGAATGGATTTATCCGAGTTTGAAGTTTAAGAGTCCCCGGCAAGCTCGGGCGAATTTCACCTTCCCATACAAACGGAGTTTCGTTCTCATTTTAAAACTACGTGTTGGATTGTAATGAAACTTTGCACATACAATGAAATGAGCTATATCTAGGTCTGTAATAAGTTGATGTGGCTCTAGTATATAAAACAAACAAAATAGAGCAAAAACAAGTTTTGTATGAAAAAATTAAATTCGCTGTATTTTTTTAACTATGGTATCTGAAGCTACATAAACTAATTACAGACATAGATATACCATATCCTATTGTAAGTACAAAGTTTCAGAGCAAACTAGATAAACGTTTTAAAATGAGAGTGTAACTACTTTTGTATGGAGAACCGAGCTTGCCGGGGACCCTTCAGCGACTCATGTATAAGTTTGTGCTAGCGCTGCACTCTGTCGGCAGAACATTGCAATAATACTCCCTATTCACCGAATCTAATCTTTTGTATCTATGGTACTACCTCATTGGCCGAGTAACATTAATATCCATTCTTGTAAATACCGAAAATACAAGATTGTAGGTTGATTTGTAATAATTACAAAACTAAGCTAGCAGCAACGGTTTCTTTAGTTAAAGTGCTTTCGTAATAAGGACTTTGACAAAAACTTCCTTAAATGTATACGTAGTGTAACCGCGGTAAGTTAACCATTTCCACTGGACCTCCCCCTCGGCACGCAGGACACCTTGGACCCCATTATAATCGTTCAAATGACAGTTTGTTATACCGCAGTCATATTAAAAAGTCAGCAATATCACGTGTCATTTTCATGTTGAAGAGGACCCCTCACCTCACCTGCTTCGGTTCTAACGCAGCCATCAACTCACAAGTCTCACAACGCCTCGCTCCGTGTTATTAAATACAATAAACGTTAAAATCCAACTGTACATGATCTAGTATTAGAGTCAAACCAAGAAAATCCTGCAGAGATTTTGATAGCACACGCAGTGCAGGTGTTATTTTAAACGTCAAACTTCTATGAAATTATGACGTATAAATAACACTGGCACTGCGTGTGCTGTCAAAATCTCTGCAGACTTATCTTAGCTAACACTACTTTTTTAAATAATTCATGATATAATTTAATTTTATAGTGTTTTATCTATGGCAAAGATGCGTAAAATCTAAGGCATCCTGCTTCGAATTTGACAGGTAAATGAGATGGCGCTGTACAGCTCCATACATTTGCGGTAACTGATTGTCAAAAGTTGACGTTTTGACAATTCAGTGACCGCAAAACATGGCGCAGTGCAGCGCCATCTGTTTTGGATGTCAAAATAAGGGGCACGTTTTTTTTCTTAGACTACCTCTCTATTACAATAAATTCACTTTGTCTATGGATTAGGCAGGTATACAAAAAAAGTGTTGCTTTAGGTAATATAAAAATCTGATCATGCATGCTTAGGTTTTATCGTGTACGTTTCTATCCCTTTCTTTCTTGCGTCACATCGAATGGGCTTGTTATGGTCGCATTCGTAAGATAAAGACGAAATAAAGCATTAAACATTTTCTGGCATTACGCTTAAAGGTGGCTGGGTGTTTTATCGTGTCCTTGTTTTTTATGAATGATACCATAAAACAGGCCTATATGGCGTCGGATATCAGGGGCTCGTTTCTCAATAAACTTGTAACTTGTAATACAAGTGGAAGTCCCTTTTTGACAGCTTTTGTTAGAAAGAGACTTCCACTTGTATTACAAGCTTTTAGGGCCCGTTTCTCAATAAGCTTGTAACTTGTAATACGAGCGGATGTCACTTTTTGACAGCTTTTGTTAGAAAGGGACTTCCACTTGTATTACATGCTACAAGCTTTTGAGAAACGGGCCCCAGTGCCCTGTTTATCAAAAGCTTGTAGCTTGTAATACAAGCCGAACACACTTTTTGACAGCTTTTGTTAGAAAGGGACTTCCACTTGTATTACAAGCTACAAGCTTTTGAGAAACTGGCCCCAGGGGCCCATTTATCAAAAAGGGACTTCCACTTGTATTACAAGCTACAAGCTTTTGATAACTAGGCCCCAGGTGTGTTTTGAATTATCAGGGTATTTATTTAATGCGCACAGACAATATCGCTATCACCGCCCTTATGGTATAAAGACGATATTGCTACCTCCATTAAACATACAATGCAAGCAGTGCACTTTTCATTACGAGGGACATTAGAGACAATCGTAACAGTCTCGTTCTCTTTAGCACGAGTGTGCACAAAATAAAAGGGAAGTAGTTCGAGGGGTGGGCGGTCAAACCCCATAAGTCTAGATATTTGTGACATTTTCAACCAAAAGGTCGCTTGTCAATAAGGTTGATTTCAAATTGAAGCTGTATGGAAATAGCGCCTTATTGACAACCGACAATAAGTACCCTTTTGATTGAAAATGGCACATTTTGTCACGATTATTAAATAAGAACTCTACGCACGTCACATATAAGTAGTTATAATTTCAAAAACACCCATTTTCACGACTTATCGGGTTTTACCGCTCACCCCCTCGAATTTCAAAAGAGGATCATGCCGGCTCTGAGATATTGTACTCGTTGTGATACAAATAGGAGCAGAAGGCAAAAATCTGGGTTGTTGGGATATGAACAAAAAATATTGTTACGCCTTAATAGTTTATGTTTAATTTGAACCCTTTAACAAGCATAAGGGTGTCAGAAATTACTCAGAATTAAACCCTATTACTATGAAATTAAGTTTAAAATAATTTTGGGGAAAAATATTCCCTCTGCCTTATAAAGGCATAGACTGCGAGTAACATGATTTAAATGAAGAATTGCTAAAATTGTTTTTTTTTACCTGCCTATAACTATATTGCTATAAGTATAACATAACGTCTTGTTCATATTATACTCATCCATGTCTACTGGTTTCTTCTACATTAATGTGTTGTCTCTGTTTTTATGCGTGTGTTTCAAATCCTTAATATTCAAGTTAGATATAATACATTTTTCATTGTGTTGGACATTGCAATAATAACACCAAATTTTAAAGCAAATAAAACCTTATAGGGCGCGTGCGTGAACTATAGGGGCACAGTAGTTCACAAATTATCCCACAAGATGGTATAGTATGAATTTTCTCAAATGATTTTTAAGCCTCAGACCCTAATCCGTTAAACAAATGCCTTTGTTTCTTTTATGGAGAGGCGCCTTAGTGCCAGTTGCACCATCCGCACTTGACAGACTGATCAACGTCACCCGGCGCGCCGCGGCGATTTACTATGAAACTTTCCATACAAAGTTTTTTAGCGAACTCTAACGATGACAAACAGATGGTGCAACTGGCCCTTAGTCGCGTGTCGAGCGCGTGCCAAAGCAACCACGTCGTTAAAAAGCAACTATCGTGATAGTATTAAGGTTCAAAATGTAACAGCTCATTCTGAGATGAGTTTGGGTAATGAAGGACGATCGGTTGCCTGTGTGGCCTCAGAATACAGAGCTGCTACATAAATTTGAACCATATAAATAGGACGGTAAAGTTTCTTTTTAAACGAGTTTGTTCCCGTTCAGTCAGTAGCGGTAGCATTGGTAACCGCTGAAAGAAACAAAGGCTTTTGTTTAACAGATTAGGGTGTGAGGCGTAAAAATCATTTGAGAAAATTCATGATATAGACCCGTGCAAGCAAGCGTGTACGGCACCCTGCTTATTGGCGTTATGGCTCCTCTACACGAAGGCCCAACGTAGGCCAATCTAACGGATGTATTTATCCGTTAGAGGGAGCAAGTGATATTGCTACTTCATTCCACCGCATAGCTGCGTCCCTTAGATTTTCCTACGTTGGACCATCGTGTAGAGGAGCCCTTAAGTGTCAATGTCGCGATAAAGGTGGCTCTCCAACACGCACGTTCCCTATATACGGTAACTCCCCCATTATCAATTTCAATAGACCAAATTCATTGAATATTTTAAATTTAAAATACAAAGCAAGAGTTGGTACCGCACAATAAACGTAAAAAAAACCGGACAAGTGCGAGTCGGACTCGCCCACCGATAGTTCCGTAGTTTTTAGTATTTGGTGTTATAGCGGCAACAGAAATACATCTTCTGTGAAAATTTCAACTGTGTAGCTATCACGGTTCATGAGATACAGCCTGGTGACAGACGGACGGACAGCGGAGTCTTAGTAATAGGGTCCCGTTTTTACCCTTTGGGTACGGAACCCTAAAAATACCCCCTTCTACAGTCAGCCGCAGAAGTTGCTAAGCGGGCGAGGTGTTCAAAATTACCTTGACACGCTCTTGTTCTCTTAATAATAAAGTCGCGTCAAGATCATTTTGAACACCTCGCCCGCTTAGCAACTTCTGCTGTTGACTGTACATTGCCTGTAATTCATAATTTAACCAGATTTTTTATTTATTGCTATTACTTTAAAAACACATCAAAGTATTTGATAAAAATAATTTAAGTAGCTTTTGCCCGCGACTTCGTCTGCGTGGAATTAGTAACAGCAGTTAGAGTAAGTATAGCGCCTGGATATAGTCTTATGGCAATCATTTAATTTGAACATATGCAATCTCAGGCAATTCATTAATTATCTCAATTCCACCCCCCGTTTCGCCCTCTTTAGGGATGTATTCCGACATAAAAACTATCCTATGTCCTTCCCCGAGACTAACTATCTCTATGCCAAATTTCAACTAAATCAATTCAGCGGTTTAAGCGTGAAGAGGTAACACAGACAGACAGACTTTCGCATTTATAATATTTGTATGGCTTTGTTCCCAAAGCAATGGTAAGTTGTCATTGTTTCTGTTAGAAATGATATAGTACCAACCCTTGCGATTTCATTGGATTTGGTCCCAGGTAGCATTTATACGTCATTATGACGTCCGTTACGTCATTACGACGTATAAATGACGTCACTTTGCTACCTCTATCGGGGTGTTGAGTTGTGACATCGGTAACCACTGGCACGGGCGGCATAGTAACGCTCCCTGGCACGCAGACTCGGAGCGGGACTCGGAGCTGGGCGCGGCGCTGGAGGGCTCGCCGCCGCGCGGGCCGTTCGACCTGCGCGACCCCAAGCACTTCCCGCCCATGCGCGTGCAGCCCAGCCAGCCCACACAGGACTAGACCACCACACCCACACACCACACACAGCCTAGAGAACGAGCGTCACCGTGCCGCCCTCAACCTCAAATTCATAAGTCGGGTTGTGTGAGCAAAGGACCTTTTATTGAAACTTGATCTGTTCACTCATTTGAGAGATGATTTCGTTTTTATTTACGGTCATATTTCGAGCCTCAACAAAATGTATTAGACGGGTTCCTTCGTCTGGGGTAAAACAAAAGTATCGCTTTGTGGTGTACAATCAGACAGTCACTATTTAATTCCCAGGCCACTATAGAGCCACGTCATAATGAATGAATTTCTTTATCTTCTATTACAGTGCTTATTCAGTGATGGATGTATGTAGGTAGTAGTTAAAGCGATAAGGTTCTATAGTTCTAGGAATAAAATTGGTTGACTGTACCTTACCTTGGGGTTTTACCCGGTTCCTTAGACCAATAAACTGACATCTGTCAATCGCACAATGTCGTGACTAATATAGACTTGACGGCGGTGCGGTGTAACGCGAGCAATTTAATTGCAAGTAAAACTCCGATCGACGTGGGTCTATTTATTTTATTTGATGCGTGTAACACATGCTGTGCACACCGGATGCATGTGCGTAGACCTGCACGTGCGCGTTGTAATATATAGATTCTTATGAGAGACGGCACACCGCTTGTTTGCTCCCACAAGTTAGCGCACGCGCACGTCTAATACACACACGCAGCCGGTGTGCCTTTAAGCGTCAAAATTAACCAACGTCGAATGGAATTTCACACTTTAGGCTGATTTAAAAGATTTGAAATTGTTTAGCGTCAGAAGGAAAATGTATTGTTATATTTATTTATAGAATCACTTCGAAATAGTCCTACTGATAGTAGCAGAGCTGTTTTAGATCTCTTAAATTTACTTTGATCCAGTTACATAAACCATCTTCAAAATTTTACTTAAAGTACAACAAAATATTGTTTGATTGATTGACAGTTTTTTAGTAACGGTAATAAAATTTTACTTAAATTATTATTCACAACGACGGGACTTAATCGCGTAAAATAAGTTTTAAATTTACCTCCGACGTTTCGAGGACGTCTTCTTCGAGACCACGGGGACAACGCCGTCCTCGAAACGTCGGAGGTAAATTTAAAACTTATTTTAAGCGATTAAGTCCCGTCGTTGTGAATAATAATGAGTAAAAATCGTGAGTTTAAATCGGTGTTTTACTTTAATTGTTGAATACTTTCTACTGTGTGATCAACTGATCTACAATACTTCTTGGTACCCCTACCTTCATTTAGAAATTTAAGTTTTTTTAAGGCAGCTCTGTAAGTACCCCTAGTGTAAATTTAATTCGCGTTTATGTCAACTTGTATGGGATTTAGAGTTTCCAAAACGTGCCGCTTGGCGCGCTGTTCAAAATCCCGTACAAAAATAGACATAACGCAAACGCTCGTCACGCTATCGAAAGTAATTTAGACTAGGAGTTTTGTTAATAGCATTATACACTACTTACGTATACGTACAAAGTAATAGTTAAATTTCCTGATGGTTCAACATTAGGACCACCGGTAGAAAGTTTTGTTATTATTCATAATGTCAGTTTTATGAACATTGTAACAATACCCTCGCACCAAGGAAGCTGACTGCATAGCTACAGGGTGATGGCATTCTCTCTCGCACTTATTCATTTTTTCTGTAGCCTATCTGAGTGTCCCACTGCTGGGCAAAGGCCTCCCCTTGATTTCCACGACTCCCGATTTGTTGTTTCCTCCGGCCAGTTGTTCAGGAAGCTTATTCATCAGATATATATTTTTCAGTGGCATCCCAATTCAAGTTAAAAGTAAAATTTTGTGTATTCAGTTCGTAAAAAAGAATCTAATACCTTTTGAAACTATGTAAATCTATGTTACCTAGTATGTATTTTTCTTAACACATTCACTGCCAACGTTATCGAAGCGCTCGTAGCCGATTCGGGAATCGTTTTCCCGCTTTGTAGACTTAAGCGACTACGAACAGTGAACCCGCCGAGCCCACCCGGCCCTCAATGTCTTAATATAAGTGTGAGACGTGAATGCGTTCATCTGCAGCGCTAAACCTATGGAGACTAAAGGCATTTCACCTTAGCTTAGTTACTTCCGAAATGCCTTTATGTCGCAGCATTGCAGTCTAGGTATACGATTGGCAACTATTAGCAATGCGGTACCTAAATACACTTAAGTGACCAATTCTAAACTATCACAAAGGTATAGTCTAGCTATGGTCACTTATGTGTTTCTTCGGGCTTTTATCAAAGTCTTACGATGCGCGATTTAGTGCGCCGCGAAAAAAAAAGTCAAAATGTAAAAATGAAAAAAATTGTATTAGTTAAGACAAAGGTTTTAAAAACGTGAAAAAAAAAGATGCTTTAAGACATTGTATGTATTTAGCTAATTAGTTTTTATCAAATTGCGAGTAGCGTTGCGGCACGACACACGACAGATGTATTGTATTTACAAATCATGGCTCGAAAATGCCTTATGGTTAGACAAATACCTTTAATATTTGTTTCTTTTAATATGCACATGTAAAATACGACTTTATTATAATGTGATAGAATTGAAAACTCCTGACAATCCTACAATTCCTACATTATCTCTCTGACAATGTCAACTAAATAATGTATATTTGTTCCGTTTCGAATCGATTCAATATTGCTTTGAAAACTCAAATTACATATTATTTTCAATAGTCCGAGGTATTTTCTTTCCATGATTGTTTATAGTGTTAGCTGACGATTCGACGTTGTTTTTGGCCATAGTTATTACAAATGTGAAATTATGTACCTGTTTTATTAATTTACTTAAAGCGATGCCTGTCTTTTATCTGAAATTGTTCAATATGATTGTGATTTTTACCTGTAAATGTTGCTAGAAGTTATTTTAGGTAAACGATCGGCCTCATTATTAGCAAAATGTCGCTTGTAAATTAAGTCGAGTGTACAGACAAGGGTATATAATTAATCTTGACTGTACCTCCAGAGCTTAGTCTTCTTTGATGTTAAAATTGTATTAAATTCAAAATCGCACTCGTGTTCATTGTATATAGAGTATATATGTTTCGAATAATTGTATGTAAACGATAAGTGTAGTTTAACGAGCGAGGGGCGACTTTGTTCTCCAAATACGCTCAAGGACAATGAAAATGGATCACATTGTATATAATGTTTATACAAAATGACCCGTTCTCAATGCTCTTGATTATAAACTAGTATAGTAAAAGTTATGTTATTTCGGAAATATGCCAATACGAATTCCCATTTGGAGAACAACACAGAGCGTCCGCCGCCGCCGAACATGACAAACTAAAACTTTGGAGCTTTGTGATCTGGAAATTAGCTGTAAGCAGGTGGCGGCACTCGCGACTACCCGTACACTTAAATGATGGGATTCAAAGTCACTTCAGTTGGTACAAGAACCGCCACGATTTAAAATCCTTTTGTTTTTATATAATTTACAAGATACAAAAATACTAAAATGGGATATATTTGAAGCACATTTCATTTGTCATATCAAGAAATGTCAAGCGCACGCCAACATAATCTTTTTTTGACGATATGGGCACAATTGACATGACGTCTTTAACGATTCTTAGCTTTCTATCAGTTAATAAGTAAAAAGAATCATTGCTAAGCGGACCCCAGCAGCATCCTATGAGGTGGAACGCTGGGAAAAAAGTAAAAAGGATTACTAAAACTCAGTTCATATCGAGGTTTTGGGGTCTCTCCTGACCCCTACAGTAGCTGGGATGTTGGAGAAATAAGAATGTAATTTTGAATCCCATTATGTAAGCGAACGGGGTTAAGCACTGCCACGGCAGATCCCGTATCGCACCTCGCCTACGTTTCACGTCATGTTTCACGAAACCCTGCATTCATAAAGCGGTAGCCACAAAGGCACCTGTCAAAAGTGAACCAACTCCAAAATGTCTCAATAGATGGCGCTGCGTCGAATAACCTTCTAGACTCCTCCGGTACGTACACTTTGCCGGACAAGCATTGCCTACTTAAACGCAAATAATGCAACCTAGATACGCACACACTCATCAAAGAGAAAATATAGAGAGTTATTGTCATAGTAAATTTCGTAGTCACAGTAAATTTACTGCCATCTATCGACAGTATCGACACAGCATTAAAACTAAAAATTTAAATGTATAAAAATATCAAAAAACGTATATATATGGATAAATCATTTTCTTTGTATGCCATATGACTTTGACCCATGTTCTTTCACTGATATGTGTTAAAATTGTTAAACATCAAATGTGTGGCGCCATCTATTCGAGTATAACTTTTTCCTCATATTCCGAGGCACGTTTTTTCCTTAGACATTTATCTTATACGGAGTTGCATCTCTTTGCTATCATCTTACTTACACATGACGTTAAATAGGTAAGCCATTATGCGTTCAGCGCGGGCGCGGAGCGCAGCGTAGCGAGTCGGACGATGTTATTTACATTTTAGGAACGGTATTGGACCAAGAGCTTATAAAAACACTATAGCACGTAAAGCGAAAAGTGAAGGAAATATGACCTTTAGGCACCTATTAATCTCGTTCTGCAAGTTTCAAGTTTTTCTTCGTGTTTTTAAAACTTGAATAATTTTACTTTGTCCATTTTAGTTTACTAAAACGAAACTTTTGTCGTATACCGTTTCGTAGTCTGATCTTATAGGTATTAAACGGAATGTAAAGAAACGTGACTATCACGTAATCTGTGAGATAAAACCACATACAAAATGGCTTTGACTGCATGACCTAGTCAACTGATTATTTTGTTTACGTTCGGTCGAAGTCCTAAAAGACTAGACTAGAATATTGAACTTCTAGCATGCTAGCATTGCCTTTAAAGTGTCTTTATGTGTACCATTGCTGGCCTTATTCATTGTCCTTTGGCTGTAATGACCGCTAGTGTGCTGGCCTCGTCCGCTCGCCGCGCCGTGCGACGCTTAGTTACTAAATTGTACATATTGAATAAAATATTTTTACAAAATCTATGTTTTAGTTTCATTCCTTGCGTTTTAAGTACCTAATTAAAACAAGATGAGAGAAAACATGCCTTATGTAGCATTTTAAAAACATGACTACACACTTATAGCGCGCCATAAAATAGTAGAAATTAAATAAATTGGACTACAAAAAATCCATAATAAATTGTTGCCGTTTTTTTTTTATACTACGTCGGTGGCAATCAAGCATACGGCCCGCCTGATGGTAAGCAGTTACCGTAGCCTATGGACGCCTGCAACACCATGTTTAAGCATTTTGCGTCAAAAATGTGACAGTTACATAGGAAGTGGCGCCCTCAATAATTTTCTACAATTTCTTGTCTGACTATAGCATATCATAGTAATATGTGTGGATAATAAGGCAAACGAGTCTGAGCACCCATTGCATAAAAATTGAGACCTAGACTGCCCAAAAAATGTTGTGCGTAGTGATGATTCTCGGATTTTTTTATTTTATTAATGGGGTAGGCAATTGTTAAAGGTTTGTATAGATGGCGCCAGCATAGGTTTTACTTGTATCTAGTTTGGTTTTATGAGGATAAATTGGAATTGCCTGCACATATATGATGGATAAGAGCGAGTTGCTAACGATAATTAATCCCGTTTTGAACCCGTCTAAAGATTAAAGGATATCAGCCTGTATATATGTCTAAGTTTAAGAAGGGGGCAAATAGAATGAACCTTAAAGATATTAGATATTACACACAGGTATAGGCCTCTTGCAGTGCGTTACCTGTCATTTTAGCTTAAAGAGTAAGAATTTACGTCAGATCCTCCGAACGCAAGTGGGAAAACTCCTCATGGTCTTCATCGTTGTCATATTCGAAGGAAAAAAGCCTCGAGCTCGGCAAATGTGCGTATGGTAGGTACTTTTCGAGAAGTGTAAAAGACTTATTTATAACTAGCGACCCGCCCCGGCTTCGCACGGGTGCAATGCTGATGTATTATACATATAAACCTTCCTTTTCCTCTTGAATCACTATTTAAAAAAAACGCATCAAAATCCGTTGCGTAGTTTTAAAGATCTAAGCATACATAGGGACAGACATACATCCAGACAGCAGGATGCGACTTTGTTTTATACTATGTAATGAAGAAATGTAAACAGCTAGTTATCCCTACCTATATTTTCGTGAACTTAGATGATTTTTTCCAGGTTCGATTCCTGGAAGGTACACCTACTTTGTTCTATTGTACACTCAACGTCAAATACTTTGTAGCAACCAAAGTAGTCAAATAGTTCGGTACACCATATATTATATATTTAGTATGGTGTACCGACCTATTTGGCCACTTTGACTGCTACAGAGTATGTGACGGTGAGTGTACCATGGTCAGGGGTGGTAAACAGGGTTCGAGAGGATAATTATCAATGATAGTTATCTTGACAATTATCGCGATTTTTATGCCTGATAATTATCCATTTAATATTTTGATAATGACCTAAAATTTACGAAATATAATTAGATTGTTACATGATATATTTCAATGGTTAATAAAAAAACTAATCAATGTTAGGTCAGTTTTTATTTGTACATAGCAAAAAACGCCCCAAACATTATTTTTTACTATCAAAGAATTCAAAGATAATAAATATAGCACCATCCATACCTGGGATCATTTTTCGATGTTTATCGGATAATTATCGCGATATTTAATTATACGAACGGGTCTACCGCGATTTAATTTAATTGTTTTTCAGCTGAGTCAGTTGTGGTCACGGAATTAAATCGCGGTAGATCTGTTCGTATAATTAATTAAATATGTGTTCAAAACGCGAGAGTTATTTATCAAAGACTATAATTATCTGGATAATTTCGAACTCTGGTGGTAAATAAAACAAGCTAGTACAATGCATTATTATTAATCTTCTCTCTTGTATATAAAAGTCGTGGCCGGTCCGCGCGGCGCCACCGTGCAACGTGCACCGTGCGCCGTGCACCGTGCGCCGTGCACCGTGCGCCGTGCACCGTGCACCGTGCACCGCCGCCGTCGCGCGCCGGTCGGCGTCCTACTCTAACCCAGCTCGCTTCATGTATTTACATAGCGTTACTCGTACCCCTGCGAACAAAACAGTATTCTAGCAGATTAGAAAAAATACATTAACAAAAAGTCGCACAAAACGGCCAGTGTAGACGTGCTTCGCGAGGCGTCTACACTGGCCGTTTTGTGAGCGAGGAAATTGTGTGGACCCGGCTATTGTACCCATACAATAAATAATACTTATATATTATATAATCTTGTACAAAAAACTCGTTCTCTTGAATAAACTGTTTGCTGTGCCCTACAGGGTGTCATGTTGTACACAATTCTATGTTAAGTATAGGTTAAGATACAATGTGATATGCAATAAAGATTATGAGTATGAGTATTGATAATGACTCATTAGGAGGCGATCAAATATTACGTAACGCAATTTTCGGAGATTTTTGTATTCAACATCAACATCAACATCAAACATTTATTCAGCAAATAGGCCACAGGGGCACTTTTACATGTAAATTTTTACAAGCAATACAAAACCAAAATTTACAAAAAACAATTACAAATATGGAATCAATAAAATATTAGATACTTTGTCAGAGATGTATCCAGTCTAAATGTCGAATTACACAAAAAAAGAAAACTAATAAAAAATATACAAACAACAGATATTAGATCCATAACTAATCCAGATCAAATTACTATTCTCTTATTAAAATCAGAATACGCCTGGAGGTTTTCCTTCACCTTAGAGTAACTGCAAACTACCTAGTATCACTAGACTTATATTGACCGGGATATAGACCGTGATTACCTTTTGTATTATTTGTGAGCTCCCGATATTTCGACGCAGTTACATGCATCATGTTCACGGGTGACTGAAGATAGCGGGTGGGTGTCACAAATAATACAAAAGGTAATTACGGTCTATATCCCGGTCAATATAAGTCTAGTGAAACTAACCGTGAATCATTCAAAACTCTACCTCGTATCACTCACCTACCTAGTATAAAGTTATCACTCACCGTGGCATAGCGCACATCTCACACGCGTCGCGTCGCATGGAGTTGTGGAAAGTGCAGATCCCGCATGTCCACACACCGCTCTCGTCACCCACTGATGCTACCATGTGGTCGTCCTGAAACACATATAAGAATATAAATAACTTCTAAACTATTTATTTTTCCCCTCACTAGCTCGGAAAGTTGTCTTTTATCCTTTAAAACAAGCGGGGAAAAACGCGTTTTATCCACTAGTGGGGAAAGTAATTTGACCTTGGATGGAGCGCGTTTAAGTAGCTTGACAGATAACAAAACGTAAAACGCTCATAATAATGATTCGTTTGATATTAATTATCATTAAACAAATGGTTTGAGAATCTTATAAAAAATACCAAATTTAGCTTTATTTAATGATTTTATGTCATAAACCTTAAAGTTCCATAAGAAACGTTTGTTTTTTTGCATCATTGACATTTCATACGTCAGAAATGTCAACATTGTCAATAAAATTTTTACTTAAAAACTTCTCACGTAAAAATACAGAATTTCCAGTTTTTTGTTATAATATCGTAAAAAATTAATGATTTCAGTGATGAAGATGATCTAACGCCTGTGGATGTGGCACTTTCCTCGCTATAGTGAGGTGAAAAGTTTTGTGTTACACACGGGTGCAAATGTATTTTACTTCTCGTGTGTTGAAACACTTGCTACGCTCAGCTCAGGATTCTATTTTAGAACCACTCGCTTTGCTCGTGGTTCAACTATAGAATCCTTTCGCTTGCTCGTGTTTCAATTCCACACTCGCGGGTAAAATACAACTTTGCACCCTTGTATAACAAATAACTATTAAAATGTCAAAAAAAAAATTTGAAATTCTCATAACGAGCTCTTTCATTTGATATGTAGCACAATATAGTTTTAAAACAGCAAATTGTCCCAAAAATACCAATGATATCCGCAACCGTAAAAGAATATAAAAGAATAATGATTTATAAGACAGGTTATTTAGGACCAACCCCGAAATCGCGAAAAAAAAATTGACTGTTTCATACATTTTGGCTGGTCCATTTTCTATGGGAAGGAATTTTTTTTTAGCGATTTCGTGGTTCTAGCATCGCGCGCGCGCACGGCGACCAGCAGCGCGTCCAGCGACTCCAGCGCGTTGCTGGCGATGAAGAGCAGCGTGTGGAGGTCAACATCAAACATTTATTCAGCAAATAGGCAAGCAATAAAATTAACCAAAAATTACAAAAAACATTTACAAATATGGAATCAATAAAATATTCGATACTTTGTAAGGGATGTATCCAGTCTGTCAAATTACACAAAAAAAACTAAAAAAAAATATACAAACAACAGACAAGTACTTAAATTGTTTAGAGATGTAAAAGTCTCTAAGTGTCAGAGATAAAATATATGTATATAATAAAAAAAAACGATCATCAAATTATTCTTAGAGGTGTGTTGGGTCTCCTGTGTGTGTGTGTGTGTGTGTGTGTGTAGACACTCACCTGAGCACCGCACAAGTGTTCTAGCGTGGCCCAGGCCGGCGTGTCGGCGCGCCACCGCTCGGCGGCCAGCGCGTCGCGCGCGCGCACGGCGCCCAGCAGCGCGTCCAGCGACTCCAGCGGGATCGGCAGCGTCTCGTTGCTGGCGATGTACACCAGCGTGTGGAGGTCGGACATCGCCTGTGTATAAATATTCATTGTGATTTTTACGGAAAAACCAATAATAAAAAAGCCGTAGACTTTAATTGGGACATTTTCTATGAAAAGATATTTTATTGTCGATGGCGCACCGCACAGCGTCGCGCGGCATTGTATTTATATCGGAGCATTGTTTATAAAGGCGTAAGCGCCATCGACAATAAAGTCCCTTTTTATAGAAAATACCACAATTTTCTTCAAATGTTTGCCAAAGTTTTCTTTGCTGATTAAACATTAGGAGGCGAAAGGAACATACGATGACGAAAGAAATAACTATAACTAGTACCTGACGAGACACTAAACTCTCAGAATCATCCAGACTGTTTGTGCAACGCTACCCTCGTCTGTAGATACTGCGGTGCGCGGAGGGGAACGCTGCACGCAGGCTGAGGAGGGGTAAAGCGTGGGTGCTCACACCAAAGCGCACGTCTACTAGTAGGTGGGCTAACTGGGACCCGTCGGAGAGAAACGGAGACTTATTGCCCATAGATCATGACACTAACCTCTAAGAAACTCTCGGAATCTTCCAGATGCTTGTGAAGCGCTTCCCTCGTCTGTAGATACTGCGGCAGCGGGCGGTGCGCGGGGGGGAAGGCCGCCCGCGGGCTGAGGAGGGGTGAAGCGTTGGTGCTAACGCCGCAGGGCACGTCTACTAGTAGGTAGGCTACGGGGACCCGTCGGAGAGAGACGGACACTTCGTTGCCGTAGGCGTCTTTTTCCTGAAAAAATATAGTTTTTAGGGTTCCGTATCCAAAAGATAAAAACGGGTCCCTATTACTAAGTCTCTTCTGTTCGTCTGTCTGTCACCAGGCTGTATCTCATGAACCGTGATAGCTAGACAGTTGAAATTTTCACAGATGATATATTTCTGTTGTCGCTATAACAACAAATACTAAAAAGTACGGTACCCTCGGTGGGCGAGTCCGACCTCGCACTTGTCCGATTTTTATTAGAAATAAACTTCTTCGTAAGCTTTCAGCATTTTGTGCAGTGAGAAATTCAAAAAAACTATGTAAAATACATCCCGTCACCCGTAGACTACGATACGAATACGAACGCTGTGAAGGGTTCGACACTTCGGGATGTATTTTTAATTAATTATACGCGATATAATTCGCTCACATAGTGTTACTCGTATTTCATGAGTAACTATCGCAGTAACCGAAGCTCGAAGACAATAATTATGTTCGAAATTGTTAACGTGTGTCAAAAACAACCTTAATACCTATTAGATATGAGTCGGTAGGAGTTCAAAGTCAATCATTAAAACTAATTTCAAATAAGTAGTAAATAATTCTAGAGCAGAGCCCAACTGGGGAAGTACCTCCACCTTACAGAAAACCGCAGCCAAATAACACTAGACCCTACTCATAGTGTTGTGTTCCTGCCGGTGAGTAAGGTTGCCAGAGCTCGAGGGAGAGGAGTGTTAGGGTGGGCAACGCGCATGTAACTCCTCTGGAGTTGCAGGCGTACATAGGCTACGGAGACTGCTTAACATCAGGCGGGCCGTATGCTTGTTTGCCACCGACGTAGTATAAAATAAAAAATAAGTACTTTTATGGCTATATTTATTTCTGAGTAAAAATTTATGAATAAAAATTCTGAGTAAAATTTTTATAGGAAGACATGAATGAAACAACATTGTGAGATTATGCCTAATTTGTACGCCGAGTCAGGCCTAACTATCGTAAACTATACCTGTGGGAATAATTTCATATAGCCTAGAACCTTGACATCTATGGGGCCGTGGCCTAGATTTCTACTGCGTCCTAAATCCAGGCTCAGAAAACATATAACATATAGCCTTCCCTTTAATATTTGAGAATTCAAATTCATTCACGAATGTAACCACGTAAGGCCCAATATGTGCATTACAATGTACACTCCGATTCAATCTAATAAAAACCTTTTTTCAATCTAAATAAAGTTGCATTCAAGTTGCGTCGTGGCAGGGAGATGGGACAGTGCCCTAATTAGGCACTGGACCTCCCAACATCTTAGTTTAGGTACTAACATAGTAATTTAAGTGTATTTGTAACTAACAAAATATGGATTGTAATATAGTCCGAAATAAATAAAATAAAAAATTTTTTTATTTCTTTTGTTTCATTAAACGAAATTCTTCCCATTTTATTATACAACAAGGTGTAGTTCATAACGTAACTGACGTATGTTTATTCTAGCCAAATCAAAAAAAAAAAAGTTAATTGATACAATAAATCTTATGATTTAAACAAGGTTAAGTAAACTTATTAATAATAAATAATAATAATAAATTATTTATTTGGCAGGCAAGAAACCCAATTTTTACAATTTACAAATAAACAAAAAATACAGTGCAAAATACTAAAACTTACAACCTAAAACAATGAAATAAAACATTTACAAACTTATGGACTAAAGATTATTCTAGTTAAACACTGCTTGATGTTGTTGCAAGATATAGAAATTGCGTGTTACACCTGCACTAGGCTATGCCTGTCTCGCACGATGGCAATTTTCCTAGTTTGCTAGTTTTTTATTGCTAATTTAAAAAATATCTCCACAAGTCCACACAATCATCATCTCAAAAATACAAAAAGATTTACCAAAGATAGATATAACTCCGTAACTCTTATTATATCCTCTTTGGATTTACACTACTACAATCTACGGCAAACAAACGTTCGCTAGTTGCACGATAGGAACAGCGCCATCTGCCATGACATTGGGTAAACAACTATGTTAAGAGTTTTATACACAAGGTTCAAATGGTTCAAATTCAAATTGAGGTTCAAATTAAAATTTGTAAAGATTGTATGTCCTGTTCTCAAAATGAAATGAAATGATCTCATACTAAGTATGTTTAAAAATTGAGGTTAAAAAGCTGCACTCGTAGCGCTATGTCGTAGCAGATAGCATAATTTTCCCGGTACGTATATAGTTTCGTAGAGGAGTAACGAAACGACACCTTGAGGTCGATTTAAATTTAACAATTTATTCTGGTTTTGATACGTACTGGACGATCGTCTAGGCATCATCTTCCTCGCGTTATCCCGGCATTTTTTGCCATGGGGAGCCTCGGGTCCGCTTGACAACTAATCTAGTTAGGGTTCCGTACCCAAAGGGTAAAAACGGGACGGGAAGAATAAAATAAATATTATTTATTTGCCGTTTTTTTGCGTAATGGTACGGAACCCTTTGTGCGCGAGTCCGACTCGCACTTAGCCGGTTTTTTTTTTAATAAAAGCGACTGCCATCTGACCTTCCAACCCAGAAGGAAAACTAGGCCTTTATATATATATATATATATTTTTTTTTTTGACGCAGGGGTAAATGCATTTACGCATCTCACCCCCCGGGCCGGGGAAGCCCATCGGGGGGGTGGTATGTGGGGCTCGCTCCTCCCGTACATCCTCTAACCAGAGGATGGGGACGAGAATACCCACTAACATCCCCTGCGGCGTCACCCTCTCAGACGTTGTATGGGGGCATCATGGGCTCGCGCATTCATTCTTCTACCATGCCCCCCGAGGCCTTTATATTGGGATTAGACCGGTTTCCTCACGATGTTTTCCTTCACCAAAAAGCTGGTAAATATCACATGTTGTTTCGTACATTAGTTCCGAAAAAATTATTGGTACGAGCCGGGATTTTAACCCGCGACCTCCGGATTGAAAATAGTACCCTCTTACTTCTAGGCCACCAGCGCGCCGGTCGTCATAAATATTTCAGTACGACCACGTTACCTGGACTTTATTTATTTTATAAAGTAAAAAAAAAAAACAATACCTGACCTAAAGTGACATAAAACTATTCTTACACACGTACAGTTGACCAAAAACTACAATCATTAATCATATCTTAAGTTAAAATCAACATCGCTCCCAGCCTTCAAACCACCACCAATACGCGTGCGCCCAAACCAGGCATTCAATAAAGCCTAGGATACCTATTACCGCGAAATGCCTAGGTGACCTACATGCACGCAATCGATACGCCTGGGTTGATAACGGACGTCCCAACAAACATTTCTATGTATATATCTTATGTCCAAAGAGATAAGGTCGAAAACGGTAGATGAATTTATGATCGTGATTGTACTGTTTGGTCCTGTGGTGTGCTTACCGAAAAGTCATAACTGCGTACATGTATTTCATACGGACATATGACCTTTTGGTTTCGAGCAGACATTACAACCTCGCGCATATGACAATATAACCTTGCAGATATCCTTTTAAAGCAAAAAAGTTTGAACGCTCTTCGAATCCTATACTGACTTAAGCCTTTTTGTTACTAGAACGCACCCGTTGTCCCAATCTAAAAGGTCATAACTCCCTAATATTTTCATACAGACTTACTCCCCTATGGGTTTGGGTCAGTTGTAAAGTTTCGCGCATCTGACGACAACGTTGCACAGAATGACGCGATCATGAACTAGCGGCTGATAGTTACGCCCTTATGCGGGCGCGTGGGCGGCGTTACGGCATGGCGGGGTGGCTTTGTCATGGGGTAACCTATCAAATCGTGTTTAATGGCGTGACACCTGTTTATTATATTGAACTCTAAACATCAAAGAGACCAATAAAAGAGAGGTCAGGAAAAAAATCGACCTAGCTTAGGTAAAGAATAAGTTCTTGGGGAAAAACTCCAGGGCCAGGGAACAGTACGCGGGATATACAGAAGTTAAAGAAAATATCGTGAAAACAACCCGCATACGGCTGGAAACAAAATCAAAGGTGTGTGTCCGCATTGGGTTAGCGTGAAGACTAACACCCATACTCTCTTGTACAATGAGATGAGGCCAGTGTCACAAGTGGGATGTGTATAGGTAGTTTATGCTGTATCATCAGTCAATCGTCCAAACACGCTCAACTCACAACAAAGTAGCGAGCGGAGAAGAGAACGTGTCATGCGTTAAGGAGGGACAACATGATTAGTAACCTTTCGACTTTTCCCTTTCTACTTCGTTTTCATCCTCCATTCTCTTTTATAAAAAAATGGTCTCATCATCATATTTTGTGAGACCATAGGCCCATGTCGTCTCTTGCAACTAACGACACCGAGTCCGTCTGAGCTAAGATTGCACCGACTCAAACACAACAGTGTGGGAGTAAAGTTATAATAAACGACATATTTTTACAGAAATTCGACATTAATGATGACATTGCAATTTCTTGCAGCGTTATAGCTCCTCTACACGATGGCCCAGCGCTGTTCCAGCAACATGGCCATGCTATGGTTATATTGGTTATGGCTCCTTTACACAATGGCCCAGCGCTGGACCAGCGAGATGGCCATGCGATGGTTGAGAAATGGGCCACGTGAGAAATGCGTCCGCACCATCGCTAGCCCACTACCTTTGATGTGCGGACGAAAAACCGACACCGTGGCCATCCCGCCCATCTTAGTGGGCCAGTATGATGGCTAATCATGTAGAGGACCCATTAGCTTGGTCCGTCTCTACGTCCTCTGTGTATTATCTGTTCTGTGTTGAAGCGACGTCCTTACAAAGTCACAGCGCCAGCTCCATCTGTTGATCGAGCGTCCAGCTCCGCTGTGTTTATAACAGTGATGTGGCAGACCTCGAGGAACTAAGTTTAGTTACGGTAGTTAGTTAGTTGGGGGGATGTGAACGGGTCACTACACTAGTGGGGGAACGAGCGGAAAAGCCGGAAAAGGATGGCCGGTGAAGTGAGTATTTTTCAACTTTGGATATTTTTAAACTATATTAAAAACCGGCCAAGTGCAAGTCGGACTCGCGCACGAAGGGTTCCGTATCATTACGCAAAAAACGGCAAAAAAATCGCGTTTGTTGTATAGGAGCCCCACTTAAATATTTATTTTAATCTGTTTTTTAGTATTTGTTGTTAAAGCGGCAACAGAAATACATCACCTGTGAAAATTTAAACTGTCTAGCTATCACGGTTCATGAGATACAGCCTGGTGACAGACGGACAGACAGAGAGACAGACATCGAAGTCTAATAGGGTCCCGTTTTTACCCTTATTACAATGCGCTTTTCTATGTAAAAAAACTATCATATGTCCTTAAAGATAAACCTCCGTCCCAAAAAATCCGGCGTAAGAAACTCGGCGGGACTTTTTTGTTCAAAAGTTTTGTGTAGGGCGACGGCGCCAGTCATGGACATTTTAAGCACAGTAGTACCCAGTAATGGACAGCAAAGGTGTAATGCCTTATATTATAGCCCACCATCTATACTAGGTATTATATGGCCATCAGGTACCTGAACATAGTGCTGTTAGTTAGAAATATAGTGTAGTCTGCCCCAAACTTTAAATGCACTTTTCGTCGGGTGGTCACACAAATCTCTGTTTTGACATTTTGCTGGGACGTCAGTTAGCCGCGACCACGACCAGCCGGGCTAGCACATGATTGGCGCGAGAGTATCTCGCCGCGACATAGACTACCCGTCCCTCTTTAATTCATACAGTTAGTAAATGACGGGTAGTCGCGGCGAGATACTGTCGCGCCAATCATGTGCTCGGCCTACAGTGAAACCTGTGTCGAAACGTCGGTAAATAAAGGTAACAAAATAAATTCGCGATAGACCCGATTGTAAATGTGATTTAATATGTGTTCAAAACGCGAAAGTTTTAAATGTTATATAGGGTCATCATGGTTCGACCCTGAACCGCTGTCAAACTTCGGTTTTGTATGAAGTTTCCTTTCTGTACGGCATTACTATTATTTATTCTGTGCCTTGACGTTAACGTTGACCGTGTGTTGATCCCAGATGGCGCACTCTCCACCCCCAGGTTCAATTGAGGAGCTGGCCCACTGCTCCAACTGCCACCGCGCCTTCGACGAGGCCGAGCACGAGCCCAAGCTTCTGCAGTGTCGACACTACTTCTGTCTCACTTGCACCCGCCACGTCCTCGGCGCCGGGAGGGAGATATACTGCGTGCATTGCTGGAAGCGAACCATGCCACCTGGAGGATTGGTTGAACATTTACCTACGCACGCTCCTGTGTTGGCTTTAGCGCTTCGTCTTCAGAATCAAGAATCTGATGCGCTGTCAATTGAAGAGCAGGATGTATGCGGCCCGCATGTGATGCCAGCGCTCTGGTGTGCGACATGCAACGTGCTCGCATGCCGTGCGTGCACTGAGCATGCCCCGCATATGCTCCGTCCAGCCGCGGAAGTCCGAGCGATGCTACTCCGAGACGCGAGGGCATTGCATTCGGAGTTGACCCATCTAGCGGAACGCCAGCGGAACTCGCTGCTTCGAACTTTAGACGCCGCTAATACCCTCAAATTGAGACTAGAAGGGGAATTAGCATCGCCGGTCGTCGAACCAGAGCCATCAGCGAATGTAGCATTGCCGGTTATTGCCGCTGAACGTGATCGGTTGAAAGCGCTATACGATCGAACACTGATAAACTGCCGGCTGGATGATTTAGCGCGCTGCTCACTAGCGCCAGTCAATTTCGATTTGCTGCGTAATGCTTTAGCGGCGGCTGAGGTACCAGGGCCACCGGAAGTGGTTGATCCGGTGCTTTTCTTAACAAACTACTGTATGACGCAACTATTCGCTCGCAAGCTGACCGCAACCGCGCCTCCGTCCCCTTCAACAAGACCTCACTTCTTCTTCGCGCTGGAAGTAGACGGAGCTCCTGCGGGTCGTGTGGTCATCGCTTTACGAGAGGACGCAGCGCCGCGTATGTCACGCAACTTTGCAGCTTTAGCTACAGGAGAGCTCGGAGTAGGCTATCGCGGTTGCTGCGTTTTCCAATGCTGGGAAGGCGAGAGCGTTATAACTGGAGATTTCGAACTTAACAACGGTCGCGGCGGACGCAGCGTTTACACTGAAGGTTACTTCATGCCAGATGATTCTCGGCTGCCAGCTGTGCGCGGTTCTGTAGGTATGCGTCGCTCGCAGAAGAGGCACGATATGCTCGGATTGGTCGGTTCCCAGTTTAGGATCGTACTGCGTGAGATGCGCGGTTTCTCAGCGATCTTCGGGAATGTTGTCGAAGGCCTGGAGATTGTCGACCGGCTCAGCAGTACAGGTGACCTGGCCGGAAAGCCTCACAGCTCTATCGTTATCTCCAACTGCGGTCGCCTCTAATTTCTACCTCTACTTTTCGCGGACCAACTTCTACGGTCGGCGCTATTTTTATAGACGTTTTTGAAGTATTTTGAGCTTGTTGTGGTTCGGTTGCCACTTAAATACATACATATATTTTTGTTATCGATGTGAAAGAGGCCCAGCCTCGCGTAGCTATAATTCTAAGTATTAATGTAAATGTAACGGCCCGCTTTAGGGTAAGAAATATATTAACACGCGGCGCCGCTAAGGGTCTAAGACTGTGATGTAGGCTTTACGGAGAGGAACGACTCGATTGTTATATTTTATCGTGTTTATCCGAGTTTATCAGGGTACCTCCCATTGAACTGTAAAGCCGTTTAGGAGTAGTGTTTAAATTCGTATTTCGTTAAATAATGGGAGGTAGTAAAAGTGCTGTGTAGTTTACTTCGACCGCGTAGATACCATTCACACTGTTAACTGGGCGTTTTCCCAAAAAAAAATACATTTCATTCATGTCTTCAAAATATTGACTTCTTGGGCTCATTTTATTTAGATTCATTTGTACATTCACGCCTCATATATGAAAAAATGTGACCCAAGATTTCCTTTACAGATAGTCACATTTTTGTACGAATCATTTATTTATTTGTAATGAACGTGACGCACTGTAATTATATTTTTTATACAAAATTTTGGGACACATTTTTTCATGTATAAGGCGTGAATGTACAAACGATTCTGAGTAAAATGAGCCCAAGAAGTTAATATTTTAAAGACATGAATTAAATGTACAATTTAGGAAAAAAAATTACAAATCGTAATTCTTGTTGCAAAGACGAGTGTTGCTGTTAGTACATAAATCGTATTGTATCGTTGGGGTTATAACAGGTGGACAATAATATGCGTCAGTATTTTATGGCCAAACACCCACCTGTTAAACCCCGTATCGTTTGCTTCATGACACGGTCGTCGTATCATATAGTAGTAATAAGTACATATAATCAAAGAGTTATTAATAGTAAAAGATTGTATAAAGTCTAAGAAAGAATAGTGCCTCGTATTTAAACTAGATGTAGCTGTACGGCCCTTTAGATTATGCAGTAGGTAGGTAATTCTGGTTGTCAGATGCCGATAGATAATTTAGTTACCACAAACAATGGCGCCGTATAGTATATGGTGTATTCATGTAATTTAGAATACTACAGAATCAGATTCCCTTTGGGAGCATAGGTTCGGATCATAGCCATAGTATATACAAGTACCTAGTTATACACATGAAACCGAGCGACCAGGGGTAAGAGAAAGACATATTCATGTATTGACAGTTTCATGGCAGCATAAACCTTTTTCTCTTTCACACTTGTAAATTTCGGTATTTCGCCATCGCCTCCTTGCTATGATGCAATAACCCGACCATGAAAAAAATGCCCGGTCGGTGATAAAGACAAAGCATGGCACTATTTCCTCTTATAGGAATCGCAATAAGACTATCTTTCTCTATCAAAGAGGGTCAGGCCCTATGTTCGGATCCAACCGACTACGCCATGTCATGGTATGCGTCAATGACACTCGAGTTGTACTTCAAGACTGTTTATTGATAATCCAAGGTGGGTGCACAATTCTGAACTACCGACAGGATAGTTCTGAAAATCACCCATAACTCAATTATATTAGAATCCATTTTCGTTATCAAATAATCAAAGTATTCAGATTTGCCCGAATGCACGTTACATCTAGTTCGGGGGCAGCATTTCTTAGGCTTTACGCTTATTCTAGCAATCAGTAACTTTTTGATATAGACCGCGAGCCAGGCGCAAATTTTGTCAGTCATCGCCTCCCTCACTCGTATAGCGGTTAACGGCTATGTATGATAAACCCTCGTGAACGTCAGCTGCCGCTCCGTTGGTGGGTTGAGAAATGGCAGCCACCGAAACGCGTAACGATCTTTCCACCGCGATACAACAGGCTGACAATTTGTTTTATTAACAATAGCATCTAAACTATCATCTGACAAAGTATCAAACGGGAGGCGATGACGCCGATGACTGAATAGAATTTTTATTTTTACATGTTCATGTGACCAGCTGACGGTCTTTCAGCGATACAATCGGCTGACGATTTTGTTTATTCACAAATTTGTTCCTGGCCCGCGGTCTTATAGTAATATAATGTAGCTTGCCGCGGATGGCAATCGTTGTCGTGTCGTTGTTATTGTCCACTTGTGACGCTGTGGATTTCTGATCTGTCAATAAATCTTCAAGCAGCAAAGGTTGTTTTACTGGTCCCTTCCTCTATATTATGTACTATAAACTAGCCATAGAAATGCTAAAATTATGGATATTCAATTATTTATACTTTAACTCTTTTCCAGGCCGCACTAACCTACAAGGTTTTCCCAAAAAATCCAAATATGTGCCATTTTCAACCAAAAGGTACCACATTGTCGCTTGTCGATAAGGTTGATTTCGAATTGAAGCTATATGGAAATAGCGCCTTATTGACAACCGACAATAAGTACCCTTTTGGTTGAAAATGGCACATATATTCCAATTAATCCAGCTTTGATAATGCATTTGAAGACAAGTCACATTTCGGAGAGTGCAATATAATTTGAACCTTAAATCGGAATGCTAAAGTTGAAATTCTATATTTTGTAGCGAAACAAACAGCATATGTTTTTAATGCCCTGGATGCCAGCCCTTTAAGCCAAATCTCATAGAAAAAGGGGCAAGCTATGATGGCGCTATCTCTGCAAACCTTTGACAGTTGCCAACCCCATTACTAAAACATTTGAAGACGAAAGAAAAATCGCGGAGGTACCTTATAATAGACATCGGGCACGGGGCGCTCCGGCGTGGGGTCGCGCACGTAGCCCAGGTCGGGCGCGTCCCTCGTGGGCAGCAGCAGTACCTTATAATAGACATCGGGCACGGGGCGCTCCGGCGTGGGGTCGCGCACGTAGCCCAGGTCGGGCGCGTCCCTCGTGGGCAGCAGCAGTACCTTATAATAGACATCGGGCACGGGGCGCTCCGGCGTGGGGTCGCGCACGTAGCCCAGGTCGGGCGCGTCCCTCGTGGGCAGCAGCAGTACCTTATAATAGACATCGGGCACGGGGCGCTCCGGCGTGGGGTCGCGCACGTAGCCCAGGTCGGGCGCGTCCCTCGTGGGCAGCAGCAGTACCTTATAATAGACATCGGGCACGGGGCGCTCCGGCGTGGGGTCGCGCACGTAGCCCAGGTCGGGCGCGTCCCTCGTGGGCAGCAGCAGTACCTTATAATAGACATCGGGCACGGGGCGCTCCGGCGTGGGGTCGCGCACGTAGCCCAGGTCGGGCGCGTCCCTCGTGGGCAGCAGCAGTACCTTATAATAGACATCGGGCACGGGGCGCTCCGGCGTGGGGTCGCGCACGTAGCCCAGGTCGGGCGCGTCCCTCGTGGGCAGCAGCAGTACCTTATAATAGACATCGGGCACGGGGCGCTCCGGCGTGGGGTCGCGCACGTAGCCCAGGTCGGGCGCGTCCCTCGTGGGCAGCAGCAGTACCTTATAATAGACATCGGGCACGGGGCGCTCCGGCGTGGGGTCGCGCACGTAGCCCAGGTCGGGCGCGTCCCTCGTGGGCAGCAGCAGTACCTTATAATAGACATCGGGCACGGGGCGCTCCGGCGTGGGGTCGCGCACGTAGCCCAGGTCGGGCGCGTCCCTCGTGGGCAGCAGCAGTACCTTATAATAGACATCGGGCACGGGGCGCTCCGGCGTGGGGTCGCGCACGTAGCCCAGGTCGGGCGCGTCCCTCGTGGGCAGCAGCAGTACCTTATAATAGACATCGGGCACGGGGCGCTCCGGCGTGGGGTCGCGCACGTAGCCCAGGTCGGGCGCGTCCCTCGTGGGCAGCAGCAGTACCTTATAATAGACATCGGGCACGGGGCGCTCCGGCGTGGGGTCGCGCACGTAGCCCAGGTCGGGCGCGTCCCTCGTGGGCAGCAGCAGTACCTTATAATAGACATCGGGCACGGGGCGCTCCGGCGTGGGGTCGCGCACGTAGCCCAGGTCGGGCGCGTCCCTCGTGGGCAGCAGCAGTACCTTATAATAGACATCGGGCACGGGGCGCTCCGGCGTGGGGTCGCGCACGTAGCCCAGGTCGGGCGCGTCCCTCGTGGGCAGCAGCAGTACCTTATAATAGACATCGGGCACGGGGCGCTCCGGCGTGGGGTCGCGCACGTAGCCCAGGTCGGGCGCGTCCCTCGTGGGCAGCAGCAGTACCTTATAATAGACATCGGGCACGGGGCGCTCCGGCGTGGGGTCGCGCACGTAGCCCAGGTCGGGCGCGTCCCTCGTGGGCAGCAGCAGTACCTTATAATAGACATCGGGCACGGGGCGCTCCGGCGTGGGGTCGCGCACGTAGCCCAGGTCGGGCGCGTCCCTCGTGGGCAGCAGCAGTACCTTATAATAGACATCGGGCACGGGGCGCTCCGGCGTGGGGTCGCGCACGTAGCCCAGGTCGGGCGCGTCCCTCGTGGGCAGCAGCAGGCCGCAGCGCTCCAGGGCTTGCGCCTGCGCCGACACTTGGTAGCCTTCAAGGTGGATCTGATTCGTGCTGTCGCCTGACAAGAAAAAAAGAAAAGAAAATTGTCACAAAAAGCACCTCTCCCATTGGATCAACTTTTTTGCCATCCGTCAACCAGGTGACTATCCCTATTGTCATCTGGTTGACGTTAATTACATTTCGAAAATAAAATTGATAATTAATTACTTTACTCAATTACGATTACTTTTATTGAATGCAAGTTTTCAATCATCTTTATTTCCATAATCAGATGAAAATTTTGAATGAGTTTTCAATTTGGTTGGGGAATAGCAAATTTTCTAAGTCCCAAGAATGGGAAATGAGCCCGTTCTTGGGACTTAACACCAACTTTTTATTACTTCATTATGGAAGATATGTTAAAATAAGTATCTTTTGTTATGTATAATTTTTCTCTAAGATCAACCACTATGAAGATAGACGGGGTAGTGATCGACAATTTTTCAAGGCGTTAGGGGCCGTTCGTGGAAATTTCAGTGTCATTTTTCTTTGAACGTAACACCAACTTTTTATTACTTCATTGTGGAAGAAATGTTAAAATAAGTATCTTTCGTTATGTATCAGTTTTCTCCAAGATCAACCATTAAGAAGATAGACGGGGTAGTAATCGACAATTTTTAAAGGCGTTAGGAACTTACTAAAGTTAAGTAACAGAAGCAAGATAGGTGCGACGACGAGCGAAGCGAGGAGGAGTGTTAGGTTAACCGCGATCAAGAACAGACATGTTATTGTACCTACTACAAATGATTTCCGGGATAACAAATACGTTATCCAGGGTATAGTGGAATAAAAAAATATTTTTTCTAATAAATACTCCAAGTAAATTTGTTCATCTTCTGTAATTAAATTGCAAACAATTTAATTACATGGAATTAATTTACTAATAAAATTACGCAAGTAATTAATTACGCCTAACACTAGTAAGCGGTTACCGTAGCCTACAACTGTCGGACCTGTCACCGTGGTGAAATAGGGGCCTGGTGTTATTTGGCTGCGGTTTTCTGTATAAGATGGAGTTACAAGATAGACAGTCAACTAACCTGTAACCGCCATGGTGACAAACTTCGATCCATAGTAACCGCTATCCGCGTGCCGGCACGCGTTCGGATACTCGTTCTGGAAGTGCGCCGCCATTATACATTCTTGCGCAGAGAGAAAATGCGTGTCTACGCCCCTGTGGACAAAGGAAGTTAAAATCACGACTTATTACTCAAAAAAACTGGCCAAGTGAGAGTCGGACTCGCGCACCGAGGGTTCCGTACTTTTTAGTATTTGTTGTTATAGCGGCAACAGAAATACATCATCTGTGAAAATTTCAACAGTCTAGCTATCACGGTTCATGAGATACAGCCTGGTGACAGACGGACAGCGGAGTCTTAGTAATAGGGTCCCGTTTTTACCCTTTGGGTACGGATCCCTAAAAAGGAAGGAACAATGTAACTTCCTCACACTCTCAAGTTGCATAGTTCAAATGGTTATAACGGGCTAATAATGTTAATAATGACGAAATTGATAATTCAATAAAAGTCATAATAATAAATTGATAATTCAATTAAAGTTATGTAATCAGTTGTATAACTTACTGACTATTGTTGGATTTTACAATAAGTTATACAACTTAAGTTAAGAGTATTTTCTTAGTATAGTATACAAGGACCGGGCCCCTATTTCACCACGGTGACAGAAGCCACAATTGTCGACATCACTGTTACTGACATCACAGGCCTCCATAGGCTACGGTAACCGCTTACCATCGGACGGGCGGCGGGCGGTGTGCTTGTTTGCCACCAAGATTATGTCATATTATGTATTAATTGTCAGTTAACAGTAGCTCGGAGAAGTGGTGGTGAACTCTCGGGTCTGTGTACGCTACCACCGGTACATACCTCGTGCACTGCACCTGCCCCGGCTGGTCCTGGAGCGGCAGCAGATCAGTGAACAGCCATCCTACCCGACGGAGCCCTAGCTTGGAGCAGATGTGGTCCACGAGCTCTCCTTTAGGGTCGGGGGCTATTGTGACATGGTCGCGAGATGATGTTTGGGGAGGTTCGTAGATCGCTTCCACTCTCGCACGGATACCTGTGGGATAAACGCACCTTTTAGGAAACTATATTATTACAAGGAGATAAAACAGAAGCATACAAGTGAAGAACAATATAGACAGAATATGTAGAATATACATAACTATTATAGATTATGTTGTTTCCTTAAGCATATCTAGCGACATGCAACACTTAACTATTTTAACTATAACAATTACCTATACATTAAATTCATATTTATGATTTATGAATGTTCTGATCTAAAACTGCTTATCTATTTTTTATATAATTTTGTGACAGCAGCCTTGAATGAGGCACGGGAGCACGAGAATAAATCTACATTACAAAGTAACTGGCAAGATAAAATTAGAACGGAATATGGACCAGTGTCTGTAATAAATCCTTTAGAGATGACATTTTAAATTTTGTAGGACAATAATAATAAAAAAACGTCCAATAGGGTATTTGACTGTATTTAAAATAAATTATTTTACACCTTGCATGAAATAAAGCACCAGAAGATTAATAGAATAAAAAAACCGGCCAAGTGCGAGTCGGACTCGCGCACCGAGGGTTCCGTACTTTTAGTATTTGTTGTTGTAGCGGCAACAGAAATACATCATCTGTGAAAATTTCAACTGTCTAGCTATCACGGTTCATGAGATACAGCCTGGTCACAGACGGACAGACAGACAGCGGAGTCTTATTAATAGGGTCCCGTTTTTACCCTTTGGGTACGGAACCCTAAAAACTATTTTTAGACACAATTTCTATTTTAAAACCCGTTTAAAACTATAAAGAGTAGGTAATTTGATTGTCACGTCACATGCTAGTGTTACATTTAAATTCTATAGTAGCAAAATCGTTTTGACAGTTCGAAAAAAGAAACTGATTTGACTAGCAGTCAAATACCCTATTGTAGCCGTTTAGAACACTTTTGAGTTCAACGACAGCTGCCGATTCAACCGGCATATTATTGAAGAATTTAAAAGGTTTTTATGTATTGTTCTAGAGCTTTCTTCTATCTAAAGTACTAACCTAGTGGCACCAGCGGATGATGCTCATATTGTCCAATTAAATAACCGACTCGCTGATGCCCCGAAGTACGCCAGTAGCCCAGGAACCGTTCAACAACAGCCGCTGATTCGACCAGAACGTTGTCAACAAAGCGGAACGGTTGCCGGTTCAGGGTTAAGGCTCCGGGAGCGCATTTGGAGCAGATGCCGCGCGGCCAGGGAGGGTGCTCCGTGCAACCTGAAAACACGAATCATGTGTAAACAAAAAAGTATTGGCTATGTAAAGAATCCGCGGTCTGGGATCTAAATGCTATAATATGCATGGTGTGGGAAATTTTTCTTTCGAGGAGGTGGTGATTAAACCCACCACACCCAATAATTTTTTTAAACTTATTATTCAGAGCCCACTGTGTCCCACTGCTGGGCAAAGGCCTCCCCCCTCTTTTTCCACTCGTCTCTGTTTAATGCTATATCCGGCCAGCCTGTCAAGAAGGAGTCCAAGTTATCCCGCCATCGCCGACGAGGTCTGCCGGATCCCCGGTTAGACTCGTGGGGCTCCCACTCCGTGGTTAACTTGGCCCACAAGTCATCCGGCATTCGGCAGACATGACCAGCCCAGTCCCATTTCAACTTGGCCGCTTTCCGAGCTACGTCTATTATTTGAGTCTTAGAGCGCAGCGTGGTGTTTCGGACTCGATATCTTAATTTTACACCTAATATGCTGCGCTCGATAGCTCTCTGGCAAACCCCGAGTTTGGACTTCTGAGCTTCCGTCAAGGACCAGGTCTGAGCACCGTAGGTGAGAACTCAATAATATATAATATAATAATCTTAAAATAATAATCTTAAATATAATAATCTTAAAAATTAAAAAAATCAAGGCTCGTCATAAAAATAACAGTCCCATACTAATTAAATTTGCTAACCTGGTTTAATGGTAAGGTTCGGCTCGGCCAGCGAGACAAACTTGCCAGAAGTGATCTTGCGCAGATAGGAGTGGAAAGACATGTGCTTGATGTTGTGTTCACGCAAATAACCTTCATCCCAGGGCTCCAGCGGCGAGCAGTGTACGCAGCACCCTGCTGAATTGTGCCTGCACCTGAGGAGAAAATTTTCATTTGAAGATGGCATTTACCTGCTGATGAGGCATTTTTAAACCAGAGTTCATAGGTTCAAATTTTGAATCTGACCTGTGGCTTGGGCTTCTAAATCCAGCTCAAAGTAATGAATTTTTAGAACTCAGGAACTAATGAAATATCATATGATATTTACTAGATGCTTCTCAAAAGGAAAGGATGGGTGAAGATCGGGCAACTAAAAAGGCACACTTGGGTCAACCAACTGAAGGCCATCTTGTTGGTCATCCTAAATATCGTTTGGCGGATTGGCATCTGCGAAAGCTGGTGTGATATCACTGTAGACCGAGCAAAGTGGAGTGCTGTTGTGTTGGACGGAGCAAAGTGGAGTGCTGTTGTGTTGGAGGCCATTTAAACTAGCATCTGCATCTGTTAGTACTAGGTTGCCTAGCGATCCCTAGCAAACCAGGCTTTTTAACCAGCAGTGGACGAGACTTAGCAAAACCAAACACTGCAAGATGATACGAAATGCTTGAATCCTTCACTCCTGCAGCGGGTTTTTTTTTTTTTTTTTTTTTTATCTGGTTTTTATGGAGGCTTTGGACACTAGGTGAACATGTCAGCCTCATGGGATTTAAATTCACACTTAATTTACTCAAAACAATGTATCCCAGCAGAAGGGTTTTATATTATAATCATACCCCAGATTTGTTGCGTGCGGGAATGATTTCATGATTTCGCGTGTTTATAACTTTGTTTATTGTAAAATAGCTACCAAACTATGAATAAAAAATAGTTAGCTTAAGCTCCAAAAGGGGTTTTTAAAAATGTTCAAATAGTTTTTTTTACAGTTTTACCTTTTTTTTTGGCTAGTGTAAAACATCCCAAAAATCCAGAGTATGATTAATTATGACCATAGAGTAACTTATACTAGAGCGGTACTGTCATAGTAAATTTTGTAACCCCAGTAAATTCACTGCCATCTGTCGACACACTTTAAAACTAAAAATTAATATTTTTAAAAATACGATAAAATGTATTAAGATATGGATAAATCATCTTCCTCGCGTTGTCCCGGCATTTTGCCACGGCTCATGGAAGCCTGGGGTCCGATCGGCAACTAATCCCAAGAATTGGCGTAGGCACTAATTTTTAAGAAAGCGACTGCCATCTGACCTTCCAACCCAGAGGGGAAACTAGGCCTTGTTGGGATTAGTCCGGTTTCCTCACGATGTTTTCCTTCACCGAAAGCGACTGGTAAATATCAAATGATATTTCGTACATTAAGTTCCGAAAACCTCATTGGTACGAGCCAGGGTTTGAACCTGCGACCTTCGGATTGCAAGTCGCACGCTCTTACCGCTAGGCCACCAGCGCTTCATTTAGATATGGATAAATGATTTTTTTTATTTGCATTAATTATTTTAATTATTTTGACCCATGTTCTTTCACTGATATGAGTTAAAATTGTTAAATAACAAACGAAACCGTCAACGCCATCTATACGACAGTTGGCCAAAGCTAGTAGCGCCCTCTGAACGAGAATCAAATTTTCTTGATTTTCAAGGCACGTTTTTTCCTTAGACTGTATCCATCTATTACGGAGTTATATCTATCTTTGTTATGACTTACAATTTAGGATCTCTCTGGCGTTCAATATGACCAGGCATCTGATATAGTTGCAGATCTAGTTCTTCCTCGGCCGGCTTGTTTGTTTGTTTACTATTCTTAGACGGAGCCGGGGTAGTTGTGTCCATAGATGTGGACGACCCAGCTTTCACGTGTGATGGTTCCGCAGTAGTGGCCTGGAATATAATCCCGTTGTGAATGTTAACCTAAATAAATAACATTGAACAAACCTTATTTTTTGTTGTTGTTTTGCTGTAATCTATCACACGTTAAAAAATAATGTCATTCAAAACACTACTGTAATGTGTGTTAACAATTTTAATTCCTTTTTTTTCAACCAATGGTTCCTTTCGCTTTTTAATTTTATTTTCAAAAAAGAGGACAAAGAGGTCCAACATGATATTTGAGCAAGTAATGGATAAAGAATAGGCCCGGAACGTTTTTCTTCATACAAAAAATACTGGTATTATTACATTCTTTTTCATTCTTACTAACTAACTAACTATTTTGGCTCAGTGATCCAAAGAGAATCTTGGCCTCCGAAACGAGACAATGAGATTTTTCATTCTTTGGTTTATTATTTCAATTTTAATGGGACAATCTAATAATACAAAGTTGTTACCTAAATACATGATTTAGTCCTACGTAAAGAGCATTCCTATAATTGACAATGTTGGGTTATTTCGGGTTTAAAATAAAAACGGTTCCGAGCCCTGATAGGCACTATGCCCGAATTTAGTATTAGACCTTTTACATAGCCGTCTTCAGAGGAAAATCAAGACTAGGGAGTAAAATAAACACAATTGTATTGCATTGTTATTGTTACCTGTGCAGTGTCTGATGGCTCAAAGATAATAGCACCATTAACAGGGCTGAGATATAGCATGTCGCCGTGACGTACGCCAGCGTCACAGAGCCTCTGCGACTTGCTGGACACGAGCTCATCCTGCTTAGCGCGATCGCGGTGGAGCGCGAACGCGAACGAGCGCAGGTGCAGCGCGTCGTGCACGCGCTCGTACAGCGCCGCCGTCACGTCAGCGCTGGAGATCTCCACGCGCGTCGTGCCCTCTGCTGACTGCACGCGCAGCGTCTGGAACCGCCGATAACAAACCGTCAGACCATCGAAATTGCATTGTCATTCTCGTGTTTCTAGCAAGTCTAGAAAGACAAGGCGTGCAGGGACCATCAGAAATGAAGAGATAAAGGGTAAATTTGAAACGAAAGCGGAGAACAATAGCGTAATCGTTGGAAAATTCAAAAACAGTTGACGGGAAAGTTCTGTCGGATTTAGGGTAAACGGAACAGTTGTCAAGGTTTTGACAAAGGATGAATTTTTGTGCAGGTCTATATCATTAGCCACGCAAGGTTGGAATTATCAGAAATTAACTAATAAGAAAGAAATATTACCAATTTATTTGAACCTGACATTTTGTTCTACACATACACACAGCAATCACATACTGCTGCTGTCATTATCTTTTTTTTTTTTTTCAACACGTTCATAATGTTTCCCACAAGAAATTTATTGTTTTATTTTACGTTACCTTTTTGTTCTTTATATACGAAATGTAGTAGTTTTGAGCCAAATTCAAATGAATTTTTTTAAGTTATTTAAAGATGTGTTAAATTTCAAGGCGATTAGTGCAGATTTATCACGAAATGTTATCATAACAAATGTTCCCAAGTAGGCAGGTTTTCGAACATCTATAAACGGGCTTGTTCACTATCTAATCCTACAAACAAAAAAAAGTACTACGTAACGAATACCTTATGCCTTTACAACAGGTTGACAAAATTAAAGTACGTTTAGATACCTACTAAGCTAACTAGATTACATAGATTTGTTGTTTTGTTTAAGAATGAAATAATACAAGTAGTACGATCAAAACACACTATTGCTTTAAAATTAAGCCATAAACATATGTTTTAATATATAGGAATTAAGAGGCCATGCAATTTTGTGGCTCGCTGTAGATTACTTGGAGTAGATTCGTTTGGTTGACGAACGCACCTTAGTAACTTCAAATTTGTTAAATTGTTAATGTCATGTTGAGTTGAAAAATCAAAACTTGCCCAAATTATTTACTCATCTACCGAAGAAATAGAAACATAAACAAGTTGTAATATTTAAAATATCAATAGCTTTAGAATATAAAATTTCAAAATATCTTGCAGTAATTGTAGACGCTTTTTTGAATTCAGATTTTTAATTAAAAGGTAAAAATATTTTGCTATGAATTTTTTAAATAATATTTTACAATATTACATCATTCCTTATTAGTCAATTTCCAGCTAGTTATGCGAGCTTTCGCGCTAGCTGAAAACTAGCGTGCATCGGACGTCGACGACGTATTAATACTATTATATTTTGGGTGCAGAAGTTTGTAGTATGCGCAGTCCAGTCTGAGTGCCAATCGCGGCGCCTGCTGCCGCCCGCCCTGCACTCGCTCGCGTTAAAGTTCGTTTTACGAAAATAAACGTACGATATAAATTCTTGAAACTTAAAATACTGAATAACAGAATAACTTAGTGTGTTAAGCAGTGAAGTGTTTACAGAAGGATGGCGACTGAATGCGAGTGTCCTGAGGGCGGGGAGCCGGTAGACCTGTATATCTATGACCTGACGCAGGGGCTTGCTGCTCTTCTATCACCAGCTATCATGGGTAAGCAGGGCTCCGAACCAGTTTTTTTTTAAAACTCGAAATACCCCAATATTTTTAATTATTTTATGCTCTTCACGTAGGACTGTATATAGATAATAACTTCGTATTATTAGATTGTCCCATTAAAAATGAAATAATAAACCAAAGAACGTAATAATACCGGTATTTTTCGTATGAAGAAAAACCCGGTTCCGAGCATTGTGGGTAAGTTCTTTCTCTGGTCTTACTTTTGCTTAGCGAGTATAAAGTATTTGTTGCTTTGCAGTAGTTTAATGTCAGTCAGTTTTCTGGGCTTACAATAAGGCAGAGAAAATAATCTAAGCAATTTCATTGCTAATCATATCTCCTGTTTTTTGTATATCAATTACTTTTACTTCTTCCTTAAGACCATTCTAATAAAACCAAACTTGATGTGGTTGCCATTTTCATGTAGTTGGTTCTTTGGCCATCTGCAGGCTGTCTCTGATCAGCTCTATATTAGCGTATTATTGCATTGTCATCAAAATTAAAAAAGAACACCTTTTAGCTTAAATAAAACACAGGGAAACGGTTTAAACTTACAATTCTCCTGTCTCCTCCTGTCTCCTATTGTATAGGGCATGAATTCCAATACCTTCTTACATACATAGAAAGCATCCATAACTAAGGAACAAATATTTTTGATAAACACACAAATAAATTCCCTTTATTATTATTATTATTTAACTTTATCCCACATTAGTGGTCCCCAAGGGTATAAGCCTCCTCCATCTGTCTCCACCTCTCTTTGTCAGTGGCAACATCCATCCATTTTTTTCCCGCAGCCTGTACAATGTCATCTGCCCATCTTTTTCTTTGCCTAAATTCCCTTACGAGGATTCAAACCCTGGGCATCCTGCTTTTTAGGCCTAGTACAAATGTTGTAATGGCCAAAACATTTATGTTTGCTGTTTTTAGGGTTCCAAACCCAAAGGGTAAAAACGGGACTCTATTACTAAGACTCCGCTGTCTGTCCGTCTGTCTGGTCCTTCACCAGGCTGTATCTCATGAACCGTGATAGCTGGACCGGTTTTTTTATAAAGTAAATTTTAAAGTTTGCCAATGTAATTTTAAAGGCTCCGTCACACACGCGCGTTTTGCGGGCGGGGCGTGAGCGGACGCCGGCGCGACGGGAGCGCTCTCATCGCGCTCCGTTCACGCTCCGCCCGCAAAACGCGCCTGTGTGACGGAGCCTTAAAGTCAGAAAAAAATATCCTCATGGCTCAGCTCCTTTTCCTACGAGGACATAGAAGAACTCCTTTCAATTTCAAAGCCTTTTATTATCGAACATACAGTTAATAATATTTAATACAATATTTATTTATTTATTTGTGCTTGCAACAACTGTCGGCTCCACATGTCCTTATGACACAAAGGCCTCCTCCATTGCCTTCCATGCCTCTCTGTCTCTGGCTAGTCGTATCCATAGTGGACCAGCAGTTTTCTTTAAATCATCTGACCATCTTTTGTATTGAAGAAAAAGAACTCCTAAAAGTTGACATATAACTTATTTTCTCTTTTCACATACACACACACACACACATTCACTCGCAACGATTAACTTGATTAAGTCGCACGCTGATGGATAACTTTATAATTCTAATAACTTAGTTAGTTTCAATATAATTTAAGATAGTTTTAGAATGCTTGTTTCTTAATAATTTATTGTAAAAAATGTAAAATTTATTCAGTTTTGTATCTCCTCTTCTTTATGTTATGTTATGTTATGTTATAGGCTTTATGTTAATTAATTGTATAAACTCATTCGAGTCTGGGTTACCTACGAGACAGGCTAAGCCTAGTGTAGGAACCAGAGCAACCTGATTAGTATATTTCTATGCCAGGTACATTTTGTCAACTGTATTTAATTATTAATCTTAAGAAGCCTAAAAATATTTTTGTGTACCTACATTTAAAAAAATTGAAGATTTTTTTGAAGTAACACAACAGTTGGAGTAACATAAGAATTAATTTTTGACAGTTAGGAATTGACCTGTATAGGCATATGAAGCCAAGGCTATCAGTCCAATGCTTCTTAGCTATTATATTTTGTAATCTTAGCTTCATATTGTCCTAAGGCCCCAGACATAAAATTAAATAATCCAAGTCTTTACAATACAATGCAATACAATACAAACACTTTATTGCACACCTCAATAAAAAAACAATACAGAAAGAAAACAGCAGTAGGAGGTACACAACAGGCAGTCTTATCGCTAATAAGCGATCTCTTCCATACATCCAGAGTCCCAGAGTCAAATTTAAGAGAGAGAGAGAGAGTAAAATTTAACAAAACAAAACAAATGTAACTGTATTCCGATTGAAAATGATTTAATAAATAAAATAAAATAAATTTCATTTATTTCAGACATTGTCCATATTTTGTTAGTTGTTAAATAAAACTTATAACTACTAATTTAAACATCGAACTTAATAACTATCTAGTCTAGCCATAAATTCCGTTATAATGTAAATTACACATAACAACTATAAATTTTAATTATATAATTATTTGTAAGAAATATAATTATAATTATATAATTTTTTGTAAGAAAATTGTAATTAAAAATTGTAATTATATAATTTAAATTATATATAATATATTTTTTAAATCAGTCATTAGTTTGTCTATTTAATAATATTGAATTTGTTTCAATAACTTTTAATTTATAGTGAATTATTTATTTACAATACAATAAAAGATACATTTCTTACAAATAATTATATAATAAATAATTCACTATAAATTAAAAGTTATTGAAACAAATTCAATATTATCAAATAGACAAACTAATGACTATTTTAATAAATATAATGATTATATTTTGTCATCTCTTGCGTATTTACGTGCTTTTTAATGAAGCATCGAAGTGCCTCAAGAATACGCACGTCTTTGTCACCACCTCCGTCGGGAATTTCGACCCCATAGCTTTAACAAAATTCTGTATCACTAACAAACTATTTTTTCTGTATCACGTAGAGCAGGCCTTGTTGTCTATGAACGTATAACATACACTACCGCTCATAACTATTCAGGCACTTAATTTTTTCCATACAATTGTATACAAAATCGACTTTCAGAATTATACCGCTAAGTCGCAGTCGGGTAACAGTTTTTTGTGGAGTTTACTTTTTAATTTAACAGACATATCGAGCTTCAAAATGATGTGCAGAATATTCGTGTACATTGCCTATTAACCAAATGGCAAGCGTAAATAAATCCATAAATCGTTTTCCAGTACAAAATCGTTTTATTTTGTATGAACTAGTACATAAGGGTTTTTTAAATCGTTGCATAAAGTAAACTCGAAATTTAAAAGGATGTCTGGCAACAATTTGAGGCTCAATATATTTACCTAAATAAAAAATTCAATCCAAAATGTAAGACAGTCATTTGGCTGCGTGTGAACAGTATGATTTTGAAAATAATTTTTGTATACAATTGTATGGTGAAAATTGCGGGTGCCTAAATACTTTTGAGCGTACATAGTACATACAACTACAAGTAATCTGGCTGCATCCTGCAGGTAAGCGACACCGGCGTCCCACTTTCCAAACTGTTTCAAGGACTGTTTTCTTGGACTACTTTACACACCTATACTTAGACTGCGAGCTGGGACAGAGAAAGTTTTCGTTATGTAACTCTTTGTTCGTTTTAATAACAAAAGTTCCGTGAGACACAGACATATTAAATATAATAATAACGGGGTCACTCACGTATTTTAAGTCGAAAAACGCTCGGCATGTTTCACTCCGTACAGAGGAGTGTCATCAGGAGCTTGCGTTGACGGTGACACTCCTCGGTACGGAGTGAAACATGTCGAGCGTTTTTCGACTTAAAATACGTGAGTGACCCGTTATTATTATATTTAATATCTCTTTGTTCGTTATTTGTTTTTGCAAACTTTTATTTAGCTTCACCTTTTGCTAACACAACACGGAGTTGATCTGATGATGCAGTCGAAAGGCAGCCAAAGACTCCTCGATGGAAAAAACATATCGAGTTTAGGCTCATTGGCAAGGAGCGGAATTCCCATAGCAGAAAGCCAACTTCAAGAGGGATTGACCATTGTGTTTCCAGTTATCGATGTAATCGAATTTTTCGCATATTATCGATCACTACCTTTTGACATTATTCTGTAACATAAGCATCCACCTCCACCACCTTCGAGGTTTCCTCTTTGCATCTCCATATTAAAATCACGTTATGCCATCTATGTCAGTGGAGTTTTCATAAGTCATTTCGGTGCCGTGTTACTAAAATGTTTAATTCTAAAAGAAAAACGATAAACAAATCGATAAAGAAATATTCTTGTCTAAGTTACAATGCAGATTCTTCCACTATATTACATTACTCTAATTGTGAAGTTCATTTAAAACAACTAAAGAAGCATAAAATAAAAGTATTTTCTGTTTTATCCATTATTTTGCTAATCCAAAAGTCAAATTTCATTACTTAAACGATGTCGTGACAAATATTTATCGATAGTCGATAAAACAAAGTAGTCAATCCCTCTTGACAAGCGCTGGTGGCCTAGCGGTAAGGGCGTGCGACTTTCAATCCGAAGGTCGCGGGTTCAAACTTCAAACCCCGGCTCGTACCAATGATATTTCGCAACTTATGTATAAACTTATGTACGAAATATACATTTGATATTTACCAGTCGGTTTGCGGTGAAGGAAAACATCGTAAGGAAACCGGACTAATCCCGATAAGGCCTAGTTTACCCTCTGGGTTGGAAGTCGCTTTCATAAAAACTAGTACCTACACCAATTTTAGGGATTAGTTGCCAAGCGGACCCCAGGCTCCCATGAGCCGTGGCAAAAATGCCGGGACAACGAGAGGAAGATGATGATGAGTCAATTCCTCTTGGCTTAGATTTTTGCTATGAGAATTCTGCTCCTTGCTGATTAGAAAGGTCTTGAGAAGCACTAGTCTAGTCCGGCTTGATAAAAATGCAAATCAGAAAAAGTACCTACAATCAGCAATAAAAGCGTTTGTCACAAATAAGATGGTTATATTTAAGGGCCCGTATCACGTAATGGTTTAATGTTTATTTGGGCACAACACAAACGGTACCCAGTGGCACCAATGGCAATGGCGGTGTAATGGGCAAACAGCGAGAGAATCAGTCATGAGCAGTGGAGGAAAGGGCTCCATTCATGTTGCATGCGGTTTTAAAAAAATACCGGCTAATTAGGTGCAACGAATTAAATCGATCGATCAAATTCTGCAATGGTTGGTCTGTAGCTGCAATGTACGTAATCTGCATGCTATTATTAGTGACATCTGTGGAGGCCTTACTAAACACTGTTTTTGTGCTAATTTTCTACAAATTTTACCTAATCAAACTGTACTGGAATGAACCAGACAGATTGGGAAGTAGATTGGGTCAATGAACCATCTTTTTATTATTGGGGATACGAGTATAAGAACAGAGCTTAATTCTTGATGGCAAAACGGGCAATATGTCCCTGCAATCTTGTAAAGGCTAGGCGCCTTCTCTTACTGGTTTGACATTAACATGATTATTTGAGGGAAGATTCCTTATCATGTGTTTATGCCCTCTGATGTGTATCTACGCGGCCATATCGTAAAACATGAAACAGATCGTATAATGGGTGGTTTGAAAATGCGATGTCTACCCCAAGCTTTAAATACACTTTTCGTCGGGTAGTCACACAAATCTCTGTTTTGACATTTTGCTGGGACATCAATTAGCCGCGACCACGACCAGTGAAACCTGTGTCGAAACGTCGGTAAATAAAGGTAACAAAATAAATTCGCGATAAACCCGATTTTAAATGTGATTTAATATGTGTTCAAAACGCGAAAGTTTTTAATGTTAGATCGTATAATGTATCGTAATAATGGTTTTGAGCATTCCTGAAGCATTGTTTACGATAGCCCGAGAATACTTGTAGCTGTTAACGCTAGAATTATGTTATAAAAAGAAAACAAAGTAAATAAACGTTTTATCTATCTATCTATAAAACTTAAAAATTATATATGTAATTGAAGCATTATCTGTTATGGTTTCACCTTCACCAAATCACTATGTCTCAATGTCGATGTGGGGGAATCTCGTACATGGGGGTCAAATCAGTCCTGCATCTACACATTATAAAACATGAAACGGCCCGACAACGCGCTATTTGATCGCAAATATCGTAATGTATGGTAATGAATGGTTTCGCGCATTCCTAAGAAGCATTGTTTACGCTGGGCCAGGAATACGCGAACAGATATGTTCCCGCTGTAAGGATCGCTAATTTTTATGTTAGTGTAACATTTTTTTTGATAGCCTATCTTGTTTCCCACTGCTGGGCAAAGGCCTCCCCTTTCCTCCGCGCATGCAATGCTCCCGCCAGTCGCTGCAAATAGCGGCGAGGTCATCCCGCCATCTCTTTTTTGGTCTGCCTCTGCCCCGGCTAATCTGCGGTGTCCATTCGGTAGCCAGTTTGACCCAGCGATCCGGGTGCATACGTCAGACGTGTCCCGCCCAATCCCACAGTGTAACATGGGGTTTATTATTTTATTATCAGATAAGAACAGTCGTATTGTAGGTACTAGTTTATCAAAATACTGAATGTGTATCTTGAAGACAAAACAGCAATGTGGTGTAGTATAGCGATAGCATAGAGCATATAGATATAGATGTATTATGTAGCGGAGAGAGGAGACAGTTTAGTAGTAATAAACGTCACGTCGAACAGACTGGTTGTTTCCATTAAGATAGCTCCGCCGTACCCCCCCCCCCCCCCCACCTCACATGGCGACCGTGACAGGGCCCGAACCTGCAATCTTCGGTAATTATACAGCTTGCGGTTTCAGGTTGGTAGCTCCGCCGTACCCCCGCCCCCACCTCACAGCAATACGTACAGGCAATAATACCTTACACAACTAAGCGCGCAAAATTATATCAAATTAATAGCATATCATACGTTATATAATATATTAATGGCTCTACAAAATATGTCATTTTTCATTCTTAAAAATCAGCAATATAAATTTTTCTCATTAATAATATAATAGGATCATCAGATTTCCGATAGACAGTCCTGTAGGATATGCTTAGTCTTTATGGTAAATGAAAATACGCCTTGTGCCTATAATAATAACGCATGTATTTATTTTCCGCAGGTCGGCAGGTGGAGGGGGTGTGGCACACGTCGATGGTGGTGTTTGGCCGCGAGTACTACTACGGAGGCGGGGGCATTGCCTCTGCACCTATCGTAAGTACCTACAAATCACAGGTCCTACAAATCTTAGCTGAAAAATTTGTCTCATTCAACAGAGAACAAGAAACTTGCCACTGTGTTATTAAATAAATAAATAAAATTCATTTATTTCAGACAAACATGGTCCATAATATTTTTGTTAGTTGTTAATTAAAACTTATAACTACGGTTAACTTAAAAATAAACTTAAATAACTATCTTAGGTGCTAAAGATAAATGCAGAGAGGACCAGTGTCTTATCAGGCCACTGTCCCATCTGTCAGCCACGACGGTCAGGAGACTGTGGCGGCTGTCGCGCACCCTGCGGAGCGTCGCGGCGCAGCGCTTGCGCAGTGTCGCGTGGAATCCGTCCACATGAGCATCCGCGAACATGCCCGACGCACTGCAGTACCGAGGCAGCCGCAACAGTACCCTGAACGCGTCATTATATTGTACGCGCATGGCGTTGAAAGCCCTTTGCGTGTACCGAGTCCACAGGCTGCAGGTGTACAGCGATGTACAGAACGCTCGAAATAATATTAATTTTTTATTAATTTATTATTAATTTATTTGCAGGTACAAATAAATTAATAGTTTAAAAAAACACTAGAAAAACACGCTTTTGTAAATGCACGTATAAACCAAAAACACTTCTATGATACGATAATCCATCATGGAATGCCACTGCCTATCTTCCGGCTTCATCATCAGACCTTAAAACCTAATCGTGGTCAAAGTTCATTACAAGACTTTTCTAACAAATCCAAACACATCTATGATACGATGTTCCATCATGAAATTCCAGTTCATATCTTCCGGCTCCATCATCAGATCAGTTCGACAGTACCATATTATTGTATAGTTATCAGAACTACATACAGCTGCATATTTTCATGACGCTACCATCCTTGGAAGATGGTTTAATTAGTTACCTTAGACTCCATTACATACCTATAGTTAGTTACATACAGGTCGACCTAATAAAAGCGTGTTAAAAATACTAGTGGAAACAATGTTCAGTGATCTTCCACACCACCCTTGGTCTTGGATAATTGGAGTATGTTGCGCTACCTGCACCTGATAGTCGGTCAATTCTGAGGAGAATGTTAGTGGTCACAGTTCGTTTCGGTACATGGTCGCCACTCCAGAATGTTACGACCTTATCATCCCTTTTATCCGTTCCTTTTCTAGTGAACTATACTCCTCAGTCCTCACTTCTAATTAAAATAGTCTAGTCTACTAGCGAAACGATAATTCTTTTCAAACTTTCAAATCCTGTATCACAATACCAGCTAAGTGCATCGTCCCACTTCAACTGCGTTCGTAGGTATAACCGACACATGCAGTGGGCACTTCTGGCAACTTTTCTACTAGGTAACTACGTGTTGTCTACCGCTGGACTCGCCAAATCCAACGTAGATCATAGTTCCATAAAAAACTTGTCCCGTTCGTTTTAGATTTATTTACAACACAAAATAACGGAGTGGCTTCTGGCAACGTTTCTACCACGTGTTTGCCTATCGCTGGACGCGCCAAATCCCTTGAGGATTCTAGTTTTGATGTGTTTCAACAACTTCATAAAATACTCGTTTTACATCAATTTACAAGGTTAATGCTTTCTCTTACAACAATGGAACAAATTAATTTTGAAATATTTTTTCGAATGCTTTTCTCTTTCTTTTAAACTCTTTCTAAATACACGACAGTTGGAATTTAAATTGGCAACATTCAACAAATTGTAACGCATCTAGAAGTAACGTGTAACCAGCTCTTGGGCAACAAGAATATAATGTAATTAATTATTTAACTCCGTACCGTGAACGTTCCGAAGTGGAAAACCTTTTCATTTCACGTCTGTACAAGACAGTTCAGTTTCTGTTGTCCAGCGGCCGTTTCTCGGTTATTTATTCCATATGCCCACGCGCGTCTATTCTCGCAGGTATGCGTCCTCTGACGTCGCATTATCTGATCGACACCGTTTCTAGATAGGAAGGTTGAATCATATCATATCGGTCTTTAAGATGTTTACTTACCTAATTATTTTACGATTTAAATTGGGCATATTTTTTATTACTTACTCCGTTGGCTCAGCGACCTAAAATGAGACTTGGCCTCCGACACAAGACAGCGTCACGTCAGCGCCAGCGCCGCGCGTTTTCTCGGTCCTGTGTGACCTCTCGCCAAAGTGCAGATCCGCCTCCAGCATGTCGCACCAGCGATACCTGGGGCGTCCGATAGGACGTCCTCCTGCTGGGCGGCCCAGATATGCTCTTTTCACGTTCCGATCTTCATCCATTCTCTCAAGCCCAACCAATGTTTTTTATTGCAAATAATAACTCTAGGGGTTCATTTCATAACAATTCCCTAAAGTTTTCGCGACGAAAATTCAAGTCTAATGTGCAAGCGACCGGACCGTGCAGACTTGGTTTAGAGGATTCGAGAATAAACGGTAGCTTGGTAACTTATTTTTCTCAAAAATGGACGGCAAAGTCGACGTTGCCGGTTAAAAATTAGGTCGCGAAGTGCGTAGTTTATGGTCAGTCAAAAAATTAAAAAGTTAAAAACATTGCATACAAATTCCATTATTTGTCGAGTTCCAAACTTTTTAAAAGTTGAAGTGGCCATATCAAATGAAGGCATAGGTCCATTAAACAGCCAAACAGATGATCAGTACTTATTATTATAATGTTGGTACTGCGACTATTTAGCTGTCTCAAATAGGTTGGCGTATTTTCGGCAAAAAAATACACTTCGTTTTTCTGTGAAAATATATACGTAAGAACGTTGCTTCTGTAAAATATTTCTATTATATTTGTATTTATTGCGCCATTTTTGAGAAAAGCACTATATATGACTTGGCAGGAAGGCTACTTGCTGGCTTCGGATTCAATTAAACGGACTCCCGAGGTCGTCCGTTTAAAACGAATCCTCAGCCAGCAAGTAGCTACTTCCGAGCCTCGACAATAATGTACTATTCCATGCAGATTTTCAAACGTGTGCGATCTAGTTTATGGTCCGTTCGTTGAACTCAGTTTCCGCAGAACCACGTTTAGCAAGTAGTCCTGGTGAGCAGTAAAACTGTTAACTTCCGTCTTCTCTTCCGTGTCTTGGAAGTTATTTCGAAATCATTTCGAAAATAGTAGTTTCATGTTTTCTATAAGAATTAAAAGTAATAATTCTAACGTAACATAAAGATGACTAACTTAATTTTGTCACAAAGGTGTCATTTATGTTTTATAAGTTTTATGGTTTAAGAAGAACTTTATTCTCAAAAAGAATTTACAAAATTCGCTTACTTGAGAATACAAAAAATTATAATAAGTATATCTTAGGACTAGCGTGCAGACAATGTGACATAAATATTCATTATAAATAATCATTACAAAGATTCGTTTGGTTACAAAGTGGGTAGAAATAGAAAAAGGTTACTAACCATATGGTGCATTCCCAACGCTTACCAAGCGCATGCGAGTTTACGCTATCCAGTATAAGTGTGACTTATGATTAAGCGCGGTCATTAGAAATTGTGAGTCACGTTATGCTGGTTTACCAATCATGCGTCCGACAGCGGGTCAAAGGGAACTCGTTGCCTAACGAATGTCGGCAAGCTACGAAGCAGTTAGCATGGAGAAGGCAATTGGTTTAATTATAATAACGCAGGTCAGATAGTATTAATTATATAGTATTTGTTAGAAATAATATAATAGGTTTTTTTTTTGTATAGTTTTTATTATATATATATATATATATAGTTCTTACATAGTTTTTTTTATTGATGTATATTATTTATATGTATGTAATTTTATGCAATAAAAAATAATTAAATAAAGTTTTTGCATTTATAGTTATAGTATATTGTTATTTATGTTTATTTTGGTATGTTGTTTAATAATATAGTTTGTATTAGTATGTTTAGTATTAATTGTTAATATTTAGCAGTTTTAATATATACAGTATAAAATTTGGTTGTTTTGTGCAATATACATATATTATATTAAATATTAATTTACGTGCGTGATTTTTTTTTTTTTTTTATACGGATAATATATGTTTTCAAAATATTTACCCTACTTAAAAATAACTTTCATAAAGGTAAGGTAACATTGGTTTTGACTGAAATGTTGGATGTTTAGGTAGGTACCCGTTTTTGCTATTTATTGCTCTCAAGTATGCCTAATATAATATGAGTGACGAGGTCCTAAATAATTCGGAAATTAAATTTATAAAGTGCAAAAACTTGCATGTATTTTGTATTTGATCGGTCTATCACCCTGCAAAATAATGAAACGTAGCATGCGGGATTTTACTACTTCTAAATCAATTAGCCTTAAGAAAAACCTTGATTTGATTTCGACGTATAAGAAGTAAAAATAAAGAAATGAATACCTATGTAAGGCATTAAGGGGCCCACTGACTATCAGTCCGCCGGACGATATCGGCCTGTCAGTTAGAATAAAAATTTGACAGTTCCGAACAACTGACAGGCCGATATCGTCCGGTGGACTGATGGTCAGTGGGCCTCTTTAGACAAGCAAGGTACTAAGGCGAAGAACCCACGTAGCGACGTGGCACCGCTTCGCCGCGCGATACAGCGGTGCGACGCCGCTACCACCGTGGGTTCTTCGCCTAACTAGGCATTAATTAATAAGTAATAGTTATTATAATAGATATGACGGGCAAAACTTTAAATAGAAGTATATTTTCAGATTAATTGAGATAAAAGTAAACACGAGCACAACGGCCATATCTTTCGCCACAAGTTTCGCACGGCGGTGGTTTGTTGCCTTCAAATTTCTTGACTACGCCCCCTCTATAGTCCAAATATCCCGGACCCCGTGTTGTGATCATGACGCATTTAAACTGTCATAGTACTCGCGTAATACCATTCCACAATCACACCTATTAATAACTTCCAATCTATCTTTATCCCGCCGTTTTTGCCAAAATATAGCTCACAACTGATACGCGCATATCGCACTTTATTTATATTATATTAGGGGCTATTTTTAAATGTGATTTTACGCGCGTAGTGGCGACATTACGGAATATTGAATAGTCGTGATTTTGTTTTGTAAATCAAATCGAAGGGGCACTCGAAAAAAGTTGTTTAAAAGTTCGGTAAGTGTTATTCATAGAACAATTATTCATAACCACAGCTGCGTAAATCGTTATTGGCATAATAATACAATAAAAACCGATACAAATATTTGTTTAAATTCAAAGCAAAGTAATAAAGTATGCCTATGCAAAGGACCACGCACATACTCCCTGCCCTGACGCATAGCGAATTTTCCTTAGCCACTTCTGGTTCCATTTGTTGTCTATTTGGCGCACGAATTAGTGATTTGGCGCGAGTGGCGCGACATTATAATATTAAAGAGGAATCAAAATAGTTTCTATTTGACAACAACAGATTTCTTGTCAAAAATGTGACAAAACTATCAAACATTGTTATATGTCACATAATGGCAAACTGCCAACGTACAGTAGGCGCTTTATGCGGAAGAAAGAAATATTTAGGTATGACTCTTTGTGGACAGTGGTTTACTATCATCATATGAATACATTCTGTAATTGTAATCTGTAATTTGTGGGCAGCAGACAAACAGCTAACCGGCCAACTATAAGTTTAGTCAGGCAAAGATACATTGATTGAGTAAGATGTGTCAAATCTAAGACAATTTCGTGCTTCGAATTTGGCAGGTAAACGAGATGGCGCTGTACAAGCTCCATACATTTTGCGGTAACTCTGATTGTCAAAAGTTGACGTTTGACAATTCAGTGACCGCAAAACATATGGCGCAGTACAGCGCCATCTGTGGATGTCAAGCCAAGGGGCACGTTTTTAGGGTTCCGTACCCAAAGGGTAAAAACGGACCCTATTACTTAAGACTCCTCTGTCCGTCTGTCTGTCTGTCTGTCTGTCACCAGGCTGTAGGTATCTCTTGAACCGTGATATAACTACTATAACAACATATAGTTATGCGAGTCCGATTCGCACTTGTCCGGTTTTTTTCTTAGACTTTACCTCTATTACAATCGATTATCTTTGGTTCAGGCAAACATTCTGTATATTATCATAATATTGCACGTTTGCCCTCAGTGGCGCCCTCAATTAATTTCAACTTTTTGTCGAAATGTAGCGACGCCGTAAAAAGCGAAATCTACAAGTGTCTGGAGTATCTATCGCAGCATGTGTAAGTTGGGACTTGACGCACTATAAAAAGATGCCTTACTTGCGGTTAGACATGAAAATTTTCGGTTTTTAAACGATAACTTTTTGTTGTCCTAACAAAAATCTACGAAATTTAGTAAAAATCTTGGGAAACTGTTCATAAGGTTCAAATATTACGATTTATTATCAACACCACAAAAAGTAATCATCGGAAGACAAAAATTCTCATGTCCTAACACAAGTACGGCGTAGTTCTACAGGTCCCTCCACACTCATGCGCGAATCACGGCGCGAAGCCGCGAACGCGAGTGTGGAGTCTAGTTCGCTATTCAGCGAAATCGACTCCACATTCGCGTTCGCGGCTTCGCGCCGTGATTCGCGTATGAGTGTGGAGGGCCCTTAAAGTGTGGCGAGGCACAAACTCTTCCAAAGAAGAATGATATCACTGGTTTGTCTGTGAGACTCATAAACATATTGCAACATTGCAGTGTTGAAATATATTCCCACTTCCCGCTATTCAGACAATGGCTGGAGACTGACATACATTATTATAAATCCCTCTCCCAACAGGTGCGCCTAACCGTGCCAAGACTCTAAATTGCAGTGCACTGCACCTCGTGAGTTCCTTACCCCCCTCCCACCTTGCCCTTTCCATCTTCGTTGTGTTATTAAATTAAATTAAATTGTCATTTATTTCAGGCCTAATACACCCATATGTGTTAGTAACTTACATAGCTAATAAAAATAATGTTAGTGCTATTACAAAACAAATTAACATGCAAATTAACTAATGACTAGGAGCTAACTTAGGGCTAGGACACACCGGATGAGCCTTATAAATGTAACATATAACCACAAATTATCATCATTTTTGACTAGAAAATGCAACAAATAATTAAAACTCAACACAATACAAGTGTCCAAAGCCTCCATAAAAACCAGATAAAAAAAAAAAAAAAACAATACAATTCAAATAAAATAATTAAATTAAAAATTCAATAATAATTAAAATTACAATTATTACAATTAAAATTACAAGTATTCACATTTGTCAAATTTTATAATTTAAAAACACAAAGAATATTCAATAGATAATAAATGCTAATTAAGACAACGCAATCCGGAGTGTGTTACCAGTTATAATTTACAGGAGTGCATATTAATCCAGCTTTGGAGCATCGATGAATCCCATCTCTCAGCAAACACTCTTAGGATGCTATTTGGACTCTCCTTCAGCCTACCGAGCAAGGAGGCACAGCGTTTCCTCATGATCGCATGGAAGCCATCCACGCCTGCCTCCGCAAACATGCCCGACGCACTGCACCTCCGTCCAAGTCCAATTAACACCCTAAAAGCGTTATTGTACTGCATACGCAGTTATACCTTTATCTTGCCACTTTTGTCAGGTAGAATCGAAATTGGGATAATTGTTGAAACGGAGCGGTAAAGAAATCAATTCATTCAGTAAATCTCAGTTGACTTCCTTATTATCCCCCGCTCCACATTGTTTTAACGTTATTAACCTGATCGAAATCGGGATAAGTGGTGACAGGGAGCGGTAAAACAGTCGGTTTATTCTGACGTTTTTGTGTCGGTCTTCTTTTGTTCTTGGGTGAACCATATAGCTTACAAAGCCCCATTTATAAAGAGGGTTCAAGAACTTGCATGCGATTTTCGTAGCATTGCGGCATTTGTGATTTATTACTTAGTGATTTATAAGTTTTGTAGTTTAACTTTTCATTGATTTTTGGAATTACTATTTTAATTTTAATATGAATACCACACAAGTCACTAAGTGCTTTGGTGTAATACTGTTAGTGTTAACTATGTGTTAACCTATGTGTAAAGTTTAATAATAATAAAAAAGACGCTACGTAACGTAACGTAGGCGAACAACACGCGAACGCGAAGCGATGCGGCGCGGGGTGAATCAATCCTTTGATACCTATGGAAGTGTCCTACGTGGGCGATCTCGTATTAAATGTATGAAACCGATATGCGTCACGTCACAACACAACACAACACGACACGTCAGACAAATGTGAATCGGGCTTTACTCATCATTGGCCACGACGCCCACGACATCTGTAGCCGATGATTGTTGCAGCGTCGGTTAAAATCAGGTGTTGCTGGGAGGTTAATCGCAACGTCTGCGTCCGAGCTTTCGGTCAATAAATAAAATATGTATGGTATTTATATAATGCTTCTAACTGATAACCATAGGGTAACTTATACTAGAGCGGTACTGTCATAGTAAATTTTGTAACCCCAGTAAATTCACTGCCATCTGTCGACACACTTTAAAACTAAAAATGAAGATTTATAAAAATACGATAGAATGTATTTAAATATAGATAAATGATTTTTTTTATTTGCATTAATTATTTTTATGATTTTGACCCATGTTCTTTCACTGATATGCGTTAAAATTGTTAAATAACAAACGAAACCGTCAACGCCATCTATTCGACTGTAGGCCAAAACTAGTAGCGCCCTCTCAACGAGAATCAAATTTTCTTGATTTTCGAGGCACGTTTTTTCCTTAGACTGTATCTATCTATTACGGAGTTATATCTATCTTTGCTGATAACTAAGCGCATTACATATGTACATTTATTTAGTTATAGACTTTACTACTCTTTATTTGTGTTTCCGTTTTGAAATTCGATCGAAATGGAATCCCTCGTCTATACCTATGTATTTCAAAGTACGGGTTCCACGTTAGTGCATCGTTATAGCCCGGTCTAGATTCCGCAATTCCTGCAATTGTATCTGGAGCGGAGTTATCTAATGCACCGGTTCCTGGTTGGCGCCCGAAATACACCGGCATCTCTCGCTTGTCCCGCTCACACATAAACCTAAAGGTGCTTTTACATGGAACGAGTTTCACGGATTGGGGCTATAATCGTTTATGCCCAAAACCGTGGAACCCCTAAACGTCTATAAACGTCTTTTGGGCCAAATCGAACGTACACTGATATCAGAATGACATCTAAATAACGTTATTCAGATATCCTGCATTTCGCTCGTACTTGTCCGTACATCGTACATCTAATAGCGTGGACGGGCCGCGCTATAACTAAATGACATCATTCAAATATTATTCTGATGTCAGTGATCAGTGTACGTTCAAATTTGCCTGTTTTGCTCATTATGAATAACAAACCGTTAGAATGCTCGCATTAATTAGCTTTTCAAAATTGTTTTAGGTGTTTCATTTGCACGAAGTCAATTTATTTAACCTTTTCGACGCCGTGTCAAACACAAAAGCTGTCATCCAGACGCCACGGTCATGGAGACTGTATAAAGGAGCCAAATCTCTATGTATGAAAAGTGTCCATCAAAAAACAGTAATTAGGCGGCGCCACCATACACCGAAATACTACCAAAAACAACCTACGTAATTTGGTCGGGTTATTTGTTGCATTATATGGTTCATGTTATACTCATGTCCCAGAGCCTAACTAGCGCCACCGGAGAGATTAGCAACTATTATTTAAAGCTTAACGCCGTCACTTTTACAACAATTCTGCCATAAGAGATTGCGATCCTTTCTATACCATCCATAGCCACGGTACTGAAGTGTCAAAACTGAAATTGAACTTTATGCATATACTTGATCGATTAATCGGTCTTTAGCGTTGATCCTACGGTGCGTATATATCGGTCATTGGCGTCCAAAAGGTTAACAGACCAACGCATCATCACTCTCCGTTGTGCGTTATTGCACGTGTAGTTTACTTACGTTAATCAACATATAGATAGATTAAGTAGAAACCGTTTTAGAAAACAATTGATTAAAGATAGAGGCAGACAATAATCGTATTACATCTGCGATTGTTAAAACTCGTTCCATGTAAATGGACCTTAAAAGAAATAGTTTCAGAAGACCGTTTATAACGTAAAGGTGACTTTATTTATTTTTGATGGCGACGGAAACGACATTTAAACGCGGCCGCTCTAATATATGATGTTTTCTTCAATAGAGTCGTAAATGTTTGGTGATGTTTTAAATCTGGCGGCGTTCCGTTGCATACAGAAATAACCGCTGCATTCGTGATGTTCTCAGGCAAAAGTTACGTCGTCTACTGTCATATAGATGTAATTAGAAATTCTTCGATTTGATAACTGACCAAGTGGTATCTTAACAGTGAGGAGAAGTAATGCAACACTTACTCGTAGACATGGAACTGTCGACATCATTGTAAATTTAGAATACTTTAAATACCTTAGCACAGACCAACTAGGCGGTTTTCTGTGGCAGCATTGCTGTTTATTTAAAAATTACACTTCTCATTATTTCCAACCCTTTTTACCAATATGCGCAAACAACAATACAATACAAATACTCTTTATTGCACACCTCAATAAAAAACAATACAAAAAGAAAACAGCAACAGAAGTAGAGGTAGACAACTAATGTAACAGTAATTTAACTCTCGTATTTGTTTGTTTACAGGGCGGCACGATGGCGGGGCAACCTCGGCAGATACAGCGACTCGGCGTGACATATGTCCCGGCGGCCGTGTTTCGCGAGTACTTGCAAGGACTGGCGGCTACCACGTTTGCGTGAGTACTACGAAACCTGAGGAATAGATGAGCCTACTTGTCCCCATACTACAAGATTAGCACAGCACTGCATTGCATACCCTTCCGCTTCCTCATTTCGTAAATGCACGAAGCTTATGCTCCTATTGTAGTTAGACACAGTATAGCCGTGCCATGGGCATACCATCATTATTTGTATGTAACTGTGTACAAGCCTTTATTCACTCCACTGACAACATTATGGTTAATTTTCACTTTTATATAAAATTTATTTCAACTCGTATCTAACGTAACTAGAACTAGCCATGCTGCCGAAAAAAATTGTGACGTGAAAAGGAACTACTAACTGAAGGAACTAATTGATTATGTACGCCTTTATATTAAAATTAGCTTATCTCTTTTTTCCAGTGGCTCGGCGTATTCCCTCCTAGAACACAACTGCAACCACTTCACAGACGAAGTAGCACAGTTTCTATGCGGCGCGCGTATACCCAAGCACATCGTGCAACAACCGGAGACGGACTTACCCCCTCCCTTCCGCGCTGCTTTGGAAAATTTACTGCGGGCGCCAGACGGTGGCCAGGTGAGCTACTAATTGCTAATATTATATGTAATCACAAGCACATCGTGTAAAAATCGTAGATGAACTTATCGCCGCTCTTCACGCGCTTGTGATTCTGCTTCGAGCACCGGACGGTGGTTAGGTGACTTACTACGTTGTTAATATTTTTGACCTAGCAATGCCACGACCAGAAACGTAATTAACACCGCCCTTACGCGCTGCATTGATTTACTTGTGGTTGCCAGGCGGGTGTCAGGTAAGCTGCTTGTAAATGTTATACTGCAGTGGAAGACGGACTTGCCCGCTCCTTTCCGCGGCGTTTTGGTAAATTGGCACCCAATGCTCAGGTAATCTACTGCTTTTGCGTATACTGGGTATGTGTGTGTGCGTTTTTCTAAACTTTACAAGAGTGAGACGTAACATGTGTTAGGAAACTGCGTGTTTAATATATTATGTAACATGATATTTTCATCGCAAAACTATATAAGAGTTAGGCCTTATATACCTGTTTTATTTCATGTAATATGTACCTATGAAATACTGTCTTCAAACACAGCAAGCAGACAAATTATTGAATTTCAGTGTAATAACGTAATATTAGGTACATTAAGTAAGTACATTTTCACAATATTGCAAAGTTCAAATCGAGATTACAATAATTGCAAAAATTGATTTGAGCGCGAAAAATCGCAAAAGTAATTAGTAGAAACGGTGCCATCTGTCGGCACACGCCAAAATTACCCAACGAGTACGTTGACGCGTTTTGTGTACATTCTATTACGAAAGTTCATCTAGGACGAAACGAAACCAGCATTAGGCGCTAGATGTCTCTGATAGCAAAGATTAGAAAGTCCAAGAATCTAAAAAATGGTTGATAATATCATAGAGTAACTTATACTAGAGCGGTACTGTCATAGTAAATTTTGTAACCCCAGTAAATTCACTGCCATCTGTCGACACACTTTAAAACTAAAAATAAATATTTATAAAAATACGATAAAATGTATTTAAATATGGATAAATGATTTTTTTTATTTGCATTAATTATTTTTATGATTTTGACCCATGTTCTTTCACTGATATGCGTTAAAATTATAAATAACAAACGAAACCGTCAACGCCCTCTATACGAGTGTAGGCCAAAACTAGTGGCGCCCTCTGATCGAGAATCAAATTTTCGTGATTTTCGAGGCACGTTTTTTCCTTAGACTGTATCCCATTTATTACGGAGTTATATCTATCTTTGATATTATCTATGGATGGATTATTATTTTATAGACGTTTATCCTCCTAAGCCCTTTATCTTTGATAATATCAACCATATTATAGTTATTGCATTATAAGAAGAGGCCACGCACATTCCATGCATTCATCGGTCATTCTAAATATATACCAATAAAAAGCTGAAACGTGACAATCGTCTTGAGCCTTAATGTACAAATAAAATCAATAGAATTATTAATAATTCGAGTATAATATAATATTATGATAATGTATATACATATATATATATTATTATGAGTATACAATTTAATGTATAAGCACTTTAAATTTTCATCACACTTGCTCAAAGTGTGTAAATACACAATATGGCGGACGATATGCGTTACTTTACCGTATTTAACATTTATCTCGCTTATAACTTTATTTTTTTCTTCCCAAGTGTGATGAAAAACGTTGTGTGTAACACGGGCGGCATTAAAATTGTAACCTTAAGTCACTTAAACCCTCTAACCTAACCTCCGGTTATCATATATTTGTGGTAATTTCTATAAAAAGGAACCTTATTTTCGATGGCGGTTACGCCATTATAAACGATGCTCCGATATAAATACAATGCCGCGCGACGCTGTGCGGCGTAAGCGCCATCGACAATAAGGTCCCTTTCCATAGAAAATGCCCCATTTGTCTAAAATTGACACTCGTTAACAATTTTGCCCATACCGCGCCCTTCGTGCACAATGAACTTACGAACAACTTGATTCCTGACCCACTGTGAAAACTTTTCACATTTATTTTACTTACGTCATTATATTGATTTCGAAGTAAAATTAAGCGCTCCGCGTACGAGGAAACTATTTGATAAAAATAATCGCGGCACACGAGAGGTTTATGTTATATGGTGGGTCACAAATCAGTTCTCTGTTTTCCGTGCGAAAAGCGTCAACGCTGCGTCCAACAGAAAAATAGTACCTATACAATCCCTGGGGCAGTAAATAAGAGTCTCAGATCACACGTTTGGCGACCCCGGCTTCGCCTCAGCCGCCAGTTACGTGTGATCCAAGACATTTCTTACTTTACTGCTCTAGGTATGTAATATACAAATTAGCTCCATGCATGAATTTATTTTTATTTTTGGATTCATAATTTATATCGTTGGAACACCGGAAATGATAAAAATACTTTTGTAAACCTTAACATTATTTTATTAAAAAATATTTAAAATGTTGAAAATTTTTGAGCGGTTGAAACGCTCATAATTTTTGGCGCGAATTCGACAGAGCGTGATGACGTCACACGTTGGGCGGCCCAACTGACGTTTGATAATAATAACACTAATCTGTCGAACGCGTGACGTCACGTGGCGTTTCGAGCGTTTCGTTCACTAGCTTTTCGCGGGCAAATTTTTGTACTTTTTATTTAATTTTAAGTAATTAAATGGTAATTTAAAAACGGAAATGCATTTGTAACATGATATAACGGTAACAAACATCCGAATAAAACATATTTCGTTCAAATATAAACTTCATGCATGAGGCTAATTGTTAGATTGTACTATATCCGGGCGTGGTTGGCAGGGCTCGGGGCCGGCACGGAGCGGCTCGCCGCGGCGGGACCGACCTCACTAACGCTTAACCTCGCTTGCGGCCATTTTTGTGAGTTGCTTATCAAAATAAGATGTAGACATCGTTTTTTTTAATACTACGTCGGTGGCAAACAAGCAGTCTCCGTAGCTTATGTACGCCTGCAACTCCAGAGGAGTTAAATGCGCGTTGCTGACCACCACACCCTCGTTGGCAACCTTACTCACCGGCAGGAACACAACACTATGAGTAGGGTCTAGTGTTATTTTGTTGCGGTTTTCTGTAAGGTAGTGGCAGTTGGCCTTCACTAAATTAAAAAGCTACTTTGTTTCTCTCCCTGGAGTGAGGAAAGTCGCACTTTCGTCACTCCAGGGAGTGACGAAAGTAGGCTTGTTCGAGCTGCTGAGGTGAAAAAGTATGTGACACCCAATCTAATAGAATCGTTTTACAAATAGAGATTACAGTTCACATTCAAACAACATAGGCATCGTCCACCACTATTGCGGCTCATTGCATCCATATGAATATCCTTGGTATGTACCGGGGTGAATCAACTTTTAACACTGATTTCGTGTTTTCGACTCTTAGAAAAATCGATTTTTCAAAAACCATGTTGTTTTATTTTACTTTTTTATTTACACGGGCATTATTAGATATATAAGTATTTTATCAACACATTAAAATTACCAACTTGAACAGATAAAAGTAACATTTTGTACGGTAACGCAGTAGAAAAATACTAAAAATGGTGTGTCCCTGATTTTTGTATGGGAGAAAACTTTTTTCTGCTGCGTTACCGTACAAAATGTAACTTTTATATGATCAAGTTGTTAATTTTAATATGTTAAATAATTACTTATGTATATAGGTATAATAATGCCCGTCAAAAAAGTATAAAATCAACATGATTTTTGAAAAATTTATTTTTCTTTGCTAGGGAGTCTAGGCCTAGGGACACGAAATTAAGTATTCTAAAAGTTGATTCACCCACAGTCAGCAAAACTATTAGCTTTGCACCCCTGCATGCAAAGGTGCTAAGCTAATACTTGTGCTAGCTGTACAAGAATAATATTTACTTAGGACCCAGCTTGTAATGTTTGAAGTATTTTTTAATGATTCCGAATTCCGAAAAAAACAGCCCGGGAGATCTTTGCTTGTTCAATTTCAGGTCTGAACTGCTAATTTTTAGGTACAAATTAACGTTACGATACAATACAACTGAATCGTACAAGTAAAAGGGGACTTAAGAGAACTAATATGAGGTTATCATTAATCAATAATTTATTGCTTTCATACTCGTAGGTACAATAAGGTCTTACATTAGAATCTGATGTTGCTTATGTCCATGGGCGGGGATGACTGCTTCCCATCAGGCGGCTCGTCTGCCCGTTTGCTTCCTATTACATAAAAAAAATGGTGAACAAGCTATGAACCCTGTAAGGGCACTGCAAATTAATCACGTAACTTACAATTTAGGTTGTCTGTTGACAGTCGATCAACGGCGGAGGAGTGCGGTACGACCGGCAGGACAGCCCGGACTACCTTACACTCAACACTCAGATTGAGGAAGCCAGGTCAGTTACTGCAGTTTATAATGTTTTTCAAACGGGAAGGGTATATGTTTTTTTTTTCATTCCATACTGATAACCAATAATGTGGCTTTCACGAACGCAGCTCAACAATCGGTATTAGAAATAGACACATCACTATAGCGCGGCAAGGACTGACAGATGAGCATCGCCGTAATGGCGTCGCCTGTGGAGTTTCCCAAGTTATGTCTGTTTTTATTGTATTAAATCCTTTATTTGATGATGATTGGTGTATTACTTTAACAATACCGTTGACGTTTCAGACCAATCCTTTTTTAACAAAAATAACTAATCCTAATAGGCCAAAAATATATATATTTTCGTAGCTTAGATTATCAATTCAATTCAATTATTTATTCATAAAATTTTACATTTTATACGTCCGTCAGTTTGTGTCTATTATCTCATTATAATTGACACAAATCACCAAAATATATAATATTATGTTATAAAAATAAATTTTAGTAACGTTGATTATCATTATGAAAAACGGAACTCAATTGCAATAGTTTGACTCTACTTATCGACCGAATCGATTCCTCGTGTCAAATCGTTACAGTCGCGCCCAATAGGGAATATTACGCGAAACTCTGCGCAGGGGGCGCCACTACCACAATCTGAGGGTCTATCGCAAAACAAGAAAATCGAAATTTCGTTATCTAACATCTATGTCACTCTTGCATATTCGAGCGATAAAGAGGCAGATTGCGAAATTTCGGATTCGCATTTCCCGGTAGGTTCTCTGTAAACAAAACGCCTTGGTGCATAATTGTCATATTTTATTATTTCTGAAAACTTGTCAAAAAACTTGAAACCACAGTATATATAAGTTACTCTATGGTTTACTAAACGGGCTAGTGCTGCACTCTGGTAACAGAACATTGCAGTAATACCCCATTTTGTGAAGGTATGTTTACTTAAAAATATAAATTATCGCCAATAAAATCGATTATATCGCCTTTGCAGATTTAATCATGAGTCGTAAAAAATCGTTTCTAATTTGCATTGTCACAACCCTATAATCACTTTTTGACATGTGTCATTCTACCCTTTCCGCTTGAAAAACATTATATAATACTTCAGGTGTTTGGTAAACTATCACTATTTGAATGGATTTTTATAAAGCTGAAATAGCTTATGTCCTTTGGCCTACCTCTGTACTGTTATTATTAACCCCGCAGTGATAAGCTTAAGTTTTCGTATGCCTTGTCCCGTATACGTCCCAGACATTTGGATGTACTTAATTTACAATTTTAAAGTTATTAATTCTATAGCAAATTTTTAACATACGCATTGTAAGATTGATAGATTTATTAATTATTAGGTGTGTTTACGTAGCTGCGTGTGGAATCTGTGCATGGAATCCTGCTACAGCGCCTGAATAATTTCGTCAAGCAAAATTCTAAATTTGCTTTGCTTTTGCGTGTGATTACACTTTTGCGTAGGCGTCGAAACGCTAATCCTGTCAAGTAAAATCAATCTATAGTCGTTTTGAGTACTGCTACATATATGTGATAAATAGTATATTTAATTTCTAACGTCAGATATATTTTCATGATTTACCTTCCTTAATACCACATACCTTGTCCTATTCGTACCTATATCTGTCCTCCTTTTGGCCTAGGGTTCCCCCGCACCAGACCCACAGAACACGGACTTACTCTACCGGAATCGGAACGGATCCGGCCCCGGATCGGATATACAGAACACTCATCGCCCTTCCATCTCTCTACGTGTCATTACGACAAAAACTGCTTACAGCTCGAAATCTCCTAGGCCGGCCCAATATTGTAGGACCGTCATGGCGGCCGCCGGATGCGTTTGTCGCGCGATTATTATTCGCGTCACGAGCTGGTCGCACGTTGCTCTTGTTTACCATAATGTTACGTACAATGGCGTTGTTGCGGGCGATGCGACGATTGCGACGGACCAGTGACATCCCACGACGGTGACAGTACAGTACAACTTTAAAGATGCGTTTGTCGCGCGATTATTAATTGCATGCAGTAAGTCGCGCGTTTATTGTGCGTATTGGGTGACATGGAGTGACTGGCATGTAGTCGCAGTCGGCCTGATGGCTTTCCTTGATGAAGGGAACAGAAGAAAGTGTACTTGGTAATACTTACTCAAGAGTTATGGATGAGCATATTTACCTACACATGATTGATTGATACGAAATTTTGAAAAGATTGTAGCGTGATTTTAAACACAGTAAACCAGTGGCTGATTCATGTGAGAAGTCCATAGTTTTCTTTAGATATACTTTCTACAAAAAAAAAAATACGCTATAGGATCGGATTCGGATCCGGCAATGTTCGGACGGATCCGGAACTGCAGAAGACGGTGAATTTTTTTCATTGATGAAATTTCGAAAACTTTATTTCAAGAACAAATATTTGCTATTTTAGTTAAAAAGTTGTTTGTTTCTATTTCTTCGGTTGAATAAATAATGTTTTAATTTTGTCGGTATCATTTAGTGAAAGCGACCGATATTTGTAGCCCCAAACACAAGAGAATTGTAGAAATGAAACAGAAATAAAATGAAAAAATGAAATTGATACGCCTGGGACGGACGCCTCGGGAACAATCGTAAGCAAAAATTGCTATAATTTTGCATGTTTAGTTGACTAATGTACTTCCTAGTTTCTTTAGGTACGTGTTTCGTGTAAGTTATTGTAAGTTCGTACACATTTCTAAGAAATCATAAGTAGAAGGTACATGTATTCATTTAGTTACAATTGAAATGTGGCTATAGTATTGACAGGATTTGCGTTTCTTTGTACAGTCGAAGACAAAAATATCGATCCAGACAAATAGCTCAAAAATATGTGAACACGACTTTATTGTCTAAGGCGTACACATATTTTTGAAACTGGGAATGTATATATATTTATGCCCTTGACTGTACAGTTTGATCTCATTCTTCAACTCCATCAATTAGCACGTATCTATTTCGATGTTATACATGTAGGTATATCACTGAAACAAATAATTTTTAACAGTCCATTTATACCAACATGTAACCGACGCACTGCGGAACGGCGCTATACATGTGACTTCGGTTTTACGATGATAGCATTTTATGTATTTGACAAAGAATCGTAAAAGGGAGGGATAGTCCTGATCAGATTCCCAAGATGCTTACTAAATTTCATAGATTTTTGTTAGGATAATGAATAAATAAATATTAAGTATAGGACATTCTTACACAAATTGACTAAGTCACACGGTAAGCTCAAGAAGGCTTGTGTTGCGGGTACTCAGACAACGATATATATAATATACAAATACATAAATACATAGAAAACACCCAAGACTCAGGAACACACACTCATCTGATCTGAGGATCTGTGCTCATTACACAAATAAATGCCCTTACCGGGATTCGAACCCAGGAGCATCGGCTTCACAGGCAGGGTCACTACCCACTAGGCCAGACCAGTCGTCATAATAAAAAGTTATCGTCGAAAAACAAAAAAAAAACACAATCACAAGATGGCGTCGTTCACCTGTGCGACGTAGCGATGACATTTTCAGCTCAAGAGATTCGATTGACTAAAGAGCGAGACGTAACTAAGTAGTAATGTTGCGATTGGTATATGTCATCATCATCATTCGCTTGCCCTTGTCCCATTCACTTGGGGTCGGCGCAGCATGTCTTTTTTTTCCATACCTCTCTGTCACGCGTCATCTTATCATTCACTTGCGCTCGTTTCATATCCATCGTCCACAGTCCGCACCTTTTCCTCGGTTTTCCTCTGCTCGTACCTCCCTCCACATTCATTCTTAATACCTTTCTCGTCACATGACTCATCCCTCCGCATCACATGCCCGTACCACGCCAGGCCCTTTTGCCCATTTGCCCTTACTCTTTCTGTTATGGGTGCAACTTTAAGGCTTCCTCTTATATACACATTCCTTATCCTATCCATTCTGGTAACGCCACACATCCATCTTAACATTCTCATCTCCGCTACATCAATCTCTTTTCATCCGTCACGTCACCTTTACGATTGGTATATGTACCTATAATAATGTAATAATTCGCCGTGTAGTTTAAACGGGTTTTCTAATAGAATGTTGTCTGCAGGGCCCAATCAACGGTCTTGGAGCAGAGACGTACTGCATTAGCCGATAAGTTGGCCCGCAAGGAGCGCCGCCGCGAAAAGAAACGCCGCAAGCAGGGCGGGGGTGATCCCAGCAATGAACAAGGTAGGTACACTCCTTGATACTGGATTTATGTGTATTTAAATAGGTTTATGTGTATTTAAGTGGCCAAAGCGGAGCCTGTTCCCTTTGTGAGCTGTGACAAGAGAGGACAACGAAGATAATGTGACAACAGAGCTATGAGCAATGATAACCTTTAAGAAATGCTCCGAGCAGTCGCCGGTCGTTAGAGCTTGCCCGGACAGTTGATATACAACTACGGAGGCATGGACAGTACATAATTGGACACAGGTAGATATATAGGTATATGTATACAGGGTGGCTAAAAAATAAGTGTATTCCCGTTGCCAGGGAGGTTTAGGGATTATACTGAGCAACTTTTACTATGGTACCAACTACGAAATCTCGGAATACAGATTTTCAACCCTGACCCATTGAAATAAAGTAAAAAGTGTATAGGCACATATCTATGAACTGGACTATACACAACATCTCAGACAAAAGCTTCTATCGCCTTGACCAAAAACTTACAAAACTTTTGAAAACATTTTGTTAAATCTGAAAAACCATTTAGCCCGCAAATTCACAAAACAATTACTTCGTTAAATCGGATAGCAATTAATTAAGCAAACAGTTTAATTACACCTGTCTCCGAGATTTTATTTTCTTTACCTTACTCACAGGAAGAATCCGAATGCGTACAATTTAAATTGTCCGGTATAAATCAGGGTGCGAACGCGACGAGCGCCCGCCCGCGCTATTATTGCGCGAGTTGAACGCACCGCAAGCGGGACAACATACACATAACCTTTCAAAAATATCATCCAACTTGAAAGGACAAATTCAAATCGAATTTTGAACTATAATGGAATAAGAAAAAACTTCCAAATTAAAAACCGGCCATGTGCGAGTCGGACTCGCGTTCCAAGGGTTCCGTACTTTACACAATTTTCGACAATGTATTTTTTTGTGTGAAATGTGAGTGAAATGTGTTTTTTAAAGACACGTAGGGGTCTGATCAAAAACTAAGTAATTAAGTCCGACTCACGCTTGACTGTACATTTCTAATAGGTTTTCCTGTCATCTATAGGTAAAGAACTATTTTGTGTTTTCATTTTTTTATTATAGACCCAGTAGTTTCGGAGATAAAAGGCTCGAGCCCATTTTTTGTCTATTTTCTTAAATAACTTCTAAACTATTTATTTAAAAATTAAAAAATATATATAGGTATTGAGATTCTCAAAATTTGCTCTTTCATTTGATATGTTTATATTAAAATTAATTTGTTTACGTTACATGTCCGTCTTTGGGTCACAAATTTACACATGTTTTCCAAATTTCAACTTAATTGGTTGGGACGCACGAGTGATCCTATAAGGGTTCCGTTTTTTCCTTTTGAGGTACGGAACCCTAAAAACTAAAAACAATACTCTGGGACTTAGGAGTTTAACTCCCATGATAACAATTTATATATCAGATGTATGCAAGTCAGTTGGTGCAGTTATATCAAATATCTGCATTATGCTGCGTGGGGATCCTTTTTAGTGTCCAAAACGTTTTTTAGGGTTCCGTACCCAAAGGGTAAAAACGGGACCCTATTACTAAGACTCCGCTGTCCGTGTGTCCGTCTGTTCGTCTGTCTGTCTGTCACCAGGCTGTATCTCATGAACCGTGATAGCTAGACAGTTGAAATTTTCACAGATGATGTATTTCTGTTGCCGCTATAACAACAAATACTAAAAAGTACGGAATCCTCGGTGCGCGAGTCCGACTCGCACTTGGCCGGCTTTATTTTTTGTCTGCATGCCTTTGTGGTGTTAAATAAATGTATTTTCTTTCTTTCTTTCTTTCTTTCAATGATCACGAAATATACTGTAACAATTTGCCAAATACCTACAAGCAGAGCCAGAGAGAGAGGTTGCCAGAGCTCAACGAGGGAGAGGAGTGTTAGGGTCGGCAACGCGCGTGTAATATCTCCGGTGTTGCAGGCGTCCATAGGCTACGGTAACTGCTTACCATCAGGCGGGCCGTATGCTTGATTGCCACCGACGTGGTATAAAAAAAAGCAGTGTTGCTAGATGGTCACAAAAGTCACATTGTTTTGTGACTTTTGGCCCTCGTCTGTGACATGATGCGACAATGTTAATGTTACGTGACTTATATTTCGGCCGCACTTGGCCGTTTTCTTATTTTATAATGGAAGAACAAAAATGTGACTTTTGTAATCAAAATGTGACATCAACGAAACGTAACTCATGACTAAGAGCCCTGGCAACACTACATAAATGTTCGAACGAAAGGAAATCGCTTTGGTGCGTGGGGGAGTTCATATGCGCTTATTCAACTCAATTAATGTATTAATTTCTAAGATAACAGGGATCTCATTTATCGCTGTTGCATTGTCAGTATGCGTTGGAGCTACTCGATCTATTTAATACTTTAAGAGAAAGGCTGCAAGGCTGGTAACGCAAAGGAACGTACATATCATTCAAGTTGCGGAAATGAAGATGCTGAGGTGGATGTGCGGCGTTACCAGGCTCGACAAAATCCGCAACGAGTACGTGCGAGGCAGCCTGGGCGTGCGTGACATTGCCGACAAAACGCAGGAGAGTAGGCTGCGATGCTATGGCCACGTAAGGAGACCACCACACTACGTTGGAAATTTTAGCACTACGATTTTCCATCCCCGGTAAAAGAGGCAGAGGTAAACCGAAAACAAGATGGAAGACGTAGTCCTAAAAGATATGATTAAGTGCAAAATATCCGAAAACGACGTCAAGGATAGGGCAAAGTGAGAGCGAAAGATACGGAAAGCTGACCCCATTACCATGTGGGATTTATAGCTTGGAAGAGAGAGAGAAAGGCTGGTAATATATCTCGTGTTGAGCCTAAAGGGTCTGCTTTCCGATTTTCCTTCTCGCAACTTATTTTGTAGTGCCATTGGCACGCAAGTAATCCATCATGAAGTCTATAGCCAGCTTCCGGTGCTTTCTCCTTCTATCATGACAAGAAGCAAGCGGAAAAACCCACTATTATGCCACCTTTATGGTATAAATAGAAAAAAAACTAAAGCTTCAGTGTATTAAAAAAAACGGACAAGTCCGAGTCGGACTCGCCCACCGAGGGTTCCGTACTTTTTAGAAAAAGTATTTGTTGCTATAGCGGCAACATAAATACATCATCTATGAAAATGTCAACTGTCTAGCTATCACGATACATGAGATACAGCCTGGTGACAGACAGACAGATAGTGGAATCTTAGTAATAGGGTCCCGTTTTTACCCTTTGGGTACGGAACATTAAAAAACTACGTTTATTTTAAGAGTATTATTAACAAAACTCGAAGAGTAACTAATCTCTTTTTACTAGCGAACTTTTTGTGGACGGGACATTATGCGAACCGGGCATTTTGTCGACAGAACTCGTTGCCGTAGAACCTTCTAGACAAGGGACGTTTTGTGAAAGGACTAATCGCGGTTACGGACCAAAAAGTCCTCTTAGGAGTGACGCGATTAGTTGCCCAAAACTTTCCAGTTAAAAATCCCAGTTAACCCGCTGATCCTGATCGTGAACGAGGGGAGCGGGGCACATTTATAAATACAAACAGTCCGTTTGGCTTCCATCCAGCGCCATTCCCGCACAGTTCGCCGTACGCGCAACACCAGCTTTTCAGGTATAAAGTGCTAATAGTGGCAGTGTTGTGGTATTTTTAACCGAGTTAAGTTAGGTTAGGTTATTTATTGCGAAAGAACGGTGTAAGTGTCGTCGGTCTACAAATAGACGTGTGAACTTTAGTGTGGTAAAAGGGGAACATGTGCTCCCGCTGATCTGATTTCAGCGCGGTAACGTGACGATGGAATTTTAACGGTTTCTAATTTGGTGTATAGTGTTTTTGTGAGATCGCTTTAAGCTTTTCACTCTCGATTACGGACGCTCTTTAGTATTTTCTGAGGATCGGAAGTCGAACTGTCACTGTAAAATTTTTAAGCCATGGAATATTATCAGACCTAATAAAATCTGGTTCTAGCATTCTCAGCAGTTATAAGACAGCGTTTTGAAACTGCTGTAATGCTTTTCAGTTAGGACTTAAGGTTACAGAATTAAACAGTTTGCTTCTTAAGGCCCGTGCACACCTGCTACGTGCGCGTTGTAATATACAGATCCTGATGAGAGACCGCACACCGCTTGCGTATCGTGTGCGTGCGCAGCTCAAACATTTTGACGACGCCGGTGTGCTTTGGCCTTTAATGCTATTGAAATAGTCGATAACTTGTAGACATTTACATTGACTGTACTATTTGACAGTAAAAATATGAAAGAAGTCAATGTCTTAAAACTGTGTCACAATGCTTTTACACCTGTGTAATAAGGTCGCTACTATTTTAAGAGGTTGAATGAACCATTTTCATCTCGTTTGTCTTATGTGTAATGTGTTTATTCTTCTAAATTTTGTACAGTAATTTTCAATAAATATCTTGCATCATGAAACACAAAAACATATGACACGCTTTTATGACTGTACATATACCTATATAGTAAGGTGCAATGGGGTAACTTCGAAAACGGGGTAGTTAGAACAGAATAGAATAGAACAATGATTTATTGCTACTCACATAGTCATACACAATACAAGAAGATGAAACAGAAAAAATAATAAAAAGAAACAGGGTTTTCTAAAACTAAACAAGACAAGCAGCTAGCGTGACAAAGGGGATGATCTCAGCATTTGCTGTGCGCAGTGTGGACTGGCAGCCACAGCGCTGGTTTTCAGTTCACCCCCAATTACTATTATATATATCAATAAGATTAGCGGGTGATGATGATTAGTTATGATAAGAACAAATTTAATATTTATAAAACCCGAAGCACTTCATATTTTAGCAACATTTATGCTACCGCAACCCTTACCGGGGCATCTAGTCTGTTATAATATATTAGCTATTTTCAAAATGTCACGCGTTCTAAGTTAGTAGATATTTTTGCATGCAAAATACCACACTGTTTAAAGTAATTAAGACATTGACTTACAAATAATATAAGTAGTCTGAGTAACAAAAATTGCTGCAAATCTTTGACTCTATCGAGAATGTCCCTTACGAAATGCTTTTGCCTTGTATGGCAGCTAATTCAATCAAATCCGTAAAACTCGAGAATATACTGCCAATTTGTTAGCAAAGTCATGAAATATTACCAGACCCAATATCATTTTCTGAGCCTTTTCAGAACTATTAGAAGAACGGCGTTTCGTAAGGGACATTCTTGTGGAATGCACCTTAAATGGTATGTCCTGCATGTCCTGCAACTTTAGGACCTGATTGAGGAGTAACAATAAACAATAAAAAAAAGAGGAGGAGAAAGTCTACTAGTATAGTTAACGCTATCTCTACTGAGCTCGTTCACTTACGTACTAACAATGGCATTCTGTTAAACAAAAGCCATTATTTCTTTTGTGTGAGCGCGGGGCCTTTTTGTGCCTGAGGCTCACACACAATGGCCACGCGCTCAGGCTCAAAGGCCACGCGCTCACGTAAAAGAAATAATGGCTTTTGTTTAACAGAATGCCATTGTTAGTACAGGTAAGTGAACGAGCTCAGTAGAGATAGCGTTAACTATAATTAACTTTCAAACTATCTTCAGCAAACAATTCTTCATAAAAAATCTTTAGCAAAAATCAAAACTTCACCAAAAAATGTTGCAATAATCTACAAGAGTTCTATTTGCATTGCTGTTGTTGATATTTTTATTTTCATTGGCTAACTGAATGACCTAATTATCAGTTCAATCGACGTATTGGCACTATTAACTGTTCAGTCGAGTTTTTAGCTTGGTGGTTTAGATATGCAATTATGCACCTTAGCTTATATGCGCCTAGATTCAAAATTAACCGATAAGAGTGATAAGTACATCTTTTTAAAGTGTGGCCAAGACTGCACATTAGATAGTCCCCAAAACAATATCGTCAGATTCATCAGCAATGGTCCTTGTACCTAAAAATATCGCGAATATTCGACGACGATGAAGTTAACTTAAATAATTCTTCGGTATTTTTAGTCACTTGCGCGACATGTTTCGGAGAGCCTAGGTCTCCACCTCAGTCAGTACGTGACGCCCACCCGTCGTGACCGCTACTCACTCAGGCACTGTTAGTGATTGAAAATGGAGACCTAGGCTCTCCGAAACATGTCGCGCCAGTGACTAAAAATACATGAGTGAAAGCGCCGAGTTAGTTAAGTTAATATGTCTCACGATAGTTTAAATTCGAATACTTCGGTATCTAATATTGAGGAAAAACACTCACAAAGAACATCTAAGAACCTAATTTTCGGTTCGTCTAGTCAAGCACTTTCGAGTGACACAGCCATGAGCGGAGCGGCAGGCCACAAGAGTGGGAGATTTCGGTTTATAACGTTACTTTATTATATCGTTTTATGAAATACCGCTATATAACATTATTTATTCGGAAATTTACTACAAAATACCGGTTAAAATAACGTTATTTTATAATGTTACCTATTGCTCATAAAAATATCGGTTTGAAGGATAACGTTACGCGAAACAACCGGTATTAAAAGCCCTGCTTAAGGTCGATGTGGAAAAGACCGGCATAAAATAGTACATTATTGTCGAGGCTCGGAAGTAGCTACTTGCTGGCCGAGGATTCGTTTTAAACGGACGACCTTGGGAGTCCGTTTAATTGAATCCGAAGCCAGCAAGTAGCCTTCCAGCCGAGTCATATATAGTGCTTTTCTCAAAAATGGCGCAATAAATACAAATATAATAGAAATATTTTACAGAAGCAACGTTCTTATGTATATATTTTCACAGAAAAAAGTAATAAGCAAATCGCTTTGCCGCCGTTTTATTTTTTTAATTAAAAATAGAAGTGTATTTTTCTGCTAAAAATACGCCAACCTATTTGAGACACCTAAATAGTCGCGGTACCAACATTATAATTATAAGTACTGATCATTTGTTTGGCTGTTTAATGGACCTATGCCTGCATTTGATATGGCCACTTCAACTTTTAAAAAGTTTGGAACTCGACAAATAATGGAATTTGTATGCAACATTGCAGTCCGGAAATCGAGACTGCAATGTTTTTAACTTTTTAATTTTGTGACTGACCATAAACAACGCACTTCGCGACCTACTTTTTAACTGGCAAAGTCGACTTTGCCGTCCATTTTTGAGAAAAATGTATTGCTGATGGTTACTGCAGACCGTGATAGGACAAGAAGTCTCGTATTTGTAAACGTACGTCCCTCAGTCAGAAAGGAAGAGCTTTACTTCTGCTCTACCGACCTTTTGTAAGTGGAGTATGTGTACAAACAGTGTAAGGATTTCCCCTTATCAATGTTCTGGTTGTCGAGGTTCCACTGTATTTGGTTTTACGTTGGAATATTTTGAGCCGTGTCCGCTGGAGTCAACAAGTGAGTCACGCTTACGTTTATACCTATTTATTTACCAACAGCTGCCGGCGGCTGGAAGACTGGAAGGGAGACAGTCGACACGTACCAAAATATGAAAATATGTTATTTTAGATCTAAAAGATTTAGGAAAGGCTTTTAATAAGAAAAGTCGACCTGGGTAACAGCAACTATGGAATTATTACGTCTTTTTGAGTTAGAGCTCTCGTCATCTAGTCACTAGTGATAAAAGCCTGAGCTACTTGGAAATAAAACGTAAGCGTAACATAGAAGGCAGTTCCGGAGGTTTGACCAATCGTATTCGAGAAATAAATAATACCTAGATGCAATAACTCCATATTTGCATGTATCCCGGTTGACCTTAGGTGCATACAAAATGCACATCCACTTATAATTTGGTAAACTTGTAGGTATCCTGCTATAGAACAACTGGGTTTCGTATTAAAATTTTCTCATAATATTACACATTTTTTTTAGAAATGGAGAGTCAGTTAAACAAAATACATTTTTATTTTCGTTCCATAGACCGTCATGTGTCATGTGTCTTTATCGTGAATTACAGATCAAAACTTTTCAAGCTGCGTTAGCTCTGCACCGGAGTAGTAAAAGCTTCTATCTGTAGCCATTTATCCAAACTGCCATCCAAAATTAGGAAGAGTTTTCGATTCAGGCATATTTATGTAAAAGATATTTATGTAGACAAGTCATGGAGCCAAATAAATAAATTCAAATTTTGGATACGACTGTTACATTGTTCTATATAAATTACTCCCATTTCCCACTACGGTTTTTCGCCTTCTAAATCACATTTTGTCTACAGACATGGCAGAAGCAGTAGAAGCACCTCCACAAGAAGAGCTGCGCGCCCGCGCCGGGCCGAGCAGCGAGCCTGAAGAGGACGAACGTGGTGCTGCCGAGCTGAGACGCAGGGCCAAGGATCCTCCCATCACCTTCAAGGACATCGACGTGAGTGCCACATAGTAGTAGATATGACCCAGCCAGCTAGACGACGGGAGCGACGCCGAGCTGAGACGCAGGGCCAAGGATCCTCCCATCACCTTCAAGGACATCGACGTGAGTGCCACATAGTAGTAGATATGACCCAGCCAGCTAGACGACGGGAGCGACGCCGAGCTGAGACGCAGGGCCAAGGATCCTCCCATCACCTTCAAGGACATCGACGTGAGTGCCACATAGTAGTAGATATAACCCAGCCAGCTAGACGACGGGAGCGACGCCGAGCTAAGACGCAGGGCCAAGGATCCTCCCATCACCTTCAAGGACATCGACGTGAGTGCCACATAGTAGTAGATATAACCCAGCCAGCTAGAAGACGGGAGCGACGCCGAGCTGAGACGCAGGGCCAAGGATCCTCCCATCACCTTCAAGGACATCGATGTTAGATAGAGAGAATATTGAAGAGAGGTGTGTTAAGACTTATGAATAAGGGGCCCGTTTGTTAGATCTTAACGTTTGCTAAAAAAATATTGTAAGTATGTGAAGTTTTACAGTTTTCTATGCGATAACAGATGCCTTACGGTAACCAGTCCATCAGATGCATTTGATTTGGCTCAAAGAAAAAACTTATTTTTAGATCCTATAATCAGGACGCGATGATGAAGCACCGAGGTTAAACAGAACAATTGCCGACTGCCATTTACGACCAATGTGTTCCGATTGTTAGTAAACATAGAAATAATCATAACTATAACTATAACCCTTCCTGTTGCATCTGGCTCATTGCCAGCTCGCTAATGCTGTGTGTCTGCAGTTAAGACAGGATTATATCGACTCGATATAATTACACGGCGACCTTTTACACAGGCAAATGTAACACATGGTAAGATTAATAAATCTAAGGGAGCAAACCGGAAGACAGTTTGTGTAATGCTCATCTTAAGATTAGTTAGATAAGTTAAGTAGTAGTAGTTAGTTATAGTTACGATAGTCATCAAGACACAAGTGTCAAATTACAACTTTTGCATTTGACTTTAGTGCTTACGTCAAAGTTTTTTTAGGGTTCTGTACCCAAAGGGTAAAAAGGGACCCTATTACTAAGACTCCGCTGTCCGTCTGTCTGTCAGCAGGCTGTATCTCATGAACCGTGATAGCTAGACAGTTGAAATTTTCACAGATGATGTATTTCTGTTTCCGCTAAAACAACAAATACTATCTAGTACGGAACCCTCGCTGGGCGAGTCCGATTCGCACTTGGCCGGTTTTTTTATTTATCCTAACCTTTGTCATGTTTATTTCTAAGAAACGAAAATATATAATATATAATAATATAATAGGATATCAACGGCTTGTTATTTTATAGACGTTTATCATCCTAAAACCCATCCCAGTCATACAAATGAAAAATCCAAAATATACTACTAAAATTTGAACCCATAGAAGAAAGGTTTGATTTTGTTTTGTTTGAAAATTATCGTATCATCGAACTCAATAAGTACCTACTATAACTAGGACCGAGAGCCTTAGGTTATGAATAACGTCATAACAGGAACTTTACAGTTTGTTTTCGATGTCTAAATTGAACCGTCATAAATTGTGGATTTGGCAGACAGACTTGTCTAGACTGAGTAAGCCCCAAGCAACCCAATCTCCTACCAACGCAACCTAATCTGGTGTCTAGTAACAATATAGAAGCTTAAAGTAGATAGTGCTAAATATAATAAATATTGTAAGCTGCTGATTTGACAGCTGTAGTAGGTAGATGGCGTTGTACGACAATATTACCACATATAGATAGATTATTAAGACAAGTAGTTATAGACGCGCCACGGAGTGCCCGGGGGTAAGAGAAAGAATATTCATATAAAATTTGGGCAGCATAGGATTTTTTCTCTTTCACTCTTATAAATTTCGGTATTTCGCCATCGCCTACTACCTATGATGCCACCCGGTCGGTGATAAGGACAAAGCATGGCACTATTTTCTCTTTCCTCTTATAGGCATCGCAATAAGACTATCATGCTCTATCAAAAGAGTGTCAGGCCCTTGCTATAAGATAGCTAAACTTATCATAGTTGTCGAAAACGAGCTTTCTTAGCAAAATGACGTAAGAATCATGAAATTAAATGAGCTGATTTGTTGTTAAGCTTTATTCACCATATGACGGTATGGAGCTCTCCAACTATGTGGGGTTCGTCTCGCACTTAACCGATTTTTTTTGCAAAAAATACGAATGACAAACATACCTACCAGACCTAATGTTATGTGAAACTGCTTTTGACCACAAAATTCAGCCAATATTTTAAGGAGTTGCTTTTATCATCGACCATATTGTTAACTTACAATTCGTAATTTTCTTACTTTTTTTTTGCACCATTTTTACGTCTCTGTTTAGCCATATAGTTGACTGGTAGAGACACGAGAATACCATTAGCCAAGTCCGCCATTTGTTTTTTATTTTATTTTGTGCAATAAAGTATAAATAAATAAACCCTCTTGCAAACGCGTAAGGTCCAGTTAGTCAGTCCAAAAAGTTGCTATTATTACGTAGAATGTTCCATTATTCCCCTGGCCTCGTGATCTCATTGCCAATGACCAAATCTCTTGGCATACCTGTTCGGCAGCATTTGTCATACTTCTATTTGTCTCCAATACAATAATCAAATGTTTTCGAGAGCCAAAACCACGGTAATAAAGTTTTCAAAACTTACCTTAAGTACCAGTATAAGATCAACAGCTTTACTCATGGTTGATATTAATACCACAATGGCCTAGCCAAGATAAAAAAAAACCGGCCAAGTGCGAGTCGGACTCGCGTTCCAATGGTTCCGTAGATTGCACAATTTTTTACATGTATTTTTTTATGTGAGCCTTTAAAAAACCGGTAGTTGTCGGATCAAAAACTAAGTAATTAAGTCCGACTCACGCTTGACTGCACATTTCTAATAAGTTTTCCTGTCATGTATAGACCCAGTAGTTTCGGAGATAAGGGGGGGGGGGAATTGGTCACTTTTTGTCTTCAGACAGACGCACGAACGAAAAGTGACGTCGATGGTCACGTCACTTTATTTAAGGTACATTATTTAACCTTCATTTTCGTTTGCTACTAGGACGGATACCTACGCAATAGTGCGGAAATCGTTTTAATGTCTAAGAGCGCACGATGCCTCTATATGCATCAATGTGTTTAAGTTTCTCAGGCATGCCCGGATTTTGAGATGTAGGGCCACTAGCCACTTATTATGGCACTTAATTTATGGGGACCCTCTTCTCCATCTTAAAACCATTGCTCGGTTGCCTGGGCCCTTAGGCCCGGGCCTTGTGGGCCTAGGCGGAAATCCGTCCCTGTTCTCAGGGCAGTCAGTTGATAATATTTAGACGCAACGAAAAAATTAGGAGCCCATGGCACAATATACCTGAACTTTGATTGTGTCAATCCGTCGTCGCGAGGTAAGGTAATTATATTCGGGGCGGGGTCATTCTGTAAGAAATACTATCACTATTTTGTGACCAAGGTAGATATATTGCTCATAGGTATGTTTTGAAAATTCAGTTTCGCCAAGCACCACCAACGTGCGACTGTTTTAGACGTTCCAGAGCGTTCGTCCGTGGGAGTTCGATGACACACTCGCATAAATTCCGTTTTGTTTTATAAATCAATTTAGAATATTCTCAACTTTGTTTGGCACGCTCTGCAGTGTACTCGTACATAAGTAACATTGTATTAAAGCGTGTTTATGTTTCCTAAGACATCATAAATTGTGGGTTTTTTCTAGATTTGCTAAAGAGTAATAAATGATAATGCCACTGCCAAACAACATCTAGGATATCTGACCGCCCCGCTCATGGAATAACATACTACAATATAAACACGATGCGTATGCGAAGTATCAAATCTTTCCTTGATCTAAAATCCGCGTCATGGATTACACATTTGACTTCTTATAAATAGTATGATCTTGCAATCTTACAATAACATGTGCTCCGGCGCGGCGTGATTCTCTGGAAAGTTCATGCACAAAACAAATAACTGAAATAAGTGACCGTATGTAAACCCTATCTCCGTGTAATAAGATATATTGTCACTTAACAACGAAGTCCAGTACCAGTATATCTCAGATCTCTCATTGCGAATACTTGTTACGATACGAGGTGTCAACTCATAATGGACTTAAAACTCTATCCCGGTTTAAGAACGATACAGTACAGGAAAGCTTGGTGTCAAAGTGATGTCACGCCGTGGGAGGGAACGTTTCCGACAGCTGAATTTGTGTCCTAATGGATTATGACGAAGTTAATAGTCCATGTAAACCTGACTTTTTGGACTTCAGAATCTTAACTGTCCCCAGCCTATACATACTGGTTATACTCACGGACTTGGTTAAAAATTTGCACTTGATTGAAACTTCAGAACAAAGGGATAAACGTATAGCTTTGATTGATTATTGACATGTTTTTATGATTGTGACACTAGTCAAATTTTAAATTTTAATGTTTTATGTAATGTAAAAGTGTACGGCTCACCCGGTATTGTATTGTCCTAGTCCTAGCTCTAAGTATATTGATTTGCATGCTAGGTTTTAATTAATTGTACTGTCTAACATTATTATTTAAGTTTTTGTTACTAACACTGCTATGGGCAATGCCTGAAAATAAATGATTATTTAATTTTATTTAATTTTAATAGCTTCTAGACGTGGAGATTTACCTCAGACCGTGAGCACCAAACTTAAAGTAGTCAGGCACGTGGCAGGTTACCAGGCTACTGGACTATTTAATAGGTTACCTGTTGAATTAAAGTCACACACCAATAGCCTCATTTTCAAAAAAAAGTTGAAGTCTTTCTTGCTAGAGAAGTGCTACTATTCGATAGAGGAATTTGTAAACGAACGAATTTCTGACATATAAAATTACAATTCGGTGTTATTAATTTATAAATTTACAATTTGACATCCTACGACATCGTTTTTTTTTTAATTTATGTTTTAATTTTAATATTAGTTGCATGTTTGTTTGTTGTTGTGTTCATGTAGTTTTAAGTAATTTATAAATTCAAACACAATGTAAAATTGTTTTTATGAATAAATGATATGATATGATATGATGAAATAAGCTTACGACCGGCGAATGATCGTTCGTTAACCGACTACAAAAAGGAGGTTCTTAATTCGACGGGATTTTTGTTGACCCTTAGTCTTTGACCTCCATATTCATAGGGAAGTCACCACACTGCTAAACTAAGATGGAAAGATTGGTCCCTTGGTTGGTTGGTTGGTCATTGGAGGGGGCCAACGTTAGTCCCCCTATGTTCCCCGGTTTCTCGTAGGCCGCTGAACTTGATTGGAATATTATTATGTTATTTGAAAGGGTTACATTTCTTAGTAGATTCGATTTTCATCAGTCTAGGATTCCTGGAGAAATCGACGTAATTCTAAAAATACACAACGTATATATTATAGAGATTTAAGTGACTTTGAGAGAACTAATTATTGAATTTGGCACACATCTGCCGATAAGACTCCTGTTATAAAGAACCAGGGATGTTGCGGATGCAGATTTTTTGATATCCACGGATGCGGATGCGGATGTCGAGATTAGGCACATAAAAAACGTCAAATATTACACTTTAGTAATTTTTATTTACGAAACTTTTAGTATTTGAACAAGAATATAGGTGCCCCACGATCGCATTACTATACTAAAGCCCAAATAAAACAAATTATTCACTTCTTGTCGCTGTCCGTCGTAGGCTAAAGTGCTCGATCGACGAATTACAAAAACGAAACGAGATTCCTATTGGCTAATGACGAAATTACCTAACACTTACGCCGCCGCTAAGACGTTCCTGTACCTACCTGTTCCACATCCGCATCCGCATTAAGCTCTGCATCGATTTTATGCGGATGCGGATATTAAAAATAATGCGGAAGTTCCGCGGTTGCGGATGCGTATGCGAATATTCGCAACATCCCTGTGAAGAACCCTTTTTTCCTCGAGAAATCCTCAACGGCATGTTCATTCCACGTCATTACCAATATTTCTATCGCCAGGGTGCCGCAGAGTTCGCGAAGCTGCAAGCGGCCGTGGGCAATCTCACATTATCTCCTGAAGAACATCAGTCCCTCGGCGAGCTGGAACAGTACTTGGTGCATGGAGAAGGCAGCTGGGCACTCGGTGATGAGTTCCTATCATTCATCGGTGAGTAAAACTATGATTTTACAGAGTAATTATTACGCCAACATTAAGATAAACTGTTTTGTTACAGCAAATAGAATTCCGCAAAAGCGCATTGCAAAGGTAAAAAATTGTCAAGGGTCTAAAACTTTTTTAATGTTTTAGGTCGCCTGCTAAACGCCGACAGCTCAGAGGAGATCAGGGTGGCCACACTGCGCTGCCTCGCCGCGATGGCGCTCCGCGACGACGTGTCCCTGCTGCTGCACCAGGACCGGCGCTCGCACGCCGTCATGAACTACGCGCGCCGCATCGACCAGCTGCCCGCGGCCGAGCAGAGCGCGCTCGCTCTGGCGGTAAGGATACCACCACCCACAGATCATGCCAGACCATAATACACTATACCAGACCATACAAACTGCAGCACTTTGCGTTTCTTTATTCGATTAGCCTAATGTAACATATAATTGTCCGCAGCTCTGCAACCTCTTCGAGAACATCTCTTCATCAGAGTGGCTTCTGTACATTAGCGAGTGGGAGGTGGACGGGCAGCCCGCCTCCAACATCCGCGTCACCACCAAGGTAAGGCCTGTTCTAAACCAGGGATGTTGCGAATATTCGCATCCGCATCCGCGGAACTTCCGCATTATTTTCAACATCCGCATCCGCATAAAATCGATGCGGACCTTAATGCGGATGTGGAACAGGTAGGTGCGGGAACGTCTTAGTGGCAACGTAAGTGCTAGGTAATTTCGTCATTAGCCAATAGGAATCTCGTTTCGTTTTTGTGATTCGTCGATTGAGCACTTTAGCCTATGATGGACAGCGACAAGAAGTGAAAAGTTTGTTTTGTTTGGACTTTAGTATAGTAATGCGATTGTAGGGCACCTATATATTCTTGTTCAGATACTAAGTTTAGTTTTTTATAATAAAAAAATACTAAAATGTAATATTTAACGTTTTTTATGTGCCTCATCTTGACATCCGCATCTGCGGATGTGAGCCTTTAAGTATTCGGATCCGCATCCGCGGATGTCAAAAAATCGGCATCCGCAACATCCCTGTTCTAAAGAGACCTACATTGAGAAGCCCTCTTCATTGTGTGGCTCCAACGCACGGGAAATTCTTGTTTGTTCTCCACGTACCGAAGAATATCGTTTCACCATCGTAACGTCACGAACGTGGTAAAATAGCGCCACGAATTTAAGGGTGTTAAATCTAGAATTGTATATTGCAGGTGGCCGTGCACGCGACGCTGAGCGAGGACGCGACGCTGCGCGACATCGGCACCGCGCTCATGTACAACATGGCCACCAAGGAGGTAAAGACCGTGGTCTGTATCTCGCGCTTACCCTTCTACTAACTACACATAACCAGCGATTGATAATAAACATGGATGACGAACTAGCGCTGCAAAATTACCCCACAGATTTCGTGCCACGGTGGGTGGGGCGTAAATATTGTGCCACGGCGCTATTTAGTTCGCAACTAGCGGCCCGTTGTGACAGTCGTAGTAAGAAGTATTTAGATTATTTCTTTAAGGAAAAGATATGCCTTATTGTGCGGTTAAATGTGCTAGCCGTTCCAACAAACACTGAAATAGTAGATTGTTAACCAAGGGACGAAAGGCACTCATTTCTGCCGAGGTATTTTGGCGCTCGAATGCAGTGAGAGCGCCAATAGTCCGAGGCAGAAATGATGCCTTTCACCCGAGTTAAACACTCTACTTTTCATTTCGAATACGAGGAAAGTAAAATGCATGTATTTTTTTTAAAACATGACTAAGTATACATTTTTATAGTATTTCTTGAGGGTACTTTCAATTAACAATTCAGACAAAAGTATCGTTATTTATGGAATGGAGAGTCAAATATCAAAATGAAAAATTTATTACAAATCCATTTAAACTCAAATTTCAATTGCGTATCGTAAAAAAATTAAAAAAGTCGTACTTCGAACGTAAAATGCTCTAGTGCAGACACGTATCATTTTCTGCACACCTTTTAGAACAACAATGACCCTCTTTCAGAGCATGAGAAATGAAAATATTATTACCTTTCACGTATAATTTAGCCAGGATATTTTTTTTTTTTTTTTTTTATTGTATATAAAACATGTTCTGTATTGCATGAAACCGTCTACTAACAGACAGTTTTCATTGTCATGCATTTTCAAGTGACAGTGTTACGGCATGGTTACGGCCAATCAGAGCGACTAATTTTATAATAGACCAATAGTATTTCGGGTCGGTGAAATTGACCAATCATAATCTTGGTCAAAGAAAACCCATACCTAAACTTTGACTTTGTAATTGGTCCGCTGGTGAGCATGCGTATTTTAATTTTGGGGGCTGGGGCCACTTTTAGGCTGATATTTTGTTTGCAGCTAGTCTTCCATGCTTTTTTCGTCCGCTGCACATAACCTACTCTTACAGATAAAAGGAATACTAACAAGGGTAAAGTAATCCATAATAGATGGGCCGAATCGGAATATGGACTTTGCCGAATACGAATATTCGGTTGGGCTAAAACTGCCTAAAAAGCTGAAAATAAGTTCGTACAGGTCCGTGGTCTGCACTCATCACGTGCTTTTGATCCTTCCCCTTCCAACAGACTGGGAAATTTTTATAAAAGAATACCTGAGCGACTACCGTGAACACCGAAGTTAGCAAATAGGGTATTTGACTGAATTTAAAATAAATTATTTTACACCATGCATGAAATAAGGCACCAGAAGATTAATAGAGAAACGTAGACAGCAGTTATTTTTAGACACAATTTCTATTTTAAAACCCGTATAAAACTATAAAGAGTAGGTAATTTGATTGTGACGTCACATGCTAGTGTTTCATATAAACATAGAGTAACTTATACTAGAGCGGTACTGTCATAGTAAATTTTGTAACCCCAGTAAATTCACTGCCATCTGTCACACACACACACACACACACACTTTAAAACTAAAAATGAAGATTTATAAAAATACGATAAAATGTATTTAAATATGGATAAATGATTTTTTTTATTTGCATTAATTATTTTTATGATTTCGACCCATGTTCTTTCACTGATATGCGTTAAAATTGTTAAATAACAAACGAAACCGTCAACGCCATCTATACGACAGTAGGCCAAAGCTAGTAGCGCCCTCTGAACGAGAATCAATTTTTCTTGATTTTCGAGGCACGTTTTTTCCTTAGACTGTATCCATCTATTACGGAGTTATATCTATCTTTGATATAAATTTCATAGTAGCAAAATCGTTTTGACAGTTCGAAAAAAGAAACTGATTTTACTAGTAGTCAAATACCCTATTGCGGGCATCTTTCTCTGTCACCCTTAGTAATTACGCCATAATTGAAGTAAAAGAGAAAGATGCCCGCAATTTGCGTACTTCGGTCGTCGTGGTAGGCCCTCTGATCGCGAAGTGCACGCGCGCCAGTTAGCGTACGCCCTTAAAAAAATTGTTTATTCGGTAAATATTTGGCATTGCGAACCGGATTATTCGGCCGAATACGAACATTGAATAATATGCCGAATACCGAATAATTACCGAATATACGGCCCATCTCTAAATTCCATAACATTGCTGTAAATTTGACATGTAGATGGCGTTGTACAGCTTAATACATTATTCGATAAATAAGTCGTCGAGCGCCAACGTTCGACAAATTAACACATTCACTGCCCCCAACACACATGTGCGTTCACCGTCATACAAGTTTGTACTGGCAGTGAATGCGTGAATTACCGCATAACCTTACAGCGCCGTCATTTTCAGCTGCTATAATATTTGGCACATCTTAGATATCCTTTTATCTGATCTATGGTATGATGTTTCTCAGATTCGTTTGAAAATAAGAATTAAAATTTAATTCTTATTTTTATAACTGTGGAGCACTTTAAAAGATAAATATTTTTGTGCTCTTCATACGTGTTTCTTGGCCGCTGACTGATTTTCCAACTGTATCAATCTTGAAGCTCGGATGCACATTTTGCACGTCAAAATGCAAATGTCACGAACGTGATATAGATATAATATGTAGGTACGTTTAGTTTCTTACATTTGTGGCTTTCTTACTTACAGAATACAGAACTTTATTGGTAAAAGCAAATCGCTAGATCGCTTGGTTAGATCGCTTTTAGGAAGTTGATAACATAATTAATAAGAAAACACGTTATGTTTTTCGCGTTTATCCCCATTTTCAAGCTTATTTATAAGAAAACAAATCCCGACAGTTAGGGCCAGTTGCACCAACCACAATTAACAGACTGATTAACGTCAAGCAGCAAAGAACTATGAAACTTTTCATACAATAAAATTTAGCGAACGGTAAAACGGTGACAGATGGTTTGGTGCAACCGACCCTAAATGTGTGAAAATCGTGAAAGTTTAAATCAGTGTTTAACTGCTGTTAGGTTAGTTCAACTTGTCTTTTTCGCTCCTGTACCGTTAGGCGAGTCAGTGCATTAAATGGTTGCAACGCGAGCGCACGTCTTTCATTTATCACAGTGGCGACGTCCGGGTTTTTTTTTAAAGTACTCACGCGATCATAATGAATTCGACGATCGGAAATCTACCTGTTTTTGAAGTCGGCAATGACTGGAAGGTGTTTAAGGAAAGATTAAGCATCTGGCTCAGTGCAAACGCAATAATTAAAACAGAAACGGGGGGCGATCGTCAACGCGCTGTGTTGCTAAGTGCACTCAACGAGTCCGCGTATAAATTGGTACGCGAACTAGTTTCACCAAAGACGTTGGAAGAACTGTCTTATGAACAAATTGTGGAAGAGGTGGACAAACATTTATTGCCAAAAAAGTCGCTTTTTGCAGAAAGGCACAATTTCCACAGGGCCATTCAACAAGCGGACGAAGATTTAACACAGTGGGCTGCAAGAGTTCGTCAGTTAGCATCCGATTGCAAGTTTGGTTCCGTATTAGATAGCATGCTCCGCGATCGGTTCGTATTGGGCATGCAGGGCGGACCCGTGCGGGACCGATTGTTCACGGAAGATGCAGATACCCTCACGCTAGCACGAGCTCTAGAAATCGCCGTATCGTTGCACAGCGCGAGGACCGCCTCGCGCCAGTCGGCCGCGCCTGGAAACAGCAAGCAGCTGACGGAGTCGGTCGAAGTCTATAAAGTATCAAGAGGGTCATCGTCTAATAGTGGTGTGGAATGTGAAGTGTGCGGGTACAGTAATCATACGGTCGATAAGTGTCGGTTCAAAGGTTACAAGTGCAAAAGCTGTGGCAATAAAGGCCACCTAAAACGTATGTGCAAGCGTAGGAAACGCGTAAATATGCTGCATTCTATCGATGAGAGTAACGATGATGATGGTAAGAATGAGTCCGTTTGTTATTCTGATCATATTTGTAGTTTACGTAGCCATCATGGTGAGGAGATGACTTTGTCCGTTGAGGTAGGTGGGCAAAATATTACATTTTTGGTCGACAGTGGTTCAGGTGTAACAACCCTTCCGCTGCATGTGTATAAGCGATATTTCCCTAATGTTCCCTTAGCTCCGCCCGGAACAAGACTTAAATGCTATTCTGAAAATATTTTGGATACGGTAGGAGTTATGCGAACAACGGTAAAGTACGAAGGTGAAAGTAACTATATAAATATATATGTTGTGAAGACGGGGGCCTCAGCATTGCTTGGAAGAGATTTCTTTGCATCATTCAACTTACAGATATCTAAAATAAACTCTTGCGAGTCCTGCGATAGCCAGTCGGAAATAGATTTTTATACGGTAAAATATCCAAGACTTTTTAGTTCCCGGTTAGGCTGTTTAAATAAATTTAAAGTACAGTTATCATTGAAGCCTAACAGTCAACCGATTTTTTTCCGAGCTCGTACAGTTCCGTTTGCATTGAGGGAGAAAGTTGAAAAGGAAATTGATAGGTTAGTTGAAACGGGAGTACTTCAACCGGTCGACCATTCCGAATATGCGAGTCCCATAGTACCTATTTTGAAGCATTCCGGTGAAATTAGGTTATGCGCGGATTATTCAGTAACGCTTAATAAAGTGCTTCAAATAGAAAAATATCCTTTGCCTAAAACAGGGGAGCTTTTTGCTAAGTTGCACGGCGGGCAACAGTTTTCTCAGTTAGATTTAAGTCAAGCGTACTTGCAACTGAGCTTGGATAAAGATTCTCAGTTACTAACGACGATCAATACCCACAAGGGCTTGTTCAAATTCACCCGCCTCGTTTTTGGATTATCAAATGCCCCGGCAATATTCCAAAAAACCATGGAAAGTTTATTGCAGGGTATTGAAGGAGTGTTGTGCTTGTTAGATGATGTTTTGGTGACAGGGGAAACAAAAGAACAGCATTGCATGAGGTTAGAACAAGTTTTTAGTCGGTTACAAGAGGCAGGGTTAGTGTTAAACAGGGACAAATGTCATCTGTTTAAGGACTCTGTAACATACTTAGGGTTTGTTATCGACAAACATGGCATTCATAAATGCCGCAATAAAATCGAGGCAATGGTTTCCACAAAAGCACCAACGAACGTGAACGAGCTAAGGTCATTCCTAGGGCTAGTGAATTACTACCGAGTATTTGTACCAAACGCCGCATCGATTTTGGGCCCACTGAACCGGTTGTTGCAGAAAGGGGTGAATTGGGAATGGACTAGAGAACATGATAACGCTTTCTCTAAGATTAAGGAAGAACTCGTATCAGAAAGGGTGTTAGCGCATTTTAACCCTAATTCAAAACTGGTACTTAGTATTGACGCGTCCCCTTGGGGCCTAGGTGCCATTTTAGGTCAATTGCAGGGGGGGGTTGAACGGCCGATTGCTTATGCCTCGAGGTCTTTAAATAGCGCTGAACGTAATTACAGTCAGATGGAAAAAGAGGCTACAGCTATAATTTTTGGTATAAGACGTTTTCACCAATATTTATATGGGTTGGAAGTGCCTTTCATCCTTCGTACTGACCATAAACCTTTAATGTACATATTCCACCCACATAAAGGGGTACCAGAAGTATCCGCGAATCGACTTCAGCGTTACGCTTTATTTTTAAACAGTTATAACTACGAAATAGAATACGTTGCAAGCGCAAGTAACTGTGCAGATTTTTTAAGTCGCGCCACAGCTGAGTCGGTCGCTGATAAGGAGGTGACGTCATCTAGCATTCGACCGCCGCCGCCGCAGGGCCACAGATCGCACGCGCCACCCTCGCTAGATCGAGCAACCTACGTTAATTTTGTAACGGACGGTGACCTACCTGTTACCATGAGTGAATTAGTAAATACGATCAAAACCGATAAATGTTTAATAATCGTAAAAAAAATTTCTAATTTCGGGCTGGCCAAAAAAGGTGGTTAACCCGGAAATACAACCATATTTCAATTGTAGATTCGATCTTGTTTTGGAAAAAGACGTGATTATGCGAGGGCACAAAATCGTTATACCTAAATCGTTGCAATCAAAAGTACTAGACGAGTTGCATAGAAGTCATTTAGGTATAAACAAAACGAAGTCAGAGGCTCGCTCGCGATTTTGGTGGCCAAACATAGATCGCGACATTGAATTAAGAGCCAACAGGAGTAGTCATTTCTCCATACAAACGTACTCGACTGTTTCCTCCGTGGTTTTTGAAGCTAGAGGAATGATTTTTTCAACACAGATTAATATTGTCAATATCTGTGTCGGTGTGTTTTGCTTTTTTTGATATTTTTGTTTTTTAAGGCGCTAGAGCCCTTCAAACATGGCCAAAAATGGCCTCACTGACTATGCCGCAATGAGAGGCGTGGTATTCAAAACTGATATCAGTTAGCCAAAAAATCAAAACAGTCCGACACAGACAATTTCATAATCATTTAGATTTCCAAATTTGGTTACGATTGGTTAAGTTTTGGAGGAGGAAACAGTCGAGTACAAAACCTCGATTTTTGAGATTTTTACGCAGGATTTTTCGCCTAAGCTGCAGTTGTCCTTATCGTACTAATTTTAGGGGCGGGGTCAAGTTTCTAAATACGTACACAGACAGAAAAGTGATGGACAATAGTCGATATTGAATGTCGATAATCTAGTGATGTGATAAGATCGATAAACCATAACAGTCGCGATTTGCCTCTTAGTAGGCGATGTAAGTAAAGTGAGTATGCACTTTGGCCTCAGGGGATATCGTTTAATACTATTTATTATTCCTTGGTTCATACAAAGCTGAGCTGACGCACTAGCTACGAGATTAAGTCCTGGCTACCCCCCAAAAAGGAAGGGGAAAAGTCGGCTTCTGCGGTCCAGTTTGCCTCTATTTCTACCTATCTGTTGATCATGATCTATGAGATCAAATTTGGTATAAATTTTGTGTAAATTAGGGATGAATAATTTATTTTAGAAATAATAGTTTCACATTTTCATATACAAATCTGAATATATGAACGAAACATTAAAATAAAATAAATATTTAAATGTCGCTCCCAAACAACAAACGTGATTTTTTTGCCGTTTTTTGCGTAATGGTACGAAACCCTTCGTGCGCGAGTCCGACTCGCACTTGGCCGTTTTTTGTTAATAGCTTTTGAACTTTTTTTATGTGGGAATAAATTAACGCTTCGAATACATTTTTCTAGACATCATTCCGAATCCAATGAGGTATCACACGTATTTTTAGGAATTAGTATCTCTATTAGTGGCAGCCGTACAAGCCCAATTTCAATGAAAAACCGCAAATCGATGTACAGGTTAGCCGTTTGGCACACGCATACTAAGAGTTCAAAACAAAATTTTTGACCCGCAGTTCCTAAAAAAATCCCTTTTTTTGTAAATTAAAACAAATAGAATTTTCAAAACATACTAAGTTTGGGGTCAAGTCAAAGGGTTAAAGAGGTATTTCCCGTTGGATATATGGATATTACGTATCATTGTATGATTAATATGTACCGTATCTGCAGTACAGTTCCATAAGTCTCGTAAAATAGGTATTGAAGTAGATTGTGTCACTTTGTATTGAAAAAAAAAAACTAAATAAAATTATTTTTAAAATTGCTTTTTTGGGGTTTGATATGAGAATATCACGTATCATTTGTGGTATATTGTACAAAAAAAAAAATCAGCCATATCGTAACTGGAGGAGTCCAAACTTGGTATGTTTTGAAAATTCTTTTTGTTTCAATTTAAGAAAAACCGGCCAAGTGCGAGTCGGACTCGCGTTCCAAGGGTTCTGTACATTACAAAATTTAAACAATGTATTTTTTATATGAAACGTGAGTGAAATGTCTTTAAAAAACCCGTAGGGGTCGGATCAAAAACTAAGTAATTAAGTCCGACTCACGCTTGACTGCAATTTCCAATAGATTTTCCTGTAATCTTTTGGTAAAGATCTATTTTGTGTATATATTTTTTTAAATTTTAGATCCAGTAGTTTCGGAGATAAAGGGGGGAATGATCATTTTTTGCCTATTTTCTTGAATAACTTCTAAATTATTTATCCTAAATTATAAAAAAATGTATTAGAGATTCTCACAATGAGCTCTTTCATTTGATATATAACACGATATAGTTTAAAATACTTTATTTTTAATTTTCTCATTTACCCCCCAAAAGTGGCCCCCATGTTTAAAATTCATTTGTTTACGTTACATGTCCGTCTTTGGGTCACAAACTTACATATGTATACCAAATTTCAACTTAATTGGTCCAGTAGTTTCGGAGAATATAGGCTGTGACAGACGGACACACAGACAGACAGACGCACGATCCTATAAGGGTTCCGTTTTTCCTTTTGAGGTACGGAACCCTAAAACTGGCTAAAATGTAATGATGTGGTATTTTCAGAATCGCTTCTAAAAGCCCTTTCGTATGATAGACAAGAGAAGATTACGATAGGTTTGAAAAAAAAAAAATTATATAAAAAAAAAGGTTTCAGCACTCCCTCCTAAGGGAATTTGTTTTAGGAACTGCGGGTCAAAAATTTTGTTTTGACCTCTAGTATACGTGTACCAAACGGGTAACCTGTACATCGATTTGCGGTTTTTTTATGCGAACAGCTTACACTATATTTTTCACCACCTTGAACGTTTTGTAGACTATTGTCCCAAATTGGGGTTTCATATTTATTCCGACCAGAATTAGCTCTTCAAACATTTTTATCAAAATCTGAGTCATAAATAAAAAACGGACAATTAATAAAACTGTATAATTACATCAAAGTAAGAAATATCACATGTCACATGTTTCTTTGTTATGATATTTTATCTAACCTGAGGCTAATTTTTTCTATTCCACGTAGCCGGAGAGCGGCAAATTTGTTTTTAATCACACTTGCTCGAAAAGATCTTATTCTATGCAGGTGTACTGAAGGGAAAAGGCCTTAATGTTCCCGCGGGAGTTATAGCTTTCTTTTTTTATTAGGTATGTCACTAATTCATACGAACCAAGTAAGTTATAAGTAAAATACTTTGTTTAAAGTCAAGGTATAAGGGAGTTTTATTTTTAAAATACTTACGACTATAATTTAATATTTTTGTTTATATTTAAAAATATTTAATTGGATTAATTTAACAGCCGTTATCTTGTATGTTTTTATACAACAATATTTTCTTGTATGTCCATGTTATGTTATGTTTTTTTACTCTTCTGTACCTCGAAATGTTAATTAGATTGCAGGTTGTAGAAGGATATTGAATTCAGTTACTTAAAATCAAAGAGTTAATCACAATAACAGGGAATAAGCAAACGAGTGGTAGCGAGCGAACGAGTTATAATCCAAGAATAAAGTAAGAAAATAACTGGGTGGTGTGTGGCGTGGTATTTGGTATGCATAGCTATAGCGTAGCGGGCCGGCCAGCGGAGGCCGGCGAGGAGCGCAAAATGCGTTCGCGTCTGTGTGCGTGCACCACACACACTGGGATAGTCCCTCGCTACGCGGTACCGCCCCCGTCAGAGCGACGGCGATATTCAACTTGAAATCTCAAAATTGAACCCGGGCTCACCTCCTGTTGGCTCTTAAGAATAGGCAGTTGCATGGTTTGTATTCAATGTAAACCGACACCGCCGCGTGCGCCGTTAACGGTATGGAAGTATCCGACCGAGGCATGGTACAGAGTTCATTTGGATTTTTTCGGACCCATACAAAATACCATGTTCTTTATATTGGTGGACGCATTTTCGAAATGGGTCGAATGTTTTCCCTTAACTAGCAACTATTCGAGTGCGACGGTGATAACAAAACTTGAAGAGGTTATGTCTCGTTTTGGTATAATGCACACTCTAGTGACCGATAATGGTACATCTTTCACATCAAAAGCATTTAAAGATTTTTGCAAATTAAACGGCATAACGCACATAACTTCTCCAACTTATTCACCATCGAGTAATGGCCAAATTGAAATTTATGTGAAAATGTTAAAAAAACATATTAAGGGGTTGCTTATGGAGGGTAAAACAATGAGGGAGATTACTAATGACCGGTTACAAGAATTTTTGTTCAGATACCGAAATAGCAAACATGCAACAACGGACAAGTCACCGGCCGAACTAATGATCGGCCGCCCACTACGTAACCGGTTTGATTTATTGCTAGTAAATAATGATGCACCATCCTCACTCTCAATGGATTTGCAAAGTAATGTAAATTCTAAACAGTATTTGCAGGCTAAATATTATAAGGGGAACCGAAATGTAGAATTTAAAATTGATGAACATGTACTTATAAAAATAGTTAGTAATAATAAGTGGTTAAAAGGAATCGTTAAAAATAAGTTAGGCCGATGTCTATACGAAATATACATACCGGAAAAGGATCAACTTGTAAAGAAACATAAAAATCAAATATATAGATACAAAGGCCACATTGGAACCTCAACCAATAGGTTCAACGAAGATACGGAGGACAGAAGCTTCAATTGGGCGATGCTCCCTTTTCCTGCGGATCAGAGATTAGGAGGGGAGGAAGGAGAGGAGTGGATGGAAGCCGATTCCGATCCGGTAGAAGTCACCACGGCCGGGCAAGGCAGCCAACACGTGCCAACCACACCACAGATACCGCGCGTTTCAGACGCTGCGCACACACCGTCATCGTTGGGCACGTCTGACGCTCCGCCTCCGCTACTATCACCCACCGTACCCATCGCCCCGGCGGAACCCCCGTCATCGAACGTTCCACTCGCGCAACAGGAGTCGACGTCTACGCGCCAGCCAGAGGGTTTTTCCACCGAGGTACCAGCAGACAGTAAGAGCGTTCGGAACGCTCGACTTAGGGAAATACCCCGCGTTAATTATAAATTATAAGTAGTATTAAGGATTTATGGTGGAGGGATGTTAGGTTAGTTCAACTTGTCTTTTTCGCTCCTGTACCGTTAGGCGAGTCAGTGCATTAAATGGTTGCAACGCGAGCGCACGTCTTTCATTTATCACAACTGCTTAGAATAAATTTAAAAGTGGAAAAATTACTGCCTTGGGTGAGACTTGAACTCACGGCCTCTGGTTCAAGTCTCATCCAAGGCAGTAATTTTTCAACTTTTAAATTTATTCTAAGCTTGGTAGCATCGATCGCAGATGTTTCTGCTTGTTAAAAATTGATTTAGTGTTTAACTGCACCTGATGCATACACGTGTATTATGTAGAAACGTGATTACATTACACACAAAGGTATGGTTATTTACAAATATCAATATAGCAAATGATATGTATAGTTTTGTGTACAATTTATACATTTTAATAGACTGCAGCTGTTTACACAGTCGATAAATACATTGTAAGACAGGTTACACTCGTATATATGTGCCATTTTCAACCAAAAGGGTACTTATTGTCGCTTGTCAGTAAGGCGCTATATCCATATAGCTTCAATTAGAAATCAACCTTATCGACAACCGACAATGTGGTACCTTTTGGTTGAAAACGTCACATATTATGTTTCAGTGCACATTCTTTAATATTATTATTTAATAAGCAGCCATCAATTGTAACAGCTGTTGTCGCTGGTATCCAGCGATCTTCTGAATAATATCGATGTTGATTAGTAGACAAAATACATGTGTAGGTATATTGTGCATGTTCTTGTCTAAATTACGTTGGAATTTAAAATTATGAATTTCTCGCTTTTTTTTTGCCAGAATTAGTGTACTATTCCGAAAGCGTAGATAAATTGGATATTCTCAAAAATTATTTATACTTTCCCCTATGTTACGTCAAATTGTGACATAGTTCATCTAAACTTTACATCACGTGCGTCATACTGCGTAGTTCGGTAGCGCGCGTAACTTTTCTATACCTACACATTAGTCAACATATCAGTGAAATACGACTACAATAAAACACGCGGAGTTTTGCAGCAACATACGTTTTACTCTAATTATCTTATTATTTTTTTTCCACATACAATTATCATTACGGGATGAACCCAATGCGATAATTTAGCAAAAAGTTAAATGTATAAACATACAAAATACAAGAACCTATATCTAACAAATCATTTTATTCCTACATAACTACCTATTCAATATAACAAAGATTTAATAATGCTACTTTTGTGAATTCACTCATCGTATATGAGAATAGGTCTATATGCGTGGCTATGAGGTTCAGGGAACGCACGGCGCCTCGCGCAGCAGTTTGGTGCGCCCGCGCGGCACGGCGCACGGCCAGCAGCCCGGGCTGACGGCGCGCCCCGCAAGTGCGCGGAACACAAATACCCACCGACCCCAATATATCCGCATTGTATATCTTACCCCTAAGCAGCTTAAAGATATATGTAACGAGTGCTAGCTCCCTTCTGACTTTCAGCTGATTATGTGGGCTATGAGGTCTAATGCGATTGCGAGTATTCCGTAATCAATCAGAAATATCGCGAAGCACTCAAGTTAAAACTAACCTAACCACATTATGAAGTGATCACTTATAAAATGTCATTTCATGAAATGATCAAATTCCATTAAACTACAAGCTTTTGAAAAACGGGCCCCTGGCCACAACATATGTATGATGATGATGCTCTCCTGACCGATTTCGGCCACAGCGACTGTGTGCTCTGGAGTAAGCAATTTCTAATTCGCGTTATTAGCGTGTAGCTGATCCGCTCTCTGGTGCGCCCTTAGGTGGCTCACGTACCCTATCTTCTTGCTAAATACTCGAGCGCATTTTGGGCACGTCAGCGCACCACCTACATAGTTGTAGGGAATCGAGGTTGGAGCCGAGCCTTAAGCTCATCTCGTTTCCTGTCGAGCTCACTGCGGCGTTCAGTCTCGAAATCGGTGACTCGATCGTGAATGAGGCGCCGCCACTCGCGCCGCTGCGCTGCCTTCCGCTCCCAGACCGAGGGTTGTAGTTTGCATCTCTTCATATGTCTTTTCAGAACATCCTTGTGTCGTAAGTGCTGGCCACCACTTTTACGCTTACCATCCTGGAGTTCTGAAAAGAAGATGCGTTTTGCCACTCTGTCTTCTGACATACATATGTATACAGTTTATTACACTATCTGAGAGATTCTTAAGTCATATGTATGCTATCACTGCATGTGCACGTTACTATAATGTATTGTTTTACGCTATTTATTATATTTTGTATACAATTTAGAGTTTAAAAGAACGCCGATGACAAAATCAATGTATTTTATTTCATTTTCTACCTAAATCTTAACGTTTTTATTACAAATTACCAGCTAAGTTTGAGAGTGCATGTTGTATATAACATTAATAACTTTCTTCTTATCGGTTTACGAAATTAAATATAGAAAAATGCTTGCCAAGATCTACACGTATTTGTTGTATGTTATGTTAATATAATTATATATTGCGTAATATTTTATTTATTTACTAACGGGTAGCGATCTTTCCCGGCAGAGAATATTTTTCGCGGAACGTTATTTTCGCATATCATTATGTAAATATGCATGTTGTTTTAAATTATGAAGCCTAAAACAGGAAACAAGAACTCATTTCAACTAGTACTACCATACAGTAATAATATACACACGTAATTAATTAGGTCGATGATAATTTACTTCTTTAATTAAATTCGTAAATTACTGAGCATTTTCACATCCATTGTGACAGAAACAAAAACTCTTATATCTGTAAATCTTGAGAAAATTCATGTTTGTTCGGGACAACGGTAGATTTCGTAGAATGCTCCTTCAGTAAATACTATGTTACGTACTGTACCATAGAGTAACTTATACTAGAGCGGTACTGTCATAGTGAATTTTGTAACCCCAGTAAATTCACTGCCATCTGTCGACACACTTTAAAACTAAAAATGAAGATTTATAAAAAATACGATAAAATGTATTTAAATATGGATAAATGATTTTTTTTATTTGCATTAATTATTTTTATGATTTTGACCCATGTTGTTTCACTGATATGCGTTAAAATTGTTAAACAAACGAAACTGTCAACGCCATATATACGACAGTAGGCCAAAGCTAGTAGCGCCCTCTGATCGAGAATCAAATTTTCTTGATTTTCGAGGCACGTTTTTTCCTTAGACTGTATCCATCTATTACGGAGTTATATCTATCTTTGACTGTACCTACCAGAAATGTTAAAATATAGGTAAATGTACACTCGGCCCGGAGAGATCGCTACATGCACTCGTGACGTGAACAGTCGTGAAATATTAGACAACTGTGACGCACTAGTCGCGTAAGTAGAAGTCGGAGGCTGCAGCTCTCTCGTGTTGCAGCGGCTCAGCGCCGGGCGCGCGCTGCGGGACCTGCTGCCGCGGCACGCCAAGTCCAAGGTACCCACGCGCACGCGCACGCGCATGCCTATCGCCAAAGGACACTGATCTGAACGGTTGTCCAACCGACTATTTTCATACTCTTTCATTCTAAACTCCTGTACTTAATCGATCTATGCCTTATGTGCAAAGTTTGGAAATCCCAAACTTTTTGATCCGAAAGCCACAATCGAGCTTCCTTGCTTGGCCTCTGGCTATCTTACTTAATTTTCTGCGAGCCAAAACTATAGTCTCGTGGGCCGTATGCGGACGGCGAGCTGTAGTTTTTGAGACTCCTGCCTTTGGCATTTACTTTGCACGCGAATCGAACGAAATCAACATAGGTACTTGATAATTCACATTATGAATACCAACTTAACTTAAGACACGAAATGTTCGCACTCGCCAAGTTGCCACACATCGCCGTTTCGCCGTGTTCGCGGTGGCGCCACCCGAAACAAGGCACACGGTGCACGGTGTGTTTCTAGTCCAGCGCCTCGTGTTATTTCATATTTATATTTTTTGTTTATTATATTGTAATATTACAGGTAATATTACATGTCAATTAGGGCGCACACACACTATTGAAACTCGATGAATAGAGAATAATTGCAGATGGCGTCTATATATATTACTACACTATATGCCCGTAAATAATGGTGGAAAATTTTAAAATTTAGGCGCACAGTTGATATCCAACTTCTCACATTTTTTTACCGATTTACTGACAAATTGATATGTAAGTAAATGTCTGTCGACTTTCATTCTATACATTGACATTATCTCTATTTTTTTTTGTTTAACAATTGTTTAAAACACTAGATAATTTTTTATATCTTAATTTGTATGTTACCTAATATTACCATCAAGGTTATTTTAATCATAAGTATACATTTGCGTTATACACTAATACGCTATTAAATGTGTTTTGCAATCTAACCAGTTTTAACCGAATAAACTGATACAAATAGTTTGTCATTTTTTTTACAGTAGGTACAAACATCAACACTTAACTGTCTATCGGTGGACCTTATGTCTTTTGTAATAAAGTTTACGAACTGTCAGTTAACAGTGTGGGCGATGGTACCGTCGCCATCAGATACATCGGAGCGGCCGAGGTGCTCAAAAATATCTGAACACGCACTCTAGCGCCTTGACAATAGAGGCGTATACAGATATTTGTGAGCATCTCGCTCGCTCCGATATATCTGATGGCGACTGTACTCAGATTGTTTAATATAAAGACATTTGAGGTTTGTTGTTTAGGGGTCATCCATTAATTACTTCACACGTTTAGGAGGGGGGATCAAGAAAATGTGACATGTCAGGGGGAGTCACAAATTTTGTGACGTCATTTTAACTTGTTTAAATTTTTTTATTTGCTCAGTTTTGGGTTATAAAATTACTAATATTTCTTTTGCCAAAAATATTTTAATAAAACATTAGTTAATAATACTTAATTCGATTTGCCATTTCATTGAAAGAATGTGACGTCACACCAGGGGGGAGGGGTTTACGAAATGTGACCAAGTGTGACAAGGGGGGGAGGGGTAAAAAAACCTCGAAATTCGTGTGACGTAATTAATGGATGAACCCTTACTAACTTAATTCAGTCTGACGTTGAATCATTATTTGTAGATGTTTTCTCTTTATTCGTTTGTAGAGGTTATTTTGCCAATTTTAATGCCACTCTTATTATTGGCTCTCTAATAACAAATTAAGCTCTAGTCCCTTACTTCAATAAGTACTAAAGTGTCAAAAAAACCGTGGGTGCCAAAATAACAGATGCCTTCCCGAAATGCACATATAGGTTAACATCATCAACACTTATGATAAGATATATAACGATCACATTAATTGTTAAAACACGGAGGTATTAAGTAGCATTAGTTTCACGTTGTGACAACGTGTCTTTGATTTTTCCTTCGTTATTATCTAGTTAAAAATAGCCAATTATGTACATAATAAATATTAAAGTGTAGATAGGTTATTGTGTATCATCGAGTTTCTGAGATTTTATGAGTTCTATAGGCTCTATAATAATTCTATGAGTTCTAATTAGGCTCTATAATAATTTATGAGTTTTATAGGTTCTATAGTATTATATGCTCTCTAGCGCTTGTCTGTGATTATAGGGTGTTGTTTTCCTTGTAAATACAAGCCTTACTAATCATGTTAAAATTGCCATGATTTGTAAGATAGTTAGGAACGGAAGAATCGATATGCATGCTGCGAGTAAAACTGATTTATTAGGGAGCCCGCCGTTCTCTCAGTGAAAATCCAGACAAAAGCTTTTAAATTTACATTTTAACACGCTTTTATTAGGTCGACCTGTATGTAACTAACTATGTAATGGAATCTAAGGTAACTAATTTAACCATCTTCCCGGTTTCCGATGAAACTGAAAATTTGCATACGCATGTGTCGGGTGACAATGCAATATTATGGTACCATCGAGCTGATCTGATGATGAAGACAGGAGGTGGTCATAGGAACTCTGATAAAACAACGCAACCTAATTGTGTATGGGGTTTTTAGAATTGTCTCGATGAGTATTAGTTGCCTGTGGAAAAAAAGTACAGTCAGCAATAAAAGCTTGTACCAAAAATGAAATTTTTGCCATAAACTTATTGACTTAGGAAGAGAATCGACACGACGACTATTTGCGTGCCATAATATAAATTTTCTCAAAAATGGACGGCAAAGTCGACGTTGCCGGTTAAAAAGTGGGTCGCGAAGTGCGTTGTTTATGGTCAGTCAAAAAATTAAAAAGTTAAAAACATTGCAGTCTTTTCCTTTTCTTGTCAGTTCCAAACTTTTTAAAAGTTGAAGTGGCCATATCAAATGCAGGCATAGGTCCATTAAACAGCCAAACAGATGATCAGTACTTATAATTATAATGTTGGTACCGCGTCTATTTAGGTGTCTCAAATAGGTTGGCGTATTTTCAGCAGAAAAATACACTTCTATTTTTAATTAAAAAATAAAACGGCGGCAAAGCAAATCATTACTTTTTTCTGTGAAAATATATACATAAGAACGTTGCTTCTGTAAAATATTTCTATTATATTTGTATTTATTGCGCCATTTTTGAGAAAAGCACTATATATGACTCGGCTGGAAGGCTACTTGCTGGCTTCGGATTCAATTAAACGGACTCCCAAGGTCGTCCGTTTAAAACGAATCCTCAGCCAGCAAGTAGCTACTTCCGAGCCTCGACAATAATGTACTATTAATGTCGTCGCTGTGATTAGAGATTTTTCCTGCACCGATATAAAAATATTGATAAAATAAGCGAAAAAGTTAGAAAATATTTACATATATGACAGAAGTCCTTAACCTTGTCTTCACTCGTATAAACAAAACACCTGTAGGCCAACAGTATTGGCGCGACAGTATCTCGCCGCGAGATAGACTGCCCGTCTTTTTCCAACTGCATTAATTAAAGAGGGACGGGTAATCTTATCTCGCGTCGAGATACTGTCGCGCCAATCATGTGCTAACCCGGCAGGGATGTTATTTGCTAGTTTCTAATAGATAAACTTGACATTGTGATTGTGCAAAGGATTTCCCCAGTAGCATTATTTCGAAGCCTTATAGACCTGTACCGCTGGCTATATTTTGACCCCTAGGTTATAAAAATATTAAAGTCAATTCTGTTTTCGCTTATGAATACTTTGTTAAGATGTAAATCTTACATTTTGTTTTGTGTCATATATATAATTTGCTTTTCTAGTAATTTGTTATTTTGTGGTAATTATTTTTTATTTTGAATTATCTTGGAGAAAAAAATATTCGAGAGAAAACATGTAACGGTGTTGCATTTAGGATAGTATTTTTAGTGTGAAAACATAGTTTGTGTCAATTACGTCCACTGCAATCTGATACTATGTCATAATATTCTAAATGACACAAAAAAAAATTAGAGTTAAAAAAATTTACTTAGGTCGAATTTAATCGTTGAAATAGGTCCATTAAATGATTTTGTGTCTTATTAAGGCATAGCTTCATAAGATATTTGATGATTTTGTTGTAACAGGCTGTCACCGTTACAAAAGAATATTAAAGATATTAGAGTTTACATCTTATTAATTTGAAATGCAAGATAAATAAGATGTATGAATTTGTGTCACTTGCATCCACTGCATAAACAAATATTACAAAAATATTATTTGCGTTCAAACGAAGCTAGCGGGCGGTCTGAATGGGCAACGGAGGCCGTGCAGGGTGGGGCCGCGGCGTGACCTTGCCGTACGCAACGCATGTTTACTTCGCCTGTGCGCCAAATTAACGCAACTTATTCAAAGAAGTTACGCAAACAACACAACAACAAGCAACAAGCAAGCAAAGAATGCGTCGAATTATCTTTTACCTATTTAAAACTCATAGATATTGTACAATGTCACCATTATGCAAAAGAACTGTAAGTACATGTTTGATTTGCGAGCGAGCTGGCAACATTGCGCAGGGAAATCTTAAAAATATCGCGTTTACGTGAACGCCACATACATTTGTGACAGTGATAGGGAAAAGGTACCACTAAAGTAAAATTTGGTTATTAATACCGTGACTTTCTTTCATTCTTTGATAAAAAAAAATGCTATTTATGCAACAAGTGCGGAAGTCATCTTTACGCACGTGTATCATACAATGTTTTACTATGCATTGTGCGAGTAAATAAAAAAACATGTCATGGCAAATAAGTTTAATTATTAAACGGAGTGTTTTAAATCGACACGAGTTGCGAATTACTTATTCGCACGTGTATCGTACGTTTTACAGTACATATGGCCCTTTAAACTTTCGACATATGCACGGTAAGTGCTCTTTTCCGCACTAGTGCGAGAAAGTAGCACCATATGTACTGTAAAAAAAAATTGGAAACAAAAAGCACTAGTGCGGAAAAGCAGTACTTTCCGCACGATATGGCTCCGTAGGAAACGCACTTTTCGAGCACATGCATTGTAAAAAAATATATAGGACTGTATCTCCTAAACCATGCATCGTAGCGCAAAAATAATAAAATTTTCGTTCCCCTTTATGTAACCCAAAAGTAATACATGAAAAATACAATGAAAAAAAAAAAGAAACAAAATCTTTATAGGGCTGTATTAGCTGTATCTCCTATATCGTGCATCGTAGCGCAAAAATAATCAAATTTTCGCTCCCCTTTAAGAAGCCCCTAATTAAGATTTAAAAACGCAAAAAAGAAAAAAAGAGGAAAAATCTTTATAGGGCTGCATCTCCTAAACCGTGCATCGTAGCACAAAAATAATCAAATTTTCGTTCCCCTTAAGAAACCCTTAATTAAAACTCTAAAAAAAAACAGGAAAAAACTTTATAGAGCTATTATAGCTATATATATAGATATAATATCTCCTAAACCGTGCGTGGTGGCGCAAAAATAATAAAAATTTCGTTCCCCTTTATGAAGCCCCAAAGTAATATAGTAAAAACACAATGAAAAAAAATGAAAAAAAATAACAAAAAAACTTTATAGGGCTGTATCTCCTACACCGTGCATCGTAGCGCAAAAATAATTAAAAAAAATCCCTTTAAGAAACCCCTAATTAAGATTGAAAAACGCAAAAAGAAAAAGAGGAAAAAAAATCATTTTAGGGCTGTATCTCCTAAACCGTGCGTCGTAGCGCAAAAAGAACAAAATTTTCGTTCCCCTTTACGAAACCCCAAAATAATATACAAAAAACACAATGAAAAAAAAAAAACAACAAAAAAAATCTTTATAGGGCTGCATCTCCTAAACCGTGCATCGTAGCACAAAAATAATCAAATTTTCGTTCCCCTTTAAGAAACCCTTAATTAAAACTTAAAAAAAAACCAGGAAAAAAAACTTTATAGACCTATTATAGCTATATATATAGATATAATATCTCCTAAACCGTGCGTGGTGGCGCAAAAATAATAAAATTTTCGTTCTCCTTTATGCAACCCATAATTTATATTTAAAAAAAAAACGCAAAATTAAAAAAAAACATATCATTATCTCTTAAACCATGCGTCGTAGTGCAAAAATAATTTAAAAAAAACCCCTTTAAGAAACCCGTAATTAATACTTTAAAAAAAAAAACAAAAAAAAACCAGGAAAAAAAACTTTATAGAGCTGTATCTCTTAAACCGTGCGTGGTACCGCAAAAACAATAAAATTTTCGTTCCCCTTTAAGAAGCCCCTAATTAAGATTTAAAAACGCAAAAAAGAAAAAAAGAGGAAAAATCTTTATAGGGCTGCATCTCCTAAACCGTGCATCGTAGCACAAAAATAATTAAATTTTCGTTCCCCTTAAGAAACCCTTAATTAAAACTCTAAAAAAAAACAGGAAAAAACTTTATAGAGCTATTATAGCTATATATATAGATATAATATCTCCTAAACCGTGCGTGGTGGCGCAAAAATAATAAAAATTTCGTTCCCCTTTATGAAGCCCCAAAGTAATATAGTAAAAACACAATGAAAAAAAAAGAAAAAAAATAACAAAAAAACTTTATAGGGCTGTATCTCCTACACCGTGCATCGTAGCGCAAAAATAATTAAAAAAAATCCCTTTAAGAAACCCCTTATTGAGATTGAAAAACGCAAAAAGAAAAAGAGGAAAAAAAATCATTTTAGGGCTGTATCTCCTAAACCGTGCGTCGTAGCGCAAAAATAATAAAATTTTCGTTCCCCTTTACGGAACCCCAAAGTAATATACAAAAAACACAATGAAAAAAAAAAACAAAAAAAACTTTATAGGGCTGTATCTCCTAAACCGTCGTAGCGCAAAAATAATCAAATTTTCGTTCCCCTTTGTGGAGCCCCAAACTAATATACAAAAAACACAATGAAAAAAAAACAAAAAAAAAATCTTTATAGGGCTGCATCTCCTAAATCGTGCATCGTAGCGCAAAAATAATCAATTTTTCGTTCCCCTTTAAGGATCCCTTAATTAATACTTAAAAAAAAAAAACTAAAAAAAACAGGAAAAAATCTTTATAGAGCTATATCTCCTAAACCGTGCGTGGTAGCGCAAAAAGAACAAAATTTTCGTTCCCCTTTACGGAACCCCAAAATAATATACAAAAAACACAATGAAAAAAAAAACAACAAAAAAATCTTTATAGGGCTGCATCTCCTAAACCGTGCATCGTAGCACAAAAATAATCAAATTTTCGTTCCCCTTTAAGAAACCCTTAATTAAAACTTAAAAAAAAACCAGGAAAAAAAACTTTATAGACCTATTATAGCTATATATATAGATATAATATCTCCTAAACCGTGCGTGGTGGCGCAAAAATAATAAAATTTTCGTTCTCCTTTATGCAACCCATAATTTATATTTAAAAAAAAAACGCAAAATTAAAAAAAAAACATATCATTATCTCTTAAACCATGCGTCGTAGTGCAAAAATAATTTAAAAAAACCCCCTTAAGAAACCCGTAATTAATACTTAAAAAAAAAAAAAACAAAAAAAAAACCAGGAAATAAAACTTTATAGAGCTGTATCTCTTAAACCGTGCGTGGTACCGCAAAAACAATAAAATTTTCGTTCCCCTTTTTTTTTTTTTTTTTTTTTTATGAAATAGGAGGCAAATGAGCAGACGGATCACCTGATGGAAAGCGATTACCGCCGCCCATGGACACCCGCAACACCAGAGGGGTTGTAAGTGCGTTGCCGGCCTTTAAGATGGGAATACGCTCTTTTCTTGAAGGTTTGAAGGTCATATCGGTCCGGAAATACCGCAGGCGACAGTTCATTCCACAGTTTAGCTGTGCGAGGCAGGAAGTTTCTAGAGAAACGCACAGTTGAGGACTGCCAACCATCTAAGTGGTGAGGGTGGTAATGTTTTCGCGTAGGGCGATGGCGAAAAGAAGCTGCAGGGATTAATCCGAACAATTCCTCGGAGCACTCCCCGTTATACACGCGATAGAAAATGCAGAGCGAGGCCACATCTCTACGCAGCGCCAAGGAGTCAAGCCGTTCCGAAGTACGCTGGCAGTCGACAATTCGAGTCGCTCTTCGCTGGATGCGGTCCAGAGGGAGAAGCTGGTATTGGGGTGCCCCTGCCCATAGATGAGAACAGTATTCCATGTGTGGGCGAACCTGCGCTTTATACAGCTGTAGGCGGTGGGCCGGCGTGAAATACTGTCTCGATCTGTTGAGCACACCGAGCTTTTTTGAGGCTAATTTGGCCTTACCCTCTAAATGGCCGCGGAACTGGACTTCACTCGAAATGTCGACGCCGAGGATTCCGATACTGGCTGCGGCAGTCAGGGGAGTGCTCTCAAAACGAGGTGATACGACAAATTCTAACTTTTTTGCGGTAAACGCGCAAACCTGTGTCTTGGCAGGGTTAAAACGGACTAAGTTTAGTCGACCCCATTCAGAGATTTCTTTTAGGGAAGTCTCAATTTCAGACACAAGTTTGTTCCGGCTCTCGATGACGTTTTCCCGAGAGATATTGGTGCGGCCGGTGTAAGAGGCATCACCCGTACTATCATCAGCATAACAATGAATTCCGCTGATTTGCAGCATGTCATTGATATGCAGAAGGAATAGCGTGGGTGATAGCACACAGCCTTGGGGGACACCAGCATTCACAGACATGGAGTCTGAGCATTCGCCGTCAACTACGACCTTTATGCTTCTGTCTGCTAGAAAGCTACTGACCCATACACATAATCTCTCGGGAAGCCCATAAGATGGTAGCTTCGAAAGAAGTGCTTTGTGCCAGACGCGATCGAAGGCCTTCGCTATATCCAAACTAACAGCCAATGCTTCACCCTTTGTCTCGATTGCCTGTGCCCAACGATGTGTCAGGTAGACTAGAAGATCACCAGCCGAGCGGCCTCTACGGAAACCGTATTGTCGGTCACTAAGCAACTGGTGGTCCTCTAGGTACCGAAGGAGCTGGCAGTTGATAATGGACTCCATTATCTTCGAGAAAAGGGAGGTTATAGCTATTGGCCTGTAGTTGGATGGATTTGAGCGGTCGCCTTTTTTAGGGATCGGGTGCACCAAAGCTGACTTCCACGAGGTCGGGACTACGCCGGAAGAGTAAGAGAGCCGAAAAAGACGCGTTAAGACCGGTGCCAACTCGGGAGCACACGTCTTCAGCACAACCGCAGGGATTCCATCGGGCCCACTCGACTTATGAGTGTCGAGGGAAAGAAGTCCCCTTTATGCAACCCATAATTTATATTAAAAAAAAACGCAAAATTAAAAAAAAAATCTTTATAGGGCTGTATCTCCTAAACCATGCGTCGTAGCGCAAAAATAATAAAATTTTCGTTCCCCTTTATGCAACCCATAATTTATATTTAAAAAAAACGCAAAATAAAAAAAAAATCATTATAGGGCTGTATCTCTTAAACCATGCGTCGTAGCGCAAAAATAATTTAAAAAACCCCTTTAAGAAACCCGTAATGGCCGTAATTAATACTTAAAAAAAAACAAAAAAAAACATGAAAAAAAACTTTATAGAGCTGTATCTCCTAAACCGTGCGTGGTACCGCAAAAACAATAAAATTTTCGTTCCCCTTTATGAAACCCATAATTTATATTTAAAAAAACGCAAAATTTAAAAAAAAATCTTTATAGGGCTGTATCTCCTAAACCATGTGTCGTAGCGCAAAAATAATAAAATTTTCGTTCCCCTTTATGAAACCCCAAAGTAATATACAAAAAACACAATGTAAAAAAGAAAAAAAGAAAAAAAAAACAATAAAAAAATCTTTATAGGGCTGTATCTCCTAAACCATGCGTCGTAGCGCAAAAATAATAAAATTTTCGTTCCCCTTTATGCAACCCATAATTTATATTTAAAAAACAACGCAAAATTTAAAAAAAAATCATTATAGGGCTGTATCTCTTAAACCATGCGTCGTAGCGCAAAAATAATTTAAAAAACCTCTAAGAAACCCGTAATTAATACTTAAAAAAACACAAAAAAAAAACCAGGAAAAAAAACTTTATAGAGCTGTATCTCCTAAACCGTGCGTGGTACCGCAAAAACAATAAAATTTTCGTTCCCCTTTATGCAACTCATAATTTATATTTAAAAAAACGCAAAATTTAAAAAAAAAATCTTTATAGGGCTGTATCTCCTAAACCATGCGTCGTAGCGCAAAAATAATAAAATTTTCGTTCCCCTTTATGAAGCCCCAAAATAATATACAAAAACACAAGAAAAAGAAAGAAAAAAATAATAACAAAAAACATTATAGGGCTGCTATCTCCTAAACCGTGCATCGTAGCGCAAAAATAATCAATATCCGTTCCCCTTTAAGAAGCCCCTAATACATGATCAAACGAACTTCAAAGTGAAGTTCGATCAGTATTATATGAGTAAGCTTCATTCGAAGATATAAAAACCAGGTAGTCCTTTAACCTACTAGGCAACTCATCGCATGTTTAAAGTGGGTAGCAAAAACTTTAACTCAAACAGGTCTATCCCTACTTTTCCCCCTAGTCTTCATGGGGCGCGCGGCTTGCCGCCATTGCTCATTATTTTTAGAGACTTTACTTTCTAAAGCAAAACTTTCTTTCCGGGTATAGGGGAGGGAGGGTAGTTATATCTTCGAATGAAGCTTACTCATATAATACTGATCGAACTTCACTTTGAAGTTCGTTTGATCATGTATTATATTTCTCAAGCTTCATTCTTCAGATATAAAAACCAGGTAGATGTTAAGAGTTGAAAGTTTTGCTGCATTCTTTCCCATTATCAATATTATCATAGCATATTTATTTCTGAAAACATATTTGTATGAATAATTATATACCATGTACATATGTGTATGTTATACACAAGTTTACTGTTCCAATTGAGTTATAAGGCATTGTTAAGAAGCACGGGAAAGTTTAGCAATGCAGGTTCAAAAAGGTATACATATATTAGGTATAGCCAGGTTGTATATATATATATATACTTTTACGTATTAGGATATTTAAACAAAATCTAATTTGTTCTTCATAAAACCTAGTTGACTAAGATTCCATACAATTAGTGGTCAACTTTGCATTAAGTTTAATTCGATTTGAAAAAGTTTAATACGAGTAAACTCATAAGACATATGTCCTTTTGTGAAATGTATTAAAATTCACTGGCAGTGCTTGTCCGCGATACGGAATTTTTGAACGCTTAGAACAGTACACTATTGATGACAAGATTCAGGCTCGTCTAAGTGTAATTATCTACGAAGATAAGAAGTAATTTAGGCTAACGATACAACCCAGCGTTACCTCCAGACAGGGTGGGAACGCTGTGGCTGTGATGTCTTTTCCCGCGTCTTGACGCTTATGACGCGTAGGCCGTGTGATGTCTGTCTCACGCCGACTCATCCTGTTTACGATGATCTCTGAGCAGACGACGACAATGAGAAAATTCAGTTATTAGGCGCGTGCACGCGCAAATCGGCTTACAGCAGCTCCTGATCAACGAATAGTGACCCGGCGTGCAATGGACAAAGACTCACGCGGCCTAGCGCGTTTTCGAGAGCTTCAACTTAACAAAAAAACATGTATTTGCTCGAAACATGTCTAACGTCGTTTATATTTTGATTTTTATCAAATTAAAAAATCCACCACGTTCCTGAAATCTAAAAAATATATGAACGTGCATAAATTATGCTTTCTGTTCAGTTATTAAGCATAAAGCATGTCATATGTGTGGCATCACCAAAGGTATTCTAAACAAAAATAATTTATAAGACTAGCAGTCTACTCAGCTTTCGAAGTAATCTTTCAAATAAGATTGTAATTTACTCAAACTCAAATGTTTATTATTGCGCTCATATTACATATAATGAATGGTCCAAGGTCCATTAATGGTAACAGAATATTTATTTATCATTTAATTATATGTACGTACCTAATGTACATATATTCGAGCTATTAAAATGCATAATAATATCCAGTTAAACCTGAGTAGGTAAAATCAGCGTTTAACAAACATCATTAGGAATTAATTTAGCATATATTTATAAATAGCTGCATGTGACGAGTACCTTTAAATAGAATATATAAATGATATGAACCTTTTTTATTTTATTTAAATTACTATTATTGACCGCAAGGCGCGATTGACCATATATTCACAAATAATGGTGTAGCGGCTTCTATTCTCGCAACGCGAACGGGACAAGCACAGCAATCAACCACGCAATCAATGAAATGAAATGAATATCAATCCACAGAAATTCAGATATTAAGCATCAAATCTAAAAACGTATGCCCTCCATTCAAGTATTCGCTCTGCAAGGAACGAAAGACTGTGCGACGTAATGTTGTATATTTTTAAAATGTAAACATTAAAGCCGGAATAATAATCAAAATTGCCTTTGCTGTATTGCTACTATGGTTGTATTGTTGAGTTCAGAAAACAAATATTATATTAAGTGGATTCATCTTAATATTTTAATCCATGACTTATGTCATGAATGTGCTATATTAATGACATAGCGGTATTGCAAGTGGTGGGTCCCCACCAACTACAGTTACTAAACTTATAATATCAAGGCACATATATTTTAAACTTGGCAAAAACGTATTGCATGGTAACATCGTATTGATGATAGCTGAAAGAGTATCGCGACCGACACATGAGAGTTGAACCATAGGTGCATTAGTCATTTATTGATTTTTTACGGTTTCTATTAGCTTCTTAATTATGTATTTATATTTTTATGTGCATAATCTGAGGGTGATCAATACAATGCAATACAATCATTTATTAATAAAATTAAAATCCTTTAAAAGATAATCGGAAGGTAATCGTTTTGTAGTTTTGATACAGGTTAATAGGTATTTACCTAGTTACCCATTATTTACGACCATAAAAATAAATATTAAATATCTGTGAGAGATGCGAACAAATATATACGTGTGTATTTAGCCAAATTGTACCGAAACCGCTTTATCATTAACTCAGTTAGATGGTACTCTAATGGTCACTTTGTCAGGCTTCGGCATGAACTTGTATTTATGAAGAAATAAGCGTAAAACGTGTTTGCGTTTGTTTCTTAGCTTTCGTTGTAAGTTTAGTTTTTTGCATGCCAGATGCTGGTGAAATATGTGTTACTTATGTATAATATTGTCTGACCACCTTTTGTACCATATTTCATGCAAAATAAAGTTATTTTCTTTCTTTCTTTCTTTCTTTCTTTCATATTCAGTACTCACAAATTGTTTCATTGGGTTTATTAGATAGATAATGATGAATAAACCCATTTTCCTGTAATTCAATTCAGTTAGGTGTCTTTGTTACAATTGGATGATTCAAATTATTTAATTATTCAATATCACTTAAAAAAGTAAAATCATATTTTTAAACAGACACAAGGTACTTAGATACTGACATCGCCTATGCCTTTAAGCGATCACGGTATTATAAATATATTTATATTTTTATATATCCCATAACAATATTAGCGTACGTATCCCAATAATTTGTATGGTTATATGCATATATAAACATTCGAAAATCGTCACCAAAATATATGCATTGTGCAGGGTATTACCACTTAGTTTATTCCATTTCATTTGTGGTAAAAGAGATTTTATCCAGCTTAAGTTTAGGAATTTCGATCTGATTCACATCACGTGACGTGATGTAGGTACACCTATTTAGCAATTCCCAATTTTAGAGACAAGTTATACTTATGTGGGTAATATAAAAACAATATAGGTACTATTGTATTGTTTCAATTATAAATTTACGAGGTAGTCTCGTGTTTATTCAAATTCAACCTCTGGGCGGATAAAAGTACCGTACTATGGGTTAGGTGTGAGTAAAATTTATTGTCACATATAATTGGATATTAAAAATCCAAATATATTTTATATGTAAGGATTTATTTTAAAAGGCAATGTAGTCTTGTGCCGAACGTTTCGGCAGCTAGACCGACGTGTCTCTGACACGCACAAATCAAAAATGAACCGCGGAGCGCTGGTGAAAAAATTTAAAAGAAATATTTTTAATTCGAGGGTAGACTTCGAATGTTTTTCAAAATAAAACCCGTAAGGTTTTAGATTACATAGATTACCTATACATGAATAAAGTATATTTGAACTTGAACTTAAAGGATAATTCTTTATTGCACATAGAAAAACTTGAACTTGGTGTTTTAAAATGTGCGTGGTTTTGATCGAGAACCGCTATAGATTTATTAAATTGTGTTATGCATTGCTATCGTGTTGACTCACGGCCAACCCCAAGCAAGTTCTATCTTCGTGACGACTCTAGGCCGCCCCCCAGGTTTATAGTTACCAGTCGTGGACTCACGGCCCGCGCGGTACTAAGTAAGTGCAAGGTATTTGATCACAAAGTGTAAGTTTTTTACAAAAATAGTTAAAATAGTTACACTTAAGTAAGTATCTGATTTTTCTTCAGGATCTGAAGAATCTATTATCACTCGGCAATTTTGCTTGAGTTTCTTCTGTTGGGCCATCTAAAACCAAATAAAAAGAAAGCCTCCCTCGTCTCTTTAACACAACACAATATGATTATTTAGGGCCCTTTGTTTCGTTGCGCGCTGTCCGATCTAAATTAAACCTTTGGTTGGTTCACGACCAAACCCCGGGCGCAATCGGTGTTCGAAGTACGAACAGACTTTCCATCGTGTTGGTTCACGACCAACCCCCAAGATAATTTTTTCCTTCGTGTTGGTTCACGACCAACCCCCAGGATGATTTATTCCTTCGTGTTGATTCTCGACCAACCCCCAGGATGATTTATTCCTTCGTGTTAGTTCTCGACTAACCTCCAGGATGATGAACAATTTTAATAACAAATATATTGCACAACGAATACGAAACGAATAATCCCACAGCTTACGTGTCGTATTCTCGTATAAATCGTATAACGACTGCACTAACTTTGAAACAAAATTATGATTTTACGTGCGTTCGTTGCCTCGCAAGAATAAAGAATGAGCAATGGCGGCAAGCCGCGCGCCCCATGAAGACTAGGGGGAAAAGTAGGGATAGACCTGTTTGAGTTAAAGTTTTTGCTACCCACTTTAAACATGCGATGAGTTGCCTAGTAGGTTAAAGGACTACCTGGTTTTTATATCTGAAGAATGAAGCTTGAGAAATATAATTAAGATTTAAAAACGCAAAAAAGAAAAAGAGAAAAAAATCATTTTAGGGCTGTATCTCCTAAACCGTGCGTCGTAGCGCAAAAATAATAAAATTTTCGTTCCCTTTTATGAAACCCCAAAGTAATAACAAAAAACGCAATGACAAAAAAAAGAAAAAAAAAACTTATGTATCTCCTAAACCGTGCATGGTAGTGAAAAATAATCAAATTTTCGTTCCCCTTAAGAAGCCCTTAATTAAGATTTAAAAACGTAAAAAAGAAAAAGAAAAAAATCTATATAGGGCTGTATCTCCTAAACCGTGCGTCGTAGCGCAAAAATAATCAACTTTTCGGTCCCCTTTATGTAACCATTAATTTATACAAAAAAAAACGCAAAAAAAAAGTTTTTTTTTATAGGGCTTGATCTCCTAAACCATGCGTCGTAGCGCAAAAATAATTAAATTTTCGTTCCCCTTTATGAAACCCTAAAGTAATATACAAAAAACACAATGTAAAACAGAAAAAAACAATAAAAAAAACTTTATAGGGCTGTATCTCCTAAACCGTGCGTCGTAGCGCAAAAATAATCAAATTTTCTTTCCTCTTTATTCAACCCTTAATTTATATTTAAAAAAAAACGCTTTCACTAAACTGCTGTAACTCGGAAACTTAGAATCCACAAAGGGGACTTTACTAAATTATGACACATATTAAAGCCTGACCAGTAATATATGATCATTGTCAAGAGGGCGCTGTTCATTCTCATGTATAGGGTGACAGTTCAGTATAGTATGAAAAAATATTGTATTTAATGAACATCATCATCAATGTAATTAATGTTGCTTGCCACGCTTAAACATAACAAAAATCACAATAAATTGCGTCTTAAAATAAACTTAAAAAGTCTACTAAAAATCGAAACAAAAGTAATTTTTAAGTCGCTGATGTGACATTCTCAATTAAAAGGTAGGTACCACTTTGTCGTTTACCATAAAGACGAAATTTGATTATATCTTTATACAAATAACCTGTCAGAGAAAGTGGTACCTTTTGATTAGGAACGTCACAAATGTTGGTCAGTATGAGGGCCTACAGTTTATTTTTAATTATATTTATATACCTACTACGGTAAGATTGATAAGACAATGTAATTATGCCTCCGAATGAAATAAATACACTGTATCGCAAAACTAAGTGGCGAGACAACTCATAATGCCATCTCTTGGTTGGTCTTAACTTAACAAGGGTAAAGGAGATAGTATTAAGATCTCAGTCGCCAGCTGATATTGCGGCAAGTATAATAAGCACCCCACCCGCGTAGGTACCCTTCCCCGCGCACGCCCTTCTTGCTCAATTGAGTTTTATTTTGCCAGATAGTAAAAAAACCGTGGATCAAAATGACCCAAATTATGAATGATGTCTCAATGTGGTATTATAATATTATAGACGTAAACTTAATAATATGAATTTTTTTTTGTGGCAGATACAGGGTGTTAATTAGAAAAAAATTTTTTTTAAATAAAAGCGGTGGATGAATTTGACACAGATTTGTTTGAATAACATATAACAATGTTCTGTAAAGTACAACACTTCACTTACCGACTCTAATATTTTTTTAGGCGTTTTAGGATCAATATTAGGTATTTATTAAATGCCATTATACCCGTGGATGAAAATGACACAAAATGCGTGTGTACGTCGGAAGCCACTTTGCCTTTACAGGGAAACAAAGAATTTCGTCTCGAATATTTTTTTTACAGAATGCTGATTGAAAAAAGAAATACCTAAATTTCTACCTAAGCAAATACCTAGGATGACACAAAATATTATTTTTAGGTTTAGTATATGGTCTGGAAACTATATATAAAAAATAAGCAACATTAATATTCTTATAACCTCAGAAGTTATTGGTACAGGTCTATTATCAAGACGGAGCGGTTTATGGCCCCCCATATTACGCGACTATCTCACGGTGTTGTAAATTAATGCACTGATTGTTTACTAAAGATTATTTGAAAGAGGAATTTTGTGACCTTTTTACCCTTGAGATAATGCACAGTATTTCAATTCAATTTATTTATTTTGCTAATATACACAGATGCAATATTGGTCATGTCAGTGTGGTACAAATTCATGAGTGCATATTACGCCACAATAGGCATGCAAAATATTAATCTTACACTAAAATTATAATTAGCCTATATTCTTAGCTAACTAATAGGTATACATAATCACAAATTAATATATTATATATTATACATTAATAATCGACACATTGTGAAACATATAAATAATAAAACGTTCAAAATTACAATTAAAATAAATGAAACAGCCATGACGATAAAAAAAACAAAAATAGTCAACATTATTATATTCATTCGTATATTTTTTCGAAAAATTCCGTTAGAAATAGAAATAAGAAGAATAGAAAGGTCTGCTGATTAAAAATGATTTTAAATTCTGTTTAAATTTATCTAAATTACTGCATTCTGTGATGTCGTTATTTAAAGCATTGTATATTTTTATTCCATTATATTCTGGGCTTCTCTTAAAGTGTACGTAATTATTACATTTTGGTAACTCAATACGATTGTGTTACCAAAATGTAATAATTACGTACACTTTAAGAGAAGCCCGAAAGATGTAAAATATAGATCTCGCAGCAATATTGCAGTTTTATGACAATTTCTTGTACATTTCTAGGTTGATATGTTTATATGTTGGACTAGCAATGTACGATGCATTGTCAATATCAGGTGATAACTGTCAAGTTGGCGATAGTCTCGAAGAGAAGAGTTATGGAATATAAGGGAACCAGTACATTCTATGACTTTTCTCTTTACGCACAGACTATACAGCGGTCTGATTTTCACTGTCACCATTTTGTATTTTGATTGGTGGTGATAACAATAGGTATTAGCGCAGTCAGCACATTTGTGAAGAGGTCTATCTATCAATATTAAGAGGGCCCGGCCCTCTGTCGCTGCAGCATTTTCCATTCCAGCCTATTCTGGGCTTTCGTTTTCACCTCCTGGTATGAATGGCTACCTATTCTTCTATCCGTGTCATGTATGATATTCTAGGTCTTCCTCTTTCTCTTCCTTTCTCAATTCTACCCCCCAGTATAATTTTGTTTAGCCCTTCGTGTCGGAGTATGTGACCTATACAAGTGAAGAGGTCAAAAATATAAATATCAAACTATTCCAAGAGAGACATGTAACTAATGATAAAGGAATTTATGAAGATATACGTGTATTTCTTATTTTATCTTTGCAAATATAATACATTATTATTACGCGTGTTTTCACTTTACAATGTTATCAACCATTTCAACTACATGATTTCTACATCAGTATAGGATTAAGGCCTTTTCTGGTACATCGATTTTTTAATTTCAAAATTCACAGTAACAATACAAATTTCTAGAATTGTCTCAAAACTACTAATAGACTGTTAGATATTGTATTTTCTCGTTTGTCACTTTGTTTCTGACAGACGTTTGTATGGAAGCGGTCGTCCATTATCCTCTCTAAAGTTATATCCATACGCGTCACGTTACCGACAATGTCATTCTGGTGGTCTACTCCAAAATACGATTCCTCAGGTGCAAGGCCGGATTTCCGCCTAGGCCCACAAGGCCCGGGCCGAGGCGGCCTAGCAATGGTTTTGAGATGAAGAAGGCCCCCCCCCCTAAATTCTTAGTGCCATACCAAGCCCCTAAGTCTCTAAATCCGGGCCTGCTCAGGTGGATTGAAGCTAAACCTTGAAATGTATAGTTTGGCAAGCCATATCCGCAGTAGAAAAAGACGGCAAATTTGAAAAATGTAGGCGCCAAGGGTCTTCCATACAAAATTGGTTTGCCAAACTATGGGGAACTTCTACCCTGTTCCCCGCCCGTTCTGTCGTGACTCCTTGCCGCAGGTGTTCGATGACGTGTCCGTGGAGCTGGCGATGGCGCTCCTGCAGCTGCTGGCCGGAGCGCCCGGTGAAGAACTACTGTTCAGGGCCGTGGCAGCGCTGGCGAGGCTCGCACACCACTCGTCAGAGGTCGGCCAGCTGGTGGCCATGGTCGGTCCTCCGCCCGATAACTACAGGTAATTACTCTAAGAACAAATTAAATTATTTTCTATGAAAATATTTTAATTTGTGGTTTTTCAAGTAGACACACTACTATTTAAACTATAAACTGAAATAAATATCATATACGAAGGAAAAAATGACCAAAGCCTCCAGTGTCCAGAGCTGGAATCGAACCAGCGTACCCCGTTTACCGGACAGGTGCCTGAACCGCTCGGCTATTTGGTCATTTTTTCCTTCGTATATGATATTTCAGTTTACAGGTAATTATATGATGATGTACAGTCAAGGGCATAAATATATATACATTCCCAAAGTTTCAAAAATATGTGTACGCTCTTACACCTTAAGCGAGGTTAAGACTAGCAAGAACTTGCATGCAATTTAAGTTACACTGCAGTTACAAGGTTGATCAGATACCGCAATTTAACGAAAATTGCATGCAAGTTCTTGCTAGTCTAAACCTCGCTTTTGACAATAAAGTCGTGTTCACATGTTTTCGAGCCATTTTTCTGGATCGATATTTTCGTCTTCGACTGTAATTGCTGGCCGGAGCGGCCGGAGAAGAACTGCTGTTCCGCGCCGTAGCCGCTTTCTCTGTATGGCTGTCTCTGTATACATACTCTTAGGTACCTTAACATCAAGCTGGCGACGTAAAAGCTAGAAAGGCAAGTCGCTATTGTACCTCTATCAGTCATTATACTTGACAGCTGACTGAGTTATTGAGTATGACATCATATCGACCCGGAGATATCCTCTACTAATGATTTTAAATCTTTGGTCCTGGACGTTGATGACTTACCGGCGTAGTACCAGGAATTTAACCCGGGGTTAACCCTTTATTAACCTTATTTAGTATATTTATGTATTTGTCTAATGGTTCCTTTTCACTATAAGAATAAAAAAAACCGGCCAAGTGAGAGTCGGACTCGCGCACCGAGGGTTCCGTACTTTTTAGTATTTGTTGTAATAGCGGGAACAGAAATAGATCATCCGTGAAATTTTCAACTTTCTAGCTATCACGGTTCATGAGATACAGCCTGGTGACAGACAGACGGACAGCGGAGTCTTAGTAATAGGGTCCCATTTTTACCCTTTGGGTACGGAACCCTAAAAAAGCAGAATTCATATAATCAACATGTCTAAATCTTCCATTATTGTTCACAGAGGCATGAGCCCGCGTTGCGACGAGAAAATAGACCTCATCATGCAAAAAGTGAAGTGAACCTAGATCTTATCACCATAGCATAGAGTATATTTTACCAACGCATTTCTCGCGGTTTCATACCTTGTTTATTGGTACTTAGAAATTTCTTTTCATTAGCGTGGGCCGGTCTTATTTATCATTGTTATTAATTTATTGAAATACATATTTATTTATGTAATATTTGCAATTTTAAATGCATTTGTTCATTGGCCGGCGCTGCGAAGTTAGAATTTGGTTATTGTAAATAAAGTTAGATATCGGTAAGGGAATTTTAGTGTAAGTACCTGATTTAATGAGATGTATTGTATTGTTACTAATAAAGATACGGTTATCGGCGGATGCTGACTGACATTATATTTATGAACTGAATCATTGTGTATCATTTATGATTTAATAATATTGTACCTTTCGTATTATTGTTCGAGACATATGTACCTAGGGTGTCCCATAATGACCCAGCCATAGTTACAGGTAGGCGCGTTTCTGCATATCAAGACACGGCCTTAAGGATGAAACTATTTTTCACAGTTCATATGGTGCTCCATTACGACACCCGTGCTATAATAAGCACATTAAAATTTAAAGGGCCATATGTACTGTAAAACGTTGTACGATACACTTGCGAATAGGTAATTCGCAACACGTGTCGATTTAAAATTCCTTCCTTCTTCCTTCCTTTTTCCTTCGGTCGTGTTTTAAAATTCGTACTTTTCGCACTTGTATCGTAAATAACTAGTACGATACACGTGCGAATAGGTAGTTCGCAACTCGTGTCAAAATAAAACTTAAAAATTCGCTACTCTACGAATTTCGCACCTGTATCGTAAATTACTAATACAAATTTAGAACTAGCTACCAATTTGTTAATAACTGCTGTCTACGTTTCTCTATTAATCTTCCGGTGCTTTGTTTCTTGCATGGTGTAAAAGAATTTATTTTAAATACATTTTAAGACAGTTGCGCCATTTTCTTTGACTGATAAATGAAAAGAAAAACAAAGTTAAGCTCCGGCTTGTCAACGATATTATGCACACATATTTCGAGAAATTTGATAAGGTGACTACACAATTCACGGAGACATGAGAGCCTTCCGAGACTTCCGAGACTCGCGAACCTCGTGACTGACACAAGCCAACGTCATCGCGAACCTGTTAACAGCATCATGACGTAGGCTTGTGTCAATCACGTGGTTCCCGAGTCGGAAGAGAGTACCAGGCGGAGTATATTATTATACCATAGTATGCCCGGAAAATTTAGCATTTTTATTCAAAATTATTAATAATGTTGTAGATGCCCCCGACTTATTACATAGAATTTGCTTTCGTGTCCCCCGTAGGAATGAACGTAGTTGTCGCAGTAAGGCATTATTTAGCATTCCTAACAGCAGAACAAAACACGCACGGCATTCGTATATTGGGCGCGTGTGTAGGCAGTACAATGAAAAATGTATGGACGCAGATTTGTTTAGCAGTTCATTAGGCTTGTTTAAAAGAACTGTATATTCTTTATTAAAATAAGGGTGAAATGTTGCAAGCAACCCGATAGTAAGTACTTGCAATTTCAGTAATTTAAGTCTAAGTAAGTAAAGAAGTATAAGTATAAATCTTTTCTCTTTTTTATACATTTATATGCTATTGTTATTAGCCAGTATACTATTGTTTTCATTATGTACAACTACTAGGTACTACAAGTTCGCACTATTTATCATTACTTTTTAATTGTACCTCGATATGTGAATTAGAAAACTATAGGTCTATAAAAAATCAATTTGTAGCTATTAGCTAAGTTGCTCATGTTTATTTTAAGACTGTTTGTTTCTCAATAAAATAAAAAAAATAAAAAAAATCTCCAGAGAATCCTGCAACAGGGATATATCAAATAGGTTGCTACTCAGCAGCATGAAAAAGCAATATAAATAGTTTTTTGCCTGAAACAAACTCGATGTTCATTGCTGCGACACCAAGCCGATGGGATAAAAATGTTGAAAGATGAATACAATTTTTTTCCACAAATTACCGTTTATTTTATTCAAACAATAGGTACCATTTAGAAGTCATTTCTACAACAAAATAGTTTTTGCCTTGTCCAAAATATTATGCACATATTTTGGAGAAATTTGATAAGACGACTACACAATTCACGGAAACACGAGAGCTACCTCCTCAATCACTGTTATCATTAGCCTTTGTTTAGGGTACGGTACGGTAGGCCAAGGAAAATCTATTGAGATAGAGGAACCACGCCATATCGCCGCTATACTTACACAACCTCGTATCTGCAATACTCATTTGATGACAAAAACACCCGTATTCCGAATGAAAGAAAAGCGACATTTCCATCAAATGATTGTTGCAGACATGAGGTTGAGTAAGTATAGCGAATATACTAATAGTAATACACGGCTTTACATGCTTGTAACCAAAATACTGCTTATTTTCGTAGTCGACATGTCGACATCTAGCGTCAAGTAGCGGATTTATCAGTACCGCTATGTCACGAGTGTTGAGACAAGCGAAGGTGTATTGTTCAATAATTTACAACTAACATTACAAGCGGAAGAAGTTGAAAATAGAGTTCCGACATAACAGATATATAGGGCTCCAAATCCATGAGTTTTCATTTACCCCATTCTTGTAATAAAATACCCATCTCTTTTGTAGATATAAGCAGTAAGATGTTTTTTAACATAGCTATAAATGATAAAAACATCACAACCATTTGTATGCTAGAAGCAAATTTTTTGTTGGTACTCTGAACTAATTAGAAACACTTTACCAGCTCTGGTGACGGATATGTCCAAAAACACGATGATGAAGGACTAAAATTGTTATTTATAGGTTGGACTTATTTTAGCAGAATAACTGTAGAAATTAAATGTTACTTCCTACAGAACCCAACGATCCATTCCTAAACATTCCTTTCCTCAATTAACCCCAATGTACACAACACTGCCTCCATTCACCTGATAACTTCTGTGTACCGAGTTACGTCGAGACGATAACTGATCACATCACCGCCGGCCCGGCCGCAGCACAAGACGTGCATTTATCTAGTAAATTAATTATTAAAACAATAAAGCTGCTATTATTGATTCCCAAGTGGCAGTGAACGCATATCACTTACTCACACTTACTTTTCAAGTCAATCGTCATCGGAACGTACAACGATCAATTCAGAATTTAAATTCTACGTGCTTTTCCTAAACTTTGGATTTTAATCTTAATTGATATTTCATCTGAACATCCTCAGAATACTTCTGTGCCTATGCTCAGTTCCATTCTGTGTAAGAAAGCTGTAGTCCTTAATGTTAATGCCGGAACGGACTACAAATAGTCTTAATTATTGAATATGGAAAAAGAGGAAGAAACTCCGTTCCCGACGACCAAGGCGAAAGGTGGATGGCGTCGCGTGCTTGAACAACGATTGCCTATAATCTCGTGGGCGCCGCGATACAACCGGCTGTCGGCCATTGCTGATCTGGTGGCTGGCATCACGCTTGGACTGACACTGGTGCCGCAGAGCATCGCGTACGCTGCACTGGCGGGGTTGCCGGTGCACTATGGACTCTACTCTTCGTTTATGGGTATTTATATCACTTACTAGCCTGTGCCAGTTGCACTATCCACACTTGACATTGATCATCGTCACCCGGCGCGCCGCGGCGGTTCACTATGACACTTTCCATACAATAAAATTTTGCGAACTTTAACGATGACAAACAGTTTGGTGCAACCTACCCTAAGAACCAGTTGCTCCAATTGATTGCCTGATCAACGTTACTGAGCAGAGAACTGTGAACTTCTTATACCATTAAGTTTTGACAGTCACAGGCGGCGGTGGTCAGAATGTCACGCCAGTAAGGGGCTATAAAATCAATTAAAGGGCAATTTGAAAAGCTCTAAGTTCCAAGGTATTTTTTATCTGATTACGATAATGTTAAAATGGTTACTTACGAATTTAACGATACTAGTGCGAAATTCGCAACGTGTGGCGAATTTTAAAACACGACCGACGGGAGTGTTTTAAATCGACACGAGTTGCGAATTACTTATTCGCACGTGTATCGTACAACGTTTTACAGTACAATGGCCCTTTAAATTTTTGACGTAGTTACGTAATATGCTGTATAGCACAGGGTGTCGTAATGGAGCACCAGATGTACTGTAAAGATTATTATTTTAGCAGTGTATTATAATAAAAAGGGTGGCCAAAATATGTGTGCTTTCTCGTTGCCACAGGCAGGGAGGTTTTGGGATTATACTGAGCAACTTTTACTATGGCACCAACCACGAAATCGCGAAAAAAAAAAATTTACCCTCCCATAGAAAATGGACCAGCCCGACCAGCCAAAATGTATGAAACAGCCAAAAATCTTTTCGCGATTTCGGGGTTGGTCCAATAGTAAAAGTTGCTCAGTATAATCCCAAAATCTCACTGGCAACGGGAATGCATATATTTTTTGGCCAGCCTGTATATATGTGGGTGTATCGTGGATCACACCCACCCGCGTCGAAGCCACTGAGCAGATTTTCATGAATGAGGTGCAATCAGGGCCGTGTTGCAATAATAGTTATTTGTACAAGGGTGCAAAGTTGTATTTTACCCGCGAGTGTGGAATTGAAACACGAGCAAGCGAAAGGATTCTATAGTAGAATCCTGAGCTTAGCGAGTGTTTCAACACACGAGAAGTAAAATACATTCGCACCCGTGTGTAACACAAAACTTTTCGCCTCACTATAGCGAGGAAAGTGCGACATCCACAGGCGTTAGATCATCTTCATCACTGGAATAACTAATTTTTTTACGATATTATAACAAAAACTGGAAATTCTGTATTTTTACGTGAGAAGTTTTTAAGTAAAAACTTTGTTGACAATGTTGACATTTCTGACGTATGAAATGTCAATAATGCGTTTTGAAATTGCATCGACTCAACTTGTGCGTTCCGAATTATATTTAACATCAATATTAAAAAACAAACGTTTCTAATGGAACTTTAAAGTTTATGTCATAAAATCATTACATAAAGCTAAATTTGGTATTTTTTATTAGATTCTCAAACCATTTGTTTAATGATAATTAATATCGAACGAACCATTATTATGAGCGTTTTACGTTTTGTTATCTGTCAAGCTACTTAAACACGCTCCATCCAAGGTCAAATTACTTTCCCCACTAGTGGATAAAATGCGTTTTTCCCCGCTTGTTTTAAAGGATAAAAGACAACTTTCCGCGCTAGTGAGGGGAAAACTAATTTGTAAAACCACTACCACACACTAACCCAATGCCGCTAGATAAGTAAATCAAACCACGGTTTCACTTTAAATAACTAGATTATATTTCGGTCACCTTACTTTACGATCAAATTTGTTCACAGTTTGCAATCCAATAACAGAATGGCGCTTGGACTTGGTATCGGTTACCGGTAAAAAACATCCCTCCTACTTCGTTTTAATAAAAGAGCGCGAACGGAAACCGCTAACCAATTCCAAGTCAACTACAGTACTTTATTATAATTGGAGGAATTAAATCATTTTATTCGTTCATAGAATATGTCTAAATTGATCTAATTATATTTATGATAATGTAGATTTGCTATTTAACAAACATAACTTTTAACCATTGGACAACACTTTAGTACCATATTTGCACACTAGGGGATTTCACTCGAGTTTACTTAGTCAAAATATGACTATTAATTATAAATAAGCTTACAAATATTACAAGCGGAACTCTTATTTCTAATAAGTGGAATTAGAAAAGGAGTTCCGCTTGTAATATTAGTTGTAGTTTATTATGCTATATACGTAACCTATAGTATAGTGAAATGACCTTATGCGTTAGATAACTGCGATAATTGGAAATAGAGCATGTCAATATTGTGCCGAGCCCTCTGCTAAATATATGTAAATTATCGCAAGTTTCAATAATAATGCAACTATCTCGCTAGCTTTTACTGTTCTGCGTTACATTGTGATTGTGAATATGGCAATATTTAATAAACTCTAGGAATACGTATGAATGTTCGCAATGTCTACATAGTACATACCTGCAGTAGGTATACTTCATGCTATTGTGTCTCTCATATGGCCGTAGTTATACGTACATTTCGAAATAAAAAGTCGCGACCATTTGTGCTTAGCTATTCAACCAAAGCAGAATAATAACACATTGTTTCCCTGACAGGTACGCTCCTATACATGTTCTTCGGAACCGTAAAGGAGGTGAGCATTGGGCCGACGAGTCTCATGGCGCTGTTCGTACTGCAGACCTGTCATGGACTGCCCATTCAGTATGTGGTGTTGCTAGCGTTCCTGTCTGGAGCTGTGGTCATGCTTATGGGACTGCTGCGGCTTGGTAAGTTGATAAATTGGATTAAGAGACCCACCACAATAGCGTCTTTTGAGAGTCGGCGTCTACTCAGCGCTATGGAAAATGGTGACACCGCGCGTTACGTCGAGCAACTCGAGCAGCAGACAGCACTGTAGGGGACAGCACAGGAGGTCAGATTTTTGGCGCGAGGCGTATTTGTGTAGTTTGTGCTTCCAATGTAGCCCACAAGATGGCAGCACTTGCTTTGGCGTGAAGTGTCAATGTACATGTGATGTACATGTTTATGGTTCCGATTTAGGCCACAAGATGGCAGACCCTTCAACGCGCACGGTCCCTATAGAGTTGATAAAACGCCGGCGCTCGTGGGAGTTTCTAAACACGCACGTTTGTTCCGATAAATCGGTAATTCGATACCGGGTCTAGGGTCTACAAAGAAGGAGATCGTTATTTTACTCGAAGTCACAAAGAAACGGTAAGTACTCTATAATCTAGTTTACCCTTCTTGGTATTGGAGTGGACTAATAAATTCAGACTTCAAGGATCCTCGATTTATATCTCTTAGGTTTATAAGGACCGGTACAGTTTGTACCTATCAATTTAACAGGCACGGTTTAAAGACCTTGCTTTCAATGACAAAGACGAGCTGGAGGTCTCGAAGGAAAATTTTGGAACTGTTGGATGTCTGGCTAAAAACATGGAGCCAGTAGCAAAACAGGAGCTTTCTCCAGTTTTTTGCGCATCGGCAAAACATGACGGTCTTAAAAAGAGGTTTTTTATGGATTTTGATCTTCCAAAATTTATGAGAGTTTACATTGGTGGCAATTTAGCATTTAAGTTTTATTACATCCAAGTGTTTACCAAAATGATAAAAAAGTCTTAAGATAAAAAAAAGCCTTTACTAACCTACATAATTATTTATAATACGTAACACAATAAAGATAATATTAATAGTAGTACATAATTGCATGTAAAAATACTTGTTTAAACTAACTTTTATATAACACTGATTTGAACTTTTACGATTTTTACTCATTATTATTCACAACGACGGGACTTAATCGAATAAAATAAGTTTTAAATTTACCTCCGACGTTTCGAGGACGGCGTTGTCCCCTTGGTCTCGGAGAAGACTGGCTCAAGTTGACATCAACATCTTCTATAGGCGCGTTTTTCAGCCAGTCTTCTCCGAGACCACGGGGACAACGCCGTCCTCGAAACGTCGTAGGTAAATTTAAAACTTATTTTACGCCATTAAGTCCCGTCGTTGTTAATAATAACTTTTATATAGCCTGATTGACGTATGTAAACCATATGTAAACATATTTTGTGTGCGGCTGATAAAAAAGTGACTGGATGGATTATTAAACAGCTGTTTAGTGTTACGCGCAAACATCTCGACTGACGTTACTTTTTTAATTACAATTGCAAATAATTACATTAAGATAACGTTGCTTTATTAATTTGATTATATTATGAATGGGTGGAGAAGAGTAAACAATACGTCCATCATTTCCATCAAAGAAAAATTCCGCACCTAATGTACATATCTATTTACATTACAATATTTCGAAATAGCTGCGGGTGTTTATTACACGGTTAATTACAAGATAAATAACGACACAAAAAAGCTTTTATCAAAATTTTAAATAATTTATTTACTTCAACTAATTGAAAAATATTGAAGGTGTCATTTATCACAATGAGAACTTTGTCCAAGCAAAACAATTTCACTTGTCCGGAACACCGCAGGCGGAGCATTCGCGCCCTTATGTCGCTGTTCAATGAATTTAATTAATACGACTGCGAGTCAAGAGCTATTCATCACGATATCGCAGCGGAAAATTATTTGAGACCTATAATTAGATATGTTGATTAGGTGCAAGTTTAACTGCGACGCGGTACACTGACCACACTAACTTTGATCAAACTTGGAGTAAGAACGCATACATATCCCTTTAAGGGGCTACCTGAGGTTTTCATCGATTTTTGACAAGTTTTGAATCGTATCTCCTACTTTTGCACTACATATAGAATTATAAGACAAGCGGATATCGGTTCTTCAATCTTTTATCTCCATTTTTGTCTACCGGATTGTGAAAAAAATGAAAACTTATTTATTTATGATTGTTTTAAACATTGTCTAAAGAAACACTTTTTTCGTATCTCGATTCCTTTGAAAGATCTTACTTATACGAAATCTACATATTTGGGTTCGTCTTAGACGTCTCTAAAAATTTTTCTAAGGTTTTGATTTTAACATAACATAACAAAAATTATGGCCAGAAAACCAGTTTTTGGCCTAAAATTGTTCAACTTTGATGCCAAATATTTCGAAAACAATGAACTTTGAAGTAAATATGGGATACTATATTGCTAAAATCCGTTGCTGTTAATATGATAAGCTACAAAAAACATTAGAAAACTAAGGGATTCAAATCGAAGGTCATTGGGGCATGGGATCCCCTTAATACTTAACACTTTTGGCATAAAAAATAGCGTGGTATGAACTGGGTGGTGGAGGCATTTAAAAATAAAAATTCTAAAGAAATGGGTCAGTTTATTAACTTTTATATGGGCGGGCGGAGGTAGGTGTGATAAATTTAAATTCGATTTTCTGACTAACGAACTTCCAGACCAGACGATATAACGGAGCCACGCAGTTTTATCGCCTTAATAGTGTTGTTTCAAGTCTATAGGAATGGATCGTGTTGCCTGATTTAAAATTGAAATAAAATAAAATATAGGTTCCACAGGATATAAACGGAAAAAATTAAAGAAATAATTTAAGAAAATGAACAAAAACAACTAAAAAGTAGGCACCTAGGTGTAACGCGTCAAAAAGAGTTCTTCAATGAAGATAAGGAAATTCCTAAGAAATCAGAAAACTAATTTTATAATAATGTACCACGCTTACTTTGAACAAACTTGGCAGTAAAAATGCATGGGTACATTGGGTACATTACATATCCCTATAAGATCTATACTTGACGTAGCACAGAAATTGAAAACATAGCGTGGTCCGCACGTCTGTCCATTCAATAAAAGTAAAAATAGAGTCCTAGGGTCAAGGCGGAAATAGTGGCTCAGCTCGAACAGTGGCTCAGTCGCCCAAATATCGCCTGGTATTAAAATTAGGTTGAGTGAGCCACTGTACCAGACCTTTTTCGACCGAGCCACCGTTCCCTTGACCCTATTCAAAGATAACATACAGTTTATTAATATACTGTTTGTTTTTATGCAGTCAATCTCATAGCCAAAATAAATGACCAAAACTATGTACTACAGAGCATTGTACTACGATAAGGAGTTATCTTAGTATTTCGCTAGTCTGTTGTCTGCAGGCTGACTAGGTCGATAAGTAGGGTAGGTTTAGGTCGGTAACCAGACTGGTGACACACAAGTGATGTTTGTGGTTATAAAGAAGAGACGACAAGCAAACAACAGTGATAGGGTCAGGTGGATGCTCTGTTGCTTGAATTGTAGGTCACCAGTTACATCGAATAAGTGGCCAAGGTGTTCACAAATACACACACACACACACACACACACACACACACACACACACACACACACACACACACACACACACACACACACACAATCACAAGACGTTAAAATGCATGTTTAGATATTTAGAGCACCTTGGCAGCTCCGATATATCTGATGGCGACTATACAAAGCGTTGGGTATACAGAATGTGCCAGGAAACTGGAAGAGACATTTCCAACAAGGTTTCCATAAGTCCTTGCTCCTGAATTTAGAGGTCCCAGATCTTTTTAGGGTTATAATTTTAAAAGTCAAAAAAACCTCTTTCCAGGGTTCCTAGTAGATCTAATATCGCCTTCAGTGACCAGCGGCTTCACGTCCGGCACCGCCGTCATCATCGTCGTGACCCAACTGAAGGGACTTCTCGGTCTCAGCTTCTCTGCGGAGTCCATTCCTGAGAACCTGACCAATATTGTGCAAAAGTGGGGGCAGGTGCAGGTGCCTGATGTGCTGCTGAGTACTGTGTGCTGCACGGTGCTACTGCTGCTTAGGGTAAGTCGTGTAACATCTTTAGGGTTGCCAGTGGATAACATCGCCTTCAGTGACGAGTGGTTTCACGTCTGGGACTGCACGGTGTTACTGCTTTAACTGCTACTTAGGGTACATCAAGATCAACATTTTTCATCCTCCTAGTAGGTAATATCCCGGCTTTTTGCCACGGCTCCTGGAAGCACAGATTTAATATATACGCTAGATGACGCAAATATCACGATTTGTATTGAAAACAAGCGTGCCGACTTTTTCATACAAAATTTACGCATAATAATTTAAAACTACTTACCTGTGATAGCAAATATGTTTTTGTCTTTGGGCTGTTGCAGTTAATTATCACGCAACGAGGCATTTTTTAAGTTTTCACGGACGTCGGGCTGCAACAACTGACGCGCGTGGACTGTCAAGAGCGACAGTCAACCCCGAAGCTTTGTCGGGGTTGGGACACACGCGAAGTAGATGCATTTGCGTCATTTATGGTATAAGTATCTGTGCCTGGGAGCCTAAGCCTACAGGGGTCCGTTGGGCAACTAATCCTATGAATTGGCGTAAGCACAATTTTTTACGAAAGCGACTGTAATTTTTCTACGAAATACACAAAATAATGAAGTCTTTATTTTCCTTCGCAGAAGCTAAAGGACATTGACGTAGGCCCAAAACGTGCCGTCCTGGAACGAGCTCTATGGTTGATCTCCATCAGTCGTAACGCGTTAGTTGTCACGTGTGCGGCCTTCTTTGCGTACCACGCCTGCGACCATGAAAAACCATTCATTAAACTTTCTGGTATGTATCATGAGTCCTCTTCATTCTGTTTAAATAGCTTTAATAAACCCTCGTAGTGGCAGGATGCCGGGAAACGCTTCAAAATTAAGCTAATCAGTAATAAATTCTGTTCTGATTACTTAGACGCCCAAATAGAGTCTTGACTTTCGACTTTACATAACGTCACAGGGTTTTTCTGTCTCAGAATTTCTAGTTAATTGCAAGTAGCTTGAGTGTTGTTACTTTGGGTATCAATATACAACAAGGACTGAGAAAGCTTTATATATAGGGGCCGTGCGTTTGGAGGGTCTGCCATCTTGTGGGCTACATCGGAAGCATAAACTTCACATTTACGCCTTGCGCGAAAAATCAGACGACTCCTGTGCTGCCCCCTACAGTAATTCATGCACGCTCCCTATAGTCCGTAGAGATCGCATAGTAGGGTTGTTTTCTACTCATGCAATCAGTTGTGCCATGAGTCATGACAGTGCCACCAATAATCGAACCTCTTTTACCTCAGCTTGGATAACGATAACAAGAACAAATCTGAGTCAGGTCAGGTATCCTACATACCGTTTAAGTCCTGTGACATCATATAACTTAACTTTGATTACGGTAATAAAACTAATTATAAATAACCTAGTTGCTTATAAAATAAAATAAAAATAAATAAAATAAAAAGCTTTTATTTCAGGCATTTACCCATATTGCGTACAAAATTAAATACTACTTAACAACTAATTGACACTGTAAAGGGGTGCTAGTCATGTTAAAAATAAGTCTAAAGTCTAAATCTAGTTCAGTCATTTTCTGTTCTGATCCATGTGAACAGAAATCCAGCGCTTAAACACCGGACTCCTTATATCGTCAGAAACAGCCACAAGTATTTTGTTGTCGGAACAGCGCAGTCTCCTCCAGAACGAGGCAACGCGGGATCTAATTATCGCGAAAAAGTCGGGGACCCCCGCGTTATACATTAACATGATTTTGTTAGTCAGGTCATCGCAAAGTACAAACTAAGAAAGTACTTTTTAGATGAAGAAAAACAGTGCTTAATAAGCCCCTTATTTTTTACAGGCAAAGTGGAACCAGGCCTGCCGCCCCTCTCACTGCCACCATTCAGCGTACCTCACGGGAACGGCACCACTAGCTTCATCGAGATGGTCCAAGAGCTAGGCTCGGCGGTCATCATGCTGCCGATCGTCATGGTGCTCGCGAACATCGCTATCGCTAAGGCTTTCTGTGAGTATCTCTCATCTCATCATCTATATCTTAGCGTCTATCTCGCTTATTCAGCGTACCTCACGGGAACGGCACCACTAGCTTCATCGAGATGGTCCAAGAGCTAGGCTCGGCGGTCATCATGCTGCCGATCGTCATGGTGCTCGCGAACATCGCTATCACTAAGGCTTTCTGTGGGTATCTCTCATCTCATCATCTATATCTTAGCGTCTATCTCGCTCATTCAGCGTTCCTTGCGGTAAGGCAACGGCATCACGAGCTTCAGATGGTTCAAAAACTAGCCTCGACATGGTGCTCGCGAACATCGCTATCGCTAAGGCTTTCTGTGGGTATCTCTCATCTCATCATCTATATCTTAGCGTCTATCTCGCTCATTCAGCGTGCCTCACGGCACGCCAACGGCACCACGAGCTTCAGATGGTTCAAAAACTAGCCTCGTCATGGTGCTCGCGAACATCGCTATCGCTAAGGCTTTCTGTGGGTATCTCTCATCTCATCATCTATATCTTAGCGTCTATCTCGCTCATTCAGCGTGCCTCACGGCACGCCAACGGCATCACGAGTGGTTCAAAAACTAGCCTCGTCATGGTGCTCGCGAACATCGCTATACAGGTCATATAAGTCACTAGACAAACCCTTTGTGAAAATATAAAAGAAAATATAGTTGGTCAAGCAAATCTTGTCAGTAAATAAGAATAAAAAAACCATACTCATCCTTTTCTTTTGGGTGCAGGGTGGGTTGTAGTACTAGTGTAAGACAAAGATAGCATGATTCTCTCTGTCTATGTTTGAAATGAGACAGTCCTTTGACAAACTATAAATAGGTAGTTCGCTCCTCGCCTGCTACCGTTTGACGTTACCCAACATGTTCTGTAATCTGTGTTAGTCATAAATTGAATCTTCTGAAACATTAATTATTTCTGATATTATGTTCCTTAACTTTGAAGCACCGCGTTTCTGACGCAAAGAGTGACGTCTCTAATGGAATACTAGTCCAGCCCAATCACTTGACGTGTTTTAAAATAAAATTTTTAGTTTATAAAGTATAAGTAATTAGGTAAGGTAAAGTAAGGTAGGTAAGGTAGGTAGGTTTATAATAATAAAAAAAAAACAAAAAAAAAAAGGTAGGTAAGGAGGTTGCTTTACAGGGTGCCTAGTCAAGATGCCAATGCACTAATATGTAAGAGTGATAGAGACAGAAAGCGTTTTGTTGTAGCACAAACGAACGTATTTTCGCGAATTATTGATGGAAAATTATTAAACCCCAAACCTGAGTCGTTGTCAGCTTTCTTCCATCTTCCTGGCCTTCGTAGTAAAGTAAGGTTTGGAAATTACGCTCACTCAAATTTCTCTCTACTTTTAATCTGAAACCGCCCTACGTTTCAACGGACTTACCTATTTCTCATTTCAGCATCGGGCGGCCGCGTAGACGCAACGCAAGAAATGCTGACACTGGGTATATGTAACATGGCGGGGTCGTTCGTACACTCCATGCCCACCACCGGCGCCTTCACGCGCTCCGCTGTCTCGCACTCCAGTGGCGTCCAGACGCCGGCCGCTGGGCTATACTCAGGTAAACAGTAATAATATATTATAGAGATGTTAGAAATGCTGACACTAGGCATATGTAAGTAACATGGCGGGGTCTCTTACATTCCATGCCCACCACCGGCTAATTGAAGATTCCAAAGAGTGAAGTAAGTATGAAGAAGAAGATTCCTCCGTTCAGGTATCAGGTAATAGAAGCAAGAAAATAGCACTTACCTTTTTAGCCTCCACCAGACAGGAATGAAGGGAGGTTTTACTCAGTCTTTCCACTGGATGAAATTTTATTATCGGGATTCAAACACATTTAGAAATATATAATATATAAAGCGCAATTTTATCTGTATCGGATTTGCTCAATAAAAAATGTTTTTATAATATTTTAATGTAAAATACATTCTTTTGTTTGAGCTTTATTGAATTTTATAAAATTAATTGATTCATCAATATTTTTAACGGAACTTACAGAACTAAAATAAAATGAGTGAATGAACAAATGTTTCATTCGCTTTATTGCCATATTATGAATTTATATTTACCCTGCTTTGTTCCAATATATTGTTATAGTCTGCCAAACAACTTTGTCCGTAGACAAAGGCGCGAAATTCAAATTTTCTGTGGGACGACAACCCTTTCGCGCCTACATTATTTAAATTTGCTGCTTTATTCTACTGAAGAAAATGGCTTGACGGACTATATTGAATTAAATAGTGTCGATATAAAATACATAAATCACCGTGATAAACATTTCAGCTGTCATCGTGCTAATGGCGCTGCGATTTATGACATACTACTTCAAGTTCATTCCAAAAGCCTGTCTCTCGTCGGTACTCATCTGCGCCGTAATTTTCATGGTATGTAACTATTTCAGAACATTTTTTTATGTTGGTAACTGTATTTTAGACGACCAGTTTGGCCTAGTTGGTAGTGACCCTGCCTGTGAAGCCGATGGTCCTGGGTTCGAATCCCGGTAAGGGCATTTATTTGTGTGATACTTGCAGGACGACCAGCTTCATGGGTAGACTTTGTAACATGATAATCCCTAACAAAATGACATTTTAACTAATATAATGATTTTATATATTTCTTCGCAGATTGACTATGGTACGGTGTTGCGTCTATGGCGAACGTGTCGCTCGGAGCTAGCGGTTCTACTGCTGACATTCGTTGTGTGCCTTGTGGACAGCGTAGAGCGCGCTGTACTAGTTGGCGTGCTGGCCGCCACCGCCGTCCTGCTGCGCGGGGTCATGCGGCCCGCGATTCACCGACACACTGTGCAGGTCACTCAGCACCCTAGCATATGTGGGCTGCGACAGTATGTTGCGCGTGAGATTCTTTCGCGGCCAACATGTGCTCAATGATGTGATGTGCATTTTGATTAGCTTCTCTTAAAAGTTCTACACGATAGACAAACTAGACCTAGATGCCAGTGACATAGAAGTTTGCATCTTCGACATAAACTGTGCACAAAACGATAATCTTATAAAGGTCGCTGATTACGGAATCTGTAAAATTTTGAAACCGATTAAGTGAAGATACTTGGGAAGCTTGCATCTAGTAGAAAGCGTCTATAATAATGACGATAATAATAAAATTAACGGATTCAATCATTTTAAAACAGACAACATAATAGGGACGTTAAGTACCTAAATAAAATTTGTCTGCTCTCTGAGATTCGACTGTAAACCACAGAAAACGTCTAACAACAGTAACAACATTATTTTACAGGTGGGCGGTATAGAAGCGACGCGCGTGCGACCTACGCTGGCGCTAATATTCCTGAACGTAGAACACGTTACGGCCCGCGTGACTGCGGCTGCGCGGACGCGGCCTAACGCGCCGCTGTTGCTGGACTGTAGCGCGTTGTCGCTCATAGACGACGCCTCACGACAGGTAAACTTACAAATTGGAATAATAAATGTTCAATTCTTAAAATACAATTATCATTATTAACTCTGCCTTTATTATATGACCTACCCTACCTACAGCTAGGCGTAGGTCTCAAATTATTAGATTTACTACTACAGTCATGACCTCTTTGAGTGGCCATGATCTTCTCATCAAGAAGCTATAAAGATCGTGCGAACACAATTTAGACTATTATAATTATGATTCTAGAAAACTAGAATTGCGAACGCGCCTGATACATTAGAATAGCAAAAGCTCACGACCATTTTCCATTCTGCAGGCGTTGGAGCGTTTAGTCAAAAAGTTCAAGAGCGTTGACCAGAAACTGATCGCGTACAACGCGTCTCCGGAGGTATTAAAGAATCTTCAACGAGTTGAAGGATTAGATCAACGAGCATTAAGTGCCACCACTGCGATAGATGCGCTTACAGCTGTTACCGAAACAAACGAACACATTGTCGAGACCACGGCGCTGCTGAAAACTTAGCCGATTGAATGGATAAGGATATATTTTAATGAACGAATGTAGTTTTCCGAAGTGTTCGATGTGATGGCTTTAAGCTTCTGTAATAAACCCTTTGATATGATGATTCTTATTGATGAAAATACTAGTTTAAAGTTTTATGTATGAAGTGTGCTGTGCTGTGATTTTTAGACTAATATTAATATTATTAATTAAGTAATATTAACAAAATCTCAGTATTATACAACTGAGTGGTAATATAAACAAGTATGATAATAGTTGTAAGTAACATGCCAAAAAAGGAATTATGTATGATACATTTTTAAGATGTAGGGTTGTGCGGTTGTGCGTAAAGTTTATGAAACTTATTTTTTATTTGTATAATCTTTAAACCATTGTACTTTTAGTGTTGAAAATACATAGTGTCCACACTGTTAGAAATAAGTAAATAACTACATATTTCGGAATTGTTAATAAAATTCTTAACTTCACTAAGCCTTTTTTTTAACCCAGTACAAAATAAAAAAACTTATTACGATTTTAATTTACTTCGAAATCCTTTTAAAAGCGGTCTGTCTGTAGATGCGACAATTTTACCGTAATTATTAATCAGTCAATAAATACGGACGGAAATGGGACCGTTACTTAAAATTACATAATATTTTTCTTTCCTTCTAAATAAGTCCTACTTAAGGCCGTTCCCTGAGCCAGAAGGCGAAAAATCTCCTTATATGATCATATTTATCTAAGAGACTATTAAGAGATTATTCGTAGACGTGTAAAAACATTTGTAGTTCTTGATTATATTATCTTTAATAGCACAGCTTCCGATACACGAATTATGGCACTTCGCTCGATAGAATATAACTCGAAGTTTTAATCAAACTTTACCCCGTTACTTATTATGTGACACTATAAACAAAAAAAAACTTAACTTAAATAGTAATTTGACAGCTTTCGAATTTAGATATTGTAAGGCAACGTTTGTAAAATAAATAAAAATTGTCAAAAATCGATAAAATTGCCCTTGGCGCGTATGGTCTTTCCCGTTCTTTCTTACGAAATGTGACAGTGATAGATATTCATAGCGGCAAACCGATGGAACGGCCTTAAACTACAGCTCCCTCTCTGAGCCTACTGCGAAAACCAAAATTCGCAAGTTGCGGGGATTTTTCTCTTTTACTCCAATGAAGGCGTAATTAGAATAACAGAGAACTTGCGAACTTCGATTTTCCCAGTACCAGTAGGTACCCAGTCTTGTTTTCATGCAAGGGGTCGGTTTTTAATGTTTTTATTTAGTGTGGTACACAACTTACATATAATTCCATTAAAGATCGGTTATGAAAACTTGCCATATCAAGGTGTTCTAATTCACACCCCATATTCCATCATCAGGATTTAGAACCTAATCAAATTTATAATCGTAAAGGGACATTGAACGGTTAAATATGATAAATGACCTAGATATCAATTTTTAGGGTTCCGTACCCAAAGCGTAAAAACGGGACCCTATTACTACGACAATACCTATCTGTATGTCGGTATGTCATGTCAGTCATGTCACACGTCGTGTGTTTTAGTGCGACATACAATTGTAAAATGGAACTAAAAAAATTCCATACTAAATTTTTGCCATCCTCAATAATTTTCTTGTCGGACTATTACTAATTCTTCTGTGATAACAGGGAGTTTTATTTTTAATAGCGGTATCACTAAATGAGTGAAAGAACTCAACAAATCATTCGAATGAACGAATTTTCGGCTGGAGGGGCGAAACCGGTCGTCCACCTCGTCTCGTTCACATTCGAATCAATCTCGCTCGCTCGCTCGCGGGGAGCGCCGTGACTTTTTTATAGTCGCCGCAAACTCATCGACCGTTCCGATCGAGTCGCGGCAGTCGCGTTCCGAAACAAAGGATTCCCTTCAAAAACATGTAAATTGTGACACAAAGCACGCATATAATACAGTCTAGTGTCCCAACAGTCCTTAACAAGGAATTTTGGGGCTGTAAATCGTCTTCCCATCGTCGGAACGGGGCGCACGATATCGATATCGACCTAGTGCGCTAGTGTTTATGTTTAGTAAAGTGGGTATCTTTCGGTGTTTGTTTTGCAAACAGTGAGATAAAAGCATCACCAGTTAGTTGTTCGGTTATGTAGTGTTGTTGTGCCGAAGATGTCAGTGAGGATGTGGGTGTTGTTGGCGTTGGTGGCGCTGGCGGGTGCCGAGAAGCCCGCCGGGGAGTCTTTTCTGAGCGACATCAGCCGCACGCTGCGCTCGGAGATGGACAACGTGCTGAAACAGGCGGATGTCGTGTACTCCCGGCCTGACATCAACACGACGTACGTGGCCAGCGTGGAGTTCGACATGAGAGCCATGGGGCCGCTGTACAACCACACGGGGCTCGTCATCGACGTCATTGCCAACAAACAGGCCTACCCTGAAGGTAAGTTTTTCGACAGTCTGAAGTTTAGCAGACTTGCAGCTCAATGTCGGACACAAAGCAGCTTTGGAATTCCTTTATATGGACAATTCTTTATTTACATGAAATCATTAATATTGTGAATCATATTAAACATCTTATGAATGCCTGCATACATTCCAAATGAAATCATAATAAATCATGGGAAATCAGATTTGTAACACATTCCTTTTGCTATTCATAAGCTTTTATTTGAATAAATGTGATGATTACTGAAATAAGAATACTGAAAGGTGTGAATGTGAAATGTATCTTTTCTACTTTGTTGTATTCAAAATAAAATTATACTGGGTCGGTAAAATGCTCATTGCTAGTGATAGTGGATTATTTGCATAATTTGTGATTATGCGCAGTTGCACTTTGACTGCACTTCTTGGATGGCTGCATCTGGGCTAACTTTCACTCCTGCAACATCATATTGCAATAGTTATAAGACCTATTAGATAGATAGATAGATAGATAGATAATAGTTTATTCATCAAAACATGGTAATAGATACATTTAAAATATACATCATGTACACAATATCTATACTACTAACAAGTTCGACTAGTCAGGAAATTATTAAACTAAGGTGCATGCATGTCATAATTTGTAACATTTACATTTCATTAAGTTCATTTATCTTATAGTCTTTGACTGACACATAAAATTATTTTATTTTGGAATCAAGTAAATGATATGAAAATTATTTTGAGTGTTTCTTAGGAACAATTTTAATAACAAGTATTCATTTATTTACATTACCCAAAGAAACCAAATTAATTAAGCAATGGTAAAAAAAAATGATAAAAATTCATTGGGTAAATAAAGGCAGGTAGTGTGGAATACAGTACTTTATTATTTAGTTTTTCCATTTGGGATTTCACGGGCCTATAAATCCCGGTCTTTTGATAGACTTGCGTGGGGATATAGATCTAACACATAGAGGCCCTTTTGACACTTTAATGAAATGTAAGGGTTGCACCGAACGGATGCAGCTTTTGCCCCTGTCATGCGACTCACGCAGAGGCAGCACCCGCCAGGGTGTAAGGACTATTGAGAGTTGGTGGAATCTAGAATGTAGTGGGTTATTGGGTTTATTTTTGTGGATTCAGTCTTTGAATGTTTTAATGGCGGAGTTAAGTATGCATTTGTGACATTTTCAACCGAAAGGTACCACATTGTCTCTTGTGAATAAGGTTGATTTCAAATTGAAGCTATATGGGAAATAGCGCCTTATTGACAACCGACAATACCCTATTGATTGAAAATTGCACATTTGTTCAGTATAAGCTATGCTCGCGACGTCTACAGCTCAAAGAGCCATTAGTTATAATGCCTAGACTTTTTTGTCCAATTTACAGGAACATGTCTGAAGTCTAAAAACCTTATTCTTTTATAATAAACTTATATTACAAGTTGCACACTTTCATGAGACTGGTCCCAGGTGGGTTTCATTACCATACTTTTTTTACTAAATCTAATGATAAATTGTTTTATTTATTTACAAATAAATACTTAAATATATTCAGTCCTCTTTCCATCCTTTTCTTTTCAGCAGTTTAGTTTATACTTGTTTTTGCTTTTTTCTTCCAGTTTCCCTATTTGTCAACAATATAATTATGTAGTTTTGGTCACACATTTCCTGTGTAATCTGAATCATTGGTTTGGTTGTAGAACTTGAGGAAAATTACTGCAGAAATTGATTTTAATTATGCCAAGTACATAAAAAATAAATAATGGGCATGATTGGAAGGAAGAAAGATTTGGTTATTCTTTGAATTATTTTTGACCTAGCGTGAGCAAAGGTTTCGTATTTACCTTGGACAAAAATGCTTTCCTTTCGTATGAATGTCCACCTAAAGCCCCTAAAGGTCGTTTTCTCAACTGATTGTCGTGAAATAGGGTGAGAAAGATCTCAATTATAATAATTGTAAACAATTTATATATACAATTATTTTTTTATTTTGTCGAACCAGTTTTTCAAAATAGCGGAGCCTGTTCGCGAGTTCTACAATAAATAATTAATGGGCATGATTGGAAGGAAGAAAGATTTGGTTATTCTTTGAATTATTTTTGACCTAGCGTGAGCAAAGGTTTCGTATTCACCTTGGACAAAAATGCTTTCCTTTCGTATGAATGTCCACCTAAAGCCCCTAAAGGTCGCTTTTCTCAACTGATTGTCGTGAAATAGGGTGAGAAAGGTCTCAATTATAATAATTGAAAACAATTTATATATACAATTAATTTTTTGTTTGTCGAACCAGTTTTTCAAAATAGCGGAGCCTGTTCGCGAGTTCTACAGCTCACAGAGCCTCTAGGTAATTTATTATGGAATCTGTTTCATGAAATATAAAAATCGTAATCTTTTCGGGACCGCGTACAAAACGACAATGCAAAACGGTAGAAAAGTGTACAGAATAGCAGGGGGGACGGCGGATGTACGCAAATAGCGATCATCGCGACACCCATATTCTCATCACACATGCATTTAACCGTTCAACCGATGCAGAGTTATTACTTTCTGTGCTATAGGTATTTATGTATGCACGCTTTGACCATTGGTAGACCTTATGGAATTGAAATAGAGTTCATGGATTGTCGGTTATGTATATTAATGTATAGAGTGGGCCAATGATAAATGCATTTTAACGAAAGACGTCAATACTAAAAGAGATATTATCACTGGCCCTCACTGGGATCACGCGCCATGTTGCGGAATTTCACTGGAACTAATTTTTTCATACTATACTGAACTGTCACCCTATACATTGAGAATTGAGAATAACAGCGCCCTCTTGACAATGATCATATATTTCTGGTCAGGCTTTATATATAGGATGGGCCAGTGATAAATTCTCTTAATTATCCGATAAATATCGGATAATTATCCCAGGTATGGATGGTGCTATATTTATTTTCTTTGAATTCTTGAGTAAATTTTAAAATCTTGTCTTAGAATCTTCGTAAATTTTAGGTTATTATCAAATCGATAATTATCAGGCTAAAAATCACGATAATTATCGCGATAATTATCAAGATAACTATCATTGATAATTATCCTTTCGAACCCTGGTAAATACTGTATATTATTGTATTATGTCATTTCTTTATCATGCCTCAAGATTGTTAAACTTGTCTTACTTATCTATTTTATCTGGCAAAAGATAAAATGACACTGAATTTAGTTTCATTCCTACACAGTCGTTAGTTTCGTTACACGCCTATAGAGTACAGTCATTGATTTGTCTCATTTGTTAAATTAAGTTTCAATGTGTGGGAGGGTCACCGCGCCCCTGTTTATTATTATTAATTCTTTATTTCAGATAAATTTTATCTATAGAATTGTTAGTTTGGCTTATGACTACGTTAGTTACTTAACTTGTACTACATTATTTAATTATTTACAATTAACTTAACTAACTTAGCGGTTTCACTCACGTAATTTTAGTCACTCGCGCGACATGTTGCGACCGCTAAGTTAGTTAAGTTAATATGTCTCACGATAGTTTAAATTCGATTATTTACAATTAGTTCAATCCAAAATTTCAGGAAGGTACATGTAGAATCCACCCTGTCTGCTATGACCTTGAGTATACTGTTGTGGACTGTAGTGTGAGTGTGTTGTGTGTTTAGAGCAATTTTATGGGTTCTGTCTGCGATCATTGTTAGTGTAAGGCCTGAGTAGACGCTCGAAGCGGAGCGTTCGGCGGAGCGTGCAGCGTGGCGTACGGCTCACGTGTGATTTGAGCAGCGTGCACTAAGGCCGCTCCTATACATTTGCATTTGTTTATGTTTAACATGCACGCCGCACGCCCCGCCCCGCTGCACGCTCTCAACTCGAGCGTCCACTCAGGCCTTACACTTAGCTTTCAACGCATTTGAATTAGTAGATTATCAGTGATAGATTATATTTACGATGGTAGACGATCTTGAACAGGTCACAGAGAACCGCTAGAGTTGGGCAAGGCGGGTATAAAGGTGCAGTTCCGAGCCAAGCGACACTGACGCCACTAACGCCGCGTTAGTATCGCCGCGACACAGCGACAGTAACAGTACAAGGTTCTATATAAATACATGACGGAGTGTACGAACGAACACGGCGATGTTCGTGTTCGTGTTCGTTCGGTGTTCGTAGTTTCGTACACGCCGTCATGTATTTATATAGAACTTTGTGGTCGCTCTGTCGCGGCGATACTAACGCGGCGTTAGTGGCGTCAGTGTCGCTTGTCTCGGAACTGCACCTTTAGAGATCCGAGAGTCAAAAGGTTCAAGATGCCAAATTACCCTAAAACCTGGACGTAAATTGGTCAAATTCACGGAGGTTAAGTATTAGAATCCGCTGTTGTATAATAAAATGGCATTGTGTTGGTCCGTAGTTGCTGTTGTGTACAGTCAGCTGCAGATATAACTGAGCCTCCCTGCACATAAATTTGTTTCTACCTATACGTTTCGATTTAAAGGTAATGCACTTCTAACTTATTTTGTAAGTAACCAGTTGGCGGCTACGAGAACAAAAGCAGATAATAGTATTGTAATAATACAATGCCATTGTTAGTACAGTTGCATTAGCTCAGTTGATATGATTCGATCTATACTAAAGGTTAGAAAGTATACATTTATCAAGTCGCCGTAACATCGAAGTAATCGTGTATCTACGTAGTACGTAGTTTGACTCATGCTATTTTCATTACCCAGACTGATTACATTATCTCTCACTTCCTTTCGACTATGGCTTTAATTGTTTACCTACAAATTACGTTTTAGTAAAGCCAAAGTGGTGTTTATATTATCCATACTAATATTATAAATGTGAAAGTTTGTCTGTCCGTCTTTCTGTTTGTGTGTTACCTCTTCACGCTTAAACCGCTGAACCGACTTAGTTGGAATTTGGTCTAGACATAGTTTGAGTCACGGGGAAGGACATAGGGTAGTTTTTATCTCAGAAGTCATCCTTTAAGGAGGTGAAAAGGGGGGGTAAAAGTTTGTGTGGAGAATCGATAAAAAGCAGATCGGATAAAATTAAGCTACCCAAATTATTAACTCCACGCAGACGAAGTCGCAGGCAAAAGCTAGTAATATTATAAATGCGAAAGTGTGTCTGTCTGTCTGTCTGTCACCTCTTCACGCTTAAAGCGCTGAACCGATTTAGTTGAAATTTGGTATAGATATAATTTGAGTCCCGGGGAAGGACATGGGTAGTTTTTATCCCAAAAGTCATCCTATGTATGGGGAATCGATAAAAAGCAGATTGGATAAAAAATAAGCTACCGAAATTATTAACTCCACGCAGACTAAGTCGCGGGCAAAAGCTAGTTATACAATAACACGACAAACACGTTCCTATTTCACGTTTCTTATTGGTAGATGTCCTAAAAGTTCTGACATCAATTCATTTAACCTAACCTAACGACGGGTCTATGATTATTCTGAGGGTCTATGGAAAAGGGCTCATTTGAGCGGTCTATTATACCCTCCTAAATTCCGATATACTTTTAAAATGACAATATAAAATCGATTGGAATTGTTCCAAATTCAAAATTGCAAAAATGACTCAGGGACTGGGGACATTCTTCTCGTTGTCAGCAGACAGGCTTCTATTTTCAAAGGTGAACGTTGCAACAGGCGCGTACGCACGGGAGCCGGGCGCAGACGCAGCGCAGGGCGCATGTCGCGGCCGACGACCCGTATGCTATCGCGAACTTAGGGCTGCCACTGCATCTAAATATCATGTATTAAAAGATCGATTCAATTTGCCGCGGATTTTAAATGAGAATTTTGACAGTTCAGTGCAAAATCTCCCGCCTGCACTTATGAATTCACCTATACAGTATATTTTTATGATTTCGAGAAATAGGTAGAATAGAGTAAAATACTTCCGAATCGGGATAAAAGCTCATAAATTTTATTGCCAATAAATACTAACTACGAAATACTTACTAACTTCACATGTTACAGGTTACAGTTGATTGTAAATAAATACATCTATGAAAACCTTATCTGCTTATGACTAAGCAGAACCAATTCCAATTATAAAATCATATCGACTAGGTAATTATTGATAAGTTATCCCGACTCGACTACATGGCGTTATCAACAATTATCGAACTTGATCAACTTGATACCAAGATCGATAAGATCCAGTGTTATTTAGGCTATTAATGATTGTATGTTTTGTTGTGCCGCGGTTGTTATTTACTGTCTGATTACGCACACTATAAGTTTTATTAATCTTTATGAATCAGTCCACCTACCCACCAACCCTCTGGGTACTGTACTGTACTGTCCGGGCGCGAATTCCGTGCTAAACCAAATAAAATAAATATTTAAGTGGGGAGCCCCACGTACAACAAACGTGATTTTTCCCGTTTTTTGCGTAATGGTACCTAATTCGCGAGCCCGACTCGCATTTGGCCGGTTATTAGGATTCCGTACCCAAAGGGTAAAAACGGGACCCCATTACTAAGACTCTGCTGTCCGTATGTCTGTCAGCAGGCTGTATCTCATTAACCGTGATAGCTAGACAGTTGAAATTTTCACAGATGATGTATTTCTGTTGCCGCTACAACAACAAATACTAAAAAGTACGGAACCGTCTGTGGGCGAGTCCGACTCGCACTTGTCCGGTTTTATACATTGAGTACTTAGGTACTCGGGGTGTACACTATTTCACTGCTTTTCCTCTTTATACTATAAAATTAAAACGTAAAAGCCGGCTCAGTTGGAAAATATAAATCCGATTCTCGCCGGCTTGCCTAATATATTATAATATCTCTCAAAATAACTCCGCCTTTGACACGCAATTGATGGTTATCGTGTATTGAACACAAAGAAAGTGTCTCACGAAAAACATATACGAATCTTTAAAAACACGATTGTGCGAACCCTCGCACACAATGGCAGCTCTTTTTCCTCATTGGCCGCATGCAGTCGCTCTATTTTTTATTGTTTGCAGACATCAGCCCTTATAAGGCCGCTTGATTCATATGCCCGCCAGCAGGTTACTTTCTGAACCCCCATCATCATTATTATTTTACAACCCGATATAAAAAGGCAGTTTTAATTTTCTGCGCTCAAATAATTTCTGTGTAATACTAATAAAGATTTTATGGGTATTTAACGGCAGCGATAGATGTCGAAACGCTGAAATGGAGCGAGTTGGTTTTGCAATCGAAACTGTAAATCGCTTGGCGCTTGGTGCGAGAGTTTGCGTGACCTGCAACGGTTTAATGGACTATTCCAAGCTGTAGGGCTTTGCACGCACAGACGTGTAATGTCGCACTGTTTGGAGAGTAATTGTGCGCTATGTTCCTTACTGAGGTGACCCCGTGAAAGAGCGGTTGGTTAAAAAGGTTTTTATATAAAAAAATAGTTCAAATTGATCACGACTCACGATTGGAAGGCAAATCTGCTTTGGTAGCAAAAAAATAATGACGAAATAATGATAGAATCGCCTCAAACATTATTCCTACCGATGTTACTACATCTATTTACGATTCTAACTACCGTCATTTCTTATAGAATATGCCTTTACTTGGTCGCGAAACCGTTCGGCTGTTCTAAGTTTGATTGCACTGTCTGAGAGTCTAAGAGGCATGCTGATCTATGTTCGTTGTTGAAGTGATTCCGTACTAAATCGGGTTGTGAATGTTGTGATTGTGAAACTGGCTTTTGCCACCGGTTTGTCAGTTTGAAACTTTTATTGCACTGGTAAAAAAATGGTGACCGATGCGTTTTTATAGAGAAAAATTAAACAACATATTAAATGCTAATCGAGATCTTATCGTAATTTTATACAATTCCTTTATTACATATTTCCATTTTCACGTTTGTAGTTGAATTGAATACTAGAATAGTCAAGAAACAGTAAACTTAGACTATAATCTAGTGTCCAGGATAAGTTTATGCGTAATAAAACGCAGACTGACAGTCTTCTCTAAGATCGATCTAATCGTCTAACTGTGCATCAGCTGTGTAACGGTTTACCCGATCTTGAATCTCGGGTTGCACCACGTTACACCTTTAAAGGACACCCAACGGCCTCTACTAAGTAGGGGTACTTTAATACCCGTCGGCTCCAAAACACGGAAAGTTCGCAGAAACCATGGTCCGCCGAACAATCTCATTGATAGAGTGGTGCCTTGGATAACGACCAGCGCATTGCCGACAACTCAGGCTTAGTGGTATTCATGTTTGGCTTTAAGTGTTATAATGCCTTATTTTACTGCAATAGTGCCAAAGCATGTATGATTTATACCGCATGACTATAATTACATCGCTATCGCTTCTATTGTTTAGTTCCGCTCTTTGCACGTGTGGTTTACATACTGCAACAGAGACTTACGGCCTATCGGCTGAGACATTTATATATCTCGTCACGGCGATTTAGTAGCGAAGCATGCATATCAATAGTTTTCAATGTAGCTAGTGCCAGAATATTAGTCCACTTGATGAAAAATGCGACAAAAACAAGCAATGCGATGTACAAGTTTTGCTTCTCCTATACGTCTCCCAGTTAGCTAAGTAAAAGCTCGTTGGTCTGGTATACACTTAAGAGATGACTTTTCATGTGGACATACGGGTTCTTGGCTTTTTAGTGAGCGTTTGCTGACATATTTAATGCTCTCAATGATTCTTGAAGATCTTCAAAGTCTTCCTAACAGAACGAGAGATTTGACATATCAAGTAGGTATCCAGAAAGTTGGAAGTAAGCGAAAGTTTCCTAATTTGACAACTTCTCGTTTTATAGATACATACTCATTATACTTATAGTAGCAAGTAGCAACACTTTTATATCTTGTTAGAAAGTTTATACGTCCTGGTAATAAACGGCTCGTTAAACTGCTGCGAGGCACATTTCTGTCCTACTAGCAAAAAGCTTTTATAAAACATAGTTTTATGGATACATACATCTTCTTTCCTTTGGACATTATTCATGTTACTCCCAACTGTTCCAAATATAGCTCATACCGAAAAGACTTATGTCAAATGCTATTCGCAATAGTCTTCGTCTCGTTGTTTTTGCAAGGAAAAAAGGGATAAATTGAAAAGTGTTCGCGAACAGCAGCTGAACGCCTCCTGCCGAGTGCCGACAGAAACTAACACGCATAATTGATCATAGGTGAACCTTATGTCTAAGCAATAAGGTTTATGTACAGTGTGGACGAAAAAAATTATAGGAACCTAGTATTTACGAGCGAGGATGATTGCGGAAATAGCGGTGGCCGTTAACTTGACTTCAAAGCGGCGTCCTGGAGTTTAGTTTTATTACAATTACCGTTTATTAGCTTTTAAGTAGGCACGCTTAGTTTTATTGCCGTTGTCGAAATACTTCGTCATTTACTGAAGGCGGCGTCAGTATTACACAGTAAAGTATTACATCGGCAGAAACGCAAATGGTCAGACGTGGCTACTGCCTATAGATATGTAGTTTATATAAAATTCGATCTTAAGGCCAGTTCTATCCAACGGAAATCATCGCATAAATTATTTTAATAATTCCTGTGCTTTTATTACGAATTCTTAGTTACTTGCAAATATCTGGACAGATGTGTGATGTTCTAGCCTCTGTTCTAAAACTAACCTTGAAAACACAATAACTCGTTATTAAAACACTAAACCTTGCGAAAGTTTCCCACGAACGTCGCTCTTATAGCTCTAAACTACAACGCAGTAAATGTATCATATCAACACGTACCTACAGCTCTACCTTTCTCAATTACCCTCCACGTTCACATGGGAGTATTCATAACACAGTGCTGTACTAACAGGAACATGTTAATTATCCGTAGGTGGACCTTATGTCTAAGTAATAAGGTATACAAGTCGTCAGTTAACTGTGTGAACGATTGTAGCCAATGCTCCCAGTGCTCCCACCCGTCAAGGAAACTGTATTATTTCCATAATTTTCTTTTAATTACACTTCGATTATGTATGTATGAATGTATATTCATGTATTTTATTGTAAACAAACCCTTGTGAATAAAATATACCTACTGTTTTTCGCTTTTTATTCACTTTTACAACAAGGTCCTCCATCATTAAGTGTATGAAAGCTTTTAAAGCAAAGCTAGTTGAAAACTTAGTGTCTTCTTCATTATATTATTACTAGCAACGGCCAATGGAGCACTTTCAAGGATCCCGACGAACTTTATCATGCAAATTGATGCTGCCATTCTGAATTTCCATAAATCCGCGCTTGAGATTTGCATCATAAGCGCATCGCTCACTTGATGAGTCATGGAATTTAAAAAAGACCAACCTACGCCGGTTAAGTGTGCCAGGGCACACGCCCGAACCTCTTTCACTTCACGCTTAGCTACACATGTTCTATGACTTCTATGCCTTTTGCGATGTATATTTGAGCTATCTTCAAGTCATACAGACATTGTAAAGAAGCGAGGGTACTCAAACATATCTGAATATGCAAGTCCGCTAAGGGCTTTTATATTTTTCCTCATAGATACTGTTACTATCTATTAACTGAATTAAGTCATTGAGACACTTCAAAAGAATCATTCTAATACGTTCCAAGTCTTGTAATAGCGATTGTATGTTTTCCGTATATTAAACGTGTTAATTTAGTACCGCTAAGGCAATTGAGATTCCAATCTAGAGTGTTGCAATGCAACGTCACGCCGAAACAACGGTCCAGTCGCAGCAAGATAGACCCCTTTGTGCGTTTCATTGCACTGCATACTTGTCTGGTCATGAACGATGACGCAACGTGACGTTGACGTCGATATTTAAGGTCATTTGTCATTTTTGAAAGGTAGCTGTTTTTGATTAGTTTGGCCGGTAGAACAGCTAGATATTATTAGATTGCAGTTTAGATGACCCACGAAAGAAATGCATAAAGAAAGATAGGATTACAGATAGACAAAGTACTTCGTTTATACTTTCTACACTCAGGGTACTCACAAGCTCCCTGTATGTGGATATGAATGGCGAGAAAGAACAAATATTATACCTACAATTACAACAGAATTTGTATCGTCAATTATTTTAAATAGTGAACGTTATGATTGAATTGAAAGTTATGATATTCCATTCTCGACTTGTTTTGCCTGTCCATTCAGGCAATCAACGGACGTCACTTGCTTAGAACTAATTATCCACTTTCTACTTTCCACGTTCGAAAATTCAAATTCGCATCCATCAATGACGGTTAGTTAAGCCTGGAAAACTTCGGACTTTGGACAAATGACAAAGCGCTTTAATTACACAGAGCCTCTCCAAAACCAAGGTTTACTCGTAATTAGTTGGCCAATCATATTTTAGCAAGGATTGCTAGGTTTGCGTTATTTATTTCACCAGTACCCGTACCATGAGTCACTGATAGTGTCAACACTGACATATACGCCAACGTCTACGTAATTTACTTTCTATACATCTCGCTCGCAATAATATGTCAGTACGCACTAGCGTTTATGTCAGTGCCAAACTGTCGGTAGCCACAAAGGTTTGAGCCCTCACTGCTTTAGCTCGTTTTATCCTTTCAGCTCATACAATAATATGCATGAAATCAGTTGCACAAGATTCAGCAGTTACACAATCCTGTCCTTAAGCCGCGCAATATTTGTGAGATGTCCTGTTATTTATTCCGCTCTCCGTGGCAGCGTGTAGTGTACCCAATCAGCGTTGCTTTCGCTTCGACCCCGGCACGTACTTACAAAAAGATCAACCCGATATTAAAATACTTCTCGCTTTCACTTCCTCCTGAAGCAGGGAACAAACTCTCACTACATTTGTCTAGAAATTTAGATTCAACTAAGCTTGTGTGAAATACTTGACAAGTATTAATACTAACACTACCGACACAATCCCTTATGATTCTGACTGTGTTTTTCGGCAGGTTAACAAACTCCTTAGTGAAGTCCTGGACTCCCTTTGGTAACTTGAACAACTATTGTTCAACACTGATTTGAACTTTCACGATTAAGATTTTATTTTATTTTACGCGATTAAGTCCCGTCGTTGTGAATAATAACCATTGTTCACTTGGAAACAGCAAGCAAATGTTTCTAAGAAAACATAATAATAACCCAACACATTAAGGTGAACCTTCACATTATTCTTAAATGATATTGACATATTGCGTGATTTGTGCATCATCATTGACCGAGTCACCGTGTACGTCAGCAGATCGTGCATTACTATACCCGCTGACGGAGTCAACAGCCGGCTAATTCAGGCCAGTGGGTGTTCAACTGTTCAGGCTTCGTGCCAAGGCTGTATGAGAGCGGCGCCTATTGTGATCTCGAGTTATTTTCGTGATTTGCACATTGTTGGTTGATATAGCAAAATATTTAGTGTAATACCATTTTTTCACTTGTGAATTAGTAGTTTATGAACATATCTACATATTCTACACGAGTGTAAGCATCAAACAAACAAGGTTAAGCTCGAGTGAGAGGTGATATGGTCTCTTTTGTGTCATTCCGTTTTTTACGCGTTCACAAAAACGCGTTGACATTGAAAATTAGGAAAGTTATTATTGTTCGTTTTGCTGTGTTCCCACCTGCTCTGTATATTTTCTAACCACAAAACCGGATCTTAACTTACGAAATACGTTTAAATTAAATAAGCCTTTTATTTTTCTCATTTTTGTACATGCATAACATTTTTTTCATTTACATGCAACAAACAAATAAATATCAATTTACAGTGACATTATTATTAATTATTTATTTGAATTTATAACTTTTATAATACTTAATTTAATTGTGACAAAACATTTAATTATTTATTTACTTATATTATTATTATTAATTAATGCACTGAAAATAATTTATATTTTTTCCAAATGAGAACCCCTCTGTAGGGTAAAGGCCTCCTCCAATTTTGCCCATTGTTTCCTGTCCTTTGCTTTTGTTTGCCATTTTTCTCCCGCTAATGTCATCGACCCACCTTCTTAATGGTTTTCCCCGTTTTCTTTTTCCTTTGGGTCCTTTCCATGCTACGGCACGGCTCTACGTTTACCACAATTTTATTATTTATACGACGTATAACTGTTTAAAATTATCACTCTTGCCTGCTTGCTTTAATCAACATTAATGTAATCACAATCAATAATTACATCCATGATTTACCTTGCATTTAATGACTTTAGTAGCTTTACGATACTATCTTTACGATTAAAACCTTCTTGGTATCCAGCCGTCTTCAATATGTATGTGGGCGGTCGGCCTATAATACGAATGAAATAACCACAGTGTTCCTGATTGTAACTAAAAGCCTCTAAGGGAAATTAATCCGTATCGCCGTGTATTTTAAGGTTTGATTGTCGTTAAAGGATGTTTGGAAGTGTCTTTTGTCACGCCAGTACAGTAGACAGAGCAAATTGCATCCGTCCGAGTTCAAACAAGCTACAGCGGATATCAATTAACACAAGTGACCGAAATACTCTACGGCTTTCTAGAGGTTTTCTACGCGTATCATGCAATTAGGGAATTTAGATCGTGCTGGTTGATTAAGAAACTTTTTTTCTAGAAAATTAGGTTGTGTTAGTATAATCTTAAGAATGTTTGATCTTCACTCGAAGGAAAAGTTTTAATGCACCTGTCATCCTATAGAGAACTATAAAACAATCCATAAGTACAGTTAGAATGTTTTAGATGCTGATGGTGATTGGTAAAACTTTAATAGCTGTCAATAGCGTAGAATTTATAATGGACATATATGAAACAAAATGCGGGAAAGGGTAAGACTTACAAGACAGTGTTGATAACGCTCTTCCTAAAATTAACTAAGCAACGACGATCATCCTAACGTGTTGTTTATAGTTCCCTCATGTTTTGATTCCAAACCAGGTTACTCCTTCACATGGCTATGTTTGGACACCTGGCTCCGGTTATGAGGCGTTAATTAACTGCCCAAACTGTCTATTATCATGCATGTATCCTCGCCACAATGATGGTAAGTTCGCTTTATATAGAAAGGCAAATAGATGAACCAACGAAGTGGTTGGCCGTAACGTAAGTCCTCTGGTTGAGCAGTTACCTACTTATTTGACAATTGTGCTACTGCAACATTATTGAATATATAGTCGTGAATGTTTTACTTAAAACGTAGCTAAAAAGGAATAGGTGTGATGGTGCAATGTGCAACTATATCGATTCTTGCAATAACTTCAAGCTTTTAATGAACCGTTCACGTCTTGAAGTTCAATCCGAGAGGATGCAGTCTGTTAATGGCAGTAATTTAAATTCCGCAGGCAACTGAGCGACATGCGATAACTGATATTATGTCCCTTGTTGATTATTTATTTTATGCCCATTAAGATTTCTCTATGGCTTTTCAAACAGTCCCTGTTGAGCAAATAAACATCTGATTATTTGTTACTAATCGTTTCATGGTTTAACGATGTAATTAAAGATTATTTCCATTTTATGATCATAGTAAATATTCAGTATCTTCGTAGACTAAGTTCAGTCGTAAATATTGACGACAAGTATTAATGGTTATGAGATAATATTTCTCTTATTTTGAAGAATTTGTCACATACGCCTGCTTCATGTACTTCCTTTGCATAACCCTTGCAAAATCTTGTAATACAAGCGGAACTCTATTTTTAGCTCCTTTTATTAGAAAGTCTTTCTGTTATTTCAAAAATTACAAAACTTTCACAAAACGGACCATGTCTGACAGATGTCTGCGACTCGGCAGTTTAAACAAATAATAATGTATACTGTGTACGCATTGTTTCCACAATAAAGTAGTAGCCAGCTAGTGAGCAACGTAGGTTAGAGAGGTCGTCGGCCGTCTTATCACTTCCGGCCCGCCATCTGCCGTAAATTCAGTTCTCATCTTGGCTTCAATTGCGCTATGAAACCGACCGTCACGTGCGTGGACACAAACTGACCTTTTGTCAATCTTATTGCAATGAAAGAAGGTTTTCAAATGGTCACTTCACAGATCGCACAATCGTTGATATAGATTACTCCATTTGGAAACCGTAATGCAACGACATAAGACTTATGTTCAGTTAAGTGTGGCTGTTAGAGTGTTAGTGTCACAGGATGTCGTCGATTCAGTAGCCTACACGTAAGTACATGGGATGGGCTGAAGATTTTCGATAGCGTTGGATGTCCTGTGCTTCTGTGGATGAGTAAGAAATACCTTTTGCATATCGGTATCGGTACCGTTCAGTTTCCGACTAAGAAGAGCATTTCGGATAGGTATTATCAGGTTCCGCTTGCCTGCTTCTTCACCACTGTACGGTTCTGGGTATTCGCTGTGTATCGAATATCTACGCAAAGGCTCGTTTGCACCGTGAACAGCCTCTGACCTCTTGCTTGACTAAAGAGTCAGCGAGCCTCATGTTTTTACGCTGTGATTGTCAAAAACAAATAGCATCGCGGTAAGTGGCGGATGTTTGCGACCCGCAGGCCGCAGCCGCTTTATCGTTGTGTGTTCACCTTCACATTGACGGTGATTACCGGCTGTTCCGTTGCCCAACCGTTGTTTTATCAAACACCACAAAAAATAATGAGAAATTTAATTAAACGGAAAAACTACTTGTTGTGTATAATCGCGGTCAAATAAGTTACGCGCTCTCTTCTCTAAAAGAAACATTTGGCCCATGTTTTCTTCAGACCGTCCAACGCGCTTAGGCAACTTGATATGTGCCACTGCACCTTGTTACAGTGATATTATATGAAGATCCTTAACAGTAATTCATATAGATTGTCACTGTGACAAAGTGGCTCAGAAATCAAATTGAAATGAAATGAAAACATTTATTACACGACTGCCCAAAAAAGGAGTGTGTGTTGTTTTTATTTTTTGCTTGCTGCAGTACGCTGCATTCGGAAGCTTGTCGCTGCGTCTGTGCGTCGTCTATTTACAGAAGTTTTTTCACGCGTCCCTAATGTTGAACACCTGTGATAATACTAAAAACTGAACAATTGAACAGTCAGTGCCGAAGGGCACGGTGCGCGCCGTGCGGGGCGAGCGTGAACTCCTCAATGGATGTTAATTGCTGTACTGATTGATAGTAGCCAGTTTCATTGTCTCGTTACATCGATAATATCTGCTCGTTTGTTATTTTTAGCGAAGCAAGTGCTTCTTTATGAATACGGTACGGTGTACTTTACGTTGTTATTATCAAGACATTACAGCAGAGTGATAAAAATACGCTACCGGTTGAGTTGTTACAAAATGAAATATTGCTTACGCGTTCAAATTTCACCTAATTTACCTAAAACTCTTGAATTCCGCTGAAATTTGAGGAAATTTCACAAAGTATACCAGGCCTCCATAGGCGAACAGCTGTTGTCAAGGATCGCTGCGCTTGAGCGTCGCGATAAGATACGCCGCCGTAGTTAGCACAGATGCGCGCGACGTCACGATAAGGCCGCCCCCGCGCGTCCCCGCCCTGCCACGCCATCGCTGATAACAATAACTGTTCGCGACTCATGCTCGCCTAGTACTTTTTCAGGAGATGCGTAAAGGAAAGCGTTTTTCAGTGCGGCGTCATCGTGGTAAAAACCGCGTTGAAACGTCACAGACCGCTGTAAAACTGTACATCGCTTGACCTATTTTACAGATGTTGTAAGATTTTTAATCGATGTTGTGGTTATGAGCTCTCGTTTCACATTTCCTCATTTTCCGTTGCGTAATTTTATATATCTTCATATTTTCAGAGCTTCAGCGTCGATCTCATGAATTGTTGCGTTCGCAACCAGCACGAGTGCTCATTAGTGTTGACACATATTGTCCCCACACAGAGTTTAATGAACCATATGGGTACAGCTGCATTCGAGCAAAAAACCCCTGTATGGAGAGCTTTATGCTGAGAGTCGAGTGCTGACCCAATTGCATTTCGTTAGAGCGGGTCAGTGGGTACACAGCGTTTGCTCGTGTAAATTTCTGTCGTCTCTTTTAGTTACCATGGCTTGCCAAGTTTGCTTAAATAAGAATTTCTTAACTTCCCGTATTCTTAGGCCTACTTTCAAAACTTACTGATATCTACATTCAACTCGCGTAGAAATAAATGTAGAGATAAATAATGTTTACATTATGTACTTGGTAACCTCATCTGAAGACTTATCAGTTTTGACGTTTCCCGTCGTAAAACTTACTATTATGAAATAAGTAAGCGCGAACATAGTTTGATTTGTACATGAAACGAACATTAAAAAAAAAAATTGTAATCGAGGTATAGTTGGTCAAGCAAATGTTGTCAGTAGAAAAAGGCGCGAAATTCAAATTTTCTATGGGACGATATCCCTTCGCGCCTATTACATTTTTTTTAATTTGCCGCCTTTTTCTACTGACAAGATTTGTTTGGCCAACTACAGTAAAACCGCCATATCATCCATATCTAATAATTGTGTCGTTTTCAACCAAAAGGTACCACATTGTCGCTTGTCGATAAGGTTAACTTACAAGGCTTACTGACAAGCGACAATAAGTACCCTTTTGGTTGAAAATGGCACAATTTATGGTATGCCGCGAAAGTTATTATGATGTAGCATACTGTGTCATGTAGCATGCCGCCGCCGTGCCGTGTGTGCGTCAAGTCCTCAAAAAGGCCCGGTTTCAATTTAGGTCGCACCTGCAGTCATAGATGTTATCGTTTACTTCTGGTGTTATTATGCCTTACTTGCTGATAAAAGTCGAATTGAATTCCACCGGTGTTTGCACAGTTTGCATAATTCACAACAACTGCGACTGTGTACGACTTATCGAACAAAGGACGCACAAATCACACCAAAATCGATAACGCCTTAAATTCATATTATGTGGTTACCAACTTACCACTTCTACAGCGAATGGTCTTGGCACACAATGTTGCGTAGCGTCAGCGGTTAGGCAGCGCGCTACGGATCAGGTTTACGACTCTATGACGATCAGTCTCCAACTCTACACATGTAAGGGACATTTACGACAAAAAAACCTGGTAGCCACTTAAAAACACGGTACTATCCAGCAAAAAAGTTCACTACGACGTTGTAAGTTGTAACTGCTCGATGTCGATACACTTGTTCGATTTGGTGCTGTTCGCGTATCTTGGGCTTGTAAGGAATCTCTAGATTTACGAGTATATGCCTTGATTGAAGCACAAAACCATCAGTGGCCGGTCCCATTCCGCTGAATGACATTGTTTTTCGCTCAAACCAATAAACTTGCAGTGATTGGTCATGCCTTGCTTGATCTATGATCCGTAGTCTAATCAATCTTAGTTCATTGGTACTGTTGGCTTAACCCGCGAACCCCAAGGGCCTGCAATCTGGGTCGCACCTGCATTGCGACGCCCGACTCCCGACCCGCTTGCTATCGGTGCATTGCGTGCATTTTTCGGGAATATGAATAGGGTAACATAACTGACCTAGATTTATAGTCGGTAAACAGCATTGTCATTTGGCGGGGAATTTGCAGTAATTGTTTATATAGGTCATTTATAAGCTTATCTTGATTTTTGTTTTTCCTGTTCCTGACAGTCATGGATGGTATAGAAAGGATGCCAATCTCTTATGGCAGAATTGTTGCAAAAGTGACCGCTTTCAGCTTTAAATAATAGTTCCTAATCTCTCCGGTGGCGCTAGTTAGGCTCTGGGACATGACTATAACATGAACCATATAAGGCAACAAATAACCCGACCAAATTACGTAGGTTGTTTTTGGTAGTATTTCGGTGTACGGTGGCGCCGCCTAATTACTGTTTTTTGATGGACACTTTTCATACATAGAGATTTGGATCCTTTATATAGTCTCCATGCTGACAGTGCTTTGCTCGTATCGTATTGACATTAAAGTTATTCATAAGTAGACGTCACGTTTTTTATTTAAGTTTAATTAATTAGTCCAAATGGTATACTTTAAATTTCATATGTGCCCGACTTCATTTAAATTTCATATGTGCCAGACTTCAGGAAGGTGGAGAAATGTCTTCGAGTTACATTTTTTATGTTATTAGGGTAAATCAATAAAAAAAGCTCAGAAAAATGTATATTAATTTCTTTATTGCAGATTCTTCTACGCAGGCCGTAGTGAAATTTTCTCGAAATGTCTCTATTGGCGCTAGCTAAAGGAAAACTTTTTATCGTATACACAATAGCAAAGTTTGTCCCCGAAACTGAATGCCTAACGGTCCTAAAGATGCGTAACGTCTAACAACTAACAATGACGTCAATGACAGTTAAACTATTCACCCGGAGGGGACTGAGGTCGAATCAATTGCAACCGGCACCAGCACAAACCCATTCTATTTATGGCAGGGAGAGACGTTACATGCAAAATTGTCATCGGTGGGCTGGTGGTCCTATATAACAACATGTTATGATGATTTATTATCCTACTAATATTATAAGTGTGGCGGTTTGTATATTTCGTACGTTTGGATGTTTTCCTCGACCACGCAAAAACGACTGAACGGATTTCGATGGCGATTTCGCACACTTTACGTAATATAACTTTATACCTGAAAAAGGATATAGGATATTTTTTATGCCGGAATTTATCAACTATAAGCGTACCTCTTAATGAGGGGAGAATTAAAGGAGTGGAGGGCAGTATACCGACAAATTTATTGATTGCAATGGTAATTTTTTATGCGAATACAGAATGTGTTTGTACCAATATTATTATTGCATGACAATCGTAAAAGCGGTTCATACGGCGTTCTTCAATGCTATTTGATTCTGAATATTGCTTTAGCACTTATCAGATGAATCGTTACTAAGCACATCCCATGATATGTTGTTTTATTCTTACCATCAATCTGGATATAACATGTCAGGCGCCGTTACTCACGTTAACGATATATTTATTCATAATGCCAACTCATCTTTTTGTGTCGTCGCTGCGTAGTCACCGTTGACAATGTTGATCGTTCCAATACCTTATCGCTCTCACTTTACATATTAAGACCGTTGTCTTATTGGAACAGTAATTTTTTTACAGATTTGTCATCGTCACCGATCAGTTTCTGATATCGACTTTAAGTCGAACTATCTCCATTGTTGTTAACTTCTGTTTGAAAGTTCTGACAAAATTCTTGGCATGCCGTGGCCAAATCTAAACCTTTGAAATCTAATTAATCTGCACGGCATTCTAACTTATTAAACTAACTAGATACTTAATCTTTATAGGTATTTGTCCAAAATTCCTGACATTTTTGTATTCTGTTCGCAGTCCTGACAAATGACCGACATTCCTGACTTAAGTAAAACGGCGAATGAGATGAACTCTGAAAGAACGACATCACTAAAACAAAGTAAAAAAATAGTATGGTCACATTTTAAAACAGTTTTATTTATTTCTATAGTGTCTATAATTACTCGACCATGGGTTGTGCGACTTGTGCGTGTAGCCGTTCTGTGCGGTTCAAGGACTATCCTATGCAAAGTGTGAATGTGATGCGAGAATTGAATTGAATAATGTTAATTTTGTACATAATACTACAATGTTTTTTTAGAATGATTAAACCAATTCATACATTGTGTCAACGTTAATCTCTAGACATTTGGCATTACGATTAGCTTTTGAAGCAGATTGTAACTAGTTGGACTTATGCAACTCGCTATTCAAGTCGTACCTACGATTAAATTGCAGTTGCAGTAAATATAAGAGTTAATTTATGCTATAAAGAACACTGCAGTGTGTTGTGAATCTGAAGCTAGCTTAGATAGATAGCTTAAACTATATGTTAGACAGATGATTCTCAGTCTAACCACAAATCTCTAGAGATGTATCGTGACGAGTGGCTTCTTATGCTGTATTTGAACCGTCCCCATTGTGGTGCAACTGATGCAAGCGATGCGGACGCAGGCGCGCCCGATTGACGAATCATCAGGAACATGAAAAATAACACTACAACTTCGCCAGTGTAAAGTCTGACCTCCTGTTACATGAAGTTTATACAGATCCAAGGGTTAAATTGTGCTAGGAAAATCTGTTTGGTTTCCGCAGATGCGCTCCGCTGGTTCCCTGTGTTTCCATTTCCACACCGCTCCAGAATGTCTCATTGTGCGCTTGTCAAATGTAGGTCGAATCGATGGGGATTTAGCGGTATTCTCGGCGTTATTAGGATTGTTGATGTGTTGTTGTTTCCTATGTCCTATTTAATTAATTAAAAAATTATTCTTGCTATAAGCTCGTGATCGGTAAGCTCCAGAATTATCTTGCTTAGCTTAAAATTTACCATGTAAAATGTTATTGAAAAAATAAGTAAATGGAACCGTGTAGGTGGTTTTGCGTTGCTAGTTGGTCTTTTGATTAGTTTTTTTAGGTATTGTTACGTGTGGAATCAATTGGAAACATATGCATTGGTCAAACACATTTTAGTGACAATAGTGACTTTATAAGTTTGTCTTCGCTGAAACAGGATATCTCAGCTGACACGTCAGACATAATTACATTAATGACGGTTTAATTAGGATCTGTGGGTTACAACATCTCGCCGTTGTCGGCACGTGCAATCTCTTGCGTCACATGCACGTATTGTCTCGTGGTGTATGGGCCAATAAATCTGTAGTTCGGCAACTCTATAGTTCTTGTCCGTTCTAATTCTCATTCGTGAAAGTCGAGTTTTCGGGCGCTAGTATAAAAAAAACTATAATTCCTAGTTATAGTAGGTATACCTATACTATACCTACTTCGGCATTATACTGAGCGGGGGTCCCATTATAACTTAATGTCATCTATAATGTTATTTATACACGGGTTACGTTTGTTATGTTAGTTAGGTAGTGTTCCACCACTAGTGTTCAATAAATGTGTTTTATTACGTTCTTTTTCTAATCGGAAAGTACTCTTTACTGCTTCTGTTGGGTTACCAGCACACGCCAAGTGGCTGGAATGACTGGTTCTAAACAAAAAGGTCTCCTCCAACCAACAAACCTTCCTTCCAACAAAGCTCATATGCCGTTCTATCTCAAAGTGGTAAAATTGGGACATGCACTTGCACAACTCCGACTATTCGCAGCTGGCACTAGTCCCCAGACTACAGTAGCAATAGCCAGTAGCCACCCTTCAAAGTGCTCCATTTCTGTTGAATAAACAAACCTTGAGTCGGCACAGCTCTGTTATGGACAGACGGTTGATTGTGGACTTGTTAGCCATCACGGTAAATGGGGTCAGCTATAAATTGAACGGAGAAGTGTCAGCGTTCCCTCGAGTGTTCGTTTTATAGGCAAGCTTCTTTCTCAGTCGTATGATTTTTGCTGACTCTTTGTAAGTTGTGTGTTACAGAATTTTCATTATATTTTAAACCACTGAAATTTGACTTTCTGGTAATTTAATGATAAATATGGAGGAGGAGGGGGTCTTCGGAATTCTTTAATAGTTCAATGTAATTTTTGGGCTCTTCAGAATTAGTTTCAATTAGTTTATATGACTGTGGTGAGTGAATTAAGTACAGTCAGCCTTAAAAACTAATATCGGAAATGTTTTTATGAAAACTTATTTTCTATGTCAATTCAAGTTGGTAACCTTATTGTTGCATTATGTATGTATACTTGTCATGTGCATAAAACATCACCCGCGTCAAACATAAACCTTTTTATAACCTTTTATCATGTGAGTAATGCTTTCTCTTTTATTTACAGGTAATATACTGCAGCTTTCTCTTCGACAAGTCGTAAGTCAACCATAGGTATATTTAAGTAGCCCTTCGGAGTTTTCACCGGTGCGCTCTTGAGCATCAAATCCATTAACGGAATGGTTATCATTATCTAATGGTAATGAGTACATACAGTGGAATCCGTTTATTATGACCACTTATACTGACCAACCGCTTACTATGACGCAATTACTGTGCGAAGTTTGGTTTTTATTTAAAATTCTTTGTGACAAGTTCGGATAACATGACTTCGCTTATAGTGACAAATCGCTTACTATGACCTATTTTTCCTATTTTTATAAAATTATGTCCGGTTATACTGACAAATTCGCTGGCTTTCCCTGCGGGGACGTTTGGTGCGTGCGTGACGTTTAAGTTGTTTTAGTTTTTCTCAGTGAAAGTGGTTAATTGGTATAAGGTTAATAAAAGTCATCTCTCACAAAGGAATTTGAGATTAATTTGGAAAAAAATACAAAAATAAGAAGTTCATCAACTATGCTTAATATGACATCCGCTTAGTATGACGTTTTTGTCACTTCCCTTCGATGTCATTATAAGCGGATTCTACTGTAGTTGGATAACTGTACAAAGAAAATTACAGTTGGAAATTAGTTCTGACTGACTGACTCGGTAACAGTTACCGGGTAACTTCTTGTCATCATAGGCGGGCTGTGGGCTAGCCTAGCACCAAAAATTGCTAAATCATTATTATATGGCAGCGTCTTAATTAATTGTGATTGCTGCAAAAAGTCACAGAGTCCAATGCACGTCCAATGCGATGTCTCATCAGTAAATGAATCCGGTCACTAGATAACTCTGACCAATCGAACTACTTTGCCTGCAGTTGTTCAGTCTTAAACAGTGTCGCGAGGTCGCCGCCATTCTTTCCTCTATTCACTTTAAGTTTAAATTCCCCAGCGCTAAGACGAAAGAGCCTGAGTCATCAGCGTTTATATTAAGCAAACAGTTCAATGGATAATCGGCTTTGCGCAGCTGTATATAGGGTACGTTTTACTTTGTTTCCAGTCTGAAATGTCAGGTAGACAGGCCGGTTGGGGCCAGTTTGCCATAATGGAGGGCCTTGGGTACGGTTGCACTTTGTCTAGACTTTAGCCGATACAGGATATAAGTAGATACAGCTTTAGCTCGAATCCATCTAAGCTAAATCCCTACTTTGACATGACAAAGTGCGGGAGTGCCACAATAAACGTCATACTTTCATGGAAATACGTTAATGGGAGACAACTGTTATTTTCCAGTTGGCAGATAGTATAGAGAAATGAGCCTAATACGAAAGTTTACATGCCGTATCGCCACGATCATCGGTTTTAGTTCCTCCACCACGCACTTGCAAATTGCACGATGCTTTGTAAATTTTGTTATTGATACTGTTCTATTATACCTATACGCGAAATGAATGAATTTATTTTTGTTATAAACCTATAAGTGTGTTCTATGGAACATTGATTCGTTAAATTAATAAGTATGTAGAAGGAAGGAATAACCCCTAATAATGTATCCCAAACCCGCCAGGCAACGCCACAGTCATTGTACAGAGCTCTATGCGTGTTCAGATATTTACGGAATAGTGTATAAGTATATAAAGCATACACATAATGAAAGCTTTTACGCTAGGATGGATCCCTAATCAGATTCACTATCGACATGACATGGCAGTGGATAAAGTAGAGATATGGGGCTCGGAAAATATTACACAGAAGCGTGTGAAATATTACGTCATATCGACCATCGTATTACTTTTTTCAAAGTGAATTGCGACTGAAATAAAATAAAATCTGGGGGCACGACAGTGGCCCCGCCAAGAAGAACCAAGCCACATATTTTGACTAAGGTGTAGACTTTAGTTTGTGAAGTTAGGGCTTGTAGAGTTAGAAGCTTGGTTCTACATGAGATCTAACTTTTTGACAGTGCGAACCATATAGGCAACTTGGCAACATTTTACATGAAAATGTTATTGATGGGATTATTTATTACTGGTTTTTGCCTGCGACTTCGTCTGCGCGGAATGATGATGATTGATAAAAACATCCTATGTCTTTTCTCGGGACTCAAACTATCTCCATACCAAATTTTATCTAAATCGGTTCAGCGGTTTAAGCGTAAAGAAGTAACAGACAGAGTTACTTTTGCATTTATAATAATATAGCTTTTGCCCGCGACTTCGTCTGCGTAGAGTTAGTAATTTGGGTAGCTTATTTTTATCCAATCTGCTTATTGTCGATTCCCTATACAAACTTCCACCTCCTCTTTTCACCCCCATAAAGGATAAAACTACCCAATTTCCTTCCCCGGGACTTTCAAACTATCTCTATATACCAAATTTCAACTAAATCGGTTCAGCGGTAAGCGTGAAGAGGTAACAGACGACAGACAGACACACTTTCGCATTTATAATATTATATAGTATGGATTAGTATGGATAGTATGGATTGTGATGTATTGAGGCAAGGTAGGTAGGTACACCTCTACCAAAGTGACAGTTATTATTTGACAGCAAAATGTTGAAAATAAATCGTGTGTCGTGTCGCAAGTGAGGGTGCAAAACAATTTACTTACGCGCTGACCTATGAGACGCGATTCGTCATTCAAGTAGATGCGGAAGCGAGATTAAAATTTTGTTGGTTCTGTTATTAATAAAATAAAAATATAGATAGTCTATGTATTTGTTAAAATAAAAAAAAATTACAAAAGTTTTTCCCGTACCGGGAATCGAACCCGAGCCTCCTGGGTGAAAGCCAGGTATCCTAGCCACTAGACCATACGGGAGTTGTGAGTTTCGGTGAAATTATGTATGACTATAGACCTTGACACTGTATGCGCTGAATGATAAAATTACAACTTGTACAAATAATGCTGTTATTTATATTTAAGTTCAATGTATTTTCAAGGCCACTGATAATTTATATAAATTGGCAATCTATTATTATTAATTTATTTGTGTTTATCACGAATCCCGAGTTATGGATGTTACCTATCTGTATATCGTCACCCATAGTACAAACTTGGCTGAGTTTAGGGCCAGCGGGCAAGGTCGATCTGTGTAAGGGCGTGATTCGACCAGTGTGCGACACTCTGCCGCACAAGCATTTTTGTACTGAATATGCTCGTGCCGCACACTGGTGAATCCCGGGGGGTGAATCAATTCTATAGAACCAACGTGGGCGATCTCGTTGCGAACGCGAACGCCGGCCGTGGCGTGGGTCCGCCGCGCCGCTTCGCTTTCGCGTTCGCGAGTTGTTCGCTTACATAACTGCCCAACTGACCCAAGCCCACTGACTATCAGTCCGCCGGACGATATCGACCTGTCAGTTGTTCGGAACTGTCTACACCAATATGTAGCATGGATCTCTGTCTATGAATATCTTTGAATATAATAGTTGAGTGTTGAGTTGACATAACGGAGTTAACTGTAAGTTTGAAATTCCAATGCTATATTCCACAAGATCTCTACTGAATTCATCAATTTTAATGTAAAAACCTTATTAGCATGACCCCCAATAAATATATTTTATGGCCTGGGAACGATGGCCGTATGTCACGCATTAATATTGTCATAAGATACCTAACCCAGCCTTTTTAATCATAAATACTTATAGTGTGAGTAACTTTCTGTTATATATGACCCTTTTTTCAATTAGCTCGCTCTTTGTAGCCATGGGATGCATGTGCAGGCGAGCATTCGCTTCAGCTACAACTAATATAAGTGCGATCTGCGACTCGTAGTTAACATGACGGAACTTATACATACTTGGTTGGTTGGAGTTGGAGGTGATCGTTCGGTAAGTGGTTCAAATAAAGAACCTATTGTCATGCAACTCACGACCCATCCCGTTACCGTGGCGATAATAACCTCTTCACGTGATGAAAGAACGTACAATAATTTGGCCGTTTAGCTTTAATCAAGAGTCAAAATGATAGCAATTAGCAGTACAATCAGCAGTCCATAAGCTCTGAGGAATTGTAGAAAGTCGCTTGTTTTCTCTTTCGAATAGCTATTACAGGGCTTCCACAGAAGACCAGCGTCAAGGTATCCAAAAGGTACCTTGACACCAAGCTGTGTGGAAACATTTTCAGTGACGTTATAAAGTATTTTCAGGGCGTGTTAATACTCGTAGTTAAGTTGTTGTTTAAATACTGAATAATTTATATTCTATTATATTCTATTCATCGATTCAGAAAGCTCTTTCTTAATACGATTACAAGAAAAACATCCCAACTGAAAGATCATAAACCCCTAAGACCCATATCCATTTGATTGCGACGGCCTGAAAAACACTATTACCAAGTATGTTCGGCCTTCGTCTCCCCTTCAAATTAACTTAACTTTACCCTACGCCGAACTTAGGTAAACTGCCTGAGTCAATCTGAACGGCAGCCTAATGGTCGGTGAGTCACAGGTGGCTCGTAACACGGAACGGCCCGGGAATTCGAGCCGAAACGATATCTAATTACAAGATATGCTAGATTGTGAGGTTTAGTACCTATAGTTCTGTTGATCCGGAGATTTTCAACAGTTTTAAAGCCCGTTGTACTTAAGTGTCCTCTGAATCATAGAGGCGAGCCTACAAAGACGAGAGCACAGTTGATCGTCGCTTGTGGTCTAGATGGGCTTTATATGTAACAGTTTCTTTATTAAGTAAATAAAGATCTTCATAGGGCGGTTGGCTATCTCCGTTTCTCGTACTGAAGCAAATTGATCAATGTTCATCATCATCATCATATCAGCCTTTCTGCTGATGTGTTTTGTCAAATGATAGAATATGTCAAAGATACACGTACTGCTCGACCACCTCCAGTCTTTCGTTCCCAACCATAATGGTTGGAATCGATTTACCAGATCAATGTTCAATCAATGTTGCAGGTGCTTAAGAACACTTCGCCGAGCTTTTGCTTGCTGTCCAAGTGAAGAATCCGCTTAGCCACCTGACGCTGCCATCCTTAAAAAGCAGTGATAACATACTCGTACTGCTCATCACATCTCAATTGGATGGCACAGTGACACCAACCATATTTATCGACGAAACTGGTAAACGTCAAAACTTCAGCGGAGAGGTATCAATATTCCCATACCATGAAACACAGTCGGTTTGATGCAACCAGCCCTTAAACTGGTATGTGTATAATGAAGTGGCCGCTATTATAAAACCAAGTGGTATTCAATAGAGCAAGTGCTGAACTTAAGACAACGTCTTTGTTCCATTGTCGAAGTAATTGGCCATTATCTCTTGATACCCATGCTAGACAGCTGGATTGCAGACAGTTTGGTATTGCACCGGTGTGTGAATTTAATTATCACTAATGGATAGTTAGCACAGTTTTAGAACATCTGTGAAATTAATTTAACTAATTATACCGACAAGTTTTGACTTAAGAGACAAACGGGGGTCTTAGGGAAAGTCAACTCTCCCCTATTCTGAGTACCAACTTCACGCCAGTTTAATATTTCAGGGCGGTTAAATCGTGATGGTTTTTCATTCAGCCGTCCTACATATGTACACTATCGAAAGCGTATAATGTATTTCAGACTTGACTATTACTTGTCGTCGAATCCAGCGTCCGTGGGTGGACGGGTATGCAAAGAGTTATTTGACAAACACTAAAATGTTCTACACATTTCACAACACCTACATAAAAAACATATTATAGAAGTTAGAAGTCTATCAACGATAGAAGATTCATGCGTAATCGTAATATATCATCGCTATACTTACTCAACCTCATATCTGCAACAATCATTTGAAGGAAATGTCGCTTTTCTTTCATTCGGAATACGGGTGTTTTTGTCATCAAATGAGTGTTGCAGATACGAGGTTGAGTAAGTATAGCGGCGATATGACCCATTACAGGGACGGCAATAGCTCACTGGGGCCATATAAATGTAAAATGTAATCCCCTGGCGAAACCTATGACCTCAATCTGAAATGCTAGTTTATGATCACTGTACATATAAAATACCAAATCAAATGGCGTAGCATCTTACTCGTCAGTTGTCTAAAAATAGCACATATCTTTTCAACATGTGACCTTAGCGATATGATATGCTATGACCCAGCCTCAGTCTTTGGGGATTTATTTCAATAGACATCAATTCTGTAAATCAAAAGTATCTTGTATCAAAGTAGTCCTTTTATTCGTCTTTTATTTAAATGTTAATGTCAGAGTAGTTCCTAAGATTCAGATCCTTTTCAACGGGTCGACAGTCCAGCTAAATCCACTTCATAAATTTAAATTGGATTCGAATCCTTCATAATTGAATTTTTGATGAGATTATTACCTTGCTCGAAATTTTTGTTTCTTTTTCCGTAATTCCTTAATAGACTAATTTTTGATCGGGTTAATAATAGGCCAGGAAATTGTAAACGCCTAATTGGACTTAAAGGTCGAGCGCGCCTACTTATATTCATGATTTTGTAACGATCTGTCTGGCCTAGTGTGTAGTGACACTAGTTACCCTGCCTATGGAGCCGATAGTCCCGTGTTCAAATCCCGGTAAGGGCATTTATTTGTGTGATGAGCAAGGATATTTGTTCCTGAGTCATGGGTATCGTTGTCTAAGTAGGTATGCACCCACAACCCAAGCCTTATTGAGATTCATTGTGGGGTCTTAGTAAATTTGTGTGATAATGTTCCTATAATATTTATTATATGAGCGCAGAAAACTTCATTGTGGTCTCTAATATTCCGTGAGATTTAATAAAGATTTCTGATAGCTGTGAAACCATTCCTTTGTCAATGGGAAAGTATCCAACTGTCTCAGATTAAAACTCATGACAAAGCAAAACTTCCGATTTAATTGCTATAATTTGCCTTTACTTTCATCGAAGCTTGCGAGAGAAAAGTAGCCATTGCCTGCCACTTGCTAGACACGTTGTACCGTCCTCACTTCCTCAGTGTCCACGCTGTAAATTGATACTTCCTAAACCTTATTGCCAGGAGATAAGGTCCACAGACCAGTGTTAGTACGTATTCGTGGAAAGTTCGTGGAAAGTGGTCCGCGATTAGATTCACCTAGCCGGCGTGGCGACGTGTGGATGTGGACACCAACAGGTGGACTATACTGTAAAGGCTTGGTCAAACACAAGGCGCTTCTTCTTCTTCTTTGCCATGTCCCGTTATTTGGGGTCGGCCCTCCTCGTTCGAAGGCGCCAGGTTTTTCTGTCCGGGGTTGTCGATATGTTAGTCTGCGCCCGCTCCATGTCTTTGGTAACGGTTGTCCACCACGTGGTAAGCGGCCTCCCTTTGCCGTTCGTTTTGTCTGGGATGGCCAAGGCTTTTTTGACAGCATACTCTTCGTTACGCCTCATAATATGCCCGAACCATCTCATACGGCCCATCTGTAAAAACGGCCTACGGCGCTACGGCCCATCTGGTCAAACACAAGGCGCGACTCACACTTATACTTAAGTCGTCGATAATCGATAGTGAAGGTGTTAAATATTCACTGTAACGCTACAATAAAGCGAAGGGTAGCTCCCTTGTATCACAGATCACTTACATAACAACTAATGCAAAGAGGTAAACATTGGTTTTTGTTACTTGAAAATGCTGCAGGATGCGAGTACCTATGATCTACCTACGTGCGGTGTATTGTGACAGTTGTGATGGCCGCGAGTCGTAAACGCTTGCGGAGTCTGCGAGAGGTGATCCATTAATTGGAGCCAGTGAGCTGCGAGGGTCATCCCCCACGTGTCCTTTCCTTGCGTGCAACTTGTTCAAGGACAGTTTAAAATGAGGGTTTATTTAAAGTGTGTTGGCAACATAACGATGTGCTACAGTTGTTATTATTTCTTAGAAAAAGCTTGCTCCTCTGTCGCACTTGTAAATTCGTACATAAGTGTGACAGGGAGGGAACACGTCGAACGTGGTTCAGGTTTTTTTGGTTCGTAACCGGTTCTAGGAAAGTTGTGATTATATATATATAGTCCTCCTCATCGGTTTCGATGACGGCGACCTCAGCAATTATGGATTACGCCTATTATAGGCTCGAATGTGGCTGGCCAGGCCGAACTTGGTCTTAAAGACTCTATTGCAGGTGCTACAATAGAGTTGGCCAGACGCGTTATACGTATACGCGTACGAGGGCTTTTCGGTCTCTCTTTACGTTGTTGGCGTTTGACATCTAAGGTATTGGTTATTATACTAATTATTCAATGATATATACGAATTAGTTCAAGACATTACAAACAAGGGTAAAATATCGATATAGTATAATTATGTATATGAACTTGTTTACCACAAATATGTTTCATAAATGTACATAAGATATATTTTATAATAATATGTATGCTAGTTTTAAGGTCTAGGGGCCAATAGTTGCCTGAAAATAAAGAATTTCATTTCATTTAACTATGTAGAAGATGCTTGTCTCTGACTTGAGCAATCCTCCCATGTCTCCCAACACGTCCCCACACCATTATGTTATGTGTCCTAGACAAATATGCCGGGAACATACATTTGTCAGCAAACAGATGTCGCGCGAGCCGTTATTTGCTCGTAAATCCGCACCCTCGTCAGGCGTGTTGTCAGCAGCACAAGTTGCTAAGCGGACGAGATGTTCAAAATGAACTAAACATGTCTACAAAGTGGTCGTCATCCTTGGTAATGTGAGAACAAAAGAAGAAAGTATAAATTGCGGTAAGAGGAACAGTATTAATTTTGCCCCGGTGTTCCTTTTACCCCATCTGACTTTTTTCTTCATGTATTTTAAAACACCTGTATGTATTGTTTATGATTATGAATAACGTCTAAACTCTCTGACTAATGACTTCGCAATCAAAATTAATCGACGATTGTGAATCGGATATTAAACATTCACAATGCAGATTGTTAATAGCTATTTATGCAACAAGTGCGGAATAGTAGATTGTGTCACAAGGGAGCAAAATGACATATTTACGGCGAGGGCGTACAATTGAATCCTAAACGAAGCGAAGGATTCTATAATAGAATCCTGAGCGTAGCGAGGGATTCTAACATAGAATCACGCACGAATTTACGCACGTGTATCATACAATGGTATGCATTGTGCGAGTAAATAGAAAACATATCATGGCAAATAAGTTTAATTATTAAAAGGAGTGTTTTAAATCGACACGAGTTGCAAATTACCTATTCGCACGTGTATCGTACAACGTTTTACAGTACATATGGCCCTTTAAACTTTCGACATATGCACGAAAATTGCTCTTTTCCACACTAGTGCGAGAAAGTAACACTATATGTACTGTAAAAAAAAAAAGAAAACAAACAGCACTAGTGCGGAAAAGTAGTACTTTGCGCATGATATGGCTTCGTAGGAAACGCACTTTTCGAGCGCATGCATTTTAAAGTATATATTCAATAATAACGAGACATTATATAATATAAAAGAAAACATAGGATAAAATTAAAGTTTTACATTTATGATTTCGACCCGTCAGACAACCCGGAGCTAATCCGGCGCACCAGGGATGCGGCCCTCTTGCGGATACTGGCATAGAAGCAATAGACCCTGGCTTCGACGAACATCCATATTCAACTTTTAAATTCAAAATTATCCATCAAATTTTGACGAGTCAGTGTGAACATTGATACCCTACTTATGAGCGTGCTACCACAACACACCTTTTCCACTACATTGTATCCTCAACATCATGCTGTGTCAAACATGCATAGAAGCAATAGACCCTGGCTTCGACGAACTTCCCTATTCAACTTTTAAATTCAAAATGTCCTTATTCAACCTTTGACGAGTCAGTGTGAACATTGATACCCTAATTATGAGCGTGCTACCACAAGTACCACAACACACCTTTTCCACTACATTGCATCCTCAACATCATGTTGTGTCAAACGTAATGGTCTGCAGGTATATAACAATGTTCGTCGTACAACGGCCATCGGGCGGGACAATGGACCAGAATGAATACACATTGTGAACAACACAATGGAACGTCTGCATGCGTTCTGACACCTAGACGTCGGCTAATGAGTTTATATGAATAGTTTTAGAACATTTCTGTCCAGCGCGCGCATAGTGCAGCAAAACTTCTACTCGCTTTTTCTTAGTATTATACGACCCGCCCCGGCTCTGCACGGTTACACAAAACTTTTACAAATTATACACTAAAACCTTCCTCAAGAATTACTCTATTGATAAGAGAAAACGGCATAAAAATCCGTTGCGTAGTTTTAAAGATCTAAGCATAACATATAATATAAGTTTTTAGAACCAAGAAACATTTCCTCCTACTCAGTACATAGTTGGTCATTCCGCCGGTCACTTGATACAGACGATAGCCGTTCTCAGAAGCGGGAAGAGTCTTATCAAACCACTTCAAATAGATCTCCGATATCACGCTCTTGCTAGCAGCAGTCACCAACTTGAGAGCTCTTCTTAAACTGGCTATAGCTGACACACGCACAAACTTATTTCCATTTTGGTTGATATTTGAATTTCAACTTTGTGCTTTGAGCCGTAAGATTGGAGTCTCGTCTCAGTTACAGACTATCATGATGTTCGTGTCACATGTACTTGCAAATTCCTATGAGGATAACACAGGGTGACATTAAAGCGTGGTGTGAAGCAAATGTTCTAACTTCGGAGAAGTGAAATTGCTAATTGTTTTCATGAGTTTTGCTCGACTTGCATATTAGGGCAATTAACAATATGTCAGTGGCGTAACTTGGGGGGGGGGAGGCAGAGGGGGCAAGTGCCCCGGGCGCCATCCAAGGGGGGGGCGCCAAAATGGGCAAAAGGCAGCAGCAGGGAAACTTTTGTCAGTCGTCAGGGGGCGCAAATTTGGTGACTGCCCCGGGCGCCATATCCTCTAGCTACGCCCCTGCATATATGTTGATTGTAAATTAAACGGTGATCGAGTTTGAATACTTTGAATAACGCGAAAACGAGACCTTTTCACCAGTCAATTGATATGTGTAGTGAAAGTTACCAATCTACATCGTGGCTAGGGTCTATAGCCCAAACCCTCTTATAGAAACGGATGATAGGCTACCTCGAAAATCGAAAAAAACTGGCCATGTGCGAGTCGGACTCGCGCACAAAGGGTTCCGTACCATTACGCTAAAAACGGCAAAAAAATCACGTTTGTTGTATGGGAGCCCCACTTAAATATTTATTTTATTCTATTTTTAGTATTTCTTGTTATAGCGGCAACAGAAATACATCATCTGTGAAAATTTCAACTGTCTAGCTATCACGGTTCATGAGATTTCAGTTCATTTTTTACCCTTTGGGTACGGAACCCTAAAAAGTTTTCTATCGCTCTTGCTTTATTTGAGTGACAAAGATACAGACAAACAACAGACGGAGCGTTAGAATAATAATTATGATGACGATTTATCAAAGTTGCACGGATATCACGGTCGCATGTTTATCACCTGTCATGTCATGCGTCACTTTCATACTTGTTAGAACGTGACAGGCATGGTGACAAATGATAAAAAGGCGACCATCTTAGCCCTACTGGCCTACTAAAGGAATGATATAATATATTTCAATCATTTACTCACGCCAGCTTTAACCTCAATACTGTTTAACTCGATTCACCGAGCAAGCTGAGCAGTATCGAGACGTAGAAGTCGATTCCTGTCGTTTTGTTTATTTTGAAAAGTCTCCAAGAAAAACTTTGTATAACTGTAGGCCGAGCACATGATTGGCGCGACGGTATCTCGCCGCGAGATAGACTACCCGTCTTTTACTGTATGAATTAAAGGGGGACGGTTAGTCTATGTCGCGGCGAGATACTCTGGCGCCAATCATGTGCTAGCCCGGCTGATATGTATTACGCGTCGCCACTGCCGGGCTAGCACATGATTGGCGCGAGAGTATCTCGCCGCGACATAGACTACCCGTCCCTCTTTAATTCATACAGTTAGTAAAAGACGGATAGTCGCGGCGAGATACTGTCGCGCCAATCATGTGCTCGGCCTACTGATAAATCCTAGTTAATAAAGTCACCCTCTAAACGGGTAGCGGATAGGACATGTGATACGTGATCTGTTAGCCTGTATTGCTAACTAGAGGCAGATGATACTCGTATTACATTTCATTCCCATAAAATTGGCGACCGAGGCTTATTGCTTGTGAGCTTAATAACATCGTTCGCAGACGTTTCTGCTTGTTAAACATTTGGAATGGATAGAACATTCATCATCATCATCATGTCAGCCGATAGACGTCCACTGCTGGACATAGGCCTCCCCCAAGGCTCGCCACTCCGACCGATCCTGTGCCGCTCGCATCCACCGAATTCCCGCGACCTTCACCAGGTCGTCGCTCCACCTCGTTGGAGGCCTACCGGCAGTTCGTCTTCCGGTAAGCGGACGCCACTCCAGAACCTTCCGGCCCCACCGGCCATCAGTTCTGCGAGCAATGTGCCCCGCCCACTGCCACTTAAGGTTTGCAATTCTGCGAGATATGTCGGTGACCCTAGTTCTACTGCCGCACATTATAACTGGTGAATTTCCAATATGACTTCGGTGGCCGTTTAAGAAGTGTAACGCCCTTACGGTAGATGTCGCTAGGGTCCCCTAGACCCATATATTGGGAAGATTTGCTGACTACGGATGAGGTCTTGGTAGCTCAGTTGGCAGAGCGCTGGAGTATCGATCCAGAGGCCGTGAGTTGAAGTCTCGCGCAAGGCAGTAATTTTTTCCACTTTTAAATTTATTCCAAGTTTGTTGCCTGTCCTTCGAGACAGACAGTCGAGACAGTTGACTTCATGTTACATACAGGCGACTGCAAACATATTCGTAGTTCGTAATAGTGTTCGTACCTTCTACGCTGCTCTGTCTTCGTAGGGTTTTTTGCTATAGCTCACTAAGGATGAATCCCAATATACTGATTTAAACTTCTCAATCCCAAAAACCTCAAAATCCCAATCCCAAATCTTCTAAATCCCAATGTTTGGCGCATACACTACACCAGTTTTTACTAAAGCGACTGCCATTCGACTTTCCCACTCAGAGGGGAAACTAGGCTTTTTTCGGATTGATTACGTCACTATGTTTTCCCTCATCAAATTTTTCGTTATTACATTAAAACTCAATAATATAGGTCGGAGTTCAAATCCGCGACCTCCGACTTGCACGCCGTACAGTCAAGAACATAATTATATATACATTTCCAAAGTTTCAAAAATATGTGTAAGCTCTTTCTTACACCTTAGACAATAAAGTCGTGTTCACATAATTTTGAGACATTTGTCTGGATCGATATTTTTGCCTTCGACTGTACCGCTACGCTTATAACGCGCAATAACATCTTGTCACTTACAAAAGCGATAGAGTCAATATATCCTCTCCATTTCTATATGGCGCAGGATGTTGATTGTCTTTGTCGATGTTCAATCGAGTGATATACGCGCCAGACGGGCGTCAGGTGGCAAACAACGGCTTTTCAATTGCACATTGTTCCACTTGTAATCGTAACAATTGTAGCGCTTCGCGTTTTTCAATCACAACATATTACTATTGGCAAACGAAAGTTTCTTACAATATGATCCGTACCTAATGTACATTTAACAGCCGTATACCGTTCGTCATGAGAGTAAACGATCAATGTAAAATAGGTACCGTGCTTTATCACAAAAGGTGACATTTAGATGGCTACTCTTGCATTGTGCGTTGAATTTCTGGTGCAGTGTCATCTCCCAGAAATTATACAGCTCTTTATGAAAAAACCGGACAAGTTCGAGTCGGACTCGCCCACCGAGGGTTCCGTACTTTTTAGTATTTGTTGTTGTAGCGGCAACATCATCGTCTGTGAAAATTTCAAATGTCTAGCTATCACGGTTCAAGAGATACAGCCTGGTGACGGACAGACGGACAGCGGAGTCTTAGTAATAGGTTCCCGTTTTTACCATTTGGGTACGGAACCCTAAAAAGTATGCGAACTGTGAAAATCCTTACAAATAATTTAAATGCCGCGCCATGATACCTAAAGGAAACGTTTTTGGCAGAAATACTGATATATGTTATTTCGAGGGTCTTGGCTTGGTCGTGGGCTAGTGCAATTGTGCAATTTTTTCTCCTCTAGGCTTACGAAATTATGGGATTTTTCGTCTCACTGGCTACTTAACCGACGACAAGGGGAATCATACTACATCAGTAAGCGATACTGTCATAGAGACAGGCAAGCATCGGATTAGTGATCGATATCGAATTAATCCCTAATCCGATAATCTTCGGAATCCTTAAGATTGCTGCCATTAAGCCCCATAAGACGCTATTAAAAGAGCGGGCAGTCTTGTAAAAACCGCTATTAATGTGTATATCAAAATCAGCCACCTACACAGGAGATTAAAGTACAAAAAAAATATTTAAATTTTGTAAGCCTAGAAAGCCAATATCTCAGGTTTTTCTTTTATAATGCTAAAGTTAGACCCCGTAGAACGTTACGTTATTAATAATGCTAAAACGTGTCAATCTGCTATCTTCACAATCTCGTAAAAAATATGAACTTCCTGGTGCCATTTCCTATTCATGTGCATTCCGGTTATGGCCAGTACAACAAGGCCACCGCAGCTCTCCCTTCGCACGAATGGTCAGACGTACTGTGCGATTGTCGTTGGTTAGAACACTTAGAACATGTTAATGTGTTTGATTTAACGGTCAATTTGAGTAGATTAAGAGCTGCTATTAACCCAATGAGCGAGAGTAGACTAAGGCGTCAGGCCGGACACAGAAGTAAATTGTAACGGTAGAGGAAAATTTACACGTTTGTCACCAAACATAACGTGTTTTTTTTGTCTTAAAATATTTTAATTCAATGCAATAAGCTGAAGGTAAAAAGTATAGCTATAAAAGCATACTCATAGTTAAAACGGGTGGCCAAACGGAAAATCAAATTGTTATAACGTCTGTTACAAGGTGTGTGGGTGCGTTTTAAAAACCACAAGCTTAAAAACATCGTAAATGAAATCAAAAAATTTAGTAATACGTTAAATCGGTTAAATCTTGGGATAAGAGCTTAACCAGAATTTATTGAATTGTGGGTTTCCAAATGCCGCTTTTATCGAAACCAAAGATAGATATAACTCCGTAATAGATGGATACAGTCTAAGGAAAAAAAGTGCCTCGAAAATCAAGAAAATTTGATTCTCGTTCAGAGGGCGCTACTAGCTTTGGCCTACTGTCGTATAGATGGCGTTGACGGTTTCGTTTGTTATATAAATTTTTTAACTCATATCAGTGAAAGTACATGGGTCAAAATCATAAAAATAATTAATGCAAATAAAAAAATCATTTATCCATATTTAAATACATTTTATCGTATTTTTATAAATCTTCATTTTTAGTTTTAAAGTGTGTCGACAGATGGCAGTGAATTTACTGGGGTTACAAAATTTACTATGACAGTACCGCTCTAGTATAAGTTACTCTATGTCGAAACTCATCTGTTCCCTTGGGCCTTATGCCCGGGAGAAATTCTAAACACGAGAAGAAGAAAACAATATCTAATGTTTGTGAATAGTCTCGTGGTATAAACACAAACTTACAATGTTTTTGTGAATACCTAAACAGCAAAGAGAAGTGAATAGGCGTGTTTATTTTGATAAAGGTTAGGAGACCAATGGACGTAGTTAATCAAAGTATCCGCTCTGAATTGCCTATTTTGCAATAGTGGCATTGAACCATTTGCTTTCATTAGGCTTTACGGTGCCGTAAATTGTGATAAAGTAGGAATTAATTTAAGGTCAATGTGTAATGACTGTCTATAAGAGAACACCGTGTACTAGCACTACTAGCTCTTTCGCTTTTAACTCTTGTACACAACGCGTTTGTATGTACACATACATTTACAGAAGGTCGGTAGAGCAGAAGGAGAGAATCTCCCCCACAGAGGGACTACCGCGAACGCTGAAATTCGCAAATTTCGGGGATTTAACTCCAATTAAGGCGTAATTAGAGTGACAGAGATAATTGCTCATTGTAAATATAATATCACCCGTGTTTTATATAAGTATTCGGGATTGCACAGGAAATTATTATCAGTAATAAAATGTGTGTGATTCATCGGGAAATTGCCAGGATGTTTTACTACAGGGAAAATAAAATTAGATAAGTAATATTCGGAGTGACCTAAATAATTTTGCGGTCATTATCACGATTCTACCTACGCAATTAGCCTCATGCATGAAGTTTATATTTGAACGAAATATGTTTTATTCGGATGTTTGTTACCGTTATATCATGTTACAAATTCATTTCCGTTTTTAAATTACCATTTAATCACTTAAAATTATAAACAAAAAGTACAAAAATTTGCCCGCGAAAAGCTAGTGAGCGAAACGCTCGAAACGCCACGTGACGTCACGCGTTCGACAGATTAGTGTCATTAGTAGCAAACGTCAGTTGGGCCGCCCAACGTGTGACGTCATCACGCTCTGTCGAATTCGCGCCAAAAATTATGAGCGTTTCAACCGCTCAAAATTTTTTAACATTTTAAATATTTTTTAATAAAATAATGTTAAGGTTTACAAAAGTATTTTTATCATTTCCGGTGTTCCAACGATATAAATTATGAATCCAAAAATAAAAATAAATTCATGCATGGAGCTAATTGATACAAAGTTGAGTATCACTAGACTTATATTGACCGGGATATAGACCGTGATTACCTTTTGTATTATATATTTTGTAATATAAGTCTAGTGAAACTAACCGTGAATCATTCAAAACTCTAAAGTTGAGTGTGAATCATAAACTGACGTCGAATGTAAATGGAAGTGGACAAATGAAAGTAGCTTTATTAATTGTGTGCACGAGTATTAAACAGCTGTTTGTCTGAATAGGAAATGTGCAGAGAATTAGTTTCGTGTGATTGCGACTGCACAATGTGCATTATTAAATTCCTCGCCACTCTAAAATGTCTCGCTGTTGCGCAAACGTCGTCTGTCTGATTAAAGTAATCGTACTAACCTTTTTTTAATAAGCTTGAGTATTATTAAACAAAACCGTTATGCTATCTAAAACAAAAAGTGGAAAAATGTATAGGGACGAGGTAAAAGTAGGAAAGTAGAATAGTTATTCAATGTAAATCGATAATTCATTCTGTTTTTACAAGCTTTTATTTAAATTGCAATGTACCTATGTAAGTATGTATGTAATATGTATGGAACATATTTATTAATATTTCGGACAAGATATAATCAAGAGACCTCTTGATTATATAATTGTTGGTTCAAGTCAATACAGACACGACACATCAAAATCAAAATTCAGGTCAAGATCAAGAAGACCCTTTCCAGTTTTTTATCTGATTTAAGTCAATACAGTGCCATTTCGGTGCGAATACAAGAAACAAGATTAAACTTTGATTGTCCTTCAGACGAACCCTCATTACCGTTCGCGTCCTTGCGAGCTCGAGAACCCTACGAAGGGTCAAAGATTTGACTTTTATGTTTTTATTCTTACAAGCTTTTATTTAACTTGCAATGTTTGTATGTATGTTCAAGTCAAATCTTGCAAACTCAATTAAACCTACTTTCCATTTTATTCTATTGAGCTGAAAACTTTACAGGCATTGTAAGTTGTTTCGATGAGTATTAGTTGTCTGTAAAAAGAAAAATACAGTCAGCGATTTCAATTTCAAAATGATGGCCGTAGATCTGGTTTGATGAGAAACGGCCGGCAGTTTGGATTTCAAGGATTTGTCAAATATTTCTACATTAGTGATAACAACTTAAAGAGGTGGCCAAATGACAACGCTAAATCAAAAAAAAATGTTATTCCCGTACCGGGAATCGAACCCGAGCCTCCTGGGTGAAAGCCAGGTATCCTAGCCACTAGACCATACGGGAGATGACAAGAGTGCCGAATTTCGTGTTTGGCTTCAGCTTATCAACTATATCAGCCGTGATGCCGTGAAGATAACAAAAACATTTTTTTTTGTTCCATAGATAAATAATTATAGGTATATTTATACAGTCGGTGTATTTTAGTCAACATTATTAGTTACGTATTGCGGTTGCCTTTTGGTAATTTGTTTTATATATGTACGTATTTTATTGTTGTAAAACCAACAGTGGTCAAGATAATTTCCATTGAATTTCCAATAATAATAGTTATATATTCAACATACCTAGTTATATACTTACGTAAGCGTATTGGCTTTTGAACTTGGCACTTATTTGGCAAGGTTACGCGAGGTAATGTCGTTCGTTAACCTAAAATCAGTAATGACTTAAGCAATTCCAATCTTATTTCTATTTGCAATGAGATGCAATTTCACATGACACTAAAATATTTCTGTTTCCAAGTCAAACCTAGCCATAATATTCCTTTTGATTGAAGGAGGCCGTTAAAGAGGCAAAACATCAGGGATAACCAGCGTATCGTGACCTAGAGATTCGTATGTTGCCTAAAATACGGCCACATCTCATAATTTATGATTATTGCAGTTCGGAGAAAGCACATGTAAGGGCTAGTTTTGGAGTCTTTGGACTTGACTCAGACTAAACAAAGACTTAATGAAAAGCGCACCAGTCTAAAACCGAATGAAGTTCTTTTAAGACCCATGATGCCTACGCTAGTATAAGCCTATGACTCGTCCGTGTTCGCTCAATAATCTGAATATCATTCCTAGCCTAACTATAACACACACGCAACCGTCCATTCTCCTTTACCGTAATCTTCATACTGACTACAGGCATGTACAGACATATTGGGTTCTATGAGATACGGCGCGATCGTCTACTTGACCGTGATCTTCATACTGACTACAGGCATGTACAGACATATTGGGTTCTATGAGATACAGTGCGATCGTCAACTTGACCGTAATCTTCATACTGACTACAGGCATGTACAGACATATTGGGTTCTATGAGATACGGCGCGATCGTCTACTTGACCGTAATCTTCATACTGACTACAGGCATGTACAGACATATTGGGTTCTATGAGATACAGTGCGATCGTCTACTTGACCGTAATCTTCATACTGACTACAGGCATGTACAGACATATTGGGTTCTATGAGATACGGCGCGATCGTCTACTTGACCGTAATCTTCATACTGACTACAGGCATGTACAGACATATTGGGTTCTATGAGATACGGCGCGATCGTCTACTTGACCGTAATCTTCATACTGACTACAGGCAAGGCATGTACAGACATATTGGGTTCTATGAGATACGATACGGTGTGCGTATAGCCCGCGGGATGCTCCCGTATCGATTGTTGCAGTGAGGGGGGCCCGTCTATTGTACAATGCTTCCATTTTCATAATATTATACTATACGGTGTTGTAGTGTGAAGTGTCTTATGGTTTTTTAGAAGGCGACAGGTTGGTAAGAAATGTTCCTTTCAAATAAGCATTCGAGGAAGAATGAGCGAGATAGATAAAAGGAAAAGCTCGCCCGTTGGACGTGGCTTGAATAAATTTTGGATTCTGCAGACTAATTGAATTAACTTTTTAGGGTTCCGTACCCAAAGGGTAAAAACGGGACCCTATTACTAAGACTCCGCTGTCCGTCTGTCTGTCACCAGGCTGTATCTCATGAACCGTGATAGCTAGACAGTTGAAATTTTCACAGATGATGTATTTCTGTTGCCGCTATAACAACAAATACTAAAAAGTACGGAACCGTCGGTGCGCGAGTCCGACTCGCACTTGGCCGGTTTTTTTTAAGTTAATTAAGTTTTGTTTAAGATAATAAGAAGATAATTATATTACTGTTATATTGTCTTCGGTTACCGCGATAGTTACTCATGAAATAAAACTATGAAAACGGTTATATCGCGTATATTGAATAAATATCGCGTATTATAAATTCAATATACGCGATATAATCCGTTTTCATAGTTTTATATTACTGTTACCTACTGGTGCCTCTTCCGCAATCTATGGTAGTAACGTACATATGTCATAATCAAACATTCGAGCCTCGGAGCGTGACGCTGACATGGCGCCGTGCCGTGACGACCCACGGCCAAGGACCTCGAAAACGTGTTTATATAACTACACATGTCATAATCAGCCATCAAGCCTTGGAGCGTGACGGTGTCGCGCTTTGACATACCCACGGCCAAGGACCTCAAAAACATGTCCTCTGTGCTACTGTTCCGTACACAACTCGTAATCACAAGCATTCGACCACCTCTTCACTACTTGCTATGTGGTGCCTCATCCCAAATCCATGGTTATAATTACCTATGTTGTAATCATAAGATTGACGCTCGGAGGCATCCTTCCTATGAAGGAAGGATGCCTCCGAGCGTCACGCGATAATGCGCTATGGCGACCCACGGCCATGGGCTTCAAAACTAGTGCCTGTGGTCAAATCCATGCGCCACGGCCAAGACTCTCGAAATTGTCAAAAACCCATCCTCTGACACTACCTACTGATGCCTTTTCCTGGATCCTGGTATATATATACTCGACTACTCGTATGTCGTAATCAACCATCAAACCTCGGAGCGTGACGACGAAGCGCTGTGACGACCCACTGCCAAGGCCCTCCAAATTGCGCCAAAAAGGCATCCTCTGACACTAACTACTGGTGCCTCTTCCTGAATCCATGGTATATTATATACTCGTATGTCGTAATCACAACCATCGGGCCACGGAGCGTGACGGTGACACGCTGTGACGGCCAAGGCCCTCGAAATTGCGGTTACCGCGCTCCGGTTGCCATTGTGAACGTAATGATAACATGATGGCACCCAAGATTCAAGGTTAATTGAATTTCCTAGAATTTTTATTTGGCGTATGATTGAAAATGTAATGCCGGCGAAATGTGATATACATAATTGCTTTGGTTTATAATTATGTTTAACTTTCCTTTATTTGACCTTGTAACAAACTAAACATCATTCTATTATCCTATAAATTACAGTCGTCCAAAAATCGCGTAGGTATGTTATGAATGTTATGATGCTTTCAAAGAAAAAAAATTCAAAATTCTTTATTGCGTAAGACACACTTATTTCATAATATAAGGTGATGGAGCCACCCGGTAAGTAAAAATGCCTGTGTTGGGTGGCACCGCTCTTCCTTCAGGTTACATAACTAATTAACTATATTATAAGTATATTATACTTATGCTAAACTAATTAACTAGCTAAAGCTTTGATATTATGATTGCATCAAATTTAATGTCAAATGATGATTATACATGTATTAATCCATTTCAGGTTTTATCCCTCCTTTCACTTGGCATCTGGTAAGACTAACAAGATTAATGTAATATTGTCTTCGGTTACCGCGATAGTTACTCATGAAATAAAACTATGAAAACGGATTATATCGCGTATATTGAATTTATAATACATCCCGACGTTTCGAACTCTTTACAGCGTTCGTGGTCAACGGGTGACTGAGGAAAAATTACAAAATGCAAAAATACCCACATACTAAAATAATGAACAATCATAGACTACAAACTTTAAGGCTGGTTGTACATGCAAAATCGGTTCATAAGGCTAGTTATACACTATAATTATTTTTTCAAGTAAAGATATATATATATACGCGATAAAAATAAACTATGCCGGCTCCAACCCTACACCACGGACCCGAGAAGATTTAATTCCCTCCTAAATTGTAGGAGGGTATCCCAATATGGGACCGGCAACAAACTCGGCGGGACACATCTTTTCAAAACATCAGAATGTCCAGCATCATCCAACACTACGGTCTCACAGTCTATGTCTCGCTTGCTCCTTTATCAGGTGGACTACAGGATCCCAAGCTGGTGGTAGAGAAAAGCCATCTTCCCTATTAAAGTTTGGATATTTCTTAATCTCAATGGCCTCGCGCAGCATTCTGGGTATGTAACGCTTCTCCTTGGCAAGAACCAGAGGCTTATCAAACTTGATTGAGTGATTGGCTTTATCCATGACATGCTCACAGACAGCAGACCTAGGTCGACGGTGCTTGACATCAGCTATGTGTTCCTTCACCCGAGTGGAAATGCTCCGTTTCGTCTGCCCGACATATGATAGGCCACACTCACAGTCCAGTTTAGTATGTGGGTATTTTTGCATTTTGTAATTTTTCCTCAGTCACCCGTTGACCACGAACGCTGTAAAGAGTTCGAAACGTCGGGATGTATTATAAATTCAATATACGCGATATAATCCGTTTTCATAGTTTTATTTCAAGATTAATGTAAAAAAATCGTCATTTTCTTTTTTCGTTAGCTTCAAATGCAGCGGCCATTTCAGTATTTACTAGTGCTCTCTGCGAAACTAAAACAATAAGTTCCCTCGAACAAAGAATTCAATAATCCATGAACAATAAAACATGTATTAATCCATTTCAGGCTTTATCCCTCCTTTCACTTGGCATCTGGTAAGACTAACAAGATTAATGTAAAAAAATCGTCATTTTCTTTTTTCGTTAGCTTCAAATGCAGCGGCCATTTCAGTATTTACTAGTGCTCTCTGCGAAACTAAAACAATAAGTTCCCTCGAACAAAGAATTCAATAATCCATGAACAATCAAAATGTCTCACACGTACACCAAAGTTTTTTCATCAAGAGTACCAGAAAGAACTCGGAAGTCGAGAATCTAACACAGCTTATCCAGTTTTTGGCTCAAGTCCGGTTTCTAAATCAATACATCAACTCAATAGAATCAAATTAGATTCCATTAAATACTTATTCATAAGTCGGCTGATCGTTAAAGCGAAATGAGTCAGTTGAATGTTTTTGTCTATTTTAAGACCGGTTTAGTGAAATAGACGTTGCGATTGCTAGGCATGCTTTTACGTTTGTTTTCTGTTAGTATACAACTTTTCTTTTCTGTCGTATCGTATCGCTCTTGACAGAGCGGTCGTGGTTCGTGGTCACGTTTAGGCGACCGCATCGGTAGTAGAGGTGGACACACTGCTGTCAGGCACAATCTTCAGATAAGCGGTTTTCCACTGCGGATTTTATGTACTTGGTCAGTCGTACAACTACCAGGTACTAAAACATAATGAAGTCATTAAATAATCAAAAATTGTTTAGGTTGTGTCATCTTGTCTAAAACTAGACGTCACATCATAATGTAACAACTTGGTACAACAACATTAGAAACTGTAATTAATTTGGCTCGCTTTCTATGGGACCGATATGTATTTGCAATTTTCTCAAAATAGGCAAGCTGGTTTGATTTAAGTGTATCTTTACATAGTTAGTGTATTTACAGCACCGTAGACGAAGAGCTCATAATTATATACACAATAATCTTGAGGAATATAATTAAAAAAAAACTTTTGGCACTGACCATACATTGTTGTGTGTTTACACTAAATATTACCAAATAATATTTGTGCGATGACTTGATGAGCAACCGTTTAAACAATTCGGCATTCTTCTAAGATCATTTCGGAAACAAAAGATTCGTCATCGTTGTTATTTTCTTTCATTGAGTAGTTGGTTTTAATGAGTGTCTCATTAGCATTTAATTCGTGTTTACACACGGTTTTGATTACGATTTACGGATCGTATGCATTGTTTCCTCGATTGTGCGAACAATAGCGTACATTCTGGGTCAAAGTTTTTCGAACACGATTTTTTTATGCCGTTCCGTTGGTGCTCAGGGTTGCTCCGCCTTAGCACTTGAATTAGACCTAATTCACAGTGCATGGATAAGGACTTGAAATTAAATACTTACTTGAACAAATTTTACTAGACGACTAAACTAATCCTGAAATCGCGAAGAACGTTTTCGACTTCTGATCAGATGAAAGTGAAAACGGAACATTTTTTTATTTTGCTTTGGGGTTGGTCTCGTAAAACTTGTTCAGTATAATGCTATGATGTAAACCCAAACGCAAAAGTTTATACCCATTTAATGAATGGAATTTATTGTTAGTAGCAGCATTCTGGGCGTGATCGCTAGCAGTTTGTTGGAGTCCCCCATAGCGAGACACTGATTTAACTGAATTTTATTATTATTGATATTTGGACCCGGGTATGTCCTTAAACTACGTCCAAAAGAGAGGTATGGGCACTGTGAATGACATCTCGCTTTGTGTGGTAGGGCACAGGACAGCGGATGTCATTCCAGATCTAGAGCAGAGCCCAACTAGGGAGGTACCTCCACCTAACAGAAAACCGCAGCCAAATAACACTAGACCCTACTAATAATGTTGTGTTCCTGCCGGTGAGTAAGGTTGCCAGAGCTCGAAGGAGAGGAGTGTTAGGGTCGGCAACGCGCATGTAACTCCTCTGGAGTTGCAGGCGTACATAGGCTACGGAGACTGCTTAACATCAGGCGGGCCGTATGCTTGTTTGCCACCGACGTAGTATAAAAAAAAATTTAGCCAGTATTAATATTTATTTTATAATTGTAAAAAAAAATAATGTGCTTTTTTATTTGTTCTATAACTGAAATTTTAATTTAATTTAAATATTTTTTTAAATGTACTTATTTACTGTTATTTTAATTATGCTCGTGATTTTAATCTAATATGGATCTTGTTATCTGCAATAAAGATGAATTGATTGACCATTCACCTAGCAAGGTATGGCTAAATACTGAAAAAACAATCTGTAGGTATAATAGTTTGCTGGAGCCAATTTGTCTGTATTATGTAAGCTACGTAATACAACTTTTTGATTGTTCATTGTTGTCAGGATCGTGTAAAGGCTGTAATGGTCTGGTTCATTTAATTCCTTTCAGCGCCTTTCAAAGGAAACTAGGTCTTTTCATCTCTTTGTTCGTTTTTATTATTATTTCAAGCAAATTTTCGTTTTTACGAAAATTGCTTATATTAACCTATATATTTTTATGATTCTCCTTCCCTACTTAATCTTATAAATGTTCAATTAACTGTCTGTTTGTCTGTCTGTCTTTGTGTGTCTGTGAAGAGGTAATTCGATTAAGTAATACCTATTTGGCAAATACATAGTTTAATCAGCGGGAACGGACATCAGGATTGTATTTATCACGGATCATCACTTAAAGTGGTAAAGGGGTGAAATTTACTCTGAACTCCGAATTGGGATACGGAAGTACTAATCTTACGCAGACGAACGACACTCGTCAAGAGCAGGGACCGGACAACCCTTTCCGCGATAAAACCCTTTCAATGGGCGACACTTAAACACGGCTAACACATTGAAAGACTTTCCCTTTTGAGCTGCAAGCCCATTCATACCCTTACCTTTGACTAACCCTTACCGAAAAGCTAACCAAAAATAAGGCTAGCTCTTAATAAGGGTTACCCTTATCTTTAAGCGCTTTTTATAAAGGTTTCCCTTTGCGTGAAAGAGGCAGGATTAGTATATATCTACGGTAGTGTATGAAAAGGAAAGAAAATACTTGCCTAGTCAAAGAACGCCGCCGTCGCCGCCGACGATCGCTCGGATTCGAAGTAATGTGTGCTTTATGAACAAGGTAGACGACTTAAATTAGCACGCTTATATGCTAAAAGGGAAGCCCTTTATAAGGCTAACCCTTATAAGCAATATGCAAGGTGTTGGTGAGCGGATGATAAGGGTTTTGTAAGGGTATTTGGGCTACCGATTACTCAAATGTAGTAGCTTTATATAAGGGTTTTTAAAACCAAAACAAAGGGTTTCGTCTGGCAAAGGGTATGGTGAGTTAAGCCTTATGCAATACCCTTATAAAACCCCGATAAGGGATAGCGGGCCGGTCCCTGGTCAAGAGCCTCTAAATCTAGACTGTACAGGACGAGACGAGACGAGTAGGAATGAGACGAGAAGGGAGCAGTGTGTACTCGTACACTCGTTCTCGGCTTATATCGGGATCTCGACAAGTGTGTACCTACAGCCGGCGTAAGATAGATAACTAAAGATAATTAGCTCAGTTGTCAATACTTTACACCACAATATTATTCCTAATAGTCCTTATCTTACGATAAGATTATTTACCGTTTGTCAACACCTACGTACGTTCCACATTTCCACCTTGGCTGACCATAGTTAGATCTTATGTCCTTACAAAAAAGGTTTACGTAATGTCAGTTAACAGTTTGATGCATTCTATATTTCCTTGGCCGACCAGCTTTGAACGAACCGTAATTCCATTAAGCAAAGCCGGTCTGTTAGATCCTTTAGTGTAAACAGAACCGGGGAGAAATAGATTAATAAAGAGTTTTAACCTCCATACGACCTCCGTAGGTAGCTCATGATTGTAGATTCTATTTTTTTCTTCATAAATGGCTTTTCTTCTTCAGTCGGTTACTCGATGCTGAGGATCGTGACATCGTCGTCGTTCTGTTGAAGATCCGGTTCCTCCATAGGCTTCTATTCTTCGCCAAGCGCATGGCCTCGTGCAGTTTTAATTGCATAGGTGCAGTGATTTGAGTACACCATCTAGTTAGGAGGAGGGCCCTGAGGTCTGGTGCCTAATAATGGCTTTTAGTCCTCTCTAATTTCAGCAAGGTGGATTCTGCCAATGTCGAGGTGTAGACTTTTGACCAATGAGAGAAGATAATTTTCAGTTAAATTTTGATTTTTGTGAAAGGATAGGCTGGGGAACCTAAATCTAGATTGTATTTTAGTTTATGTATGAAAACTGTTAACTTACCGCTGTCAAAGTCACAAAACTACATCCAAACACCGCCATCTAGTAATCTTTGAAACGTTTAAAATTTGCGCTACGCTATGTTTAATTTCATTTACACGCCTAAAATGCCTTTTTATGTTTTTATTGTAGTTTGGGTGTCAGACAAGTTTTATTATATTGTCTTAATATTAACAGTAAGATGACAATTATAAATAACGCCATCTACAAAAATGCTCTGTATCACGCGGCGTCGTAAAACTTATTTAATTTACTTCTCTCTGACCGAACGTTAGATTTACGGCAACCTGAACATCGATCAATTTAGCTAGCAATTATCTCGGGCACTAGGTCAATGCGAAGCTAACAGACTGTTAATTGCATGTAACTTATAACATTTAGCGCCTTAGTAAAAATTTCTAACTGTTCGCTGTTAGAACATCATTAACACCTTAGTATGGTGTGAAGTGATATTTATTGGTTTAAGATGACGTGTCAGTTTGTTGAACCGTTTCCAAGGCGTGACATGACAGCTGACGGGGCAATGACCCCGTCTCAATGGGAGCTTCTCAGCCACCGTGTAGTCGAACGGTTGACATATTTACGTTTTGTTAAGTTTTTTTTCTATAAAACGCCTTAAATTTTATTAAAAATGAGGGAACACTAAAATAAAAATTAAGAAAAAAACTAAAAAAGTTTGTTGGGCTCGTCCGGGATTTGAACCCGGGACCTCTCGCACCCTAAGCGAAAATCATACCCCTAGACCAACGAGCCGGTTGAGAGAGCGAACGAAATATCGCATTCGGTTCTACGCGCTGCTTTGCTGTGACGTAGAAGTAACATCGAAATTAGTTTACAATTCTAAAATGGGAACTTGTGTTATTTATTTTGAGGGTTAATATATGTAACGGATTTAGTATTAACTATGATAATGATTAATGACTAATATATGTACTTATGTAGATTTGAGGTTGGTTAGGTAGGTATATTTAAGGCGGTTGACATGTTGTTATCTTTTAGTTTTAAATAAATTCTGATTATGTTTGTACAAATTTCAGGTTGACTGACGCTAATAACATCACAACAGCGTAAATCGTATAGATGCCTACAAAATAATATAAAAATTAATGTAGTAGACATTATTATGGTTAATCTTAATGTATAGCTTTATATTAGCACACTGCTTACTTTATCCTATAAATAAACCTTAAGCAATGAACCAATGAAACGACCAAGTCGTGAGTAAGCACAACTCTCGTGTTGTCCGATATAAATAATTGCTTCAAACGGGGCATTGCCTAATAAACACTACTTCCAAACCATACTATACCTTATCTACAACACGTAAGGTGTAGTTTAGTGTGGCAGAGCGCTTGATGAGATGCAATTGGAGACATGAGATAGCCGGACTGTATTAAGTAGTTAACTATTATTACGATCTAGTTACGGAATGTCGCAAGTGACTTAGCTTTTCTACTGAAAATATGACTTTCTGAACTTTATGCGTTAAGAAAGCTGTAGAGATGAACATTGGATAGATACAGGGACATGTATTACCTACCTACGCTTGTTTATACGTATCTACATTTACACGATTAATTTCGTTGGCCGTCAGAATGCATACATTTGCATTGTATGAGAAGTAATTATCATGGCAACTGTAAACTTTCCTGTTTGTTTCAGTTCTATTTCTGCTGCTGTACCTACATCATATTCACGAGAACCACATAACTTATGTGTACATTTGTGTTGTTACAGGAATCGTGTCAGTGTCAGATGGGCACCTCGACATTGCGAGCCCCCAGGAGAACTGGCGCGTGCTACTCGCACATTACGCGGGGCCTACAGCGTTCGTTGTTGTCGCTGTTCTACTGGCCGCCGCGCTGCCGCTTGCCGGGTGAGTGTGTTGTATAGTGTCAGTGGCAGACGGGTACGAAATGCGAGCCCGCAGGAGAACTGACGCGTGCTACTCGCACACTACGCGGGGCCTACAGCGTTCGTTGTTGTCGCCGGCCTACTGGCCGCCGCGCTGCCGCTCGCCGGGTGAGTGTGTGTAGTATAGTGTCAGTGTCAGACGGGTACGAAATGCGAGCCTGCAGGAGAACTGGCGCGTGCTACTCGCACACTACGCGGGGCCTACAGCTTTCGTTATTGTCGCTGTCCTACTGGCCGCCGCGCTGCCGCTCGCCGGGTGAGTGTGTGTTGTATAGTGTCAGTGTCAGACGGGTACGAAATGCGAGCCCGCAGGAGAACTGGCGCGTGCTACTCGCACACTACGCGGGGCCTACAGCCGAAGCTACATATATTATGCACACGGTGTACGTGTTTCACAATAGTGACAATTGCCACCTGACAGTAACAATTCGCTGCTTGCCAGACTTTGATCAGACGTACCTTACTGATTGCTGATTGAACATTATAATCTTATTTACAGACTGTTCTGGTGCTGTTGCTATTGGTGCCGCTCGGGGCGACGGAGGCGAACATTTGACCGCAAATACGACGCGTGTCTCAAGGGCCTGCTTGCGATAGTGCTCATCGGGTTGCTAACACTTTTCTTGTAAGTACCTAACTACAATATTAAACGGTCATCTGTAATACTATCTTGCACAACGAAGCGTATAAAAATATACTCTTCGCTCTTATAGAAGAACTAAGAAGATTTAGTCATAATTATCTGTAGTGTAAATAAATTAAATACGTTATCCAGCAACCCGTCTTCTCATTTTGGTCGTAGTTGGTACTAATTGATTATTTTTTTGTAATTGTCAGGTTCGGAGTAGTCTGCGCGTTCGCAACTGACGAACAGCTCGATCGAAGCGCGAGCGAAGCACCCAACGCCGTCCGGTCCGGCATCAAGGACACGAAGGCTTACCTCAACGCCACTCAAGCCCACGTTCGGTGGTTGCTCGTCAACAACTATGCCGAACTCGAGCGGACACTTGACAACCTCCTTACAAGTGAGTGTGTTAGTTACAACTGTTACAAGCCAGCGAAGCACCCACCGCCGACCGCTCCGGCATCAAGGACACGAAGGCTTACCTCAACGCCACACAAGCCCCCGTGCGATGGCTGCTCATCAACAACTATGCCGAGCTGGATAAAACACTCGACAACCTCCTTACAAGTAAGTGTGTTAGTTACAAGCGAGCGTAGCAACCAATGCCGTCCGCTCCGGCATCAGGCTTACCTCAACGCCACACAAGCCCACGTGCGATGGCTGCTCGTTAACAACTATGCCGAACTGGAGAAGACACTTGACAACCTTCTTACAAGTAAGTGTGTTAGATACAAGTGAGCGTTGCAACCAACGCCGTCCGTTCCGGCATCAGGTTTTTTTTTTTTTTTTTTTTTTTTTTTTTTTTTTTTTTTTTTTTTTTCGTCAGAAAATGCTTTTACGCATACCCGGGCTTGTAGAGGGAGCCCGGGTTATGCAGGACTCGACGGGTGTATGTTGCCCGTAATACCTGCTAAAAACTGACGTTGGCCGCTTCGCTGGCTTTAGGTGGGAACACGGGTCCACTTGCGTATTCTCCGCGGACCCACCAGCAGCTGACTAGTAATGACTAGAACAATAAAGGGGGGAGAAATCACACTTCCCCCCCGGGCTGACCTAGCAGAAACGCGCTTTGCCGAGCTTCCACGCGCTTCCCGCTCGAGGGGATCAGCTTGGAGCGACGGAAACCCTCCATCTCCGCCGCCCGCTACCCTTATTTAGGGTGGGAGATTTCGGTCGTGCGCAGCGCGCCTCCTCCCTACTCTTCGACGGCGAGTGGAGTCTGCTTCCGCCGCAATCTCCCTTTCGCGCTCATTTTTCTCTTTCTGCGCCACCACTTCCTCGCAGAAGGAGAGCATCGCCTGCCACGCCGTGTCTTGCCTCACCATGGCAGCAATCACTGCCGGCAAGGACAAGTCCGACCCTACTACAGGAATGAGTACGGATCGCTGCGAGCCCCATGCTGGACACACTTCCAGCGTGTGCTGGGCCGTATCTTGTTCCGCTCCGCATTCGTGGCATTCAGGGGTTGGTTCCCGACCCACAATTTTCCACAGGAACCGACCAAAGCAGCCGTGCCCCGACAGGATCTGGGTCAGACGGAAGGTCAGGACCCCATGCCGCCTTTCCACCCAATCTTTTAGGACCGGGCGGATGGCTTCTATCGTACGGGAGCCAGCTATTGGCCGCTCTAGACGGCACTCCCAGGCTCCCATCGCGTCATTGAGAAAATCAGCGCGTCGAGCCTCAATCTCAGAGGGAGTAGGCCAATGATCTCGCTCCCAAGCCGCCACTCGCCAGAAGTAAAGTTCCGCCAGAACTTTGGCTTCCAAGTCCCAGGGTAGGGATCCGGCCAAAACGCACGCAGCATCAGTGGATACAGTGCGGTACCCACGCACCGTTCGCAGCGCCATCGCCCTCTGCGATCTCCGCAGATGAGCTGTGCACTGTCTGCCAATGGCATCAGCCCACACGGGTGCGCCATAAAGGGCTATGGAGCGCACAACTCCCGTGTATAAACCTCAACGCCACACAAGCTCACATGCGATGACTGCTCGTCAACAACTATGCCGAACTCGTGCGGACACTTGACAGCGTCCTTACAGTGAGGATTTGCTCTTTGTATCTGCACAAGTGTCTACGACTTTTCTTCTTTTATTTTAAACATCTCTATACTCGACCGCTTCATTAATATATGTTTTGATCATAAAGAAATACACCTCGTAGTGACGGTGAACAAACTAAATTAACAGATTCAAGCATTCTACAACTGAAATAACTTTAATGATTTCAGATAGCGGCACGACGGTATCAAGAAAACTAGGGGAGTTCTCACACGCGGTTTCCGTGACTACGCTATACAATATGGTTCAGCAACTGGACACAGTGCAGGCAGATCTGAAGAGCGTCCACAACATCACATCTATGCTTCGGAACAATGCTGAACTGCTCAACTCTGGTACTGTCATTTATTAGATGTTTTGTAGCTAGAAAATTCCACGCGGTTTGAGTGACTACACTATTGGAGACAACACAGTAGGAGCACTTTTCACGTATTCTGTTGCGTGTTCCGTCTTTCCGTATGACATTACGCCCTGTTATATTTTTTATTGTGCATTGTGCTACAACTCATCCATGCAAGCATAGACATAGCCCTGACATGGAACTTCCCATGTTCCCTTGCTCCCTTTTATATCAGTAAATTCAGATAAAATATCTTAGTTTACCCTATGTTAGTCAGCTTTTACCTTCTTTCTAACGATAATTTTGTCGGCAGGTCTACGCAAAGTGAAAGCTCAACTGCTCCAGACCCTGGCCAAGTGCGAACAGCCGCAGTGCATCCGTCTGCAGGAGAAATACAAGATTGGACAACTCGACACCGAGATACATTATAGCCAGGTCTGTTCACAACACCGGTATACACTAAAATCCGTGATTGTTTAAATCTAATGTATGATTCACATCGACCGGGCTGGGTTGCATCGACTAACTTCGCATTGTTGTGTATGCGCGAGGACAAAACTTAATAGCTTGTACACGATGTAATTACTGTGTTTAAACTTCAAATTACTTTCCGGGTTCATGTGAATCGTACATAAAAACCATAGATGCTTCGCTAAGTTGCAGACCATTTCGATAGCTCATCATATCGTTCTTATTACTTTCTGTATTTTTTTCTGTGCACTTTTCGTAATATTGTTGTACTGAACGGGTTGGATTTCATAAAGATACAGTCTACCGCCAATTTTACACAGACAGACTTTATGTCATTGGCCTAGCGCGTTGATGTTAGCCTCGCGTCAACACAACGTAAATTTTAGTTTTATGAAATACGGCTCTGAATAAACATTATTTTATTCAATTCTGTCGCTCATGAACATATTGCAATGTTCATTCCATCAAGTTTATAATACACTGTATCAAATGTACAGATGGTCCCTAATATTGGTATGGTGATTACTATGGGCGCTTACTGTGTTTCTGTGTTCTATTAAACCACCCTACTTTGATGTTCGTTTCACGCTACTTGTGGATCAGATGCTTGATAAATACTTTCCGACGGTAAGTGTACTTTTGTGTCTAAATAGTTGTGGGTTTATTACTTACATATTATATTTCTTACAATAATTTGCATTCAGTTATTCAAGTGGGTTGTCATCTTTTATGCCTCACGTTAAATAATAACGATGAGCAAATGAAGAAGCCAAGCCATTATCATTTTTTGTGTAATTCTTTGACTTAATAACTCCGCAAGAATGATGTATTAAAATTAATATTTGAAAGAAAAAAGAAAATTAAGCTCGAACCATCCATCCAAGCTTGTGGCGTCGTGTTTCATGTAGTTTCGTTAACTTTCTCTGTATTATCGCCCCTCATTTAAACTTCACCCAAATTCCCTCATGGTCAAAAATCTATCCAAGAAACTGGAGAAAGTATTCACGTGTCTAAGAACTTATCATCTCTTTTTTTTATAGATTTGTGATAAGTATGTGTATCGTGTCGACCACGGCCAGAGCATATTTGACTGAAGTCATATCGGTTGGTTTTAAGGAGTTTTAGGCCTCGCTAAAAACGAACCTTAAATACTTACAGATGCCGGACGTCTCCGAGTTGTTGAACAACGTGACGGAGCTTCTGGACAGCCATATTAAGGCAGACGTTGAGGAAGGACAGCAGGTGTTCGCCAACATTCAGGTCGGAATCCAGCGCTCCGTCGACGACCACATCCCTAATGTGAAAGAAGCCCTCGCTGAGACCGGTATGTATACCAACATAAATGTAGCAATTACTGAAGGTTGTTTAACTCCTGGACAGCCACATCAAAGACGTAGAAGAAGGGCAACAGATGTTCTCCAACATCCAGGCCGGCATCCAGCGATCCGTCGACGACCACATCACTAATGTGAAAGAGGCGCTCGCTAAGACTGGTTGTGTTTGCTTATTGATATAAAATATTCTTGATGTTCCACAGTTAAAATGTGAATCGAAACAAACAAACACACAAACACTAAACAGTGTTAAATGATGATGTTTTATAAACGAGTATAGTTTTTTTGGTTCTTATTTACTGCCAATTTCGTTTGACCAAGTATAGACTTTTTATTTATTAGTATTTTTCAAGCTTATTCCATCAGTTGGAGAAAAAAAAACATTGAGCATGCTCCCGAGCGGATAAATATCTACTTTGACTAATAGTTAACTCGAGCCACTATTTTAAGTTGCCGATAGATATACATACATCTTCCTCCATCCTGCTTATCAAAAACTACATTCATCTAATTCGTGTTATTTTCACCAGGGCGCAAGCTCAAAAGCATGGCGGACCGCGTAACAGCCCTCTCCAACAACGCATCCGCAAAAATACAAGAGCACAGCGCAGGCGTCGCGGATCACGTGCAAGAATACTACGACGCGTTCGGCCCTTACCGCCGCCACGCGGGGCGGGCTGCTGCCGCTTCTCTATTGCTGGTAAGGTTCTTCTTCTGTCAAAATAAGTCGCTCTATGTTACACGCGTCGGCAAAATTCCGCCTAAAGCAGTGGCTTATCGAGCAATCGTTTTATAGCTATGACGAATTCATTGCGTGTAAGGCATAATGCTTACTATTATTATATGTTAATTCCACCATTTGTAGTGTACATTATTATATTGACAATTATTATTAAAACATTTAGTTAATTATTATTAATCAGAACTGTTTGTACCTAATGACTAGATCACTATTATTAGTAAATCACTATACAAGATACAAGATACAAGACATTTATTGGTAAAAGTTAATGTTTTACAGGTCAGTAAAATAGGTAGGTACATAGTAGGTACAACATTTCTAGAGTAAGTATTTATGTCACTTAAACTTAATTATTATTAAATAAAACATATTTTGAGCAAAGCAGGTTCGTAAGCAGTAGACAATAGGGTCGCATATGGCTTAACAAGTCGTCATTTTAATTTATAAGGTATAAATTTGCTTATACATATTAATTCGGAGATAAATTACTTAGGGTTAGTACACGTTTCAACAAATTCGTCGACGCTGTAGCATGCTAAGTCAGTTAACATTGTTTTAAGATTTCGGTCAAACTTTTTATCCGTTTTAGCTAATTTTATTTCCTCGGGTAGCAAGTTATACAATTTTAGGCCTAAGATCCCAAGTGACTTTCGGGCCTTTGCAAGCCTGCACCGCGGGACGATTAGCCGGTTACTTCTACAGGCCAGGGAATGGGTAGCGTATTGATCCACGTTTGCCCTAACGTACTTACATGCGGTTAATATGTAAACACTCGGAAGAGTGAGAATCTTATGGTGTTTAAATAAACTTTTTGCGGGATGATCATATGGCTTTCCGCTAATGATACGAACAGCACGTTTTTGTAATTTGAAGGGCCTTTCGCGGTCAGCCGCCGTCGCCCACAGGTCAGCACCCATAATAAGAACAGAATGAAAATATCCGTTAATGATTAATTATTTATTATTGGCGTGTAAATTGGTTTTATAAATAAATTATTATGATTATGATAACGGCAGGATAGAAAGCATTTCAATAGGTATGTACACATGCAAGTGACGATGCAAGCAGGAGTACATTCATAAATACGTGTCCCTTACGGCCAGGCTGGCCGGGCTGCCGCTTCTCTATTACTGGTGAGCCCCAGATTATAATTCGTTATTGTAGCAATGACTGAACGTAACCGTGGTGAGACTGGACTAACCGTGGTTGTAATTATTTGCATTAGTCCGCGGATTAGACACGCGCGACCGGCGGTGCGGGCAGCGATGCCACCGCCACTGTCGTCCAAAACATTCAAGCCTATAGGTAAAAGGCCGTAGGCCCGACGTGAGCTTGGCAAGACATTTTTACTATTGGATCGTGTTTAAGCTCCAACTTCCCCCTCTCGTGTGACGCTTCGGGCCTTCGGCCTTCGCTGGCCTCGACGCTTCGCCGTTGGGCCTTCGGCCCGCCGGCTTCGCTTATCATTTTGTTCGGTTCGCTCGTAGCGAGTGTGAGCTATCGCTCGCGCCGACGCGTGCAATCAGTCCGCGGCCTTTAAAGGTTCCCCTTGGGGTACGGGTAACGGTTTTCTGAAAACGATTTGTGATACACTTACGATTTTTAGGTAGGTACAAACCAGATATCGCTGATACAGTTTTGCCAAGGGTTTTGTTTCGATGGTCTTCATTTGTAGCAATACTTTCAAGATATAACGCATATAGAACTATTCTCATGTACGATAAGTGAATTCACAAAAGTAGCATTATTAACTCTTTGTTATATTGAATAGGTTAGGATTATAGGATTTGTTAGATATAGGTACTTGTGTTTTGTATGTTTATACATTTAATTTTTTGCTAAATTATCGCATTGGATTCGTCCCGTAATGATAATTGTATGTACAAGTTTGGGAACAAATCAAATTATTTTATTAAATATTTTGATTTGTTTATTAGTCACACTACTATATATAAATAAAAAACTGTAATAGATGTCATATATTAAAGAAAAAGTGACGAAGCCCTCCAGTGGTGAAGGCCGGATTCGAACCGGCGTCTTTAGCTATCGCGGCTAACGCCATGAACCCCTAGGCCACCCCGCCACGCCACGCGTGTCCGGCCTTCACCACTGGAGGGCTTCGTCACTTTTTCTTTAATATATGACATCTATTACAGTTTTTTGATAATTGTATGTGTAAAAAAAAACAGTGTTTATAAGAGTGTGTGTGTGTTCGCAGATCACGTGCCTGGTGGCTTGGGGGCTGGTGTGCGGCGTGTGCGGCAAGCGGCCCGACGTGTACGGCGCCAGCGACTGCTGCAACAAGGGCGCCGGCTCGCGCTGTCTGCTGTGGTAAATACTGTGACGGCACATTACACCGCATACCTTTGCATGGCTGCAATCGACATATTCCATCAGTGTCCGGTGAAAATGCAACCTTTCAAAAAATGTGATGCCACATTATGCCGCCTAAAGATTTTATGCTAATGTCATCTACCGGCGCGCTGCTAAACTAACTTTACGACTACAAATTAATGCCCCAATTTTTCCGACCGATGTGCCTTTTAACCTCGTAAGGCCCATCATACAAAGTTTCCCTATTTTTAATTTGAACCTTGTTGTATAGAAGATTAGGGTGACTTTCGTTTGTTTAAAAAAAACAGTGAAACAAAAGAAATGCTTCTTAATTCAGTTAGTGTAAGGTTCAAATTAGATTGAAACAGAGTGTACATTGTAATGCACATTGGGCCTTACAAAAAGCAAGGATGATTGGAAAATCAATTAGCGTATTTTAGTATCTGAGATATTAAAATCTGAGAATTTCTCCTCAAAGGTTTTCTACAATATCTTCGCTAGTGATATATACGGTGGCTAAAAAATAAGTGCATTCCCGTTGCCAGGGAGGTTTTGGGATTATACCAAAGATAGATATAACTCCGTAATAGATAGTGGATACAGTCTAAGGAATAAACGTGCCTCGAAAATCAAGAAAATTTGATTCTCGTTCAGAGGGCGCTACTAGTTTTGGCCAACTGTCGTATAGATGGCGTTGACGGTTTCGTTTGTTATTTAACAATTTTAACGCATATCAGTGACAGAACATGGGTCAAAATCATTAAAATAATTAATGCAAATAAAAAAAATCATTTATCCATATCTAAATACATTTTATCGTATTTTATAAATATTTATTTTTAGTTTTAAAGTGTGTCGACAGATGGCAGTGAATTTACTGGGGTTACAAAATTTACTATGACAGTACCGCTCTAGTATAAGTTACTCTATGGATTATACTAAACAACTTTTACTATGAGACCAACCCCGAAATCGCGAAAAAAAATTTGGCTGTTTCATACATTTTGGCTGGTCCATTTTCTATGGGAGTGTAAATTTTTTTTTCGCGATTTCGTGGTTAGCCCCGTAGTAAAAGTTGCTCAGTATAATCCCAAAACCTCCAAATGTGTTTCTTCGCCTAAGATGTCTTAAAATCTGTAATAAAATCGACAGTCACACTCCGATTTAAAATGGTTCGTTAATTTTTAGCCTATAAACGTCATTATAAACTAAAATGACATAGGTAATCAAAATCATTGTCATAATTGAATTGTTCGTCTATTTTCAGTGGCATGGGCGTGATGTTCATAGTGGGCGGGGTGGTGTCCGTCGTGATGGCGATTTACTTCGTAGTTGGCGTCAGCTCGCAGCGTTTCCTCTGCGATCCACTCACGTAAGACAATTTAGTAAATCACGTACTGGAATCTGTCTACACTAAATCTGCATTAGCATGAAATCACTACAGGGTAGGGTAGGAAACAGTGGCTCAGCTCGAACAGTGGCTCAGTCGCCTAAATATCGCCTCTATCATGTTGGAATTAGGTTGAGTGAGCCACTGTAGCCAGCTTTTTTTTCCGAGCCACTGTTTCCTACCCTACCCTATACGTAAACGACGCACTTTCATAGAAAAACCAAAGTGAAAAAATTACTGCCTTGGTTGAGACTTGAACTCACGACCTCTGGATCGATACTCCAGCGCTCTGCCAACTGAGTCACCAGGACCTCATCCGTAGTTAGCAAAACTTCCCACTATATGGGTCTAGGGACTCTAGGGGACCCTGGCTTGACCCTAACTTGGTATTTTCTTGGTCTCGGAAACAAGCTTTTTTAGGCATAGTCATAGCCATAAATCATTGTATATGCGATAAAGTTACCAAAAGCTCATGGCTGTTGGCGCCCTTAGAAAAATGTTCCATTGGCAGAACAGATAAAAAACACGTTTAAATGCCTGGCTTTAAAAAGGATGTAAGCGCAAGTCTTTGGATGACCTATTTTTATAATGGTAAAAGACGGAAAAGGTAAACCATATACCCTACCCCCTACCTCCTACCTTCCTCCGCTGCAAATATTTAATTAGTGTTAGATTAAGTAATAATTAGTTTAGTTTAGTTTAGAATAGTAAAATTTAATATAGATTAGAATGTATAAATTAGATTAATAATAATAATTATCTTTATGTAATGGATTGATACCTAAATAAATAACATTTTTATTTTATTTATTTATTTATTTATATCCCTATACCAAACTGTCTGAAAATCTAAAACTCATTTTAATTACATCTGTAATATCTTACATCTCATGCAACTAAATAAATAGCGCCATTTACAACAATAATAAGGCTTGGCGCGGCATTATATTAAAGTTCACACTATATTAAATTAATTTTCTTTTGAAATAAAACTATGAAAACGGATTATATCGCGCATATTGAATTTATAATACATCCCCATATCATCATCATATTTCTAATTCATTCAATATACGCGATATAATCCGTTTTCATAGTTTTATTTCATGAGTAACTATCGCGGTAACCGAAGACAATATAATTTTCTTTTATTATTACTGACATTTTCATGGTATTTTTGTCTTACAGACAACCTCAAGGCAACCGCTTGTTTGAAGAGCTGGACCGTTTCGTGGATCTGGAAAACTTCATGTTTAATGAACGCCGTGATCCGGATTTCAACCTGTCGCGGGTTCTAACCTACTGTCATAGGAACCAGAGTCTTATGCAAGTAAGTGATATCTCACAATATAGTGTAGAAAGTCTACATTATTTCTATGGTAGAAGGTATATTTGTTCACCGTCGCTGTGAAAATACTATAAACAGTCCAAATTTTTTTTATTTTATTATTAGCCTACTTTGGTGTCTCACTGCTGGGCTCGTTTTTTCCACTCGACCCTGTCATCGGCATTTTCCTACCATTTGGGGTAGAACGCGTCCAAGTCGTCCCGACATCTCCTTTTTGATCTGCCTGAACCCCGGCCTGCACCGTCTACGGTTTTCCGTGGGTACCTCTCGTAAGCATTTTGGCCCACCTTTCCGGGTGCATGCGACAGACGTGTCCCGCCCAGTCCCACTTAAGGCGATGATCATGTTTTTGTAAGAGGCGTTGATATTTGTAGACGTGGAAAAAATATATGTAGGTCTTGACTATATTATCTTTAACAAGATAGCTTCCGATACACGAATTATGACACTTCGCTCGATACAATTAATTCCCAAAGTAACCTCTAACTCGGACTTTTAATCCTACTTTACTCGGTTATTTATTATGTGATATTATAAACAAAAAAAGAAGAATAAACAATCTTAACGTAAATAGTAATTTCATAGCTTTAGAATTTCGATATTGTAAGGTAACGTTTTTAAAATAAATAGAAACCGACAAAATTCGATCAAAATTGACACTTGGCGCGTATGTTCTTTCCCGTTCTTTCTTGCGAAATGTGACAAAGACAGCGGCAAACCGATGGAACGGCCTTAAGCTTAGCGAGCTGTAACTCTAGTTCTGGAGCGTAGTTCCGTGTTTCTGATTCGATCAGTTCTACGAACACCTAATATACTACGCTCCATCGCTCGCTGGCAAAACTTGAGTTTCGATTTTAGAGCCTCAGTCCAAATAATAGTTCTAAAATAGTACATTTTACAACTAGTGTAAAAAGACATTTCACACGTGTTGTAAACGACATTTTTTAATACAATTGCGAAAAAATAATAAATTAATATATCATTAGTAGAATCATACCACCAAACCAAACCAAAACCAAAAGTACCTATACAGCCCTTGATAGTTGAGCTGCCGCAGCCCGCGATACCTTCATACTCGTGCGCGCCCCGGCCGCGGCCGCCGCGGGCCCGGCGCGGGTTGGTCAACGACACCGAGGAGTAACGAGTGAGGCCCCAGTACCTGCTCAAGCTAAATTACATAAAAACTGCGTTTCGAAACTATAGTTTGGAACTAAAAAGTAAAAAGCACTAGTTCGAGAAATTGAGCTTCTCACACGCTACGCAGCCACAAAAAGTACCACTTTTTGAGCAACTGTATTAAAAATGTGTTTATATTTTAGACACTCCAGCTGTACCGCCTCATCGACCTGGAGTCCCTGAAAGCGCAAGCGTCCCGCGCGGTGGAGCGCAAGGCGGCCGCGCTGCGCCCCACGTTCCCCGGACACGACCGCCCCGTCACCATCCTCAAGCCGCAAGCCAAGCTCAAGCTGACACGCCTGGCCGAATCGGGGTTGTCGGACTTCGACTTTGACCGCATCCTTCATGCTGTGAGTATCTAGTAAAAACCATCTAGAGTAGTATACCGACTAGTCACCGTCCTCAACCCCAAGCCAAACTGAAGTTGACACGGCTGACCGAGTGGTTCTAGTGTTAATATGCCGCTGGTATCCAGTCGATGCACGACTGCATATTAACGGCGTATTAACTTGCGGCGGCGGACAAACACCCGTACACGAGGAGATCCAGACGCGGAAATGGCATTGAATTGGGCACATCCTCAGGAAACCTGACACCCATCTACCCAAAGTGGACCTGAAGATGCCCGGCAAGCGGAAACATGGTCGCCCTAAATCTACTTGGCGTCGTTCTGTGGAGCGAGAGCTGGGTGTATTGGGGATGGGGTGGGAGGAGGTTACTCAAGTTGCCCAAGACCGAAGTCAATGGAAGAATAAAATTCGAGCCCTACACCCCAGCAGGGAGTAACAGGAAATGAAGAAGAAGAAGTGACTTTACCAGTGGTAAAGACTTTACCACTGGTAAAGTCACTTCTTCAGTCCAGTTAGACACAACCGTTAGATTGACGAGCCCACAGGCAGACGTTCTCTGACCACGTAGCTCAAAAATTAACAATGAAGAAAGTAGACTTAGGGAAAGTATTTTTTGCTAAATCCTTGTCTAATAAAAATTCACATTTTTTTAACGATAAGCTTTTTTCATTCCAGCTGGAAACCAACATGACGAACCTATCTCTGGACACATTGGCGACACAACTCGACGCAACAGCCAGCTCTCTCGTCGACCGTTCTGGCTTCGTGCGAGTTTCAATCGAGTTACGAGACGCGGCGGTGATGTTGACGGCGTATCATACTAACATCGTCACACCCATGCTCGAACACACGAGGCAGCTGAACGTAAGTGAACTCTATGGTAACGGAATAAGGTCTATTGTCAAGTTTAACTCTCGGTTCAGCTGGTCTCTAGAACTACGAGACGCGGCGGCGATGTGACGGCCTACCACACTAACATTGTCACCCCTATGCTTAAACACACCTGCCCGCGCAGCATGGTTCCCCTATCACTAAGTCCGTCACTTTCGCACTCACATACTTGTTAGAACGTGACAGGCGTGGTGATAAGCGTGTGATAAGCCTACCGTGCTACGACCCCAGGGGCCCGTTTATCAAAAGCTTGTAGCTTGTAATACAAGTGGAAGTCACTTTCTAACAAAAGCTGTGAAAAAGGGACTTCCACTTGTATTACAAGCTACAAGCTTTTGATAAACGGGCCCCAGGCAGTTAAACGTATGTGAACTCTATGACAACTGTTGCTCTTGGGTCAACTGCTCGCTTCGGGGGTCTCCTGATGCATCAAGGTGGTTTGTTTACAGGGACCTACCGCGAAACGCAAAAATTTATATTTCTTTATCTGCTTCTCTATCGTTCGAATATGCAAGAGTGATAGAGGGGCAGATAACGCAGAGTTTTGCGTAATATTCCCTATTAAATGAATAATTTGAATTTTTGCAGGTGACGGCAATGAGGCTGCGTGACGGGCTGCGTTTTAACCACTCCTCACTGAAGGAAGCCATCGGGTACCTCATACACGAGACTACACAAGCAGAGACCTTCCTAAACCGACAGGGGCTGGATGTCATACAAACTGTAAGTATAAATAAATACATTGATAACCGATGTAAAGGAACGGTAACAGAATTTTTGAGAGGTGTGACAGCACGTAATTCCTCTCTCTTATACAGGGTGGCTAAAAAATAAGTGCTTTCCCGTTGCCAGGGAGGTTTTGGGATTATACTGAACAACTTTTACTATGGGAAGAACCCCGAAATCGCGAAAAAAAATTTGGGTGTTTCATACATTTTGGCTAGTCCATTTTCTATGGAAGGGTACTTTTTTTTTCGCGATTTCGTGGTTGGTCCCATAGTAAAAGATGCTCAGTATAATCGCAAAACCTCCCTGGCATCGGGAATGTACTTATTTTTCAGCCAGCCGGCGGCCTGTAAAATTTAATTTCTAATATGCAGTGTGGTTTTCGAGCCAAAAACTTTACAGACTCCTGCTGCTGCTATTGCCAATCAAGTTAAAAACATCTTCTTTGATTAAGACTTGTTACAATGGGCAGGGTAACGAGCAAAGACATCGTGTAATACCCCGTTTTGCTAACCTAACACATTTTTACAGACTTCATACATTTTTTAAGAAACTTGTTTGTTTTTCTCCTTTTATCATTTCACGTGTTGGTAGTCTGGGCTCCATGCACAATGGACAGATCAATTGTTGGTTGGCAGAGCCTATATCGGACAAAGCAATCAGTGTTTACCACTTTATTGACCTCTCCCTTGAGTAGGGAACTATGATAGCACCCATGAGGCTGACATGTTCACCTAGTGTCCAAAGCCTCCATAAAAACCAGATAAAAAAAAAAAACATTTCATGTGACGTGTTTAAGGATCGGTTGCACCAAACCGTCTGTCACCGTTAAAACCTTCGCTAAATTGTATTGTATGGAAAGTTTTATAGTTCACTGTTGAATGACGTTGATCAGTCCGCTAATTGTGGTTGGTGCAACTAGCCTTTAATTTTAGCCAATTTCTAACGGGCTGCCTATGTAATAAACATTGACTTCTGTTTTCAAGCTAATCCAAGACTTCGCGAAGGTGGTAGCTCAAAGACTGAACGAGTACCTAGACATGGTGATATACGCGGCCGAGCACGAGGTGGGATACTGCGCGCCCATGTCCAACGCCTTCAACGCTACAAGAGACGCGGCTTGCAAGAAAATACTCATGCCGGTGGTAAGTACCGTCTACCGGGGTGAGTAGGGATGGCTGGGGTGTATAGGGACAAATACTCATGCCGGTGGTAAGTAAAACAGTAACAATGTTTGTTCAAAATCTAGACAATTAAAAATTGCTTCTAAAAATGCGCAAATTTTTGATAAGTCATCAATAACATTTTTGTTTCAACAAAAAAATAAAAGTAGGGAACAGCTCAAATTATTTTATGAAATATTTTTGAGTTTTTTTTTAAGTAGTCACACTATATAAATCACTCACTCGCTCACTGACTCTGGTCACTTTTTCTTTAGTGTATGATATTTATTTCAGTTTTAAAAAAATAAAATTCAAAACCGCGATTCTGGGCACGCAAAGCCGTCTCGCCCACGCTTAGTGTAACGGCCCGGCCACGACACCGCGCGCGGCGGCGGCGAGCGGCGGCCATAGGTGGGAACAAAAGGTCCGATCGCTGTGTCTCGCTCCAACCTATGGCCGCCGCTCGCCGCGTGCGTTAGGGCGACGCGTGCGGCGTGCATGTTAAACAAATGCAAACGTATAGGAGCGGCCTTAGTGCACGCTCACATCACTTGTGAGCCCGACGCCACGCTGCACGCCCCGCGCCCCGCGCCCCGCGCCCCTCACTCACCCCGCCGAGCGAGCGTCCACTGCTGTAACCGTCTCCCTCGCACTCGCAGAACGGGTACTGGATGGCGCTGGCGTGGTGCGTGCTGCTGTTCGTGCCGCTGATGGTGGTGGCGCAGCGCCTCGCGCGCCTCTACCGGCACGTCGACCCCTACCCCGGACCCCTCGTCGAGGCGTACGTATAGCTTTCTTCATTTACAAGGGATTACTTACACATAAACATGAGGGCGATCGGTTAAAGCTGACGACTAATCAAAAATTCAATTTTGCTATATCTAAAACTTGAGTCCGCTGCATGCTCGGTTCTCCATACAAACGTAGTTACGCTCTCATTTTAAAACGACTAGCCAAATTGCTCTGAAACTTTCTACTTACAACAGGATAAGGTATATCTAGTCCTGTAATTAGTTTATGTAGCTTCAGATACCATAGTTAAAAAAATACAGCCAATTTAAGTTTTTCATACAAAACTTGTTTTTGCTCTATTTCGTTTGTTTTATAAACTGGAGCTACATATATAAACTAATTCTAGGACTGGATATACCTCATGTCGTTGTATGTGCAAAGTTTCATTACAATCCAACACGTAGTTTTGAAATGAGAACGAAACTCCTTTTGTATGGAAAGGTGAAAATCGGCCGAGCTTGTTGCGGACTTAATTAGAAAGAGTAAAGCAACTGAAGTAAAAAAATTAGACGATTTTATATACATGCCGTGACCAGCTCATAGAAATGCAATATATTCATGAAATGCCATTTTAAAATTGATCACTTAGGTTAGGTTAGGTTAGGCGCATCATAAAATTATCAATTCTAACATCTGACAAATAGGATTGGAAAGGCATGAAACCACGTAAACAAAAATCACTTTAAACAGTCCTATGACGAGATTATCTTATGAAAACATCTGCCCAAACGTCAATTTACTCTTTCTAATTCTAATGCGTGATATTATAAAGGGTCGGCAACGCGCGTGTAATATCTCCAGTGTTGCAGGCGTCCATAGGCTACGGTAACTGCTTACCATCCGGCGGGCCGTATGCTTGATTGCCACCGACGTGGTATAAAAAAAATATATATATAAATAATTCAATGAAATAAAAAGAGCATTGAGTTATATTATTTCGTGCAAAAAACTCCATAAAAAATCAGCTTTAAGTGATCGCATATGGCCCAAATTAGAAATGTACGCCCTTGAATAAACGTCTTAAATAATGTTTAGCCTCAGTATGTAAAATTGTCATTTTTGCAATCGCTTTCTAATACGATTCAAATTTTCCATTTTACGAAAATCATTTCATACCTACAAGAAGAAACTTCCAGGAATTATACACCTTCCAAAAATTATTAAAATTCGACAACCTATTAAAGTTTTCTTTTATAAAATAAATACAATATATACCTTCTATTTGTCCTAAGGAAGTACATTTCTAATGTTAACTTATATTTCCTAATTAGCACATTCGTGTTATTGAAGAAAACATTCGACAAATCTCAAATCAAACTTCCACGAATCTACTAAAAATATAAGCAATTTATTTTCCAATTAGTCTAGTTTTAAACTGATCTTTTACATACTGCACTGTGTGTCAAACAAAACGTTATCATATCCACAATGACAACTTGCGACTTATATTTATAATAGAAGATCAGTAATTTTTATCCCTATTTTTATATTAATCGTCTTTAGATTTATCTAATGGGGTTGGCCGGTCGAAATAATTAGCAGATCGCGCCAGCATAGCTTGCCCTGTCAATCCCTAGAATTGTGTCAATTTTTTTTTAATGCTATTTGACGACCGGTCTGGCCTAGTGGGTAGTGACCCTGCCTGCGAAGCCGATGGTCCTGGGTTCGAATCCCGGTAAGGGCATTTATTTGTGTGAGGAGCACAGATATTTGTTCCTGAGTCATGGGTGTTTTCTATGTATTTAAGTATTTGTATATTATATATATCGTTGTCTGAGCACCCATAACACAAGCCAACCTTGGCTTGGCTTGGCTTGATTGGGCTTACCGTGGGACTTGGACAATTTGTGTGAGAATGTCCTATAATATTTATATTATTTATAATGCCCTGGATGCCAGCACTTTAAGCCAAATCTCATAGAAAAAGGGGCAAGCTATGATGGTGCCATCTCGCAGAGATTGACAGTTGCCAACCCCATTCCAATTAGAAACTTTGAGACATGCAGTACAGTCGCAAGGAATATCGAATCTGACATGATCATAGCACTCCCAAATTGAGCTCATCTCAGCTCCGACATTCCCTGTCACACGCTAACATCATCACACTCAACTGGCCATTTGTAACCTTATAGCAACGGGATAAAAGCTAGCCATACACGCACGGATTTGCCCGTCGGATCTGCCTGAAAGATGTGTCTAGCGGACACATCCGTGTGTGCGATGTGTGGCGAGAAATAGACACAGATGGGCAGCGGACGGGCATCCGGCGGACAAATCTGTGTCTATATTCGCGCAACACATTGACGGATGTGTCCGCCAGATACATTTTTCAGGCAGATCCGACGGGCAAATCCGTGCGTGTATGGCTAGCTAATGTCTTAAATATAATGGGGTCAGTTAAGTGTGTTGCTTGTACGCGCTAGTTCTAAGTCATCATTCATTGTCATCATTCTTTTGGAATCGTTTGCGAATGCAATCATTCCCTTAATTTACTTTCCGTTTTTTTCGTTCACTAATCTCATATGATTTTAATTAATTTGAGACTTAATTGATTTTGTCGTCTTATTTGTCTGTCCGTCTGAGTTGGGTTTGTTTTGCACCCTCATCCCCGTATTTAGTGGACTGTGCCCTTACCAGCGCCAAGGGAGAGCCGACCCTGTTACTATGTCGGCTGAGTTCATTTTGCCTTGTCGGTTATGTTCACGGCGCTATAAGATCGAAGAGCTTCGGACATTATGTGACATTTTTGAGCGCGAATTGAGAATGACTTCGAACACATATAAAACTGTGTAAAAATCTTTTTTTGCGTAATTTTTACTCGGTTAGGGCTAATTTGACTTTTTCTGAACTAGATTGCGTTTATGTTAAGTTGTTCATATTTTTTCAGTTGTTCACTCATCGCCATCAACCCCACAGGCTGGTGCGGGTTCAATTCCCGCCTTAACACTTTTATAGAACTAATTTTAAATGTTATTAAAGGGACAATAATATATGAACGCTCTTACTCCCTTATAAATATAATCGTCATAAACAGGTTTATACAAAAAGTACAAGATATCACGGTGGTTGAGTATACTGGGTTCGATTTCCGGAATCGTCTTATGGAGTGTCATAATGACGACTTCTAAACGACATGATTACAGCGCAATTACTACCTATAAATGGGTGGGTTATAAATGGACGTAGTAAACCGAAAAGGAACCATCCTAAAAAATTTGGCATTGATTTTAATGTTTTGTGTTTTCTATGAAAAATAAAAAAATACAATTTTTTGTGGTGTTCCTTGTCCCTAAGCTACGTCCATTTTATATAAAAAAATGCGGTTACACAGATTTTAAGCTATTAAGCTATTATTTAAGTATTTCAACAAGAAAACTTTATAAATGTTTAAAAATGGGTATTTTGTGATAGAGTTTCTTCAAAATATTTGAAAATGTCAGTCAAGAGTATAAGTTTAGCGGGTTGTATAGGGGTTGTTAACGTTTGGGGATGTTGTTAACAGTGAGTATGAGCCGATGTGCCAGCGCCGCGGCTGGTGGCGATGACCCTACGCGCCCTCCGGTAACACATACTGTATACAGACGCGCCAACACCGTATGCATGCCCTATATTATATACTCGTACACACACATCGCAAGGGATCGGAGGAGGAGTGTATAGACGCTAGTGAAATATGGATATGATAATATGCGGAATGATACATCACAAGACTCTTTTTAATTCTCTCAATTTTTTAAATAAATTATTAGTTGTTATTAAAATTATGTAGTTATACTGCTCATTTATATTAATAAAGATAGACGAATATAGTAGATTCTTGCGATAAAGACGACAAAGTAGTCTACTACTTTAGTGGTATTAGGTACTTTAAACAATTATATATACGTACTATAACTGCTGCTACTGTTTCTTTAAAGTATAAATCAATTATGATATTTAGAATTTATTTGTCATTGTCAATTTATATCTCACTAACATCTTACGGTACTACTAAAACTCTGATCCCTATACATTACATGTAGGTAGGTAATTTGACCATCGCCAAAACCTCTTGGCTCATTTTGGTATTGGTGCGTCCGCTACCGTCGCGTGTGCTCTTCGACCTTATAGCAGCTTGCACGATACCCTTGCTCGCTGGATTCAACCTTAACAACTACATCATAAGGTGCATTATCCAGCGGACAAGCGTTGCTCGGTGTTCCTTCATGTTGTCGTACATTGCTTGGTCAGTACTCAGTATCATCAGGGCCTTCACTGTATTGCTCGAATGTAACCCGCAGTGTATTCTGAACTTTCTCGTAGACATGTAAACTATACCTAGTTAGACTATTTATTGGTATTTTTTTTTTAATTTAATTTACTTTACTTTTATGTTCCCTTGTCACCATCATTAGGTATAGAGTGTATTTATGATAAGTATTAAGATTTATTGTAAGACTATAACCCACTAGGCACATGTAGGACGATCAATGACTTATTTTGGTTCTTAGACGCTTAGAAGCGCTCATGTCATTATTTTGCCGGACCCTTTGACATTTGCTACAAGATGGCGGCGTGATAGGATTCGTTCACAACTTTTTTTTTTGCTTGTCCCCAACACAACCTGTATGCCCCCTGTGTTGTGAACGGACCCTAGCGAACTCGAATGTCCCATATCCAAAAGTCCAGTAAAAATGTTTTATTTGACAAGTTACGCTTACACGTTATCAGTAAATAATGATAGATAACATTAAAGCTTAAAATAACACGCTACGCACGAAATGATTTGCCTCTTTGGTATCCTCGTTTGGGCGCCAAAATGTAACTTTCTTCCAGTACTTATGTCTTAGCGTAAAAATGCGAATTCTTAAAAGGTACGAGTATGCTGCCACGTAACTTGAGATTCATTTTGTGCGAATTGCGTGCTGAATCGATAAAAGCAGTCATTATTACTGATAGTGTGTGAATATTGTGGTTGGACTCGATTCGCGGCATGCTGCGTCCGCTGCTGGCTGATGACCGTGTGTTGTCTGTTGCAGCGAGTATTTGTATGACGCGTTCGCGGACCGCGATAACGTACCCCTTGCCAAGTAAGTGCCCCACGGACACCTAGCGACCCCTAGCCACTTTCCGCTAGCTTACCTTGTGTTCCGCCTGTGTGTCCGCGGCCTTACAACGCGCCAAATAACGCTCAGCCAATCGGGGCGCGGCGGTGCTTTTGATACGCGCCGTGCGTTGTAAAGCTGAGGCTACACGTTCGCATGACGCTTTTTTCGGTATAGGTTTACTATTTTATTACAATTGTAAATAAACACGGCTAAGGACCTCTTGTAATATAAGCGTAATTTAAATTATATCTATCGAGAAAGTTTAATCGATAGCATGAGAAGCATGTCGACTGTAAACTAACGCACGGACGCATGACGAGACGGACCCTTCCCCTCTGTTATTTCTGTTCTGTTACTTCTGTTATTTTCTATGCCAGGGACCATTTTAACTTTAGTTTAAGGATCGGGTTTCGCCCCGTTTAAAGTCGGTATTCGAGAGATCGTATTAGAGTTTTATCGCTTATTTTCTTGAGTTATATTCGATTAAGTTCTAAAATAAAAATACTTGCAAAGCGGTTCTCGCGAAACGATCTCTCAAACCCGAAGTAACATAGAGCTCGCACTAAGTGAAACGGAATGCAGAGGGTCGAAGCGCAGCACGCTGGACATCGAGGGCAAGCTGGCGTCGTGGCGCGGGCGCGCGCCCTCCGCGCCGCCCGGCTCCGCCTCCCCCTCCCCCACGCCGCCCACCGCGCGCCCCTCCCCCTCCCCGCCGCACTCGCGCACCGCGCTGCTGCTGGAGGGGGGCGACGTGGTGTGCGCGCTGGTGCCCCCGCCCCCGTCGGCCGCGCTCATCGACGATCTCAAGACTAGACTCGATGCGAAGGATGAGGATAACGAGTCCGGCATTCACGAGTCCGAGTAGACTGTGTTTTTGGTTGTGTAGAACCCGGCGAAATCTGATTGGGGGTTATGGTATTGCGGTAAAATAACGGCTGAAGTGGGCCGTGTGTCGAACGGACGTAATTTAGGGACCCGACCTTCAAAAATTATCAGTAAAATTTTAGTTTTCTGTCAAAAGCAAAAGTCATTTCGAAGTCATTGTTTCGATGACCTATTTTTGAAAGTGGATCCTTTTCGCTAAATTACGTCCAATGTGCATTTAAGTTTCTATTTGAACTTGCTAGTGTATAAAGCAACTAAGTATTATTGTTATGCCGGGGCCGTGGCCGTATGAAAGACGTCGATTTAACGCGATAATTAACGCGTTTCCCGGCGTTTCCCGTTAGTGTGGCCCCAGCATTAGGATTGTATGTCGCATGTGGCGAATTTTCGTAATTTCTCCAAATTTTGAACATTTTATAACTGTAAAAATTTAACTACGAAAGCATTTTTATTGAATCTCATTTATTGTATTTACTGTTTTAGCATCTGTTTTAACGAATTTGTTTTTAAAGTCTGTGATTAGTGATTGACCAATTTACTGTAGCCAAATTTCTCGGGTACGAATCAAAGTCGACATTTGTTGTCTTCCACGACTTAGGTCCTGTACACACTTAACGTAAGTCTGATTTGTGACAATCATACTTACTTGACCTTTATAGTGTGTACCGGGCTTTAAATATTTAGAACGATCATTGTTTTTAGAACTATTTTTGTTTTTGGAAAAGGTGACTATAATATCCAAAACGGTCTCTTTTCTCAAAAGCTATTATTGTTGTTATTTAACAACGATGTGCCCAATTTGTATTTTGACTATTTATCTAAAATTTTTGACGTTTTAACCATTGTTGTTTGGAGACGTATAACGTTTCTCGTCAAGCTAGGGTATATTCTCATATTATTGTAATAGGTTAGGTTAAGTATCACGCTTTCGCTTGCAAACACAATACGTCCATTCATTACCTATTGTTAACCGCTTATGCCTCGCTCCGCGTTATTGAATATTTGATCAGATATTTGACAACTTGGCTAACTCGACTATTAGTCTTATATAGAGTACGTTAACGCTTAATTTTCACCGACTTGACAGTGGCATAGCGTAGGCGGATTATAAAACATAATAAATCAAAACGTCCTTTTTAATTTTAAATACGTACAGAGATAGACAGTGCCTCTATAAGAGGTTTTTAGACGACGAAGACCCGCAATGCGGGGCTTCTATGTCTGCTCAATTTTAATTTATAGAAAGGTTGCAACACGATTCTAAGACTAATTTCAATGCCAAATGAAATGAAAACGGGTCACCAGTCAGAGGCGAATATTTTTAGCTAATCTCTTTTGACCGGTCAATCTTGATAGAGCTGTTTGACCAAATATCCAATAACCAATCATATAAACTAAACGCAACGCTGGTACAATTTTTGACAGTAGTGTTTTACAATAAATGCTTATATCCATACTGTAGCTTGACATATCGTAACGTTTTGAGCAATTTTGCAGATAGTTTTGATAATCACATACGGTAGCTTGGATAGAATTTGTACGGATTTAGAGTAAGAATGAAATGACTGAGATTGAAGGATAGTCTGCTTATCATATCGAAATTGATGTAGGTAGAAATTCTACACTGGACGATCACACTTGCTGTATTTGTAATGGCACAAATATATTAATCCAGTTACTACAGAAAATGCTAGGTTACGGATATTTCTATGGCTTGGTTAACAAAACTCATGTGTCAAACCAGAATTCGGCTGCCTACGATTTTCAGACGAATTACGAGCTGTTATTATGCTTCTAAAGCGATTGTATTTGAAGCATAAAAAGGGTTTCTCATACGATCATTTGATGTCATCTTTATTGTCATTATACCTTCGGTCAGTGCCATATACAAATATATATATATTTGTGTCATTAGGGCCGCAATCCACTACCGCTCTTGACGTTTCTCCAGCGATTTTATACTTAAGGCCGTTCCATCGGTTTGCCGCTGTCTTTGTCACATTTCGCAAGAAAGAACGGGAAAGAACATATGCGCCAAGTGACAATTTTGATCGAATTTAGTCGGTTTTTATTTATTTTAAAAACGTTACCTTACAATATCGAAATTCTAAAGCTATGAAATTACTATTTATGTTAAGATTGTTTTTTCTTCTTTTTTTGTTTATAGTATCACATAATAAATAACCGAGTAAAGTAGGATTAAAAGTCCGAGTTAGAGGTTACTTTGGGAATTAATTGTATCGAGCGAAGTGTCATAATACGTGTATCGGAAGCTATGTTGTTAAAGATAATATAGTCAAGAACTACATATATTTTTTCCACGTCTACGAATATCAACGCCTCTTAGAAAAACATGATCATATAAGGAGATTTTTCGCCTTCTGGCTCAGGGAACCGCCTTAAGCGCATCGCGGGGATGTTATCGCGTTCGCTTCTCATTAAAATCGCTGAAAAAGATCAGGCCCTTACAGACTGAGTTATCGTCCTATGTGAAGTATATGGAATATCAGCAACATATTTACGTAAATTAAGTGCAATGCAGTGAATTGATGTACCCAGTATACCATTTACCATTAATTGTGTATTCCCTGTGTGTTGTGCGTACGCTAAGTATTTTCGATGTTTTACATTTATACCTACATTGTAAGGTAACAAACTTAGATTAAGAAGTGCTCTTCTGCTATTTATGACGTATCACTGTTTAATTTGTCATTCTTTTGTGGTTGTGGTGACATTTTTCATAATATATCGATATTTTATTTCTATAAAGGAGCAGTTAGAATTCTATTGATTTGATTTGACGGTGGCAGCTTTTGAGTTTATAAAAATCAAAATCAAAAAATTAGTGACGTAATCTCATTTTTAGCAAAAAAGTGGCTGCACTAATGTAAGTAGTTGATAAGTTAGTTATAAGTCCAGGTTAGGGCCGGCGTCCAGCGGCGGCGCGATAGGTAAACTATACATTTGTTTGCGTTGCTTTAGCATGCGTTATCCGCGGCACACCGAGCTTCACAACGATTGAATTAAACGTATTGTTTATTCAATATGAATTCTACATAGACCGTGCCCGTTGGACAGACCACAGACCCCCATATCTAAATCGGAAACTTAGTTCGCTTTGACACTTCACGCCAAGCAGTTGCTGCAATAGCGCCCTTGAGCGTTGTAGGGTTTGCCATGTTGTGGCCTAAATCGGAAACTTAAACTTCACATTCACATTCGTCAATAAATATGGAGCTCCTTACAGAGGTACAAACCTTGGAGATACAAACAATTGCGTTTAACAGACTGTGGTTTGGTGCATTGGAGACAATATGTTTTAATGCTCTTTTGTCGCGCTTGTGAATATGAAATGTGTACATATTTTACATAATAAATAGAGCATAACGGAACTAAAATAATGTCTATCTTGTTAGTAAGTACTGTTCATATTTTATATTTGAAGTACCCAGTGTTTCAAAATATTTAGATCACTACTGTTTCACTATTATTTTTAGTCGCTTTTGGCGACGTTTCGGACTCTTCGGGAGTCCTTCCTCAGGCACGAGTGATCCAAATATTTTGAAATATATCTCACGATAGTTTAATTTCGATTACCTAGTGTTTGCTTAAAATTAAATAAATTTTGTAGGAAAAGGCACAGAACATTGGTAGCATCCCTGCATACATTTTTGTATGTAGGGATGCTAAACTAATAGTTTTGCTGACTGTACTTGGACGGGTCTATAGAAATATTTCATCCAACTGTTTTTCATATATTTCTAGCCACATAGCTTTGTGTGCCGCGGCATCCTATAATATATGTTAAATGTTAACAGCTTGTGTGTGTGTGCAAACTTTTCGAGATCCTTCCGTTCATGTTTACTTGTTTAGTGCACTAAATTTAGCATGTTTGTCTCCTAATAAATTTTAATTAACTAACTTAAATCATAACTACTAAAATTAACTTTCTTGTGTCTCTTTTGAGACCAATTTACATTTAATTAATTTATAATAAGCATGAAATCATTTCTCTCTGATAATATTTTACTGAAATACTTTTCCAAATTACGACGAGACTTTTCTAAATCTAACTTATCCAGACTACACATTGTAAAATATGCACAATTTACCTTTCTTGTTTATTTTTAAACTTAAAATCAACTGTCCTAAATGAGACAATGGTGGAAAAAAAACAGCGAAAAGGAAAATAAATATGTAAAAGTATTGTAAAACCTTTTAGGAACATCATCAGACCGAAAAAAAGTAGTAATTAGAAATTAAAAAGAAAGTAATTGTGTTTCGACTTCGACCATAAAATGTCTTATCAAAACATCTGTCCATTATAATTATTTCTTGTTCAAAATGGTCTGTATCTGTACCTGTAAATTATAAATTCCGTTTTTATATTTTATATACTAAGTTGTCCAATCTACTCGGGACCCTATCTGCCCAGTTGTCATTATATTACTACAAAACCAGATCAGGTAGTAGATTGGATAATTTAACTATCATTTCAGTATCTAGGATATAAAAGTAAATTTAATAGGCATTCCACTATTTGAAGTCGATAGTTTCACATATTTTCAACGTTTCTTTTTACACCATTATTCTCACTGGAACCTGTAAAGCTAGAAGTTTTTCTGTGGAGTCAGTATTGCCAGTGGATTTTCCGTGCAATGTGCAGTCGGTGTCACGCTTGCAATTGCGCACGGTAGCTTTTGTGTGCAATACACGAATATATTTATTTATAGTTAAATATTGACAATTATTTGGGCGACACAGCGAAAGTTTAAAGTATCAGTTCACGGGACAAGTTTGGGTAACTAGAAAATACCATAAAAGTTAGACATATTGAAATAAGGCCGTGCTACACGTTCACCAACCAAACCTTCGACAGTTCATAGATGTTTTGAATAATTCACGGTTAGTTTCACTAGACTTATATTGACCGGGATATAGACCGTCAGCAGTCACCCGTGAACATGATGCATGTAACTGCGTCGAAATATCTTGAGCTCATAAATAATACAAAAGGTAATCACGGTCTATATCCCGGTCAATATAAGTCTAGTTCATGGATGGTCTTCCTGAACTTGGTCGGGTCGCGGCGCAATATAATTTGATGGCAGAACACACGAAGCTAGCAAGCTCACCTTGGCTCGAAGCCTGGTTGCTTGGCTAGCCGTGTATCATGGGCTATAATAGTCTTATGCCTACTCTACATTATCGGCGATGATCATTGATAGTATCATCGTCTATCATCGCCAAGATCATCGTGCAAGCATCCACATGATCGCCTGTACGCAACCACCCGGCGTTTCCCTTTGATGCATATCGAAAAAACCGACAACTTATGAGTCGCAGGCGATCATTGGCGAGGATAGACGATGACTGGCGGCGACTGCCGAGTATTCCCTCTACACTATCGCTCCCGCCAGTCATCGTCTATCATCGTCAATAGTGTAGGGGCGCCATTAAATTACGTTTTTTTTATTGTTCGCTCGTTTTCGCTGTGTCGCCCGAATGAACGTCGAAGCGTGTTTGAAATGTTCGTTGCTCTAGAAAAAGAAGTTTATTTAAAGTCGTTCAACTTATATATTATGACATGGCAGAAGACGGATCATGATAATTAAATGACAGTTTACAGTTGTGCTCAGAATCTCAGTCTTCCCTATCTTTGATAAAGATGTGGCTTCTTCATACATTTATTATCGAACATTTCCAACGCTTCTCCAAAATTTCTGAAAGTAACTATCAAATAAGTGAGTGTTATGTTATAGCGCCTACAAGGCAGAGAAGCGTGCGGGGCGAGACGCGCGGCGCGGGGCCGCCGGCGGGGGCGGGGGGTCGGGTGCGCGGGACGAGGCGCGCGGCGCCGCGCTGGCGGCGCCCCTCGACGCACACCACGCGCGCAGATATAATGATATGGCGCCAAAGTGAGTACACACCGCACACATACATGCACACAACACACGCATGCACCTCGACGCTCACTTACACACACCACACGCCTGATGAAGGCGGGAATGGCCTGCAAGTATAGGTATAGTTGTGCCGTTCTCGAGAATGGAGACATTTACTATGGGAAATGTTCTCGCACGACACACTTTTAATTGACATTATAGTCAGGCTTCAACCACCAAGGTTAATGATGAATGATGATAACCTTAGTTACGTATACGTTATCCGGATATCGAATGCGTACGGTACCTATATATGTGCCCTAAATATAACAAAGATATTATGTTAGCTTTACTCTTAACCAGACCTTTACTAAAGTCAAAAGTGTCAAGACATAAATAATTAAAACAAGTTTAACTAGCAATTGACTGGTAATGTTATAATTTTATAATGAAGCACCAAAGAGCATGTTGAACATACAGTTGTTACTGCAAAGCCAAATACGTGTTTCTGTAACACGTTACACGTCGTTTTTCTGCGCGTTGAATGTTACTGCAACGCGTATGAAGTGTTACAGCAACACACTAAGGCGTTACACATTTTGTTGCAAACAGCATTTGTTTCTGCAACACCAAGTGTTACAGTAACAAGTGTTTATGCAATTGGCATGTTACGCGCCATGTTACAGCATGTTGAATGTTGCATTGCGTGTTGCAGGCACTGGGAAGAAGGCCCACCCCGCTACCACGGACCCACTGAGTACGAGCGGCCCCCTCCCTACTACTATCCCGGACCAACGTGAGTACGCTCACTTGTATCCTTATTTTACTTAGTACTTTTAGGGCCAGTTGCACCAACCACAATTAGAAGAATCAAGAATCAAATGTTTTATTCGTGATAAACTTAAAACTAAAATTACATACATACATATAATCACGCCTATTTCCCGGAGGGGTAGGCAGAGACCACGGATTTCCACTTGCTACGATCCTGACATACCTCTTTCGCTTCCTTCACTTTCATAACATTCCTCATACACGCTCGCCGGTTTAGGGTGCTCTTGACCTGGCCTTTCTTCAGGATTTCCCCGATCTGATCAGAGAAAGTCCGCCGATGTCTGCCCCTTCCAACTCCCGTTTCTACCTCTCCCTTATACACTCTCTTTGTTAGCCTTTTTTCACTCATTCTTTCCACTAAAATTAGATACAGAAGTATAACTAAAACTATAGGAATTTATAAAATAGGTAGAAGTTAAAGTTTACCACGAAAATGGTCTCGCCTCAGCATAATGCTGACCCGAAAGTCAGCGCTGATCTTCCGGCGGGACCATTTTGGGCCACGATTGCAGCCGTACGACACTTACGACGTACGACAATTAGCGAACTCATCCTTCACTCAGTAGTGAACTACGAAACTTCCCGTACTATAAATTTTTGCAAAATCAATCAGTTTGGTGCAACTGACCCTTAACCCCTACCTTTTGTTCATGTTCATATAATACATTTTTGACGTTTTTAAGCGAAAGGTACCACATTGTTGCTTACCATAAGGACGAAATTGGATTGTATCTTTATACAAATAACTTTTCAGAGCGTCCTTATGGCAAGCGACAATGTGGTACCTTTTGATTGAAAACGACACATTTATTCATATATTATAGAATACATCTATCGTCAAAGTCTGTACTTTTTTAAATTTATATTGTTAATCTTTGTTAATAGTAAATACGAAATAAATTTAACCAACTTAACTTTATTATTATTAATGTAATCATTTTATATGTATGACTGTGACGTGGTTGTTCTGGGACACCCTGTATTGTCTAGAAAAAATATTCTTTGAACGACCCCATGTTCAGATTTTCCGAAATTCCCTCACAAATTAAATAGTCCCTATGCTTATGCTTCTGAAGGTGGTGGTTGCACGTAAATTATGTGCCCAACATTTACCATTCAAATCTCAACTGTACTCCACTAACAAACGGTCTCTTTTCCAGTGATAGACAGTAAACTGGCCCTCACGGAACTAGACGACGAGCTGCTGAAGTACTGAGACCGCTCCGCGCGGACCTGAACAGAAAGGTCATAACTACCACAATTATTATATAGAGATTTGAACTCTATGCGGTTCGCGCAAGACTCAATTTAAAACGAAAATTGTTAAAGAGCCGTTGAGGTTCTTGAGACTATACGTAAAGAGTATTTTTCCAATATAGCCAAGCCTAGATTATATCGATATTATTACCTTTGACATATGACATATTAATTAATTATACAACGATGACATATTTGATAATAATGATTATTCTGAAGGCAATAGTCGGGCTAAGCTAACTAGATAGATAGATTAATTTATTTCTTAATGGAAATTACATGATATTTAACAATATCACTATGTTTCTAAATAACATGAATCGTCAAATTATAAAAGATAATAATTCAGTAAAATAATTAAGTATTAAGTAAAAAATAATAACAATCAAAACAAATCGTGACAAAAAATAATTATAGTTCAAAAATTAAAAATCAAATTACATGGCATTTGCAATGACAAAGTGTGATAATGTCATCAACCATATCAAATTTATATGGAAATACGTTTATAATGATACTGCCACACTTTGTTCTGTATAAGTCGGTGCAGTTAGCTTAGACTGACTCTAACTTCTATCTTTATACCCAATGGTGACAAACAAACCTTCTGCCCATCTAATTTGACTAAAATGCGAAAAAGGTAATAATATATATAATTATAATGGCATTCCATTTAGGTCTCCCTTAAGGGGATGTCCCCATAGTTAGTTGTTGCAAGATCTTCGTCTTTAGGGTAAATGTGGTATTTTTTATAAAAAGGGTCCTTATTGTCGATGGCACTTACGCCATTATAAACGATGCTCCGATATAAATACAATGCCGCGCGGCGCTGTGCGTCGTAAGCGCCATCGTCAATAAGGTAACTTTTCATAGAAAATGCCCCAAATAATGAAATCGTAAGTAGTACTGTACCGTTAGTGATGTTCATACACAACGGTAAATGTTTTAGGCTGACAAAGACGGATCAGTTTGTTGTATAAGTTATCAGTCTCACTTTTGTGTCATAGACGACTTTGCATCATATCAGCCCTTTATCGCCCACTGCTGAGCATAGGCCTCTCTTCCAGTACGCCACTTGTCCCGGTCCTGAGCCAATCTCATCCAGAAGTGACCCGCAATCTTCCGGATGTCGAGCCGATGGACGCCAGGGGCTTCTTTCATTCGAAAGCGGCCACCATTCCGTTAATATTTTAGTCCACCTGCCATCACTCTGCCTAGCAACATGTCCCGCCCAACTCCATTTTAGTTTGGTAATGGCGAAACCACAGACGACTTTTAGCAATCCTAATATGTGACGTTTTCAACCAAAAGAGCCCACATTGTCGGTGGTCGATAAAGTTGATTTCAAACTCAAGCTATATGGAAAATGGAAATAACGCCTTATTGGCAACTGACAATAAGTACCCTTTTGGTTGAAAATGGCACATATTTAAATATGAACCGCAGCGCAATCTAGTTTGACCGTCAACAACATAGTGGGCAAACATACCTCTAACTATGATTCTTTAATGTTTATAAATCCATTAGAAAACTATAACAGTGCCCTCTGGTGAGTTAAAAACTATTTAAAACTATCACTGGAAAGCGACAAATCACAGAAATCCTGTCTTAGTTCCCAGTACACCATTTGAAGAACATGCGTGTCTAATTAACATAGACTAGGATTGATTTTTTCTATCAGTAGGTACTAGTAATAGTATATTAATTATATTATGCAAAAAATCGGTCCTTCTGTAACCAGCCTAAAGTAGAAATTAAGCTATCGTGAGACATATTTCAAAATATTAGATCAGTACGGTTTTACATTATTATTTTTAGTCGCTTTTGGCTACATATTTCGGATTCGTCGGGATTCCTTCCTCAGGCACGAGTGTCCGCGGCGGCTGTACTCCGTGCACTGCAGCCTAAAGTTTTTACTGTTGTGTTACGGACAAGTCTGCCAACTACTATGCGATGGTCAGAACTTTAATTATATACAAAATAGTGTTAACGAGTCGGTCCGTCTAGCCGGTGTCTCACAGTAACTGCCATAAATTGACTGTCATTTAGTATTTTTTACCGTTTGAGAAGGCTTTAATTTCTAACGAAATGCGCATAACTTGATACTTAAAAAGGTGCGTCCACACTTCGATATTTTAATTTCGTGTCTCAAACAGCATTAACCCTAAGGCTTAGATCGCACTGCGATTAAGTTCTTGCGGTTTCAGTCTTGCAAGTGCGTGCGCTTATGAAACATGCCGTTTATTTAATCTTTATTGCACAAAAGAAAAACTTATCGTACAAAAGGTGGGCTTAATGCCAGAAGCATTCTCTACCAGTCAACCTTAAGGCAAAGCGACATTGAGACATTGTAAGCGTTGCTACTGCTACTAATTAATAATGTACGACACATTTGATTTTGAACAATTCTCACAGATCCTGGTGTTTTTGGGTTTCTTCAACTCATAATCACTAGCATATTCAATCCTGATGATGAAAAAAATGTCCACAAAATTTGTATGAAAATTGTAGGTACATTCCACTATGTCACGCACATCCATTTTCTTGGGGTCTCCAGCTGTTCCGGTGTGACCTCTGTGAACTCTGGATGCCGAATGACCCATATCTCACTTTTACCCCCCCTTTTATACCTATCCAAGGTAACGCATATAGCGACGCGTATTCTAGGTGTTCTTTCAGAACGCCATAATTTCGTGATTATTATTATTTTTTCCAAAAATGCTTTATTCATGCTTTAAAGCTTATTAATTGTACTTTTTAATGATATTAATATTGATAGGGGTATATACATTTGATAAGAGCTGTATTCGCTTGAAACAAAAATCGGTGGGTGTGCGATTTCCGTGACGCCGAGTGTACAAGTAATTTTTTTTTACACTAAAACGTGACGTAATGGAATGGACATCTTTTTTTAATGGCAGGATGGAAAATGCTGTACATTCTGAGTAGAATGAGCCCAAGAATGTCCAGAATTGAAAGAGGATTTCAATATTTATTTTAGAAAACGCCCACCTACGTCTTTGCACCTTGTCATTTGCCTCGCCACTCGCGCGCATATGTAACTCCAGGGTCAATCTTTCTATGTGGCTCTTGAAGAATATGACAGATGACAAGCCTTGTAGTGCTGCCAATACCTTAAGGAAAACAGATGTATATCTTAAAGGCGCACACGGGTGTGGACGTACGTATAATAAATTAAAAATAAGATTTAAAAAACACGAGTACATAATTATGACAGGCCGTCCCATGAAATAAACATTTGAAAACATTAAAAAGGAAGTAAGCACATTAAAAAAGGTTAAGTTATGCGCATTTCGTCTTAGGCAATCTTGCCGCACAAATATTGGGAATTTTTAGTTATTCTCGAATATGAATTAATTATAAGTAATCTAATTTAATCGCTACAATGATTTGTTACGAAAAAGACAATATCGCCAAATTTTGTATTGTGAACGCACCGCAGCACCGCTTATGTAACGTAGTTAGTTTTATTTAGAAAAATACTGTTTTAAACAGCTTAAGAGCAAAGAAAGCCGATAAACTTTGGATATAAATTCTATTCAAAGTAATCCTTTTTCAATGCCTGTTTCATTTTCATACAAAAGGTTTTCGGTTCGGTAAAGACGCATTTTGAAATCGTCTTTATCGACAGTAAAGTCCCTTTTGCCTGTGAACGTGACTTAAATATCAAAATAAGTGGTGTCTCGGTGCTAGACTTCTATTTAACCACGCAAAGTCATATAGCTTACTTGATGCATTAGTACGCATTATCTCAAATGACCTTTCGCCCAAACCCTAAGCTGTTAAACAAAAGGCATTGTTTCTTTTGTGCGCCGCGGTGGCTACCTCATTTCTCATCAGTGAAAAGGATCATGCCCGTTTAAAAGGCAATTTTAGCGTTCTACTTTTATGGTTCAAATTCAGATAACAGTATTCATGTTAAACGTTTGAATAATGTAGGACAACAGGTAAGAATATTCGGGGATAGTAAAAAGCTGTTACATAAATTTGAGCCCTATGTGTAGCACGCTAAAATTGCCTTTAAAACGGGCGTGATCCTTTTCACCAAAGATAGATATAACTCCGTAATAGATGGATACAGTCTAAGGAAAAAACGTGCCTCGAAAATCAAGAAAATTTGATTTTCGTTCAGAGGGCGCTACTAGCTTTGGCCTACTTCTGTATAGATGGCGTTGACGGTTTCGTTTGTTATTTAACAATTTTAACGCATATCAGTGAAAGAACATGGGTCAAAATCATAAAAATAATTAATGCAAATAAAAAAAATCATTTATCCATATTAAAATACATTTTAACGTATTTTTATAAATCTTCATTTTTACTTTTAAAGTGTGTCGACAGATGGCAGTGAATTTTCTTGGGTTACAAAATTTACTATGACAGTACCGCTCTAGTATAAGTTACTCTATGTTTTCACTAATGAGAAATGAGGTAGCCAACGCGGCGCACAACAGAAACAATGCCTTTTTAAAATAAATAAAAACCGACAAAATTCGATCAAAATTGACACTTGGCGCGTATGTTCTTTCCCGTTCTTTCTTGCGAAATGTGACAAAGACAGCGGCAAACCGATGGAACGGCCTTAACGGCGTAGGGTTTGGGCGAAAAAGTCATTTGAGATAATTCATACTATACAAAGATTGTGATTTGTGCGTGTCGAATAGTGGTCAGATAAGAGATTCGATGCATTTATTAATAAGGTTAGTATATTCGGCCGTCGGTCGCTACTCATTTATTATTATTGTAAGCTAGCGGCCCGCGGCTGGCGAATCATAGACAATTTACGAAACTACATATTAGTCACATCACGAATTTTGATCTATGGTCGTCAGTACGTCTGATCATCGCTCGATGACTTATACAATTAAATATAAATTTAGGTTATAATGTCTTTCCTGTGTCCGTAATGGTATGAATTTTGGCACTAGGAAATATTAATTTTAACCAAAAAAGTGACTAAAGCAAGGACTACGCACGAACAATTTCATACATAGACCCGCCAACTCCTATCTCTATCGTACGGACGTAATTTTATTGCTGACACATATGAAATGACAGGCCTACGTTCGAAATTATTCCCGCTTAGCGTCCTTACTATAGTATTTCTACAAAAAATCATCAGCGATGTTTGTAAGTGGTAGCCCTAAGAAGTCTAGTGAGTTTGTATCTTACAAGTAAAGAATTTTAGTATCCGCTCGTCTGTGGGCGAGGATAGGCCCTATTTAGTTAATTATTTGGTGATTATTCATTATTAGTAAGTGATTTTTTTAATTGTTGACTCGGTGCGAGAGAGTGCAAATTTTTATTTAGGTGTATTAAATGTGTCATATTGTATTCGTTAGTTAGGTTTGAGACGGATAAAAAGACTGCCAAACTCGATATGAAGTTGCTTAAATTGTGTTATAGATGGCGGCCTCTTTAGCAGTTTCTGGGTTTGTTTTCAAGTGACAACAATCTATAGAAAACGCTAATCAATGTGTGGAAATTATCACATTCGTTTTTGACGTTTGTTGATAAACGATCATCATTTTGGCTACTGCTAAAGTTCTTTGATTAAAACGCCATCTAGTGAATAAACTGGTAACTTTTAGAGACAGAGTGAAACCACGCCAGAGCAACGACATCTACAGCAATGGTTATGGAGGTTGGACGATGTATGGAGCTCGGCAGTCTGTTTTACTGGTCTCTGGTTAGGCGTATGTAATGCCAAATATATCGGTGCGCCGCGGCTCGCCGCCGCTCCCCTTTTCCCTGCTCACTTTACTGTAGCGGGACTTCCTGACCTATTTAAAATTGTTTTTGGGTAACACTATATTATTCTCAAAAAGTACGAAAGCATTATTATAATTTCGTCTATCCGAGAGCATGTTCCGCAATTTTTTATGATATTTTTATTTTTATTTTATGGCTATTTGGTCAGTTAAGAATACACTTTCTCTCAAGTTTGTTTCTTATATTTTTTGTTTAATCTTAGAATGATCTATTTTCGTTTTGCTTACTTAGATATATATCATTAGTTAATTTTTATTATAGCGGAAAAAAGCTTTAGTAACTGAAATTGTGGAATAATGCTTTCGGACTAATTTGGGAACAGTGTGTTCCCTTCTTTTACCAATTTACTGCTCAATTCCACGTTTTTTATAAATTAAATGTCGGTGCTATGATTGCATCAAGTTTAGGTTCAAAAGGGAGCCTTTTTGGTTCATTGTATTGTATTTGTACATTGTATTGTATTCGTCACAAGTAGAATAAGATAGTGTATCAAACTGCGTTTTGTATGAACTAAGTAACAGTTAAACTTATTGTAATCGTCAATTTTGTCTATAAATATATTGAATGACGAATTTCGCGACCGTGCTAAGGAAAATTCGATCTTAGTTTCAATGAAATTTCCTTAGCGCGCTGTCGTGATGTACTAGAATAACTGTACCACACTTAAGCTAATAAACTTAGCATCACGCTTATACCCCTACTTTTCTCACCTTATTGCGTTCCTATCAGTAATTTAACTTCTTAAAACCTAGTTTGAATGAGGACACTTCGATAGCGCGATCTAGCAAATGCTTTTGAGAAAACAATGCCATCTGTTGGGAAATCAGGTCAAGTTAAATCGAAATCTAAATGATAAGGCAACAGCATATCGCTGCCCCAATATTACAGGGTTCTATGTTTCACTTTTATCGAACTGAAATTTAAACTTTATCATAGTGACATTAAGTCGAATTTCAACTGTCTTGAAAATGTAACATAGAACCCTGTAATATTGGGGCAGCGATATTTTGAAATTGTAATCCTAAAGTCATATTATTAAAGAGCTTCGGCTTAAATCACAGCAAAAGGAACTGGTGAGATTTCTGCCAAATTAATATTGTGTTCAAAGTTTCTCTGACTGCCGTATTGCTTTTGCTAGATTTATTAGCTATAATGTGGTATGGTCTGGGCCAAATGGTGTAACTCAAAAGATCTCTCTATTCAACGTTTGAGTTACGTTACTACGCCCGGGGGACAGAAACGAAGCGTGTCGCTGATATTGAGCTACGTTTTTACTTTTCAACCTTTGAAATGTCACTTCTTTTAAGTTGAAAAATGTAGCTTAATTTGTTATAATTAAAGTCCATTTTATAAAGACATGACATTTTTGAGTTGCGGTTTTTAATGCCTGTTTAAGGTATTTAGGATCTGGAAAAATGAACCTTAATTTGTTACGTTTAAGATCGATTTTCTAATGACAGGTGGTATGAAAACGGAGTTCAAATCGGCGATCGCGCAGATGCGTAGGTACGTAGTGTAGTGCGCAAAGGCCGATTGTAATAAATAAATACACTTCATTATCTCCCATATTGTGTTTTGCTGTCACCAGTGACCTATCCTTATAACAAAAATAGATATAACTCCGTAATAGATGGATACAGTCTAAGGAAAAAACGTGCCTCGAAAATCCACGAAAATTTGATTCTCGATCAGATGGCGCCACTACCTTTGGCCTACTCTCGTATAGAGGGCGTTGACAGTTTCGTTTGTTATTTAACCATTTTAACGCATATCAGTGAAAGAAAAAAAAAATCATAAAAATAATTAATGCAAAAAAAAACATTTATCCATATTTAAATACATTTAAGATAAGATAAGATACATTTATTCATAAAATTGTACAAATTTTACACGTCAATTCAGCCATACTATAATATACAATGTCAACCATATTATCGTATTTTTATAAATATTAATTTTTAGTTTTAAAGTGTGTCGATAGATGGCAGTGAAATTACTGTGGTTACAAAATTTACTATGATAGTACCGCTCTATCCTATTATATCCTCTGCTTATAGTTTTCCTACAAGGTGTTATCTTTCTGACTTATCGTTTGCCCCCGTTTCTGTCCGGTACAGTCGGCTCAACTCTTCTAAATGGAGATAAATCTTTAGTTTCTTTCAAACGATTATTTCTACAGATTTGTTTCCTATTATAACCTCGTAAGACCCACCATATAAAGTTTTTTAATTTGAACCTTGTTCTATAATTAAATTGGAACGAATTTCGTTTGTTTCACAACACAGTGAAACTATAGAAATGCTACTCTATTTGTTTCATCAAAAGGTTCAAATTAGATTGCAATGAATATGTACATTTGAATGTACTCACGAGGATAAAATGATACAAGCAAATATAACGAACATGTCTTTATTAGTTACAATAAGAGGCACTCACTTAACAAAGTAACTACTTACATACGCTAGCTAACGACTAACGGTACTATAAGCTAGTTCATAAATACTGTCGGTGTTGACCAGAGATCAGGCTCGGCTTGCATTCTGAAAGAAAAAGGAAATAGTACAAATCCATACTACTATTATAAATGCGAGTCTGTCTGCCCCTCCTGTGTGTTACCTCTACACGCTTAACCCTTAAATGCATACTGTTGCCAAATGTATACAAAGCATTGGACAGCTCACAGATTCCTAGATCCTACATCCAAATAACTAAATAAAAACATTTTTTCCAACCAAAAATAAAAAAATCATGCATTAAGGGGCTGTTGAACCGATTTAGTTGAAATTTGGCATAGAGATAGTTTGAGTACCGGGGAAAGACGTGGGATAGTTTTTAGTGAAATCATCCCTAAAGAGAGTGAAAAGGGGGGCGCCACTTGTAGAAGCCGATCTAATTTAGCGAGGCATGAAGCGTGGAGGAACGAGCGTGGCCAGAGGCCTCGGAACACGCACTCTATGGACGGCTTCACGTTGTAGAAGATGATCAAAGTACTTCATTACTCACACGTTATATAAGGAGCAAGTGGGGGCGCTACTCGTCGTATCATGCTGTCTAATTCAGCGCGGCACGATGCGTGAAGGAAACAACGTGGAACCCTCACTTACTATGTGAGCTCGTTATGGACTCACTTTGTAGATGAGATTTATGATGGCGTTTAAAGGTCCTTTAGTAATGTGGATCAAAGTACTTCATACTCACACGAGATATGAGGAGCAGGCGCGGGCGCCACCCCTCGTAGAAGCCGGTCTAATTCAGCGCGGCATGAAGCGTGGAGGAAGGAGCGTGGTCGGACGCCTTGGAACACGCTTTCTATCGACGGCTTCACATTGTAGAAGATGATCGCTTGGCCGCGCGCTTCGAATTCTTCGATTAGACTCTTGATGCCCTGGAAATGATAAATTTACGTTAGGTAGCTAAGATACGCGTGTCGTGTGAAGGTTAATATTTGTGAGCTGAAAAGGAAAGAACAACTAACAAAGTAAATGGCTTAGGATTCTTAGGAATAATAAACGGCTTGAATTGGGTACAGCAGTTTTAAGCCTTGGATTAAGCCATTGTTGAGATTGCTAATTGTCTTAAGTTCGTCGTATTCAAACAGGTCGACTAATATGACAATACTGAGATACCTTTCAACAAGGGAGAATGAGGATTCGATTACAGATCCTGGTCGTTGCTGTATATTAATGAGAATAAAAGCGCACGATGTTCGTTGAAGCTGGAAACTGTGCGTTGCACTTCGTCAGTTGTAATGAGGCGGTGCACTTCTCTGAAGCGGAGCGTGCGCTGTTAGCCGCCTTGAACTGCTGAAGAAATTAATAGCCAGCTGTCTACACTAGCCTACCTTAGCTGCAGTGAAGTCTGCAGCCTGTACGTGTGTGGCGTCTAGCACGAGCGGCACGGAGCGTGCGCTGTCAGCCGCCTTGCACAGCGCGCGACGGACGAACTCCGCTGAAGGGAATGCTAGGGAGCGGTCCACGACCGCTACTAGGTGCTCGATACCGTCGCTCGACTGAAAATATAAGAACACTGGTCGATTTATTTTTTCAGACCTCAATATCTACAGATCTCCAAAATACCCGGTTTCCCGGTCAGTTACTGGGATGGGACGTGTCTAGGTCGGCCAACCAGCTTCGTCTGGGTGCCCCTTCCACGCGATACTAGTACATCTAGCCTTGTATGCGGCAGACGTGACTTGCTCAGTCCGGTTCGGTTTTCTTTAACCAGACTATTTTACGACAAACATCGTACCTTATCCTGATGTGATAAACTAACCACGGCCCTGGTGACCTTCACCAAAAGTCTGGCAGAAGACAACAGCAAGAACATGAGGATGACAGCGATGCCAATGGTAGCTGGGATGATGTCTAGATACAATGACGATGAACTGGTAAACTCACCACGGCTCTGTGGACCTTCACCGAAGGTCTGGCCGAAGCGTACAACAGGAACATGAGGTTGACGGCGATGCCGATGACGATGCCCAGCTCAAGCCGCGTGAGCAGACACGCTGCGAAGGTGACTACGGCTGGGATGATGTCTAGCTCTGCAACAAACGTTTACATAACGATAATAACATGTTTTTACTGTAGGTACATACCTAACTAGACACAAAAAGTAAAGACACACATGTGTACAGTGAGAAAAAAAAAAGCATACATAGACTTTTTGACCTAGGTGAAGAACCTCTCTGTTATGGGTTAGACTATATCGATTTCAGTGTCAAAATAAGTTTAGAGTGGGGTAATATACAGCATTTGGTTGATTTAAAGTCGGCCGTTAATACTGCTCGTGCTTATGTGATAACAAAAGTGAAGGGTTTGTGAGTTGAGAACAGAACGATGTTGGAGGTTACAGGTCCCTAGTACCTATTTATTCTAATTGCGAGCTTTCTAAAAATCCATTAGTCCAGTGATGTCATTTTCAAGACATTTTTAGACACTAAAATTTCAGAGACAAAAACTTACCTATTGTTCCAAGCAATACAACAAAATGACATGCATCCATCTGAACTCACTCTTAGTCCGCCAGATGGGCTTGAAGACATGCAGCTCCATCATGAAGACGACAGCGGCGATGATCACCGCGGCCAGCGACGCTTTCGGAATGTAGAAGAAGTATGGCGTGAAGTACTGCAAAATAAGATTTATTAGGATTAAACGGATGAAGATCGACTGCGATTCAAGAAAATTTTGGGGACAACAAAAAGCAATTTTGCGAAAATTGGTTTACCCGGTAATTGGTTTACCAGAGTTGCAGAACGTAATTCATGCTGTTTAACGATCGCATGGGACGATAATAAATGAGATGGTTCTAAGGTTACTCGCATCCAAAAGATCCTAGAGCCTAATTTCTGTTTGTGACATCCGACCATAATAACTCTCAATGGGGAAGACCAGTAAGAGCTAGATGTAATTTATTTTATAGGGAATTTATTTAATATCAAATTGACAGGTTTTTTTTTTTTTTTAATTTATTTATTCACTTTAAATATTCATACAACTTTTGCCAGTATGCCACTATTGTAAACCTCTTTGGTTTATGTAATAGTTGGCGAGTTCGCGCGGTCCGATCCGCGTTTGCTTAATACTATTAGGTATATAATTATATTATACTATTATATATATATATAAAACTAATCTATACACATCAAATTTCTGCATCTATTTTATACATTACTCTAGACTTAGGTAGTATTTTTGCATTCTCCAATGACATAGGCTGCATTAAAAATTGTGACCATTTGTTTCACTAAATGGTCTCTGTACACAGTCTCTGTATGAGTATTATGAAAGGCTTGAAAAGCAAAAACCAACGTACCTGTAGAGGCAGCAGCACCAGCGCCCCCGTGTAAAAAACCGCCAGCAGTTGTTGCTACGCTACTAGCATGGTTGACAGCTCTTTGGGACCACGCCCCTGACACCGGCATGGATTACACCAGTGATGACGCGATGTTGCACACGCCTAGTGTTTGAAAGGCTTGAAAAGCAAAAACCAAACGTACCTGTAGAGACAGCAGCACCAGCGCCCCCGTGTAAAGACCGCCAGCAGTGGTTACTACGCCACGAGCATGGTTGACAGCTACTCTCGACAACGCCCCTGACACCGGCATGGACTACACTAGTGATGACGCGATGTTGCACACGCCTAGTGTTTGAAAGGCTTGAAAAGCAAAAACCAAACGTACCTGTAGAGACAGCAGCACCAGCGCACCCGTGTAAAGACCGCCAGCAGTGGTTGCTACGCCACTAGCATGGTTGACAGCTCCTCGGGACAGCGCCCCTGACACTGGCATGGACTCCACCAGTGATGACGCGATGTTGCACACGCCCAGCGCAAGCATTTCTTGCGTGGCGTCCACGTACTTGCCCTCCGCTGAAAAGTGTTAAAAGTTGGAATGCTTTGAGTGGTATATTAGAAAATATACTTGTTCTTAATATGGGACTCAAAGCATTTTAATTGTCGCTTACGAACACTACTCCATTAACATTTCTGAAAATGCTAGGAAGCAGATATTTGACCTCATGATAGAAAATAGATTTAAAAATTTACCTCAGTTTCAAACTATTAAGAATTTAAAAACTTAGTATTCAACACTGGTGCTGCAAAACTAAGATTTTGAAGGTTAAAAACTCACAGAAGACTTTAGCCAGCGCAATGTTCTCTAAGATGGAGAGCAGCGGCACGACGAAGATCGCAGAGCCGAGCGTGGATGCCATCTCCATGAAAGTGTAGGTGTGGTTGCCCACTGTGGCCGAGAACGGTGGCGGTGCTATCGCCGGTAGCCCTGGTTTCACCTCGCCTGCAACGTACAACGGGTGGATAAAACTAACAAGTTGTACTCTGCTGCTGTGACCTTAGTAAGGCGGATTGTGTTGATCAAGAATACTTTTCCCTAAATGGTAAGCCTGTGTTAAACCGTGGTTAAACCTAAGCATAAGCGGCTTATGTACATTGCTCTTAATGAGATAAAAGAGATTTAGGTATAAATAAAAAAATATTGAAAGGCATTACCAATCTTCCAAATTATGGCGTTCCACAAGGATCAGTATTAGGCCCTCTACTTTTTATCTTGTACATCAATAATATTTAAAAATAATCTTGACATTGATAACGTCATGGTAACCAGAGACATTTTAAAGGTGTCTAAGGGCCACTTGCACCATCCCACTAACCCGGGGTGAAGCGGTTAAACCCAGTGTCAAATTGTACTGGTAACCATGGTAACTCCAGGTTTAACCGGTAACCGGGTTAGTGAATGGTGCAGTATCCTAACCAGTGAGCACGAAGGGAGTCTGTTTCTGCGTGTCGAAGTAGTACGCCAACGCAGCACACACCAGCACCACGAGGATGTTGCGCGTGGTCGACAGGAACCAGAGCGCCTGCGCGGCGGCGTGCGCGCACCCGCGCTTTTCTTCTGAGCCGCGCACTTTTATGTCTTTCACTTTCTGCGAACAGAAGTTACTCTATTATTACGAACTGAATCATTATGGTACATGGGGATAACTATAATTTGGCAAACTAATTTGTCAGTCGAAAAAGGCGCGAAATTCAAAATTTGTATATGAGATCGAACCTTCCAGTCTAAATCTATCAAATTTGTCGCATTTTTCTAGTTTTCCAGACTATATAAGATGATCTTCAAATGATAACCGAGCTTCTGTCCATTTTGTTTTAGCCCTGCCAAGTAACTTTGTTAATTAAATTTTGAATTCCAGGAACCAATTTCTACAAGTTAGGTAGGTATGTTAACTTATAGAAATAGAAAAAAGGTGCCTCTATAGTCCTATAACCAATTACTACGATTGAAGTGCAAGTGCATGCCAGATCCTAATAAGGAATGGGCAAGTGTGTTAACATAAGCAAAGATAGATATAACTCCGTAATAGATAGATACAGTCTAAGGAAAAAACGTGCCCTTCGAGGTACGTTTCACAAAAACACGAAAATCACGAAAATTTGATTCTCGATCAGATGGTACCACTACCACGGTTTCGTTTTTTATTTAACAAATTTAGTGAAATAACATGGGTCAAAATCATATAAAAATAATTAATGCAAATAAAAAAATCATTTATCCATATTTAAATACATTTATCGTATTTTTATAAATCTTAATTTTTAGTTTTAAAGTGTGTCGATTCGACACACTTTAAAACTAAAAATGAAGATTGAAAAAAATACGATAAATGTATTTAAATATGGATAAATGATTTTTTTAAATAAATAAATTGAAGATGATGTCGATAGAAGGCAGTGAATTTACTGTGGTTACAAAATTTACTATGACATTACCGCTCTATCCTATTATATCCTCTTTGACATAAGCAATGGCACATGTCAATCGGACTATCGTTTAGTTGCAACAGAGGATAAAACTTGCTAGAAAGTACGTGGGATTGCCTATTTCGGAAACCTAGATAGCAACTTAATACTAGACCACAATATAACCTTGAACTTGTAGCACGTGGTTCTAGTGATGAAAGAGACTCGTCTTTTAAGGGCTATAAACTTATTGTTAGTCTTAACTTGATTCCATTTTAGACAATTCCACTCAAAATTAGGCCTGGATTCTTTTTAAAACCAATCAAGTTCGGTACGGAGCCCTTCGTGCGCGAGTCCGACTCGCACTTGGCCGGTTTTAAGTATTTAATGCTTTAACTTACGACTCGGTCTTTAAGATCTTTGCTGAAAGACTCAGACTCAAAACTCAAAGGTTTAAAGGTGAGATAATTAAAAAAGAAAGAAACTCAGAAAGAAATCATACTAATACCAATGAGGATATAATAAGATAGAGCGGTACTGTCATAGTATATTTTGTAACCATTGTAAATTCATTGCCATCTATCGACATACTTTGAAACTAAAAATTAAGATTTATAAAAATACGTTAAAATATATTTAAATATGGATAAATGATTTTTTTATTTGCATTAATTATTTTTATATGATTTTGACCCATGTTCTTTCACTGGTATGCGTTAAAATTATAAATAACGAACGAAACAGTCAACGCCCTCTATACGAGAGTAGGCTAAAACTAGTGGCGCCATCTGATCGAGAATCAAATTTTCGTGATTTTCGAGGCACGTTTTTTCCTTAGACTGTATCCATCTATTAATACGGAGTTATATCTATCTTTGCTAATATTGAGTATTTTTCATCAATACGTACATACGTACGTGCTTTGCTACGTGGTAGATACAGTATGAAATTAAAGCTGAATCACAAAGCGTTAATCATAGACAGATGACACCCGGATTTCCTGTCTTCATTAAAACCATACATTTGCAGGCTGCTCTTAAATGTCTCTGTTGGCGTAATTATTAGGCGTATGTACCTATGTACTTGAAGCACGGCAACAGATTAAAACGATCATCTTACTGCGCACTATGAATTTCTGCTGCTTTCAGCAGAAGGCGATTTTTGCAATTTTTTTCATTAAATTACTGTTACCTGTTGAACAGGGACACCTAAAACACCTAAAGATCTCGTGTTTACTACATTAACAATAAGCAGACTTAAGATACTTTGGGGACTTAAGATAGGTGGGTAAGTTTGGGGACTTAAGATAGGTTAATTTACTTAGTTTATACTTAATTTTAATAATAGTTTATGTCTTATTACTGTACAAAATCATATAAAAATAATTAATGCCATCAAATACGTGAAGTCTACCATAGACTAGCAAATAGAAAACTTCGTTTATTCATATTTTGCGTTAATAGAAAACTTTAAATTAGTCACCATGTTTGTAGGTGTATGTAAATGTTTTGCCTTTCCTTAAAAAGTTAAGTATGGGCTCGATCAGCATCTTCAAAATTCAGCTTTACAATGTCTGTCTTTATGTACAAAATACCTACCTAAAGATATTGGTCATAGATGAGTTACTGCCGCTCGTTATACATGCAATTATGAAGTATCATTTGTGCTCCATTGTAGTTGTTCGAGGCGATATAGAGTATGTTTAGTATGTTGTTCAAATTACTTCAAAGATGTCGCTGTTACAAGCGCAAACTAGGTAACGCTAGTTCATCCTAGAATATTTATAGGAATCTGTCAAATAAGAGAATAAAGAGAATACACGATTGCACTTTGTAACCAAAGATAGATATAACTCCGTAATAGATGGATACAGTCTAAGGAAAAAACGTGCCTCGAAAATCAAGAAAATTTGATTCTCGTTCAGAGGGCGCTACTAGTTTTGGCCTACAGTCGTATAGATGGCGTTGACGGTTTCGTTTGTTATTTAACAATTTTAACGCATATCAGTGAAAGAACATGGGTCAAAATCATAAAAATAATTAATGCAAATAAAAAAATCATTTATCTATATTTAAATACATTCTATCGTATTTTTATAAATCTTCATTTTTAGTTTTAAAGTGTGTCGACAGATGGCAGTGAATTTACTGGGGTTACAAAATTTACTATGACAGTACCGCTCTAGTATAAGTTACTCTATGTTGTAACGTAGCAACTTGTATCTTTTTATAATCAGTAGTTCTTATTCCATCGCGATAAAATCTATAAATCCTGTCACATACAGGAAGCATTTACTCTTACGTAAACACGGTAATCACGGTATCCAAGTTAATTGTCCGTCATTTTCACACGAGTTGCTGTTTGGAATTGCGATCTTGTTAACGCCTGTTTTGATATGCCATTTGCAGTTTAGGTACACCGTTTACACGTGATGTCATATCTCTACCATATCTCTAGACACGTGATGTGATATAACTACCATATAGGAGACACGAGATATGATATCCCTATATTTAGAGAGACAAAACTATCACTACCGCATAGAGGCATTAGAGAGACCTACCGTGTTGATGAATAGAAAAATAATTATAATTTTATTCACTAGACTACCTAAAATACTGACGTAAATATTTGTCCAGGGGGCTACAGGGATTTCGTGTATTTCGTTCAAGAATATCTTCACTACTATACACTAGGCACTATAGGCACTTAAATTCTACTAATATAATTAAAAACGAGTGGTCAATACCACTAGATTCCCAATTTCAATCGCTCGTATTTCAAAAATTAGCATTTCGCTGTTTTCCACTGATTTTCGAGTGGCGAAATCAAGTGATCGAAATTCAAAAGTCGCCCCCCAGGGGCCCAATTTGACTCAAGAAACTGCCAGAATGGTATTAACGTGGTTAATTATAATAATTATATCTACCGCACAATCCAGCAGCCGTAACCGCCATTTAATTATTTACGTAATTGTCGCGCAATAAGTAATTTATACAAATGACGGGTGACAACTTTGGTTTCAGTATCAGTCTGTGTTAGACCAAAATATTATTTTTGTATTAAACAGACCGTCTGCAAACGGTACTACAGTACAATGCTTAGAAATAAAGGAAAAATAGAAAAAAACTATATGCCGCATAATATGTGCCGCTCTACCAACAGAACACCTAGGGCCTGTTTCTCAAAAGCTTGTAGCTTGTAATACAAGTGGAAGTCCCTTTTTGACATCTTTTGTTAGACAGGGACTTCCACTTGTATAAGCTACAAGCTTTTGATAAACGGGCCCCTAGTGTAAATATTTCATTCGATAGCTCGACGAGCGTTCGCGTTTGCGTTGTCTATTGTTGTATAGGATGAACAGCGCGCCAAGCGGGACGTTTTGTAAACGAAATCCCATACAAACTGACACTTAACGCAAACGCGTATGCGCTATCGAATTAAATTTACACTAGGGGTACTGAACTACCGAGACAGAGTATCCACGTTTCCTTTATTTCTAAACATTGTAACCGAAAAATCACAACGTAAGAACTTACCCTAAGCAGTAGTAGAACCACGATGCAGGTGACGCCCAGCACCGTGTCCCACAGCCTCGTCTCTCCAATGTGTTCATACATTCCCGTCCACACCTGCAAAAATACGTATATATAAGAGGTACAGTCACTAAACCTTATTTTAGATGTTCCTCGGTTGTTGCCAGTGGCAACAGATGAGAGAATTTTCCAAACGTAGAATAACCATTGATTATAAAGGATGACCCGCGTTAGACCGGGCCTTGACCGGGCCGGAGCTTCCGGCGCTTACTTTTCTATGACATGACAGGTGATCACGTGATGCTTTTCATAGAAAACGAAGCGCCGGAAGCTCCGGCCCGGTCACGGCCCGGTCTAACGTGAGTCATCCTTAAATGCGATAGGAACAGACGCTCAAACCTCTTCAAGAAAGAAATAACATCTTAATCCACCACGCATTAGCAGCTGTAGATAACAGCCATTGGAAAACACACTCAATATTCCTGTCCTCGCGTAACAAATTCGAAATTACACAACTTTGGGGACAAATCAAATTATATTAAATCATATTTACAATCGGGTCAATCGCGAATTTATTTTGTTACCTTTGTAAATGTGATTTAATATGTGTTCAAAACGCGAAAGTTTTAAATGTTATAAATCAAATTATTTTATTAAATATTTAGTTTTTTTTTCTATATATGACATCTATTTCAGTTTATAAATTCGAAATTACTTTTTTTAATGATATAGGAGACAAATGAGTCAAATCGCCTGATGGTAAGCGATTACCGTTGCTTATGGACACCTGCTACACCAGAAGGATCGCCAAGTGCGTTGCCGGCCTTTAAGAAGACGCTCTTTTCTTGAAGGTTTGAAGGGCGTATCGGTCCGGAAATACCGCAGGTCATTCCAGTTTAGCTGTGCGAGGTAGAAAGTTTCTGGAGAAACGCATAGTTTAGGACTGCCAACCGACTAAGTGCCAACTAAACAGTACTTTACAGTTACTGCTGCAATATATGATGGGGTAAGTATAAACTGAAATAAATGTCATATATTAAAGAAAAAGCGACGAAGCCCTCCAGTGGTCCTCGCTATATTGTAAAGGATGACTCACGTTAGACCGGGCCGTGACCGGGCCGGAGCTTCCGGCGCTTACTTTTCTATGACATGACAGGTGATCACGTGATGCTTTCCATAGAAAACGAAGCGCCGGAAGCTCCGGCCCGGTCACGGCCCGGTCTAACGTGAGTCATCCTTAATTCCGCAAGGAATTCGTATCTGGTGCAAGCGCGTACTGCTTGCCCCTAGAGTTGGTCAAAGACGGCCTAGTCTTAGTCAGATGGCATATAGTCGGGAATAGCCATTTAGGGTCCTAGCTAAATTGGTTGTTCAAATGGAATTTTCAATTTAGCTAGAACCCTGAACTAACAATCTCGGAGCGTGACTGTATACCTAAAGTTTATATTACGAGTCAATTGTTGCTCATTTTTCAGGGACAAGGCAGAACCACTTACGAAATATTATGAGAACCTGATAAAATGCTTCGTCAAATCGAATCTCAATTGGAGCGAGTCGCATTATTTCTGTGGCTTTTCGGCGCGTGGGTCAGATGCTAATCGGTGTTTGCGACAAAAACCTCAAGGCCGATAGAAAGCCGTCGACGATCAACAAAAAAGGCATAAACAAATGAGTACTGTAATTGTTGAAACGGCTTGAGCATTTGTATATCTCGAGATTATTGAATTCTTGCGTCTGGTGTTGGATCTTAATAATGGATTGAAACTTGAAATGAAAGCGTAAACAGAGTAATCGTTACACTGAAATCGAATCACCGTGTAGATATATAGGTATGTGTATACATACGTGAAACGGTTGAATAATTTATAATATAACGATAAAATAACGACGTTATTGGTAAACAGTTTCTTGTCAGTACCTAGTAGGTCAGACTGTCAAATATTAAACAGGGGCATTCCACGAGAATGTCCCTTACGAAATGCTTTTGCCTTGTATGGCAGGTAATTCAATCAAGTCCGTAAAGCTCGAGAATTTACTGCCAATTTGTTAGTAGTCATGAAATTACCAGACCCAATATCATTTTCTCAGCCTTTTCAGAACTAATAGAAGAACGGCGTTTCGTAAGGGACATTGCAACGTGGAATGCAACAACAGTAAAAATATTACCTCCAACATCCACCTACTAAGCCATGATAATTATATCCGTTAGATCCTTGTCATGCATGGTAGAAGTATTTAATTATTTATACAAGGATTTCCAACAGCTATAAACGATACATTTAACTTTTTAAATAGCAATACAGAGCCAATTAGAGGAACTTAAGCCCGGTTCACATTTGTCTGTCGTGTCGTGTTGTGTTGTGTCGTGCGTGGCGCACACACAACACAATTATGACATTTTATTATGGTTGCGTTCACATTTGTCTGATGCACGGTGAGTCAGACAAATGTGCACGCAATCATATTAAATGTATGAAACCGATATGCGTCACTACACATCACAACACGACACGTCAGACAAATGTGAACCGGGCTTTACAGATACCCCTATCTGGATATGTAGTTCGTAATAGATACCTACTATATAGCGCATAGATAGAACGCAAGACGTATTTAATACCTGAATGAATTAGGCGTCAGCAAAGCTGAGGCTCAGTATGTCTTTGGGGTGGCTCTGACAGTACTTGAATTGAAAACTTCTGACAGTGCCACGGGTATGATAAGATAGTAGGTACCTAAAGAAAATTTCCGCCAGGAAAGCTGAGGCCCAAGATGTCCTAGACCTGCATGGTGGCGATGATGATGGCTGCTGACCTGACGTTACTGGCAGTACGCCATGGTTTGATTCATTAGGTAACTACCTGCAGGAACTTGCCGCCAGGAAAGTTGAGGCCCAGGATGTCCTTGACCTGCGTGGTGGCGATGATGATGGCTGCTGCCGACGTGAAGCCAACAGACACAGGGCCGCTGATGAAGTCGATCAGGAATCCTGCGCAACGATTGTAAAAACAGTGAACATAATAATAATTCAGACTATTATGGCCTACTGCTGGGCACAGGCCCATGTCATGCACAAAAAGGACAGTTAATGAAAAATGAAAGTGTGTGTGTATGTTTAAGTACTTACTTAGTACTTACATACACAGTAAATTAGACTTAATTTCGGTTGCACCAAACCTCAATATTATGGAGATCATTAGGGGATTATGCTAGGAGTGTAATTTAATGGAAAAAGGTATATATCTACTTCATCACAGGACCGACGTAAACTGCATCTCGTCTGTTCTCTATCCTATTCTATGTATTCATCTATTCTATTAAATTCAAATGAAATGCGGTAGGTATGCTGCGTGAAATCGTGACTGTTGATAGTGTTGATATTTCATCATGAATGCAGTTTTATCTCAGTGACAAGTCTTCCTTCGTGATCGAAATCATCTGGCAATACTGCAATATGCAAATCGTAGCCTACTTAAGTAGCTATTGATTATATTAATAAATTTTCCTCGGGAGTTACAAAGTCCTACACAGTCCTTTCAGCCCTATACATAGTGAACTCTCCATTGCACATAGAATTATAGACTAATAGACAAACAGAAGTTGCCTATTTGTCTCCAGAATATGACAGAATGATGTGACCACCATAACATACATACACAGAAATGAAGCTCAGTCAAACTGACATCTTTATTTCATGCAGATGAGAACCATTTTTAACTGTTGCATTACTATTTATATTTTTTGCAATTATTTCTATGATAGGTATTTAATTACGGAATGACGGAACTAAGTACTTAACAACATAATTAGTTCACTCAAAAGGTCAATAAATATTCCTTGTCAGGTTTAATAAAAGTCGAGGATTCGGTCAGGGTTTACAACGGACAATGGTCACAGTGGACAATGGTCTAAATTTTAAAGGATAAAACGTTTTCTTGCTAACGTTGAATTATCATTTCACAATTATACCACAGATTAATAAATAGTTACTACGTGATTATACTCTGTCTACTTAATTGTCTGGCCGCTACAGTAATGCAGCTGCAGCTGACATCTGAACGCATCTTAAATCTGTTTGGCCGTTTTGGATGATTGAGTAACAAACATTCAAATAAAACTTAGGTACATACCTAACATATCAGACATAATTAACCTCAGTATGTACACTATGTACTGTATGTACTATGTACCAGACAATGCCAGGAAACCGCCAATCGACTAGTTCTACTTAAACGGTTTGTTTTCTAAAGTACCTACAATTCCATCTACTATCGCGCCATTTTATTCATCATCAGAACAACTATTAAATCACATTTACAATCGGGTCTATCGCGAATTTATTTTGTTACCTTTATTTACCGACGTTTTGACACAGGTTTCACTGGTCGTGGTCGTGGTCGCGGTCAACGTCGGTAAATAAAGGTAACAACACATGAATCTAGTATAACTGGATCGGTCATGAGGAGTGGGGGAAAATGACCGAACGGGATAGTCTTATGTATCTTTCAGTAGGAGTAGCAGAGAAAGCGCTGTTATTGTTTGTCCTTGTCATAGTTTCACTTTTCCACCGCTGCCACAACCGAGGTTGTGGCAAACAAATAAGTACGTGACATGTCATGTTTGTTCGTTGCTTGTTTAATTATCGTTGTTTTGTATGAAATTGTGCTTTCTCTTATGAAATATAGTGATGGTTTGCGTTTTGAATGCTTGAACTTTGATAAAATAATGGTGAATTGTTCTGTAATCGGCTGTAATAGCCGCTCTGAGCAAAAATATGAGATCATAACCTTTCACACGTAAGTACGGTATTTTACACCTTCCCCTTAACGCAATATGTGAGAATAACATCGTAAAATTACGTTACACTCAAAGCAATGTAGAATCAAACGATTTCAATTAAAATATCACAATTATTTACGCAAATTAACAAAACATTATTTGTAAAATTATCCGCCCAAATTACGTAGGTAGGTAGGAGTCTGAGGTCAGCCATTTTTAAACTTCTTCTTAATTTAGCTGCATAACAATCATGTTAGGGATACCAGATGAAAATATCATAATTTTATGGGTAATTTTGACCTCGAAGTTTTTTCGTACTTCTAATTCCAAAAAATAAATAAACAAATGTTGTGAAGATTAAATGTGGTGTACATTAATTGGTGTGATTGCGATTTGTGATTTCTTTAAATTAAAACCCATAATACATTTTATTTTACGTTTTATTTACTAAACATGTTTAGTTTTGTACCACCTGCGCGAATTATAGGAGGTATTTCATTGTTTATACGCCTAAAAAGAACGGCCCATTGACATTTTATTTAACAATTTTTTAATACCGTCAAACAAGCTAACTTTGCCTCCAGGGTAATCGCCCCAACGTGATATCAAATATTGGGGTAATTTTTACCAATATGGTATCCCCACGTTTATGACGTCATCTATGTCTATCCCTTACGGGCGCACGCGTATAGCTGGTCTATATAATGCTAGGTCTATGTAACAACATAAATTCGCGATAGACCCGATTGTAAATGTGATTTAATATGTGTTTAAAACACGAAAGTTTTAAATGTTAACTGCCTTTCAGTTCGGAAATCATAAAGAGATTATATAGGTATCTGTTAGGGACGATACAGACGGGACTGCAACCCGACTGCAATTTGTATCAGAACTGCAAGCCGCCTGCACGCCAACTGCAACGTCGGCGTCACAGATTTAATATATACGCTATATGACGCAAATATCACGATTTGTATTGAAACCAAGCGTGCCGAAACCGATATGCGTCACGACACAACACAACACGACAGACAAATGTGAATCGGGCTTAGTCCGAGTTGGTCCGAGCGAGGTGCACGGGCGAGTAGTAATACAATGAGATGAAATAGTTAGAATCGGCGTCAAGGTCTGGGTCAATTTACCGTAATCATATAAAAACTAAATACCCGACCAAGTAAAGTAAACAAACTGAATATATAAAAGCCTTATACATTCAGTTTGTCTACTTGACATAGTCAAATATTACGACAGCAATCTAACTATCGGTCATGGCGAAGGCCGGCGCCCGCGCTTGTGACGTCACAACGAAACAGACGCTGTGACGTCATAGTAAAATATAGTACAATATCACTAATCCGGCACTAATGCAGACACAAGTGCGCCGGATTATACTGGAAAATTCGGATTACTGGAAGTTAGAGCAAATCTGCGTATTATTTTGATGTGTTTTTAGTACCCGTCGTAGAAATACAGTTCACTTAAGTGCTGAAATTATTAAATTCCCATGCTAATTATTAAATATGAGCGCGACCGCTCATTTTAGATAAATCCACGTTTATTATTTTACAATTTTTACCTACTCTATTAAGAGCTCCTCTATGTGGGGTTCTTGTTGTCTTTGTAAACGTTTTAAAGAAATGGAATCTAGAATGGGGTAGTCCATGTTTATATCTCAGTAAGTATTGTTGTGATTTATGGATCTATTATGTATATTTGAAAAACCAAGGTCGATTCTAATTAATGGTGAAAATGAAATTGTTTCGGTGCGATACATAATGGAACATACTTTATGATGTTACTGAAATGTTCCTGTTATGGTTGACTGGTAGAGAATGCCTTAAGGCATTAGGGCCGCCATTTGTAGTTATTTTAATTGTGCAATAAATAAAATAAATAGAGCCATACTATTCGAAATACTTTTAAATGTAAAATTTTGGATAAATATACAGTATTTTAAGTCATTTTACATGTATGGTCTACCGATCAATCTGAAGTCCCCAACCTAATTTTTGTCCCTGACATTAGTAGCAAATCATAGGTACAGTATTCATTCATATACAAAATGAAAAATCGATGGCCCAGGCGCGGTAGGTCACCAATGCGTTGGTTAGACCTAGTCAAAAATGCACTCAAAGGACCACTCCATGAATGGTCAAGAAGGGCTACAGTCAGGCGTGGCTCACTCCGCGATTTCGTCGCGACGCTACAAGTACATGCGGCCAACACCAATTTTGCTGTCTAGCCATAGTAGTTGCCGCGCACCGCTACGGAACTGACGCCTGCTCGCGCTTGCGCCACCTAGCGGTCATATCTGTCGTTATAGATCCGTTTTGTTAGAGTGAACCTTCTGTACCAATTCCTAATTATTCTGTACGGGAAGAATGGCGACGGATTGTGATGCTTGCCACCGGCCCTGACATGACGACGACCACTCTGACAAGAGTGTGACGACAAAGAAGATTCATTCAAATATTTTTTTAAAGAGAATTAGTCACGTTTATTTACGGTTTTCCTAATTACGAGACGGTATAAGAAAGACAATAGCACAACTGGCAAAACAACTTTCCAAAGTTTGTGTTAACATTGGAAAGTTTTGTCATGAGTAACAGGAAGAAAGACATGACAATGTGACAATTAATGTGTGGACAACTGAGGTTTTTCTGTAATGGTAGAACCTATTGAGACTGACAACCTACGTACAACTCCGCGTGTATTTATTGTTGAAGGCACTATTACTATAATTTGCATTTTAGCTTAGTGCGTATGAAAACTGTCCTTGTATTGCACAAAAGTGTAATAAAAACACAATGGCTGCGAGATATTGGTCTGGAACTGGCATGTCTAATTTAATGTTTCGAAGTTTGAAATATTCACACGAAAAGTATTCGGCGTCGATGATTGGAGATTTATACCCTTTTTTCTTTTTTTGAATTTTCTTCTAGCCTGTGTATAGTTTATAAAAATAATACATCCTAGATGTGACCCTACATAAGTCTCAAGAATATATAGGTACCTTACCATACTCAACGATTACTTTTAGCTTAATGATGACTAAATATTTATTTATTTATTATATATAACGTAGGTATTATATTACACTAACAAAATATGGATTTTCTGAAAGTCTGAATTAAATAATTTTTATTTATTTATTTATATATATTTGTTATACTGTTACTTCAAAACTTTATCTTATTTTATTTATTTTCGCCCTCTTTTATAAATTTATTGACTTTCCTTTCCTGTAGTCCATTGTACGCAGTGCTATATTTGTCTGCCGTTCTTCATCAATTCTCATCTACTCAAAGGTTAACTGGAAGAAATCCCTTAAAGGGATAAGTTCGCCTTTGTACTGCCTATTTCTGTGCCATATTTGTGTTCTATGTCTGTACAATAAAGAGTTTATACATACATACATACATACATACATAAGTACATAACTCTAAATTTTATAAAAAAACACTATCTCCTGCCACTACGCTACACCAAGCTACACGTAATAATATATTTTAGCATGCGCACGTTTCAATAAAACCCCAACAGATGGCGCTGTGTCGTCGTTACAGAAATCCTACATCGCGCTGTTAAGATTTTTCTCGCTTTAATGACCCTGGGTCAGTGAATATTACACAGTGATACATTTTAGGATGTATTAGTTAGATACTATTAATGGGTACATACCTAATATAGTATATTTTTTTAACCGAGCGACCACTTAAACTACTCAAATAGTTTAAGTGGTCGTGGAAAATCTCTTGTTATTGCGGCTGCGAGCCCCAAACTATGGGGCATGGCACACTGCGTCCGATTCGCACGTCGCTCTGTAGTTTGAGCGAGACAACGCTATACGCGTATTATAGCGACGTCCCCCTCGCACGTCGCTTCGACGTCGGACGCAGTGTGCCATGCCCCATCCGAGGCATCCGACCACTGGGCGCTAGAACGGTTCGTGTCCGGGCCGAGGCGTCCGACATTTCAGTTTTCTATAGAATGCATCACGTGATCAGTGATCACCGATCACGCGTCATAAAAAACGAAGTGTCGGAATAAGCACGACGTATAGTGCTGTTTCCAACTAATGTGACGTTTTCAACTAAAATGTACCACATTGTAGTTTGTCGATGAGGTTGATTTTAAAATGAAGCTGCCTAGTGCCTTATTGAAAACCGACAATATGTACCCTTTTGATTGAGAATGTCACTAATTTAAAGTAACCTCGAATAGTTTGTCATTAAATTATAATTTGCTTGGAATTAAGACAAAAGGGGACCGCGCGATGTCGCCTTCTCATACAAACGTAATCCTTATTTTCCTCTCTGGATAAGAGGCCGTAGTCGATTTTGGAGCAAAAATGTGAAATTGATAGATTTAGTCGTTGAAATTATACACGTTTTGTTATAGTCATACTTGTTATGGCCGTTTTTTGCCCGGATGCTGCACTTCATGATAAAAGCAAGCCGCTTTGCACAGTGCTAGTAGGGACCAAACTGAGTGATTTGACCCGCAGCAGCGCAAGTTTCACCCCTTAGGAACAGAGATGGCGCCACTTCTTTAAAAAATATTTCAAAAAATTCTACAATCTAAACCAATGAACCGATTTAAATATTTAATATCTCAAATGAAAGCTCATTATACACATTACTTTAAAAAAAATACTCAAAAAATATATACTGATTACTTTCGACAAAAAACGGCATCTTAAGTTTTTGTTTTTACTCGATTGATAGTTTTTACTTGGTTTCTCAAAAAAAAATGTATGGAACATGAATAGCTTAATGCATGTATATATTACTGAATAAATAACAAGTATTATAAAAAAAACCTGACACCGATACCTCTTCTAGTTCACGAAATATAAAAGTTTGAATGCGAGTGTAAATTTCTTCAAAATATATTTCAAAAAATTCTACAAGCTTAACTATTTGACCGATTTCAATTTTTAATATCTCAAATAAAAGCTCATTATATACATTACTTATAAAAAAATACTCAAAAAACATATACTGAACCCTTTTGGCAAAAAACGGCATCTTAGGTTTTGTTTTCTTACTCGATTGAGTTTTTACTTGATTTCTTAAAAAAAATTATGGAACATGAATATTTTAATAAATATATATATAGTACTGAGTATATAAAAGTATTACAAAAAAACCCGACACCGATACCTTTCATTCTTCACGAAATATTTAAGTTCAATTATGCACGTTCTTACAAATAAATTCTTTAAAAGAAATCTTCAACCGCAGTAAGTGCACTGATTTTAATATGAAATGTGTCACCAGTTCATGTATGATCAGTGATTTTGTAGTATTGGAATGGTACGAGTACTTAAAAACGACTTTTCTTTTCCAGTTTTACATCTACCGGTGAACCCGAAGAGGACATTTAAGTTTTTTGTTTACAAATGTAGTCACTTTAAATAAAAATAATTCCTAATTTTAGATTTGTTATATTTTTTTGTAATTCAGCACCAGGAAAAAACTTTATTCAGTTTTTATTTATTAATTTTTTATTTATTAAAATAAATTGGGTGATTTCTTTTCATATGACACATTTCATATTAAAATCAGTGCACTTACTGCGGTTGAAGATTTCTTTTAAAGAATTTATTTGTAAGAACGTGCATATTTGAACTTAAATATTTCGTGAAGAATGAAAGGTATCGGTGTCGTGTTTTCTTGTAATACTTTTATATACTCAGTACTATATATATATTTATTAAACTATTCGTTCCATAATTTTTTTTTTATGAAATCAAGTAAAAACTATCAATCGAGTAAGAAAAAAAACTTAAGGTGCCGTTTTTTGCCAAAAGTATTCAGTATATGTTTTTTGAATATTTTTTTATAAGTGTGTGTTTATGAGCTTTTATTTGAGATATTAAACATTAAAATTGGTCAAATAGTTTAGCTTGTAGAATTTTTTGAAATATATCTTGAAGAAATTTACACTCACATTCAAACTTTCATATTTCGAGAAGTATGAGAGATATCGGTGTCGAGTTTTTTTATTATATACGCTATTTATTCAGTAATATATACATGCATTAAACTATTCATATTCCATACAATTTTTTTGAGAAATCAAGTAAAAACTATCAATCGAGTAAAAAAAAACTTAAAATTCCCGTTTTTATCAAAAGTATTCAGTATATATTTTTTGAGTATTTTTTTAAAAATAATGTATATAATAGGCTTTCATTTGAGATATTAAACATTTAAATCGGTTCATTGGTTTAGCTTGTAGAATTTTTTGAAATATTTTTTAAAGAAGTGGCGCCATCTCTGTTCCTAAGGGGTGAAACTGCCGCTGCTGCGGGTCAAATCGCTCAGTTTGGTCCCTACTATCACTGTGCAAAGCGGCTTGCTTTTATCATGAAGTGCAGCATTTTGTTCATAACAAGTATAACTATTACGTAATATCTAAATAACAATTATTGGTTTCTATTAGCACGTCTTCTCATCCTGCTGTTTAGTAATGAGGTCGCAAGCGTGCGTCACCGGTAATATATGAAGAGAAGGGGCAGTTTTTAAAAATTCATAAAAAAATTATGGTGGTAAATTATACAAATTGATGTATAAGAATAGTTTCAGCAAATGTTGTAGATTGTTTAAGTATCAAAATTACATTGAAGTTAAGTCGATTTTCAGAGAAATTGTCACTTGTTTTTAAGTAATTTCTGGATAAAATTGAATTTGTTTAACTTTCATTTCCTCGAACTCTAAGTCATATAACAAAAATGTAATCTGATAAAGGTCAAGTACAGAATATGTGTAATACAAATTTACCATTTTTAGCAGTCCAAACTTTACGAAATTTACAAATAAGGGCGACAAATTCAGTGCTTTACGCGCGTTTACCTAAACATCCATCAAAAAAAAAATCATTATTATTTAGTGAGTCTGTTTTCAAAAAATTGATCTGATAAAAGGCAAGATAAGAAGACGTGCTAATAGAAACCAGTACTTGTTATTTCAATTAGGTAACAAAAGGTGTACAATTTCACCGACTAAATCTATCAATTTTACATTTATGCGACTAAAGTCGAAACCGGCCTCAAAATATTTTGACTCAATTTGATGAATATCAAATCAACTACAGCTGCAGTAGCGGCAAAAAATCTATCATATTCCTATTTTATTGCGGGCATTTATTAGAAAATCCGTGAAATAAGACTTTATATCATGTAAACAATGATTGTATCATCATCACGATCAAATATATACTTACGTCCCACTGAACGTAGCAACATATGCAGCGACGTTAGCACAATGCGGATTGGGGACTTCACACACACCAATTAATGTATGTTATAAATATTGAATTTCTTATTTGAAAACACTCAAAAGCGAATCTTACCAACAATAAAACCTAGCTCTCCCGCCCGCCCTCGTTCGCTTTTCCACCCTCGTTAGCCTCTGGGTTAAAAATTAAATCGAATCATTACTTTACAATTGAATACCCACCTACTGCCGCGAAAACTCGGCAAACTAATTATTTTAAAAATGTACTCTAGTGTGATCGAATTGTCATTTTCATACGCCCCTATCCCCTAATATAGGGGTATATTGTAAATTTAATCGAAATCGCTAGAGCCGTTTTTGAGAAATTACCAACATAAGTACTATTTTCCGCGTATGCCCCTTTGTTTGTTTTTTTTTCGAATGTTTTATTATTATATAAGGGAATAAAGCATTTAAAAATTTGTATGGAATAAGTATGGTTTTCGATCCTAATTCTAATAATAATGAAAAAATCTAAAAAAATCAAACGACCCCTTCGTTATAGCTATGGTTAATACATCAAATTATCTAAAAATAGTTTCCATTTCCTTCTTTTCCTTTAAGTACTTAAGTTCACAAACAACCTGTAGCACTTTCCTCGGAGGAATCACTGAATCCTGAGTCACAGGCTTTGTCCTAGTTCAGGAAACAGAGGCTCAATCCTAATGAAACTGTTACAAACCTAATATAAGTTTTATTTTGTAATTTAGTGTAACGCTTACATAATGTATTAGGTTTCAAGTAAATAAAGATTTAAAAACATAATGTCAATATTCAGAGATGAAAATAGGGACTACGTTTGTACGGTGAAGCGTTCGTCCCTCTTTTGAAGGTAACAATTGAGACAGTGTCTAGCGCTGGGAAATAACGTTTATTGGAGGCAACGATGGGTTTTTAACTTACCTAACTGCAGTATCCCCATGATCAGCTCCACGCACCCTGACAAGAACGCCAGCAGCACAGCGAACTCCGGCCCCAGACCGTGCAGGTTCTCCCTCGTCAAGATGGCCGCGATGGCCGTGGGGCCGATGGCCGAGTCCTTCACGGAACCGAACACGGTGTACACAAAGCACGCCATGAAGGAGGAGTAGAGGCCGTACTGCGGCGGGAGGCCCGCCACGCCGGCGTACGCGATCGCTTGCGGGATCACGGTGAGGCCGACGGTTATGCCTGGGGAAAAAGAAGGTTGTTAGTTCAGTTGTGGGTTAACTGTATGAGTAACGATAATTTTAAACAAAAAATAAACAAACTAAAAATAACTGAATTTAAGTTTTAGCTTTTATCGCTGACTGTAATTTTTTTTCAACAGGCAACGAATACTCGTTGAGACAATTCTAACACAAAAACAGTTTGGGATTGTTAGAATTTTCCAGATGAGTATTCGATCGTATCGAAAAAATATTATCTGTGGAGAATATGGTTAATATTATTATACATCAAATTGTGTAAAAATATTTTCCAAAAATTTTTTTTTCTTCGTCAAGTGGACACAAAAGCAAATCAGCAACAGGCTTCGTCATCTACTTACAAATGATGTAATCCGCAACAGGCTTTGTCAATCTTAAATACTAAATTAAACTAGGCTATGGTGCCACCCCGGACCGTAGCCGGTCCAAACGTCCCCATGACACTGGCAGCGTTGCCCCGTTGAATTGCCAAGGAGATCTGTTGGACCAGGTACGATCCGGAGCGAGGATCGCAATCCCTATCTTTCAGTCGCCGACCCAATTCCCACACAAACTCCTTAGCCTCCGCACCCCAAGGTCCTGCAGTCTCCATCGCAACTGGTATAAAATCATACATTTCCAAATTGTCAATATCCAGAGAGAAAATTGCTACTACGCTTGTATCGAGAAGCGGACATTCACTATCCTGCTAATAATGACCATACAGAGATGCAATAGGTAGGTACTTGATATCAATATCACCTAACTTATGACCTTTTACTTCCTAGTTTTGTATTGTGTCGCACGCGCCGGAACCGCCACAATGGGCTCAGTTCAGGTCTGCACCGCTTCCGATATCGGCTCGATCCGATCCATTACAAAACACACAGTATGCTCACAGTACTACGTAACAGAGTTCTCACTGTGGCGTCACGAATCATGTTGTCCCTCGCATGACTTATGCCGCATTTACATTCAACCGAAGTGGGCAGGACGAGTGAGTAAACACGATGCTTCTCATGCCACTGCCATTGCTACTCGCGCTGACCGGCGCTCCTCAACGGACGGGCTCGCAAGAGCAACGCCGGCAGGGTATCAGAGGTCTACAATAAGTTCCCGAAACCCCGTCCACCCCACCCCGAAACACCCCAGGGAGTCCGTGGGAGTCGGGATTCCCCCTGGGTTATAAAAAAAGGGTCTATGAAGATAGTAAAGTTGAAATTCACGGGGCTTGTGGTGGAAACGGCAGCACTTTTCACCCTGGCAACATTGAGTTATTTGAAGCCTAGGAACATCACTGTAAGGACCCAGAAGTCAAATAGCGTTCTAATAATTATGCATACGACAGAGCACTAGATCATGTTGACTGCCGCAATCATGGGCGGGACAGAAATATACTAATCACGCGTGTGCGAGAGGTAGGAACAAATGTTTGAAGTTCTTTGTGTTTGGCATCCGTACTTTATGTGCGATAGAGGTAGGAACAAATGTTTGAAGTTATTGTGTCGTATGTGCCGGATCAGTAACAATGGGGTCGGAAGCTTCCGTTATCGGTTTAATCCAATACGTTATTCAATGGCGACGGCCATTCAAAATTAGCGAGCAAATTCGACACGCACTGGAACATTACTGCAATGTGCTGCCGCCAGAGTGCAGCACTAGCCTTTTTACCACACATACTGATACATACTGTACCTTGAACATATTTTAATAAGTATGTTATAATTCAAGGGCCTGACACTCTTTGATAGAGAAAGATAGTCTTATCTTGATTCCTATAAGAGGAAAGAGAAAATAGTGCCATGCTTTGTCCTTATCACCGACCGGGTGGCATCATAGGTAGGAAGCGATGGCGAAATACTGAAATTTATAAGAGTGAAAGAGAAAAAATCCTATGCTGCCTAAATTTTATATGAATATTCTTTCTCTTACCCCCGGTTGCTCTGTGGCGCGTCTATAACTACTTGTATATGTACACTATGTCTATGGATATTAATGTTGATGCAAAAATAATTGAACCATGACCCATGACGTACATCAAAGATTGATCAGTTATCTCTCCGTTTTGTCCTTACATCGCAAATCAGCATTTCTTAAAACGCGATAAGATCTATTAAGTACAATCATTAGTGACAATAAAACATTAATAACGGGAAAATCGTGTACCTAAACTGTTATTGAAATTTTAGCATACTTTTCTATTCGGTCATCAGTTTTAGTTTTTTTATCTTTTTAGTTTCTTGAACAAGTTTGGGAACAAATCAAATTATTTTATTAAATATTTTGATTTGTGTTTTTTTAAAGTAGTCACACTACTATATATAAATTAAAAAACTAATAGATGTCATATATTAAAGAAAAAGTGACGAAGCCCTCCAGTGGTGAAGGCCGGATTCGAACCGGCGCCTTTAGCTATCGCGGCTAACGCCATGAACCCCTAGGCCACCCCGCCACAGCGGTGCCCGTCCGAATTTCTCGACTATATGCCATCTTAGTAAGACTAGGCGTCTTTGACCAGCTCTAAGGGCAAGCAGTGCGCGCTTGCACCTCCTAAACGAACTCCTTACGGATTTACGTTGTAGCGAGAGAGACTGGTGCTGCCATCTATTATATTTTTAGTTTCTTGTTATTTTAAGGGTCCCCGGAAAGCTCGGTTCTCCATACCTATTAGTTCAGCTCTCATTTTAAAACGACTTGCTAGATTGCTCTGAAAATCGGTACTTACAATAAGATATGGTATAAATAGGTCTGTAATTATGTAGCTTCAGATAATACCATAGTAAAAAAATACAGCGAATTTAAGTTTTTAATACAAAACTTTTTTTGCTGTATTTCGTTTGTTTTATAGACTGGAGCTAATATATAAACTAATTACAGACCTAGATTTACCTCATGTCATTGTATGTGCAAAATTTCATTACAATCCAACACTTAGGTTTAAAATGAGAACCAAACTCCGTTTGTATGCGAAGGTGAAATTCGGCCGAGCTTGCCGGGTACTTCATTATTATCATCATCATCATGTCAGCCGATATACGTCCACTCCACCGAATTCCCGCGACCTTCACCAGGTCGTCGCTCCATTTCGTTGGAGGCCTACCGGCAGTTCGTCTTCCGGTAGCGGACGCCACTCCAGAACCTTCCGCCCCACCGGCCATCAGTTCTGCGAGGACTTCTGCAGTTCTGCCGGGGACTTAAGTCCTTGCTATTATGTGCGGTATTCTTTAGTACCTTCAATGACAATCATTACTAATTACTAATCGTTAAATACCTAGTTGACTTGCGAATCACAACAATGTAGCAACTTACGAGTAGTAGTTACAAAACACCTAGGATATTGTTTCTGAAGATCTTGCACGGAAGTACGGCTAACTCGATTTCAACAATGATATTTAAAAAAAACCGGCCAAGTGCGAGTCGGACTTGTGCACGAAGGGTTCCGTACCATTACGCAAAAAACGGCAAAAATCACGTTTGTTGTATGGGAGCCCCCCTTAAATATTTATTTTATTCTGTTTTTAGTATTTGTTGTTATAGCGGCAACAGAAACAAGAACAGATTTGACGCTGACAAAGTATGACGATGACTAAACTTTTTTTATAGACTTTATTTGCTGCCATTCCTCAACCCACCAACGGAGCGGCAGCTGACGTTCACGAGGGTTCATCATGCTATGTATGATAACAGCTATGCGAGTTTTCGCCCGGGAGGCGATGATTGACAAAATTTGCGCCTGGCTCGCGGTCTGTGAAAATTTCAACTGTCTAGCAATCACGGTTCACGAGGTGCATACAGCCTGGTGACAGACAGACAGACAGATAGACAGACAGACACACAGACAGACAGACGGACAGACGGACAGACAGACAGACAGACAGTGAAGTTTTAGCAATAGGATCCCGTTTTTACCCTTTGGGTACGGAACCCTATAAAAATCTCATTTATTTACATAATAGCAAATAATAGATATATACTACAGTAACTGTATGAATACTAAACTACCCGTAAATTACCTAATAACTAGCTTAAATCTAAAATATGCCCTTGAGGCATTGTACTAAGGATGCTGGCGGCATTTCCTCGTATCGCAATGCTGATTTCATTGTGCAAGGAAGCAGCCAGCTCTTCGGTCAACAGTTACGGTTAATTGTCCAAGCCAGATTGTTTAGCCATTGTTCTTTATTTTATAGTCATTTGTGATATAATTTTAATACAGGTTTAAAAGGCAACTAAAGCACGAGATTTTAATACTACGTTGGAAAGGCCGGTTAATGCTAATTAATAATTATAGATGGCTTTCTTGACGAAGGTTTCTGTTGTTGCTTTCTTTAGCTGAAACCAAAGATAGATATTGAAACTAAATAGTGTTATCTACTAATGGTTTGTTTTTTAACTGACTTTAAACAAGGAGGAGGTTATACCGCAAAAAATACCTTAATATCCTCGCAGAAAATCATGACTATTTTCAAGCCAAATTGTTTGAAATTCATAGTTCAGCATAACAATGATAGACAGAACTCATTTCAATAAAAAAAATCTTTAAAAAAACAATTTCGGTTTTTACCACTTTTCCATAGAAATTAACGATTTTAAAAAATAACGCACCTGTGACGGAAATTTGTAGTATGCCAAAAAATCACAAATAATTCGTAGTACAGCCATCTGCGAGGATATTACGGTTCGTTTTGCGGTTTTTGAAATAAATTTATTTTTTATCCTGCTCCATACATTTTTTTTGAAAAAAAAAACAACGACACTTTATGCCAAATCGTCCCAAATTCAAAAGTTTCCATAACAATGCTGGGAAAAATCTAATTCAATATAAAAAAAATTAAAATAACGGTTTCTATGTCAATGAGAGCCGAATTTCAGCCCACAGTGCGTCTGTCCGTCTGTCTATCTGTCACCAGGCTGTATCTCAGCTAGACAGTTGAAATTTTTACAGATGATGCATTTCTGTTGCCGCTATAACAACAAGTACTAAAAAGTACGGAACCCTCGGTGGGCGAGTCCAACTCGCACTTATCATGTTTTTTTAATAGAGCATTAGGAAGATTTTCCATGACAAAGCCACGAAGTAGGTATTTTATTAGTAGTTCGAAATGCTATCATGAACCATACAATAAACAAGTAAACGAAATAATAAATTGTCGGTTATTCGGTCAATCACCTTTTGTAGGCGTTACAAATTGTCAATTTGTCATAGACATTCGCACATAGAATTCGTGCAATATGAAATTCAATTGATTTAAGTCATGTTTACAAATATGTACTTATAACTATAAAACCAGATGAGTGGCACAGTTTTTATGCACGTAGCCCCGGCTATAAAAGGCCTATTTTAACCGCAACTCCTCGTCAGTTACGCTTTTCTGTGCACAGAGGGCGCTGTTACTACGGAGTGGACACAATCGACAGTTTCGCGGTTCGCTGCTTGCTGCACCCACTGTGCAGTTTTTACTGTGATTGTGTCAGTGTCACAGATCTTTTAATTATACAGTTAGATGTTCGCTCTGTGCATAGGCACATAACAGTAAACTATAAATAAACTTAAGAATAATAATATAAATTATAAATTGATCTGCAAAATATTCCTATATAAACATAATAAACAATTAACAATATTTTTATGAACAAAAATGTATATTTGGTCACCCAAAACAAGTATTTCTAAACTAGTTCACAATTAATGTCATACTGAGCTGCTCTAAATTGATTTGGTTGGCAAATTAATAATTTGAGCGGCAGTAAGCGATTCACCATTAATCAAATTTTGTTAAACAATTAGTGGGTAAGCGAATTATTTTGGATTATAATTTAACTGATCCGCAAAAATTGGTTAGCTGAAAAATCTGTTGATCAGCAAATGTTTAAAAAACCTCACCTTCCCCTTTCAGCTGATTTTTTAAACAAATAAAAAATATTGGCCATTATTTGCATACTTCCCTTTCATTTTGTCCTTAAATCATACTGCCCACTAACTTTTATTTTCTAGTAGCACTTGGTTTCTGTAAAGGTGGCTGGTTCTAACCTAACCTAACCCAGTTTTCGAGTAGCAGTTGGTTTCTCTAAAGGTCGCAGTTCTAACCTAACCGCCTTTTTAGTAGCAGTTGGATTTTGTGAAGGTCGCAGTTCTAACCTAACCTAACCCACTTTCCTAGTAGCAGTTGATGTCAAACAAGTAATCATCGAATAAAATGCACGCACACGATTGCTTGCTCGTGTCACGTGCAGCCAATCGTGTGTGTCACGTTTTATTATTATTATAAACTACAAATAAACTTAACGTAAAGGCTATATTGAATCAGGTGGCATAAGATTTCACCTACATACCATTCTTATCAGGTCACGGAGATCGCTCGGTGCTTTTTAGTATAATTATTTTGTTCAGTAAAAACATAGGTAAAAAGTGGATGAAAACCTAATTGCCAAGAGATAAATAAGTTACGAGGATTTAGTTGCATAGAAATAGTAAGGCACTTAGTGAAAAATATATATAATATCGCAGTTCGGTTAATTGAAGTACGGAATTGACGATCGCGCTGTAAGGTGTCATATTTTTTTGTAATACCTAATTGTTTTTTTTTTTGCGGAGCTGAGCGCATGTAAGAGACATGGCTAATAGTACCTAGTTAGGAGTACTCCTGTATGGGTTGCCTCCTGTAGGTACAATCTTAAGGTCTGAGATTCCTTTAATCTCTGGTCTGTGTATGATAAAGTTCCTGAATCCTGACCGAATTTTTTGTCATCCTTGGCATTTTTTCCTTAGAACGATTTTTGCTGCTCTATAGCTCTATACAGCACAGCAACCGAGACTTGAATCACAGTTTTCGACCACCACACATATGGAAAAGGATAAGTAGCGATAACTTCGACAACCACTCCAGTATGGGCAACCTTCTGCTTAATGTTTTAGCCGAGCAGAGCGCTCTCACTCGCCGCGCCGCGAAATACATACGAGACAAATTCATTACTCACCGCTAAGGTCCGAGATTCCCTTCCGTAGCGAATACTGCGGCAACCACTCCAGTATGGGCATGGGCAAACTTATACGTATGTTTTAGCGAAGCACAGCGCTCGCGCGCGCCGCGATTTATTACTCACCGGCTATAAGGTCCGAGACTCCCTTCCTTAGCGAGTACTGCGGCAACCATTTAAGTATAGGCAACCTTCTACGAAATGTTTTAGCGGAGCAGAGTGCTCGCGCTCGCCGCGCCGCGCCGCGTCGCCAACCGCTGTCTGATGGCGGGAACACGTTGGATTCTGGAAAAAAAGAAAAAGAAAGTAAATGACAATTATCTTGAACAAAAATAAGGTGAAACAACAAAACTAGAAGCACTTTCTACTGTAGCAAAGTATGAAGTACCTATGAATTTTGATTTTATAGATATTTGCCATTTTCAATTTTGGCCCGCTTTCGAAGTTACCTCAACGAAAATTAATACTTTTTACTATTTTTATATTTTTTTTTACAAAACCTAAATATAAATGAGCTCCAACTTCACTCTTACACAACAACCATGAAAGTATTCCGCAGGTTATTGTTCTGCAGTCATAAACCGATAGTATAACAGCTACACCAACCCAAAAAGCCGTATCTCCATTAAAATCATATGGTCTTGTAGCGACATACGATCGTTTGGTTTACGACTATATGTAATGTTCAATTTATCGTTCTGTTATCTACGAACTGTTCAAATTGACGCAGCTACTTAAACTTGCAGCTCGTGCGTAGAAAATGAGCGTAATACTTTATTTATGTAGCCTACTTAATATTAGGGGTATAATAATGCAGGAAAATAGGTAAAACAAAATCATGCTCGAGATCAGGCCCACATCTGGCACTTTTTAATGAATTTTTTAACATGAAACATGATGCTGACGTATACTAAGATAGTATCGGTGTCTTCACTAGTAAATACTTAAATTATTATTAACTAGCTTTTGCCCGCGACTTCGTCTGCGTGGAATTAGTAATTTGGGTATCTTAATTCTTAAACAAATCTGCTTTTTAATCCATCCTTTTTTCACCCCCCAATTGGTCCACACTATACATTTCCACCCCATTTTTTACACCCTTAAGGGATGATTTCGGGGATAAAAGTTATTTTATATCATTTCCCACAGCTCAAACCATCCCCATACCAAGTTTCATCTAAATCGGTTGAGCGGTTATTGATTCCCATACAAATTTCCACCCCCCTTTTCTTGACGGGTGACTTCTGGGATAAAATGTATCCTATGTCCTTCCCCGGGACTCAAACTATCTGTATACCAAATTTCAACTAAATCGGTTTCACACAAGGTACGACTTTCTTAATTTATGTGTGACGTTTGTTGATTTGACCTGACCTTATTTGATTGTTTGTTTTGTTTTAATGTTTTCTGTCCAGTCGACGGCGCCGAGTTCGCTGAGGTCTTTCTGCACTTCGTCTCTCCAGCGATACCTAGGGTGTCCAGACGGTCTTCGGCCACTTAGTACTCCAGAGCTAGAGCTACAGCAGAGGGTTAGGCTTTGGACAGAGTAGCATGGCGGTCTTTGGTGTCGGAGGCCAAGATCCACTTCGGGTCGTCGCGCCACAGCAGTAAGTAGTAAGTAAGTAAGTTTAATGTTTTAGTTCTTACCGCATAAGCGTTTTGGCATCCTTAGCTGTAAGTTTATGCATGTGACTGAAATAAAGATATCAGAAGTCTACTTGGGTCGATTTTCATTTTACTGGCGATTCAGTCGTACCTTTTGATTCAGAACGTCACAATTTATGGCAGCCGTATTGTAAATTGTATTTTATTATTACGCCATTTTATTATACAACGGATGCTGCAAATCGCTATCAAATAATCATTGTTTTTAAATCTAAATCTTCAAGTAATCTAGCCTTAATCTGCTGTGCTTCCTTCCTTTGTCCTATTATAAGATTCAATGCATAATGACGACAAATTAATTACAGCAAGAAGAGACGATTTCAATGATTTTAACGTTTTTGACTTCGCTGTAGTGGCCGGTCCGATTACTGTGGTTAAATTGTACTACTTAAAAAACACAAATCAAAATATTTAATAAAATAATTTGATTTGTTCCCAAACTTGTTCATAGATGGCAGCACCAGTCTCTCTAGCCACAACGTAAATCCGTAAGGAGTTCGTTTAGGAGGTGCAAGTGCGCACTGCTTGCCCTTAGAGCTGGTCAAAGACGCCTAGTCTTACTAAGATGGCATATAGTCGAGAAATTCGGACGGGCACCGCCGTGGCGGGGTGGCCTAGGGGTTCATGGCGTTAGCCGCGATAGCTAAAGACGCCGGTTCGAATCCGGCCTTCACCACTGGAGGGCTTCGTCACTTTTTCTTTAATATATGACATCTGTTACAGTTTTTGTACTAATTTAATTAAGTGCCCGGCAAGGTCGGCCGAACCACCTTCCCATACAAACGGAGTTTCGTTCTCATTTTAAAATTATGTACGTGTTGGATTGTAATGAAACTTTGCACATACAATGAGATGATATATATCTAGGTCTGTAATTAGTTTATATAGCTCCAGTTTATAAAACCAACGAAATAGAGCAAAAACAAGTTTTGTATGAAAAATTTAAATTCGCTGCATTTTTTTACTATGGTATCTGAAGCTACATAAACTAATTACAGACCTAGATATACCTTATCTTATTGTAAGTACAAAATTTCAGAGCTAGCTAGTCGTTTAAAATGAGCGCGTAATTACGTTTGTATGGAGAACCGAGCTAGCCGGGAACTCAAGGATGACTCACGTTAGACCGGTCCGGGCCGGAGCTTCCGGCGCTTACTTTTCTATGACAGATAACTGGTGATCACATGATGCTTTCCTTAGGAAATGCGCCGGAACCTCTGGCCCGGACCCGGCCCGGTCTAAAGTGAGTTATCCTTTTACTCGTTGCTGTACTAAATCATATTAAGTACCAAGTACTCAAAAACTTTTTTAGTACCATGTAGCAGTCCGTGCAGCGCCATTTGACGTCTAAAGGCCACTTATACCATCCCACTAACCCGGGGTCAACCGGTTAAACCGTTAACTCAGTGTCAAATTGTACTGTTAACCATGGTAACTCCAGGTTTAACCGGTTAACCCCCAGGATTAGTGGAATGGCGCAAGTGACGCTAACCGCTAACCTAACAGGCCGGTATCCGTTTCACACGTGTGACACGTGTCATATTGTTGACACTTTATTGATATGTTTACAATTTAGAGCTGCATGCCAATGAAATAAAAACCGGACAAGTGCGAGTCAAACTCGCCCACCGAGGGTTACGTACTTTTTAGTATTTGTTGTTGTAGCGGCAACAGAAATACATCATCTGTGAAAATATCAACTGTCTAGAACTAAACACTAGACGTAGAACTATCACGGTTCATGAGATACAGCCTGGTGACAGACAGGCGGATAGACAGACAGATGGACAGACGGACAGCGGAGTCTTAGTAATAGGGTCTCGTTTTTACCCGTACGGAACCCTAAAAAGAAACAATCTTTTGACTTCGACCTTTTGGCTATACCTATATGATGGCCATACAGGCATACATACATAGGTATAAATTATAATACGTGTAGGGCAAACATCTGAATAAATATTGTGGGTTTGCATTCCGTAACACGTGTTAACAGATTTACTACCGCCTTACATATTTGGTGAGTCATTGCGGAGTAAGGCATGTTATGTGGTTAAAAAAACTGTACCTAGTGATTAAATACATCGAATATAGCTATATAGGTATATACCTATATACCTGTGGGTAGAGTTTATATAAGCTTCGCAATGACTTTGTAGTGACAAATTGTATAGTGCCATTATAATTAGCGTCATGTTACTTTTATCGGTATTTCCCGAATGAAGGTTAAGGGAGGCGATGGCTGAGATACGCGTCATACTCGTGAACGGGTGCTATTTGTGGCGATTGGTCTGTTTAAGCTAACACGAGTTATTATATTTAGTAACTTTATTTTTCAGTATAATTACAGTGAGGCGCCTCATTCGGTTCTCGTATGTTTCTTTTCTTATAATGAATGTGTTAATTATACAGGATTTTGAGTCTTGAAGACCATATACATCTCTAAGGATAATTGGATAAACTATATATAACCTTATAGTTTTTTAATGTTTTTTTTTAAGTGTAATATTAGACATTAAGAGACCTTATACATCTCTAAGTAATTGTAATACGTTAGTTTAAATTGGTAGTTACAGTTAGTTGTATATTATAGGGGAGAAGGGGGCAGCCTTGTGCACTTTTTACATTAATTGCCATAGTTCAAAATATTACCTATTGAAACCAGTTTTAAGCCTTTACACAACAAGTATATAACCTATGTATATAATTACTGCATTTGCACATTTTTTTTGCTTGTATGTAAATTCAATGTTGACGTTTAAAAGTGCCCTTGTAGCTTGCTGAATAAACGTTGAAGTTTGAAGTTTATGATTGCTGTTCCACACTGTCACTGGAAAAGCTGTCCAGAATGAGTTTGGGGTCTCAAATACCCAGTCTTATCCCTTAAGGTACGTTTGGGTGTCAACTGCACCTGCATTACTGTTGCGACGTTGTTGTTGCCGCCGCTATCTGTCAATTTCCTTGATAAAATGAGTGACGGAATGAACATCATAATCGCGGCAGTAATGCGGCGGCGAATGTCACTCATTTTATCATGTAAAATGACAAATACAATGACGCAGGTACAGTTGACGAAACGTCGGATTTACCCTGCCTTGGTCTTTCCTCCTACAGCGAATCAAGCCATAATAACTAAGGCCGTGTTGTACGCGTTCATGGCTCACAAATGGTCTCGCCGGAAGACCAGCGCTGACTAGGGTAAGCATTATGCTGAGGCGGGACCATTTCATGGTAAACTATATAGGGTGCGTTGGGGTAAATTGAACGGGTTTTTTATGAGGGGTAAGATAAAAAATTGTCCGTATGAAAAGCATTACGGGCGACTTTTCATCTTATCCCGCATGAAAAACCCGTTCAATCTTACCCCAACGCACCCTTCTTTATGCTTGAAATATACTTTTTAGTAATACGTTTGTATGAAATGCAGTTTGCCATGAATATATGAAATTATTCTATTATTCTTATACCATAATTACTCAACGGCGGACAAAAAGCAAATACAGGTTGATTCCACTGCCCGATGGAACTTAACTACAGGACTTCCCGTCAAACCCATAAAGATGTCACCAAAGGCGCCGAACACTGATTGGTTTCCGTAGGGTGCGCAGGAGCGCGCCGGTCCGTACCAGTACCGAGTTGTCTTTTCTGTCCGCAACCTCTGTGATTCATAAGTTAGAGACGTAGATAAAGGAAGAGACACGCATTGATGAACGTGTTTTCGATCTTGATACCAAGTCGTGTCCACCAGTGACCTACCGTGAACTTGTTCAACATTATCCAGTTAGAATTAGAATTAGAATTGTTTTATTGCATATCACATTACAAACATGGATGGGATAGAACATAAAGGTATACATGTGACACCCTGCAAGGGCACAGGAATATTGAGGGCTACAAGTAGGCAGGTGATTTGATTACAATTATTTTACACATTTCATTAAATTAAGAGTACACATACATTCACACATTATTACATTATTTCCTTACATAAACAAAGCACGGTAATATTTTCACCTATTGACTTGATCAAAATATTAATTAATACTATAAAAACATCCACTAATCAAAAACAATTTTAGCTGTTTTTTAAATTTGCCTAGATTTTCCAGATCTTTTATAGTTTGGAAGGTGATTATAGATTTTTATAGTCATATAATGGGGGCTACATGTGACGAGTTTTAATTTCGAAAAAGGCACTTTTAGTTGATTAGCATTACGATTATTTCTTTTAAATTGAGTTGTGTTTGAGTAAACATAAGTTGCGCACCCATCTACCATATCAGTAAGCCATAACTGAAAGTCATAAGATTTTTTTAGTCAATGCTGCAAATAGCGTCTTCATTTGGAACTTCCAACCGGTAATGCAAGGTCAGAAAGCTAAGAAAGTTTCTATCCTATAGGTAGTCACGTGTCTTTGTGTCAATAAACTTAGGTTTTCCCGAGGGTCTACACTTACAGTATGGGCTTCTTCAAGAAAGTGGTGTACAGGTTTTTAAAAGGTATGCAACGCGCATGTAACGCCTCTGGGGTTTCAGGCGTCCATAGTCCACAATGACTGCTTACCATCAGGCGGGCCGTATGCTTGTTTGCAACCGTTGTGGTATAAAAAAAACTTACAAGCCGAATTATATTTAAAATAGAATTGTGTGCTTGTCAAAAAACTTTTTACTTAAGCACAAGTCAAAGTCAAAATATTCTTTATTCAAATAGGCCTAGCAACAAGCACTTTTAAATTGTCAAGTTTTACAAAATTTTCTAAATATCAGAGCAATTTATTGATGCAGTAATTATTATTCTTAAAAACATGCATGTATAGCACAAAATAAGCATAATAATACTTTTACGTCAGTTAATTACAAATATGTGACGTGTAAGATTGTTTACCTCTTTCGTCATTAATCCACAAAATTATTCTTTTATCCAACATTTGGCGTTTTCCGTAGCCCACAAAGTGGTGCACCTCACGCCATTGTGTCATCGACACGGCTCAATGTCTGATTGTTACTTGAAACGTGTGTTCCAATGAATCACGCAAGGGAAATTTTTAAAATTTGTTATGTTAAGTATAGGTATTGGAATGTGAGAAAAATTTATGTTGCGAAGATAATAGAGGGTGACTTTGGTGTACAATTTTAAATACTTACTATATATACTATTTTAATCAAAATAACATGCGTGGGAGTAGCTGCAGCAAAGGCCCGGTTCTTACATTCAAAATTTCATGCTTTTATAAGTATGAATGGCTCAAATTTTGCGTTGTTCGCTTGCAGGTTCATAATATTAAACATAAGAAAAATAAAATAAGTAAAAATCACGAGGGCACGACTAAGCAAAAATTAAAAGGTCTTAGGCCCACTTGCACCATCCCACTAACCCGGGGTTAACCGGTTAAACCTAGAGTAACCATGGTTACCAGTACAATTTGACACTGTGTTAACCCCGGGTTAGTGGGATGGTGCAAGTGACCCTTAATCAGTCTAGCTTAGCGTTTTTGTAGTCCGTATATATAATATACTTATACGAAAATAAACATAAAGAGTTAACAAAGTAACATATTTAATTCAGTTCAGGGCTCTTTAATAAAAAGCATTTATATTATACGTGGGGCCATCTCTATACGTGGTTCATATGGCCTATTTTTAATAATCATTCATAGCAAAAATTGTTATGTATAATGGTGGATGGGTAGGTACCCAGAAATAATATCCTGAATTGCCATTCGCCCACATATTTAATTAAGCTCACTGTTGTACTAGTAAGCTCATAAATATTATGAATTTCGGCACTAAAATAGATAAGATGATCAATTGATCTTGGCCGAAATGTTACGATGGCGATAAACATGGCGAATTGATCGTTCGCGAAAATATGAACACGCCCACTATTATAAGTAGTATTTACGTGACAAGACTTCCGTGAGACACAGACATATTAAATATATTAATAAGGGGTCACTCACGTAAAAAAACACGTCGAAAAACGCTCGACATGTTATGTCGCGTGTACGTGTTGTGTGTGAAATACGTGAGTGACCCGTTATTAATATATTTAGTAGTATACGTGGGAGTGTTTCTTAAAAACATACCGTAAAGTCAGTTAACTTAGGCAATTGGGATTCATTCGGTGTAGATTTAATTATTGCAATAAAATTATAGCATAGTCTTATTATGGTTTGAACTAGGGAACAAATCAAATTATTTTATGAAATATTTTTTGCTTTGTGTTCTTTAAGTAGTCACACTACCCCGCCCCGCCTCCCCCACCGGTGGACTTGGTCACTTTTTTTAGTGTATGTTATCTGGCGTCCAACTGGCGTGAGCAGCATAGGGCAGTGGCGCTCTCTTGTGTCAGAGCACACATATGTATAGACAAGCTGTTGAGAACAAATTGTGTCCGCGAGGTGTCCGCCATTTTTTTGCGTTTGACGTCGATCACTAAGCTAAAGAATAAGCGTTGCTAGTGCTTACAGTTTACAGTGCTTATCCCCCAGGGCCATAGACATAGTATAGCAGTTATAGACATGAAACCGAGCGACCAGGGGTATGAGAAAGACATATTCATGTATTGACAGGTTAATATATGGCAGCATAATCCTTTTTCTCTTTCACTCTTATAAATTTCGATATTTCGCCATCGCCTCCTACCTATGCTGCCATAACCCGAAATGAAAAAAAAAACCCGGTCGGTGATAAGGACAAAGCATGGCACTATTTTCTCTTTCCTCTTATAGGAATCGCAATAAGACTATCTTTCTCTATCAAAGAGTGTCAGGCCCTTGCCCAGGGCCAAAGTAGGTACCTAATCCGTTACTGCATCTAAATCTGTGTATGACCCAATCGAAACACATTCGAATGGGTTGCAAACGTAAAAACCGCTCTAAAAACAATGGAACGAGTAGGAAGGCGCACTCGGTTGCCTGCCTTGACCAACCAATTACCCGAAAAAAACTAATTAGCTATCAATTACCTTTCCAAGTAAGGAAATTGAAATGACGTAAAAAGATTTGGGACCTGTGACGAATTTGATCTTTCTATGGCAGATGAGACGTTTCCTTAAAGATGGCGTTGTTTTTTTGGCATTTCCGTTGGATGGCGCTGATTTGGAGGTTTTTACAATGTGATTCTTATAAGACTATAAAACAACCCAATAGGGTTTTTGACTAGTCAAAGTTTCTTTATAGGGTTCCGTACCCAAAGGGTAAAAACGGGACCCTATTACTAAGACTCCGCTGTCCGTCTGTCACCAGGCTGTATCTCGTGATCTGTGATAGCTAGACAGCTGAAATTTTCACAGATGATGTATTTCGGTTGCCGCTATAACAAAAAATACTAAAAACAGAATAAAATAGAGATATAAGTGGGGCTCCCATACAACAAACGTGATTTTTAACCGAAGTTAAGCAACGTCGGGCGGGGTCAGTACTTGGATGGGTGACCGTTTTTATAGTTAATGGTACGGAACCCTTCGTGTGTGTTGGCCGGTTTTTTTCGAACTGTTAAAACGATTTTCTACTATGGAATTTATATGAAACACTAGCATGTGACGTCACGATCAAATTACCTACTCTTTAGTTTTATACGGGTTTTAAAATAGAAATTGTGTCTAAAAATAACTGCTGTCTACGTTTCTCTATGAATCTTCTGGTGCTTTATTTCATGCATAATTTAAAATAATTTATTTTAAATACAGTCAAATCCTATTATAGTTCAGATGGTCCAAAATTAACTCAAATATTTTCGTTCAGGTAAGAATATTATGGTTACAAATATAAAAACCACCTCTCTTACTATACCAAAAATATTACTAAACACCAAAAAAATAAGGTTTAAAAATACAAAAGTACCAGCTGTTTTAATCCCGACTGCACTTCAAATTGTATTCAAACACCAAATATAATGAATGATCACCAAATCTTGTATACATACTGACAAGAAATTTATACATATTACCAAATAAAGTAGTTAAAATCTCAATTCAGTCACGCGCGACCCTTACTGGTAATCAGTGGGCCCCTGGAAAAAGCGGCCAAATGCGAGTCGGACTCGCGCACCGAGGGTGCCGTACTTTTTAGTATTTGTTGTTATAGCGGCAGCAGAAATACATCATCTGTGAAAATTTCAACTGTCTAGCTATCACGGTTCATGAGATACAGCCTGGTGACAGACAGACGGACAGACGGACAGCGGAGTCTTAGTAATAGGGTCCCGTTTTTACCCTTTGGGTACGGAACCCTAAAAACAGTTATTTTGGATGGTTGAACGCTTCGATATATCTCATGGTTACGCTAGTGTTATTAATGTTATTATTTCGCTGCGAATTATCACAATTATTTGCGGACTTCCTGCTCACATTGTCAAAATTGGATCATTTTACATAATAATTTGGCCGATTTTACTTAAATTTTGTGGGAACTAAAATTCCGGAAAAGCTATTTCCCGCTAGGTGGCTCTGTAATCAAATATGTCCTTGAAAGTCACGTGGATTTTTCATTGTACTATAATGATTTTAGGTATATTGTATATTTAGCAATAACAGTAAAAATGTGTTTTTAAGGGTTCCGTACCCAAAGGGTAAAAACGGGACCCTATTACCACATTACTAAGACCCCGCCTGTCTGTCTGTCTGTCCGTCTGTTACCAGGCTGTATCTCATGAACCGTGATAGCTAGACAGTTAAATTTTCACAGATGATGTATTTCTGTTGCCTCTATAACAACAAATACTGAAAACAGAATAAAATAAATATTTAAGTAGGGCTCCCAAGCTCCCATACACCAAACTTGACTTTTTTGTCGTTTTTTGCGTAATGGTACGGAGCCCTTAGTGCGCGAGTCCGTCTCGCACTGGGCCGGTTTTTTTACTTTATTTCTCGCATTTACTTAAACCATCCCATGTGGAAATCTATGACTGGCGAACGTATTTGTAAACAAGCTTATAACTCCTCTACACGATGGCCCAGCGCTGGGCCAGCGAGATGGCCCGATGGTCGATGGCCCAGCGTAGGCCAGTCCAAGGGACGCATTTATGCGTTAGAGGGCGCAAGTGATATTGCTATCTCATTCCACCGCATAGCTGGCGTCCCTTGGACTGGCCTACGCTGAGCCATCGTGTAGAGGAGCCATAACGACACCGTGGCCATCCCATCGCCATCCCGCCGCGCCATAAGCAATCCGACACCATTACCCTCTCTACACGCTGGCCCATCTTAGTGGGCCAGTATGATGGCCCATCGTGTGGAGGAGCCATTAGAATTAAATTAAATTAATAGCTTTGTTTTCGCAGAACGTTTCCGCTTGATACTATTTTTTTGTATTTGCAAATATAATAGTTTTTAGGTAATTTGAGACGGGCTGATTTTTAATATTATTTTGTCGAATTTAATTTTCCTAATGTTTTGATAAAATTAGGTTGAGGAGCTCTTAAATCTGGGTTAAACACGGTGACATTGCGCTTATATTGTACAAAATAGGGAACTATATATGAGTATATATTTAGCAAGTTTTATTGAAATATGACCAAATAAACTTAGAGGCTTGCTGGCAGAACTGATGGCCGGTGGGGCCGGAAGGTTCTGGAGTGCCGTCCGCGTACTGGAAGGCGAACTGCCGGTAGGCCTCCAACGAGATGGAGCGACGACCTGGTGAAGGTCGCGGGAATTCGGTGGTTGCGAGCGGCACAGGATCGGTCGGAGTGGCGAGCCTTGGGGGAGGCCTATGTCGAGCAGTGGACGTCTATCGGCTGACATGATGATGATGATGATGAAACTTAGAGGATATAATCAAACTGAGACGTCTTGTTAGTAATTTTCTGTGCAAAAATCTAACGATTTTTGCGGGGGAGGGGAACGTCAAATATACGTAACGTAAAAATAGCCATGTCCGATAAACGTCAGTCCATACATTGAGTATGACCATTGGCCGACTATTTTCGACAGAGGGGAACGCCTGTTAATGGCTACTCCGTTTGGTTATATCCTCTAAGAAAAAAAAAAACGACAAAAAAATAGGGTCATTGCACTCACTGTGCTAGTTTCTGTCCCGGTCTAGTTTTCGTCCACTTGACGAAATTTGAATATACTTAACCCTCTGCAACTGTGGTGACTTTTTTAGAGAGACTACTGATGTGGATCAGACCTCATTTTTGATAACTCATTAAAAATAAACTAATGGCAAAATGGTAACTATTTTATCCGACTAATTTGTAAATTTATAATTCGTTTTTAGCTGTAAGTTTCCTCTTATTTTAATTAATCTCTTCTTAAATTAACTTTTCCTTTTATAGTAGTATAGTTTTGAAGTTTTATTATTCAAATTTAAATAAAATAGGTGTAATATTCTTTAATGTCAACTGCATTCTAGGACCCCAAGTCACGTTTGGGATCCACTGTATCCATGTGTCTGAAAATTGTTTCTATTGTCAATAAAAATTACTCTAAAATTATTCTTATTCTATTAATCGATCACTCCATTAATAATTTAATAAATTAAATTGTAAAATGGGCTTAAAAACAAAATACATAAGAAAAATATAATAAACTTTAATGAGTTCACAGTTTCTTACATTTTGTACTAAGGCTCACAAAAAAAAAAAAAAAATAAACAATCAACAACTTCCAGTAAATTCAATAATTTTCCTACTTTCTAACATTGTATTTATACCTGAAAGAAAAATGTAGAAAATCTAAAGACGGAATAAGGCAATAATCAGTCCTGAAGTTGGTACTTATTTTAAAGGGTTTCCCTCGATCAGCCATCTAAAATATAATTATTTATGTGGTTAGGTATCTCAGACACTATAGAAACATTAATATTTTTATGTGGTGACGTCTGATAGACACTATTCACACTATGGACAAGTACATAATTTTATGAGGTGAGGTATGTCCGACCCAGGACTTATTGTTGTACTCACGTCTGGGGGACACCCACAGCTCATATCTCCCGGTGTGTACACTAATGAAATTCAATACCTACATACCTAGTCTAACGGCCCGATTCGAAAGATGCTTATAAGAAGTCACAGCGGTACGATACCGATCTGTCAGTGTTAAAAGTGACGTTTTTTGGTAGCGGTATCGTACCGCTGTGACTTCTGAAATGAAATGAAATTATTTATTTGTATAGTTTGTTAAGTACCCTATTTCCTAATGGAAGAGCGGGCTCTCCCGTCACAAGTATTGTTTTACTTAATGGGAGACTCCAGCCTTTTATGTAAAGTGTATCATAATGTTAAACCAGAATAAACTATTTGTATTTGTATAATCATAACATTCATAACCACAAAACATTACACGTCAGAAACAGGAAAATATATTTTCTATCATTAACATAAATAATAATAAAAAATTTTTTTATAATAAATGATCTTCTTCTATAGACAGTGTCCCCATTTTCAGCCTATTACAGACATACAAATTAAATAACCTTACAACTATATTTACAGAACTTATATATAGTTACATTATTGCTTTGTTACGAGTTACGAAATGGCAGTGTTCCGAGTTGTCGTAATAATTTTTTTTTAAACACCACCTATAGTGGTTAATAGTTAATAGTTATGATTTAAATTGCGGTAAGTCCAATTCCTTCAGTTCTTTAGGGAGATAGTTATAGATTTTTGTGCACATAAATACTATATTTTTATTCACAAGGGCAGAGGTTGTTCCCGGATAATGTAAGTCTAAACCATGTCTAGTATAATATCTTGAGGTTGAAGCAAAGCTGCAGAATGAGCTTATGTTATTTTTAACAAATACTCGCTTCATAAATATAGAGTGAATGAAGTGTTAAAATGTAATTTTTTTTTAAATTGGTCGACACGAGTCATTTTGTTAAGCCCCCTAAAGTGTGCGCAAGCATTTTTTTTGAAGTAGAAATAAAAATACTTTTGAGACGTTTGTACTGTTGCCCCATAATATTAGGCCATAAGCAGACATATAAGTTTCTGTGGTAAAAACGAGTGTTTGAGAAAATGAAACATCGATAAATCTGTTATCGATAAGTAATAGGTTAATATTTAAAAGATGTAACGTCTACTTGCTGTAGGTAAGTTACCGCTAAATTTCAAGAATGCAAATCAATTACAAAGCGGTACATAATTTATTTATTACATATATTTAGTACTTAAAAATTAAACCTTAAACATGTTGGATACCGTGCCAAAAGAATAAAAAAACTACCAATATATCAATAGTGAAGAAGATATCAAACGTGTTATGTATCGCCAAAGATAGATATAACTCCGTAATAGATGGATACAGTCTAAGGAAAAAACGTGCCTCGAAAATCACGAAAATTTGATTCTCGATCAGATGGCGCCACTAGTTTTGGCCAATTCTCGTATAGAGGGCGTTGACTGTTTCGTTTGTTATTTATAATATTAACGCATACCAGTGAAAGAACATGGGTCAAAATCATATAAAAATAATTAATGCAAGTAAAAAAATGATTTATCCATATTTAAATACATTTTAACGTATTTTTATAAATCTTCATTTTTAGTTTTAAAGTATGTCGATAGATGGCAGTGAATTTACAGTGGTTACAAAATTTACTATGACAGTACCGCTCTATCTTATTATATCCTCATTGGTATCGCAATAACTAGCTTCTTATAACATATAATAAATATCTATAACGTTATGGTAACATCGATAACAGACATGTCGATATTTCATTTTGTCAATCACTTTATTTTGCCACAAAAACTTCTGTCTGGCCATAAGCCTTCTTAAAAGCATTGTTCGAATCGGGCCGTAACAATGTTTTGTCCTCGCTGTCAAATTATGATTTATGCATTGAATTTCATGGACAATGACCGCCGTTGACCGGCCCATGAACCATCGACAATATTATAAGAAGAAAAAAACTCGGCAAATGCTAATGAACTTTACTTTTTCCTCATTATAACACTTTTTGGCAAAAGATAGTAAATGAGAAATAACATAAATTTGTTTTAATTTTGAATTGCTGTTAGAAAACAATTCTTTTTACACAGTCTCCATTTTTAATAGAGGCCGTAGTCTATTTTGGAGCAAAAATGTAAAATTTAAGGATTTAGTCGTTGAAATTATACACGTTTTGTTACGTAGTATCTAAATAACAAGTATTGGTTTCTATTAGCACGTCTTCTCATCTTGCCTTTTAATAATGAGGTCGCGAGGCTGCGTCACCGGTAATATATGAAGAGAAGGGGCAGTTTTTAAAAATTCATCAAAAAATTGTGGTGGTAAATTAAACAAATTGATGTATAAGAATAGTTTCAGCAAATGTTGTAGATTGTTTAAGTATCAAAATTACGTTGAAATTAAGTCGATTTTCAGAGAAATTGTCACTTGTTTTAAAGTAATTTCTGGAGAAAATTGAATTCGTTTATCTTTTATTTCCTCGAATTCTAAGTCATATAACAAAAATGTAATCTGATAAAGGTCAAGTACAGAATATGTGTAATACAAATTTACCATTTTTAGCAGTCCAAACTTTACGAAATTTATAAATAAGAGCGACAAAATCATTGCTTTACGCGCGTTTACCTAAACGTCCTTCAGAAAAAAAATCATTACTAATTTAGTAAGTCTGTTTTCAAAAAAATTATCTGATAAAAGGCAAGATAAGAAGACGTGCTAATAGAAATCAGTACTTGTTATTTTAATTAGGTAACAAAAGGTGTACAATTTCACCGACTAAATCTATCAATTTTACATTTTTGCGACTAAAATCGACACCGGCCTTTTAACTAGTTATATGAAGAATATGTATGGGCATACATACATACATATACATGTATAAATATATTTCTAAGTGTTAATTGGTTATGTCTTTTCTGAGCAATTTGAATTGCTATTTATAAGTGGAAACTGTGTTGGTTAATGTTATATCTTTACTGATTTACTTTTATGTGTAGGTAGAGTTAGACCAAATCAGTCTGCAACGACTTTGAAAGCATACCTACGCAGTGCAACTGTTATTTAGGATCTCTATTGTTTGACATAATTATTGAAAGTCATAATGTAATGATTGTCATATTATCATTAGTCATAATTTGGTTTTTCTCAGAAACGCGTAACTTATCAGGATTGCTATAAAACAAACCTAACCTAACCTAATCTATCTATAGGATAACCCGAAGAAAATCCTGAAAAGTTAACGGTTTAAGAATTATGACTAATGATAATATGACAATCATTACACTATAACTTTCAATAATTATGTCAAACAAAGGGACCCCGTTATGTATACGTAATAATTTCATAGAAGTTTGACGTTTAAAATAACACTTGCACTGTGTGCTATCAAAATCGTTGCAGACTTCCCTTGGTCCTCTATATTCGTAGCTTGTTTCCCTATTAGTAAAAAAAAACAATTAAATGTGAAGTTCTTTTCTGCCTCCTTTTGACTATAAAATAGTTGTAAAATTTTGCCTTAACTTGTCTTACATTACACCTATTTGTACTTGAATAATTTAAACGCTAATTTGTATAATGCAAGCGCATCGCAACATTCGCAACTCTTCAACTTTATGACGAAATTTTCCTATATTTGGCATAACAAGATTTTATGTTATGTCAAGACTTATAATTGCCAAATGCAATAAGTACTTAGTAAATTGGCGGCTATTGGTAAATCGCCGAGTCTGATTAACTTTTGTAGAAATTAATAAAAGTTATCTGCGATGTCGGTGCAAACCAAAACAGCCACAGAAAATAAATTTAAAAAATATGTAAAACGTAAACTTATCTCTAAAGCCTATTATAGCACACAAGACTACATGAATGATGAAACACCGTGGGATTGTGATTGAAAATAATTAATTATTTATTATTATGTTAATAATGATGAAATTGATAATTCAATGAATACCTATATTAGGTAATCCATATTTTTTGACATTTAGTTTTTTATTCTAGAAAGTTTCTAGACTAGCATTTTTTTATACAATTTTGGTGTTTGACGATCCTTTTGTGAAATTCTTATTACTTATAAAGTTTGACATATTTATGATAATTCAATGTTTTTATTAATAATAATAACTGCATCAATAAATTGCTCAGATATTTAGATTAAGGTAATATTTGTAAAACATGACAATTTAAAAGTGCTTGTTGCTAGGCCTATTTGAATAAAGAATATTTTGACTTTGACTTTGAACACAACAACACATAACTTTACAAAATGATCGATTTTACTCTGATGTCACAAACATTGCCGCGAGTGATTTTGAAAAAAGAAATCACTTTTGACACTAACAGATCATATGCAAAACAAATCCTGATCAAATTCATAACCTGGGTTATTTTAAACGTCAAACTTCTATTAAATTATGAAGTTAAAATAAAACTTGCACAGTGGGCTTAGTTTGGTCTCTACGCCTCCAGGGGCCCGTTTCTCAAAAGCTTGTAATACAAGTGGAAGTCACTTTTTAACAAAAACTGTCAAAAGGTGACATCCGCTTGTATTACAAGTTACAAGCTTTTGAGAAACGGGCCCCTGGGGCCTGCTTATCAAAAGCTTGTAGCTTGTAATACTAGTGGAAGTTGCAAGCTAAGGTCTGTTTTTTATTCCGTAGACTAAAATGACGTTTCATGTGTAAGACATGAAATTTCTTAGTACCACATGAAATGTCATTTTAGTCTACGGAATAAAAAAACAGAATATACAAGCTTTTGATAAACGGGCCCCTGGGGCCCATTTCGCGAACGATATTAGATTAATATTATTAGTCCACGAACTGTCAAATCGTATGAGTTTCCATGACAACACACTTATAACATTCGTCTAATATCGTTTGAGAAATGGGCCCCTGAAGGCGTAGAGACCAAGCTAAAGGGGCCCACTGACTATATCGGCCTGTCAGTTAGAACAAAAATTTAAAAGTTCCCAACAACTGACAGGCCGATATCGTCCGGCAGACTGTTAGTCAGTGGGTCCCTTAAGCCCAGACTGTATTTTGAATTTAGCGTGACCTACCTTCATACAGAATAAACAAGTATTAATAACTCATCAGTGTCATGTTTCGGCATTCGTTTTCACTTCATCAGCTACCCGATACCGCAAGCTTGCATTGCTGCAGTCACAACAACTCTTGTTTATAAAGCGCATACCTTTTTGTATTCACATTACCCTAATAATATGTTATTATGTTATAATGTTTGACGGCAATGTCTGTGGGGCTACCGCAAAAACCGAAATTCGCAAACTGCGGGGATCTTTCTCTTTTACTCCAATAAAGGCGTAATTAGAGTGACAGAGAAAAATGCCCGCAATTTGCAAATTTCGATTTTCGCGGTTATAGCCCTGTTTATAATAAGGCTCGTATCTCTCACGGATGGACCGATTTCGACGCGGTTTTTAGGGTTCCGTACCCGAAGGATAAAAATGGGATCCTATTAAGACTTCGCTGTCCGTCCGTCTGTCTGTCCGTCTGTCACCGTTGTATCTCATGAACCGTGATAGCTAGACAGTTGACATTTTCAGATGATGTATTTCTGTTGCCGCTATAACAACAAATACTAAAAAAAGAATAAAATAATTATTTAAGTCGGGCTCCCATACAACAAACGTGATTTTTTTGCCTTTTTTCATGAGATACAGCCTGGTGACAGACGGACAGACAGACAAACGGATGGACAGCGGAGTCTTAGTAATAGGGTCCCGTTTTCCCTTTGGGTACGGTACCCTAAAAACCGGTTCCGAGCCTTGCCCAGAATATTTTATTACCGTTCGTTACGTTTAACCATAATTGGTATTTTAGTATGCAAAATACAGACACAGGGCGGACACGCTATACTTCAAAAATCACTTGCGTTTCTATGTGTGAACGGCACGTCTGTACACGCGTCATGCGTCATTGTGTGAGTAACTTGCTTAAAAATAGTAGGTACTGAGCGGTCGGCAAAAGGCCGTCAATCGTGTCGCGGGGCGAGGTAATTCGAGTCGGGGCGGGGCGGTGCGTGGCCGTTCTGTATGATAATACTATTACTTATTCTGTGATACAGATAAACGAGTAGGTATTTCACTGTGTCATCTGAAATGTTTAAAATAAATATTATGCGACATAATAAGGCTTGTGTTGTGAGTACTATTAGTATTAGAAGTCGGTATCTATAATAGACAGATAGATATAAATAGGGTCTCTATTGTTTCCTATAAAGTTTTAAGTCATAATGTATTGTTTGTCCACATTTTCGTTAGTCATAATTTGGTTTTTCTCAGAAACGCGTAACTTTTCAGGATTGCCATAAAACAAACTTAACCTAACCTATCTATAGGATAACCTGAGGAAAATCCTCAAAAGTTAATGGTTTCAGAATTTATGACTACTGATAATATGACAAACATAACATTATGACTTTCAATAATTATGTCAAACAAAGGGACCCTATATAGATAAATACGTAATAAATATAAGAGCCTCGGTAGAGAGTATCATTTCGTTCCATTTGGAGTTGAAACTCTAGGTCCATGGGGTCCCAGCGCGCATAAGTTGTTTGCAGAAATCGCGAAGCGTCTGGTTGACGTAACTGGTGACCGAAGAGCTGGCGACTTTCTCGCACAACGTATCAGCATTGCGATACAGCGGGGAAATGCCGCCAGCATCCTTGGTACAATGCCTCAAGGGCCTATTTTAGATTTAAGCTAGTTATTAATTTCGTTTACGTAGTACCACTGTATATAGCTTGTATGTAAATAAATGATTATAATGTAATATATTATGATCCTAAGTTGATTGTATAAATACTTAAATACATCTATCTATAAACCAATATTTATGATAAATGTAGAAATAAATGCCCTTACCAGGATCCGAACACGGGACCTCTTGTTTCGTTATCTTATCAAGGTCACCAGCACCGACTGGGCTGGGAGGAGTGGGAGGCCATTTGATCATTTACATAAATATGTAGCTGTAGTAGAAAGTAGTGTAGTGTAGGTCACACTTTAATGTAAAAAAACCGGACTCGGACTCGCCCACCGAGGGTTCCGTACTTTTTAGTATTTGTTGTTATAGTGGCAACAGAAATAGGTACATCATTTGTGAAAATTTCAACTGTCTAGCTATGACGGTTCATGAGATACAGTCTGGTGGCAAACAGACGGACAGACCGACAGACCGACAGATCGACAGACCGACAGACCGACAGACGGACAGACGGACGGACAGCGGAGTCTTAGTAATAGGGTCCCGTTTTTACCCTTTGGGTACGGAACCCTAATAAGTAACATATATAAACAACCTTTAAAGTTAGTATTTTTCAATTAAGGAAGACTCGGAGATGGCGAAAATATAATAAAGTACCTATTGCCACAGGGCGGACACGCTATAAATTAAAAATCACTTGCGTTTCTATGTGTGAACGGCACGTCGGCATGCGTCATTATGTGAATAAGTTGAGCGGCCGGCAAACGGCCGTCAATCTGCTGTCGCGGGGCGAGGTAATTCGAATCGGGGCGGGGCGGTGCGTGACCGTTCTATATGATAATTGTTATATCCTCTTATTTAATACTTAATACGTATTACGTATGTGAGGATTAGAATTAAAACACTATTTATTTATTCAGCCGGCGCGCCCACAACCAGAAGGCTTTCCAGCGTAATGGCGGACCACCCTCAGTGTTGCCAACGCTACCCGCTCGTTTATTCCAGACACCACATCTCTTCCTTTTTAACAATTTAAAAACTAATTAAAACTCTACATGTATTATCAAAATCATACCAATGTTAACAAATATTTCACAGCTAATGACCAAGAAATATAATCTACACAAGTCATATATTTCACAATTGGTAAACAAGAATTATAATCTACATAAAACCATATGGTTCACAGCCAAGACATGAAATATAATTCACACAAGAACATATGTTTCGCAGCCAGTAAAACAAGAAATTTAATCTAAACCAGGAAATCTGTTTTACAGACTTAGACATAAACACATATCAACATAGCTGTACACACATTTATAAAAATCACATAGATGTATTTAAAGTACTATATGCTATTTTCAATATATCCTACTTTGTCTTACTCTCAGACCTTTAACCCATTACATACCTTATGCTGTTAACACCCATGGTACACAACAATCAATAATGACACTATCTCAGTCTTAATCATGACTAATAAGCATATGTTCGAATTACAAAACATAAATATCAGTATCACTTAACCAATACAAATAACAAGTGTAACCACCACATAACACAACAATACAATAGCATAGACTTTATTTAATTAGACAGACCCTTGAATTATAATAACTAAACATTTATTCAGAATCAGAATCATCAGTGAGAGACTCGGACTGTTCTTTGTTCTTCCCACATACTCTCCATTCTCCTTCAACTTTTTTTAAATGAACTATGTTTCTTTTGTACTCCTGCCCAGTTAGATCATTCCGAACATTAATATCGCCTCTATTAGCACTAGTAACAGTATGAGGTGTAGAATTAAAATTGGGTGTTAATTTGTTCTCTTTAATCATGTTTTTTACATATACCTTCTCTCCTACCTCTAAACTGTGTTCCTTTGCTCCTCTTTTGCGATCTTCCTTTAATTTTCCTTTTTCCTTCATTTCGGTGTCCTTGTCCCTCACTTCTAGATCCATTTGCATGTGCTCAATATCTAAAAGATGAGGGATTTTGTCCCGGAACAGCCTGTTGAAAAAAAGTTCACAAGGTGACTTCCCAGTAGTATTGTGAGGGGTACTGTTGTACATCATAAGGTAGTACAGCAAGTCATCTTTCCAATTAGTTTTGAGGCTTTGGCTAATCTTAAGACGTTTGACAATGTCGCGATTTTGCCGTTCTACTTCCCCGTTCATTTGAGGCCAATAAGGAATTGTGTTGTAAATATGAATACCTAGTTCACTACAAAATGTTTTAAATGATCCACTTGTAAACTGTCTCCCATTATCGACCGTGATACTAACAGGAGCCCCTAGTCTTGAGAATATCTCTTTTAAAACATTAATTGTATCTTGTGATGTTATGGATTTCATAATTTTAATTTCCTTGTAACGACTATAATAGTCTATGACTACCAGCAAATAGTCTCCACTTGGTAGTGGCCCTAAAAAGTCTGCTGCTATGTCAACCCAAGCTTGCAATGGTAACTGCCGTCTTTTCATAGGTACAGGTTGACTAGGTCCAGAAACTAATGTGCATCCTTTACAGCTCTTGACCATGGCTTCTGCATCTCGATCGATTCTTGGCCACCATACCTTTGAACGTAACCTACCTTTCATAGCTACGATTCCAGGGTGCCCTTCATGAGCTGCTTCGAGAATTTGGTGTCGCAGTTTAAAAGGAATGACCAACTTGTTTCCCCGTAGTAACATTTCATCATGTATCCATAATTCGGACTCAAATATTTTGTAAAGATTTACTTTGTCATCCCACTCACTATGCAAAATACCCTGTTTTACTAACCTAAGTTCCGTATCAGAATGTAAAGCATCTTTAATTTCTTGAAAAGAGACAGCTACTGGTCGAGCAAATTGTACTATTTGGTTTATGTGAAATTCCTCATCGAATGAATTTGAATTTGTGGGAGCACAGAGTCGAGAAAAAGGATCTGCTATGTTTTGCTTGCCCGGACGATATATTACTTTATAGTTATATGATTGTAACCGTAAAACCCACCTTTCAATGCGAGGGCAAGGTTTTGATCTAGTGCCAAATATAACCTCTAACGGTTTGTGATCAGTTATAAGATCAAATTCCTTTAGGCCGTATAAATACATCCGAAAATGTTCTACTGACCACACCAGTGCAAGGGCCTCTCTTTCAGTTTGACAGTACCGTTTCTCAACATCTGTCAATGTTTTATTTCCATATGCTATAACTCTAGACCCTTTACTGTCCCATTGAATAAGTACAGCGCCCAGCCCAAAAGGACTAGCGTCAGCCATTATTTGTGTTTTATCACCAGGGTCGAAATATCCTAAAGAAGTAATGTTACTCAAGCTATTTTTAAGATTACTAAATGCAAGACTTTGTTCCTGTTTCCAGTAACTGGTGATATCGGTGTTTTTGTGCAATTTTAATCTCAAAATCTCACGAAGTGGCTCTGTAAGAGTTGCTAAATTAGGAATCCATTTACCAATGTAATTGACTAGGCCCAAAAAGCTCTGTATCTCTTCAATAGTCTTTGGTTCCCTGAATGTTTCAATACCTTTGATATATTTATCTAGGGGTTTAACCCCGTCAGATGTCAGTTCATGTCCAATAAATTCAATTTTACGGGAGTTAAAAATACATTTAGCTTCATTTAAAAGCACATTATTCAGTTTCAGAACTTCTAATACATGATTTAATCTTGCATTATGCTCAACCTCATTTTTTCCAAAAACAATGATGTCATCAATGAAATTGACAACACCATCACACGGCAAAAGCATCCTTTCAAGGATTTTTTGAAAGTGTTCTGGTGCACATGAAATGCCAAACATTAATCGTTTGTATCTAAAGAGTCCTTTGCCTGTGATGAATGTTGTCACGTCCCTAGAGTCTTCACTAATTTCTACCTGATGAAATGCTTCTTTGATATCAAGTTTTGAGAAAACAGTGGCCTTTTTGAACTTAGGAATTAATTGTGCTATTGTAGGCAAAGGATGATTTTCCCTAATAATAGCCTTATTTGCACATCGCATGTCTACGCATATCCTGAGGTCCCCGTTACTTTTTAATATTGGTACTATGGGGGACACCCAGGAGGCTGGTTTATCTACAGGTTCAATAATGTCCTTAGCAATTAGTTCGTCTATTTTAGAATTAATTTTGTTTTCTAATGGAATAGGTACTCTTCTATATGGTTGACTTACAGGAGTGACAGCCTTATTTATAGCTATTTTTAATTGAACGTCTTTAAACTTGGGGAACAAACCTTCTGAGACATTATTAACACTTACCCCCATTTTGAGAACATTTAGCAAAATAGCAGTGTCTTTGCCTAGTAAATCTCTAGGCCCATCCTTGATAACGTAGAATGTAGCTTCTTGTTCTTCAGAACCCATTCTAATGTTGGCTTCAAAACGTCCTAACGCCGTCAATGGTTCTTTGCTGCCATACGCCATAAATACTCTATCCACAGATTTATCTTGACTGGTTACTTGAATCGCATTAGCTTTTAGACGATTCCATGTTGTGTCAGTGATAATGTTGCATTTGCTACCAGAGTCAATCAGTATGTCTACATCAACGCCACCGATTTCACATTTTACTGTATCACCTTCATCCATGTTGAATATATAATCAATTGTTGTATTTTTTTCTATCTTGGATTTCTTCTTATCTGGCTCCGGGTCTTTTCCTGCTTTTCCTTCAGAAGTGGCATTAAGCCTCCGTTTGTATGGTCTTGTCCGACACATTTTTTTGAAATGCCCCTTAAAACCACATTTCTTACATATCTGGTCTTTGGCTGGGCAAGTTGTACAATCAGCTTTATGTCTTCTACTACCACATCTGGTACATCCTGTTGTAGAGTTAAACTTGTTGCCTTGAAATCTCTTCTGCTTGGCTTCAATTTTGTTTATGAGGTCCTTTGGTGCCTCCTTTTGAAAATCTGTGAGTTGTCGCTCTACAGTTTCTAGAGTATTGGCCTCTGTTATGATTTTATCAACTGTAGCGGCATCTCCAAGTGTTAGTATTTTCTTCCGCAGCTCTGCTGACCTACATTTCTCGGTGATTTGATCAATCAGGTTATCGTCATCTTTAAATTTGCATTTTGAGCTTTGATTACGAAGTCTTACTAAGAATTTTTCAAATTTTTCCCCTTCTTCTTGCTTTATTAGCCGAAATGTGTGCCTCTCATACACATAGCTTTGTTTAGGAGAAAAATATTCATCCAACTTCTTGACAGCTATCTCGTAAACATCAACTTCCTTCCCTTCATTGTCCTTTGGCTCTGCATCCGCACCGGGTATGTTGTAATAAATTTCCTGCAGACCCAGGCCACCCGTATGTAATAATGTGGCCCTCTTTTTTTCCGGTGTTTCTACTGCAGAAGCAAGAAGGTAGAGCTGTAGTCCTCTCTTCCATTTCTCCCATCTATACCCTAGGGAGTGTGAATCTCCATCACAGTCAAATGTCTCTGGTCCATCAAGCATTTCCTGAAAAATGAACATTTAAATTTTTTGTGCAATAGCCAACATACTGTTCACTCTTTCCTTCATCTTATTAACCTCTAGTTGCCCACAAATTAAAACTTACCCAGACAATAGTAATTGTGATCTGTCCAAATGAAGATACAAAATACTAGTCCTTTTATAATTCTGAGCAACTAGGGAATAATTTATCTATTTATTATGTTTTTTATATATGAAAATACCACCAAGCATTCACTTTTTCCTTTAAATTACCCTGTACATGCAGGTCATATTCCAGTTTTCATAATGCAACTACTTTTATTTTTTACTGGATAATACTCAAGGTACATTTTATGAATAACTAACAAGTACAATAAAATTCATTTTCATCAATTTATCGCTTTATTCGTTCCCATCCATTTTGTGGGGTGTATGATGTATTATTTGACAACTCGGACGTACGAGCTTACATCATTTCCGGCCGCAGCCATTAGTCATTTGACATTTAGCGATTTCTTCCCATCATTTTATGGGGTTTATGGCTTTACTAGGACTTTACAACTCGGCCGTACGAGTAACCTACACCATACATCCGGCATCAGCCTAAACCAACTTGTTGGTATTTTCATTATTTGGGTTTATGGCTTTACTAGGACTTTACAACTCGGCTGTACGAGTAACCTACACCATACATTCGGCATCAGCCTAAACCAACTTGTTGGTATTTTCGTTATTTACGACATGAATATACATTAATTTACTGTATCGTTTGTCTATCGCAAGACAAGATTGAATTGAATTGTACTTATTTAGTTAAAATTTCGATACCATTTATAATCATCAGACGCCGCTGCAATTGTTAGTAAACATGGCGTCTTATTTGTTTCTGCACGCTATTTGCCATATTTCGTGTTTACTTACAGTTTTTTGATTTACCTCGTCGTCACTTGTTATATCCTCTTATTTAATACTTAATACGTATTACGTATGTGAGGATTAGAATTAAAACACTATTTATTTATTCAGCCGGCGCGCCCACAACCAGAAGGCTTTCCAGCGTAATGGCGGACCACCCTCAGTGTTGCCAACGCTACCCGCTCGTTTATTCCAGACACCACAATAATACTATTACTTATTCTTTCATAGATGTCGTTTTTGTAGTCACAGCAACATAATAACTCGATCATTAACAGTATTATCACATTAATTAATACCAGCAATCATTCTACTTGTCATGGGAATATCAGGTATGTAAATCAAATTACTTGGAATTTAAGCACATCTCTTCAATCACGCTAATTGTACCTTTGTGAAGCATCTAGATTGATATTCTTGTTATAACATGAATAATGGATTTAAAATCATTGTAACACGTTGACGCTATGATTTTTTATTTGCAGTATGGTTAGTATTTATGATAAACTATAATTAGTATAAGAATAATAAAAAACAAACAATAAATAACAAAATAAATTACAACTAACTTGAGTAACAAAAAATCCCTTGACTATAATTTGTGCAAACTACTTGTTAGGTTTGGTTATGTGACTAATTAAATACTTATTAGCATATCGGCAAGGGTAGGCAACGCACGCGCATGTAAATATCTCTAGTCTGGTGTTGCAGGCGTCCATAGACTACGCTAACTTCTTAGCATCAGGCGGGTTGTGTGCTTGTTTGCCACCGACGGCGACGTGGTATGAAAAAACCGGCCAAGTGCGAGTCGGACTCGCGCACGAAGGGTTCCGTGCCATTACGGAAAAAAACATCAAAAAAATCACGTTTGTTGTATGGGAGCCCCATTTAAATATTTATATTATTCTGTTTTTAGTATTTGTTGTTATAGCGGCAACAGAAATACATCATCTGTGAAAATTTCAACTGTCTAGCTGTCACGGTTCATGAGATACAGCCTGGTGGACAGACAGACGGACAGACGGACAGCGGAGTCTTAGTAATAGGGTCTCGTTTTTACCCTTTGGGTACGGAACCCTAAAAAAGGACTGTTTTCATATGGACATATTGCGTAGCTCGCACTTAAAGGGGCCTCGCGTAAGCCAACCCTTTTTATTATCTTGGGAAAGCACATTGAAAGAAAAGGGTCTCGCAGATGCGACTTCGCCCACGGCTGAAGTAGTTCACACTACCCCACTGATAATAGTGAAAAACTGTTGACCGTACGAATTTCATTTCGTTTTTTAAATGAAAAGTTTACGGTACTTACTTCAAAACTTTTTATTCACAAACGTAATGAATATTCACGATTGGTAAAGGATCTGCCGATGTCGTATCAGGATATCCGGCTCGCGACGACTCGGACAGATATAGCTCCCGCGAACCACTCGCAACCGGCGCGCCGCCGGCGGGTCTGCTGAGGCTAATGCGTGTCGTACAGGGTGAGTGAAGTATTAAGGTACCGTTCTTTTATCAGTAAAGGAGCCCACTGATTCAAGTCCGCCAGACGATATCGGCCTGTGAGTTGTTTGAAACTGACAAATTTTTGTCCTAACTGACTGTTAATCGTTCGGCGGACTGATAATCAGTGGGCGCCTCGACACCAGTGGTGTCAAAAAGGTTGAATAGGAACCCAGGATTTGCCGATGTCGTGTCAGCATATCCGGCTAGCGACGACTCGGACAAATGTAGCTTCCGCGAACTACTTGCAACCGGCGCGCTGCCAGGTTCGCTACGTCTAATGCATTGTCGTACAGGGTGAATATATTAACTTAAACAATAACTTTGCACTAAGTTGGCAGTGACAATGCATATGTAGGTACATGGATGGCCCATTAGGAGCCCCATATATACGTACTGCATTGCGACATTATTACTGCTACAAATGTCACTAAATCTCTTGTGCTCACTTTTCACTCTTTAGAAACCAGTACCCTCTTGTACGACATGCCTGTGCCCAAAGGTGGGACTTAGACCCAAAGTGAAATTAGTTGTTTATTTTGTAGAAAATATTCCGGTCGAAAATACGGGTTCGGTATCTGTGGGTTCGGTATTTTATTGCACAACAAACTTTTTCTACACTTTTCTCTAGGTAGGCAGACCTACGAGGACCCATTCCTACTTAAATCTTGAAATCATAATAACGTCCTTTTTTTAAAGATGTTGCTGTTACCGCATACCCCCTGTGACCTAGAGAGGCGTCGGGGGTTATGTGGGACTCCCATCTCACATTCCTTTCTCTTAGCGAGGAAAGGGGGAGAAGTCCTACCCACTAAACCCACATCGGCTTTACCCGCATTGCCGTATGGGAGACGTAGACGTATGGGATCACGAACATTCTGCCATGACGTCCCCGAACGTAATTGGTCCTAACATTTTGGCAAAAACATATTATATTATTGCTTCCCATTCTGACTCATTTGGATTACTCCACCCGGTATGCCCAAGCAACACGTGCGGCTGCATGCGCGGCACGGGTGAGGTCTCTGGTGACCCACGTGCCCCGTGTTTAGAATTGACAACTTGTTTCTCGTGGATGACAGGTTTAGTTTATCTACATGTTTGAGAGAAAGCGGTAACTGTTTTGTTTATGTAATATGAATTGGAATAGAATATAAATGTTTATTTGCTAGGAGTAGGTGGGGTGTGTGTTGATAAAGATGTCTATTGAAATAAAAAATAAACTGAATGACCGTCATGGTCAATTCGAACAACGTGATAATTAACAACGAGAACAATACGAGATCTAATAGATACGTTATAGTTTAGTTCTCAACTAGTTATCTTTTGTAGTTCGTTTCGAGAAACCAATTGTCATTTCACGCTACAATTATTGTGACGTATTGGGATATCCATTGGATGTCTAAGTTAATATCTTAAGCAAATCTTAAAGATATCGTTAAAGAGGACATTCGGAATCGTAGGAATGTCAAATTTGACATGACTTTCTTAAATATCTCATCGTTTCCGTTTCATATCTAGTGGATATCTAATTGATATCTAGATCATTGTTCGAATTGGCCCGTATAACCCACTCTGCCGGTCCTGTGCTGCCACTGTGCTACTCGTACCAATTAAATATACACCAGAAGAGCGTTCGTCATTTTTAGTCAATTTAGTATAGCGACATCTACATGCCGTTGTTTGAAGAGATTACATAAATATTATTATTATTGGCATTTTGTCTCAGAAAATGACACATATAGAATGTAGATAACATAAAAATTCACAAAAGCATAATGTTCAACAGTGTTAAAAATCCCGTTTCGGAGTAATGCGAGATCAAGGCAAAACATTCGGATTTCGAATATGATTGATGGCCGGTAACTATGCTTTCGATGATTCAAAAAGACATTTTGCCAAAATGTTTGCATAAGGAATTTCACACTACGTACACAAACGCAATCATATCTGTTCACTCACTATACTGCACTGCACTTCCTACCTTTTGTAATGAAACACTTCACTTGACAGCTTAATACTCACATGAAGATTTATAAAAATACGTTAAAATGTATTTTAATATGGATAAATGATTTTTTTATTTGCATTAATTATTTTTATATGATTTTGACCCATGTTTTTTCACTGATATGCGTTAAAATTATAAATAACAAGCGAAACCGTCAGCGCCATCTATACGAGAGTAGGCCAAAACTAGTGGCGGCATCTGATCGAGAATCAAATTTTCGTGATTTTCGAGGCACGTTTTTTCCTTAAACTGTATCCATTTATTACGGAGTTATATCTATCTTTGCTATATTGCACTGCACTTCCTACATTTTGTAATGAAACACTTCACTTGACAACTTAATACTCATTTATTCCTTTTTTTCTATATACGGGGCTGTGGAAAAATCTTAACAGCGCGAAGCAGCCGATACAAAAGCAACATCTACTGTGAAATTGGGCAAGTCTAAAGACAACATTACTACATTCAACAATATTAGTAATGTATTTAAATTTATTCCTAAAAGATACACTAAGCGTTAGTATTATCAATACAGGTACATGACCTTGAATCCACCGGTTGACAGCTAGGCATGCCTTTTCACCTAGCTGTAACAGCAAAAAATGGCGCGTACAGAAATTCGCACAAAAACTTCACTTCTCGGTTCAATCAAATTAAAATCGTAATTCAATCGGTTTATTTTTCAAGAAACTATTTGTAATTAGATAGTTAAACTGTTATCGGTGGATAAAAATGTTTAGGTATAGACTTATGGAGTGACTGAAGTGCATTTCAATACAGATTATATAATAAGTTTTAGCAGACGAAGGAAGCAAGGTCAGTATGGCATGGGAAGTTGTAATTTTTTTGTGGGCATTTTTTTCTGTAGTGATGCAATGGACTTTTTTTTTAGGATATGTAAATTTAATGTTATTTGTGCCCAGAATCATGAGCTGATTCCATGCTCCTAGGAAATAAACAATGTCCCAAAATTTTAATATATTTTACGTACTTGCAGTGTTTGAAAAATGGTAACGGAATGGAAAAATAAAACTTGCGACGCTTTTTTCCTCCTAGTAGGAACGAAGGAGCTCGTGACTCTAAGTAGGAAAAACATTAAATTTACCTATTTTGGAAAAAAGTCCAGTGCATCACTACAGAAAAAAATGCCCTCGTACACTTTTTACTCGAAGTTCATACTGAAGTAACACCGAATACGACATTGCCATGGCAATTTGACTAAATATTTAAGACTAAGAATGTACAGCGAGCTGCAAAAGTGCATACTCACTTTATGAATTAATTCCATTCATTAAGTAAGTGGGTATTAACTTTTGCAGCTTTAATCGTACGGCTTAAGCCCGGTTCACATTTGTGGTATTTTCTATAAAAAAGAGACCTCTTACTGTCGATGGCGCTTACGCCGTTATAAACGATGCTCCGATATAAATGCCGCGCGACGCTGTGCGGCGTAAGCGCCATCGACAATAAGTTCCCTTTTCATAGAAAATGCCCCATTTGTCTGAAGTGTCGTGTTGTGTTGATGAGGTTGTGACGCATATCGGTTTCATACATTTAATATGATTGCGTTCATTTTCATGGGCTGTATTGTTTTATTTGGTCTCAGCTGGGGGTCACACTAGTCATTCTCAGATTCAGATAACACAGAGAAATTTCGACCGTGACCGTATAATATTTGCGGTATTTTCTATAAAAAGGGACCTTATTGTCGATGGCGCTTACGCCATTATTAACGATGCTCCGATATAAATACAATGCCGCGCTACGCTGTGCGGCGTAAGCGCCATCGACAATAAGGTCCCTTTTCATAGAAAATACCCCATTTTCGTTACGCTAATGGAGATTACTTGCACAGTAGGAGATAGCGATAATGAATAATGACGTCTGTGACTAATGTTGTATAAAAGATACACTTGATAAAACAAAGTGCTACTTTTCATGTCAATTGTAAGCCCTTATTTCAATTTCAACGTCGTTTATTTCACACATATAAGTTTATAGTACAAAATCAAGTCACTTACACGGTAAATAGTCACTTAATCGAATTTAAACTGTTGTGAGACATACTAACATTAAATCATTTCTCGACCTAGGCTCTCCGAAACACGTCGTGCGAGTGACTAAAACAAGTGAGTCTAAACCGTGAAATTATTTAAAATAGTCACTTACGCGGTAAATAGTCACTTACACGGTAAATATATTTGTTTAGCAGTTCATTTGCTCTACTAAATAAAGAAAATTAAACATATTTTAAGAAATAAAATTATGTACGTAATTTTGTACACATACGAATCATACGATGCTTCCTGGATGCTTCACAGGAAAGCAGCGCATAACTATAACGTAATAAGAATGTGGATTCACATGGGAAAATAGTTTTACGCGGACATATTTGAACCCATGCATCAAATATGTCCGCGTAAAACTATTTTCCCATTGGAGACCTAGCCTCAGAGAGTGGAAAGACAAGGACGACAACCTTTATCTGAGCACTGTACACATAATTACGACTTTTTATTGATTTTTGGAGCACGGAGAAAATTCTCCGGCATTTTCACTTTTTATGACGCGACACGCTGGCAGGAGATATTATTTTGGCCCTCTGCCCTCAAAACTGTTGTACTTACTTGTTTTGTTTCTTTTATTAAGCGTTTTTTAACTCCTGTGGCCATTCTATATGTATGTAGGAGCGACCCATAGATTGAAAAGCAATGATAAACCGGGATAACCACGATTATACCGCCAAAAATGATCGACTACTGACAAACTATTGTTTACATAATCATCCAACTACTTACGGCGTACCTACACGATAGAGGTAGAATAATGATAATAATGACAACAGAACGGTCAAGCGTCCCTGCCTATGACGCACATTCTGAAAACACACATAAATTATATGTGTTTATTTACTGTTTGCGTTAAGGTTGTTGTGTTTAATGCATTTAGGGTTGAAGTGGCTAAGACAGGTATAAATTAAAGAAAACAAGCTAATCGTAACGAAGGGTAAAACAGTATGCCACGTAAGATCATCTAATAAACTTGGTTTCATTTTCTCTGACGGAAATTGTTATCAGTTTAATCCAAGTGCGGGCGATTTGGTCACACTTCGCTTACTTGCGCTTAATTGACTAACGGCGCGATTCGGGAAATGAATTAGAGATTAACTAGATACGAAATAGTAAAGATGTGACGTTCTACGGGTACATTACCTTATGGCGGTTGGCGCTTACGCTATTATTAACGCAGCTCCAATTAATATTGGATGGCGCTTACGTCGCATAGCGCAGTAATAATTTGCGGCGCTATGCGACGTAAACGCCAGCCGCCATAAGGTACCTATTGCCGCTGAACGTCACATCTTTACTATATAATATCTAGTGAATCTCTAATTCATTTCCCGAATCGCGCCGTAACTCGGTTAGACGATTTTGTCGGTTATCGCTAGTAATATTATTGATTGAGGTGGAAACAGATTAACAACAAACGAATACAAGACGGAAAGTTAAGATATTAATGATATAAGTAGTTAAATAATTTATTAGCGGTTTTCATGTTATTAAATCGATGATATATAAATTGCTACCCTACAGTTGAAATGCATGCTGCATGCGATCAAAAATTTGTATACCTGCACCCGTGGGTAAAACACAGAAAAACCTGTACTGTACATAATTTAACACCACAATTCTATTGTACCTATGTTTTCACAAATAAAAATATTCTGATTCTGATTCTGATTCTGATATAAAAATAATTTATATTCAATTATATTTAAGTATGTATTTAGTTTTCATAAACACCTTAAAAGATAAGTAACGATCATTTTGTTTTATTAAAAACAAGTAAGTTGCATTTGTATCATATGCTCATGTAAAACATAAAAACAAGTGATTAGCTGATTAGTACAGTAGTAGTATTAGTGTGTTGTGACATATAGGTATAACATAAAAATGCTATAATAGTACATTATGATACAAGTGTGCTAAGTTGGTCATTACACACGAGGCGATATTGTGCGCGCGAGCTGCAAGCGAGCGCGCAATAAGAAAGCCGATGTGTGTAATGACCAATGCACACGCGTTTCATACGACTTTTTCAACACACTTGCGAGAAAAAAAATAAACTTTCATATTAATCAAATTTTAATAGTTAAAACAGTTAGTATTGTGTGTTGCATCTGTCATACTGCCGGCCGCCCCTCGCCCCGATATTATTAGCAATCAGTTACCTTCTTAACTCAGTCGGATAATATAATGAAAAAGCGCGAGTGGAATAATACACTGAAAGAGCACGCGTGTTTAATATCTAGGATTATGAGCCAAAAATCGGTGGAATAAAAACGTCGTTTTGAGCAAGTGTGTTGAAAACATATTTATGTCTTAACCGGCCTATTTTATTTTACATTAGAGTTGTCGTATCTCAGCTGTGCAACTCAGCATAACTCGCAAAACAATATACTCGTACTTCGATTGTGTATTATTTCTAGTAGGTATATGTTGACCTTAAGTTTCATAATAAAAGTATGTAAGCATAGATCGTGTTTGCTGGTCTGGCTGGTTGTGGTGCTGGTCATGTAATGCCCTCAGCAAACGAATCAAGAGCCAAGGTGATACGTGCTCATTTGTACAATACTGTGAAAATTTACAATACGGCGATTATTTTCGGTTCAAATTATCAGATATTATAATTTTTTTTAATAAACAACATTAATCATAAAATTTTTTTGGTATAAAACAATTTTTGGTGTTTGGTATAAAATAGTAGTGGACAGAATCTTGGGTTTGATCAATATCAGTGGCATAAAAGCCTATTACCTACGGAGACTATAATGCCGGCTGTACACTCTCGGCAAGACACCCCGAGACAGACCGAGAACGAGAGTGTACATGACGCTCCCTTCTCTTCTCGTTCTTTCTCGTCTCGTCTCGCGCTTTTCCGATTGGATCGGAGCGGTGCCGAGACTCGGCGAGTGGTCTCGGCCGAGAGTGTACAGCCGGCATAAGAGAATTTTGAATTGCTGAGATACTTAATTCGCCCGTAAATCATTTTCAGAAATAAAGGCCCTTTTTATATATTACACCTTGATATCTATGTAACGTACATGTACATAAGTAATATAAATGATCAGTCTCCTTTCTTTTCTAATTTTATTTTCTTATTTTGTGATATTTTTATCTTTATCTTTATTTGACATTTTAAAGATGATTCCAAATTGTTCACGTTTGATATCGGCTTTAATTTTAACTTGATTTTTATAGTAACAAATGTTTGTGTAGGTTTTTTTACTTTACATTTCTCACGGTTATTTTATTTGCCTCTTAGAGAAATAAATTTGGGGACTATTTATTTTTAACATACTGACATGGAAACAAAAATAGGTACAAACTAATTTAGGTATATCCTTATTCATTGTAAGGCTTGTTTAAAATTGATGTCATTAACATGGCAAATAAGCTTTTATTTACCATGATAATTACCTTTTAATAAAAACAGCAAGATCGAAAAAATGTCACCTACTAGGTGTAGAATTCCTGAGCTGTATCTAAGTTGCAAAGTAACACGTACATGATGCAGTTATGTATGTGTAATGTATAGATTACTTATCGAGTTGGCTGGGAGTCTTTAATGGAATATTTTATTGTCTCAACTTATCTTCACTACATAGTATAAAACAAGTCGCTATCCGCTGTCTGTATGTCTGTACCTATGTATGCTATAAATTATTAATTTACATACAATATATATACAGTGGTACTACGTAAACGAAATTAATAACTAGCTTAAATCTAAAATAGGCCCTTGAGGCATTGTACCAAGGATGCTGGCGGCATTTCCCCGCTGTATCGCAATGCTGATACGTTGTGCGAGGAAGCCGCCAGCTCTTGGGTCACCAGTTACGTCAACCAGACGCTTAGCGAATTCTGCAAACAACTTGTGCGCGCTGGGACCCAATGGACCCAGAGTTTATGTTTGTGTAAAATATGTTATGTATGCTTAGATCTTTAAAACTACGCAACGGAGTTTGATGCGGTTTTTTTAATAGATAGTGATTCAAGAGGAAGGTTTATATGTATATAATTTGTAAAGGTTTTGTGTAAATTAGTTAAACTACCCGTGCGAAGCCGGGGCGGGTCGCTAGTCTCATATAAGAACATAAGATTTTAAGTACAAAAATGACAATCAGATCTCAGTTACTTAGGGCACAAGCTTTTTATTAACTTGCAATGTACCGATGTATGTATGTACGGGTCAAATCTTGCAAGTTAAATTTGACCCACTTCCCTATTTCCAATGAAGCTGAAAATTTGCATTTTGATAATTTGTAAGTCGGGTGACAATTCAATGTTATGGTACCACCGAGCTGATCTGTTGATGGAGACAGGTGGCAGGTAGGAACTGTGTGATAAAACAACGAAACCTAATTTTGTTAGGGGTTTTTAGAATTGTCTAGACAAGTATTAGATTCCTGTGGAAAGAAGAGTACAGTCAGCGATAAAAGCCTGTACCAAAAATGAAATTTTTGCCAAAAACTTATTTTTACATTAAATTCACAAAATTTCTTATCATGGCTCTGAACCGTTACCGAACTCTTAATTTTAAGTAAGTAGGTAATAAGTAAGTAATATAAATGATCAGTCTTCTTTCTATTCAAATTTTATTTTCTTCTTTTGTGATATTTTTATTATTTGACATTTAAAAACGATTCCAAATTGTTCACGTTGACATCGGCTTTAATTTTAACTTGATTTTTATTCAATTGTTTAATATGTTTTTCTTTATACATGACACGATGATCCTTATTGGGAGAGAAAATTAATTTATTTTATATATTTTTATTTTGGCGAACATGATGAGAAGGGAAACATAATTTTGACATTGATGCAAATTTATAGTGTAACTTTTATTATGAAATTAAGAAATTTAAATCTAAATCTTCGTCGTTATCAACATATCAACATAGCCAACATCCGATTATTAGTATTTTTAATCAATTTCTGTGGTTGATCGTTTTTTTTTAAATATTTGTTAAGTACTTATTAATATAGGTAACACATCAATTCAATTTTTTGCTTCAAAACATGCCGCGATTGCTGTAGGCAAGAAAAAAATAAAGGGCTACTTACTGGACGGCGAATTACAGGCTCCAGAACAAGCAGCGCAGTCCTTCGCGTCCACACTTAGGGACAACGTCGGGGCCAAGCTGGGCCTCGGACACAGCTTACACCCCCCATTATACACCTCACACAAACATACATTCTTGTCCATACCCTCCACCTTCAGCTCATTCAGGCCAACCCCAAACCCATCACTTTTCACTAACGACGTCAAACGATTTTGTATATACCCGCACGAATGCGGACATACAAAATTCTTATTAGAAACCGAATTTAAATTGTCATTCTGATTCGTGTCCAGATCCAACTGGTATTTATCCTCCTTCTTTTCCGTGCTCCCGGTCACGAAGGAAGTTAAAGTGACTTCTGAAGCGGACCTGACGGTATTATTAAGCTTGTATTTAGTCATGATTACGTAAAATTAAGTATGTTTCAAAAACTGACGCGCGGGACATTTCCTGACATGTTTTTGTTCGCACTATTTATTGTTTGCATATTCGCGCTCAATTTATGCGATTCGTGAGATGGGTGCGTTCGCCCGCGACGCCTGCCGAACGCGCTGTGAAGGCGCTCGAGGGTGTTTGGCTTGGACTTGGTGCTACTCGAGAACTTATACATATCTATGATGACATAGATGATTGTACTTATATCTATGTATGTAGCTAGTTTTTTTATGACAGTGTAATAAACATTCGTCTAAAAAGAGTGGAAATCTAATTAGTGAGGTGTAATGAATTAATATCCTGTGAATAAAATTGGTATCACTACCGACAATCTTCAATTTAAATTTAATTACCTCTGCTACTTTGCTTAGCTAATGTTTATAGTTTCTATTTTGGAATAAACAATACCTAAAAAAACATATGTTATTTCATATTTATAATTATTTATTTTTTATTTATTACTAAAATAGTATTTGTTAATCGAGAAAACGTTGGATTTTTTGCGTTGTATGTTTTTTATATCAATGAAAAATATATTCATTTCATCAAATAATAAATCGAAAAATATATAAAATAATAATAGGAAGAAAAAATAATCAAAAAAGTGCCGCCCGAACAGGGACTTGAACCCTGGACCCTTGGATTAAAAGTCCAATGCTCTACCGACTGAGCTATCCGGGCCTTGCGAAACTGTCTGAAATAGCGGTACAGTTGCTGTGACCACGTGATCTTACATTTACATGTCGTTGTGAACAAGAAAATAACACGTGCTATTATTTAACAGTTGTTACATGATTTATGTAAAATACTTGAATCGAGTAAAAGAATGATTCATACATATTAGCCACGGTAATAACTATAATTTTACTACTGTTCAGTAATACTTGTTACCATGCACCTTACGTTACAAAATTAAAACAAGATCTTTATTAAAATTATTATGTAGTGAAGGTCAAAAAAAATTGAAGGGAACCAACTGATCATTAATATGTATCCAATTCACACGTTATCAATCAAAAATAATTAGGTTAATTATTTATTAGGTACCTATAAACTTACTAATACCTACTATGTCTTCAGGCGGTTCCCTGAGCCAGAAGGCGAAAAATCTCCTTTTATGATCAATGTTTTTCTAAGAGGCGTTGATATTCGTAGACGTGGAAAAAATATATGTAGTTCTTGACTATATTATCTTTAATAACACAGCTTCCGATACACGAATTATGATACTTCACTCGATACGATTAATTCCCAAAGTAACCTCTAACTCGGACTTTTAATCAAACTTTACTCGGTTATTTATTATGTGTGTATAAACAAAAAAAGAAGAAAAAACAATCTTAACTTAAATAGTAATTTCATAGCTTTCAAATTTCGACATTTTAAGGTACCGTTAAATAAAAACCGACAAAATTCGATCAAAATTGACACTTGGCGCGCATGATCTTTCCCGTTCTTTCTTGCGAAATGTGACAGTGACAGCGGCAAACCGATGGAACGGCCTTCATTTTGAAATTTCTCATAGAAATAAAACAAGCGATTTTACGAGTAATACAACACCATTTCGTAATAATAGGTAGGTAATTCCTCTCCCCCAATCTACGCAGGACAAAATGCACTTCAGAGTAAGGTTCTTTTCCTGTCAGGACAAATTAGACTCTCTCTCCATTGTACATGGTTCAATATTAGCATGCGAGGATTTGTATGCATTCTGCGCCCTTGGGGATAGTCCAAGGTTACGCGAGGGGTGTGTTGTGGTACTTGTGGTTAGGGTTACCAGATACAAATTTTGAATTTCCTGAGAAAATTCCTGAATTGCGAATATTTTTCCTGACACTCATCGTTGAGGGATGGGGGGGGGGGGGGTTAAACAAGATGATTTACCTACATTATTTTTAATTACAGAAGCAGACGATACCTACTTCTTATTATACATGATTTCGATAGAGTAACTTATACTAGAGCGGTACTGTCACCATCTGTCGACACACTTTAAAACTAAAAATGAAGATTTATAAAAATACGATAAAATGTATTTAAATATGGATAAATGATTTTTTTTATTTGCATTAATTATTATTATGATTTTGACCCATGTTCTTTCACTGATATGCGTTTTAAAATTGTTAAATAACAAACGAAACCGTCAACGCCATCTATACGACAGTAGGCCAAAGCTATTAGCGCCCTCTGAACGAGAATCAAATTTTCTTGATTTTCGAGGCACGTTTTTTCCTTAGACTGTATCCATCTATTACGGAGTTATATCTATCTTTGTTAATAATTACGAAATTATTGATTAAGTTGAGTGGATTTCATTTATAATTTTTTTACATTGTTTTGGACTAATTCAAAAAATTCCTGACTTTTTCGTGTTCCGTCCGCATTCCTGACAATAGGCGAAAATTCCTGACATCTGGTAACCCTACTTGTCGTTATATGTAGGTACGAGTACGTAATTAAGGCCGTTCCATCGTTTGCCGCTATCACTGTCACATTTCGCAAGAAAGAACGGGAAAGACCATGCGCGCCAAGTGTCAATTTTGATCGAATTTTGTCGAGTTTTATTCATTTTAAAAACGTTGCCTCGCAATATCAATAGTTTGCTGAGGAAAAAATCGGTCAAATGCAAGTCGAAACTAGCGCACCAGGAGCCCTTGGTGTTACTTCTGAAATTTTTAACAATCTTATAGTTCTCACATTTTTAAACAAATAACTATAATAGTAAAAAAACAACTTTTTTTTTAAGTTAGGGGGCATTTTTTGCGATAAATAAATTTGCCGCGCTACGGTCTACGGCGTAGCAATAAGGCTACAGCGTACGAATATACAGTTTAAATAATATCTATTACTTAAAAAAATCAGTTCACTAACTAAATAGTATGATAACTAATATAACAATCTCACCATCAGGTGAGATTGCGGTCAAGTGCTTGCCTTTTTGTAATAAAAAAAAATAAAAAATAACATCTATTATTTGAAACATGTTTTGCAACCCCCCCACAAGTATAAAAAGTTGAAAATTAAAATAAATCATGAACACCTATTTTGACGATAACTTGGCAATGTATTAAATATGATACATAACAGTTTCAAGTAAATATTCTGTGTGTTAAATGTTTTTAAGTACGACCACTAAATCCGTATACACTAAGTGCATTAAAATGCTGAAAATGCAAAAATATATACTAATCTAAAAAAATAAGTGCAAAACTTACAGTACGAAATGAAATCTGTTGTTTCTGCGGCACTGTGTTGATTATTACTAATTAATTTGCAATGACACTTGTGTGCATTATTTTTTGTTATAATAAAGGACAATAAAATTATGCTATAAATATGTCGATCAACCCCGACATATTTATAGCATAATTTTATTGTCAAGTACCTAATAAAGTGAACCTGCTAGATTTTTTAATGTTTACATGGAAATGTATCACGGGTGTTACGATGCCAAGATAAGGGTTAAAATAAAGTTATTTCCATACTTTTGAGGGTATATAAGCGAAGTGTACTGGTTTCAGTTTACAGTGGTTATATCACGTTCGACGCAGAAACGTGACTACCTGGAAGCAAGCTAATGGTTCGATTGTCTGTCATCGGCTTCTGATCGCTCGTTTCCGACGCTTCGCCGTAATGGGGTTAAATTGCGAATTTGCCAGAAACACGGCAAGGCGATCTCAAGACTCATTTCAAGTCCGAGGTCGGTTTCGCGAAAAAGAACCTCTAACTAGAACAGATAAATCAATCAAAGTGTCATCATGTGAGATCGTTTAGTACCATCATTGGACTTCATATTTAATTAATTGCATCTTAATTAGTAATAATTGTGAATAATAAATTGGTAAGTGCAGTAGGTACCTATTGCCTATTGCTCGATCCACTTTTTTATATCCGAAGGTCCATATGTCCGTCTGCCCGATTCTCGTGGGTGTGCAGGTTCGATAATTATGAAGGTATATATAGTATTTTTTCTCGATCAAGTTTTCTTTAATATACCTATATCCGAAGGCTTTGCGGAGCGGAGGAGGGTCGTAAGTTTTATGTAACATTTGATCATCTCCCTCCTGCTCTCCCCTGGCGACGCTCTCGTTTCTAGAAAAATCACACATGACATAACATTGTTACATATTCATTATTGATAATTAGCGACCCGCCCTGACTTCGCACGGGTTAACAAATTATACACCTAAACCTTCCTCAAGAGGCACTCTTAATAAGTTAAAACCGCATGAAGATTCGTTCAGTAGTTTATGAGTTTACTGCGAACATACACTTTCTTTTATAAGGTGTAGTGATTATGGCTTATAAATCTTATAATTCTTATCTTCAAATCACATAAATATACAGCAATTTTTTTTTTCGACGTGGTTTGTCACATTTTACTCTCTAAAGGGGTGATTAAATTGATTAACGGGATAAAAATATATTATAACCAGGCATCGTAAACTGCGAGCGAAATCCATTGAAGTACTAGGGTTGTAACTGGTTGTCAATGTCATACGTCATTTCAATGGATTTCGCTCGCAGTTTACGATGCCTGATTATAACGTTGTCCAGAGTCCAGGGTATATGGAATGAAAAATAGTTTTTCTAATAATTACTCCAAGTTATAAAAAGTGGTCAATACCACTCGATGCTCAATTTCTATCGCTCGTATTTCTAAAATAGCATTTTTCAACAGATTTTCGAGTGATAAAATCGAGCGCTCGAAATTCAACAATCGGCCCCAAGCATGTTTGTGTACTTTTCCGATAATGTCAGTGTTAGGCCTAGATATACTTGTAAGTTTTACTTACGTAAGTAGGGACAAAATTATTTGTTAGAATGACCTAATGATATTCATATTAAACATATTAACATAGAGTAACTTATACTAGAGCGGTACTGTCATAGTAGATTTTGTAACTCCAGTAAATTCACTGCCATCTGTCGACACACTTTAAAACTAAAAATGAAGATTTATAAAAATATGATAAAATGTATTTAAATATGGCTCACTCACGTGTTTTAAGTCGAAAAACGCTCGACATGTTTCATATTCATAGTGAGTGAGTGAGCTCCTCCGTACCGAGGAGCGTCATCAGGAGCTTGCGTTGACGGTGACGGACCGGCGCAGACTGCGGGCCGCAGCCCACCGCGCCCGATGACTCGTCGGCATTTTAGTGACCGGTTATTAATATGTTTAATATGTCTGTGTCTCACGGAAGTTTTGTTATTAATGTTACGTAAGTTAAATTTACAAATGTATAGGCCTTAGTCAATAAACGAAAACATTCAGGTCGGATATCGGTCAATGCCGGCCGGACTTGAAAACCAGCTGACAATGACAGTCGCTTGGTAAACATTTACTTACCAATTAGGTCTTCTATGTAGGTATTTATACTTAGGTATTATCAAAGATAGATATAACTCCGTAATAGATGGATACAGTCTAAGGAAAAAACGTGCCTCGAAAATCAAGAAAATTTGATTCTCGTTCAGAGGGCGCTACTAGTTTTGGCCTACAGTCGTATAGATGGCGTTGACGGTTTCGTTTGTTATTTAACAATTGTAACGCATATCAGTGAAAGAACATGGGTCAAAATCATAAAAACAATTAATGCAAATAAAAAAAATCATTTATCCATAGTTAAATACATTTTATCGTATTTTTATAAATCTTCATTTTTAGTTTTAAAGTGTGTCGACAGATGGCAGTGAATTTACTGGGGTTACAAAATTTACTATGACCAAAGATAGATATAACTCCGTAATAGATGTTTACAGTCTAAGGAAAAAACGTGCCTCGAAAATCAAGAAAATTTGATTCTCGTTCAGAGGGCGCCACTAGTTTTGGCCCACTATCGTATAGATGGCGTTGACTGTTTCGTTTGTTATTTAACAATTTTAACGCATATCAGTGAAAGAACATGGGTCAAAATCATAAAAATAATTAATGCATATAAAAAAAAAATCATTTATCTATATTCAAATACATTTTATCGTATTTTTATAAATCTTAATTTTTAGTTTTAAAGTGTGTCGACAGATGGCAGTGAATTTACTGGGGTTCCTTACAAAATTTACTATGACAGTACCGCTCTAGTATAAGTTACTCTATGCTATGACAGTAACGCTCTAGTATCAGTTACTCTATGGTATTATACAGGATGATTTCTGGGTCGTCATCGAAAACCACTTTTTTGACTGTATCCACATTATCATATGATACTATTTGGTTAAATGATAATTAGTTATTTTTTTCTTATTTTGAAGTAATTAATCTTATACTAAGTAATCATGGTCACCCTATGACTTTAGACATTCGCTGTATGGAAAGCGACAAGACGCCACATTGAGTAGGGTGACCAAATTGTATGCAAAAATGTTTTATTTATTTATTTATTTATTTTCGGAGAACCAACAGCTATCAATTATACAATAGTTATATAAGTAAATAACAAAAAGCCAATTATAGGTTCCCACCAATAGCAACAAGTTAACACATAATTGGTGGTTAGCACTAAAATTTTACAACGTATTCAACTAATACTAATTTCAAAATGTGAATACCTACTTATTAAATACCCACAATTCAATACTCTTAATATACTGAGCTAAGAAAAACAAAACTTATTAATAAAATACATCAATCGATACAATAATATTATTATGAGTATGCTATCGCATACGACTCGCTCACTTAGGTAATTTGTTTGTCAGAATCCGTCTTATAGTTGTGATGTTACTATTAAAAACGTCAATATCACACTCTTTCGTTAGTTTATTTAGACTTTTACCAGCTCGCAATAGAAAGCTATTCTTTCTGTAATTACGTGATGAAAATGGAATGGAATTTTTTTTCCACTTGTGAAAACTTATCATCATTATTGATGATAAACAATATTTAACAACATCATTGGGCTCATCTTTGAATTACTTAGGTAAAATTGTACCTATTTAGGTTTTACTCTCTGTATTTATTTAAGTAGATTTTACAGCCACGTAGAAAGTCAAGGTTTATTGAAATACACTCGGAAACATGGTCCATGTTATTGTTGTTAACATAGAGGCCAATTCGGACATTCAGTTTGATATAAAAATTGTCTTTTTATTATCATCGCCTCTTTTTATTATTATCATCGAACAAGTGCGACCAAAATGCACGCAGATGTCGGATACGACCACAAAAAAGTAAAATTATAAAAAGTGCTTTTTATATTCATTGATAAAATTTTTAATGTACAAAAGATAACTAAATCTAGAAAGAAGGACTTGATACTATAGTATCAAGCCTATAGGCAGGGGGGTGTCACTGCGCAGTTTAGGTATATTTGACCGGCGCACCTATTAGTTATTCTGTGCACTGTGTGTATTAGGGCACTCTTTAACAGCTGATTTTCTCCACCATCCGACATCCGATATCGGATCGAATAATGTGAAAACGCTCAAGATCTCTACACCGACTGTTCAGGTGCTGCTGTCTTTCAAGCGTTTCCTGCGATATTTCCCAGATTATCGGTCTACCTAGTTGGGGTTGTTGGGAACCTCTGTAAGCCGAGCACATGATTGACGCGACAATATTATATATCTCGCTGCGAGATAGATTACCCGTCTTTTACTAACTGTATGAATTAAAGGGGGACGGGTAGTCTATGTCGCGGCGAGATACTCTCGCGCCAATTATGTGCTAGCCCGGCTGGTGGATTATTTTCCTCATTCTTCTCTGGTTAAGAACGATATTCACTTTAGCTAGCCGTTGTCTTTGTCACTGTGATTTGCCCTTGTAAGAAAGACTAACTTTCATGAAGAATGGACAAAATCTGTCTTCTTTCTTCACATCTGTTTTTCTCAACATCCGAAACGCGTGAAATTAAACAATTGCTATCCGCAGACAGCTTACATTCAATTCCAGACCTTATGAAACCGTGATAAGGCTTATAGTTCAGTTGGTAGTTATGACGTTTTGCACGTGTAGATGTTTTTGCGCGCGGCGCGGAAGACTCGAGGTCGTGTCGCTTCCTACCGGCGGATGCGGTGACGACGGTAAACGTCAATGGCCCCGTAGACAACATACTCGAACCAATCGCTAACGAAACGCAACTGCATTGCCATGGCACATTACTTTAAAAAATCTCGCCCTCTTGTGACTGACCGTAATGGTCTGTAAGCAGTCAAATCTGTGATCGATAAAGTATTGCTTTTGTTCTTCTTCTTCTTCTTTTAAAATTATGGCTTCAGCCTAGTGGGACTATTTCGCCAGTATCATAGAGTAACTTATACTAGAGCGTTGTCATAGTAATATAGTATAGCATAGTATTGTCATAGTAAATTTTGTAACCCCAGTAAATTCACTGCCATCTGTCGACACACTTTAAAACTAAAAATGAAGATTTATAAAAATACGATAGAATGTATTTAAATATAGATAAATGATTTTTTTTATTTGCATTAATTATTTTTATGATTTTGACCCATGTTCTTTCACTGATATGCGTTAAAATTGTTAAATAACAAACGAAACCGTCAACGCCATCTATACGACTGTAGGCCAAAACTAGTAGCGCCCTCTGAACGAGAATCAAATTTTCTTGATTTTCGAGGCACGTTTTTTCCTTAGACTGTATCCATCTATTACGGAGTTATATCTATCTTTGGCCAGTATCAAGGTATTAAGAGGTTTAAAAACGACAAAAATTGTACGGTTGTACAAGACAGTGTACGGTGATTTGTTAGCTCTTGTAAATCGATAGCTAGACTTTACAAGAAGCACGTGGACTACCGGCCGTTGACTCCAAGATGGTGGTTAAACGCGCTTCAAAATTAATTCTCCATTCACTGCACACTACCACATTAGTTTACTGTATAATAAGCTATCGATATTACACTTTAAACAATATTAATGAGCAAAAAACAAAGTAATTAATCACGATGCTAACTATCAAGATGGCGCTCGAACCGGAAGTCCGCTTTTGTTCTGATAAAATCGATCTCTTATTTGTCATTTTAGTTTAGTTCGCGTAGCTGCCGCATGGCGCTAGTTGTAATCTCAGGCGTAATGTACGGCCAAGTTGAGTTTGGCCTGATATAAAAGCTGTACGTAATACAACCATTCATAGTAATTTATTGTAATATGTATTTTTAAATTATTATTTATTATTTTCCTTTGTCTTTTGTATGTTATATATTAATTTCGTTGTTCGTTACCTGTCGTGATTGTTTCACCGGAAGATCGCGGGAAATCGCCAGCAACATGCTGAGGTGAGACCATTTCGTGGCACTTTCTTTTTTATGCTTCCCTGTTTTGTATAATTTTCTGTTTTGTGTTTGTGCTCACGAATAAATTACTTCCATTTCTATTCTATTTCTATAACTGTCACTGTCACACTAATATGGGAGAGTGATAGAGATACAAAGCGATTCGATGGCGAAGCGCATGCAAGCGACTGTCACCTTGGTTAGGCCGCGATGACTCGAATTTTAGTGGTTTAGTTTTAAGTACAGTCAGAATCTATAGTAGCGTACATAGACATAGTATATACAAGTAGTTATACACGCGCTACCGAGCGACCGGGGATAAGAGAAAGATAATTCATATACTCGTAAAATTTGGGCAGCATAGGATTTTTTCTCTTTCACTCTTATAAATTTCGGTATTTCGCCATCGCCTCCTACCTATGATGCCACCCGGTCGGTGATAAGGACAAAGCATGGCACTATTTTCTCTATCCTCTTATAGGAATCGCAATAAGACTATATTTCTCTATCAAAGAGTGTCAGGCCCTTGGTAGCTTATGATACAATGCGTCAAAAGTATCTGCCACCTACATTTCCAAATTAAAGATAAATCTTGTCAGTAGAAAAAGGCGCGAAATTTAAATGTTCAATGAGACGATAATCCTTCACGCCTACATTTTTTTAATTTGCTCCCCCTTTCCCCTGACAAGGCTTGTTTGAATAACTATAGAATAAATATCTCTTGATATCTCTACATTACGCGTTCGGATAGCGTAGCGGATGCAAAAGCCTAATAAGCGCCATCTATTTTAAGTATTGAACAACATAATGAGTCCGGCTATTCAATGAAAGATGTCGCTGGAATTTGGTAATTATTATGTAAAAAAAATTTTTTTCAATACACCCATATTTGGATTAATATTAGCAAAGATAGATACAACTATCCTCTTTGATATTAGCAAAGATTTACACAAGAAATCAAGAAAAAATTATCCTCGAATAGATGGCGCCACACCTTTGGCCTTTCACTCGTGTAGGGCGTTGGCGACACCGTTTGATATTTAACAACCTATATAACTCCGTATAAGATGAATAGTCTACGGAAAAAACGTGGCTCAGAAATCAAGAAAATTTGATTCTCGCACAGATAGCGCTACCACTAATACCAACCTTTGACCTATTCTTGTTAAGATGGCGTTGACCGTTTCGTTTGTTATTTATTTTAACAATTTTAACACATATCAGTGAATGAACAGGTCTAAATCATATAAAAATAATAGTAAATACAAATAAAAAAACATTTATCCGTACATATAAACATTGTATGTGTGTCGATAGATGGCAGTAAAACTGTGACTACCAAATTTAGTATGACAGTACCCCTCTATCTTATATATTCCCTTTGATATAATAATATGATAGTTGTTACTGTACTTTTGATTTCCGCGCCATCTAACGTGAAATAGTACAACGCAACGGAGTTAACGGCATTGAAATAGTTTTACTACTCGACGCTAGATGGCGATTAAAACAAAAATGTATCTTCGACAATTTCTATAATGGTTGCAATATTGTAGCCGTAAATTTGACAGCTGTAGATGGCGTTGCACATAGTCATAAAAGATAGATGTAACTCCGTCAAAGATAGATATAACTCCGTAATAGATGGATACAGTCTAAGGAAAAAACGTGCCTCGAAAATCAAGAAAATTTGATTGTCGTTCAGAGGGCGCTACTAGTTTTGGCCTACAGTCGTATAGATGGCGTTGACGGTTTCGTTTGTTATTTAACAATTTTAACGCATATCAGTGAAAGAACATGGGTCAAAATCATATAAAAATAATTAATGCAAATAAAAAAATCATTTATCCATATTTAAATACATTATAACGTATTTTTATAAATCTTCATTTTTATTTTTAAAGTATGTCGATAGATGGCAGTGAATTTACAGTGGTTACAAAATTTACTATGACAGTACCGCTCTATCTTATTATATACTCATTGGTCATACGTTCTGTGACTATGTTCTATGTTCTGTGATATAATAGTATTGTCAAACAATTCAGAAAGATGACTGCATTGCCATGTCACCTACCCTACTTGAGTACCTAGGTATAAAATAAATAACAGAACTGTTCATTGCGTAATCTACCTAATTATTGGTATTAAAGTATATGAGTAGGTGATAAGTATTTAAGTATTATAAGGATATAATTATACATACATATATACAGTGTGTAAATCTAATACGGGCAATAAATTAAATAGAATTTATTCGTCTAATCATTAATTAAGAAGTATTTTTAATTTACACTTAATTATGACCCCGTACTTATTATTTTTAGGGTTCCGTACCCAAAGGGTAAAAACGGGACCCTATTACTAAGACTCCGCTGTCCGTCTGTCTGTCTGTCACCAGGCTGTATCTCATGAACCGTGATAGCTAGACAGTTGAAATTTTCACAGATGATGTATTTCTGTTGCCGCTATAACAACAAATACTAAAAACAGAATAATATAAATATTTAAATGGGGCTCCCATACAACATATGTGATTTGTGTGCTGTTTTTTTTCCGTAATGGTACGGAACCCTTCGTGCGCGAGTCCGACTCGCACTTGGCTGGTTTTTTTAATTTACCGAGCAGCAATGCAAACATTAAGGAACATAACATGACATTACGAGGTACGAGCTTTTTAATAGTAAAGGTGACTGTCCATTTATAACTGCCACTGCACTGCAGTTGCGACGTTACGCGGTGCCGCATTACTGTAGCAGCACGACTGCGGCTGTTGCGGCGTGCAGTCGCGACAGCGTTCGTTGATGGCTTGTCAATGTCAAGTTATATAATGTCAGACGTACAAATAAAATACTAATTTACTTTTGTATTTTTTACGTGAAGAAGCGAGTGACGATAATGCTACATGCTACATGAAAAAGAAGACCAGTTTGCCTTTCTACAATAGTCAGAGTCCGACGAAGGCAGCTACGCAATATTAATAAAAAATCTGATATTTAATGGTGATCGTTTATTCAGGGAATATTGCCGATTAAATGAAAAGCAATTCAACATTGAATGAGACTTAATAATTGACGAAATACAATCAAATTACTTAAATGAAATTAATGCAGAGGAAAAATTATTCTTAACATTAAGGTAAGTTCACAATGTGAAATTTTCTTCCCCATCCTCTTGCCTAAATGCGTGACCACCAGGTGACCACCGCACACAGCCATCCGATGTGATGAATAATTTTTTTTGTAAGAGCTATAAGTAATTACGCAATTTACACTTCATATTGTCAAGTTTCGTATTTGAAACTGAAACACAAATTAAAATCCCTCTTGTGTTGCAGGTGTCCATGGGCGGCACGGCACTCTTTATGATAAGACCGTGCATCCATATAAAACTTGACGGGCGAGACAAGAAATCCTTTATGAAAAAAGCTATTTCCCTCACCTTGGCCGATAGAAAGAACTTCTAATAAATTAATTTGAATAATAAATGGTTTCCTCGTGTTGGTGTGATGAAAAATTGCGTGTTGCACTGTAACAAAGTTTGTTTCAACCTCATGCCTTAAGACCATATATTAAACCATTCGCTTCTCTCGTGGTTCAATTTCGTATCCTTTCGTATGTTTGGATATCAATATATTACCAGGAGGTATTAAACAACATATTTGCTCCTTGTAATAAAAATTAATGATTGCTTCGTTTATTTAGCTCAGGAATGGCTTTGCAAATTTTGCAATGACAAAATTAGAAAGTGTCGCCATAAACGACATTATATAATATGATATTACGACTAGAGTTGCCAGGAATATTCGGCAACTATTCGGCCTATTCGGCCACTTTGCCGAATATTCGGTATTCTATTTGCCTCTCTATCGCTCGTGCCCTGTCGAGCTTATAGCTATCCTCGCAAAACTACGAAAAAATAAAAGAACAGTTTATTTAATGAATTTATCATGAAATGATAAAAAAAAATCACGTAGGAAAAACCTATTAAAGGTACAGTATGTTATGTATACGTTACTCTATGGTTTACTAAAAAGGCTAGTCCTGCACTCTGGTGGCAGAACATTGCAGTAATATCCCCTTTTGTCTTAGGCTAGTATACTAGTACCTAAAGGAAATGGATGAGTAGATTTTTGTTTGTTCTTATTTACTGACAAATTGGGACACTATTTCCCCTCTGCCGAGGTACAAGATAAATTGTGTATGCATACAACTAGCGCGGTGCGTGATGTACACAATTATTGTGTACAACACACACGTTTCCTAACTGGCTCTGTGATATGGCTCAATATAGATTAGCAAAAAAGTTTACAGTAGGGACAGTCGCCATCAGATATATCGGAGCGACCGAGGTGCTAAAAATATCTGAACATGCACTCTAGCGCCTTGACAATAAATGCGTGTTCAAATAGTTGTGAGCTCCTTGGCCGACCCGATATATCTGCGATATATGGCGACTGTACCATCGGGGTTGTATATCCTTGGGTATAATGAGCTCCTTATTAGAACGTAGTGGTTATATCCTCTTTGCTTAGAATTACTAATATCTGTGACCCAAAGACATTTCAGTGCAGGTGACAGATTTGACGTGCGGTCTGCAGCCGCAGTTGCAATAATACACTAAATACGCAAAAATGGCCATGCTACGTGCAGTCGGTCTTGTCATTAATTTTAGTATGGAAATTGACAATAACACCGACGTGTCGGAGCAGTAGTGCAGCTGCGGTCGGGAAAACGTTAAAATCACCATATTACGTGCAGTCGATATCGTCATTCATTTTACTATGGAAATTGACAATAACACCGACGCGTTCAGGCCGCTGCAGTAGTGTCGGAGCAGTAACGCAGCTGCGGTTGGAAATGGACTGTCACCTTAACTGTTGGTAACTGCCAACAAGCGTTGACTGTTACTTTAAAACGCTCGTATGTGCATATGTGCGTATGTGTATTACATTGCGGGCTGAATTATTTTGTATGGATAAAATTTTAATTGCAATTCTAAGTAAACGTTATGTAATTACATTTCTTATGTCCTATACTGACCACCGTTATGAGATTCGCCCGTATTAGATTTACACACTGTATAACTGTGTAATTGTAAGTATTACAATTTATAGTGCAGTTTCCTCAATACTTAATTAATTTTAATGAACTGTTATATTTTGATTGTTTTAGGTACCTACATGTACGAATGACAATGAAATACGAATTATGTAGAAGTGACTTGATAGTTATAATTAGAACTAGACCTTCCAAAGTCGGTAATACCTATGCATCTATTATTTATTCCTATAAACTTATTGTATCATTCAACAATAATAATAAAAGCTTCATATATTAACTGCAGAAATCATCAAAGCCTATATATTAATTATTAAGTACTATATTATTTTAAAATTTCAAGATGAAAATACCAAGCGCGTATAATATGGAAACCATGTCAGCTATCGTTCGGGGTTTTACAGACCGCAAGAATGACTCGCTGCCATTGGCTGACGAGCTACTGCATATGGCCTTATATGGTAATAATACTATCCCTATTACAGACCCAATAATAAGTAAATTAATATTTTCATGAATTACATTAAATTAAATTAAATATACAATTATACATCACAATAATTACTATTATGCCTAATAGTTGACCGAGCGTTAGCGAAGTTTCAGCTGGGGCAAAATATGTTCTACAGGTAACGTTTTTAAACTTTTTAAATTAAAATAATTTCAGGCAACTATCTCTTGTTTATTATCAGGCAACTAAGGCCCATAGATGCACACCTTACAAACCAAAGATAGATATAATTCCGTAATAGATGGATACAGTCTAAGGAAAAAACGTGCCTCGAAAGTCAAGAAAATTTGACTCGATCAGAGGGCGCTACTAGCTTTGGCCAACTGTCGTATAGAAGGCGTTGACGGTTTCGTTACCATACACCTAGTATTTTATATAGATGAGGAGCATCCGTGCGACCGTGAGGGACAGAACATACGTAATGCGACAAAATTAAAACCAAAAACAACCTACGTAATTTGGTCGGGCCCCTCCCCCATTTCATCTCTACATTATTATACCTCTATGGTTCATGACAATTACAATGAGGGCTATCGTTTTTTTGCTCACCAGTTGGCGCCTCTGTTCTTCTTCTTTTAAAATTTATGGCTTCAGCCCAGTGGGACTATTTCGCCAGTATCAAGGTATTAAGAGGTTTAAAAACGACAAAAATTGTACGGTTGTACAAGACAGTGTACGGTGATTTGTTAGCTCTTGTAAATCGATAGCTAGACTTTACAAGAAGCACGTGGACTACCGGCCGTTGACTCCAAGATGGTGGTTAAACGCGCTTCAAAATTAATTCTCCATTCACTGCACACTACCACATTAGTTTACTGTATAATAAGCTATCGATATTACACTTTAAACAATATTAATGAGCAAAAAACAAAGTAATTAATCACGATGCTAACTATCAAGATGGCGCTCGAACCGGAAGTCTCGGCACCTCTGTTGATGGTGGTCCAAAAGACTAAAGAACAGCTGTCAATCATTGAAGTGACAAGTGACATTTGACATTTCGAACTTTGTGAAGACCACCATTTACACTAGCGCCCCTAGCGGCGAATTCATACGTGTTAGCCCTCATTATCTTTGGTCCCAGAGCCTACCTAGCGCCGCCGGAGAGAATAGGAACTATTATTTACAGCTGAAAGCTGGTCACTTTTGCAACAGTTCTGCCATAAGAGATTGTCGTCCTTTCTATACCGTCCATAGCCGAAACACCACACCCTTCGGCCATTTTGCCTAGTTATTAAAAAGAAACTGTTTAAAATTTGTTTTAGAGTTTTGAATGATTCACGGTTACTTTCACTAGACTTATATTGACCGGGATGCGACCGTTGGTAACGTTGAAAGTGAACGCAGCCGACGCGCAAGAATGAGGGTAGACAGAGCGCTGTCTACAAAACTTTGACACCCACCCGCGCTATCCACAGTCACCCGTGAACATGATGCATGTAACTGCGTCGAAATATCGGGAGCTCACAAATAATACAAAAGGTAATCACGGTCTATATCCCGGTCAATATAAGTCTAGTGAAAATTTGTTTTGATAAGAAAATGTCTATGTAAAATAATTTGAATAGGTACTGTATTTTGTATTTTATCGTTGCTTCAAAAAGGTTTTATGGGTTGCAAAATTAAAAAGAAACAACCTCAACTTCGGGTGTTTTTGTTATTACGTTGCATCATCGCAAGAATTTTTATCTTTTTGGGACAGGATTACAAAAAGGTTTGAAAAACCAAACAATTATCAATCGCAGAGTGCATTGTAAATATTTTGTTTCTTTTGTTGGTGATACAATAGCATGCATGAAGTAAATTAGACTTTAGGCTTAAGTATTTGGCTTCACTTTTAAGAATTACTTTTTTTATCCATTTTTGTGCATTTGATATTGACTAATGATTTTTTTTTAAGAATCACCGCCTTAAGAGCAAGGTACCAGTCCTGTACTTACTTCTGCTAGTAAAACCATAATAATTATGCTCGAGAGAGGTCTGTAAACATATTATAATTATACATATGTATAATAAGATAATACGTAGTTTAAAAAATAATGCATATGTCCTAGGTTACGTCTAACCAAACAACAACCAACCAACCAATTCATACCTGCGCTTCTAAGTTGGTGTATGTGTCTGTGTCTGGCGTGTGTCATTCCTCGTCGCGCGACCGTCACCAGATCTGGTGTCGCTTAGAAATATGTCTAAAGCAAGTAAACACTGCATCGCAGCTGGTTGCAGGAATAATGACAAAAATGCTGACTACACATAAGTATATATAATATGTTCAATCGGCAACGTTTAACCTTTCTTATGCTTAGAAGAAGATCTGCTCCATATATATTCAACTTAAAAATGAAGTTGTTATGATTGCTATTTGAATAGCAATTTTTTGACAAGCGCATACGAAAAGTTAAGTACTAAACAGGGGTTTTGTTATACAGTGAACCTTCTGTACGTAGAACTATTATTAATTCTGTGCCTGTGTTTCCACTGTGTTACATTACCTGGGGTCCAGCCAAAATGACAATCCAAACTTAAATAATGTATGGAAACAGTCACGCGACTTTTCGTAGCATCTGAAATCCGGGTACATTTTTTCTTCATCTTGATTGTCACTTTGGCTAGGTCCCTGTCTCCATTATGGCATAGATACTTTATCGAATTACCAGGAACGTTCATCTGATACGTGTCTCTCTCTTGAATAAGGTCCTAGTTTAAGGGTAAGTGAAAATAGAAACAAAAATATAAGTTCACATTCATATAGATCATATATTTCTCTTTTAATTTCAAATAATACACCTCTCCTCAGATTGCACGTGCACTTACAACTAGCTTAAACAAAACAACAGTACAACCATTATTGTAGAAAATATTGAGAGAAAACACGTTTATAATAATAACGACTTAATTCAATATAATCAAATAACAGACATAGATGATAATTATATTAGTGACAATTTTATAGAATTTTTTAATTGAAAAATATTTTAATTAGTTACTTTTGATCGCTTGTCACTGTCCATGTCGTCTTTAAACTTACGCCATTAGCTAATGCCCAATAGTGGACATCCTGGGTACCTGGGTCGTCAACCACACGGGGTGTGAACTATTGGGCAGCATATCGAGTACTAGCGCGTTTATCATAGTCAATCAAAAGTAGTTTTAATTTTAAACGTAATATGTTGTTATGGTTTTGATAGTGGATATTGGAATAAAGATAATGAGTACGCTTGAGTTCAAACTAAATAATTGTTTCTCTTTTTTTCAAAGACCTCATTTTTGTAACTAACCGATAGTATAATATACACGGTGTTTCACGACCCACTGAAAACCTAAAAACAGTTTGTTCAGAATCGATGGGAGAATCGATTGCGCTATATTTTAATGGGGGTAATTTTTTATCATTTTTTATTATTACATGCCAAGTCTACAAGTTTGTAATGCGACAATATCAATAACTAGCATTCGACACGTTATTTGTCAATGAGCAACACCCTTAACTGGCCATTGGTAAACCTTATGTCGTTGCAGTAAGGTATGCAAATGGTCAGTTAACAGTGTTTACGATGGTAACTAGCAATTATTTGACGTCACTCAAACGACGAAGTATCTTGTGTAAATTACCAGTCGAATACAATTGTTAAGAAAAGTAAACAACGAATATTTTTTTAAGTATGTATCGGATTAAAGAATAAATATTCAAGATGAGTTCAAAATAAAAAAAATCTGTTGGGGTGTCTCAGGTTTTCAGTGGCTCAAGTAACACCTTGTATATTAGAGTTTTGAATGATTCACGGTTAGTTTCACTAGACTTATATTGACCGGGATATAGACCGTGATTACCTTTTGTATTATTTGTGAGCTCCCGATAATACTGCTGCGTCGAAATATCGGGAGCTCACAAATAATACAAAAGGTAATCACGGTCTATATCCCGGTCAATATAAGACCGTGTATATTATTGTATTTACTGCAAACCGTATTATTTCTCCCACAGGACAGGCTATGCCTAGTGTGGGAGTCAGCATAAAATGTAATATTGTTATTTTTCTATTTCAGAAATAAACAATTCCTATTAATATAATGATATTAAAAAAAAAAAAAAAAAAAAAAAAAAAAAAAAAAAAAAAAAAAAAAAAAAAAAAAAAAAAAACAAATCAAAATATTTAATAAAATAATTTGATTTGTTCCCAAACTTGTTCATAATGATATTGATTAAGTCGCTATTATTATAAAAAGAAAAACCACAAAAGATAGACCTATTTCGTGTAAGGTCTCCGATATTTTAGTGATTTTCAAGTAGGTACCTATTCATTTTGGATGACTTTTAATGGACGAAAGAATCACATAATCTCAATGTTTATTATTCAAATTTGTTGGACATTAAAAAAAATTACCAATAACATTTTGTCAACCAGTATCTTTATGCCTAAGTATAAATAATTTTATATTAAAACTATGAATTGTATTTCGTGTACCTATACCGGTGGTAAAAATATTAATAATTTAAAATAATGAAATAATGTAATGTAAATGATTAAGCGGCAAAAATATTTAGTGAAGCGATATATACTTATGTGTATTGGCACATTATATGTATTTATAACAATATTTTATGGAACTTTTACCTTATTTTATTACTTACAGTCATGGGGAAAAATATGTGGCATATAATTAAAAAATAAACTATGTAATGTTATGAAAAGTTATGGAATAATAATAACCAGCTATAAAAAGTTTTAGTAATCGTTAAAAATATTCGTGTGTATTGTGTAGCTACGCAATAATGCCGCGAATGCAGGAGGCCCACGTTCGATCCCAGCCCTGGTCACTTTTTCTTTCACATGTGACATCTATAATCGCAACAATATCATTAGAATTGAACCATATAATCACTATATAACATTTTTTCTTAGTCTACCATTTAAATGCATCCAAAATGAATATAAAATTAAAATAAGTACACATATTGTAATGAAAACTAGAAAGTGACTAACTCTGATTCTTATAATTCAAATATTACGTATTTTATTAGTAATGGTTTACACCGATACACCGATTGACGTTTAACTTGAGCAATAACTGGTAACTGACGTCAATCGGTATTCAACAATTTAATTTGACATTTAATTGAAAAAATCTAAGTATATATATTAAAATATTTTACAGTACCCTTCTTTTAAAAGAAAATATTTCATTTCTTTTTTTAATCATGTTATCTAATTGGCTTTAATCGTTGTATAATTAATTTAAAAACTTCTATAGAAACTGCAGTCGTTCAAGAAAAATTAGGAATTATCTAGTTTCTCAAATATGAGTAAATCAATATACATAATATATAATTTCAATTACAACTATACATTTTCATCAACGTTAGACAACTAAAACGGAACACTATTCATTTGTTTTCGACACTTGATTTATTAAACTAGGTTTTTTATTCGTAGGTTTGTGACATCTCACGATAAGTATACATACATACAACTTTTTGAAAAGACACAGTTTTGTACTGTCAGTTGTCATTTCACAGTCATTTCATCAATAAATTCAAGAAAGACTTAACTCTAATGAAATAATTTAATTTGTTAGATAAATGAAAATCTGAAGGAGTTAATAAACAAGAATGATGGTGTCAAGAGACATTAAATGAAAAGAGACTATTTACAAAGAAATTATTCAGTTTTATCTTACATCACAGCAATCGCCTGAGAGTCGAAAAACTAACTCTAAAAAATGTTAAAAATTGTCAAAAAAATATACTTTATTGTTAATCTTAAACACATTAAGTAATTTGTCAAAACTAATCTTTGGCTAGCAGATCTTTTATACTTGTCATAATTTCCTTATTGCACAACGGCGATTTTCAATTACAAATAATTTCAATATCTTATCTAACACTGAGAAGAAGCTTAACAACGACTGAAATAAACATGTAACTTTTAATGAGGGCTATTATTTTTTTGCTCACCAGTTGGCGCCTCTGTTGATGGTGGTCCAAAAGACTAAAGAACAGCTGTCAGTCATTGAAGTGACAAGTGACATTTGACATTTCGAACTTTGCGAAAACCACCATCCACACTAGCGCCCCTAGCGGCGAATTCATACGCGTTAGCCCTCATTATAGTCTAATCGACCATGCAAAACAACTATGTAATAGATGAAACATAAAATTAAGTACAACTTTTTTCTTAACAACTAATTATGGCAACTTGAACTGAAATTGGAAACGGACTTACATAGTAACTTATTCTTACAAGTATAAATAATATTGGAATGCTCCTTGTTCAACTGCGCTTAACTCTATCATAAAATGCTAACAACAATCAAAACATCAAAAATACTTTATCAAAAATTCGTTCTGAACAACCTTCGAGTACGAAGCTCAATAAAAATTGTTCGTAAAAATACTTAATTACGATTAAAAATTAATTATGGACATTTAACAAGTCGGGCGTTCTATTAATTGACGGGTCAAACCACACTCCAGGGGTGTCCACAACCGGGCCTGCCCATAACTGGCCTCACGAATCTCGATGTAATATTGGGACGAGTTATTGACAGGTTGTGTCGCATACTGGCCTGAAACCGAAACCGGAAACTGTCCCTAACACACCCTAACATGCTGAAACACCTATCTAACGGGCTTCCACTCCTCAACACCTAACACGATAGAAGACTCCAATGGGTAACACAAGTGTTATTAAAATACGTCTTAATAAATTCGAAGTCATTTTGATAGGAGATTGTGTCATGCGGACGGATGACTGGTCACAGTCGCTACGTTCGATAGCATACGATAGGAATTTAATTTGTAAAGCACCTAATTTTATACTCAACAATAATGAAACGTGTACTTGTACTTCTACCACCATACTCGTAAGGTAGATTAAATTAGAGTTAAAGCAAACGTCCTAGAGTTTGATCTTAAAAGGACACTTAGTTGTTACTTCTATTGCTAAAAATTAAGAGCAATTGTGACAACTATGTGGCAACTATAATGGGCTGTGTCAAGCACTAAGTCAATTGTTTAGTGTCGTTTGGCACATTGAAATGTTGGCGATTTAAAATATCGCGTATTCAAATCGATTTATTTAATCTTTCATCGGATTATATATAGGATATTGTAAAAAAATCTAGCACTTGCTTTTTACATTTATTTTAAGATTTTTTTTATTCTATATAGCCAGACCGAAGTTTGAACCCACGCACAAAGTTGTAACACATACAAACGAAAGGTCAATATTTTTTTATTAATTTCTCTAAATCGGAGTCAACTATCGTGAAAAGTTTAATGTTCGAGCCTCATAACCTATCACTAAACTAGCGTTACTACACCCTAACTACTTAAACTAGGAGTACATCTCGTAACTGTCCAGTTCGGACTTCACTTTGATAAAATTTGGGTTGTCCGTCTTGAAGTCCGGGCCTTTAGGACCGAACTGGTACACCAGGCGGGCGGTCGGTACCGATACTAGGACCGATTGCCGGTAATGGTACCGCATGGCTCGGCTGAACTTCTCGAAGGTCATGCCGTCGTTCTGTTTCATCTTGCCCCACAGTTTTGCTACTTCGTCGGGCTTGACGAACCTGGAAAGACAGAAAGAAAAGGTTAGGTTAAACCCTTTAACGGACAAAATAAAAAACAATTTATTCATTCATTCATTTATTCATTCATTCATTCATTCAATAAGCCGAAGCCGAAACGATTCAAGCCTTACGGCCTCTTTCTTAAAAATCCTGCATAAGAAAAAAATACAAAATGATGTTATTGGGAGACAATATTGTGCGAAACTCTGCATAGGGGGCGCCAGGGCCACTACCACAATCTGAGGGTCTATCGCGAAACAAGAAAATGAAAATTTTGTTATTTCTGTCACTTGCATATTCGAGCGATAAAGAGGCAGATAGCGAAATTTCGGATTCGCGTTTCCCGGTAGGTCCTCTGTAAACCGCCTTGATGCATCAATGTCATATTTTATTATCTTTGAAAACTTGTCAAAAACCTGTTAAAGGTACAGCATGTATAAGTTACTCTATGGTTTTCTAAAAAGGCTAGTCCTGCACTCTGGTGGCAGAACATTGCAGTAATATTCCCTATTTTTGCCGTATAATGTCTAAGTGTGCCCTATAATAAGATTTCCATATTAAAAATGGCGGCCGCCGCATGCGCGGTTGTCAGACAGCGTCCCATTCGAGGTAGCTTGCCGTCTGAGGGGATATCACAGAATAAAGGGGCCCACTGACTATCAGTCCGCCGGACGATATCGGCCTGTCAGTTGTTCGGAACTGTCAAATTTTTGTTCTAACTGACAGGCCGATATCGTCCGGCGGACTGATAGTCAGTGGGCCCCTTTAGGTAGATAAATAATAGTTCTACGTACAAAATTCCCTCTGTCTAATGAAACCGAAGTTGTCCCTGTCTAATGATTAGTCCCTGTCATTGGCGTATCTTTCTTCTTTCTTGTTCATTAGACTGCGCCTTAATGACGACTCCGAACAGTCGGTGATTGAGTGAAATACCAATTTAATGGGGGTTGTATTACCACAATAGTTAGTATGTTATATCCAAAAGAATAAATAACTAGAAATCGTTCTTCAAATTACCAAAAGATTCCTACTAATTTGAAGAGAAATTATTATTAAACTGATTTAAGTTAAAATTAAAGCTGGCATTGTCGAGACAGAAGAAAAGTCAATTTTTTATGATTTATGTAAACAATAATAAGGAAAAGATAAGTTGAGTTTCGCTTAAAAATACCTATTTTTAGTGTATTTTGATGTTAAAATACTGATATTGGAAGTAATTAGAACGCGATAACGAAACCATACGAACAATAAAAGAGAAAAAAGTGTTATCGAAGGAAATCCGACTGTATAGCTTCCTTTAAGTACGATAAAAAATAATGAGCTTAACGAGCAATTATGAAAAAACCGGCCAAGTGCGAGTCGGGCTCGCGCACGAAGTTCCGTACCATTACGCAAAAAAACGGCAAAAAAATCACGTTTGTTGTATGGGAACCCCACTTAAATATTTATTTTATTCTGTTTTTCTATTTGTTGTTATAGCGGCAACAGAAATGCATCATCTGTGAAAATTTCAACTGTCTAGCTATCACGGTTCGTGAGATACAGCATGGTGACAGACGGACAGACAGACAGACAGCGGAGTCTTAGTAATAGGGTCCCGTTTTAACCCTTTGGGTACGGAACCCTAAAAATTGTTAAAACTTATTAAATCACATTTAGAAACGGGTCTATCGCGAATTTTTTTTTTAAGCCGTTATTCAAAGTAGCAGATCTTTTACGCAGTCCAAAATATGTCATTCCGTACCAAAATCCGGGCGTTTACAAAATAGAATGTAGTTGCGAAAGTGTGTACATTGGTCAAACCAAACGAAGTGTGCAAGAGAGAGTGAAAGAACACATAGCGGCAGTAAAAAATCGCCAACATCTACTTACATGCGGCGCAAATCACTGGATTGAGCTTCATAAACCAAAAGTTGTCTCCACTGAACGCCATTATTATCCTCGAGTTGTGCGAGAAGCGATTGAAATCAAGAAGCACCCCAGAAATTTTAATAGGGAAGATGGTTTTAACTTATCGGCAACTTGGGGACCAGTGATCCAGAAGTTAAAGCCGAGGGATCTATCTTCGGATGTGTGCGCGGATGTTGTGAGTGTTGTGTGTCGGACTATTGACAATAATTAACTTTTATGTGTAGTGGGTGGTTTGAAAATGTGATGTCTACCTCGAACTTTAAATGCACTTGTCGTGGGGTAGCCACACAAATCTCTGTTTTGACATTTTGCTGGGACGTCAGTTAGCCGCGACCACGACCAGTGAAACCTGTGTCGAAACGTCGGTAAATAAAGGTAAAAAAAAAAAATTCGCGATAGACCCGTTTCTAAATGTGATTTAATATGTGTTTAACACGCGAAAGTTTTAAATGTTATATTGTTAAAACTTGTTTTATTTAGCGGTTTTCTTTTAAGGTCAGAAAGGGTACACCGCGTTGTGTATTTCTTGACTGCTTTTGTTTAACTTGATTTTGATATTTTCTAAAAAAAGAGAGAAAGAAAGAAAGAAAATACATTTATTTAACGCCACAACATAGTACATAAAAAAGAAAGGCATGCAGACAAAAAAAAAAACATTTTATAGCTGGTCAAGCAAATCTTGTCAGTAGAAAAAGGCGGCAAATTTAAAAAATGTAGGCGCGTAGGGATATCGTCCCATAGAAAATTTGAATTTCGCGCGTTTTTCTACTGACAAGATTTGCTTGACCAACTATATATCCGTCTTTGATGAGTAAAATGTTATTAAACGTACTATGTATGACGTGACACAGTTTTGGATATTATGTCACAATTTTTTGATAATTTTCTGTAGCAGAGTGTAAATTATCCTATATAGTTAAATGCGGATATGACAGCACATTTTTAACTTAAAATTAAAATACAAGCGCGCACTGCTTGCCCTTAAAGCTGGTCAAAGACACCTAGTCTTACTAAGATGGCATATAGTCGAGAAATTCGGACGGGCACCGCCGTGGCGGGGTGGCCTAGGGGTTCATGGCGTTAGCCGCGATAGCTAAAGACGCCGGTTCGAATCCGGCCTTCACCGCTGGAGGGCTTCGTCACTTTTTCTTTAATAAATGACATCTATTACAGTTTTTGAAATACAATTTAAAATTAAATAAATAACTACCTACTCTATATAGAGTATAAAACCGTTTAGTGTCAATTATAGCATATTTTTTGTTATTTTATTTTAGAAATAATTAAAAAATGATTTTGCTCACAAATGAAAATGGCATGGCTGACGATACACTAAACTGTCGCCTTTTGAACACATATTTTATTACACAACGTCAGGTCACGTCGACGTCAGTCTTTCCGTGATCACAGCTGGTACAACTCAGCTGAAACGTCGGAATTTAAGATAAAACTAAAAACAATGAAATAAAATCGCGGTAAACCCGTACGTATAATTAAATATGTGACGATAATACGGTTCTTGGTCGTCAGACACCAGACAACTAGTAATCGTGTGCAACAAGAGAGGAACGTTGGTTTTTCTTGCGAGTGTTTATTTAGAGTCTCGAGAAAGCGAAAGATTCAATAATTGAATCCTTCGCTTTCTAACCTTAAGCTATGATTTTTTGCTAAGTTAGAACCTTAAGCGTAGCGAGGGACTCAAAAACACGAGATGTAAAATAACTTCGCTCTCGTGTTGCACACATAATTTTTCACCTCAGTAGTAAGAACTTATTAAAGGTTTAATGTATTTCGAATTACACAGAATAATACCACATAATACAGAGAAACAAAAAATTCAATAAAAATTGTATAATAGAATTATGAAGTGGCAGTTCATGGCCTTCACTAAATTAAAAAACTACTTTGTTTCACTCCCTGGAGTGACGAAAGTAGGCATGTTCGAGCTGCTGAGGTGAAAAATAAATTTCTACCAAACTAATCTGCGACCTACGAGCTGGCGCATTTTTTGCGCAGAAACTCAGCCTCACTGTGCAGAGGGGGAACGCGGCCAGTGTCCTGGGAACAATGCCTCAGGCTAATTTAGGTTAAGATTTTGTTTAATGTTTTGTGATAATAGATACTAAAATTACAGAGTAATAAACGAGTATACTGTGACGATATGTAGTAAGAAAACGAATAAGACAAGTATGTGCCTTTGCAATACAGCAAAGTTGCATTATGTCATCAGCGACATCAACAGTAAGCGTCGGCCTCGACCGATAGATAATCATAAAACGAATAGGTCCTTGGACGGTGCACAATGTCATAAACGACATCCACAACTACATACGATGGCACGTGACTATTGGACACGCTTCAAGTACCTATCTATGACGCCTTTAAACTAAAGCAAAATAAAAAGACAACTGAGATTTCAGGCGGTTCCCTGAGCCAGAAGGCGAAAAATCTACTTATATGATCCTGTTTTTCTAAGAGGCGTTGATATTCGTAGACGTGGAAAAAATATATGTAGTTCTTGACTATATTATCTTTAATAACATAGCTTCCGATACACGAATTATGACACTTCGCTCGATACAATTAATTCCCAAAGTAACGTCTAACTCGGACTTTTAATCCAAGTTTACTCGGTTATTTATTATGTGATACTATAAATAAAAAAAGAAGAAAAAAACAATCTTAACTTAAATAATAATTTCATAGCTTTCGAGTTTCGATATTGTAGGGTAACGTTTTTAAAATAAATAAAAATCGACAAAATTCGATCATAATTGACACTTGGTGCGCATAATCTTTCCCGTTCTTTCTTGCGAAATGTGACAGAGAGAGCGGCAAACCGACGGAACGGCCTTCAGCCGAAATCCTACACAAGATAGATAAAGGTACAAATGTAGATAATACGGAATGATATTTAAATATTTTAGGTGAATATATCCGTCTCGATAACAGAAGCGGCTCCTAAAACTAGTGCGATAAGGACAACGCCAGGTTAGGCGAGAAATCCTGCGTAGAAATCTCAAAAAACGAGGTTTCGTACTCGACTGTTTCCTCCACCAAAACTTAACCAAATGTAACGAAACTTTGAGATCTAAATGGTAATGAAATTATCTGTGTCGGACTGTTTGGTTTTTTAGTCTAATTGATGTCAGGTTTGAATACCATGCTTCTCTTTGCGGCCTAGTAAATTAGGCCGTTTTTGCGAATATTTGAAGTGCTCTAATAGCGCCTTAAAAACAAAAATATCAAAAAAGCAAAACAGTCCGACACAGATATTAATAATAATAATCTGTGTTGTAAAAATGATTGCTCTAGCTTTAAAAACCGCGGAGGAAACAGTCAAGTACGTTTGTATCGAGAAATGACCACTCCTGTTGCCTCTCAAATACACATCCATAACTCAGGAACATATGTGAACACACAAACAAATTCTTTTACCAGTATGTGAACCCGGGATCTCCTGCTTCCGAAGGCAAGATCATTACAGACAAGGCTAGGGAGTAATAAGAAAATCCAGGGAAGTCACCATTCAGGTCGGCACCGGTATCATGGTCGCGTTTTTGTCACTTGTCATATCATGCGTCACTTTCGCACTTACGTACTTGTTAGAACGTGACAGGTACGGTGACAAATGATAGACAGCCGTCCATCTTAGCCCTGCAGGATTATTTTATAGGTAACTCATATTAGAAATGTTCAGTCGCCATTACATATCTAAACACACCTCCATTGTAAAGGAGACATTAGTGTGTGCTCAGATATTTTTGAGTACCTCGGCCGCTCCGTTATATCTGATTGTGACTGTTCAACTGCATCCACAATAACATAAACCGAGTCAAGTTCAACAAGGCGATAATAACATTAATAACTGGTATCGTCATGTAATTTACGCACGCAGTAGAACCGTGTCAAGTTCCGATGCAACGTGTCCAGATAATGGTCGGGCAAGGATTACTGGTCGCGGAGTTGGTCATTTGTGACGCTATAGTCAGAGTTGGGCGTTATCTACATAATTTCTTATCTAGATAATTATTTCAAATAAAATCATTTTAAATAAATTTATTAGAAGATAAATTCAATCAAATAGTGCGTTGACAACTTTTTATTTAGATAAATTATCTAGATGACGATAACTGGCCTCTTTTGTTATTAAAGTACTTATAATATTAAATTTAAGAATGTCACGTCGGGTCAACCGTTACACTGACACTGTACTACTGACATTCATCTTTTATTTAAAATCCCAACTAATTTATCTAGATAAAAATGAAACAGATCTAGATAAATTCAAAATAACAAAAGACGGATTATTTAGTTATTTCAAATAAAAGATGATTTAATTATCTTCCCGGTTATTCGTAAATAGATAATTTTTGCCCAACTCTGGCTATAGTAAAGTATGATTTAAAGATATTTTAGCTTTGAACAAGTTTTAGAAACAAATAAAATTATTTTATTGAATATTTTCCGTTTGTTTTCGTAATTCCGTAAGGAATTCGTTTAGGAGGTGCAAGCGCGCACTGCTTGCCCTCAGAGCTGGCCAGAGACGCCTAGTCTTACTAAGATGGTCTATAGTCGAGAAATTGGGACGGGCACCGCCGTGGCGAGATGGCCTAGGGTTTCATGGCGTTAGCCGCGATAGCTAAAGACGCCGGTTCGAATCCGGCCTTCACCGCTGGAGGGCTTCGTCACTTTTTCTTTAATATATGACATCTATTACAGTATACTTTAGCTTTCTTTAATGGATAGTAATCCATTTGAGAACCATAATATATTTCCATAATATATTCGATAGCTTTATAAAGTACACTGCCATTCAAATGGAGTGAAATACTCATCAATATGCAGTAGTAAAAATCTTTGTTAGCGTATTTTTGCCCAAACTTGGACCTAAGTAGGCTATGAAGTAACTGTTTTGAATGATTCACGGTTAGCTTCACTAGACTTATATTGACCGGGATATAGACCGTGATTTCCATTTGTATTGTTTTTGAGTTTACCCGTGAACAAGATGCATGTTGCGTCGAAATATCGGGAGCTCAAAAACAAAACAATACAAAAGGTAATCACGGTCTATATTACGGTCAATATAAGTCTAGTGAGACTATGAAGTACTTTTAGTAAAACAATAAAAATCTTATACAAAGAAAATATAATGGTGTACGTGACCTACCACACTATATAAATCCATACATATATTTACAGTCGCCATCAGATATATCTGAGCGGACAACGTGTTCACAATATCTGAACAGGCACTCTAACGCCTTGACAATAGAGGCGTGTTCAGATATTGTGAGCGCTTCGGCTGCTCCGATATATCTGATGGCGACTGTACCATGCTATTCAATCGCTCCATGGAGTTGACGGCTCGCGACAACCGCCTTGAGTCATTTGTACATAAATAATATATGTTAATCACACCCTTTGTTGCGACCTCAATTTACATGCGTAAGGACTATTTTATTGTCTCCATGTCCAATGCTCCATGCTCTTAAATTATGATGATGATGTCCAATGCTAGGCATAAGGCGCTCTCGTTGTACAAAAGGGTTAGGCTTACTTACGGACATGTAAAACGTTTACCTACTTATATGTATCGTGCCAAGTTGGATTCTCCAATTTTCGGGGAATAGCCATATTCCATGTCGAAAATGAGGAGGTCCCGAAAAATTCGGGACAATCTTGTCACCCTAGTCCGCACATAGTACAATCGCGGATTTCTCGGATCGGAAACATCTTTGAATTTATACTTACGTATACTAATATTCTCTGTCTGTCTGTTACCTGTTTAGGCTTACACCGCTTAATTGAGATGAAATTATGTATGGAAATAATTTGTGGCTCGGGGAAGGACATAGGAATTAGGATAGTTTTTAGCAATCATCATACGTAGTTGCGGGCAAAAATGCAGGTGTCTCCGCGATGTTTTTTCCCAAAACGTAAATTAAGTATATTAGAGTCAGACCAAGATAAGTCTGCAACGATTTTATATAGCACACGCAGAGTAAGTGTCGGCTTCCTTGGAACTCCAACTACTTCGCGAGCAAATAACTTATTTGACTGAGCAACTCGCTGACGCTGTGACCACCATAGGCCGTTATCACTCCGCTCTTACCTTATCTACAAATAAGATTGAGGCCGTTAGTCAAAGACTTACTGAACTGGAGCAAGCCGTCATGTCGCGGAATCCGCCTGTTACAACCCCAACGACAATACTTTATAATGAGGCTGTGAAGACGGGCAGGGCGTCAAGTGCTCGCAGACCTACAGGTGGCCACTCTGCTGGTGGCAGCCAGGAGCGGACTAGTAATGGTTATGACGGCGTGGCATCCGAGCCGGCTATTGGGGATCTGCCTTCGGTAACGTCTCCTGTACGCGCCGACGTGGATAATGTAGTAATGAGCACGCCGATAGCAGAGGATCGTGGTTCCCAGGAGGGACACTTTCAAGTTGTGCAATCAAGGAAACAAAAACGTCATTCCTCCACACGTTGCACTGCAGGCCCCGATATCACCTCCCTAAAAGCTGTTGAGCTCCGCAAGCATATTCACCTGTGGAACATGGTGTCTAGTGCCGATGACGTAAAGGAATACCTACAGAATCTGTGTCCCGATGGAAAGTGTACTGTAGAGGAGCTAAAATCTAGAGGAGAGTACAAATCTTATAAACTAGGTGTTCCTGCAATATTTTATGAGAAATGCCTGTCAGCCGATGTCTGGCCTGAAAATGCCATGGTAAAGAAATGGTTATTTCGAGGACAAGGTGTCAAACAGCAATAGCATCACTATAAAACCGCGCGATGACTCCACTGACTCGTCCCTTTTCATAACATATCAGAATGTTAGAGGCCTGAATACCAAATTGAAACATTTCAGGCAGACGGTTCTCGCTCTTGAGAGTGACCTTGTTAGTGCTACTGAGACCTGGCTTTCCGAATCGGTGGAAGATTCAGAACTTGTTGGGAAAGAGTGGAGTGTGCTACGCCGAGACCGCGCTACTGGGCGCCATGGAGGTGGAGTGCTCTTGGCCGCGCGACCGGGTATCCCTTTACGCCGCAGGCTTGAGTTTGAGACCACCGATGGTGAAGATCTTTGGGTATCCCTTGTGGTGCAGGGAGTAGTATATCATGTGTGCGTTGTATACATCCCACCTAGTGCTGCAGACGATGTTTATATGCGTTTCTTCCAAAAGGTTGAATCCTTTATTGATACTCTTAACGGTGTAGTGATAATTGTTGGTGATTTAAATATGAACCCTAAGTACACCTCAACTAATATTTTAAGTTACTTCTGTTATTTTACCACGGTTTGTGATATGGTAGAGAAGAATGAAGTGTTAAATGAGTTCGGAGGAGTGTTAGATGTGGTGTTGGTACGGGAGCGAGCCTGTGGTACAAAGGTAAGTGATACGGGGGACGATGGCTTAGTACCACATCGGGATCCTTATCATCCTCCACTTGATATTGCTATTCCACTGAGGGACACTAACCACTATCCTGCTTTTCTCGAGCCTAGTAATGTTGACCGCAAATATGACTGGAACTTTAGTAAAGGAAACTATGAACTTTTGTACCACTTATTCTCCGAAGCATCATGGAAGGCGGTCCTTGCGTCACGGGATATCAACTCTGCTGTTGAGATGTTTTACCAGGTAATCTATAGTATCTTCGACGAATGTGTACCTAGAAAAACGAGGACTAGTTCTCCAAGCAGGCGTTACCCAGTCTGGTTCACAGCTGATATAATTAAAGATATTTCGCGGAAAGCTAAAGCCCATCGTGATTGGAAACGGTCCGGAGATAAAGCGATGTACACCATCTTTGCCAGGTTCAGGACCGACCTTAAAGCGCGAATGTCGCTTGCATATGATCACTATATCAGCAATCTTCAAAATAATCTTACGCGCAATCCTCGTGCCTTCTGGCAATACGTGGACTGCCTAAAATCTAAAGGTGGGTTCGAGTCCCGTGTCACCTACGATGAGAAGGAGTACGAGGGTAGGGAGATGGCTCAGGCATTCGCAGATTTCTTTTCTTCAGTATTTTTGCCAGATAACCCTCTCCTAGACGTTAAAAAGACCATTTCCGAAGACCTCAGTAGTAATGCTAACTATATTCATATCAGTCATATAACATCGCTCGACGTAAAGACTGGTATAGATCGACTAAAACCTCGTAGCTCCCCGGGTCCTGACAATATTCCGGTATTCATTTTGAAAGGTTGCAAAGAGTGGCTCATGGCCCCCCTTCTTCATATATTCAACCTAGCCCTGGATACTGGCGTGTACCCTTACCAATGGAAGGTTACCCGAGTGAGACCTATTCCTAAATGTACTAGCACGGGTAAAGTTGAAGATTATCGGCCGATAGCCATACTTTCCTCGGTAGCTAAACTATTTGAGTCAATTGTAGATAGAATGGTAGCACCACAATTAAAGCCGTTACTCTGCGATGCGCAGCATGGCTTTAGGTCCCGTCGTTCAGTGGAGACAAACCTTTTAGCCCTGGTTGACTCTATTTCTGATCATTTGGATAACGGTATACAGGTTGACGTGCTGTACTTCGACTTCAAAAAAGCGTTTGATCGCGTAGATAACGATGTACTTTTGAGTAAGCTGTGCAGCATAGGTTTTTCGCCAAAACTGCTCAAGTTCTTTGCCAGTTATCTACGCGACAGGCAGCAATATGTGCAGCATGGATGCTTTGTTTCAAAACCTTACCATACTCGCTCTGGAGTCAGCCAGGGCTCGATTCTCGGCCCGTTGCTCTTTGGAGTTATGGTGAACGACCTGGCTTCGGTTCCTAAGTACGCCAGATGCTTACTTTATGCCGATGATCTGAAACTGATTTATGGCATACAGGATATATCGGATTGTATGTCACTGCAAGATGATATTGACCGAGTATATCAGTGGAGTCTCGATAACGGACTTCTATTTAATGCTGCAAAATGTGCACTTATGACATTTAGTAGGGCCCGCAATCCGCTATATAATAAATATCTTCTAGATTCCGAATCAATAGCTAGAGTCAATACTATTCGGGATTTAGGAGTTATTCTGGATGCGAACCTTAACTTCCATGAGCATATGTATACGCTGGCTCGTACCTGTTACAAGAGACTAGGGTTCGTTACTCGGATGACTAGGGATTTCATAGACGCCAGGTCAATAAAACTCCTTTACACCGCTCTTGTCAGAAGCAAGCTTGAAGCGGCTTGTGTTGTTTGGAACCCCTATGAAACAACCTATATCCTGCTGCTAGAGCGAGTGCAAAAGGCGTTTCTACGCTCCCTCTACAAAAAAATGTACGGATATTACCCATTTTTATACCCTACAAATTTTTTGCAGGGTACATTAGGTTTTAACTCACTTGAGGTGAGGCGAAATTACAGACTATGTACTTTAGCCAGTAGAATTTTACGTGGGGATTCTGACTGCCCCGAACTAGTAGCTCAGTTGCTGCGTCTATATGTTCCCTCACCGACTAGAGTTCTGTTTCGACCGCGTTGTCGCCATTTGTTAGCGCTGCCACCAGTACGAACTGTGTCCCGCCGTAAATCACCGCTTGTTCAAGCCTTGCACCTGCTAAACTCACTCCTCGAATCAGCACCAAACTGTGATGTGTTTGCGAGTGGATGGTTGGACGTGTGTTATGAATGCTTGAGGTTCTGCGAGACGAGGAATGAACGGCCTTCTTCTGTTATATGTTAGTTTAGATTTGTGTACTATGTGTATGAAATGTCTATTGGTTTCACAGTGCTTTGGATCACTGTTATGCTGTGAAATGTAATGAATAAAAAATAAAAAAAAATAAAATTTATTAGGTACCTCATAATTTCAATTCAATTCAATTATTTATTTCAAATCATTCGATCCGTATAGTGTTAGTAAGTACAACAAATTTTAAAATGAATTAAGGTACAGGTACATAGAATTACAATTTACAAATATTGTCTTCGGTTACCGCGATAGTTACTCATGAAATAAAACTATGAAAACGGATTATATCGCGTATATTGAATTTATAATACATCCCGACGTTTCGAACTCTTTACAGCGTTCGTGGTCAACGGGTGACACCCGGGTGAGTTCGAAACGTCGGGATGTATTATAAATTCAATATACGCGATATAATCCGTTTTCATAGTTTTATTTTACAATTTACAAAATAAAATAATAATTTAATAGAAGTTTGACGTGTAAAATAAAATTATTTTGGTAACTAATCTAACTAAATATCTGGTACCTATTTCGTACACTGGAAACAGTCGAACCGTTTTCAAGCACTTTTCAAGTTATTGATAATGTATAAGTAAGGGTTTTGCATTATGATATTTTTGCGTGATTTCGTAGAATCTTTTAGAGTTTTGAATGATTCACGGTTAGTTTCACTTGACTTATATTGACCGGGATATATAATAGACCGTGATTACCTTTTGTATTATAACTGCGTCGAAATATCGGGAGCTCATAAATAATACAAAAGGTAATCACGGTCTATATCCCGGTCAATATAAGTCCATTGAATCTTTTATTGATAAAGGGTGCGGTTAATCACGCTTTTTATCAAACGTATTAATATATATGGAAGCATATGAATACGAATTGATAACTTTATCGTATTTGTGTGTATGCAATGTATTAGGTAGCTTGGCTTAAAAATACGTACTAACACACGGCTGCCATTCCACTTAGCCGGAGATGAGAGAAGACATGCGGGAACCATAGACCTAGCATTACATAGACCAGCTATACGCGTGCGCCCGTAAGGGATAGACATAGATGACGTCATAAACGTGGGGATACCATATTGGTAAAAATTACCCCAATATTTGATATCACGTTGGGGCGATTACCCTGGAGGCAAAGTTAGCTTGTTTGACGGTATTAAAAAATTGTTAAATAAAATGTCAATGGGCCGTTCTTTTTAGGCGTATAAACAATGAAATACCTCCTATAATTCGCGCAGGTGGTACAAAACTAAACATGTTTAGTAAATAAAACGTAAAATAAAATGTATTATGGGTTTTAATTTAAAGAAATCACAAATCGCAATCACACCAATTAATGTACACCACATTTAATCTTCACAACATTTGTTTATTTATTTTTTGGAATTAGAAGTACGCAAAAACTTCGAAGTCAAAATTACCCATAAAATTATGATATTTTCATCTGGTATCCCTAACATGATTGTTATGCAGCTAAATTAAGAAGAAGTTTAAAAATGGCTGATCTCAGACTCCTACCTACCTATGTAATTTGGGCGGATAATTTTACAAATAATGTTTTGTTAATTTGCGTAAATAATTGTGATATTTTTATTGAAATCGTTTGATTCTACATTGCTTTGAGTGTAACGTAATTTTACGATGTTATTCTCACATATTGCGTTAAGAGGAAGGTGTAAAATACCGTACTTACGTGTGAAAGATTATGATCTCATATTTTTGCTCAGAGCGGCTATTACAGCCGATTACAGAACAATTCACCAGTATTTTATCAAAGTTCAAGCATTGAAAACGCTAACCATCACTATATTTCATAAGAGAAAGCACAATTTCATACAAAACAACGATAATTAAACAAGCAACGAACAAACATGACATGTCACGTACTTATTTGTTTGCCACAACCTCGGTTGTGGCAGCGGTGGAAAAGTGAAACTATGACAAGGACAAACAATAACAGCGCTTTCTCTGCTACTCCTACTGAAAGATACATAAGACTATCCCGTTCGGTCATTTTCCCCCACTCCTCATGACCGATCCAGTTATACTAGATTCATGGCGGGAACCGATACTATTGTTTATATCCCGCACGTCTCCTTTCATCTCTGCTCATTTTCGCCTCGGTGGAAAGGCAGCCTAAATGGCTTTTAAACAGACTTCTAAAAAGTTGTTTTCCATTAATAATTTGGTAGCGAACAAGGGTGAAAACGGGACCCTATTACTAAGACTCCGCTGTCCGTCCGTCTGTCACCAGGCTGTATCTCTAAACCGTGATAGCTAAACAGTTGAACTTTTCACAGATGATGTATTTCTGTTGCCGCTATAACAACAAATACTAAAAACAAAATAAAAGAAATATTTAAGTGGGGCTCCCATACAACAAACGTGATTTTTTTGCCGTTTCTTGCGTAATGGTACGGAACCCTTTGTGCGAGAGTCAGACTCGCACTTGCCGGTTTTTTTACACATCTCTATTTTGCATTTTCTTCTACTCAAAAGTTATCTAGAAGAGAACGCTCTTCAGCTATAAGATCGCATGTTATTTACCTGTCCTTTTAATCTTTTTTAATATGAATTACATTGTATCGATATAGGTGTATCGAAAGTCGATAAATGAGAAGTCCATAATGACAAATAAAACTGCCACGAGAATTCCGGCCACTGTTGATAGGTGTAAGGCCTGAGTGGACGCTCGAAGGAGCGTTTAGTTCGGCGGGGCGTGCAGCGTGGCGTCGGGCTCACAAGTGATGTGAGCGTGCACTAAGGCCGCTCCTATACGTTTGCATTTGTTTAACATGCACGCCGCACGCCCCGCTTCGCTGCACGCCCAACTCGAGCGTCCACGGTCTTACACTTAGACAGTCGTGGTAAGGCTACTGTTTCCTATGCATTTGCATTCGTTATCACGAGCGTTGCGAAATAATTTATCCTACTGAATCCCTATTGTTTCTAGAGCTATCAACAAATCAGTGCATCCTTATTGCGACGCAGTTGGGTAACTCGATATTGATTACTGATTGTTTTATTGCGGTAATGATCGTGTCTATAAATAGAGTAAGAAAGTAATGAAGGTTATTAAATTAGATTGCATTTTGCACGCGATTTTTGACCCAATAAATTAATAGGTCTTATGAAGAGGCAATATTGAATTTCTAGGTGATTCTTCTCATTTGATGGTCTTATCGGTGGATCGGAGGGCCTACCGCGAAATTTCAACTTTAAATTTTCGCGGTAGGCCCTCCGATCCACCCCACCACCACCCTCAGCGCCGGCAACATGCTCAGATGATGCCATTTTTTCTTGAAAGTTGTTTTGTTTCGTGTTTGAGTTTACGAATAAGAATATTTCTAGTCAAACCAAGAAAAGTCTTAAAGGATACGGTTTTTATGCCTGGTTGGGCAGAATAACGAGTACCTACAGTGAATGGGTGCCACTATACGCAATTTTCATAGGATTTTACCAGTATTTCCACATTCTGTCGCAAGCGACTTGGCAAGCCAAGTCCGCGCATAATTAGCTTGGGAGTCTGGACTCATTCTATTAAACTGACCAATTCGAGTTTGTGTAATTCGATCTGTTTCCGATATGATACTGATCTGTCAAGTGACATTTCTTCAACAACGTCACTTTTGACTGACAGATCAGAATCATATCGGAAAGTCGGAAACAGATCGAATATCTAAAGCTCGAATTGGGCTGATAATCTGAGGGTTTTTAACCCCATTCCAATTCTGAACAATTGCCGCATGAAGCGCCAACATGCCCACACACACAGTCTTTGTACAATGTAAAAAACCGGCCAAGTGCGAGTCGGACTCGCGCACGAAGGGTTCCGTACCATTACGCAAAAAACGGCAAATAATCACGTTTGTTTTATGGGAGCCCCACTTAAAAATATTTATTATATTCTGTTTTTAGTATTTGTTGTTATAGCGGCAACAGAAATACATCATCTGTGAAAATTTCAACTGTCTAGGTATCACGGTTCAAGAGATACAGCCTGGTGACAGACGGACAGACAGACAGCGGAGTCCCGGTTTACCCTTTGGATACGGAACCCTAAAAGTGACAATTTCACGAAGTCGTTAACCTTACTTGCGCACTGATTCACGAATTGGGATGCGCGTTGCGTCCGGGCGAGGCCGCGCGCCGGCCTTGCGCGCGCGGCCAAGGAGCCAACGTGCCGCGCATGGCGCTGCCTGCGGCTGGCTAACTTCGAAATTCAAAATTCAAAAGTCATTCCTGAGTGGCATGTTCAAATTGAACAGTATTTTAAAGCCTTTCTTACACTCGTATTTAAAATTCGAAAGAGAAACGTTGCAGAAATTTGAATAAAACCTCTATAATTGAAACTGTGCTAAAAATCCGTTATTTAAGCTCTTCTTATTACCTCTATTATTAAAACGAGTCTTACTTATTACCTCTGTAATTAAAATAATGTAGCGAGCAGAAATAATATCTTTATAGCAATGATAACTTTATTTTAAAACTGTTCAAATCTTTGAATAATACTAGTATTCATTTTATTTATCTATAGTAAGTGAAATAGTATAGGTTCAATCAAAAACATAGCATGCTTTTTACATCCCAATAAAACTTTCTTCTATAATTCAAGGGGATTTTTTTAATAAAACCCGAACGATTATAAGAAAATAAAGTAGTTATTAATGTAGTGTAAAAGTGCAAGTTACATAATATATAGACCAGAAACCCAGAACGTAAGCTTGTAAATCTACTTTCAATAATTATTTGCAGCATTTTGCACCTTCATAAAAGAAATTTGTCAGAACGCAACCTCTGTTAATGAGAACCTCTATAATTGAAACAACGATTTTTTGAACTTTATTAATTGCCACGACCTGCTTAAATAAAAAACCTGGTTAATTGACACAAAATTGCCGGTCCCTTGAGATTTCAATTATCCAGGTTTCACTGTATTATACTTACTTTATTGGTCATATAGGCCAAGGTACCAACGTGTCGCGCATCATCGATCGGAATTCAAAATTTAAACGCGTGTTCACGGCCATTTCGAAATAGGGAATATTACTGCAATGTTCTGCCACCAGAGTGCAGGACTAGCCTTTTTAGTAAACCATAGAGTAACTTATACAGACGGTACCTTTACCAGGTTTTTGACAAGTTTTCAGTTAATAAAATATGACATTGATGCAAAGGCGATTTGCTTACATCAGGGGACCTACCAGGAAACGCGAATGTGAAAATTCGCTATCTGCCTCTTTATCGCTCTAATACGCAAGAGTGACAGAGATGTTAGATAAAGAAATTTTTCTTGTTTCACGATAGACCAGGTTGTGGTAGTGGCGCCATGGGGCCCCCTACGCAGAGTTTCGCGTAATATTCTCTATTTACGGGAAAAAAATCCTTTAACAAACCCCATGGACAAGGTACAGTTAAAGATTTCTATTTGTATTCTTTTCGTACTTTTCGGAAGGCAACCAATTCAAAATAACTCATTACAATTTGCCGCACGATTATCCTCAAGAGGAAAACATAATAGGTAACAAATAAATAACACATGGTTTTTCCCTCACGGGAAGTGGTCACTGCTCCAATAATTAACCACAAAATGTACTGTTAGTACGTTATCACGTGCACCACCATGGACTATAACAAGCTCAAAATAGCCTAAGTGTATTGTATGTTGAGGGACTTATGACGTTTTTCTGCAACGCCATTGTACAAATTAAAGTATTATAGTGGAGGCAGAAGTCATTATGTATTTTAAGTTAGACGTTTTTCTGTAATAAATACTGTGGTATAACTAACATTTTTCAGTAGTCAAAAGAGCGTAAGTGCATGTGTATGTTGAGGGGCTTGTGACGTTTTGTGGTTTGGGTTGGGTGTAAGTCACGCGTTTATGGGTGGAGATTATATATTTAAAATTTAAAGGTTGAAAATGGAGCGTTGGTGGGTATTAAGCATTTTGTATTTATAATAAAACGATTTCAGTAGGTACTAGGTACGAAATGCTACTTGATGCTCCACTTGATGATAAATCATGGCTTGGTTTGCAATAGAGTTGGCCGGTTGAAGTTTTTTGCAAATTGCGCCAGCAGCATAGGTTTCTCCTGCCGATACAAATAGTGTCAAAATCTTGCTTTTGTTTTTTAATAAGCCCCAGTTAGATCTACTTATGCCCTGTTTATCAAAAGTTTGTAGCTTGTAATACAAATGGAAGTCCCTTTCTAAAAAAAGCTGTCAAAAAGTGAGTTCCGCTTGTATTACAAGCTACAAGCTTTTGATAAACAGGGCACTATAGTCTAGCATATCCTTTTAATCCAAATCCTATTGAAAATCCTTTTGTTCTGGCGCCATCTTTAAATACCTTTGACAGTTGCCATTCCCAATAAACGTTGTCAAACGGAAATTTGGTTTCCTAACATTCTTATAAATAATTAAAACAATACCATTTCGTAAGCGACACTAGTGGAATGCCCCTTTTATAGGTCACAATAAGACGGCTAAGTCAATATTTGCGAGCCCAAGGTTCAAATCAAGATATTGTCATAACAAAAAACGGCGAAAAAACTTGTTTGCCCGGCTAAGTCACGTTTTGCGACTTGAAAAGGGATGTGGGGGTAAGTGGGGGGAGCGAACTTGCAACAGGTTTCATGTTTACATATTGTATATAATGTTAAATGTATATGTTATCACAGTGGTGTTATGCGCCATCGGATTTTGAATTTGTTTATTTTCTTCGATGTGTTTACGATTTGCGAATAATACAGGTTGACCCAAAGATTCGTTGTTTTTTTTAAAAAATATGCATTGCATAATTATATTGCATATTGTTGATAAATTTAACAAACGTTAGCATTTGTATATAAAAGCTGTTTTAATTGAATTATTGTAGTTTTAATTTTCAATTACATTTTGCAAAATATATTTAGGTAAGTAAGAAAAATATTCCTGAATATTATTTATAAACGTATTTTTGGGCCATCCTGTATGTACCCATATACTTATATGTTAAAAAACATTTATCAGAGATAAGCAGGTTATTGTAATGCGTCATCCGATTTTGAATTTGTTTTTTTTCCGACTTTAAGAGATACACGAATTGAAGTAACCTACGCGCCCATTTTCAAAATGACATGCTGAAATAACATGAAAAAGTAAGGGCAAATCGCCTAGCATGGTACGGGCATGTGATGCGGAGGGGTGAAAGTCATGTGACGAGAAAGGTATTAAGAATGAATGTGGAGGGAGGTACGAGGAGAGGAAAACCGAGGAAAAGGTGGATGGACTGTGTGAAAGATGATATGAAACTAACGCAAGTGAATGATGAGATGACGGGTGACAGAGAGGTATGGAAGAAAAAGACATGCTGCGCCGACCCCAAGTGAATGGGACAAGGGCAAGCAAATGATGATGATGATGAACAAACATGAAATTTGACGTAAAAAAAAATAGTTTATATGCCAAAAAGTGTACAAGTTTCTCTTACCCTATGAGTCATGACTGACACACTAAGGCTATGCCTGTCTCGTGGAGTCAGATTGAAAACAATACTAATTTGAGTTATATAATACTAGTTTGAGTAAAAGATTCAAGTTACATACATCTCTGTCTGGTACTAGTTTTCGTTGCTAGAAATTGTAATATAAATAAATTAGACTGCGTAGAAGCTCTATTGTCTTTCTATAAGATATACCTGGAAGACCGAGCTTTGCTCGGAAAACATAAAAACTCAAATATGCGCGTTTCCCCAGAGATAACCTAGCTAGATCGATTTTTCGCCCCCGAAAACCCACATATAGCAAATTTCATCGAGATCGTTAGAGCAGTTTCCGAGATCCCCGAAATATGAAGGGGATGAAATGAGGGTCCAAAGTTTGTATGGGGTTCAAGTTAAGTTATGAATTCGAACCCTGGGTAAAAGATATATTATTAAAAAACAAGTAAACTAATTTCAGCGTTTTTGAAAATTCATCCCCTAAGGTGGTGAAAAAGGGGTTGAAAGTTTGTATGGAGATCAAAAATTTAATCAAATGCGGGACCTAAAACTGTATATGGGCATATTATTAGAATACAGGAAAAGTAATTTCAGCGTTTTTTAAAACTTCATCCCCTAAAAGGGTTAAAAAGTGGACTTTGAAACTTCTTAGAAAGGCATTGTATAATATTACAAAAAAAGTTATTTCAACGTTCTTAATAATTCAACCCATAAAGGGGTTAAAAAGGGGATATAAGTTTATATGTATTACAAGTTTTCGTTTAAGCTAGAGACATGAAAATTGGTAAAAGGGCATTATATTAAAATGGGAAAACCGGTTAATAACTGGCTATTAACCGAAATTTCATATAAATAAAAACGGGTTTGCATTCTCTAATTTATATATGTACATATATACAAGAATTGATCGTTTAAAGGTATAAGATTTTTAGCAACGAAAATTTTACCAAACATCGTGTTACGTAAACGTTCATGTCAAGTTTCATAAAAAAATCATGTTTTAAATTGAGAGCGTAACTTCTATTGTATGGGAGCGGCTTTTTGTCGTCGGTTTGACTCTCAACGACATCTACGCAGACGAAATTGCGTGTAAAGGTTAGTGTGTTATAAGTAGTAGTAGTAGTAGTAGTGGTAAACTCTTTATTGTACAAAAATACATATGAAAAATTACATAGTGCAAATAATAAGATGTACAAAGGCGAACTTATCCCTTTGAGGGATCTCTTCTAGTTAACCTTTGAGTAGATGAGAGGAGAAAGTGAAAAGAGGGTGACAAATGTAGGAAAATGTACAAGGTACCAGAAAGACAAAGGATATAAATACATACAAAATTAATAGGATAAACATATAATATATTACACAAAAAGGAATGGGGAAAATACACTAAAAATTGGAAAGAAGTAGAAAAATATAAAGCAACATACAATACAAATATAGGCACATTAATCAATCAGATAACCATAGAATATTAGAAACCGAATAGCGTCGTTCTGGAACAGGGTACGCATTCCTAATAATAGGCTTATTGTGACAGTAAATGAAAACATTTACCGAAATGCGTTTTTCCTGCATTGGTTGTCCGCGCATCAGCAACCGAACCGTAAGTAGTTTAGTTTTTTAGTTTTTAGTGAGTTTTATTTTATTTTATTTTTATTCTGTTTTATTTTTACCGTATTTCTTTTTATGTTTTATTGTATTGTATGTAATGGGTCTATTGCCTGAATAAAGAAACATTCATTCATTCATTCATTCATAGCTTCTTTAACCTTTTCTTGAGCGACGCAACCGATTGCGCCTGTCTGAGCGAAACTGGCAGCTCATAACGTAGTTTGTGTGAGTACGAGTACTCAACATACTAAGCACGGTTTAATGTGTTCGGTAATGTCCCTGGCCAAGACATTGACGGGTGATAATGTTATCAGTGCTTGCCCTCTACTTAACTAGCTATCCAGGAGTCGGCAAACTTTTGAGAAGAGCCAACTGCTTAGGAAACAAAGATTCGAAAATGTTGTTTTCAGTGACAAAGAGCCGTTTGCCGACCCCTGAGCTATAGTCAAACGTTTTCTTAAAATGTTGAATTACTATGCCCATGATACAAGTGATAGTGGAATTAAAATTTAATGCCAGTTAGAGCGTTTTCACATTGTCCGATCAGATATCGGAAGGAAGTAAAATGTAAGATATGTGTTTCTCTGTATTATTTAATTATGCATTTAATAAATCTATTACGTATTAAAAAACGATAAATAACGCAAAAAATTTATTAAGGCAAAACCGTCATATTTTAAAATCTAAATAGGGTATTTGACTACTAGTCAAATCTGTTTCTTTTTTCGAACTGTCAAAACGATTTTGCTGCTATGGATTTATATGAAACAGTAGCATGTGACGTCACAATCAAATTACCTACTCTTTATAGTTTTTTTACGAGTTTTAAAATACAAATTGTGTCTAAAAATAACAGCTGTCTGTTCTCTAAAGAGTAACAGATATTTCATGCATAGTGTAAAATAATTAATTTTAAATACAGTCAAATTTAATACCCTATACCGTATCTAAACTATCAGGAACAAGAGATATATTTTTCTTATCTTTCTGTTAAACATATTTAAGTAAGATTTAAAATCATAAATAAACATTAAAATCCAATTATTTACATAACTGTTGATACGTTATCAATTCTTACTAGAATTGCATTTACGCAATACGCAATTGATACACAATGTATGTATGTACCTATAGTCAGCAAGATGCAGAGCAGCGGATGAAATAACGCGCCTTTAACCCCGACGCAAAAAGTGGGGTGTTATAATTATGTTTGATGTCTGTCAGTGGAATCGTAGCTCTCAAACGGATGGACCGATTTCAATGCGTTTTTTTTACGTGAAAGCGTTTTTTTATGTTTGATAAAAATCGATCCAGCAGTTTGAAGAGTACAGTCTTTTCTAAAATCATGTAAGGCATTTTTGGCAAAAAAATTTTTTTTGGCATGTACGCATTAGCGTAGGGCAGGTCGGCAAAATTTTGAGAAGAAGAGCCAAGTGTAGTAGAAATCACCAGTTTTAAGAAGCTCATAAGCCGCTGTTGTTTTCAGTGGTGTAAGAACTCTAGGGTTAATTTTATGGTTGACTTAAAGAGCCGCAATTGTACCTCCTAAGAGCTCACGAGCCGCGGTTTGCCGACCCCTGACGTAGGGGGTTTTCACATTTTTAGGGTTCCGTACCCAAAGGGTAAAAACGGGACCCTATTACTAAGGAATTTCCTCACGCGAACGCTTCGGCTGTGGAATAAGCTCCCTGTCGAGGTTTTCCCGAGGGGCTACAGTATGGGATTCTTCAAAAAAGGAGTGTACATGTTTTTAAAGGGTCGGCAACGCGCGTGTAATATCTCCGGTGTTGCAGGCGTCCATAGGCTACGGTAACTGCTTACCATCAGGCGGGCCGTATGCTTGATTGCCACCGACGTGGTATAAAAACTGACTGACTTCGTTGTCCGTCTGTCACCAGGCTGTATCTCATGAACCGTGATAGCTAGACAGTTGAAATTTCAGATGATGTATTTCTGTTGCCGCTATAACAACAAATACTAAAAAGTACGGAACCCTCGGTGCGCGAGTCCGACTCGCACTTGGCCGGTTTTTTAATTTAATAGTCGAAACAGACATATATCTGTACAGTTCGTGTTCAAACGTATTTGTCACAGCCTAATTGTTCTTCTAAGAGAGGCATATCTCGTTATGTTAAGTTATTTCAGAATAGTAGATAGTAGATTTTTTTTGACGCGTTACTTTTGACGCTGGCTCTACAGTCAAGTGTAAAAATATGGGTGCACACATCATATTCAAAAATATGCCTCATAGCAGTCATAGCTCTTATGTCAGCGAATTAAGAACTATGGGACATATTTTTGAGTAAGTTATATCAAAGAGGATATAATAAGATAGAGCGGTACTGACATAGCAAATTTTGTAACCACTGTGAATTCACTGCCATCTATCGACATACTTTAACACTAAAAATGAAGATTTATAAAAATACGTTAAAATGTAAAAAAATAAATAAATGTATCAATGTATATGGATAAATGATTTTTTTATTTGCTTTATTTATTTTATATGATTTTGACCCGTTCTTTCACTGATATGCGTTATAATTATAAATAACAAACGAAACCGTCAAGGCCCTCTATACGAGAGTAGGCCAAAATTAGTGGCGCCATGTGATCGAGAATCAAATTTTCGTGATTTTTCGAGGCACGTTTTTTCCTTACACTGTATTCATCTATTACACTTGACTGTACATATCATTTTACAGTGATTTTATAAAGTCTTCTAGACTAGAAGTCTGACATCTCACACTTAAAATGAGTCAATAAAACAACCATAATAACAGTAAAACAAACAAAACATAAATATACAAGTGCTAATTGAAGTATTTACGGAGTCGGAACAATGATATTTTAACTAGCTATAAATAGATATGGCATATCCTAACATAACAAGCAAAATATTGCTTCCAACGTACGCACAATATGTTTATTGTTTACATACCTACATTGCAAAAGGCATGAAAGATACCGCATAATGAAAAGAATACCTAATTAAAAAACCGGCCAAGTGCGAGTCGGACTCGCGCACGAAGGGTTCCGTACCATTACGCAAAAAACGGCAAAAAAATCACGTTTGTTGTATGGGAGCCCCCCTTAAATATTCATTTTATTCTGTTTTCAGTATTTGTTGTTATAGCGGCAACAGAAATACACCATCTGTGAAAATTTCAACTGTCTAGCTATCACGGATCATGAGATACAGCCTGGTGACAGACAGACAGACAGACGGACAGACGGCGGACAGACGGACAGCGGAGTCTTAGTAATAGGGGTCCCGTTTTTACCCTTTGGGTACGGAACCCTAAAAAGAGATGACTAGCGTTTGTCACTTGCGCGTCATAGTTAGTGATTATTACTTGTTTTTTTTTTTTGTATCTGATATTCAGCAAACGAGCAGACGAGCCGCCTGATGGGAAGCAGTCATCGTCGCCCATGGACGTAAGCAACATCACAGGAGCCACTTGAGCATTGATTTGTGTCAGGCGCGATAAGAGCAAACTGTACAAAGGCGTTTTCTAAAATAAATATTGAAAACCTGATTCTTTCAAATCTGGACATTCTTGGGCTCTTTCTACAGACATCGACAGTATTTAAAAATTATTTATCCCGTTATTTAAAAAAAATGTCCCAAAATGTCCATTCCATTACGTCACGTTGTAGTGTAAAAAATCATTTGTAGGTATGTGCGTGCTGCGTGACGTAGTGGAATGTACAAATTACATATACAAATTTTCGAAACATTTTTTTATTATCAGGATTGAAGCTAGTGATCCCAAAACAACCACAGGATCTGTGAGAATCAGGTTTTCAATATTTTCTTTTAGAAAACGCCCTAGGCGTTACAAGTTGTGCTTCAATTTTGGAGCGCGTATAACCTTATCTTAGGGTTTTTTTTTAGGTAGGTTTAGTTTTAATCGTTTTATTTTATCTATAGTTATATTATCATTGAGTGGGAGCCGAGCTGCATAGTACGTATTCAGTGTAAGTATTTCGGCCTTGATATACAGTTAGTCGCAAAGGACAGTTAACATATTTCTGTCTTAAATTGGCACGGAATTGCCAATGTATACATGTATAATCCACTCCTATTAATGAAAAATAAGCTCTTTGTCCTAAAGATTAAAGTTTAAATTCGAGTGACGGATGTTTATTTTTAAAATTCACGATGCGTGCGAGTTCCGAGAGTCGGGAGAAAATAAACGACAAACAAACATACGAAACTTGTTTATGTGAATGACGCATTAATTGCGTTAGATAGTGCATTCTGGAGATTTCATGATAGGCTATTTTTTTTTTCGTTTATTCTTTTTCGTTTATTCAGAAACTAAACAGTCACATGAACATATCAAAAATGCGATACAAAAGATGTACCGCAACAAAAGATTTTGCTATAAATAAGCGATTTGCGACTGAAGCAAATGAGGGGAGGCCTTTGCCCAGAAAATTTTAGTTTTAGTTTCAATTTGTCTAAATAGAAAATAAAAACTATTGTTTTATAGCAGCCACGAAAGTTTTAGGGTGAAAACTATGAAATGATTTTAAAATTAGTTTATTATGAATTGTTCAGATATAGGTCATAATAGAATATTATGGTGGATTCATTATACTTATAGTATTAATGATTGATTAAGGGAAAGTAGATTAAGAAGGACACCAGGGCAAGGAGTAGTGTATGGAATCGTCAAAATGTTCATTTCCTCTTTTCCCGGGCTAATTGGTCATCTTATTTTATTTATCCCATCCCCCGTCTGACTTTTATTTATTTGCATGCATGTTAACCTTTGATTTCTTTGAAAATCGTGGATCAAAGCTCTATCATGCCGTATAGAACACAATAAAAAATTCTCGAAAAATGTCCCACTTTGTCGCTTGCCATAAGGACGCTTTTACAGGTTATTCATATAAAGATTCAAGAAAATCTCGTCCTTATGGTAAGCGAGAAGACTTTGTCACAAATGTCACGTCACTTATCAAAAACAAATAAGAGTAACTTAGCATACATCATACATTTTATGAATACTCTATTCGGCCTTCCATCAGCTATAAAAGTCCCTATAACAAGTTCTTATCTTCTCAGAACCAGGTATCAACATATAACATTATCGACAAATTGAGCTGATCATTCATATATATCTTATTGCAAGGTAATAAGGTATATTATTTGTCAGTTATTGCTGTAATATCTACACTATTATATCTGTAAAGTCAAAAGTCATGACAAATAAAATTAATGTTGATTTACACAAACAAACTGTGTTAATAAATGTTATTTATATCTTTTATCATTACTATTACAAAAAATACTAAGAAAAGCTTCTTCAAGTCAGTCAATATTGATTATATCGATTAATAATGTCAAATGATTGATAAAGTTGTACTGATAACGCCGATCTTCTATCATACAATTATTTTCACGTTTTCCTCATGCCGTCCCGCTCTCTCGTTATATATATGTGCGTGCTATGACGTTTTGGACATAGTAAGGTAGGCGTGGCTAAGGGCGCGACATACTGGTGATATATTGGTTTTCTAGTCATATGCGAATGTCAGCGACCCTTTTTCTGATTTTCTGTTAGCAAAATAAAGCAAAATTTTATGTTTTTTCCATAATGTTGTAAAAGACGTTACGTTTATTTTGTTGTCGTATTTTACTTTTAGTCGTAATGATAACGGTTCGTAATAAATTGTATGTTATACTAAAATTTATAATAAAACGAGGAAAAAAAAACCTAATAATATAAATTTTAATAAGCAAATAAGACTATTCATAATATATTCATCATCAGATTCGTCACAAGAGATTGTACTAATTATTTTCAATAAAATTATTTTAGTAAAGCATATATATTGAAATAATTTATTTTTAGTGATTCAATATGATACAGAAACTTAATTTGCATTTTAACAACGTGGAAGTACTTATATAATTAGCATTTAAACGAAAACCGTGAGAAAAATTACACAATAACAAATCAACGACCTAAAATATACAGAACACAAACTTAACATACCCATATCTTAAAAAAATACGTAAAAACAAATTAAGGCGTACAAACATATCAGTGTGCTCGTTACCTTGTAATATATTTCGTGAAAAAAGGCAGTAAGCGCCTATGAATGTCATAGACAGTTATAACGTTTCGATGAGACGGTAGATTGGCCCGCAGACGGCGCCCGCGCCGATGATATCATTTATATGTTGCAGACACTTTTCTGATATAGACATTTCGGTTTAACAATATTATTTACGAGACGTTAGTCACGAGAAATGTAAATATATCATTTGAATATTAATTTGTAGTCAGATCTCCTTGGCAATTCAACGGGGCAACGCTGCCAGTGTCATGGGGTCTGAAGTGGGGACTTGGCCTAGTTTAATTTAGTGTTTAAGATTGACAAAGCCTGTTGCGAATTATATCATTTGTTAGTAGGTGACGAAGCCTGCGTTGCTGATCATGAACTATGTGTTGTATATAATAAATTATTTTTTTGTATATGTTAATATTTACAATTTTGGTTAGGTGATTTTAATGTACTATTTATTTATTAAGTTATTTATACATTATATACAATTTATGAAATTGATAAAATTGTCCTCAATTATTAATATAACCAATGAAATGCAAAGATATATAGTATTATTTAATGCCTAAATAAGATATAGCCTTAAAATTATATGTATGTTTATATATTTTTGGTATATCATGGTATTTAGTATTCAGGTATAACCACAAAAACTGATTTTCCATACTGTTTTGTACATTATAAAAATACTTTTTATTTTTTGATCTTATGATCAATTTCATCAATTTCAAAAAAACAACCTAATGCCTTATTAGAAAAAATCTGTTATCGTTTCCACGTAACAATGAATTAAACACAGCTATATATCTAGCAATCCATATTAAAAAAAGCTTAACACACTCGAATTTACATAAACATTTTTTTTTATATCGTAATCAAAACGCCTTAAGTAGGTAACCTTTCCTTATAAAAGCTAATATCTATCTTATACCGAAGTTTTTAGAATTGATATTCCTTTAAAATATGTTAATTTTTAGTCCGATTGCGTAAGATTGAAAGTAGGTACTAGTTGGAATTAATCCGATTTGGTGTTTTGCCAGCGGCACGCGTTGATTACGACACCTGTATGTGTCTGTGTGTGAGTCTTCTATCGGGGATTCCCGCCGTGCAAATTATTCGAGTCATTGATCACTTGAGGCCTTTTGATAGTTGTGGAGATTATTGCGATTTCTAGTCCAGTATGATTCCAACTGGACACATATCGGACGATATCAGCCTGTCAGTTAGAACAAATAAAACCCGATAAGTGCGAGTCGGACTCGCGCACCGAGGGTTCCGTACTTTTTAGTATTTATTGTTGTAGCGGCAGCAGAAATACATCATCAGCTGTGAACATTTCAACTGTCTAGCTATCACGGTTCATAAGATACAGCCTGGTGACAGACAGACAGACGGACAGACGGACAGCGGAGTCTTAGTAATAGGGTCCCGTTTTTACCCTTTGGGTACGGAACCCTAAAAATTGACAGTTCCGAACAACTGACAGGCTGATATCGTCCAGCGGACTGATAATCAGTGGGTATAATAGTAAGGTATGAAAACCTAGGTACCTTATGCTGGTTGGCGCTTACGCAACTATTAACGCCGCTCCAATAGTGTTGCGGTACTAATGCGACATAAGCGCCAGCTGCCATAAGGTACCTTTTTCCGTGGAACGTCACATATAATTAATGTCATTACCGAGTCTAACGCAATTAAATGACAAAACGCGATGTGTACAACGCGTGAATTTAAGGTGTTAAAGATCATTAGACGTCTAGAAATCCCATCCACGTAAGTATAAACAAATTAAGTACAAAACAAATAACAAAGAAAATATAGGAATACCAGAACATATACCAAGATAAGCATAGCATTTACTATGACAAAGTGTGGCAATGTCATCCATTATTTCAAGATTCTATGAAAATATGACGTATATAATGGCACGCCCACACTTTGTTGTCGTAAAGTTAGCTTGGACGGACTACTCAAGTCAAGAGCATTTATCACCTTTCATAGAAATGTCTTGTGTCGTGTGTCGTCTGCATGGATTTTGAGTGTAGTTTGTTTAGCTGGGGATATGAAAATCAGTGTCCATCTTGTCCCCGTGATCCTCTTGCCCCCGTGATCCTCTTACCCCACCTGACCTTAACTTAATACCATAACCCTTCTAAGCTCAGCATAGGACTGTTATGTTGCCGTTAATTCACATTTTCCAAGCAAGAGATGAAAAACAAAGGAAAGCCAAGAAAAATGGCACAAAAGACACTTCCCCCCGGAAGGGGGCTTACTAATCAATATAATAGAGCCACTATGGGAAAAAATGTATAGGTATCTACGCAGTTGTTCATTCCAAGTGAATTTGAACCGTATTTTGTAGGGAGAAGGTGGGAATTTGGCTGAGTAACCTTAAGCACGAGCTGCCCTAGTTATAAATAGATTTTCACGAAAAAGAAATGTTACAGGGACTCTGATGGTGCACGCGGCGCAGAGTTAGTGAGAATCAGAGACGTTTTGTTTTTGTTTTGAATTCATGTTGATTTTGTTGCCGTTTTTTTTTGTTACATAAATATAGTCATGTAGAATGTGACTAGTGAATAAGTAGGTAGGTTTTGTAATTTTATTTTATTAGTTTTATATGTATATGTATATTTATCACTGACATTTATGAATACTTTTTAATAAATTTAATTATGTATAATATTTTAATTAATTTACTCTTTATTAGCTTTTGCTGACATTTATTATTTTTTAAATAAATAAAATAAAATAAATAAAAAGTCATTTATTGTCGCAAAAACCAGAAAACTTCAAAAAACAGCAATGGTCAAAGATTTTTTTGAATGAATGTATAATTTTATACATATTAAAAAAATATATATCTTTTTTATTTAAATTGTTTTGACTTTTGATTAATTTTACCATTGATTCTAGTCGAAAATAATAGTCTTGAAGTTACGAGTAATATGAATCGTGTTGTATTTAAATTATAAAGCTCATCCGGTTTTTGTCCCAGTCCAAAGTACCATCAGCCGTAAAAGTACGTGGCGACTTTATCAATGAAGTTATTCATTAAAAAAAAAACAAAAAAAATCTCCACGCAATTTCGCAGCTCACTGTACCTTGTTATTTTGCATGTTAGGTTTTATGTAATTGTCTTAACATTATTTTGTATGTTGCTAACACATATGTGGGTTGTAAATGCGTGAAATATATGACTATTTAATTTAATTTAATTTGTAGGAATATACGAGGGTTGCCACGAAAGTTCTTAGCTACTCCGGCCCTACTCATGCTATTACTATTATTAATACCATTGCTTTTAACACTGAAGGTTAAGGTAAATTTATATGTCTGTAATAGGCTGAAAATGGAGACAGTCTATAGAATAAGATCATTTATTTTTAGGGTTCCGTACCCAAAGGGTAAAAACGGGACCCTATTACTAAGACTCCGCTGTCCGTCTGTCGGTCTGGCCGTCAGTCCGTCTGTCCGTCTGTCTGTCACCAGGCTGTATCTCATGAACCGTGATAGCTAGGCAGTTGAAATTTTCACAGATGATGTATTTCTGTTGTCGCTATAACAACAAATACTAAAAAGTACGGAACCCTCGGTGCGCTAGTCCGACTTGCACTTGGCCGGTTTTTTTTATACAAATAAAATTCTTCAGGTCACAACCAAAACTCACTAATTACTAAAAAAAGATTAAACAAACATCAACTTTATTCAGATAAATACGGTTCATTATGGCTATGAACTTGTGGTGGTAGTTTTGGTAGTCACCAGACGATAATAATGAGGGCTATCGTTTTTTTTTTGCTCACCAGTTGGCGCCTCTGTTGATGGTGGTCCAAAAGACTAAAGAACAGCTGTCAGTCATTGAAGTGACAAGTGACATTTGACATTTCGAACTATGGAAAAGACCACCATCTACACTAGCGCGGAGTTGATTGACGACCGCCATCTTGGCGACATCGAGTCGGGATTAATTTTTTGTTTTTGCTCATTAACGTTGTTTAAAGTGTAATACTGATAGCTTATTATGCAGTAAACTAATAAAGACGTGTGCGGATAATGAAGAATTAAACTCGACGAGTTTATCCACCGTTTTGGCGTCAACGCCAAGTAGCTCCACGTGGCCCTTGTATAGTCGCTATCGCTATACAAGAGCTCATAATATCACAACTACCGAACAACGTCGTGCTCTAAGAGCATTTGGTATTTCTACCTCTAACCGTTGGATAGAGCCCTAGAGGCCATAATTGTATTATTTATGCTTTTACCGTACACTGGCTGATTTACATCAAGATTGAAGAAATATAACTCGATCCCACGTGGATACCCTAAGGTTGTCTGGAAGAGATCGCTCACAGCGATAAGACCGCCTGTTGCTACCTTTATTTACATTGTAAATCTGTTTTAAAAATTTTGTTTCTTTGTGGTGCAATAAAGAATATTTATTATTATTTTATTATTATTATCCCACTTTGACGTTGGCGAAATCATCGACAGTATCGATGGAGCCATTCTACATAAAGCTTGATTGATACACTAGCGCCCCTAGCGGCGAATTCATACGCGTTAGCCCTCATTTCAATAAAACGAATGTCATAATTAAACATTGTTCGTTTGTTTTGCCCTGTTAGTTTCGGGTTTGTACGTATTAACCGCCGGATCAAAATGTAACAAATAAGCTGAATAGACGCAATTAAATTAAATTAGTTCAACCACTAATTGGCAACTTGAAGTAAACAAACAATACGTAATTCTCAAGTAGGTATATAAGCTTATCTTAGCGTAATTAGCTGGCTTATGTACTTGTTTTACAATTATATGACCTTTGTAGGTACTTGACACAGTTAATTGTTTTTCAGATACTATATTTATGACAAATTTAAGTTTTATAATATTGTCTTCGGTTACCGCGATAGTTACTCATGAAATAAAACTATGAAAACGGATTATATCGCCTATATTGAATTTATAATACATCCCGACGTTTCGAACCCTTTACAGCGTTCGTGGTCAACGGGTGACTGAGGAAAAATTACAAAGTGCAAAAATACCCACATACTAAAATAATGAACAATCATAGACTACAAACTTTAAGGCTGGTTGTACATGCAAAATCGGTTCATAAGGCTAGTTATACACTACAATTATTTTCAAGTAAAGATATATATATACGCGATAAAAACTACGCCGGCTCCAACCCTACACCACGGACCCGAGAAGATTTAATTCCCTCCTAAATTGTAGGAGGGTATCCCAATATGGGATCGGCAACAAACTCGGCGGGACACATCTTTTCAAAACATCAGAATGTCCAGCATCATCCAACACTAAGGTCTCACAGTCTATGTCTCTATACGCGATATAATCCGTTTTCATAGTTTTATTTCAAATTTAAGTTTTGTTTTATTACAGCTACCACGAGTTTGACAATGACATAGTCGGTAACGTCCTTATATGCCAGTAAAAGCGAGATGCATAGAAAGTAAGTTACGTACACGCTAGTCTCAGCTAGGTCAGTGTCAAGCTCGTGGTAAGGCTACTGAAAACTTTTAACTACTACATAATTATTTATATATATATATACTTGTATAAGTACAATTTTAATTACAAAATTTCTGTAACACCGGCAAAATAAATTTATTAAAACAGGTCTCTCACGTACATTATACAGGCTATATTTTTATTTTGTATAAGTACCTATACAGTTACAATAATTTAATTATTATAATGTTAAGTACTTGCAGCGTACATCAATAACATGACATAGCTACAGGAATTGAACCCAGGAATTCCCAAGCACATTTCTAACTGCCGCCTCTATACCTTCACTGCCCCCGCTCTAATTTCTCCGGACCACACTCACAGACGCAATTAAGTCGCGTACACGAGCCTCACCCCCTCCCCACCCCACCCCTCCCCCGCCCGGGGGGAAAAAACGCGAGAAAAAGAGCGGAAATGCCCGTGACACGTGACTGAGGCTTCCCGGGGTTGCCATGGTTACGGGGCGAAGGCGTACTACTTATTTTTCTTTTCTTGTTGCAATGTTTCGGATGTTACGCTGTGCTTTTACTAGTATTTTGCGAAGAGTTAACCGGGTCTTATAGGTTCACTGAGTTGTATAAAAATATACAAAATAGTATTAAAATGTGTTATGTACGATTTACATGATACCATGAAAACTTGTTATAATTAACAACTAAAACCACTGCCAAACACACAATGAACAAACGCAGGCAAATAAATCAAATAATACATCACTGCCAAATGAAATAAAACACAAACCGGCCAAGTGCGAGTCGGACTCGCCCACCGAGGGTTCCGTACTTTTTAGTATTTGTTGTTGTAGCGGCAACTATCACGGTTCATGAGATACAGCCTCGTGACAGACAGACGGACAGACGGACAGACGGACGGACGGACAGCGCTTAGTAATAAGGTCCCTTTTTACCCTTTGGGCACGGAACCCTAATAAACTTCATACTAAAGCATAACTACTCGAAACCAAAATAGATACTAATTACTCTATAAGAAATAATAAATAAACTGAAATAGATGTCATATATTAAAGAAAAAGTGGGGAGCCCTCCAGTGGTGAAGGCCGGATTCGAACCGGCGTCTTTAGCAATCCGGGCTAACGCCCGGAACCCCTAGGCCACCCCGCCACGGCGGAACCGGTCCCAATTTCTCGACTACTTACTTACTAGACGTCTTAATAAAATAATTTGATTTGTTCCCAAAGTTGTGTAAATACATATCATATTCGCGGGGTTCCTGAAATACGAGGATTTTCTGTGTGTCTAATTATGTATTTTCTTGTTTAGGTGTGTCTTCATGTATCGTTTAGTACACGTAGTGCAAACTTTGTTTATTTTCGTATGTATGTGTTATTTTGAGGGCAGTTTCATACTTTAAGGACAAGGGCTAAAGTGGCCTTAAAACGTGAAGCAAAAATTCGCTTTGTTTAGGAAGCCGTTCACTGGCAATGTTACACAAACATTGAACCAACGCAAGTAAATAAATACGTAGAATATCTGTAAGAAAAGCTATCACGTATTTGTTAAAATTATATAGGCCACAACGCACCGACTCCGTAAGCGGTTTCGAAAAGGCAAGGTAATAATGACAAAGACAAAGAACCGATGGCTAGGTTCACACGGCGTTAATTTTTCCCGTATTCCGTATACGGGATTTTATCGGATACCGTAGTGACAGCAAAATTTGTATGTCAACTTTTATGGCTAATTTACACTTTGGCCCAACGTAGGCCAATCTAAGGGACGCATTTATGCGTTAGAGGGAGCAAGTGATATTGCTGTGGCCTACGTTGGGCCAAAGTGTAAAGGAGCCATTAAAGTCGTTCACACGGCTAGACGGCTTTCTCGCATTGACGCAGTGTGAACGATTTTGAACGTTGGCATACAAATTTTGCTGTCACTACGGTATTCGATAAAATCCCGTATACGGTATACGGGAAAAATTAACGCCGCGTGATCCTAGCCGATAGGTATATTATTTGTCTTGTAAAATCACGTTACTGAATCAGTACACGTACTGATACGAACGTACTTACGAATAGTACACTGAACCTTATCTTTAAACTTAAACGAGATAGTGTATAGTTAACGCTATCTCTACTGAGCTCGTTCACTTACCTGTACTGACAATGGCATTCTGTTAAACAAAAGCCATTATTTCTTTTGTGCCTGAGCGCGTGGCCTTCGTGCCTGAGCGCGTGGCCATTGTGTGTGAGCCTCAGGCACAAAGGTCACGCGCTCAGGCACAAAATAAATAATGGCTTTTGTTTAACATAATGCCATTGTTAGTACAGGTAAGTGAACGAGCTCAGTAGATAGACCGCATACTATACATTATATTATGTGTGTGTATTAGAGTAAATTTAATAAATTGTTATTTCGATTTAAATATTCTTGATCATTTACGTCCCAATAGTATCCCCGCAGGTAATAAACGCTCAGGTGATATATATTTAGGTGTGACAGTGACAGTAATCTGGGGTTGAATGAAATACATATTTTATTCATATGTATGTGGTAGAGTGTAGCGCCCTCTGCTAGTACAAAATTGCATTTTTTATATTGAAATTTAACACGTTTTAATCAAGGCCAATGCTATGAAAAAAATTACTCAAAAAGTTGACTATATTTGCGAGGGCAGACTCTAAGCAACTTTAAAAGATTAAAGTTGGCTCGATAAAAAAAATCACGAATATATGTCCAATTTTCTTTTATTTTTAAATTGTATATCGTTTTCCTGCATATCAGAGCAGCATAATTTTAGTATACAATAGCGAATGATATCGAGGGATTTGACAAGCAAAATTTCAAACAGAAATATAGTTTTAGATATTTTGAAGAAAAACGTCAAAACCAGCGCAAATCCAAAATCGTTAGCATTTTACCTCCCTCCCTCCCCCTACTTAAACAAATATTTTTTGGTATTCAAAAAAAAAAACCTATATTAGCTAATGACAGTTGACTAGAGATTTTTGTTCCTGAGTCATGGATGTTTTCTATGTACGTATTTAAGTATTTGTATAAGTAATATATATATCGTTGTCTGAGTACCCACAACAGAGGCCTTCTTGAGCTTACCGTGGGACTTAGTCAATTTGTGTAAGAATGTCCCTATAATATTTATTTATTTATATTGATTAAAATATTTAAATACAATCAGAAAACTATAAATTTACAAAAAATTGTGTTTGTACGGAACCCTCGGAGGGCGAGTCCGAATCGCACTTCTCCGGTATTTTTTATTTCCTTCGTCTACGAGATGAAAACGCGAAACATTGTTAGAGATAGAAATAGAAACCTAATTAATAAAAAGTATGACTTTTGATAGGAAATCCGAGAAAAAGTCTTAACTTTAACCTTTGGAAACAATTACAATACAATTATTGTATTGTAATGTTAGTGAAAGTGCCCGGAAAGATAGCCGAAGAAGCTTTAACAATACATTTTAGTTAATGCCATAATTCTATTAAATTTTTTATTGCTCTTCGATCCAATTTTCCCCATATTCGCTCTAAACATGACTGTGGCGGAACTCTGACGAGTATGGGACACATTAGTTACCTATCTGACAATTGACAGCTGTCAAATAGTATAAAGTTATCCCATGAAAGTACATTTTACGAAAACATTATAAAACCCACCCACAAATGCGGTAGACCTATTAAACATAGTTTAGCGGATCCCTTTGTTTGACATAATTATTGAGTCGTAATGTAATGACCGCCCACTGGAAAGATGGGCTGAAGAACTAAAAAAGTTTGTCAGCGACGACTGGATAACAATAGCCCAAGATAGGGAAATGTGGAGTAAAATGGAGGAGGCCTTTACTCGTCAAGAGGTCCTTAATAATAAAAATTATTAAAAATATTGTATAAAATCGCTACCGATTTAAACATGCATGCATTTAATTTAATTTATAAATGTATTACAATTATTATATTTTGAATTTAATAATGAAATATAAATATGTGTATAATTATTAAGGAATTAAATGGCTTAAATAAATAAATAATGTAATGATTGTCAGATTTTCATTAGTCATAATTCTGAAACCGTTAACGTTAGCAAGGTTATCATATAGATAGGTTAGGTTAGGTTTGTTTTATGGCAATCCTGAAAAGTTACGCGAAAACCAAATTATGACTAACGAAAATGCGGACATTCAATACATTATGACTTATAAAAATTTATAGGAAACAATAGAGCCCCATAGTTTAGTTTAGTTTTCTTTTATTTCCACTACTAGGTAGGCATTTAAATTCTACTAATAGCATTGAAAACGCTTGTATTTCAAAAATAGTATTTCGCCGTTTTCCACAGATTTTCGAATGACGAAATTCAAAGTTGTCTAATGATTAAATAACAAAATTAGTTATTTTCACAAAATTAGCCAATCCAGCAACATCTTTTTTGAAGAAGACACGATAAATATTCGTGAAATTGAAAAAAAGCGTTGTCTGCCCGGGCTGAACGAATTACGTTTCATTTAAGCGTCCTTAATTAAGATCCAAATTAATTAATGTCACTTTTTTTGCGTTTTCGTGGAATCTCGAAAACAGGGTGGCCCCGGAAGTCCTTGGGTGCGTAGCAACGAGCGGAAGAAAGAAAAAAGAAAATCTATACGGTGCCACTGCACCCCGCGCGCCCCGCCCTAATTGATTCATTAAAAGTAATAGTTTTTGAGTGAGTGCGGGTGAAGTGAGTATAGTTTTCTTTCAAATAATTGTCTATTATACAAATTGATCTTAACTATGACATTAAATATGTTTTGTTTTGTGTAGGTTAATCGATTAATTCAATTATTTATTTATTTCGAATCATAATATCTAGATCAGTGGTTCCTAACCTTTTTAACACTGTGACCCCTTTGACTAACTAGGGAACTCCATTTTACCCCTCCTCCATAATCATTAATATTTTTCTTATAGATAGGTACCCCCGTAAAAAGCCAGTTTTACCCCCACGGGGGTAATTACCCCCAGGTTAGGAACCGCTAATCTAGATCCATATAGTGTTAGTAGGTACAACAAATATTAAAATTGATTAAGGTTACATTACAATTACAATTTACAAAATAATTCAATATACACGTGATACAAAGATAGATAACACACATAGGTACAATAAATTATAAGATAAAATACAATAATAAATAAAATCTATTTCTGGGGTTCATTTTTGGGGTCATCGGGTAAAATGAGTGTTTATCAGTGTTATTTATACGTCATAATTTCATACAAATTTGAAGTAGAAAGTGTACTGTAAACTTACTTAGGGCCACTTGCACCATCCGACTAACCCGAGGCTAAGCAGTTAAACCGTTAACCCAGTGTCAAATTGTACTGGTAACCATGGTAACTCCAGGTTTAACCGTTTAACGGTTAACCCCGGGGTCCCCGGGTTAGTGGGATGGTGCAAGTGGCGCTAATTCTAATTTCAAAACAGTAGGCTGTTATTTTAAGTAATCAGTGATCAGTCTACATTTAAAACATTCGCGTTTTGAACTCATATTAAATCACATTTAAAATCGGGTCTATCGTGAATTTATTTTGTTACCTTTATTTACTGACGTTTCGACACAGGTTTCACTGGTTGTGGTCGCGGCTAACTGATGTCCCAGCAAAATGTCAAAACAGAGATTTGTGTGACCACCCGACGAAAAGTGTATTTAAAGTTTGGGGTAGACATCACATTTTCAAACCACCCACTACACATAAATGTTAATTATTGTCAGTAGTCCGACACGCAACACTCACAACATCCGCGCATACATCCGAAACGTCGGTAAATAAAGGTAACAAAATAAATTCGCGATAGACCCGATTTTAAATGTGATCTTTATTAGTAATCGTTCAAGGCTCCCCTTTACATATATAATTGCAATATCCAAAGTTTTGTAGCATTTTAAGCTCTATTGCATTGTAACAAAGTCTAATCCTGGACATATACGAGTGAATTTGTGTGTTTTCAGTGGACTGTAAGTGATTAAAACACGACGGAGACGGGCCGCAAAAACAAAACAATGTCAAAAAACTGTACAAAAACGGCCGGGAAGTAGTCAATGTTGTGTTACTTATACTTGCACCATTCCATTAACCCGGGTTAACCGATATAACCTGGAGTTACCATGGTTACCAGTACAATTTGACACAAGGTTAACGGTTTAACCGCTTAACCCCGGGTTAGTGGGATGGTGCAAGTGGGCCTTATTTTTATGTTTCTTATTTCCAATAGTTTTGTCTATGCTGGTAATAGCGAACATGGTCGCAAATTTTTAACCCATTCACACTTATAAAAGTATACAATTCTGAAAGTAGACAAGTTTAAGGGCCACCCCACACTAGCGTCTCCCGAGCGTGGGCGTCTTCTCAACTCTATGGCCGCTGGGTTTTTTTTTTTTTACCGTCTAAAACCACCAACGAGTGCCGAATCCGCCTTAGATGGGATGGCCGCTGGGCGCTGCTCGACGCAACGGTGGCGCAAAGTCTGCGACGCGACGCCATTTCTCGAGCCGACTAGACGCCGCGCCGACGCTTAAAAGACGCTAGTGTGGGGTAGCCTTTAGGTAACTGTCATAGGTTTGTATAGATTGCGCCATCATAGCTTGCCCCTTTTTAGGGTTCCGTACCCAAAGGGTAAAAACGGGACCCTATCCGCTGTCTGTCTGTCCGTCTGTCACCAGGCTGTATCTCATGAACCGTGATAGCTAGACAGTTAAAATTTTCACAGATGATGTATTTCTGTTGCCGCTATAACAACAAATACTAAAAAGTACGGAACCCTCGGTGGGTGAGTCCGAAAAATAGGTGACAAACGTTTTTTTTTTGGTTTTTGACATATAACCATAACTTACTTGTAATATTATGCATTGAAAACTCATAACAACGCTTTTGAAAATCCCAAAAAGGCCTTTCATTTAAATGATCAAAAGGATAAGGAATAATTAAGAAAATTCCTTGCAAAACCGAAAAAAAAGAGACACAGCTATGGGAACGTAAATTTTTTCCCACTCTCCCCTGAACGAATTAATAGGTTATGTCAAAAGTTATCTTATAGCCGACAAGTCAATTAAACATTTAATTAATCGTAATTAAAATGTGTTCAGGGTTCATTATTAATTGATTAGCGATGACTATTAGGTAACTATTGAAATCATCAAATTTAAACGTGTTCAATATCACATTAGAATCCTGGTTATTATTAAATACTAGCTTCTGCCCGCGATGTCTTCTGGGTGGAGTTAGTAATTTGGGTAGCTTATTTTTTATCCAATCAGACAGACACACTTTCGCATTTATAACATTATAGTATGGAAGTATGGATATTTGGAAATATAAAAAAAAAAACGTTACATATTTAATATATTATAGAGGGTGTTTATTTAGTCACCTGCAATAATTTACGGGCTAGGTCACACGTCACACTGAGCAACTTTTGCAATGGGACCTCCCATAGAAAATGTCTGTCAAAATGCATGAAACAGCCAATTTTTTTTTCGCGATTTCGGGGTTGATCCTATAGGAAAAAATGCTCAGCACTGTGCGGCACAACCATTTTTATACTGAATATGCTTGTGCCGCACAGTGCCGCACGTTGGTGGAATCCGGCCTTTACACTAACAAAGAAACTTAAATAACAAGGGAAATGGCACAAAAAACTAGAAATATAAATAAGCACAAATACAAATTGGAAACTGTCGTCCATTTGTCTGTCTGTCCGTCTGTCACCAGGCTGTATCTCATAAACCGTGATAGCTATACAGTTGAAATTTTCACAGATGATGTATTTCTGTTGCCGCTATAACAACAAATACTAAAAATATTTAAGTGGGGTACCCTTACAAACGTGATTTTATCGCCGTTTTTTGCGTAATGGTACGACCCTTCGTGCGCGAGTCCGACTCGCACATGGCCGGTTTTTTAAATTGATATTTAATGTTAATCTAACGGGCACTTCATTTAGCTATAACATCTGTTTTGACATTTTGCTGGGACGTCAGTTAGCCGCGACCACGACCAGTGAAACCTGTGTCGAAACGTCGGTAAATAAAGGTAACAAAATAAATTCACGATAGACCCCATTGTAAATGTGATTTAATATAACATACTCATTGAAGTATGTGGAACTGTATATATTTGTACGAGATATGTACATAATGTTAGTAAACATACAGTTCTCAGAACTTATATGACCAATAACCGGTTTCGCTCGTGCAGTGATCGATTGAAAAAATCGATGTTAATGATAATGATTATGATAATTTAGATGCCTGTCAGTCATTAGAGAACATGTCCATTATCTTTTGTCTCATCTCAAAACACCCAATTACCCACCCGGTTCAGGGATTTATTCGAGTTGTCAAAGTAGCAGGTGTTTAATGGCTACCATAAGGTGAACTGGGATAGCTTTGGGTTAGGGATGATTTTGAAAATTGGTAATATTACATTTATAAATTAGAAGCAGTTTCTATTGTAGCAATACAGGGCGAACATTTTATACATCAAAACCCGCCAAGTGCGAGTCGGACTCGCGCACCGAGGGTTCCGTACTTTTTAGTATTTGTTGTTATAGCGACAACAGAAATACATCATCTGTGAAAATTTCAACTGTTTAGCTATCACGGTTCATGAGATACAGCCTGGTGACAGACAGCCGGACAGATGGACAGACGGACAGACGGACAGCGGAGTCTTAGTAATAGGGTCCCGTTTTTACCCTTTGGGTACGGAACCCTAAAAATCACTTGCGTTTCTATGTGTGAACGGCACGTCTGTACACGCGTCATGCGTCATAGTGTAAGTTGCTTAAAAATAGTACTGAGCAGCCGGCTAACGACCGTCAATCTGCTGTCACGGGGCGAGGTAATTCGAGTCGGGGCGGGGCGGTGCGTGGCCGTTCTGTATGATAATACTATTACTTATTCTGTGGCAACAATAAGCAATATGCCATGATAAGCGCCGCAGTATCGTAAGGCACACGAGGCGTAAGCGTAAAAGGTTTAATGCAAGCGAGCCAAGTGATCAGATACCACATACTACAGCAAGCCACAAGGTCAGTCATTATGATATACGTGCTATACATAGTATACATATAATTAAAAAAAAACCTCTTGGCAACTAGACGCATATAATTAAATGGCTAACTGCCCCATGGATAAACGTCTTAAGTCCGGGGTTTTATATACCTACAGGGTGATTCGGTGAATAAGAAAATATTTTGAACTCAATTACTTACAAAGGATAGTGCTTTTAAAAATTGAGGAGTCTTTTCAAAAGGGCTTATAAACACTATACAAAAATAAGCCCTTTTGAAAATACACTCCTCAATTGATGATTGTGATATGATATGTGAATGTGATAACTTAGTAAAATATAGGAGCCCCAAATAAAAACAAAAAACACAGTGAACATACAACGGGCGAATATAATAAATAAGCATATTAAAATGTGCCATTTTCAACCAAAAGGGTACTTATTGTCGCTTGTCAGTAAGGCGCTATTTCCATATAGCTTCAATTAGAAATCAACCTTATCGACAAGCGACAATGTTGTACCTTTTGGTTGAAAACGTCACAAATGGTTACTCTGTATAGTTATATAGCCTTATAAAATAATCGACCTCGCTTCTCTGCAATCAACATCGCACCAAACCTGGCAACATTGCATCAAAACTGAAGAGTCATACGTATGTTCAAAGATATGTACACACATTTCGCTTTATTCCAATGAACTAAGGTTCTTATTTGCACATATATTTATGGGCTGTATGATATTGACATATGCCTTTTTGGTTTTAAATGCGGAATGGGTAAAATACCTTTTTATACCGGCAGAACTGGTTCTCAGGTCCACGGGATTTGTCAATACATACGTGCGCTGGCAAATGCATGTGGACAATATGGGCATGGACTTATGCAGATTTTGAAAATGTACTTGACAGCAGGCGTCCCTTTATATATCTATTCTTCTTTTCTTGTGAAGCCGATGGTCCTGGATTCGAATCCCGCTAAGGGCATTTATTTGTGTGATGAGCACAGATATTTGTTCCTGAGTCATGGGTGTTTTCTATGTATTTAAGTATTTATTTATTATATATATCGTTGTCTGAGTACCTATAACACAAGCCTCCTTGGGCTTACCGTATATATTTTTTTCTTTTGTACTCAGGGTATTTTTTCAGCACTGAACTTGGTTATACACATTTTATCAAACTTCAATCTTCAATATTTATTCAGCAAATAGGCCACAAGGGCACTTTTACACGTCAATATGGAATTTACATACAAGCAAAAAACTGCTTATAATATGCTTCTCGTTCGCGTTTTTCCTGTAGACATCGCAAAATTCGATCAAAATGCGCGTATTATCTTTCCCGTTCTTTCTTGCGTAATGTGACAGTAACAGCGGCAAACCGATGAAACGGCCTTAAGGAAATCTAAAGCTAATTTTTACGCTGGTCCCTTACAGGCAGGATATATTTTCCATTAATTTAGGCCTAAGATACACTTGTAAGTTTTAATTACGTAAGTAGGGACACAGATATACTACAGAATGAGAGATGAATATCGTTATCTCATTCTAACAAATAGCTTTGTAGTAAAACTTACAAGTGTACTTAATAGGTTCTTAGGCCTTAGACTGGAAAAACGGTATATTATGTACCAGTGGTTAACTTTTATGGTATTGTCCACAGAAGTGGCCTTTTCTAAAATGCGTTTAACCCAACTGTAGGTATAGGCGAATTGGCTATCTGATTATGTAGTTTTTTTTATTACGAAAAGGCAAGCATTTGACCGCAATCTCACCTGATGGTAAGTGCCGATGCAGTCTAGGGTGGATCATGCTTACTTAAAAGATGTCTATTCACTATAGTCAATACGGAATAGCTTTTACTAAAGGAAGAACCCAGAAACAGCTAAAAAATGGGCTGGAGACTAAAGAAACAAAGATCGCATGTAAACGCGTCATGTTGAATCGTGATAACTATCAAAAATACTTTAAGATAATCATGTTTACTTCATAAAAACAGTAACTAGTTTCGGAGCAAAAACGGAACCTTCAACTCCAGCCCAACGAGCAACGCGTAAAGAAGCCCCCAGCTACGATTATTGCAATTGTTCACGGAGTTACGTCAACCATACAAACTTACACACCACCCATCACAATGCAAAGCCATCTTTATCACAACGCTTTAAAATTCAAGACGACTGCAGCCGCTATTATTGCAATGTCAACATGCAAACTTAAGCTGGTATTAAGACAATGCAAAATCAGTCTTATTAAGACAGAACAGGTGTCATGGCAGATGGAGGAGTTGAGTGGCAATGTCAACATGCGAACAGCGGACGAGGCCGATAGGCAAGGTTAAGGCGATGAACATTGAGTAATAGACAAACTAAATCATTAGGATTTACTTCATTGCTTTGAGACAATGGTGGAAATAATGGTGGAAACAATCGATTTCTAATACGTCTTCAAAGATTTTGGCTTTAGCGTCTGTGTGTAATCTTATACGATTTTAAATAAAACTTCAGATGATTACCTAAGAAACAATTGAGAGAAACAAGAGAAGAGAATTGGGAAAACAAGACATGAGTCCTGATATTCCCCGACGTAACTACGTGAACATAGATCTTGCAATATTTCGAAAATATTAGAAACCCATCACAAAATTCACAAAATCTTGTAATCTTGATGTATCTCTTGTTTAAACATCCTCGTTTTGTACACATAATTAATGTCATTAACGGGTTTAACGCGATAGACCCGTTAATGAGATTAATTATGTATCTCTTGTTGTCATTCTATCCATGCCCCTTTATCGCGTTTGCAAAGAATGTACAAAGTAATTTTTAACCATGCTTTATTTGGATTAACCTGAACTATGTACCTACCTTCCGTAAAAATAGTCCTCCTATGGTCCTAATAGTTAACTAATTGGTCCATAACGAATTCGGATATCTTCATTTATGTTTATGTGTTATCGAATATCTTTATTTGAATGACGCAATGGAAGAAAAAACGAAAAAAAAAACATTATTATTTTGAACTTATGTACCATATTCTCACCTGATGGTCTCATCGGAAGATCAGCGCTGGAAGTCACCAGCAACATGCTGAGATGAGGCCATTTCGTGGCACTTTAATCTTATTTTATGTTTTCTTTTGTATTATGTAATGTCTTGTTTGTTTGTGTTTACGAATAAAATCTCATTCTATTCTATTCTATTCTATATTTGTAGTTCTGGTTCTACCTTTTCATATTGAGGACCTATTAAATACATTTCGATCCAGTATGGTCTTTTACGCATATGCTTTGAGATGCATCTATAATTTTCACATGATCTAACTATTCTACGCCCTACCCTTGATCTGTGATCGTGGTGTAAAATCTACGTTCAATCACAAATTAGCACCAATCTTCTAAGAGACAAACAAAACAAAAATAATACCCAGAAATCTTCAATGATAAGGTATAAATAACAAACACGCGGTAATTGAGGGTGGGTATCACAACTCAATATTGATTTAAGCACACGGAGGTACATACTCTTCAAAAGGTTAATTATATAAATTTGATTTTATGTATGAATTCTTTCTTATACATTATCGATTAAGTTTTTTATAAGCGATACAAAAATCTGCAACCCAAACATTGGTGTCGTGGGCTGCATAAAAACAGACAAAAAACACCATCCGGTATATCGAATGGACGGCCATAATTTATTAACTTTGTATTTTTTACGTCTTCAATACGTATAATTTATACATACATGTGCTACACCGGTTATTTTACATAATTTGCACGTGTAACTGTTTGTTTATAGATAATGGTAAAGTGATTATATCTCGGTTCACAGATTTGAGTACTTCTTGTCTTGTATCTATCTAATTTTGGATATCATTCTTGGTAGCATAGTTAGTAGGTGTGTTCTTACGAGACCACACATAAAACTTAACTAAAAACACTGCCTGTTAATAATTTTAAGGTTTTTAAAGGCTAGTTTGAAGAGCTCCTCATTTTGGGTGTAATAAATCATTGTTCAGAAAAAAATGTAGACCATACCTACTTTTTCATTGTGTTATGCTAACTACGTACGAATACGTATGGTATTTACGCAACTCAATGAAAATACGAAAATACCATACGTTTTCGTAACTCAGAGGAAGATTTTTTAGGACACGGTGAAATTGCGTATATATTGTACATAATAGGGAATCTCACCAAATTTTAAAGAAATCTGACAAAATAATTTCGACAACAAAATAAAAATCCAAATATAGCCCTAATTATGACGTCTAACTCTAGCCTGCTAAATCATATTCTAATTATGGCTGAATTGGCTAAGTTTGTATCAATATGCAGATGAAATGCATTGATGATAATTGGAGCGAGTTTAAAGTCACGGCAGATGGCTTCGCGACAACTAATCACCCTGGAGTAATTGATCTCATAATCGATGGCCAAGGAGAACCGACCAATTATATCATAATAACCAGTCTTGATTTCTGAGTATAGTGCGGTAGACACACAGGTAAAGTAATGACTTGGTCAGTATAGCCGACAAATATTATTAAGATGCAGTCAAACATGTGTGGTGGGCCACGTGTCTCGAACGTGATATGTATAAAGGCATGGATGCTGCGCTAACAGCTCGGTCACGACACAGTTTTTGCTGCACTGCACAAGGACATCAGACTCACCTGAACTTGCCGTTGGCGTGGTCCTCCCATTTGATTATCGACGGGCAGTACTTTGGGTCGAAGAGGAGGTTTCTGAGGAACTCCGGGACTGATACGCTTCTTGGACGCTTGCAGATTTTCCTGCCGCTTCCTTTCGGCCGGCCGGGCGGCCGTTTGAATTGCTTCCTTTTATCGTCCTCATCTCCGGACTTGCTCACATCACTGCCGTAGGAACATTCAGGGGATGCGGTCTCCGAGTTACGGTACACGTCTTCAGCGTCGTCACTGGAATCGCACGCTGCTAGCAAACTGCTGTTGTTTGGCTTGTAATCTGACGCGTACATCCGACTCTTGTGATCCAAATCCAAGTCCAACATCGTATGCGCAGGCTCCTGCTGCTGATAGGGATCACTCTCTGCATACCTTAGCACTGATGACTGTCGGAGCAATTCCTCGTTTATACGGCTCTGTAGTTTATCAAACAATCCACTGGCTATTCTGGCTGTGATATTAGGATCGACGCTGGGATGTGCGAGTCTCTGCATCATCTCATCCTTCTTAATAATTCGCAACTCGTGACCGAGGATTTTGAAGTTGTACCACGGTATGTCGTATTCACTGAAGCCCATAGCTATAGCGGTGTCGATGATCCAGGATATTGTGTCGTCCTCGTTCCAGTCGACAACGAATTTGTATTTCCACTCATCGCGCGGGTACTCGCGGGTGCTGACGAGATTGTGGTAAACGTTTGTCGAAGGGTCTTCTTCTGCGTATACGTCGTACGGAGGGGTGGTGTAGTAGTTTCCGTAGATGTAGGAGGCGGGGCCCTTGTTGAAGACTTGTTTGAAGTCGTCGAGGCGCGCGGGCGCGGGGGGCGCGGCGGGTGCGAGGTACAGGTCGCACATGGCGGGGTCGTACGGGCGCGCGTAATCGAGCATGGCGCGTGCGACGCGGTCGGCGGTCGGGCGCGGAATGACGCTAGCTGCGCAACTCCTCCTACTATAATACTTGGCACGCTTCGGTTTGTTTACAAGCCGTGTTTTGTTTTTGTGATAGCGCTGCTATCTGTCGATTTGGATACGGTTCGACACTGATAAGGCTGACTATTTACACTGTGTACTTTGAACTAAACATATGTTAAGTAATAGCTCCCAGTTTTGTTATCTATTTTCAAACAAGTTAAACAAGCTAGACAAGTTGGCTGACTTTTATGATGTGATTTTGAAGCTTGACGCCTGAAGGTTGTTTTGTTTTATAATTTGCTTTTAAAAAAATCTTTTTCTTTTCTCTCAAATTCTGTGTGTGTGTAAGTGAAACTAAATTGTGTTTATTTTAATCTATTGAAACAACTCAGATAATTATGATATAATAGAATTTAATTTAGGGTATGTTCGTTTAATTATACATAACATGCATGGTACATATTTTTTTAATAATTATTTTTTAATTATTACCTATTTTGTTTTTAAAGATTTATTTATACGATACGCGAACGACAATTCTTTCATCCAATGTTAATGGTCGGGTAGCCTCATAAAAAAGCTGTAAAGCTAACTCGACTAGGTCACGGCTCTGACCAACGCAAGAAGGCAGTATCTGCATTCAAACTTTAAACACACTTACTGCTTTTTAACGCAAATAAAGTAAATGAATACTTATGTGTAATAAAACAATATGTACGTTGAGTATTATAATTTAAGAGGTTTATTCATTGCTGCTTGGATTTTTAACTATATTCTGAATAATTTAAGATTCAATTTCAAATGCAGACCGTGAAAATCTTAGCCATTGTAAAATTATTACAAGATTATTAAGTACCTACTTTAAAAGTCCTTAAATTATTTATGTTCCTGTTTGATCGCAAAACATATTCATTTAGAAAATATAACACGTTTTTTATCAGCTAATTGGTTTTATGTTGGTTAAATTTTTTTTTTATTCAGATAATTGGTTTTATGTTGGTTCAATAAAAAAGATAAGAAATCAGTGTTGAACCGTTGACCGCTGTCATATCAGCCAATTTTACAACCTTAAAGTAATTTATGGCTTATGGCCCATTATATGCTGTTTTGACATTTGTCAAAATATTTTTTTATTAGAACAAAAGGTAAAAAAAATTGAAAAAAAATTAATTCCAATGATCGACATCAAAAATAAACATACTTCACCAAAATAAATACACTTCACACTTGATAAGTGTTTTTGACAATTTATTCGAAAATGTGCGGCAATGACGACTTTTGTCAAAAGTCAGAATCTTATTATTCTTATTAATGTCATAAATAAAAAAGATAATCAATAAGTTCAAAGAAGGTTTCATATTATTTATTACCTCAGGAGCTATTAACACATACAGGCTGCTCCAAAGCTGCCTGTTAGAGTGAATCTTCTGTACCTAATACTATCATTTATTCTGTGCTATTACTTTTATTCTGTGCTTGTACTTGAAAATGAAAAAATGAAAATGAAAATGAAAAATGATATATTGGGTACACAACAGGTTTTAACTTGGATCGAAACAAGAACCTTCTTTTTCTTCTTTTTTTTTTTCTTTTTTTTACTTTTCTTCTTTTTTTTTGTTTAAGTAAAAAGATACTTGTGCCAGAAGGCTCCGCTCTTCCATTAAGTACAAGGTTTCCCAAGGTACTTAAATCAAATAACGAACGTGTCCACCAAGGCGGACTTAACCATTCCCACACACACAAACAAATTAAATTAGTAATAATTTATGATCCCCATTAATTCCATTATACACCAACACGGCACAAAGAAAATTTATTTTCCGTAAGAAAAAATTCTTATTATTCCAGGGTAAGCCTTGACCTATTTTCCTATTTAGCTGTGTGTGTGCAACGACCTGCTTGTTTTATACTAATATATCTTTACACGAGTAAATCTTGTAAGATATATGTATCTATCGATCGAGAGACGCGAGGTCTTCTTCTTTTAAAATTATGGCTTCAGCCCAGTGGGACTATTTCGCCAGTATCAAGGTATTAAGAGGTTTAAAAACGACAAAAATTGTACGGTTGTACAAGACAGTGTACGGTGATTTGTTAGCTCTTGTAAATCGATAGCTAGACTTTACAAGAAGCACGTGGACTACCGGCCGTTGACTCCAAGATGGTGGTTAAACGCGCTTAAAAATTAATTCTCCATTCACTGCACACTACCACATTAGTTTACTGTATAAGCTATCGATATTACACTTTAAACAATATTAATGAGCCAAAAAACAAAGTAATTAATCACGATGCTAACTATCAAGATGGCGCTCGAACCGGAAGTCGACGCGAGGTCTTAAGGGGCCCACTGACTATCACTTCGCCGGACGATATCGGCCTGTCAGTTAGAACAAAAATTTGACAGTTCGGAACAACTGACAGGCCGATATCGTCCGGCGGACTGATAGTCTGTGGGCCCCAAGTGTCTATAACGGGCCGTTTTCATGTTTGGTAACATGAGTATTTTGGAGTTCGTATCATAAAATTTGGTACGAGCGAAGCCCTGATCCCTGATAATTACAATGTTTAATTTTTAAATGTGAGGAGTGGGTTGTAGAACAGTAAACATTAAAATTTAATTGTCATAATAAGATTTTAATTAACATTAGAATAAAATCATAATAAAAAATGATAATACAATAATTAAAAATACTTAATAAGTAAGAACTAAGAAATAAATAAAAAAATTAAACACAAATTACTCTTAAGGGGCCCACAGACTATCAGTCCGCCGGACGATATCGGCCTGTCAGTTGTTCGGAACTGTAAAATTTTTGTTCTAACTGACAGGCCTATATCGTCTGGCGGACTGATAGTCAGTGGGCCACTTAACTGACAGGCCGATATCGTCCGGCGAACTGATAGTCAGTGGGCCCCTTAAGTCTAAACTATATAAAACAATAATAAATCAAACTTCAGTCGAACAAATCATCCCGCGACCCCCCGATGCAAAAGTGCCCATCACGCTCGCCGCGTAGAATACCAACTAACAGGCCAATTCGAACGTATGTACACTGATATCAGAATGACATCAAATTATGTCCTTCAGTTACAGTGCATTTCCCTCTTACTGACGTCTTGTCCGTAGCGTTGTATTGGCGCGGCATACGATAACCAAACGACATTCAAATATCATTCTGATGTAACGGGCGTATTCTAATTTTATTTGTAGGATAGAATTCGATCTGGATTAGATGTAAATCGAATCTGCTAGTGTCAAAAGTGACGTTTTTGTTTGAAGAAATGTCACTTTTGACACTGACAGATCCGATCAAATTCTAATCCAGATCGAAATCATATACAATTATTAAAATTAGAATATGCCTGTCAGTGTAGGTTTGAATCGAACTGGCCTAAATATCTCCCTCTATTTAGTCGTACTCGTGAAAGTGTAGAGGCTTTCTTCTACGCTGAAGCTACGCCGCCCCCGTAGCGTGTCTACGGCGCGTAGCAAATTTCTCTAAGGTCGCCTCTAGAATCTCGCGAACTAAATTGTCATGAGATTGACAGGTACAATGATAAGAGGAATAGCAAAGAAAAAATAGTCACGAGTGTATGTCGATCAAAAAAAATTGTCAGTAAACAAGAACAAAAAAAACTTTACTCATCCTTTTCTTTTGGGTGCTAGTACTAGTGTAAGACAAATTTTAATATAGTGTGATTCTCTGTCTATGCTTGAAATGAGAGTCATTTGACAAACTATACTACCCATGTGATAATTATAAAAGGGTCACAAACGATTTCGATTTATATGAATGTGACGAGAAAAGTGGTTGATTCGATAAGATTTACCGACGTTACCGATCAAATCAGGTGCGGATGCGAAATTAACAAATTTCGATGTTAGTATGCAGGTTTGAGGGCAAGTTCAGGTAGACTGGGCCGTGACCGGGCCGGAGCTTCCGGAGCTTCGTTTTCTATGGAAAGCATCACGTGATCACCTGTCATGTCATAGAAAAGTATTAAGCGCCGGAAGCTCCGGTCCGATCACGGCCCGGTCTAACGTGAGTCATCCTTTATGCTGGCTCCGGGGTAAGTGTAACTGACTTTCATACCGGGCTAACATATTAATTAGTTTTTAGTGCGAATTCATACAATAATTGAATGTTTTATCAAATGTACATATGAACTCGCAATAAACACTAATCAATGTGTAAACAGACCCAATGTGAAAGTCATGCAGCCACACTTACCCCGCTGCCACACTTAACCGTATTGACTTTACCTTTATCGAACTGCCCCCATTTATGTTTAGTATTACGTGGTTTTATAAATAAAATATGTGACATTTTCAACCAAAAGGTACCACATTGTCGCTTGTCAATAAGGTTGATTTCAAATTGAAGCTGTATGGAAATTGCGCCTTATTGACAACCGACAATAAGTACCCTTTTGATTGAAAATGGCACATATAGTAAGACATCACTAGTCTAGGCTAGTCAAATTAGATAAAAAAAAGCGTTTTGAGGAATTAATTACCAGCAAGCTGGAAATCATTTTAATACCTCCATTTGGTCCTAAATTCGTATAATCCGAGATTGCTCCATCCCAGGCGGTGTCGATAAATTTTGGGAGCCACTCGAAGTAGAAGGAACCCACCATCAATTACAATATTACTACAAGCAAGGTTGTTGCGGATAAGACGCTGGCAAAAAAAAAACGGAATTAACACGATTATAAAAAAAAAGAAATTCAAAATGGCGGCGATTTTTTACAATCTTTGACAACAACAACAACAACAACAACAACAACAACAACAACAACAACAACAACAACAACAACAACAACAACAACGACGACGACGACGACAACGACAACGAATTCATATTAATCTTTCAGATCCTCAGATGTAAATTTTTATCATAATTAGAGCAAATTTTCCGTCGGACGTACAGTTTTTGAACTACAAGCAAAAAACTGAAATAGAGCAAACATATTTCCACAACTGGAATGGAGCAAACGGATTACACTAATAAAATTTAGAACCACATGAAGGTAATAAGACGATTTCCAGCTGGAAATTTCAGCTTGCTGGGAATTAATTCGTGGAAAAAAATCTAATTTGACTGGCTTTACTGTTCCTGGCTTACATACTTTTGTAAGATTCTTTAAAATTACTAATTATTCGGAAAAGATTTCATGAAATAAAGAGTTGAATAATCATTGTCAATCTATAATTAATTAAATTTAAAAGTAAAGTTATTGATTGTTAACATTTGTAAATGGAAGGTAGTTTAAAGAAAAGAAAAATGCGACTGGCATGGCGGTTAACAGGCATTCGGTTACGGGCAGAGGTGAAGGGTGGACGATTGTGAAGAGAGGAGATCGGATGTTGAACTGTAATGGAATATTGTGATCAAGAAATATAGTTGTTATGAAAGCTGGAGTTTTTCTTACACTTTATAAACATTTTATAATGCAAATGTACCAGGAAATCGGTATAATAATTGTGGCTTATAATCGTTTGAAACACGCGTCTCGTTCACAACGCCGTCAACGCCACGTGCGCAAGAGTCGATAATCAAAACGTCTTATAACACTCACAAATCCACGTTACTTGCGCCCTTTTTAAAACAACATTCTGAATATAAATCTACTTATGAATTTGTGCCTTAATATTTATGTGTTAGGACGGGTTTTTGAATGAACGAACATGATTGGTCTTAAAAGCTAATTAAGTACTTATTTAGACCATTAGGCTCGTTGGAGCTTGATCGATAATATTTAATTAATATTGTAGTTTGTGCCATTTGTGGTAAATTGGGCTTATTAGTGCCATTTTCAATCAAAAGAGTACTTATTGTCGGTTGTCAATAAGGCGCTATTTCCATACAGCTTCAATTTGAAATCAACCTTATTGACAAGCGACAATGTGGTACCTTTTGGTTAAAAATGTCACATTAAATATGGTTTATCATTCAACTACTTACTTATTAAATGGGTTTTAAAAATGAGTAGTGAGTACGTGCGTATCGTATATATTTGTAGTTCAGGGTTTTCTAGTCTTTTCGCTCAGTCCCTAGCTAACTATAATATTATTAACTTGTTAATATCTACCGCCACAGTTAAACAGTAGACTAGTACTTAGACACACAGTTTCCTTAAAACAACAAAACTCATTCAGGTGTATGGGAAAAACCATAAAATAAGATAAAACATTGCATAAGTTTTTAATACTTTTAATAGTAGCCGATTCGGAAATCCACGCAAATGATTGTGGGTAATTCTGTATCAAATGTATCGGAAACTGGTTTTGTTAGTCGCGTGCGCATGGTACTAGTCATAGGGCCGCTAAAATAGCGCTCCGCTAGCAGAAATCGTGTGATATCCAACTAGGGATCAAATTAAATTGTTTTATGAAATATTTTTTGGTTTGTGTTTTTTAAATAGTCACACTACTTTATATAAAATAAACTTCTTCTAATTTTTTTCTTTTTTCTTTAGTGTATGTTATCTATTTCAGTTTATAGTGTGATATGATCGGTTCCATATCCATATAATTTTGAAGTACCTACTTATTTATACAAATGGGTAAAATAAAGTTTCTGGTTGAGTTTGTTCAAAATCGCGTGCCCATTTTAAAATCCTGTATGTCATATATTATCGTGTATAATACATAAATTAATACTTTAAATCGAAATCGAATACCCTCTTTTTTCTTTGTTTTATCCTTCCTTTGTGGGATAGTACCAAGTCTGAGTTTTTAGGGTTTCGTACCCAAAGGGTAAAAACGGGACCGTATTACCTATTACTAAGACTCCGCTGAGCGTCTGTCCATCTGTCCGTCTGTCTGTCTGTCACCAGGCTGTATCTCATGAACAGTGATAGCTAGACAGTTGAAATTTTCACAGATGATGTATTTCTGTTGCCGCTATAACAACAAATACTAAAAAGTACGGAACCCTCGATGGGCGAGTCCGACTCGTACTTGGCCGGTTTTTTCTTAGTTTAAAGTCAACAACCGTCAACATTTTTGTTATGGATTAGGTATAATGTTTTTAAAATATAAACGTTACCAATGTGTGAATTTTTTGCAGTAAGTAAATATTATTGGTTGAATGCGGTTTATACAACGTCATTGGGGAATTCAGAAAGGCATATTTTATTCTATATTCTTATTTATTGTGGGTACCTAACGTTACCTACGTAGTCGCCGTCAGATATATTGGAGCGACCAAGGTGCTTAAAAATATCTGAACATAATTCTATTGTCAAGGCACTAGAGTGTAAGCTCACATATTTTAGAGTACATCGGCTGCTACCAAGGGCCTGACAGTCTTTGATAGAGAAATATAGTCTTTATTGCGATTCCTATAAGAGGTAAGAGAAAATAGTGCCACTCTCTCTCACTCACTTGTGGCACTCTTTGGGGAGGCCTATGTCCAGCAGAGGACGTCCTCTGGCTGATGATGATGATGATGACCGGCTTGATGTCAGGTGTACGTTCGTTGCAAAAACTCGCAATCCGCAATGTGAAAGTATTCTTATAGTTGGTGGCAGCGCGAACTTAAGGCTCACACACACGGGAATCCCAGAAAATTTCCAGCGCACAATGTTTCCTGAGACCCAGTTTAGGTGATGTGGGCGCAGCGGGTTCAACGACCTAATGACAGTGCAGTGACATAACTTTCTAGGAAAACCTTGCAATGTAACTGAGATTTTGGTTTTGACTGAGCTGAATATCTAGTACTTCAGCGTCAGTAAGTATGTGTAAGCATAGCTCAAGAGCTAGATTTATATTTGATATTTTGTTTAGTATTGTGAATTAACAATCCTGTTTAGTGTTTACGTAGTTAGAAATCGTCTTAGGATTTATATGGTTCTTTAAAATGAACCTTAACTCCAAAACCTTAAGATTGAAGTTACAATCAAATAAATAAGTCCTTTTTTAAATACACAAAGTAACCGCAGTTTGAGAAACCACAAAAAATGCAATCCCAGTACAAAATAGAGGTCGAATGACGCAGTGATGAAAAGTGTTAATTATTATTTTTACACTACTGCGTCGAAAAGGTAAGTTCAAATGACAAGACACTGTACACAGTCATAGTAAAGATATTTAACTTAATATGACTGTGCTCTGAAGAATTGTTTGACATTATGCCAATGGCCGCTTTCTATCACCGGCGCTCGCCGTCGCGACGGCGATGCATCGGCAGGGTGTGGGTTTAAGAGGAATTTCCAAATAGGAGGATAGGCCAAAGGTTGGTATTGGCGGTAGCGCCAACTGTGCGAGAATCAAATTGTCTTGATTTCCGAGGCAAGTTTTTTCCTTAGACTTTATTCATCTTATACGGAGTTATAGGTATTTGGCAGTACGCTGCAGGAATACGAAGAACTAGAACAATTTATTTATCATGTCTTATACGAGACATTACTCTAATATGAGCTTTATGAAGATAACTATTAGGTTTAAAATTTATTGGGATGCTCTGGGTTTACCGACGATCGTTTTTTGTTTATTCAATTTTTGGTTTTGATATGACCTTGCCTGGGCATGCAGGTTATGTCTAGCAGGCGTATTCTGATATTTCTGATCATAATAAAAGGTTATGATTTTGTTCTGGTTTTGTTATTGATATGATCTGTCAGTGTCAAAAGACTCAAAAGTGACGTTTCTGGTTGAAGATTTATCTTCAAAATATCTCTCTTAAATCACAAACGCAAACGTTTGTTCAACTGATAAGTTTAAACAATATGCCGCAAACAAAAAAACCCATACATGTAATTATCAAACCTGTTCACAAAATTTCACAAGAATCAGTTGTGAAATGCGGCCCGTAGAGGAGAACAAAGGGCCTACCGCGAACACCAAGTTTATTTTATTTTTAGGGTTCCGTACCCAAAGGATAAAATCGGGACTCTATTACTAAGACTTCGCTGTCTGTCTGCCTGTCTGCCTGCCTGTCTATTTTCTACTATTATATTATATTACATTATATTATATTGTTTTACTGTCTGTTTAATATTATATTATTCAGCTTGTGGGTATTCTTGGAAGAAGGTGGTAACTGTTATTTAAGGCCGTTCCATCGGTTTGCCGCTGTCTCTGTCACATTTCGCAAGAAAGAACGGGAAAGATCATGCGCGCCAAGTGTCAATTTTGATCGAATTTTGTTGACTTTTATGAAGTTACTATTTAAGTTAAGATTGTTTTTTCTTCTTTTTTGTTTATAGTATCACATAATAAATAACCGAGTAAAGTTGAATTAAAAGTCCGAGTTAAAGGTTACTTTGGGAATTAATTGTATCGAGCGAAGTGTCATAATGCGTGTATCGGAAGCTATGTTATTAAAAATAATATAGTCAAGAACTACATATATTTTTTCCACGTCTAAGAATATCAATGCCACTTAGAAAAACAGGATAATATAAGGAGATTTTTCGCCTCCTGGCTCAGGGAACCGCTTTAAAATATTAGACATAAACTTACCTTCATAGAGTTAGACCAAGAAAAGCCTACAGAGATATTGACAGCACACAGCACACGCAGTGCAGGTGTTTTTTTAAACGTCAAGCTTCTATGAAATTATGACGTATAAATAACACTTGCACTGCGTGTGCTGTCAAAATCTCTGCAGACTTTTCTTGGATTAACTCTATGTGTCATGGATTGGACCTCTATATTGTTGTGGATTACATTGTATTACGATACAATAATACATTATGATACAAGTGTGCTAAGTTGGTTATTACACACGAGGCGATATTGCGCAATAAGAAAGCCGATGTGTGTAATGACCAATGCACACGCGTTTCATACGACGTTTTTCAACACACTTGCGAGAAAAAAAAGAAACTTACATATTAATCAAATTTTAATAGTTAAAACAGTTAGTATTGTGTGTTTCATCTGTCATACTCGTACTGCCGGCCGGCCCTCGCTCGCCCCGGCCGCGGGCGGCGCGGCGGGCGGGCCGGCCGGGCCGCGCACTGCGCAGGCGCGAGGAGCGCGCCGGTGCCCGCCAGTCCGACCAATTAAAGAAGGCTCCCTTTCCATGCATATTATTAGCAATCAGTTACCTTCTTAACTCAGTCGGATAATATAATGAAAAAGCACGAGTGGAATAATACACTGAAAGAGCACGCGTGTTTAATATCTAGGATTATGAGCCAAAAATCGGTGGAATAAAAACGTCGTTTTGCGCAAGTGTGTTAAAAATACTCTTTTTTGCACACCTCATTATAAGTATTACAGAAAACAATACAAAGGATACAGAAAAGAAGAGGTTAAACAATAAGCGGTCTTATCGTTAGATCGCTTCTAGACAACCTTTAGGTAGCGGATATTAATAAATTTATGTCATGTTCAAATCTAGTACAGCAAAGAAATCTAGCACAGAAAAAACACTAGGCGGCAGAGGAGAACATCCGTACATGCGAATTTTTGCCCAAGCCGAAACGGAGACCTTCGATAACGCTCGGCTAATTATCAAAAGTTATCTTGCAAAACATCGGCTCATTTTATCATTAGGCCAGGATTACACTCGTAAGTTTTACTTACGTAAGTAGGGACAAAGCTATTTGCTAGAATGAGATAACGATATTCATATCTCATTCTGTAGTTATAGCTGTGTCCCTACTTACGAGATATGAGTATATGATCTCGACACTTGAAATTGTAAATTGAACTGTAAACTTGACATGTTCTCATTTATTGATTCTTAACGAAGTGTGTATATAACTAGTTATTATTTAGAACATGACGATCAATAGGAGATACTCATACTTAGTTAATAATCCCGTATTTTGTTTTTGACATGAATGCATAAAATTTAATTTTTAATTTAATTTAAAATTTGTAAGACATTTTTTGATTTGTATCTATTAATTTATTAAATAATGTTATGTAAATACCTAGTCAATGACGATCATAATATAAATTCATGTAGATTAGTCTAGCATAATTTATAATGTAATTTCATATTATGAGAATAAATATCTAATCTAATCTAATCTACGTAAGTAAAACTTACGGGTGTAATCCTGGCCTTAGAAGTGTTAAGAAATAGCGCACGTACCCGACACTTTTATGGAATTATATTCTACTTTATTATCTAAATTGTCTTAAAAAATGGAATAGACTACTTAAGAAGGTTAGTAGAGCCTTGACCTCGAATTAAAAAAACAAAAAGTCAACCCTGACCACAGATACGATCTCAATATACGTGTGTATCATACAAAACTGTCTTTAGTAAACAAGTAGGGTAGGACGGGGACAATTGAAACACGTTATGAATAGAGTCAAATTTCTTGAAAATTATAATACCTATGCATGCGACGCAATACTCAGGTTATCCCTTGAAGTGGCAGGAACCGCCTCGCGGACAATTAACGTCATTTAAATTTGGAATTTGATAAAATAAAATCGAAATTCCTTCAACTTAAAAATGACGTATGCCACTTGAAAGGTTATGTGGCCAGTCATTCTTAAATCCTGAATCAATAACGCTCGAGCGCGCGAGCAACGCAGTAGTCTTGAGGAGCGGTTCAAAAATTTCGCGGTATAAAGTGAAGTGAAGTGGTACACATATATATATATATGACGGCGGGATGGCCAAAAAGCGAAGGGCGCAGTACCTCGATGTATTAACTTCACAGTTTAAGTGTACGCTAGCAGTTCATGAAATAAGCATTCGGAAATATTAACTAGCAATATCAAGAAAACACTGCTTATAATTGTATTATTGAGGTAAATTCGAACGACTTAATTTTAATCACAAGTCAACATCAACTAGGTAGTTCTAACGAAACGCGGTACAGTTCCTAAGAGACTAGCGCACTGTTCCACAGCTGGAAGTAGAATGACCTCTCGCCATTCTCGTGCCCCCTCTCATAGACTCCGTACAACGCCACAGATGGCGCTGGCGTTCCGCAGCAACTTCCGACGAGTCATGAGTACGGACTCATGACCATTTCAGTCATTTGACTATCCGTAATCATGACTAGGATGCGACATATATATATATATATACATATACGTTGCATACGTTACGTTATAACAAGATCCATTTTGTTATAACGTAACGTATGTTACAAACAAACTAAAACCTAAACACTGTGACAGCATGCTTCAACACAACAATTGCACTTTCCGTGGAAAGCCCAGGCCTAAAACCGAACTGAGCTTCATGTAATCGCACGTACTTGTCTAGCTAGATGTGTGTTGAGCACGCTGTCAAGCACCTTCGCTCCAACCCCAGCAGCGCATACTTGTTCGTTGATTTTTTTTTACTATATTTTGACTACTTGAATTCTTATGGTGTTTTGGATGGGAATTATGGAATATTTTAACTGCCATTAAACAGCGATGGAGTGTTGTTTGTAAAGAATATTGGTCCTTGAAGTGAAACATGTGACGTGGGGACGGTTGAAATAACGTACTTGGGGACGATTAAAACATTTCAAACGTCCCCGCGTTTTTCACAAGTCTTTCAAATAGTTGATTGTTGATATTTAGACTTCTTTTTTTAAATAATACATGCTATGTAAAAAAGGGAGTGACAGTGATTTTATTATGGTCATAATTTAAACTTTTGTATGAAACACAATTATGTATTTCTACTAAAATTCCTTACCGTCATATCTTATTGTATAAGGTAATCACAACAAAGAAGTCTAGATGTCTTACAATATTTTTTTGCATCCCTTTCTTTGATCAAGATCTTCAGACGCAGATAAATTGTGAAATGTTTGTTTGCGAACTTTTCTTGATCTCATTGAATACCGTGATAGTTTTTTGAAAAAGAAAAAATAACAAATTATCTTTCATTTTGCCAAATATATTAAGGTGTTTCAAACGTCCCCACATAATGTTTCAATTAACACACCTATGGGGTCAATTGAACCACTCTTCCACATTCCCTTTAATTCCCTATCATTACGTAACCACGGGCGAGAGACTTTTTAAACACATTTTATTTAAAAACTAAATAAATAACCTTTAATAATCCGGCACATACTCTTCTAACTGTAAAAATAAAATAGTTACAGGCGGTTCAACATAAAATGTTCCAAACGTCCCCGTCCTACCCTACTTACTAAAAATAACATATAAATCTGATCATAGGTAGAACTTATTTCCTTTGCAATAAGTATTAAGAACGGTCACTCAAATGTGTCGAAGATGTTACTAACAGTACACTGCACTGATCATTGAAACACTTACCTTATTGCTTTGCTTTAAGGTTGCAATTTAGTTAAATGTTTTGATGGTGCTTGGCGCCTTGAAGTCAGACGTGACCAGGGGTGTTTCAATTGTTTTAACTGCTGCTCATGGATCTTTTAGAGCAGGAGGCAGCTGTTTAGAGTGAGAAAGTACTGCTGTCAGTTCTGTAGGTGTGCCTCCCTTTTCACCTGCGAGAATTCGAGAGCTGATGAAGGGTTGCGGGGGTGTGGAGAGATGTAGGGGGAGGGGGTGGGGAAAGCATTAGTCGGACCAAGCTATCTCTGCATGACATTTTCTAAGACAAAGTGTGAAAATGTCAATTTCGTCACGTTACAGAATAAATAACAGTACTACTGTACAGAAAGGAAACTTGCTACAAAACCGAAGTTTGACAGCGGTTCAGGGACGAATCATGCTGTCCTTTTCTAGTATATGGCATTATCCTTTTGGGCTATTGAGGGTTGTCAAAATTCAAGTCATTATCTTATCTGTGGTCGTGCTCGCAAAGGGACGTCAAGTTGTGTCAACCCTAATAATTGCTTGGAGCAATGCTGAGCCGAACGGAGGAGTTTCGCACCTCTGGTCACGTGATAGTTTTTGAAACTTTCCTCTATCGTTCATCAGGCTTGTCAGTCGTGACCTCATTATATCATCTTTATACTTATTATATATTATACAACATAATATTACTACGTACTCAGCGTACGTACGCATTTGATAATATCTCAAAACTGGTAGCATCTGTAAACAAGTTTGTTGTTGTGACCAAGGCTTTTTGCTTTTGATTTTTAAGCATGCGTCACGGACATACCAAGGTTTTCGCGATTTTTGACTCTTAATCGTTGTTTTTAAATCCAGGACCATATAATATAAAGAATTATCGGTGGATTGCTGGCTTATAAGCCTTTTAAGATTGGAATGAGAAAAGCCTGATCCGAATATAAAAACGACGAAGGTAAGATTGTTTTTGTCTTCATGATGGTGTAAGAGGCAAGTTCATGAGTCATGGAATGGGGGCAAGAAGGGCAACTGCGCCTGATAATGAAGAGTTATAGGCACTTCCAACGTTAAGGCACAGAATAAGTAATAGCATTAGTACATACATACATACATACATATAATCACGCCTATTTCCCGGAGGGGTAGGCAGAGACCACGGATTTCCACTTGCTACGATCCTGACATAGCTCTTTCGCTTCCTTCACTTTCATAACATTCCTCATACACCGGTTTAGGGTGCTCTTGACCTGGCCTTTCTTCAGCAGCATTAGTAATCCTATCATAATAGTATTATCATACAGAACGGCCACGCACCGCCCCGCCCCGACTCAAATTACCTAGAGCAGAGCCCAACTGGGGAAGTACCTCCACCTTACAGAAAACCGCAGCCAAATAACACTAGACCCTACTCTTAGTGTTGTGTTCCTGCCGGTGAGTAAGGTTGCCAGAGCTGAACGAGGGAGAGAAGTTTTAGGGTCGACAACGCGCATGTAACTCCTCTGGAGTTGCAGGCGTACATAGGCTACGGAGACTGCTTAACTTCAGGCGGGCCGTATGCTTGTATGCCACCGACGTAGTATAAAAAAATCGTGATGTCCGTTTATTTTTGGCATCTTTTCTCCTGCTCATTCTGTTACCCTGTTGAGGTGTAAAGCTGGAATTTTGGTCGTTCCACTTCATTGGCGATCTTCCTCTAGCCCTGTCACCTCCCACCTTTGTGCAAGGGCACAACCAGGGGCCCGTTTCTCAAAAGCTCGTAGCTTGCAATACAAGTGGAAGTCCCTTTCTAACAAAAGCTGTCAAAAAGTGACATCCGCTTGTATTACAAGTTACAAGCTTTTGAGAAACGGGCCCGACGTTCTATGGATATTCCGTCTTGCTGACACGTGTCCATTTCCAAGCTCAGGCAAATCAATAGATGACGAGGGCTCTTGTAATTCAACTTGGTTATAAAAACATCGGCCAAGTGCGAGTCGGACTTGCGCACCGAGGTTTCCGTACTTTTTAGTATATTTTGTTGTTATAGCGGCAACAGAAATACATCATCTGTGAAAATTTAAACTGTCTAGCTACCACGGTTCATGAGATACAGCCTGGTGACAGACAGACGGACAGCGGAGTCTTAGCAATAGGGTCCCGTTTTTACTCTTTGGGTACGGAACCCTAAAAACTCAAATAGACGCAATAGTCCTATACTTGCATTTACTCCGGGCGACCTTATGAGGATTAAACATTTACGAGTAGGACCTTATGCAGGTCCTGGTCTATAAAAAAATCACAAACGTCTAAATTTTAAGCACCTTATGAGGATTAGACATTTAGGACTTTATGCAGGTCCCGGTCTATAAAAATTGCTCAAACGTCTAAATTGTAGGCAAGCCGGTGGAAACCGAGTTCTTTAGATGACACAGCATTGCCAGCCGCTTTGATGATGGACGGTCGATATCCTATAATAGGTCTCGAAATCTAAAATTTAATGTAAAATAGTATGAAGATTAAAATATCACGCATATAGTTTTATGTTAATCAGTATCTCTCCTCAGTACCTATATCTTATATTAAAACGCTATTGTATATTGGTATAATATTGGATTCTGAATGCAGCCCAAGGTCCCAATTCTCCATAAATTTGCATTCGTCTGCTATCTTGACTTGGTTGACGCTATAGACGCATTAGCAAAGATGTATGAGTATTTTCAGATAGCTATATATATTATAATATATATGCATGTTGTCGTATACTGGGTGGATCTGATTGAGGGTTGGGAGTATTTATAGTTTGGCAAGACTCTTTCGTACAAATGAGTCCATATTAAAAGAACTCGGCATCAGACAGAAGAAAACATTGGAACTTTTGGAAACAGTAAAGAAAAGAAAAATCTCTATTTTGGACATATTTAGCGTAACAATAAATATCAAATTCTAAGGAAAATAATAGAAGGCAAAATAGAGGGCATAAGCAGTAGGAAGAAGGAAGGTAGCCTGGATGTATAATATTAAAAGCTGGACTCATATTAACGACGCTGCCAACCTGAGCAGATTGGCACAGGATAGGAATAAATTCCGAGAGACGGTCGCCGACGTCCGATGAGGACATGGCACAAGAAGAAGAAGAATCATTAGACAGCGCCTATCAACCACAGTGGAGTCACGCATTTTGACCTTCGGCCATGTATCTCGTCGCGGTAATGACTCCATAGAGCGTCTCGTAGTGCAGGGAAAAGTTGAAGGCACCAGGCCACGTGGTAGATCACCAATGAGATGATCAGACCAGATCAAGGCCGCAACTGCTCGGTTCACTAATGTACCCGGAAAGCTGCAGTCCGCGACGAATAGCGCCGTATTACCAAGATCATCACTCATCGTAATTCACAATGATGACCACGACCACTCTGGCAAGAGCCGCAAGAGTGTACCGGCTAAGAAGAAGAAGACTCAAGTCGCTTGTCAGTGATGCGTAGGTAGAAAGAAGTAGGTAGTAGAAATGGTTCTCTATTGTTTCCCATATAGTTATAAGTCATAATGTATAGGGAATATATTTATTTAACTAAAATAAATTACAGAAAGAATTAAGAAAAAACTAAAAGATACTTAAACAATAAACAAATCACAAACTAAATAATAATACTAAAGTAAAAATACACTTAAAAATACTTACATAAAAGGCCCTTCTAAATTTTGCCCCCTAGGCAAGGTGCCCATCACGCAGGCGGCATTCCCGCGCTGGATTGCTATCGCCAATCTTTGCACGAGAAAGCCGCCTGCGCGAGGGTCACCTGTGGCCTCCCTCAGGCGTTTGCTAAGCGCTTTGTGGAGCCCCCGTGCCCCCTTACCCCAAAGGCCTAGTGTCTCGACGCCAAAAGCCACAAACTCGTAGTGTGCGCCGAGACAACTATATTTATTCGCCTTGAAGTGTTCTCTGACGTCAGCCGCCGCCCCGGCCTGTTTGCTGGTGGCTGAAATGTAGGAAGCCGCCAACGTGTCTGCGCAGGTGGCGTCCCACACCAGCGCGCGACCCATCCGCCAGGGGATCAACGACATCCCGTCGGGGCGCTTGCCGTCATCCCTTGCGATTTGGGGCTCCAGAGCCGCAGAGACGTTGGCGCTGACGAGCGCTCTCCTCAGGATGTCGTTGAGCGCGGCATGACGGGATAGGCGGCCGGCGTCCGAGGAGCAGGCGAGTCCGTGATGGCCGAGGCGATCAACGGAGGCTCCACATGAGGCGCAGCTGTGGTCCACACATACATCAGCCCCGACCCGGAGACCGATAGCAATTCTAAGAGTAGTTGGGTCGATAAATGTGCCGGTGTTTGGTGATGGATAGGCGTGCAGCCATTGTCCCGACTCTGGCCTGGACACAGCTAGGAGCCTTGCGCGGTCCCTTCCCGACGACGTGTCAATTAAACCTTTCAAAACGGCAGTGGAGGCTAAGTTGTCCCAGGCCCTTTGCCTCTCGAGTCTAGATGGCACATCCGGCAATTCAGCTAGCCAGGCATTCCTGGCTTCAACCAGGCACGCTATCTCGCAGTTTGTTGCCGATGGGGCTTTGAGGATTTTACCTGCGAGAACAGATAATGTATTGTTTGTCTACATTTTCGTTAGTCATAATGTAGTTTTTCTCAGAAACGCGTAACTTTTCAGGATTGCCTTAAAGCAAACCTTTTTTTTTTGTTTTTTTTTTGATGACCCAGGGGGAATCCTTTATGGATCCCACTGGCCCGGGAGAAGCCTAGTGGGTATGTCCGACTCCCACGGACTAAGCCCCCTGGGGTGTTCCGCCGCGCGCTTTGTAGACGGGGTTTCGGGAACTCGGTTGTAGACCTCCGATGCCTTAAAGCAAACCTAACCTAACCTATCTATAGGATAACCTGAGGAAAATCCTGAAAAGTTAACGGTTTAAGAATTACTAATGATAATATGACAATCATTACATTATGACTTTCAATAATTATGTCAAACAATGGGACCCCAGTAGGGGTTACTATCTTTTGCTAGTGTTATACACTCAAAAAGAGGGGTGAATATAGTTTTTTAGGGTTCCGTAACCAAAGGGTATAAACGAGACCCTATTACTAAGACTCCACTGTCCGTCTGTTTGTCTGCCTGTCTGTCTGTCTGTCCTATGTCTGTCACCAGACTGTATTTCATGAACCGTGATAGCTAGACAGTTGAAATTTTCACAGATGATGTATTTCTGTTGCCGCTATAACAAAAAATACTAAAAACAGAATAAAATAAATATTTAAGTGGGGCTCCCATACAACAAATGTGATTTTTTGCCGTTTTTTGCGCAAATCCGACTGGCACTTGGCCGGTTTTATTTTATCATCGGACCGATATAAGGCGACTTTCAATTCAATGTCAACTGCAGCTGCATAACTGTGGCGACATTACAGCGGCGGCGTTAATATTTGCTGCTGTATCTGTCAATTTTTGATAAAATGAGTGACGGATTGAACGTCATAATCGCGGCAGTAATGCGGCGCCGAACGTCAGTCATTGTATCAAACAAATTGACAGATATACATTCTAGGCCGCAGCAGTAATGTCGCAACAGTAATGCAGCTGCTATCCGAACGTCGCGTCACCTCTATACTTCTCATGACTTTCCTCTATTGTACGCAGTGCTTTTTTTGTCTACCGTTCTTCATCAATTCTCATCTAATACTCAAAGGTTAACTGGAAGAAATCCCTTAAAGGGATAAGTTCGCCTTTGTACTGCCTATTTCTGTGCCATATTTGTGTTCTGTGTTTTGTACAATAAAGAGTATACATACATACTCTGTATGATTATTATGTGTATTAAATCACGGTCAGTGGGTCGTCCAACATAGTAATTAATGTAAGACCATTTAATTTATGGTCTCCACTTTGTACCATCATTCGCAATTAATTGGTAATTTGTAAACCTTATTGACAACACGTAAGGTCTACTTTTGGTCAAATAAGAGAGTTGTTAGTGTGCAATAAAATGTCAACCTGACATGAACATCCTTGAGTTTAAAACAACATTTTACACATGCGTTGTTTTATAAGTATTGCAAAATATAGGGAATTAGTATGTCAAACTAAATTCCATCAAAAATATTACATGTAAAAAGATGCAAGTATCGCAACGCAATTATTCTACTACAAAAAAGTTTTGTGATGTCTTGATCCCTTAAATCAAACTAAATTGGAAATCTAACTAAAATTTTGTATTTGTGTCGATTTTTATTTTGCTGTCAATTTTTTTTTCGTGAGATTTTGATAAAATTTGTTAATTTTGAAGACCACTTATCCTCATTTTCTGGGCTGAATGAACACGAACCCGCAATTTTTCGTTGAGCTACGTAAATTCCATACGTTTTTGTAACTCAGAGGAAGATTTTTTAGGACATTTGGTGAAATTTCGCTTATATTGTACAGAATAGGGAACTATTCACCAAATACTATCGAAACCTGACAAAAAAAAACAACGTTATAAAAATCAGCCCATTTTGTGTTCCTCCTGCGATGTGCACTCTCTGTTACAATTTTTGCACTTATGTTACTTTGTAAGAAGATGCCTTATATGACTTCGCATAAGTCTTCCATAGTTAGTTTATTGTATTCAAACAATATTGCACAAGAACTAGTAAATAAACATATTTGCATAACAATTATTTAGTGCAAGCGAGACAGCATGTCTGATGAGCACATGGGAATTCCTTCCGTTATAGTTTCCAAGAACATTATTTTCCTCCTTGGACCCAAGGCCGATTCGTTAGGGCGATCCCCACTTATGCGTTCAGTGTTATGAACTTTTTAGGCATCATAGAGGCATGTTCGTACTTTTAAAATGGCAACTTAATTCTTGATCTTCTCTACCCTGCCTTTACATTCTGGAAACTTGCAAATTTGTCCATAAATACACAGAATTTTACACAAAACGAGGAGACATACCCTCGTCCTACCCATCTAGACACAATTCAAGATTAATGCCACCATCCTCCCGATTAAAACTACATTCATCTGGCCCCTTAAAAATGTCAATAAAATTGTACAATAAATTGCCTGAAGAAATTAAAAAAGAAGAAAAAGAAATTACTTTTGCGAAGAAATTAAAACAAATGCTTGTAACAAAAACCTACTATTCTGTAAATGAATATTTAAACGACCAACTACAAAATGAATTTTTTTGTAATCTTTTGTTTAATAAGTTAGTTACATTTGTTACCTTGTGTAAAAAAAAACATTAGTTTTAGTTACTTTCAAGAATTGCCATGCCCTAACGGGGCTCATATTTGATACTTTTATCTTATAAGAACCTATGTACAACAACATGAAAGCAAATAAACTACTTGAAACTTGATCTTCTTTGTCGGTCCCTCATTACTGAGGATCGTGACCACTTGGTTTTGCAGCTCCTGTGATTTGTCTCCATCGTTTTCGATCTCCCGTAGCCCTCACCATAGATTAGTATATGTTTGGCCCTCACCGCTTGATGGAGATTGCCTGAGGTGGCCTTCTTAACTTGGTCGGACCAATATTTGGTGGGGGGGCCCTGCGGTAAGAAGATTACAGCTCGCGCGCACAATATCGCCTCGTGTGTAATGACCAACGTAACACACTTGTATCACAATGTACTATTATTCGCCTCGTGTGTAATGACCAACGTAGCACACTTGTATCACAATGTACAATATTCGCCTCGTGTGTAATGACCAACGTAGCACACTTGTATCACAATGTACTATTATTCGCCTTGTGTAATGACTAATGACCAACGTAGCACACTTGTATCACAATGTACTATTCTATGCATCTCGCTCGTACTCGCATATCAGTGACACTGCTTAGGCAGTCGTGGTAAGTATAGGTATTACGAATACGCATATAAATAATGCTCTACTAAAGTTGTTTTGTATAAAAATACATGAAAAAATGCTTAAATGGGTTATAGTTGGGTGCTCGACTTCGTTATTTTACTTCCTTGTAACGTGGTTGGACTAGATTTTTTAGGAATAGGAAGGAAAATTTGTTGTTATGGCGTAGGAGGATATTATTATTAGCTCAATTTATAGAGTACACGTACCAACAAATTACGCGCCACTGGTCGTTGTCGTTACGCACTCTCTGAGCATCACGAGCGTGCACGCTTGCCGACCGCCATACATTTATTTTTAACCTCCTAAGTCCCAAGTGCTTGCTAAAAGAACAAAATGGCGTTCATAATTGAGTCCTGGAGCGGTATTTGACATGCGTTAAGTGACGTTTCGTGTTGAACTTCAGTTGAATGGAAGAAACCGTGTGTTGTCGAATAGGTAAATTTTACATTAGCAATACACAGTTAGGTGACAACGAAACCAAACCGAACCACGCCGAGTTCAGAGCCATTTTAAACCGTATAGTGTAGTAAGAAAACAAAGTTGATTTTTGTTGCATAATTTTTTCAATGGATGAGTTTTGGTTGTACCAAATGATACTTTCCACAGTTGATGAACAAATGATTCATTCCACTGTTGAACTGATGTTGAAGCCGAAACTGACAGTTGTGCATCTCGAATAGGGCCCCTGGGTATTGCTACGCAAGAGATGTCACTATAACCGAATGTCCTTTAAAAAGATCAAAAGTATTATAGTCATTGTCCTGAATCTGTTTCAAACCCGACTATACGATTTTTGCTAGAACAAACATTATTCAGTACCAAAGAAACTTTTTTTTGCACTAAGTCAACTAATCCATACTTTTGTTCTTTTTAAAGAACTCGTGTGAAGCATCACTAGCATCAGCGTCGAGCGTGCACGCTCCTGACATTCTGAGCGTGGGTTTTGTAACCCTCGGCACTCGGCAGGCGTGGCTCACTCCGCGATTTCGTCGCGTCGTTACAAGTACATGCGGCCCACACCAATTTTGGTGTCTAGCCATAGTTGCCGCGTACTGCTACGGAACCATAGAGTTACGGAGTTATATCTATCTTTGTACGGAACGGACGCCTGCGCGCGCCACCTAGCGGTCATATGTGTCGTAATAGGCGCGTTTTATTAGAGTGAATCTTCTGTACTTAGTACTATTATTTATTCTGTGCCCTCGGGTAAGAAGTTGTAATGTACAAGAGTACAAGGTTAATGCCATACGAAGTTTGTTACGTAAAATGTCCTTCCTTCCTCGTAGGCCAGGAAATGAATGCTCAAAAAAAGTTATAGAGGGAAATGCTTGGAACACAATTTTTGACTTCGTAGCTTTATTTGGACTAGTTAGGAGGTGAACATATCAAGTCTCTATACCAAATTTCAACTAAATCGGTTCAGCGGTTTAAGTGTGAAGAAGAGTTAAATAAAAAACCGACCAAGTGCGAGTCGGACTCGCGCACGAAGGGTTCCGTACCATTACGGAAAAAACAGCAAAAAAAATCACGTTTGTTGTATGGGAACCCCATTTAAATATTTATATTATTCTATTTTTAGTATTTGTTGTTATAGCGGCAATATAAATACATCATCTGTGAAAATTTCAACTGCCTAGCTATCACGGTTCATGAGATACAGCCTGGTGACAGACAGACGGACGGACAGACGGACAGCGGAGTCTTATTAATAGGGTCCCGTTTTTACCCTTTGGGTACGGAACCCTAAAAAAGGTATTTGTTTAATGTTTATATGTTTTTACTTCAGAATGGTGTCAATGTGATACCATAAATGAATTTGGCATTCCTGATTTATACGAAAACGATACCCAACATGGCCTAGTAGAGTAGCTTCATTGATGTAGATATCAAGATAAAATTTAGAGCCCCAAATAAACTTTCAATACAGAATATCTCGAAAACTATTCAAGATGTCGAAAAATTTTACTGAATTAAATTTGTAGAAAATTTAATCAGATTTCGTTTTGTTTAAGTAGTCATGCCGCTAAGACGCAAAGTTTCCAAGATATAAGTGAAAAACCGGGAAATTTTAACCTTCAAACCCCTCTCTCCCTCCCGGCACCAGGGTAAGGATGACTCACGTGTCCGTGTCCGGGCCGGAGCTTCCGGCGCTTACTTTTCTAACACATGACAGGTGATCACGTGATGCTTTCCATAGAAAACGAAGCGCCGGAAGCTCCGGCCCGGCCACGGCCCGGTCTAACGTGAGTCATCCTTACGCTTACGGCTGGGGACTTTTGATATGATATTTTATTTATATTTATTCAACATTACATGTCATGTGCATTACAAAAGATGTTAGTTACAGGTACTTAGTTGGTACATGACACCCTGATAGGGCACAAAATGTTAACAGATAGATAGGTACATTATGAAATCATCCATAGATTTAATGCTCAGTAAAAGGGGTTTAGCACACAAACCACTGCTTGCTTTGACATTTCTTTTATTACATTGATATACAGGATTAATTATAAGATTACATAAAGATCAAATCGAACATAAGTAACATAACCTCGCGCACAGGCCTGCCGCCAAATCTGACAGCTCTCTCTCTCAAACTGACCATAGATACAACAATCAAAAGTATAGAGCCAGGTACATACTACATGTAATTATCAGTAGTATTAGGCCACATATAGGATATTATGATATTAACTATTGTGATGCTTACAGCTCGGCCATCCTTTTTATTTTAGTGAGTCCTCTCACTAAAGTAATTAAACATTTATATCAACAACCATATATCATAACATGTCATCCACCTTAACACTAACGAAAGATAAACATACATAACAACATTATTTTAACCTTCTGGTTATTCAGTTCCTCATTAATCAATCGCAGCCAGTGACAATATGTATATTAACCTGATGCTTTAACCTGAGATCATGTAAACAGTCATTTCATACAACCAGCACCTATAGTAGCATTTACAGCCTTCTTCTAGTCTTTCACTATATGAACTAACTTACAGTCATGGTCTGCTCTAGACAGTCTGTTAAAGTATAAACCAACATCAACATTTACAGTCTGCCCTCAAGGCCTGCTCTAAACAGTTTGGTAAAGTATAACACGTTATAAACAATCATAGTCTGCCCTTAAGGCCTGCTCTATGGCAAAGCATAATACATCATATACAATCACAATCTGCCCTTAAGGCCTGCTCTAAATAGCTTGGCAAAGTATAAAGTATAACACATCATAAACAATCACAGTCTGCCCTTAAGGCCTGCTCTAAATAGTTTGGCAAAGTATAATTCATGATAAACAGCCACAGTCTGCCCTTAAGGCCTGCTCTAAACAATTTGGAAAAGTATAACACATCATAAACAATCACAGTCTGCCTTTAAGGCCTGCTCTAAATAGTTTGGCAAAGTATAATTCATCATAAACAATCACAGTCTGCCCTTAAGGCCTGCTCTAGACATCATTCCAAAGTATAAAAATTGTTATGGCCTGCTCTAGACTAGACTAGTCTAGACAGTCTGCCATCACGGCCTGCTCTAGAAGACAGGCTGCTATCAAAGCCTGTTCTAGACAGTCTGCCAACATTCAACCTAGTCAATCTAATTATTTAATTAGACTGTTGTTATGGCCTGCTCTAGACTGGACCAGTCTAGACAGTCTGCCATCACGGCCTGCTCTAGAAGACAGGCTGCTATCAAAGCCTGTTCTAGACAGTCTGCCAACATTCAACCTAGTCAATCTAATTATTTATTTAGACTGTTGTTATGGCCTGCTCTAGACTAGACCAGTCTAGACAGTCTGCCATCACGGCCTGCTCTAGAAGACAGGCTGCTATCAAAGCCTGTTCTAGACAGTCTGCCAACATTCATACCTATAGCCAACCTAGTCATTTAATTTGTTATGGCCTGTCTGCCATCACGGCCTGCCCCAGACAGTCTGCCCTCAAGGCCTGCGCTGGACAGTTTGCCAAAGTATAACTAATTATTTATTTATTTTTGAATCTAACTACAAGGTCCATATTACAAGTACCTATCTTTGCCAAAATATAAACTAACATAATAAACAGTCTGCCATTACGGCCTGCACTAGACAGTCTGCCAAAATTCAACGGTTATATTCTAGATTCATAATATTAATATAATAACTAGCAGTCGTGTCAGCGAAGAGTCTCGACCAACACCGAGAGAGACTCTCGCCGAGTCGCTTGATCAGATGCATAAGACGGTAATCGTGGACACGGCGCATAGTACGTCGGTTGCTCACTCTGCGGCCCTGACCATCGGCAGCTTGGGCCCTGCCCACTGCTGGCAGCTCTGTCGTAACAGTTTCACCTCCTTTGCTTCAGTCAGCTCTTGCTGCGATGCCCTCGCTTATCATCAACTTCATCCGTTCAGCCAGGTTACCAGCGTTGAAACATACAAAAATAAAAATAGTTATAATCATTAGCAGTAGCAAAGATAATTTTAGTCACAGTCATCCTCAACAATTTAATAATTGAAATATAAACATCGACTCAGTCAATCATTATCATCATCAATTAATCTTACTATATACCTAATCATCATCTATCATCATCTATATCGTCATCAAAATCGATCTGTTCGGTAATCATCATCGATATCATCATCAATATGGTCAGTCAAGCATTATCGCCGACATTGTTATCGAAGTCGTTCAGCTCCGTTTTCATCATCGATATGGTCAGTTATTGACCCTGTCGTGGACATCGAGGCAAACATTCGTTGACATCGACACTGTAATCGATATGTTCGGTCATATACATAATCATCGTTCTCGGACCTCTGTTACCTAAGATCTTCCTTAGATACCTACTCATCGTTACTGAAATCGTAATCAGACGTCAATGACGTCATGGATATCAGTCATTATCTTCATCGAAAAATCCTCAACATTAATTAAATAAAATGACAAATATTCCATCGATTCATCAACTTTAAGAAGATTACATTTAAAACAGGTTTTTATTAATTTATTTATATAAACAGATAATTATTTATTCAATGACCTTATGATCCTGATGTTTCGTCCTAAACTTCGTTCAGTATTTCACAATGGTAATATTCAGCCCCAGGAATCGGCAAGAACGCAGCAACTATATCTCGGGATGACATGCACCCAAAAAAAGTAGCTCTAAATAATAGCGTATAGGTACTACACCGAGTACACCGTAACATATACTAGCGTCATTAGTGTCATTAACCCACCTACTATATTATTGGAAGTATTGGAAGTGATTAAAAGTTATTCCAATATACATTTATTCACTTTTTGTTAATTGATACAGCCAAAATTTCCTGGCTATGTTAATCGTGGCGACAACGCACTTAATGACAAAAATGCAACCATACATTTTGTCTTTATGAATCATGGTTCTTTTGCCTTACTATACTTTAATTAATATTACCAACTTATTTCTTGTCATCACTGTGTCTCTGTCATAAAATCATACATGTTACCTTCCATGGTACCTTCTGTTAAACCTACTGATCAAGCAAATTTTAAGAATACAAAGTTTCATGAATTGAAATGAAAAATAAAAATTAGTTCCAAGCTCCTTATAAGGCTTCTTGAGCCTACTTTATAAGGCTTCTTTAAGTTTGAATGTTATCTACTTTTAGCTTCGTTTATTTAACTTACCTACTCTGGTGTTGATTCTTTTGTTAAGGTCAGTCACAGACTTCTGCTCAGGACCATACTAAAATTTTGTACTAACACTTGTGACAGTGGTTGTACTTATTCATCGATTTTGCATTTCAAGTCAATTTTCAATGAGAATTCTTTAAGTCTTGTTTTTTTTCAAACAGGGACTGTTTTTGTAAACTTTTTAATTTTACAAATAGACTTTCTTAACTTGATAATGTATACACAAGTATGCTGCTTTTGCCTTTTCTTGACACTTTATGGTCCTTACCTATTAGTAACCTGAATTTTATAATTTGTGACCTAAGAGTTTGATTAACTTAGGCATCACTAACTGTAAAATTTCTTAACCTGAATCTGTCATACAATAATTATTTCAGATTCACCCTTTATGCAAATGAAACCATAAAGTCACAAATTAATTGTATTTCATAGCAACAATTCATAGTTTCATTTGTGGTTTGTTATTGTATTGTACAACTGCAAAATATAACTGAATACTATGCAATATGCTTAATACAAATATTGAATATTGTGTCAACAGCATGGAAAAAGTAATCTGTTCTTGTTTAGCCAATCTGCTTTTACTAGACAGAACTTGCACTAAACTTATAACTTTAGAGAAACAAATGTGTACATTGGTGTATATTTTGTGCAAGAAGGTTTAAATATAAATACCGCTTGTCACCAATTCAAAGGTATGAAGTAGGTATTCAAGATTTCTAAATAGAGTGAAATATAACTTCTTTTAAATACCTACTAGGAGATCTTAACCACTGAAAGTGAACTGTACTTATTGTTATCAGAAAATAAACATTTATATTTCATTTTTTTCATTTTCTTATGCTATGTCAATATCCACAACGCAACCAGTCATCATGTAAATCATGCTCCCTGAATGATAATAATGATGTTTTAAAATTGTTACTTTGATTTTCAATTGCATGACATTAACAGTAGTATGAAATAGATGTAAAACTATCAATGTCATTCATTTCAAATTTAGAATTCATTCATTCATAATTTAAGAGCATGGCTCTTGTCGGTGGAGTATGCGCCAGTTTTCTCGGTCCTCGGCCGAATTATTTAGAATTCATACTGTGTGTAATTCCATTAATTCATTATTGTTTCTATATGCATCTCTCGGAGTATCCAGACTAATAATTTTCAGTACAACAATGATTGGCAACTAAATGCATGTACCTACAGGACTACTATGTAGAATATACCATCTTTAATTAACATTTGCCTATATACAAATGTTTATAAATAATTTGTTTGCATCAAAACAAAAACTAGTTTCTTTGTCTTTTCACTTAAATAACCGATATGCACATTTATCTATTAAGATTCTTTTATTCTGAATTAGAGACCGGGGTATTTATCTCAATAAGTGTGATGCTTGGTAAAGGCCTTTTCTAAATCTTCCCATTGACAACCGTCATGGGCCAATCTCCTACAATTCTAGCCCGCTGTCAGTCGCTACCTCTCATCTTTGCTATCTCATCATTTCATCATGGCAATAACTTCTGCAATACTAATCAATCACCTTTTTTTGTTATCTCTTACCATATATAGGCATTATATACTCATGCATCATTAGAACAAAAAATAACCTTTTAGTGTCATTAGACTATCCAAAAAATAATAGTAATAATACCTAGTAAATATTCAATTATTGTCATTTTACAACTCATTGTTAATAATTAACTTCACTGAGCACCTGAATTGTACCTGAACAGTGCACAATACCATCCTTACCATTTTGACTTCTTATAACCATGTTGGCTCTTAATGATAGTTCTCTGCGTCTCACCAATCTCACCGTGATGGTCGTTTGCTTGCATTTTCGTCGAGATCTATTCTCATTGTATTCCAACGTGTCTCAACGTGTCAGTCCAAAAACAAACAATGACAAAAAACACAGGTTAATAACTAGATCAATACATAGCAAATGTCCAGTGCATTGCAAATTTAAAACAACTTTTATTTTAAACAAATGAAACCAATTGTCAATCATTTTGTTTACCGTACAAAACAAACTAATGAAATCATGTATCATATATATTTATAAATATATACACTATTGTCTTGATTATGAAATTAACATTCAAAAGACCAAGCAACTTACATTACTATGTACCTCTTTCATCATCATCATCAATTTTAAGAGCTATGCTCTTGTTGATGGAGTAATTACCATTCTTTGCTGGGCCAGCCTTTTGACTCCCTCGTACAACATGACAGAAACTCTATCTTTCATTTGGCTGAGATATGTGTTCCTCTGCGTCTTTCTCGCTCAATCTTGCCCTTCAGGATGTTTAAAAAGAATCTGTCGTGCGGGTCGTGCCGTATTAGATGACTAATCATCTTGCACCTTCTGTTAGCTGTTGTGCCTAACAGGCATCTCTTCTCTCCTGCCATGCTCAGTTCCTCAACGTTCGTCTTCCTTTCTGTCCAGCTAATCCTTAGCATCCTCCGCCAACACCGGATTTCAAAGGCCTCCAATCGCTCTCTGTCCCGTTGTGTCACTGTCCACGTCTCACAAACATTTAAAGCAATGCTCCAGATATACGCCTTAACTAAGCGTTTTTTTTTTCACATTCTTCGAGATGTGTGCTTCATCTCTATATAGGTGAAAATAATCATCCAATTTCTATGTGGGCATTTGAATTCACAATCCCGCTTTCTGAGTTGAAATCATCCATAGATTTAATGCTCAGTAAAAGGGGTTTAGCACACAAACCACTGCTTGCTTTGACATTTCTTTTATTACATTGATATACAGGATTAATTATAAGATTACATAAAGATCAAATCGAACATAAGTAACATAACCTCGCGCACAGGCCTGCCGCCAAATCTGACAGCTCTCTCTCTCAAACTGACCATAGATACAACAATCAAAAGTATAGAGCCAGGTACATACTACATGTAATTATCAGTAGTATTAGGCCACATATAGGATATTATGATATTAACTATTGTGATGCTTACAATTAGGTACTTACAATTCTAGCGAAAATCAAAATAATTAATATAATTTAAAGCTAAGATAGTTCATGCAAAGCAAAGGTATGTCAAAACAATATTAATTAAATTAAGAAGTATACAATGCGATGTCATAATCTGATATTATAATTATTTTTAATATTTACATAATCATATTCATTCCTACTATATTTAACTTAACGGATTTCATATGTACATCTTCTAACTAGTCCAAACAAAGTTACGTAGTCAAAAATTGTGTTTCTAGCATTTCCCTCTATACTCGTACCTTCTTATTGCTTGGCCTTTTGTGACGCGGCATTGCATTTTTGAGGAAAACTTAAGGTGGCGTTTAAGGCAAACGACGATGTAAACAAAACAGGTTTAAAATTAACATTATATTAAGGACGTTGATTATATCTCTTCTATAGCAGGTGCAGGTTAGTAAGCAGTTACCGTAGTCCATGAGGCCTGCTACTCCAGACTCAGAGGTCATGCAAGATAAACACACGTTGACGACTATTTAGAAACCTCGACATGGAATTAATTGTGTAGTTATTAGTGTTAAAATAAAATACTATGATATGAGAGATTTTTTTTTTATTGAAGACCTGAATGCCGATTCCAACATCTGAAAAATATATTTAATTCTTATTTTCTAGAGGATTTCGTATTTAGTCCAACCCAGAAATTGTACCTCTTCAAACCAGCCAAATTTTATCCAAATGTAATTTAAAAAAAATCGACAACATCGGCCCGAACATGTTTGCTGGCCATAATTTGCAAACCAAGTTGCCATTTTGGCAAACCGAATATACAAAACGTGTATTTTTTTGGTAGGTAGGTAGGTACTTGTGAAAACATATGGTGGTCAAAAGATTACCTAAAGATATACATATATTATATTTATATTAGTGCCTAATGCCCTAATTGTTCTAGGTATGTAAGTATACATACATTACAAATATATACGCTAATACATACCGTCGTGCGTACGCACTTAACTTTTACAGGAAAATGTCATTTTTCCTCATATTCCCTTTTAATTACAATATGCAGCCATCCAACAATTAATTTAAATAAATCATGGTAAATAATTTTCCAGTTTCAAATGCCCATGTTATTGCATTTCATTATCTAATAGGAAACTTTGACCGAAAATCCCAGAATGGAATTGTACCTACTGTATTTATTATGAAAATTAAAGTATGAAATACTGTATGCAAAAATAACCCTTATTTAACGTACATAATTAGGTACTTAAAATGAATCAATCCTTCAATTCTCGCTGTGCATATTGAGCGGAATTCTCATAGCAGAAAAATCAAATGTCAAGAGGGATTGACTACTGTGTTTTATCGCCTATCGATAAATATTTGTCACTTTACATGACATCGTTTAAGTATTGAAATTAGACTTTTGGATTAGCAATATATATAAACCAGAAAATACATTTATTTTATGCTTCTTTAGTTGTTTTAAATGAACTCCACAATTAGAGTAATGTAATATAGTGGAAGAATATGCATTGTAACTTCTATCTATCTATCTATCTATCTAGCCCTTTTATTCTGAGCTAGAGTATGTCCCGTAGCTCAGTGTGCCGCTTGGCAAAGGCCTCCTCTAGCTCTTTCCATTGAGGTCTGTCGTGGGCCACTCTTCTCCAGTTCGGGCCCGGTGTGAGTTTGAGTTCATCCTCCCATCTTGTTCGAGGTCTCCTCTGGCCCCGTGTACAACCTCTTGTATACCAATCTGTTACTATTTTGCTCCATTTTTCCCGCCTGTCTCTCAACAGGTGGCCAGTCCATCTCCACTTCTGCTGATCTATTCTAGTGAGTATGTCGGTCACTTTTGTTTTTGTCTCAGGTCTTCATTTCTCACTTTGTCTAGTCTGCGTGTTCCCGTCATACTTCTTTCTTTTTTGGCAGTACTTAAGCATGTCTCGGTGCTCTTTGTTGAGTGCCCATGTCTCACATCCGTATGTAATGTACATCCGTACATTGTAACTTAGACAACAATATTTCTTTATCGATTAGTTTATCGTTTTTCTTTTATTTTAGTAACACGGCACCGGAACGACTTATGAAAACTCAAGCGACATAAACTACATATATGTAACGTTGTCGTGATTTATTTTAATATGGAGATGCAAAGAGGTCACATGTTACAGAATAATGTAAAAAGGTGGTGATCGGTAATATGCGAAAAGATTCGATAACATCGATAACAGGAATTGTCGATGAAACACAATGGTTAATCCCTCTTCAAGTTTGATTTCTGCTATGAGAATTCCGCTCCTAATAAGCTATAGCCTAGGTACAGTCAACGCCAAAGATATGTTTAGATTTGTGTGTGTACACATGTAGCGTCCCACACTAATACCCTTCCCAAACTCCACGGAACCAGGGACATACCGTTTGATCTCTCGCTATCGTCTCTGGCGATGCCAGTTGGCTCCATCAAAACTGGCACGTTGATGGATACAAAAGAGACCGGCGGATTATGTCATTCAATGCGGCGTGTCTCGAGAAGCGGCCAGCACTTTTCTGACTTCGTTCTTTTGTCATTTAACTTTCTATAAGCATAGGTATATTATAAATTTGTGAAATATTGCCCCGTTACATTATATAATAATTTTATTTCTTTAATCGCGGTTAAACAAATAAAATTACTACTATACTTAGCGTACTTATCGCTTGACGTCACTGGCCGCAGCCCCGATAATATTAATTAACTCCAATGTGGTCGGGTCGGATTCGGATTATCGTCATGTTATTTTTGTAATGGTAACTAAGTGTTGATAACTAGCCCTTTAACACTAATTGGCCTATTTGAACGACACGTGTGTTAAAAGGAAGCATCGATAGATACAATTATACTTCACCGTACAAACTTCTTCAATGATGTATATCAACTTGTAGTAGTAGGCGCTATCAGCGTGCCTTTGATCATGACTTTTAGAGCAATAATTCAGAGTAAAAATATTTTTTTTACGAGAATTCACACTAGATCAGATTTCTGAACGTACACTTCGTACTTCCCGCCTAAGACCTCTGTCAGTGTCACCTCATTGTCGTTTGTCATGTTTGCCAAACGGTTCAAAGGCACGCTGATAGCGCCTACTACTACAAGTTGATATACATCATTTCGAAGTTTGTACGGCTCGTATAATTAGAATCGAACTTCACTTACAGGTAAGTTCGTTTAATTCCTAATAATGACGACGAATACATAAATGACGTGTCGTTGCTGTTCAATATACTCTTTAACCGTCCCCATCTTACCTAACGGAAAGATGTAACTATCTGGCTGAAGGCAGTGATCACCGCTTACGATCTAGTTCTAATCTCACGCTTGCTATTCCTCCTAATAAGACGCGAACGTATGCAAATTCTTTCACTGTGAAGTTGTGGAACGAGTTTCCCCTGTCGCTCAAACCGCTGAACCGATTTAGATGCTATCTGATATGGAGATATTTTGAAGACGGGGAAAGGACGAAGGATATGATAGTTTAAGTATATCAATCATTATCATTTCATGCTGACGAGGGCGCAGGCAGAAGCTTATATGATATCAGATCGGTTCCGATTAGTATTCCGGGCAGTGTTAAGGATGACTCACGTTCGACCGGGCCGTGTCCGGGCCGGAGCTTTCGGCGCTTCGTTTTCTATGGAAAGCACCACGTGATCACCTGTCATGTTAAAGAAAAGTAAGCGCCAGAAGCTCCGGCCCGGACAAGGCCCGGTCTAACGTGAGTCATCCTTCATGCTTTCCGTTTTTAAGTAAAATCTCATTAGCATTTCTGGAAATCAAAATGTGATAGAATGTTTGTGTTACACTTATTGTTTGAATGCATCACAAAAAAATTCGCCAAAATGTCTCGTTACCGTGATATAAGTAAAATAATTCCCCGTGGCCCAAAAAGGGGATTTTAGGGGATTCACCTTAACAGATGACCTTAGAATAATAATCATACAGCAAACATACTTAGTACCGCTTAGTATTCAGTGCGTAATCTCGTAGCTGTCTAGCATTTGCACTAAAATGTGAATAACACTGCCATAGAATGCTCAAAACTAAGGAAATCATGAAAATTGAAAATTATTTTTAACTATTAATTATTGAATATATTCAGATGAACTGATTTTAAGAAAATCTTATCTTATATATTTTTATCGGTAAGTCGACAATATAATAGTACATTTCGATGCTAGTGCGGAAAGTATGTCATTACTTCACGAGTATCAAGATATCGTGGCAAGACTCGGGACGAGTTAAGAATGACATATCCGCACGTGTATCGAACGACGTTTTTTAATACAGTTGCGAAAAAATAAGAAAAGCAACAAGTATTAAGGAATGGAATTCGAAACTTTTTATATTATTAATTTTGTTACATCATTGACATTGACATTATAAAGAGGTGTTTTTCTAGCTTTTATTCGACTAGAATAGATTTTGTTATTATTATTGAACCCACTTCAATGAAAGTTTTTTTTTTCAAATGCATGTTCTATAAGACAGAAACAATTGTAAATATTAAAACATTGTACTATTATTACCTAAATATTGTTATTTACGATTATTTGTGTATCGTATATTTATAAAAACAATATCGAATGTTGCCTTTGGAAACTTAAAACATTCTTGCAGTAAGAAAATACGCCTCTTCTTTGACAGGCGTTCCGTTCCATTCAGACAACTTATAAAGAACGGTTTTTCGACATTAAAAAATAAACGTGTTATAATACTTATAATGATGAAGAGGTAAGTAATAAAATATGAAATATGCATATTTTTCGTATTCTTACATTAATAGTAGGTTTTTATGTTGATTACGACGTTTAAAGGAAACTAATATAAACACTCATCAATAAGTAGTCATGAATTGGAACAAGTATAAATTTAAAAAAATTGGAAAAGTAAAAAGCACTAGTTCGCGAAAACCAACTTTCCGCACGCTAAACAGCAACATAGCAACAGACTTCTACGAAACCTTTACAGCGCACAGGTTAACGAAAGCCCTCCCCCCAATAACTCAAACTACACAAGTGAACACACGCAGAGGAATATACCACCATTCACCGAATATGAAGTCGAGCTAGCAATAAAACGATTAAAAAACGACAAAAGCCCTGGCGCGGACTACGTAACGAACGAGGCCCTGAAAACAGCTCAACCTCTACTGACTCCGCCATTAACGCACCTTTTCAACAGTATACTAGCAACTGGTAACACACCATCACAGTGGTCGGAGTCAGACATTATTTTAATATATAAAAAAGGAGACCCCAAAAACATCGTAAACTATAGACCGATAAGCTTACTCCCGTGCATATATAAGCTATTTTCCTCTATTCTAAACCAAAGGATCGGTATTACCCTAGAGGCTAGACAACCTATTGAGCAAGCGGGCTTTCGTAAAGGTTTCTCGACAGTTGACCATATTCACACCCTGGAACTTATTATAGAAAAATACAACGAGCGGCAAAGAAACCTTTACGTCGCCTTCATAGACTACAAAAAGGCTTTTGATACCGTGTCTCATTCAAGCATTTGGGAATCTTTGAAAGAACAAGGGGTTGAAGAAACTTATATAAACATCATAAAAAGTATTTATCATAAAAACACGGGGCGAATAAAGCTTGAAAAATTAGCACCTGCTTTTACCATCCAAAGGGGAGTAACACAGGGCGACCCACTGTCTCCAAAGCTCTTCATTGCTATCTTAGAGTCAATCATACAAAAACTAGATTGGAAAGGAAAGGGAATAAAAATCAACGGGGGATACCTCAGTCACCTACGTTTCGCAGATGATTTAGTCCTTCTATCAGAATCTAGATTGCAACTTCAACACATGATTGAATCGCTGAACACAACTAGCAAACAAACTGGACTCGAAATGAATTTTACAAAAACAATGGTCATGACAAATAGCGACAAAATAGACATATTAGTTGACAACGAAGTTCTTGCTTACACGGATTATTACACCTACCTTGGCAAACAAATAGGCTTTTCAAGAGACTACAACGACTTGGAGATCGTAAGACGGATACAAAACACCTGGAATAAGTACTGGAGTCTCAAATAAATATTTAAAAGCACTTTGCCAATAAATACTAAAACAAGAGTCTTCACGTCATGCCTGCTACCTTGTTTAACATATGCTTGCCAAACTTGGAAATTTACCACAAGCGCAAAGAGAAAATTAATTTCGTGTCAAAGAGGAATAGAGCGCAGCATGTTAAACATAAAGAAAATGCAAAAAATACGCCATACAAAAATACGTGACGTCACAAAAGCTACTGACGCTCTAACCTTTGCTCGAAGGTTAAAATGGAAATGGGCAGGGCACGTGGCACGCCTGCAAGACGACAGGTGGACGAGAAGAGTAACTTCTTGGAAGTGTCCTATAGGAAAGCGTCGTAAGGCACGACCGCATACGAGATGGGAAGACGACGTCGTCAGAACCGCTGGACCTTCGTGGCTACAGGTGGCCCAAGACAGAGAGAGATGGAACCGTTTGGAGGAGGCCTATACCCAAACAGGGGTTCTTGCAACAGAACCATATTAATAAAAATAAAAATAACTAATGTATATACACAAACAATTAGAGTAATGAAGCATTTTTTTATAAAGTAAAAATTGTATATAGAAGTTAGAACAAAAATAAGAAAAATATACTAACATTAGAAAATAGTAATACTTAAATAACTAACATGAAAACTGTAATCTTAAGTGCAAGCAAGGAATAAAAGGCTTTTTTATTTTTATTTTTATTATTTATTTTATTTATAAACAGCCACGAAAAGTAGCACTTTTTGAGCAACTGTATTAAAAAATAATTTATTATATATCTGAAGCAATGAATAAGGAGAAAAAATATACCCATTGTTTGGGGTACCTTTGCTCCTACGTATAGCTTAGGTGCGCAAAGTTAAACAATTGTGCGCCTAATTAAAAAACGATCGCTATAAAAAAAAGAAAATAAGATTATTAGGTACCAACGAAGCATACATTATGCGCAATACAATCCATAATATGAACTATTTTATTTCTTGAGCAATTAGCGGGTAATCAAACATAATTTTACCTTTAGATAATTTTTTTTTTTTTTTTTTTTTTTTTTTTTTTTTTTTTTTTTTTTTTTATGTGATGTTCAGCAAACGAGCAGACGAGCCGCCTGATGGGAAGCAGTCATCGTCGCCCATGGACGTAAGCAACATCACAGGAGCCACTTAAGCATTGCCGACCCTTGAGAACCCTAAATACCCGCTTCTTGAAGAATCCCATGTCGTAGCACAAAGGAAATACCTCAGGAGGCAACTCATTCCACATTCTGCACGTTCTAGGAAGAAACGAGCGGGATGCCCGCTTATTCATGGTGTGCCATGTGTCTAAGAAGTGAGGATGAGCTTTGCTCCTTTGGCGGGAGGTGCGGTGATAGAAACGAGACGATGGCACCAGATCAAAAAGTTCTTCGGAACATTCCCCATTGTACAGACGGTAGAAAATGCAAAATAAAATCTAAAATAATATATAAATAAACGCTGCCAACTATTGTTTGGTATTACGACCCATTTAGAAGAGTTTTTATTCCGTGCTTGTAAACTGGTTACTCAGTACATAGTATTAAATATTCCGTGTAGTCTTTCTATCCTGCTTTTATTTCCTTATGACCCATAACATTACTAAATCAGAACACGGATAACCAAGCACTTATGTCACAAAGCGACGCCAAAATTAAGAATTAAGGAAGGAAGGGGCCAAGGAAAACTACATTTCCTTAGCGTGGCTCTACATTCCTGACTTATCATCTTTTGTTGTGTTTTACTGACCTACCGTTCAAGGATAATGACAGAAAATGTAAACAGTGTTTTTCAGCGTGTACCTATCCATACTACCCGAGGTGAATAAGACTAAATAACACACACACAGGATGGTTTTGTTCCTAAAAGGAAATGTTTTCAAAGGGTCGGCAAGTGCATGTGACCTCCCAGGATTTCACTAGGCTACAAAAACTACTTACTATCAGCTGTAAGCTTGTTTGCCACAAGCTTAGTTTGAGTTAGGGTTTGTTTTCGTTGTAAAAGTTTCCCAGTTAGATCTGCACTTGTGCTAAAACTGGTGTGAAAACGTCGGCTGGGACTGCAACGGCGTTACTGCTGCAGCGTTGCTGGTGCTGGTGCAATATTATACATATGTCACTGTCATGTCAAATCATACTGTCAACATTTGATTCATCACTTATTTTATCAAGGAGATTGACAGTGACATCGCCCGTATTTTTAATGTGCAACGTTACAGCAGTAGCTGCAGTCGCAATCAGAATGTAACCTTTCTAATTAATTAATTTTCTTTGTAGGTAATTTATTAATTACAGAATAGATAGAATAGGTTATCTAGTGTAGGGACGATCATTCGCTGGTCCGAGCGACGCGTCAGGGCAAATACTAAAGCGTCGGAAATATACTGTATTGTCCCTATGATATGATCATGCAGTTAACCAAAAGCTACGTGTATCCTGGATCATTTTAATTATGAATGTAAGTAACTGACGATATATTCTATTTGTAACTGATTACAATGAAGCAAAAAGGAAAAGTTGTTTTATAAGTTGAAACTATTCTATGAATAGGTAATTAATATACTGATATATGTATTAATTACACAAAGTACCTGAATATCAAACAATATTCCACAACAAGTCCCTAAACACACATTAGTATGACCATAGAGTAACTTATACTAGAGCGGTACTGTCATAGTAAATTTTGTAACCCCAGTAAATTCACTGCCATCTGTCGACACACTTTAAAACTAAAAATGAAGATTTATAAAAATACGTTAAAATGTATTTAAATATGGATAAATGATTTTTTTTTATTTGCATTAATTATTTTTATGATTTTGACCCATGTTCTTTCACTGATATGCGGTAAAATTGTTAAATAACAAACGAAACCGTCAACGCCATCTATACGAAAGTAGGCCAAAGCTAGTAGCGCCCTCTGAACGAAAATCAAATTTTCTTGATTTTCGAGGCACGTTTTTTTATTAGACTGTATCCATCTATTACGGAGTTATATCTATCTTTGGTATGACACATGTTTCGATTCCACGAGCTCTAGATTGAAAGTCAGACTATGGTCAGACTGCTGAACTAATCGGCCACCGCCACAATAGTTGCAACTTTTTTTTATTAATAAAAAAGTTTACTACTTCACTCACCGACTCACCATCAAAACAAAGACAAACTTATATCATATACATACTTATAAATTGTGTATACTTACTCGTAGACACAATTAGTCATTGAATACAACCAATGACATTAATAAAAATACCAACACGCAAGGCGTTCAGACAAAGAGGCGTCGTTCGTGTTATTCGAACTATTGAAATCATAATTTAAAATGATTGCGGGAATTGTTTCCTAATAGCTTCTACCCGCGACTTCGTCTGCGTAGGATAATCATCATGTTGATTTATAAATACTATCCCATGTCCTTCCTCGGGCCTCAAACTATCTCTTCTTTTAAAATTATGGCTTCAGCCCAGTGGGACTATTTCGCCAGTATCAAGGTATTAAGAGGTTTAAAAACGACAAAAATTGTACGGTTGTACAAGACAGTGTACGGTGATTTGTTAGCTCTTGTAAATCGATAGCTAGACTTTACAAGAAGCACGTGGACTACCGGCCGTTGACTCCAAGATGGTGGTTAAACGCGCTTCAAAATTAATTCTCCATTCACTGCACACTACCACATTAGTTTACTGTATAATAAGCTATCGATATTACACTTTAAACAATATTAATGAACAAAAAACAAAGTAACTAATCACGATGCTAACTATCAAGATGGCGCTCGAACCGGAAGTCCAAACTATCTCTATAGGGAGCGTGCATAAACTGTAGGGGGCAGCACAGGAGACGTCAGATTTTTGGCGCGAGGCGTAAATGTGTAGTTTATGCTTCCAAAGTAGCCCACAAGATGGCAGCACTTGCTTTGGCGTGAAGTGTCAATGTACATGTGATGTACCATAAACATTTATGGTTCCGATTCCGGCCACAAGATGGTAGACCCTCCAACGCGCACGGTTCCTATACCAAATTTCATCCTAAGTCGGTTCAGCGGTTAAAGCGTGAAGTGGTAACAGGCTGACTATGCGAAAGGCCTAATCCTAATCGAAAATTCAGACTCAAATTCAGATGGTCCCAGGTTCGAATCTCGGTAAGAGCATTGTGTGTTTATCCCAAATATTTATGCTTCTGTCAGTATGTCCCTGACTTAGAATTTGTATGAATACTTTAATTTTTTTCTTTCACGATGTGATCGATTATAATATGTTTTTTCTTATAATAAAATGTACATTATAAGATCGTAACTGTGGTTTGAAAATGTGATTATAAATACACTTTTCGTCGGGTAGTCACACAAATCTCTGTTTTGACATTTTGCTGGGACGTCAGTTAGCCGCGACGCCCGCGACCACGACCAGTGAAACCTGTGTCGAAACGTCGGTAAATAAAGGTAACAAAATAAATTCGCGATAGACCCGATGTGTCGTAACTGTGTGTTAGTGCATACGATAAAGTGTTCACTGTGTTCGTCAATTTATCTACCACAATACATTTACACATTTATTGGCAATTATATTTACTGAACGACGTCAGCATGATCTTAATTGTATTTAGCAACAGTTTTTCCACCTTGAATGAAAACTCGACCTTATCGGAACAACGGGATCGCATGCGTAGCCTTGCGCGCGCATCGCAATGCAAACAGACGAACACGTGGTTTAGACCATCAAGGTGGTGGTTACAATACCTAGTCTTCTTTAAAAAAATCGGCCAAGAGCATGTCGTGTCGGGTGTGCTCTGTGTAGGGTTCCGTAGTTACCATTCTGTCAGAATACTCAGAATAGGCTGAACGGGGTCTATTAGTAGGTATCATAAAACTAAAAATCATTTTGGCGTCTCAGTTCTCTCATTAAGAGCGATAGAGAGGCAGGCGAAATTTCAAATTTCGATGTTCGCAGCCCAGGAGCTGCGCAGGCGCTCAGGCGCGATGTTGCGCTGTGCGTTGGCCTTGCGGGCGCATGCATTGGGATGTCGGGCACGTGGCGTGTCGCCATGAGATTTAGAGCACCAAGGTGCAGGCAAGGAGATGTTTGACTCATATCGGAACAACAGGTTTAAAATAATATAATGACAAATGGCATTTTTGAGTGAGAGTTCAGATTTGGTCGAGTTGGTGAGGACTCTAAGGGCCATCCCACACTAGCGTCTGTGCTATGGAAAATGGCGGCGCTGCGCAGTTGCGCCAACGTTGCGTCGAGCAGCAGCCATAGAGTTTAGACGCCGACGCCGACGCTGGAGTGGCCCTAAAACGTCATGTGAAATGACGAGTCTTTAGTAATACCAAAGAGGATATTATAAGATAGAGCGGTACTGTGATAGTAAATTTTGTAACCACTTTAAATTCACTGCCATCTATCGACATACTTTAAAACTAAAAATGAAGATTTATAAAAATACGTTAAAATGTATTTAAATATGGATAAATGTTTTTTTTTTATTTGCATTAATTATTTTTATGATCTTGACCCATGTTCTTTAACGGATATGCGTTAAAATTATAAATAACAAACGAAACCGTCAACGCCCTCTATACGAGAGTAGGCCAAAACTAGTGGTGATATCTGATTGAGAATCAAAATTTCGTGATTTTCGAGGCACGTTTTTTTCTTAGACTGTATCCTGCCTGCCTGTATTGTGTGTATTACGGAGTTATATCTGTGGTTTTTACCCTAATACCAATAATGCGATCGTTTTACTCACCCCCACCATGTACTTCGCACGGTGCCATTTGCATCTCCAATGTCTTTTCTCTTTCACTCTTATAAATTTCGGTATTTCGCCATAGCCTCCTTGCTATGATGCCCCCACGATGCCATAACCCGACGGTCGGTGATAAAGACAAAGCATGGCACTACTTTCTCTTTCCTCTTATAGGAATCGCAATAAGACTATCTTTCTCTGTCAGAGTCCCTTGCATTGCATGTATAACTAGTACCGCCATCTAGTTATATAATTACGCGTTAAATTAGTTCTGCTACTCGCCGCTAGGTGTCGCTTTAAAGTAGGTTTACACGTCTATCGACACACGATTAGAACTGGAACTAAACATTAAAATGTACCAAAATATCAAAAAATGTATACAAGGTGTCCTTAGCCACTGGACAAAGCCGAAATGTACATATGCATTAGGGTATTTAGAACCAGTATACAAAGTATAACAACCGGTGTAGCGGTTACGAAGAAATTAACAATTTACGATTTTTTTACTTTGGAGCAGCCTGTATGTGTTACTAGCTTCTGAGGTAATAAATTGTATGAAACATTCTTCGACCTCTGCTGCTAGGCAGAGTAATGGCAGATGAACCAAAATGTTTACGGAATGGTGGCCGCTTTCGGTTGAAAGCGCCTGGCGTCCATTACTTCCATTAGCTCGTTGGGTGGACGACATTCGGAAGATTGTGGGTCACTTCTGGATGAAATTAGCTCAGGACAAGTGGAGTACTAGTAGAGAGGCTTATGCTCAGCAGCGGGCGATAAAGGATTGATAACTATATTATGATTATAAGAGCGTTTTCACATTGTTCGTTCCGAAATCGGATGTCGGAAAGAAGTAAAATGTAAGATATATGCGTTTCTCTGTATTTATTTATGCATTTAATAAATCATTATTACTAAAAAACGATGAATAACGCAAAGGGCGGACTTAATGCCACTGACACTCTCCTGCAGCTGTTTTTGTCATAGGCGCCTTCCGACATCCGATATCGGAAAGGCGTTTCCTAAATTTAGCTATGTCGGAGCCTCCCGTCAGCTGTCGGACCGATAATATTTGTTTGTGTGCGTATGTGTAGGCATATTGCTTGTTGTAATGTGTGTGACCGCTAAAGACGGCGCCCGGGCGCGCCCCCGCGGCCTGACTACGTGGATGTCGGATCCTACATCCGATATCGGATCTGACAATGAGAAAACGCTCTAAGTGAGTCATTTGAGGATTAAAATGAACAGATAGTATAATGAGTTGATAACATCGTAAACAAATGTTGTTTATCGTTATCTATCATTAATCTATGTCGGTAAATAATAAGTAAGTACATGTGAAAGTAAATATGTGGTGTTAATGTAATTGCACAATGATTATTTTTTTATCAAAACACTTGCTCAAAAGGAAGTAAGTACTTAATTGCTGATGGTTCCATGGGATAATTGGATTGTTCAAAATTCTCCCATTATGTCGTCCAATGCCTCATATTGTAACTTATATTTTGGAATAAAAAGAAACCTCTGTTTATAGTACATATCATACTAGTTACTTATTTTTATCATATTAGTGAAGACTAACCTTTACCTTTTCCGTTAAACCACCAAACTGTAGGTAGTCCCAAACATACCTATAGATATGTTAAGTCCCAAATCTCCCAAATATGAAATTTTTGAATGATTCACGACTAGTTTCCCTAGACTTATTTTGACCGGGATATTGGTAAAACCAAAGATAGATATAACTCCGTAATAGATGGATACAGTCTAAGGAAAAAACGTGCCTCGAAAATCAAGAAAATTTGATTCTCGTTCAGAGGGCGCTACTAGTTTTGGCCTACAGTCGTATAGATGGCGTTGACGGTTTCGTTTGTTATTTAACAATTTTAACGCATATCAGTGAAAGAACATGGGTCAAAATCATAAAAATAATTAATGCAAATAAAAAAAACATTTATCTATATTTAAATACATTCTATCGTATTTTTATAAATCTTCATTTTTAGTTTTAAAGTGTGTCGACAGATGGCAGTGAATTTACTGGGGTTACAAAATTTACTATGACAGTACCGCTCTAGTATAAGTTACTCTATGGTAAAACCTATCGCGTCTGGTATCATATGAAAGGGACTTTTGAGGCGATTCTTGAATCTTGTACATATTTCTACTCGCTCTGATTTCCTTGTGTTATAATTTCTAGCAACGAAAACTAGTACCAGACATAGATATATTTTATTTTAATGTTCATGTTATTTAAGAATGTCTTTTTTAAATGAGAACGTAGCATGACTCTTATGTCTTTGAGATAATGTGGTATACATGTATGCATATGATATAGTTATAGCGAGTAAATAAATTACATGTTAGTCCTGATTCGAGCATAGTTCGGAGCAGTCGTGTCATTTTTGTTATTTTAACATTATCAGACGTGCATGTAAGTTGTTTTAAAAATATAACCCCTAAGTAGATACAGGCAGCATCTAATTGATAGTGACGGCCAAAGTGGCCATATTCGGCCGTCAGTATTCCGAAACACATCCTTATTTCTATGGTGACAAAGACGTTTTACGATTGGGACGCTTTAGGCCCTCAGCACATGGCGTCGTAACGTAAGAGAAGCGTAAGCGTAAGTGTAAGGCCTGAGTGGACGCTCAAAGCGGAGCGTTCGGCGGGGCGTGCAGAGTGGCGTCGGGCTCACAAGTGATTTGAGCAGCGTGCACTAAGACCGCTCCTATGCGTTTGCATTTGTTTAACATGCACGCCGCTCGTTCCGCCCCGCTGCATGCTCAACTCGAGCGTCCACTCAGGCCTTACACTAAGCGTAGAGTTATGCGCGCGTAAGCGTAGCGCTGCGTCTTACGTAGGCGAACACTCGCTCGCGGCGGGCCCAAGGCGTTCGCGTGTGCAACGAGATCGCCCACGTAGGACACTTCTATACGTATAAAAGGATTGATTCACGCCGCTCCGCGACGCGCCGCGCGGCGCCGCTTAGCGTTCACGTGTTGTTGGGGGACTGAAGTATATAGGTAAACAATCGTATGTCAACAACTTTATCCATTCAATGATACCGGACCCGGGTATGTCCTTAAACTGCGTCCGGACCCGGATATGTCCTTAAACTACGTCCAAAAGAGAGGTATGGGCACTGTAAATGACATCTCGCTTTGTGTGGTAGGGAACAGGACAGCGGATGTCATTCCAGATCTAAAGCAGAGCCCAACTGGGGAAGTACCTCCACCTTACAGAAAACCGCAGCTAAATAACACTAGACCCTACTCATAGTGTTGTGTTCCTGCCGGTAAGTAAGGTTGCCAGAGCTCAACGAGGGAGAGGAGTGCTAGGGTCGGCAACGCGCGTGTAATATCTCCGGTGTTGCAGGCGTCCATAGGCTACGGTAACTGCTTACCATCAGGCGGGCCGTATGCTTGATTGCCACCGACGTGGTATAAAAAAAATGTTTATATTATAATAATTCGATTAGTTGAAGATGGATTTTTATTCAAATATTATGGTCACAGATTTATATAGTAATTTGAATATACTTTTTTATTTTATAGAAACCCACCATAAAAAGTTATAATTCTTATGACGACCGTAAAATTATGGCATTTTGTGAAATCATTTTTCGTTTTTGTTACGCTGCGTCTTACGTAAGCGAACAACTCGCGAACGCGAAGCGAAGCGGCGCGGCGGGCCCAGGCGTTCGCGTTCGCAACGAGATCGCCAGGACACTTCTATGGGTATCAAAGGATTGATTCACCCCGCGCCTCATCGCTTCGCTTCGCGTTCGCGTGTTGTTCGCCTACTTAGTACGCTGCGTTACCGTTTATCTTCGGTATGTTCCATTAGTTTTACGCTGGAGCTCAATTCAGATTTAACAATTTGTTACGGTGTTGATCTCCTTGAAGATCACGGGGGGGCGTCGAGGTAGAATGTTCGCGATCCCAGGACGCCCCCCAAACGGCATATTGAGGGAAACGCCGGTGTGGGTTTAGTGGATAGGCTCTTCCCCCTCTTTTCTCAATGGAAAGAGCAGGGAGGTGATAGTCCCCATAATAGGCCCACCTCAGGTCAGGGGGACGATGCGTAACAGCATTCCCACACCGAGAAAAAAAAAGGACCTTGAAGATCGTTCACGCTGATTGGTGCGTGCGAAACGAAGTGAAAGTCGTGCGCGATTCAAGGTCAAGGTCGTAGCAAAACCAGTTGAAATCATGATAAATTGTTAAACCTAATCGACCTGCGGTGGCAGCATGGTTTCATTTTTATCGCCTGTCACTATGCCTGTCACCATCGCACTTACATACTTGTTTGTCAGCCATATTCGGGCGCACGAACACCGTGCTAACTGTAACAGTTAGCTCCTAGTTACTAGGAGTCGAAGTGGTCGCCATGGTTGAAATCGGCCGGAAGGATGATCATACACTTGTTTGAGCATGACAGGCATGGTGACAGGTGATAAAAATGCGACCGTGCTGCGGCCCCTGGAGACGAAACATGAATTACACACAAGTGATCAATTGACCTTTGACCGTCCTCGTTATTTTTGTGTAGTTCTTATAATACCTCGTTTTTGTTTTAGGAAAAGGGACAACAATGATTTCAAAAGTAAAGATAGGAATTTATAGTTAAAAAAATTTTGTATGAATACAGGTTGTTTTTTAATACCCTGCAATCTTTTACGATGTTAATTAAATAGGTCATACTAAGTAACTTTCGTCATCACAAAAAAAATTTGCCTGTTTCATACATTTTGGCTGCTGGTCTGATGTTGATATTATTTTCTATGAGTCATTTTTTTTATTTCAGGGTTGGTTCCATAGTAAAAGTTGAGTATGAATTATACATTTACATCGTAAATATTGCAGGTTATTATAAAAAACATTATATAATTCATAATTCAACATAATGTATTCAAACCGTATTATTAAGAAGACATCGCGTACCTTCGGCTGCATAGTGCCTCTTAGATGACTCAGAAATTGCAGAATAAATAGACATCCACATCATAAAGAAAAACACGGCACCTAACTCTAATTTGCATAGTTGTATGCGAATTATTAAAGACAAGTTCATAATATATAGGTAGTAATAATATAAAAAACCGGCCAAGTGCGAGTAGGACTCGCGCACCGAGGGTTCCGTACTTTTGAGTATTTGTTGTTATAGCAGCAACAGAAATACATCATCTGTGAAAATTTCAACTGTCTGGCTATCACGGGTCATGAGAATTATTAATACTTACTGATTTGAATTGAAGTGTTACATTTGATTACTTTAGAATTTCATCATCATAAATTGACAACCTTCTTCGAAATGTTGAGGTCAACTAAAAATACAAGAGATCATAGAATAAAAAAGTTTTCTTACATAACCTAGGGTTCCGTAGGTAACTAAGGACCCTCATAGTTTCGCCATGTCCGTCCGTCTGTCCATACGAGGATTTGCTGTGATCTTTAGTGCTAGAAAACTGCAATTTGGCATACATGTATAAATCAATCATGCCGAAAAAGTGGTAAAATAAGAACTTTTTTTTTACAGATAATGTTATTCTACCTATGGATAGCAGCCGTGATAGCGGCGATATACTTATACTGCCGACAAGTCTACTCAAGGTTCAGCAAATATGGAGTCAAAAATCCGAAACCTTTGCCTCTTCTGGGGAACATGAGTTCAATCTTGCTCAGAACTGTAAACTTCATTGATGTGGTTAATGACCTGTATAACAAATTCCCTGAAGAAAGGTCGGTATCAACTACTCAGTCAGTGGTTATTATTTTACTACATTTTTATTTATTTATTTGGCTAACAAAACAAGATACAGTCAGTTGCAAGAATGACAGTGTTAGCTTACAGTTCAGGAGGGCTATGATGATGACGATTATCTGATTCGATTGCTATGATTTAATTCACGCCGGCTCTAAATCTACACCTTTGCCCCGAGAAGATTAAAATCCCCCCTCTATTGGAGGAGGGTATCCCAATATGGGTGGGTATCCAAATTGTAGATTAACATAAAACAACATAATTGGAAATAATTGGAGAGCGAAATTTTGCGAAAAATATTTGGCCCAGCAGCCGATGTATACATAGAAAAAAGTATAGTTTCTGATAACAAACTGTAGAAATAAGTATTTTTCTCAACGCTGCAGCGTTCGATTAAGCTTATCGTGGCCTAAAGAGGACTACGATAAAATAATCAAACTCTAGCCGTCAAAAGTCGACTTTATGTCTAATTATCCAACAAACGTCGCAATTTACCGTCTATCGCTGTCAAAGTAGACAAAACGGTATGAATGCTATAAAGTGGTATAAATCTAGACAAGTGTCATTTATATCATTTAACATCCATTTATTAATTACGTTTAAGTTAGAAATGTAGACAAATGACATATTATCCAACGACCATGTTATGCAGTAAATCGTTTAACGACTATCGCTGTCAAAAGTGGAAAAGACGTCAAATCAATAATAACTGGATAAAATGTTAGTTTTATTATCATTTATACAACCATATCATTTGTAAAGTCTACCATCATAGCCCTACAGATCTAGACTATAACTCTAAACATCTGTGCACAGAAGTATAAACACATTAGAATAGAATAGACTAAAACTACATTAAACTAAACATTTTTAGGCCTAAGTTAGGTAGTTCCTAAATACGATTGTAAGGTAAATACATTATGAAACCTAGGACATGACTGACGTTATAATATTATGTTATCTATTGCTACATTGATGCGTAGAAAATATGTATACTACTACCCAAGAATTAGAGTATAAGTAAGTAAGATATTTTGGATCTTTTAAATGTAAAGAAACAAAAGAAATGTAACTAGAAGTTAAAAAAATTCAATTAGTAGTTACTATGAGTAGAACCAAGGGCCCTTGAAGGATAGATAAAAGTTTTACTTTCAAATAATCATAATTTATTTCCAGGTTTGTGGGCAACTTTCAGTTCATGAAGCCCGTGTTATTTATTAGAGATATCGAACTTATCAAGAAGGTTACTGTTAAAGACTTCGAGTACTTCCTTGATCATAGCTCAATCGTCAGCGAAGACGTCGATCCTTTCTTTGGAAGGAACTTGTTCTCTCTAAAAGGTATTTAAAATATCTTATCGACGTCTAGTTATTTACTTATCAAAGACTCGTTTAAAACAACAATCTATAGGCACTTGTACTGGAGTATGTCTAAGCTAACTTTGCATTGACTTGGCAGTGATAAATCAAATCAAAACAAAATATTGTCAGGCAACACAAGCCCATAATCTTAAAAATTGAAAATAATTGTGATGACACGATAGTTTTTGCTGCGTCACCTGTTCTGGTGTAGGATTCGGCAGATTCCCTCGGAACCGCGGAATTACCACACCCTTCCACTAAAAGCAATAGTCCGCGCTTCGGATAGTGACCTAATTAGTAGGTACATGAAGTGTTAAAATAATAGGATAAAAGAAAGTAGATTCGAGTCAAGAAACTACCAATTTAAACTACCAATGTAAACTTTACTAATGTATGTTTATAAATAAAAAATCTGAATCTGAATCTGAATGAATGTTTTCAGGTCAAGAATGGAAGGATATGCGTTCGACATTAAGCCCAGCATTCACGAGCTCGAAGATGAAGCACATGCTCCCATTCATAGTCGAGGTGGGCAACCAGATGGTCATCTCGCTGGAGCAGCAGTTGAAGGAATCGAAAAGTTAGTATTGGATTAAGATAAAAAAAAAACCGGCCAAGTGCTAGTCGGACTCGCGCACCGAGGGTTCCGTACTTTTTAGTATTTGTTGTTATAGCGGCAACATAAATACATCATCTGTGTTGATTTCAACTGTCTAGCTATCACGGTTCATGAGATACAGCCTGGTGACAGACGGACAGATGGACAGCGGAGTCTTAGTAATAGGGTCCCGTTTTTACCCTTTGGGTACGGAACCCAAAAAATTAAGAGTTGTCGATTTAGAAACGAAAATTATTAATTAAACCAACGTGCACAGTTTGAAAACTTTAAGGTATTGGTGCCTTAAATTACTTTCGATAGATATTTTTAAGTGTCAAAATCACCAAATAAAATTAGTTTACAATAAAATACACAAACACAAGTAAAATACAGCAGTTAAGTAGAAAAAAAAATTTAAAAGTATATATTTACCGATTCCTTAAGCGACTCATATTTTTCATACTACTACTACGATGATGATGATGATTTAGATATTACTACGATGTTAAAAAAATACCATTATTTCTGTATATTTTACGTTTTTCAACATTTTTCTATACTTACTTCTGCTACTTGGCTTGTGTTTTTTTTTACTTTATTCATCATCATATATTTAAGAGTAGAGCTCTTGTCGGTGGAGCAATTTCCTTGTTGTTGGCGGTCCTCTCTCGCGGGCTTTTCTTTGACAGCCTGACACGATGGTAAGGTTTACCTTTATTTGATGCATGTACGCTCTCCTTGGTCTTCCCTTCTTCCTCTTTGCTTCAACATTCCCTTCTATGATGTTTTTGACAAATTCGTCGTGTAGTATCAGGTGCCCAATTTAAGCATCTTTCTTCTTCTATTATCTATGGTTCTTAACAAACTCCTCTTCTCTCGTACTATACGTAAAACATCTTCGTTGGTTTTCTCTTCAGTCCAACTGATCTTTGCCATTCGATGCCAGCACCAACTTTTACTTTTTTTTTATACCACGTCGGTGGCAATCAAGCATACGGCCCGCCTGATGGTAAGCTGTTACCGTAGCCTATGGACGCCTGCAACACCGGAGATATTACACACGCGTTGCCGACCGTAACACTCCTCTCCCTCGTTGAGCTCTGGCAACCTTACTTACCGGCAGGAACACAACACTATGAGTAGGGTCTAGTGTTATTTGGCTGCGGTTTTCTGTAAGGTTGAGGTACTTCCCCAGTTGGGATCTGCTCTAGATCTGGAATGACATCCGCTGTCCTGTGCCCTACCACACAAAGCGAGATGTCATTCACAGTGCCCATACCTCTCTTTTGGACGTAGTTTAAGGACATATCCGGGTCCGGACGCAGTTTAAGGACATACCCGAGTCCATAATACTTTATTACTATATTACACATTTTATTACACACAGTACAATATTAATAATAAGATTCTTAAATGTATTTTTTGCAGAGGGCTTCATAGACATCGAAACTAAGGACGTGGCAACCTATTATGCAAATGACGTCATAGCGTCCTGTGCCTTCGGCCTGAAAGTAGACTCTCACCTTGAGCCCGACAACCGGTTCTACAAAATGGGACATAAGGCTTCTAACTTTGACTTTGTGGCGATTCTAAAGGTCTTTGGATATTCATCCTTTCCTTGGCTTATGAAGGTGATTTAGATTTATTTATTTATTGTTAAGCTATGTCAATATTATGATCGTCAAAAAGAAACCAATAATAAAATTCAAATAGAACAATTAAAAGTTGAATTAATACATTGTGAATATTATGTGAGTAGAAAGAATAGAAGAAAATGTCAAAAATGGTATAAAAGAAAAATCACAGTCATAAATAAAAGTTAGTAAAATAACGTAATGGGAATGAACGTAAGTTTTATCATCTTACATCAAGTTTGTCTTATTTTCGTTGAAGTTTAAATCTTCCATTATATTTTTTCGCTTTTTAAATTATCGAGCAAAATTATTCCAAGCAAATTTACACATGATCTGGATTTAAATTTTACTGACAAATACCAACGTAATCGTGTTTACAAAAAGAACATTCAGATATTTCAAAAATGTCAAGGAATTTAGAAGAAAGAGTTACGTGACAACTAAGGTCTTTATTTTCAGCTAATGAAGACGCATCTCTTCTCAAAAGACGTGACGATCTTCTTCCAACACTTAGTGCTCAGCACGATGAAGAACCGTGAAGTGCACAATATCCTACGACCGGACATGATACATCTGCTTATGGAAGCCAAGAAAGGTAAGACAAGTTCATAACTATGAAAATATATAAAAAAGTATCCGTATTAGAATCTTTATCCATAAACTTGATTTGATTTGCGTGTATTTTGATACGACCACATATTCTAAGGGTAGTTAGTATAGACCTAAATAAATTAACTCTCATATGTTATACATACTTAAAAAATTACGACTTTTATTTTTCCATATAAAATAATTCAGCACGCAATGTTTCATTCATTTGTTTATATTATTATTCAAAACGTTTACGTTTACGCCAAGGAAATGATTTTAAAATAAATTTTTAATTTAGCTTTAACTAATAGTAGTTAAAGCTAAATTAAAAATTTATTTTAAAATCATTTCCTAGCACCGATGAAATAATGAAATATGAATATTACCTAGGTCTCGCTTCAATTTGCGGTTGTATTAAAATACAAGCTGTATAGGTAGTTGTTAATTTCCTAATTGCCATTAACACCAACTTTTCCATTATTCATGTATTTCAAATTAAGTAGGTAGTTAAAAATCAGTCTACGCATTTTGTTTTTCTAATATTATCCTCGCACTGTCCAAGCATTTATAGGTTCAGTTACCTGCAATAATATGTTACTCTTAGAAGGCCGCAATACTATGCTCTTATGGCTCTACAAATAAGATCGTGTCAGATATTTTTGCGGCCTTCGTCGTGTAACATATTATTGCAGGTGACTATGCTTCAAGATTAGGCCCAGTGTTCTCAATTAGGGTTAACTTTGTTCTGATTAGAAATTCCTAGACGGGAATCACATCAAACAACGAAACTTAGGCGACCACAGAAAACTTAGGACAGAACGTAATTAACACGGTAGATTTAACAAAATTACCAAAAATATTCATTTATTCATTAATTTATTCATATAAAACAATTACACAGTTACATATATAGGTACTATAAATGCGCCAAACTGGAGTAACCGTTTGTTGGCGCGCCGCGCTCAACTCTCACTTAAATTAAATGTCATATAATGATAATGATAATTATTAACGGAATTATTCTACGGGGAAATAGTACCGATTTTCCCACCGTCTTTACGCTGCAAAGAAAACTTATAAGAATATTAGTCAATATTAAACAATTAGACAGCTGTAAACCACATTTTATAAAACATAAAATACTCACCTTGCCTTGCTTATATATCTTAGAGATCTGCAAATTTGTCCGCAATCACCCCGAATTTTACACGAGACGTGAAGACCTACCATCAAGATATGAAATGAGACACAAACAGAGACTAATACTCCCAGCCTCTCGCCTAAAACTCTATTCCTCCGGTCCCTTAGTAATGTCCATAAAAATATATAATAACTTGCCGGAAAATTTAAAAAGCGAAACCAAAGAAAGTCATTTTACTAGTAAACTGTAACAAATTTTAATAAATAAAGCCTATTATTCTATATCGGAATACTTAGACGATAAAACACTGACATAAAATAAAACACATATTTTCACTAACACAGAATACACACGCACACACATTAAATGTACCTAACAATATTGGTGTTAGCTATAGCTTTAGTTTTAGTTTTTAAGTTTAGGAAATAAGAATTGTTTGCGATGCCCTCACAGGGTTCATGTTTGAAGCATCTATTGTAAACATTATCATCTGTATAACAACATGAGTGCAATAAATTACTTGATTACTTGATGATGAATGAATGATGATGATGATTTAATTAATATGACATATTATGAGGCGTGGCGATGACCATGTCGTGAAAAGAGTGCTGGCCCTTCAGGAAACCAAAAGAGGACCAGGGCGCCGGCCTGCTACCGGCCGGTGGTCTACCGTGTCAAAGGATTTAGAACGAGCCCAATTAAACTCATAGACAACCCAGGACAGACGATCCTTTCGCATGAGAACGAAGAGAGCCGACCCCAAATAATGGGATAAAGGCAAAGACAAAGAAGAAGAAGAGACCAAAAAATATGTAAATTAATCTTGAAATATTTTATGTTACAGGTCAGCTGGTTCACGAAGAGAATTCTGGTAATGATGCTGGTGCAGGATTTGCCACAGTAGAAGAGTCTAATGTCGGCAAGAAAACTATTAATAGAGGTAAAATACTATTTTAAACACACTTGCTCAAAACGACGTTTTTATTTCACCGATTTTTGGCTCATTTTTTTATTTTATTTATTATATATTATTTATTATATATAAATAACATATAATATAAAAAAATTATCAATATAATATTATATTTCTTTATATATGAAAAGTAAATCAAATAATAATGCTCTGATATCTCTAACCCCGTCCCCCGTCCTTTTTTCAAAATAGTAGCATGCAGTATGGTGGCAGTTTTCATAAGCAAATAACTAAAATGTAAAAATAATACTTAATGTCCTCTAAATACATTGACGATTCTCACAGCATTGTATGTGGGTTGACAGTATACTTTATTTTACTAGCCTCTGGTTCAATATAATAAAATGTTAACTGTCTTTTTTCACTTCCACCAGCTTGGTCAGACATAGACCTAACCGCACAAGCAGTCCTTTTCTTCATCGCCGGTTTCGAAACCGTTTCAACAGCCATGACTTTCCTCCTTTACGAGCTGGCCCTCAATCCTGAGGTCCAGGATAAGTTGGCAGAGGAAGTTCTTGAACATGAGAAGAGAAGTGGCGGCAAGTTTGATTACAACTCCATTCAGAACATGGTTTATATGGATATGGTGGTTTCAGGTAAGAATCTACACAACAGGGACATTTCACGAGAATGTCCCTTACGAAATGCGTTGTATGGCAGCTAATTCAATCAAATCCGTAAAGCTCGAGAATATACTGCCAATTTGTTAGCAAAGTCATGAAATATTACCAGACCCAATATAATTTTCTGTCTTTTCAGTACTATTAGAAGAACGGCGTTTCGTAAGGGACATTCTCGTGGAATGCACCAACAGTCAAAAGGTTTAACAAATATTTTTTGTTGTGTTGTTGTTTAGTTTTTGCGACCTGGTTGGTAACATTTTTTTATTATACTACATTATACACAGATTGACTAAGCCCCACAGTAAGCTCAATAAGGCTTGTGTAGTTGGTACTTCTACAGCGATATATATAACAGAATATATGTATACATACAGATTAATACATAGAGAACACCCAAAACTAAGGAACAAATATTTGTGCTCATAACACAAATAAATGGACCCAGGACCATCGGCTTCATTTCATAGGCAGGGCCACCGGTCGTCAAAATAATTGTATTACTTTTTGTGTTTTCAGAATCCTTGCGATTATGGCCTCCAGCTGTTACGTCAGATCGAATTTGCACGAAGGACTACAATTTGGGCAGACCCAACGACAAAGCTACTCAAGATTTTATTGTAAGCTGTATTGAACTTATTAGTCACTAATTTCTGCCTGCGACTTCGTCTACTGATGATGATTAATAAAATCCTATTGTCCTTCCTGGGCGCGTATAGCCAACGTGCAATTGTTAACGCTCCGCATCGAGCGAAACGCAACTGTCACTATCGCAGTATAGTATGGAAGAGTGATAGAGAGAGATTACGATACGCTACGGAGCGTTAACGATTGGTACGTTGGCTACGCGCCCTGGGGCTCCAAACTATCTCCATACCAAATTTCATATACTTATATCAGTTCAGTGGTTTAAGCGTGAAGAGGTAACAGACAGACAGACAGAGTTACTTTCGCGTTTATGATATATAAAGTAGGGAATAAAGTAGAGATGATATAAATGACATGCAATTCACCCTCCTGCTGCTCTTTTACCTTCTATTTACGAGTACCTACTCGTTACCTACCTATTAGACTACTAACTTGCGTTTGATTTACTCGTTTTTATCAACACAGGAATACAGTTTGGTCTTTTTCAAATTCGGAAGTTGTCATAAAATCATGTTTACAATGCATGTGATCGAAAAGTGCGTTTCCTACGGAGCCATATCATGCGGAAAGTACTACTTTTCCGCACTAGTGCTTTTTATTTTCAATTTTTTAATAATTAAACTTTTTTGCCATTATATGTTTTTTTTTATTTACTCGCACAATGCACAGTAAAACATTGTATGATACACGTGCGTAAAGATGATTTCCGACTCGTATTCCTTTATACACTCGTCAGAAATCATACACTTTACGCACTTGTTGCATAAATAGCTATTCCCATTTTGTTTCACTGCTGTTAAAACTTTTCTAGTAATTTAAAATAATTCTCAAATATTTTCTGTTTGTCAAGAGTTTCATTGACTATCCTTTTTCAATTTTATCGTTCGCAGACGTTTCTGCTTGATATAAAATATTTTTCACATCATCAATTCGAAAAAGGGTTTTTTCTTCCCTGCTAGGAGGGATCAAAGTGGCACTTTTTCTTCCCTGCTATAGGAGGGATCAAAGTAACACTTTTCTGTTCTAGGACACTATTTTTTCAATTTTTATTTTCACATTATTTTTTTAGCTTAAATAAGCTTAAATAGTTTTAAACATGGCGATGTGAAAAGCAATATGTGTCACATGGTAGCAAAATTATTTCCATCTTGGGCGTAACACACTTGAATCCCTCACAACGCTCAGGATTCTACTTTAGAGCCCCTCGCTACTCTCGGGACTTTATTATACAATCCTTCGCTTCGTTTACGATTCAATTGTACACCCTCACCGTAAATATGTCATTATGCTTCCTTGTGACACAATCTACTGTTAGTATGGGATAGCACATCGTAACTGGTGAATTTTAATATGAATTGAAACTCCGGTAGCCGTTTAAGAAGTGTAAGCACTCTTACGATAGATGTCGCTAGCGCCTCCCTTGTGGCTAATATATGGTGGGAATATTCGCTGCATTGGGCAAGGTCTTGGTGGCTCAGATGGTAGAGCACTGTACTAGTGATCCGGTGGTCGTGGGTTCAAGTACCACCAAGGCAGTGAATTTTTCCACTTCTAATATATTTCTAAGTTTATAAAAAAAATATTTCTTTAATGTATCCTTTTTCAGTTGAAAAAAGGTGAAGGAGTCAACATACCAGTAGTGTCGATTCATCGCGACCCGAAGTACTTCCCAAACCCTAATAAGTTCGACCCTGAGCGCTTCTCTGAGGAGAACAAGCATATGATTCAGCCCTTCACTTATTTGCCTTTTGGTCTTGGACCAAGAAACTGTATTGGTAAGGAAATATGATAAGAAGCGTAATATGATAATAATATGATGAACTAGCAGTTTGTTTCACCGCTTAGTGTATATGTCGGCGGCAGGTCGTAAAACCGGGCATATCTAGATATTCCTAGGCATATCATGAAACGCCGCCATTTCATGTTCTGATCGCCTATTTTATTAGGCATATCACGATCTGCCTAATAAAACAGACGGCAAATTAATTAGACCAATGCATTCGTTGATATTCCTAGTTTCATACCGGGCGTATCGTAAAATAACTTGATCGAGATATTCCTAGGCAAATCGTGACAAGCCGCGATTTCATGATCAGACTAAGATTAACCCAGGTATGTCACGATATGCCTTATAAAAGAGGCGGCAGATCGATAGGAGCACTGTATTCCTCGTAAGTTTGGTTTGCGGCAAGATGGCGGAAAAGCATCAGCTGATCGAGTTTAACTGTTAGTTATAGTTAGATAGATAGATAGATTAGAATACTCTTCATTGGCACACCTGAGTAAAATTATTACCTGTGTAAATTAAGGATAGAGGTAGACAACAGGCGGTCTTATCACTAAAGAGCGATCTCTTCCAGACAACTTTACGAGGAGAAATAACCACTGTATGTGTTGACATACTCCAAGTTTCATGGATTGTTCCGGATGCGGCAAAACTAAAAGTTTGTTTCTCTTTGTTCTATCGAAATTCTCATAACTGTGCAAAACTTAGGGAAAGTAAGAATAACAGTGATGTTGTTCTTCTCAGGGTCCCGGTTCGCGCTGTGCGAAGTGAAGGTGATGGTATACCAGCTCATTCAGCGCTACAAGTTGATGCCGTGCGAAAGGACCACCATCCCCTGCGAACTGGCCAAGGACAACTTCAACCTGAGGATCAAGGGAGGGCATTGGTTGAGGCTAAAACCGAGAGATTAGACTAAATATGTTAAATAAATGTAATAAAGTAGACAATAATTACTATGCGAAAACAAATATAACATAATAATGTAATATATAATCTTGGACACGGCGCGGATAGTCCGCCGGTTCCTCTCTCTGCGGCCCTGACCAACGGCAGCTTGGGCCTGCCCCGCTGCTGGCGGCACACTAGGTTAGGTTTTTATAATATGTTTATAAGTATTTTGTATTGTTTTTGTACGTGTTTTTGTATTTTATTTTTATATCCATATTATAAAATAACAACTTAAATTTAAAGAAATAATAAAATAATATAGTTTTTTTAAATATATGTATTTTTTTTCAATGAAAATTATTTTAATTTGTGTTATTTCAAGTAGAAACACTACCATATAAATTATAAATTGAAATAACTGTCATATAAGTAAGTATGAACGAAAAAGTGACCAAGTTTCCAGTGTTCAAAGCTAAAATTACATTGGAACCTGTATCGGTAGCTATTTTTTATAGTAACTCGTTGATTTACTTTCGGAAAGCGACATTTGGAGAAGTATACTTCTGATAAGACAAGCCTAAAAAAAGAAAATAAAGATACGATACATGCATCCTTCTATTATGCTTATCTTATGGATGCCAACATGGGCATTGACCGAACAACAAATAAATAAAATCAATGTGTCAAAATGGAAGAGAAAGAAATGTTTTTGGAGTAAAAAGAATATAAAAAATTCGTTTACAAATTAAGTGTAAACAATAAAACTAAATTTAAAAACGCCTAAAATGGAGATGGGCAGAAACAGAAAAAATTTACATGAATAGTAACGAAATGGTACTCATATGACGGAAAAAGAAACGAAGAAAGACAATAGAAACGCTGGGAAGACGACATAGAAGAGATAGGTGGCCCAACATGGAGACAAAGGACACGACAAAATGGAAAGCTTTGGAGGAGGCCTGGTAAGTAAGTAAGTAAATGCTCACTTTATTGCACCACAAAAGAAAAATGCAATAACAGTCCTGTGTCGAAGGACAAGCTGTAAAAAGAAAGAGACGATTACCGGTGCCTATTCAGTAAGTTATAAGAGCTATTCTGAACACTATTGCAAATAGACGCGGGAAAATGATTGGACACTTAATACGACACGACTACTTCTTTAAAACTATCCTGGAGGGGCGGATAGGAAGGAAGCGGGGTAGAGGAAAACCCAGACGCAGCTTTTTAGATCAAGTGAAAGAAAAAGTAGGGGTCGTGTCGTATCAAAAAGTCAAAGAGCTGGCGCGGGATAGGGAAAGCTGGAAGATACTCCACCGACAAGAGAATAACTCATAAGTTAATGATGATGATGATGATGATGATTCAGTAAGTTAAGAAATATAGGTAGATGATTAAGTGTAAAGGTAGGTACTGACCGATATTATATTGTGTTACTTAGCAATAAAGGCAAATTTTTAGTGTTCCGTACAAAACTTTGTTTACGGAACACTTATGGGATCACTTCGGTCTTGCAAATCGGTTAAATGCGTTTTTTATAAAATAATGGCTAACCTAAAATTCGATTGTTTTTTTTTGTAAATGATTATTTGCATGTTATTTAAACATTCACCACATAGCGCGATTGCCGCGTATGTTAAAAATACTTAATTAAAATAATCATAAGGCGAGTTTATTATCACAAACAAACACAAAAATACTTAAGGTGGTCAATTTTAATTTAAAGTCCGATATGTAGAAACACAGTCTATAAAACAATAACAATACATTACTTTTTACACGTGGTAGAACTATTAGGGATGCTAATACTAGAATTCACATAAAACAGTGAGATGCTAGCACTATTAGATATGCTAGGTTCACAGACACTACGAATGATAAAAAAATCGGCCAAGAGCATGTTAGGCCATGTTGTGTAGAGTTCCGTAGTTACAGTTTTGTCAGAATTGGCTAAACGGGGGCTATTAGTAAGTATCGTGTATATTACAAGAGAGTACCTTCGCAGCGCCATCTACCTACGTCTTTTTACTATGAAGGAAAGATATTACTATAATGTCTTTTCCCCTAGCTCGGAAAGCCGTCATTTATCCTTTAAAACAAGCGGGGAAAAACGCATTTTATCCACTAGTGGGGAAAGTAATTTGACCTTGGATGGAGCGTGTCTAAGTAGCTTTTGACAGATAACAAAACGTAAAACGCTCATAATAATGGTTCGTTCGATATAAATTATCATTAAATAAATGGTTTGAGAATTTAATAAAAAATATCAAATTTGGCTTTATTTAATGATTTTAAGTCATAAACCTTAAATTTCATAAGAAACATTTGTTTTTTTAAACGATGTTGAATGTAATTCTGAACGCACAAATTGAGTCGATGCAATTTCAAAACGCATCGTCAGAAATGTCAACATTGTCAACAAAATTTTTCTCACCGGCTCCGACATGTCAAAATGCACAACTTCCAGAGTTTTATGTTATAATATCGTATTATCGTAAAAAAATTAGTGATTCCAGTGATGAAGATGATCTAACGCCTGTGGATGTTGCACTTTCCTCGCTATAGTGAGGGGAAAAGTTTTGTGTTACACACGGGTGCAAATGTATTTTACTTCTCGTGTGTTGAAACACTCGCTACGCTCAGGATTCTATTTTAGAACCACTCGCTACGCTCGTGGTTCAACTATAGAATCCTTTCGCTTGCTCGTGTATCAATTCCACACTCGCGGGTAAAATACAACTTTGCACCCTTGTATAACAAATAACTATTCCTTCATAGTAAAAAGACGTAGGTATTATTCTCATTACTTTGCCATTCTTGTGGATAATATGTAACTTTCTCATCAGTTTTTGACGAATAAAGAAAGCCTGCACGAGCTGGTGGGTTTATGGTAGTGTTATCAAATCGGAACGATGGGCCGTAGGCCCGACGGTAAGCATCATCATCTAGGAAGGGCAGAAGCCGAGCTTCGCGCAGTATTAAAGAACCGAAATGCATCAGCGGAAAGTGCATTCGCTGTAGGAAGGCAGAAATATGTCACAACTTAAAGTGTTTCAAAATAAAATTGGCGGTACGTAGGCGCCAACATTTGTGAAGTCTGATGGTCGAGCCTCTGCGTGGGGCCGAAGCCCCGGAGAGTTTTAGTGAAAAGTTATACTTACGCTGAAGGAAGATGTTGGAAATGTCTTAACAAGGTAAAGCCATCCGGTTCTGTAGCGTTCTCAGCGCCCGCCTAACCACCCGATTTTTTTAGTACGAGGGCACCGAAGGCGCTTCGTTCTGTAGCTTACGCAGTGCGTAAGGTAGGGCTTCACCCGACATTATCATCATGAGTAGGCGCAAGGTCTTTCAGTACAAGGTTTCTACCGAGCTTAGCATGAGGGCGCCTGGGCCAGATCTTTTTTAGTACGAGGGTACCAAAGGCGCCCGGTTCTATAGCGCCCGCAGCGAGTCCCGCAAGTCGGGCTTCGCCCGAATTTAATATGAGCGCGGCACCCGCGCTTTATTGGTACAAGGGGTCCGAACATTGGTCTATGCCCGACCTTGACAATTTTCAGCAGCACCAAAGGCATCTGGATTTGGAGCGCCCGCAGTCCCCTACGTCGGGCTTTGCTCGACTTTTTTTAGTATGAAGCACCTTTCTTAATGCAAGGGCACCTTAGGCGCCCCGAATGTTGGGTTTCGCGCAACGAGGGCACCCAAGGCGTCATGTACAAATGTATGGACATAAGTGGAATTCCTATTTATCCAAGTTTCATATCAAGAGAATGTTCCCTGGAAAAGTATAAGCGCTCAATCTGGATTTTCTACAAACAAAGGCATGTAGGTAGGAGTTTTTTTGTGTAGAATTTAATAAGCTTTAATGTTGCCTTTCACCAGATTTCCATAGAATACGTAAATTCAGACTAGAATGCGAATTTTTCCAGGAAGGCACACATTTTCCAAGATGGCTGCGCTGCAGTTCCTTGAGGATATCAAATGATGTGGACATGAAAAAGGGACCTTTAAGTTTGGTTTAGTTTATTTATCTCATGTATACAATTTTCACACAGTTAAAATATACACACATTTTAGCTTGTACTACTTATCGTATATAATGATCGTTTTTATGTAATAACAATAAGAATTAGAATCGAACATCAGAGTATAAAATAAAATTAAAATTAGTAGTTAACATATCAAAACAATGCAAATAAAAATAAATTAAAAACGTCAAAATGTCACAATAGTAAAAAAATATGACAATACAAAAAAACTTAAATCAGTTTCAGTACTAGAAAATACAAATCAGTAAATGATGTCAATAAAAAATAAATACTGTCTAAAATAAAATAAAATATCATAATAAAAAAATTATTAAATAGATCTACTACTGTATAGGGGGCGTCCATTAATCACGTCATACGAAGTAAGGGGGGAGGGGATCTGAAAAAACTCATGAATGATCACCATGGGAGGAGGGGGGGTCTAAGGAAATGAACATATATACCAAATTTCAAAATTACAGCGTTGTGTAAACTTAAACTTTTATTGTTATAGAAAACACAATTTAAAATAAAACTTTTATATCCGTTCCTGCTTCATTTAGAAACGGCCGCCGTTCCTCATTTTTATTCTCATTCCCTAGCCTTCACCCGAATCCAGTGTCCTCCCTTCATAATCAGGTTGAGGGAGGACTTTTCCAGTTGTATAGGAATGACGGACTTATCGCATGGGGACACTTCCATATGCTTGAGCACCTGGTAGATCAACACCTTTGTCTCGCAGAGGGCGAATCTGGAAGCTGTAGAATGGTCACTGGGAATAATTAAGATTTATGGTAAGTTTTTAATTAACTGTGCGTTTCTCCAGAAACTTCCTGCCTCACACAGCTAAACTGTGAAATGATCTGTCGCCTGAGGTATTACCGGACCGATACGACCTTCAAACCTTCAAGAAAAGAGCGTACGCCCATCTTAAAGGCCGGCAACGCACTTACAACCCCTCTGGTGTTGCAGGTGTCCATGGGCGGCGGGAATCGCTTACCATCAGGTGATCCGTCTGCTCGTTTGCCTCCTATATCATTAAAAAAAAATGTTGCAAAGCAAATAAATCTACCTACAACTACCCTTACACTACAAAAGTTTGCTTTGGTCCCTTTTGAAATATTTTGCTGGATTTCGCCATCAATTTGTCATAAGTAGGTGAATGATACTCAAGGCACTCGAAATCATACAAGGATTCGTAAATTATTAGCAAATGCCAGTCATGGGCAATAACTAGACAATCTGCATTCAACTTAGGCTATTAGGATGGTCAAAGCCAGGGTGTTCTTCATAAAAATTTCCTAAATGGTATGGTGCTTAAATTTTACTTAGCTACACATTACCTACGTGTCCACTTACCTATACAGTTCCTCGGGCCGCATCCAAAAGGATTAAAAGAAAAGGGATGAATCTTATGGCGGTTTTCAGGCGCAAAGCGCTCCGGGTCGAACTTATGGGGCTCAGGGAAGTACTGAGGGTCGCGGTGGAAGGCGCCAGTGGGAATCTTAACGCCTTCTCCCTTTCGAATCTGTGGATACCATTAAAAGATAATTTATACATTTTGTATTACATTTTTGGGAATTCCGTTTGATCTTAAAAAGACCAACTAAATTTATGGTGACATTCTCAAACTCTACTGCGTCTTTACTTCTTTATCGTGTCCTTATGATATGACAATCTTCATGATTGACGTGACGACTGTAGACACTGCTCTCTCTCCAAGCCGCTCTATCTTAGGCCCGGTGTATACTAGCCTGTTATTTGGCTTTAGTCTGACATTATTCTGTCCAACCCGTGGCCATGCATCCATCCCTACGCTTTCTTGCCATGCGACCAGAGATCATAAACTTTTGCAGATCTGAACTCTAACTAATGAAGATATACGATATACCCCTTCATATTAACGCGTGAAACCATCGTCGCTCAAACATCTATCAAGAAGAATATGGGATAGTAATAAAATGAAGATTGTTCAATGGGAAAAGTTTTTAGCCTAAAGATGTATTTGGTCTGTTTAAATTTAAATAATTTAAAAAGTCTGCTCGTATGTTTGCTTTGTACCTACTAATTTAATGCTTAACATGTCCTAAAGCCCAACCTGTTGCGATTGAGCGACATCGCATTGACTTCGACCTATTTAACTTGGAGATCTAGGCAACGTAGCACAATCTATCATTCTTATTTGTTGTGGTCGCGTCGTTGATTAATTACATTCGCTTTTATTATGACAATGGTTTCTTACTATGTAATCTTTAGTAGCATTATCATTCGGCCTTCCAAGGTTGTAGTCTTTTGTGCACATCCTCTCAAGAGCGATGCCTGGTGTCCACATCCTTAACAGTTCTGAAAGAGAATTCAAATGTACTAATGATACACACACTTAAGTAACTACCTACTACATTTTTTATTTTGTTGTCGAATTTTTTATTCGTCAAATTTCTATTAAATTTGATTGATACATAAGTTATATTATCTTTGAAAGCTATCTATATCTAATTGCTAATGCTCTTCTTTCAATGAACAAGACATGTATGACAATGTGTTCATGGATGAGATACATACTACACACACAGACAAATATTAATTACCTGAAACGACCATATCTAAATACGTCATCTCTTGCACAGATGTGTAGTTAAACTTCCCGCCATTCCTCTTCTCATTCTCCATAATTTCTTGCACCAGCTTATCCTGGACCTCTGGGTTGAGAGCCAGCTCATAGACAAGGAAGGTCATGGCTTGGGCAACGCTTTCGAAGCCAGCCACGAAGAAGATGACTGCTTGAGCTATCAGGTCATCATCGGTCCAGACTGGAACGAAAATATTGATGCAAATCATTGCATAAGATATAATAGTAAGATTATTTCCTCAGCGAGATAATTCCAGTAGTCAAGTCTTCTAAACTGCAAAAGATATTTCACCTCACTATAGCGAGAAAAGTTAAACATCCACAGGCGTTAGATCATCTTCATCACTGGAATCACTCATGTTTTTACGATATTATAACATAAAACTCTGGAAATTCTGTATTTTTAGTATTAGGTTTTTTTCGTCGTCGTCAAGTAGCTTTTTTCTTAGAGCTTTTTATACATCTCATTGGTGCGTCGTTATATATATTACTTATACAATATGTGTAACCACAGTGTAGCTACCAGTTTTCGTGGTTGCCGCCTTTCCGACGTTAGACTCTTCTACGGTCGCAAACCCAGCGTCACTGGCTGTGTTATCCTCTTCATGTTTTAGATTTCCTGTAATAGAAACAGCATTCTTTAATTCCGCTATCCAAAGGTTATCTGGAAAGATATCGCTTTTTAGCGACAAGACCGCCTGGTGTCTGGCTGTCTGCCACTATGCTCAATCTTCGTTTTTGAGGTATGCAACAAAATGCATAGTCTATCTATTTATCCATTTAAGTCCAATTATTGTGCAGTACCGTTAATCGACCCCAAACGAGTACAGCCGCTGCGTAAGGTGTATTGGGTTATTTCGAAAACTGCTAGACTGACCACGCCACAGATTTAATATATACGCTAGATGACGCAAATATCACGATTTGTATTGAAACCAAGAGTTCCGACTTTTTCATACAAAATTTACGCATAATATAATTTTTAAATTACTTACCTGTGATAGGAAATATGTTTTTGCCTTTGGGTGCTCGCAATTTTTGGGCTGTTGCAGTTAATTATCACGCAACGAGGCATTTTTAAGTTTTCACGGACGTCCGGCTGCAACAACTGACGCGCGTGGACTGTCAAGAGCGACAGTCAACCCCGAGGATTTCCCGGGGTTCGGACACGCGAAGTAGATGCATTTGCGTCATCTATGGTATATTTATATCTGTGGACCACGCTAACTTTGCACAAGCTTGGAAGTAAGAATGCATACATATCCCTATAAGCTCGATACTTGACGTAGCACTTGGCATAAATATTTAGCGTGGTTCGAATATAATTGGAAACTTCAAGAAATCTTCTAAATGTTTGTCGCTCTTCTTATCTGACCTTTCTTGGCCTCCATGAGTAGATGGAGAATATCCGGCCGTAGTATGTTGTGTGTTTCCCGCTCTCTCATCGTGTGTGTTACCAGCTGCCTAAAGAAGTTCTGAGTCGACGCCGTGAAGAGTGTCATTTTCAAGAACTAAAATTATATAAAATCATGAATACATTTTTATAACATCTGCCTAGAGTAGATAATTACTTATTTCATAGTATCGTTAACGTTCCCGTCTTTCTTGTAGACATAGCAAAGTTAAGGAAATCTAAAGCTAATTTTTACGCTACACCCCCACCCGTGAAAAATATATCCCGCCTGGTGGGATATATTTTTTTACTACTTAATTAGACTTAAATAAGTAAAACGGAATATACCAGAGTTGTTGACTTTTATCCATACTAATATTATAAATGCGAAAGTCTGTCTGTCTGTCTGTCTGTGTGTTCCCTCTTCACGCTTAAACCGCTGAATCGATTTAGATGAAATTTGGCATAGAGATAGGTTGAGTCCCTGAGAAGGACATAGGATAGTTTTTATCCCGAAAATCATCCCTTAAGAAAGTAAAAAGCGGGGTGGAATTGAGATAATTAATGAAGTGTCTGCTAATTTGTGTGCATAATATGCTCAAATTGAATAATTGCTATAAGACTTTCTCCTTGCGCTATTCTTACTCTAGCTGGGGTTACTAAGTCCACGCAGACGAAGTCGCGGGCAAAAGCTAGTAATATTATAATGCCCACAAAAGTTTCACAGAACTTTTTCTAAAATGTGTTTGTCCCTTATAGCGCTGTCTATTTTTTGGATCCTCAAGACATAAAGACTACACAAGACCCACATTCAAATGTCCAGAGCTCAATCAAATCATTTTGACATTGACCCAGCCCCTAATTGGTGATAAGCTTATCTGGCTATTATTGTCAAGTGCATAGTATACATGCAGAAAAGGTCACTTCTGTAGACAATACAATAAAAGTTAACGACTTTGACCGTCTAGCATGAGTTGCGTTTTCGCGCGCGAGTCCATACTGTTTGAAGCTGTGCAAGATGTATTGGAGTCGCGCGCCAGAACGCAGCTCATACTAGCAAGTCTGGTTCATCCATATCCATACTAATATTATAAATGCAAAAGTGTGTCAGTCTGTCTATTACCTCGTCACGCTTAAACCGATGAACCAATTTAGTTGAAATTTGTTATAGAGATAGTTCGAGTCCCGGGGAAGGACATAGGGTAGTTTTTATCCCAGAAGTCATCATCACCTTGTGGGGGGTCTACCCTTGCTGCGCCTTCCGGTACGTGGTCGCCACTCGAGAACCTTTCCGCCCCAATCGCCATCGGTTCTACGTGCAATGTGCCCCGCCCACTGCCACTTAAGTTTAGCGATTCGGAGGGCTACATCGGTTACTTTGGTTCTGATGCGCTTTGCTTAGTTGGGGCTAGGTTGATCTGTGTAAAATGCCCCCTAATATTTACATATTTATTTATTTTGCTCAGGGCAAAAGAAACAGTATGAGGATTCTAAAAAGGGGCTTCGACAGCTTTTAGAAAATTAAATAAATAAGAAAAGCATTTGACTTTACAACACCAGATTTATTCGCGAACTCTGACATTAACAGTTTCCCTAAAAGTGTTTCTCTTGCCCCAATATTTCTCTTACCCTACCTAACTTATTAAGGGCCACTTGCACCATTCACTAACCCGGAGTCACCGGTTTAACCTGGAGTTACCATGGTCACAGAATAAGTAATAGTATTATCATACAGAACGGCCACGCACCGCCCAGCCCCGACTGGAATTACCTCGCCCCGCGAAAGCAGATTGACGGCCGTTTGCCGGCGGCCGCTCAGTAATAACTAACGGTATTTTTAAGCAACTTACTCACACTATGACGCATGACTCGTGTACAGATGGATGTATAGCGTGTCCGCCCTGTGCCATGGTTACCAGTACAATTTGACAGTGGGTTAACGGATTAACCGGTTATACCCCGGTTAGTGGGATGATGTCGAAGACTAAATACCTTCATAATTGTAGGGATACACTGAAACCCCATGAACTTGAGCATCTGAACGAAGGTTAACTGTGAAGCCACCTTCCCCATCTTGTAGAATTCTGTTTCGTTGTTCTGCGAGTCCACCTTGAGCCCGAAGGCGCAAGACGCGATGACATCGTTGGCGTAGCGATTGCATACGTCTTTAAACTCAACGTCGGCGTAGTTTTCTGTAGATATAAAGGACACCATAATTAGTATTTGAATCTTTTGCACGTAAGTTCGTAAGTTCTGTCGATCAGCCACGCCATAAAGACGACACATTCATAAAAGTGTAGGCAGATATGACAAAAACGCTATGCTTCACTATTTTCACAGGGCGGACGCAATATACATCAAAAATCACTTGCGTTTCTATTTGTTCTGTGTTTCTATTTCATATTTCATATTTATTATTTCATATTTATTTATTGCATCCATGGTACACAGGTGTCACATAATATATATAATAGTTTCACATGGGCCCTTGTAGGGCAAGGCAATTTTCTTAAATCTAAAGATTAATTTATATATGTACAATATATTTGACAGTGTCTTATTTAACTTTTAATAATTTCATAGTTGTATTATATAATATATAGTTATTTCTAAAGTCAATAACTAATTTTATTTTGCCAAAATTTATAAAATTAAATATACAATAATAATATACATGCTTAAAACGATTGTAAGTTTATGTCAAAAATATCGATACCTATATAATGTCAATTTCAAGCTTAAATTAAAAAATTGTAAAATTTGAATCTATGATGCGTCATGCGTCATAGTGTGAGTAAGTTGCTTAAAAATAATACTGAGCAGCCGGCAAACGGCCGTCAATCTGGTGTCGCGGGGCGAATTCGAATCGGGGCGGGGCCGTGCGTGGCCGTTCTGTATGATAATACTATTACTTATTCTGTGCTATTTTACTGCTGCAGTGTTGCTGTTGCAAAATCTCAGCAGCGACTAATGGGTGATGTCACTGATTGTGTTTCTTTAAGAGGATATGAGCCCCTTCTCAGATTTGAAAATTTTACGTAAATATCCCCGTCTTGCTGACGGGGACGGCTCATAATAAGATTAGTGGGATAGGACAACTGGAGCTCAGGAGAAAAATCCTGCGAAAAATCTCGTTCTCGACATTTTCCTCCTCCAAAACTTAAAGAATAGTAACGAAATGAGAAAGAAATTATCTGTGTCTGACCGTTTTGATTTTTGCGTTTATTGTTGCCGATTTTGTATGCTAGGCGTCTGTTTACGGCAAATTTATTTGGCCGTTTTTAGCGCTGTTTGAAGTAGCCTAGTTTTTATAAAAACAAGAATATCAAAAAAAGCAAAACGTACAGATACAGATACTGATAATATTGAACTCATATAAAAAATATTCCTCTAGGGCCAAAATCCAGAGAGGAAAATGTAGAGAACGTTTTATATGGAAAAATTGCCACTAATGTATCGCCTTATTGATGTTGCTATAAGTTGCCACATTGCTGTCACAATTAAACGGTTGAACTCGATGCGACAAACCCGTGTCGCATCGCCCGTTTCTCTACGTTCCCCTCTGCTGGTTGCGCAGAAATGTTTTCCCCATGTTACTATTACACTTCATCAAATTTAGATGGGGTCGACGCTTATTTATATGAAATAAACCAAACAATTACTATTAGAAACAAGTTAAAGAAAATAATAATAATAATAATTTGTTTTTTCAAGTAGAAACACTACTAAATTACAAACCAAAATGACATATACGAAGAAAAAGTGACCAAGGCCTCCAGTGCCCAGGGCTGGAATCGAACCAGCGTCCTCTGCTATCGCTGCAGGACCTGCAGGTGCCTGAGCTCCTCGGCCACGGCGGCTTGGGTCAAATTTTTCTAAGTAGGTATATGTAATTTTCCTTACAGTATTAAAAACAAAAAATACGATTAAACAGTTATTAATATGTTAAAACAATTATTAAAATGAGCCCTAAACTTACTTCCAGACGCCTGTATTTCCCTCTTCAGTCTTATAATCATGTTATCTCCAGCCTCTTCCATGAAAGGTACCATCAGCTTTATCTTGGAACTGGTGAAGGCCGGGCTTAAGGTAGACCGCATGTCTTTCCATTCCTGACCTAATTGAAGTTTTAAACAAATATTTAACTAAACTTTCACTTGTTTCACCACAGCAGTTTTGAATAGATACAGAACTAAGTATTGGGGGTCTAAAAATCATTGATAATTTTGAAATTTTACTATGTCATTGTGCTGATTTAATGTAAACCATCATACTATCATTGCATTGTATAAACACTGTGATATGATATAGTTTTCATATATAATAATTGCTGAAAGACATTTACCTAATGGGGAGCAAAGTACATATTATGTAGGTAGATTTTACCATACCATTAATTAAATACCGTCAACTGGGGTGAATAGGGACAATACTTAAAATGTGATTTACCTGACAATTTCCCAAAGTATGCCTACAAAAATTGTATCATACAAAATTACTATTTTAAATCCAATGATACAGTTTGTGTGGGCATTGTATAAGAAATTGCCAGGTAAATCACATTTGTGGTATTTTCTATAAAAAGGGACCTTTTTTTATGAAATAGGAGGCAAACGAGCAGACGGATCACCTGATGGTAAGCGATTACCGCCGCCCATGGACACCCGCAACACCAGAGGGGTTGTAAGTGCGTTGCCGGCCTTTAAGATGGGAGTACGCTCTTTTCTTGAAGGTTTGATGGTCATATCGGTCCGGAAATACCGCAGGCGACAGTTCATTCCACAGTTTAGCTTACTCTTCTTCGGTATCTTACCTTATTGTCGATGGCCCTTACGCCATTATAAACGATGCTCCGATATGAATACAATGCCGCGCGACGCTGTGTGCCGTAAGCGCCATCGATAATAAGGTCCCTTTCCATAGAAAATGCCCCATTTTAAATTTTGTCCCCTATTCACCCCAGCCATCCCTATTCACCCCGGTTGACGGTAATGTATTTCAAACTGCTTACTTTTTAGAGCAAACAGGTTCCTCCCGAACAAAGGGTCGATAGTTTTGTCAACAACCACGGCATGGTCGAGGAAGTACTCGAAGTCTCTCACTGTGATCCGCTTCACCAGCTCAAGGTCTCGGAGAAACACCATGGGCCGTACGAATTCCACATGGCCCACGAATCTACAAGTGATGCAACTTCAATATTCAATATTAAAAAATAAACGTGTTATAATGATGAAGAGGTAAGTATTAAATATATTAATAACGGGTCACTCACGTGTTTTAAGTCGAAAACGCTCGACATGTTTCACTCCGTACCGAGAAGCGTCATCAGGAGCTTGCGTCGACGGTGACGGACCGGCGCAGTTGGTCCTGATGACGCTTCTTGGTACGGAGTGAAACATGTCGAGCGTTTTCGACTTAAAACACGTGAGTGACCCGTTATTAATATATTTAATAAGTAATAAAATATGAAATATGCATATTTTTCGTATTCTTACATTAACGGTAGGTTATTATGTAGATTAGGATGTTTAAAGGAAACTAATATTAACTATTATCAATAAGTAGTCGTGAATTGAAATAAGTATAAATTAAAAAAAATGGAAAAGTGAAAAGCACTAGTTCGCAAAAAAAAACTTTCCGCACGCTAAACAGCTACGTAAAGTAGCACTTCTTGAGCAACTGTATTAAAAAATAAATTGCTATAGTCTAACCCGTTCGTATAAAAATACCCCAAATCGATGTACAGGTTAGCCGTTTGGCACACACATACTAGAGGCCAAAACAACATTTTTGACCCGCAGTTCCTAAAAAAATTTCGCTGCGGGGGGTGGTAAAACATTTTTTTTTTTGTATGAAAAAAAAATTTTTTTTTTCCTAAACCTATGGTATGTGGTATCATACGAAAGGGCTTTTTGAGGCGATTCTAAAAATATATCACATCATTACATTTCGGGCATTTTTTTTAAATTAAAACAAAAAGAATTTTGGAAACATACATCTACATGTAATTATTTTCAAAATTGCTTTCTTGGGGTTAGATAATAAGATATTACGTATCATTTGTGGTATATTGTACAAAGAAAAATCGATAGGGTATATCGTATCTGAAGGATACAATCTTGATATTTTGTGTCAAAAACTAAACAAACTATACCAACTCCGACTCCGAATATGTTGGTACTATAGCGGTAGATCAAATCAGCGATCTCCGATTTGTTAGCAGAGGGACTTACAAAGCAAAGCTTAGTAGCAAAGTGACGTCAGCGACGTCATAATGACGTCATTTATACGTCATAATGACGTAACGGACGTCACAATGACGTATAAATGCTATCTGGGATGACAGTGGCCATCAGATGTATATGAGCGGCCAAGGTGTTCACATGTATCTTAACAAAGCCTCTATTATCAAGACGATGTTTAGATATTTTTAGCACCTTCGCCGCTGATATATCTGATGACGACTAGACTAAAAAGCTTATACTTTTAAAACTTTCGCGGTTTGAACACATATTAAACCACGACCAGTGAAACCTGTGTCGAAACGTCGGTAAATAAAGGTAACAAAATAAATTCGCGATAGACCCGTTTCTAAATGTGATTTAATATGAGCTTATACTTTGTTATTACTGACCTCTCTTCAGGAAAACTATCATATATTCTCATAACGTTCTCAACGAAATGCTCCCTACGAAAAAACACTCTCGCCATGTCTCCCAGCAGGGGTACTGGGGGTAAATGCTTGACGCCATATTTGCTGAATCTGGAGTAAGACTGCCGGCAGTACAACAGCACTGCTGCTATGATGGCCACCAGCCAGATAAGGAATATCATCTGGAATAAAGATTTTATTAACAAAACTTCCGTAACACCACAGAATAACTAATAGTACGTAACACAGACATATTTTAGTATATTACGATCCAAGTGCGAAAAATAGGAATTACCTATTCGCATATTAAATCACATTTAGAAACGGGTCTATCGCGAATTTATTTTGTTACCTTTATTTACCGACGTTTCGACACAGGTTTCACTGGTCGTGGTTGCGGCTAACTGACGGTGACGTCCCAGCAAAATGTCAAAACAGAGATTTGTGTGACTACCCCACGAGTGTGCGAGAAGCGATTGAAATCAAGAAGCACCCCAGAAATTTTAATAGGGAAGATGGTTTTAACTTATCGGCAACTTGGGGACCAGTGATATTATATCCTAGATATTAAACACGCGTGCTCTTTCAGTGTATTATTCCACTCGTGCTTTTTCATTATATTATCCGACTGAGTTAAGAAGGTAACTGATTGCTAATAATATGCATGGAAAGGGAGCCTTCTTTAATTGGTCAGACTGGCGGGCACCGGCGCGAGGGGCGGCCGGCAGTATGACAGATGCAACACACAATACTAACTGTTTTAACTATTAAAATTTGATTAATATGAGTTTCTGTTTTTTCTCGCAAGTGTGTTGAAAAACGTCGTATGAAACGCGTGTGCATTGGTCATTACACACATCGGCTTTCTTATTGCGCGCTCGCTTACAGCTCGCGCGCACAATATCGCCTCGTGTGTAATGACCTACTTAGCACACTTGTATCATAATGTACTATTATTATTATTTGTACGTTTTTCCATACCTCGGGGCTATGGCTTTCCGGATTTTAAGGAGCTCTTTAAGACCAAATCACCTAAAAGCAGTAATTTTAGTAGTTTATTTACATAGTAACACAACTGAACGTACCCCGTATTTTAGTAGATTAGCCACTCAACTGATATGGTCACTTATTTTCGTCAGATAAAACGATTAAGCGTTTTCGTTTCGCACAATATATAAATAGGTAACTATATACGAGAACACAGCATCAAAAACATCCGCTCACTTCCTTCGCCGCTAGACTATTGCATGATATTATCATTAATTGGTCATAGTCATACCTAAGTGCTCGTTAAGTGGCGCCGTAGAATAGATTATAGTTATTAACAAAGGAATCAAGTTCTATGAACCTCGATGCTAGACAAAATCAAGCCTTAGTGCTAGTTGCACTATCCGCACTTGACTGATCAACGTCACCCGGCGCGCCGCGGCGGTTTACTATGAAACTTTCCATACAATAAAATCTTGCGAACTCTAACGATGACAAGCAGTTTGGTGCAGTACGAGCGTTAGCGAACTGTAACTAATTAGCATGTAATAGCATGTTGTCCTAATGCATACAATGTATGTTATACATAGAAGCATACAGTAACTTATACTAGAGCGGTACTGTCATAGTAAATTTTGTAACCCCAGTAAATTCACTGCCATCTGTCGACACACTTTAAAACTAAAAATGAAGATTTATAATAATACGATAAAATGTATTTAAATATGGATAAATGATTTTTTTTATTTGCATTAATTATTTTTATGATATTGACCCATGTTCTTTTACTAATATGCGTTAAAATTGTTAAATAACAAACGAAACCGTCAACGCCATCTATACGACAGTAGGCCAAAGCTAGTAGCGCCCTCTGAACGAGAATCAAATTTTCTTGATTTTCGAGGCACGTTTTTTCCTTAGACCGTATCCATCTATTACGGAGTTATATCTATCTTTGATAAAAGGCATTATTGTGGTCATTTGCATAGGTATTTATAACAATCCTGTCGGTGTGGTCTCTTGTTTACCTCTACTTGACTTGCTGTATTCATTCACACCTCTTTATATATATTTTCACATATTCCCAAACCACTCACTTCCACATCCACTTTCAAATTTTTCCTTGTATATTGTTTCTAGTTACTGCCTTTACTGTTCTGAGCTATCTTCTTGCCCTGGGCTCCACGGAAGACCAGCGCTGTAGCATATACCTATATGTTAGAGCATATGCTGAGTGGTGTCCATTTGTAGCCTCTATAGCAGCATCAATATTGTAATCATTGCATGTTAGTATAAGCTACTTGTAATTTTACGTGTTAGTGTATAAGATCTTCTTCTTTTTAAACTTGTATGATGCTGTATGTAGATTTATACAATAAACATTTTCTATTCTATTCTATTGTATTGTTTACTGTATTGAGATGTGTAATAAAGAGTATTGAGATGTGTAATACAGGAGTAACTATATCTTTATTTGTTAATTGTAATTATTTGAGTTTTAAAACGAGTATTTGAACAGTTGGCAGAAAAAACGGCATTTTGTAATGATAAAATATATGATAGTTGTATTTTGAAAATGTGATTTATAAAAAAAACCGGCCAAGTGCGAGCTTGTCAGTAAATAAAATGTTATCAGTGAATACTTACGATGTATAAAATTTAAAAATTATATAACTTAATGATCAACATCATTATTCGCTTGCCCTTGTCCCATTCACTTAGGGTCGGCGCAGCATGTCTTTTTCTGCCATACCCACCTCTCTGTCGCCCGTCATCTCATCATTCACTAGCGTTTGTTTCATATCATCTCTCATACAGTCCATCCACTTAATGATCAACATATACAGTTTTTTTGGTTTACTATAATGTATTGCCAAAAATCGTTTCCCAAAGTAGTACTTCCCAAACTATTTTACGCAAATTATCATTTGGCAAAATTTCATTTCGCAAATTTTGATAATCCAACCTAACCTAACCCAACCTAGTACGTCATTTTCATTTCGCAAGTATGGGGTTGGGAAATGAAATGGTTGCGAAGTAAAAAACTTGCTAAAATTTCATTTGGGAAATGAAACTGATGCCATAAGTCTGTTGGGAAGTGAAATTTGGCGAAAAATATTTTGGCTAAACGGCGGTATCCCAGTTTTTTTGGATTATGAACCTAACTGCGATGTGATAAGATCCAAGTCACTAGCAAGTGTGTTGTAAAAAATAAACCACTTGGGATGACAAATATATTGTAGTGATAACGTCGCCTGTATACTTTTTGTTTAATTGTATCTTGTCTTATGTAGGTACAATAAAGTGTTTACATACATGCATTATTTCTCACGATGACTTAATAATTTTGTTATTAAGTTATCAATCGTATTATTTATAGCATCCCGTAAATTATGCAGATACTGGGTAATTGTAGGATTGGGCAATATTCGAAATTGCGGGGTATATTTGCGGAGAAGTTAAAACTGACAAAGATATGTGTCAGATAAGGTTTTCTAACGAATGGGCCAAAAACGTTTCCCAGTGCAGCAGCTGCAACCACTTTCCCGAATGAAGGTTGAGGGAGACGATGGCTGAGATACGCGTCATATTCGTGAACGGGTGCTGTTTGTGGAGACCGGTCTGTTTAAGTTTACACGGGCTTCATGTTACGTCCTATGTAACTTTACTTTTGAGTGGCATTAACGTGAGACACTTCATTCGGTTCTTGTCTGTCTGATTTAATTTCTTGTCTTATAATTACTTATATAACAATTCAAGTCTTGGAGACCCTTTACACCTATAAGGATAATTTGATGATCGTTTTTTTTTTTAATTTATTATACATATTTTATCTCTGACACCTAGAGACTTTTACATCTCTAAACAATTTTAGTAATTGTCTGTTGTTTGTATATTTTTTATTAGTTTTCTTTTTTTTGTGTAATTCGACATTTAGACTGGATACATCTCTGACAAAGTATCTAATATTTTATTGATTCCATATTTGTAATTGTTTTTTGTATATTTTGGTTTTGTATTGCTTGTAAAAATTGACATGTAAAAGTGTCCCTGTGGCCTATTTGCTGAATAAATGTTTGATATTTGATGTTTGCAAGACACCTTAAGGTCCGACATCGATAGACTGATTAGACTGCTCAGCTGGTTTCGCAGCAACGGCTTAGTATATAATCTATCCAAAACTCAAATCCTCCACATTAACCTCGGTTGACGTCGTTGACGACCTGATCCGGTTAGCATTGTTATTAATGACACTGCACTACCACAAGCAAAACTCTAATTTTCTTGGAATCACACTGGAATCCAGTCTAAAATGGGACACATAGATAATTTGTGTGGTAAACTATCAGGCACATAGTTTTGAATGATTCACGGTTAGTTTCACTAGACTTATATTGACCGGGATATAGACCGTGATTACCTTTTGTATTATTTATGAGCTCCCGATATTTCGACGCAGTTACATGCATCATGTTCACGGGTGAAACTGCTTCGAAATATCGGGAACTCATAAATAATACAAAAGGTAATACTAGAAATAAACATAAGATCGCAGTGCGGTTTTTTAATATATTTTTGTATTGCATAATGTTACTTGGCAGAAATGTCGTTTGGCAGAATTACCATTCGCATACTGCTTTTCGCATAATATTACTTTGCAGAATTTCTTTTTGCATAATATTATTTGGCAGGAAACCCTAACCTAACCCACTTAGAAAATACTGCCAAAGGAATATCACGCGAAATGACTATTATGGCAAGTATACATATTTATGCGAAAGTATCATCCGACTAAAAGTTTTCTGCGATACGTGTTATGCGAAGTGTATTTTTGACAAATAATATTCTGCCAGATGAGGGGAACCCTCGCAGTGCCCTTCACTCAGCTCCATAAAATTAAAAAATCATTCATGGGTAATTGTGTAAGATTTTATAATAAACTTCCATACCATATTATAAATAAATAATAAATAAATAAATAAATAAAAATCGTTTATTTCAGATCTGCATTGATCCATAACGGTGTTAGTATAAAAAAACCTAAAAACTATGTTAAGTACTAAATTAATTAATAATAGTACAACTAAAAAATATTTATCTCTAAGTAAAAACTAAAAGCTAGGTATTTGGTTAGACGTGGCCACTCGGAGACCAGGAGAGCGCAAGTTGCCATGCTTTATTTCGCTCTCCCAAAGGCCACCTCCACCCAAAACTTCGTAACAGGGCAGTCGAGGCGCTCGGCCAACACCCTGAGAAGACTGTTGCTGCTGCCGCGTACCCGTCTCAGCATGGAGGCGATTCTTTTCCGCCTAATGGCGAAAAAGTCATCTACTCGCGCCTCAGCGAACATGCCGGACGCGCTGCAGTGCTTCGGCAGCCGCAACAGCATCCTCAAGATGTTATTATATTGAACGCGCAATGCGTTATAGGCCCGTTGTGTAAACCTCACCCACAGGCTGCTCGTGTAGAAAGTCTGGCAGTAGGCTCTAAAGAGCGTCAATTTAACTGCTTTGTTACACCGTGCGAACCTGCGGGCGAGCATGTTGCCTCTCACTGCCGTCGCTCTTCTCTCTCTTTCCAGATCTAGATCGTCCTTCAAGTCATCTGTAAGCATATGCCCCAGATACTTGAAGCGATCGACAACGTTTAGGGATACGCCACACAGCATGATCCTCGACTCCGTAGACGGGTTGTACTTACGAGCTTTGAAAATGACCAGCTCACTTTTGGCCGTGTTGTATTTTAGACCATGCTGCTCGGCGTATTCCTCACATATAGTAACGAGCTGTCGTATCACGTCAGCCGAAGGTCCCAGCAGCGCCATGTCGTCCGCGTAACTTATATTATTAAAACACACATCACCTATATGGCAACCGACATGTGCCCTGCTGAGTGCCTAGATCAGCTCGTTCACGTAGAGGTTGAAAAGGAGAGGCGATGTTAGCCCTCCCTGTCTCACCCCACATTGTAGTCTGTACTCGTCAGACTCCTCTCCCGCCCACCTCACTCGGTTGACCTGGTTGTTGTACCAGTGCTTAAGCAATTCAACATATTCAACGGGCGCTCCCGCTTTTGTAAGCTTGTCCCATAGCTTATCGTACACAACCAGGTCAAACGCCTTTGACAAGTCCAGAAAGCACGCATAGATGGGCGTGTTCCTGTCCTTGTAGTACCTGACAGCTTGCTAAGACACAAAATCGCACATTCGGTCGACAGCCCCGTTCTAAAGCCGAATTGTGCGTCGTGCAGTTTGATGTGTTTAGAAAGTTGTGCATTAAGCAAGCTGTCAAGCACTTTAGCCAATATGGTTGCTAGTGAGATGGGCCTATAATTACTGGGGTCCGACAAATCGCCCGCCTTATTTTCTACAATTGTGGGACTACTAAATGTCCTCGTGAGCTGTGCCGGTAAATACGTGTGACTGAGACACAATGAGTAAAACACACAATATTACTCGTACTGAATTATCAAGTAATAAATTTAAGAATTATGTAAAGCAGAAAATTCCTAAGCTTATTATACCACACAAGATTACATGAACGATAAAACAACGTGGGATTAGCCTTAATTCGACATGATTAATTATTTATTAGGTATTTCATCAATGATGAGGAAATGGATAATCCAATGTATGTACTAGAGCAGGCTCCAATAAGATGTTCGTTTGCAAAAATAGCGCACCGCAGTTTGACTTCTGATCCTTGTAGTGGGGTTCCTAGCTAGGGCTCCCGGTATCCGTGTTATACGCCGAAACGAATACCCGTGTTCTTAAGCCCGGCGGTACTAAGAACCCGGTTTACACGTAACCACCGGGATTCGAAATCGTTTCGAAGGAACGTTCCCAAGAAACGTATCTCAGACACGTATCTCCGTTTACACGGGTACTTAAGACCGTTCCGAACGGGTCCGAATACTCCGAACCAGTTTGAGCCAATGTACAATGGTAACAAGGTCCACTAATATTATGTTGACTTCAGATGAATTCGTTTGTCGTACGATTTTTAAAGTTAAACTTTTATTCTATCGCCCCAATTTATTAAGTTAAGATTAAAACCGCGATTTTAATACCGTAAATCGAATTAATTTCCGATTTTTTTTAGTAAAATGCCTACAATCCGAAAAAAGTTTCATCGTGGTTTCATAAAACCGCACAATTACTTTTTTTATATTATTTTTAACCGTATTGATAAAACATAGGTACTGAGCCATCTTCCTATGTTTAATAGTAGGTATATACATAATTTTTATTTCAAACTATTTATATCATTTAATAAAAGCGATTGCTTCTAAGCTAATTACATAAATTTGATATCGATCATAATTTTTGTTTTATAATTACATAATGGTATAGTATTTTCGTAAATAATAGGTGTGCAGACAGAATACAATATTAATTAAAAATAACAGTTATATATATATTAATAGGCATATTAGGTTCACTCAATGTATCTCCTGCGGTAGTTGACTGATGTCACAGTTATTTAGTAGGGCGTCGGCAGCGTATAAAGGTGGATTCCTCTCGATCTTCGTGGTGCAACATACTTGCGTCCCACAGTGCGGCGTGTTGTCTCCTCTTCTTTTTTCTATCTTTGTAAACTCTATCACTTCCAATATTTTGTCCTCCTACCATCTTTACGCTGACAGCCTTCAAATATACTCCCAGGGCTCTGTTGCCGATCTACAAGAGACTATCTGCGCCCTGAACACTGACTTAGAAAGCATTTTAAATTGGAGTAAACGTTACGGTCTTAAGGTAAACCCTACTAAAACTCAGGTTATGGTAATAGGTAGCTCAAAGCTTACTGCCCGGATTGATGTTGGTTCTCTACCTGCCATTGTGTTCGACGACATTCCCTACTCTCTCCAGGTAAAGAATCTCGGTGTCAAGATGATCCAGTCTCTCTTGGGCACCTCGGGTGAGTGAGATTATGTATTATTAGTGAGAAAATGTTTGCTGTAATTGCATCACTCCGCGGACTGCGAAATTTCTTCTCTTACGCCACTAAGATTGCGCTACCTCAATTCCCTTATACTGCCTATATTAGATTATGCTGACCACTGACATTTGCTATCTGGATGTTACAGAGAACCAGCTGAATAAACTTGAGCGCCTCCAGAATATCTGTATAAGGTTTATATTTGGCTTGCGCAAATATGACCATGTGTCACCGTTCCGTTCTCAGCTCAAGTGGCTTCCTGTTCGTCTTCGCCGTGACTCTGATATTCTCGCTCTTCTATATGGCATTCTCTTTAACCCCGCTGCACCACCTTATCTCAAAGAGCGTTTCAAGTGTCTCTCTACTATCAGATGTTCGAAGACTCATATTCTTGCTCCTCCCTCATCTACTTAATTTTATAATACCTCTTTTACCTTTCGGGCTGTTCGGTTGTGGAATGCTTTGCCAATAGAATTAAGATTAGCTAAATCTCTCTCCATTTACAAAAATCAGTTGAAACTATACTTTCTATCTCTGCGTTAAGTTGCCATTTTATATGTATATTGTATATATGTAAGTATAAATATATATTATATTGTTATTGTATATTTATTTGTGTTTTAGGTTTTGTTTTAATACTTATATAAGTAGTATGTTAAGTATGTAGTATGTGTGTTTGTGTTTAATAGTCTCCATATTTAGCTCATTGCACTACCTGTTGACTTTTGTATGAGCTCTCCATTTTCTGCTACCCAAAGGTTGTCTGGAAGAGATCGCTTTTTAACGATAAGACCTTCTGTTGTTATCTGGTTCTATTTTCCCTTAAAATTTCTTTGTAGTTTTACATCTGTGAAACATGTATAATTGGCGCAATAATAGTAGTTTATGCAACTGATACATTATGAGAGGCCTTAAAACACAAGTGTAGTTTTATGAAACAAGCGTTAGCGAGTTTTATTATAGAATCACACGAGTGTTTTAAGGCCTAATTATGTACAGTTGCATACACTACTTTATCTACACACATATCATAAGTAATTTAAGATGCAGTGTTCAGAAGCCATACAGGTAGCACATCTGTAAATATCCATAGGCTGTAGATATTAAAATAATGCTATAAAAAATTATTTTAAACAAATACAGAAACAAACTACTCACTCATATTTTCAACTAAAATGTAAATTACAAACAACAGAATTCTACTTTCGTAACAGCAAAAAACCAAACCAACAAACAAATGACAACAGTAATGGTGGCAATTCGTATCCTCCGTCAAGACCATAGACATAGTATACATACAAGTAGTTATAGACGCGCCATCAAGCGACCGGGGGTAAGAGAAAGAATATATATTCATATATTCATATAAAATTTGGGCAGCATAGGATTTTTTCTGTTTCATTCTTATAAATTTCGGTATTTCGCCATCGCCTCCTACCTATGATGCCACCCGGTCTGTGATAAGGATAAAGCATGGCACTATTATCTCTTTCCTCTTATAGGAATCGCAATAAGACTATCTTTCTCTATCAAAGAGTGTCAGGCCCTTGGTCAAGATAAACTACTTGTATATACTATGTCTAGTATGTCTATGGTCAAGACGAATGTTTTTTTTAAATTATAAGCAAACGAATGAAGTGTCTATTTTCATCTCACTCAAGATCAAATGTCGTGCGGTTTATATAAAATAAAACATACCTACTGAATTGACGTTTCGTATCGATAATTGTTTTAATATCTATGGATACTAGAATAGAGACCCACTTGAGTTCCGACAGCTGTTCCAAATTTAAACTTATGAGATAATAATATTAAAGTACAGATTTTACCTACTACAATACAACAGAAAGGAAAGTTCTCATAGTAAAATTGCTTGTAATAAGATAAGATAAGATATACGTTTATTTGATAAAACACGAGTTACATATATGATGTAAATATGTACAAATTCAGTTCTTTACATGTCTGGCCGGAATTTCAGCATGCAAATATTTATCACAAAAATAATTACAAATATTAAATAAGAAGTACAGAAAAATGTTGAAAAAATGTCAATGTGTGCCAATGTCAAACTACTAAACTAAATTGTCTAAAAATTATTAATTTTAAATAGTTATATTTAATTATTAATGTCATAAAACAATTTTCATAAAACAATTTTTTAAACAAATGCTGGTCATTTAATACAGTTTCTGAACGCATTTTAGAGCAATAACTATATGTGCGTAGATAAAGAATATTTACTTACTTACTATCAGGCGGGTTATGAACGATAAGCAAACGCTCGAAAATTTTTGCTTAGTAATCGTGATATTCATGTCTATAGTCAACGTATATAAAATAATTCAACATAAGAAGATTCAACAGACCAGAGTAGCCATTACTAGCAGTAGGAAGATAAAACAAAATTTGTATTAAGATGGTGCTTCTTACGGTAGTGACATTGGCAGTTGTTGTTAGTGTACTACTGGGGCCCTATTCGAGATGCACAACTGTCAGTTTCGGCTTCAACATCAGTTCAACAGTGGAATGAATCATTTGTTCATCAACTGTGGAAAGTATCATTTGGTACAACCAAAACTCATTCATTGAAAAAATTATGCAACAAAAATCAACTTTGTTTTCTTACTACTATACGGTTTAAAATGGCTCTGAACTCGGCGTGGTTCGGTTTGGTTTCGTTGTCACCTAACTGTGTATTGCTAATGTCAAATTTACCTATTCGACAACACACGATTTCTTCCATTCAACTGAAGTTCAACACGAAACGTCACTTAACGCATGTCAAATACCGCTCCTGTATTATTACTTCACAAGAACGTTCTCTTATTGGAAGGACCGAAATGTTGCCGGACCGAAACCTATACCGTTTTTTGGAAACATGTATAAATCCGCTTTGCGCTACGATACATGGGGTGGAGTTTATGAAAACATATACAAAAGTTTCCCAAACGAGAAAGTGGTGGGAATATTCAGGATGACAACTCCAACGATCCTGGTACGAGACCTTGATATTTTAAAGCATATTTTGGTAAAAGATTTCGACAATTTTGTGTCTCGCGGCGTGGAGTTCAGCCAAACAGGGCTTGGACAAAACCTGTTTCACTCCGACGGGGAGACATGGCTAGGACTAAGAAGTCGATTTTCACCCATATTTACAAATTCAAAGTTGAAGAATATGTTGTATTTGATCAACGATCGAGCTGATAAGTTCACTAATTACGTAAGTGAGATTACAGCGATGACACCCGAACATGATATCCATGACTTGGTGCAAAAGTACACAATGTCAACGATATCTGCGTGCGCCTTCGGTCTGGATATAGACACTTTTCGTGGAGATATTCAGACTTTAAAAAGAGTCGATAAGGAAATGTTTACTCCTAGTTTTGGTATGGAGTTTGACATGCTGTTCCCTGGTGTCCTTAAAAAGTTAAACATGTCCTTATTCCCGGCCTACTTGTCGAAATTTTTTAAAGAGCTTGTTGAAACTGTACTTACTCAAAGAAACGGGAAGCCGTCAAATAGAAAAGACTTTATGGATTTGATATTAGAAATTAAGAATAAAAAACAAGTTGAAGTAGCCAAAAAGGACAGTGATGGAGAAGCTCATACGATTGAGATAACTAATAATGTAATAGAAGCACAAGCCTTTATATTTTACGTTGCCGGTTATGAGACCTCAGCTTCGACCATGGGTTTCATGTTGTACCGCCTAGCATTAGACACTAAAATACAGGACAGATTAAGAAATGAGATAGATGAATACCTTGAGAGACATGGCGGCAGAATAGAACTGGACACTGTAAGTGAGTTACAATATTTAGATCAAGTTTTTAGTGAAACTCTCAGGATGTACCCGATAGTGGACAAGTTACTAAGGAAGGCTGAAAACGATTACAAATTACCGGGAATGAACGTAACAGTAGCTAAAAATCAAGTTGTGGTCGTACCAGTTTTGGGTATTCATCACGATGAGAAGTACTACCCAGAACCGGAAAAGTTTGATCCCGATAGATTTTCTCCAGAAAACGTAGCTGCCAGGCATTCCTTTGCATATTTGCCCTTCGGCCTTGGACCGCGACATTGCATTGGTAAGTAATCAAACTTATTATGTAACTTATTTGAACAAACACGGATAAAACACTCATTTTTAAAACAAATAGTTTTCAATCACAGTGTTAATTTGTAGCTTTACATTTATTTTTGAGTGTACATACTTACATTAATTTCAATATAAAGATAATTTTAGAGAGTATTAAGTATTTTACGAACATTATTACTCCTTCGATTATTTCAAATTACTTTATCGAGTTACGGAGATACTTTAGAGTTTAGATAGTTATAGCTTGGTTTTTTGTTCCTTTAAAGTACAGTGGCAAAAGAAAAGAAAAAATAAATGCAAATAAAAAAATTGATAGTAAATGTTGTAATGACGTGTCACTATAGAACTTTTAGTCATTGCATGCCGATATTTTTTGACATTTCAAAATGGTCTAATGCGATAATTAAATACATATTCAACAGGATTTTGGAAACAATTTTTTTATTAACTTCGCATATATTTCTCTCTATTCCAGGAATGCGCTTTGCACGCGTGCAATCCTGGGTGTGTATAATCAGATTGCTCTCAAAGTTCCGACTGGAAGCTGGCAAGAACACCATTCGCTCCTTTTCCCACAACCCATATCGTATCGTGGTCGCTCCTAACAAGCCCGTCTACTTGAATATTTACCCGCGGTAGGACCTCTATTTTATGAATTGTAAAACTATTTATTCCTTATATAAAAAATAAAATGTTACATTGATGTAATTGTTGTTTTGAATTTCCTGTTTATGCATTTTGCTATTTTTAAATAGACAGACGTACTTTCTAAGAAGACACAAATCAATAATTTTTATGCACAACCCACAATCACAACCCGCACCTATGACTGAAAGTGTCACTTAATGAAATTTTTGGGCGTTATTCGAAAAAAACCTGGAAATCTTAATTCTTTCAATTCTTGACGTTTTTAGATTCAATCCCACTTGGTAGCATTTTCAATTCCGTCAATAGACAATATAATTACTCTATTTATTAGGTAAATTGTTGTTAAATATTTTGGTGTTTGATAACTAATATTGAAAAGTTTTAGATTAATCCAAGAATATTTGATACTTTTACTTTGGGCCCTTAAGTTAAACCTGGAGTTAATTGTAACTCCACGTTATTGGCGACTATTGTTCTTGTAACCATGGGGTTACCAGTACAATATGACCCCGGGTTAGAGGGATGGTTTAATTTAAGGGAATAAAAATGTATAGGGTACTCGCATATTAGTGCGAGCGAGATATTGTATAGAAAGTAAATTACATAGACGTAATATATGTCAGTTTTGACACTGTCAGTGACTCATGGTACGGGTACAGGTAGTTGTAAAAATGCGTTTTATTAAATTATCTGCAACACGTTGAAACGAACACTTATTTGAAAGTAAACTGTAAAATTATCTGCAAAATGTTGGAACGAACACTTATTTGAATGTAAACTGTAAAATTATCTGCAACACGTTGGAACGAACACTTATTTAAATGTAAACTGTAAAATTATCTGCAACACGTTGGAACGAAAACTTATTTAAATGTAAACTGTAAAATTATCTGCACCACGTTGGAACGAACATTTATTTGAAAGTAAACTGTAAAATCCCATTCGTAGTATTACTTATAGCATTCCAACAGGTTTATAGTCTGTGGCAGAACTTCTTAAAACCTTAGTAAAAGAAAATATAGATAAAATATCGTTTATTTTAATAAAATTAAAAGACAGGTTTATAGGTACATTGTTAGTTACGTACAAAAATACGTTATCTTAAACAAACTAAAAGTTATATTATCTAAGTTATTTATTTTATATGTTTGCCGTTTTGTAAACTTTGGCAATATTTAAATTGACTGAGCGTGATTTAACATATTATAGCAAACAATGCGGAGCCTGCAAATGCTATTCCAGCCGAGTCATATAACGTACATATTGTATAGAAAATAAACAACAATCAACTTTTCTTATGTATTATGTTCCAGTTGCACTATCCGCACTTGACAAACTGATTAACGTCCACCTGGCGCGCCGCGGCGGTTTACTATAAAACTTTCCATACAATAAAATTTAGCGAACTCTATAACGATGACAAATAGTTCGGTGCAACCGACCCTAAATATCACATACACATTGCGTACACATAAAGGATGACTCGCGTTAGAACGGGCCGTGTCCGGGCCGGAGCTTCCGGCGCTTACTTTTCTATGACATGACAGGTGATCACGTGATGCTTTCCATAGAAAACGAAGCGCCGGAAGCTCCGGCCCGGACACGGCCCGGTCTAACGTGAGTCATCCTTAAGTCACTAAAGACTATCATAAATTAATGCAATACCCATATTAATAAGCTCTCTTTTTACTCTTTTACTTTCTTCACTTACAAAAATTGTGTCATATAATTTTGCAGCAAATCACAAAAGAGATAAAGATGGGGCTGTACGGTTCGTTTTATGACTAGATTATCAAACGTTAGCACTTGGCTTCCTAAGTATAGTGTTAATTTTATGAATTGAGGTTGTTTACTCAAAGAGTCTTAAAAATACAATACCATTGAGTGGTAAACCACAAATTAGAATAACATCCTCGTAGTAAAAGCAGATTATAACCGCCTTGAAATGTTAGTATAGATAAACGACACTATTTTTTAACAATAGCCTACAAAATACACTAACTAAATAATGGCTAACATAACTTTTTTTGCATTTTACAACCGTCGACACTCAAAACGAATATGTGGATATGATTTCACAAAAGATTGAATATGATATTATCTTTTTAGACCATTCATTCAATAAGGAATAAGGTTAAAAATTCAATATACATGCAATGTACTTCTAACTTATTTTGTAAGTAAACGGTTGGCGGTTACGAGAACAAAAGCAGATAATAGTATTGTAATAATACAATGCCATTGTAAGTACAGGTAAGTGAATGAGCTCAGTTGAAATGATTTAAATTATAACATAATTTACCGTACGGCACCATCTACTTCAGCTGTCAAACTCACAAGTACATTTTATACTAGATATAGATACTTTATGAGTCATAATAGGATCACTTTATATGCATCTCAGTATGTTGATCCGCTCAAATCTTGCGTAGCCTAAACCTAAGCCAGTTGTTTCCAGTCACCGACATGCGGAAGCCATCTTTGATATTCAGAGAGATCGGGACTATACTCTTTTCGCAGGGCATCACCTCCATATGAAGTAGCAGTTGATACGCCATCACCTTTACCTCGCATAGGGCAAATCTTGATCCTGGTGAAAGAAAAAAAATGTATGTTTGCGGTGAAATTTAAGTCCAGGGCAAAGAAATAACCCCAAAATGTTGATTTGACACAGAAATTTTGTTCCGGTTAAGTCCGTTTAAGCTAACTCTGCACAGACTTTTAAGTAAGATGTGAAAGAGCCACTTATAAAGTTATATTTTCATAGGAAATTAATAGTTAGAACAAAAATTACTTGGCCTGGCCTGATTTTACCCTATACTTTGTTTTTGACGTGGTTGCATAGGTGCTGCTGGGTTTGACGGGGTTGAAAACGGAGGATCTCAAGTCGACGCGTATATATTTTTTAGTTCAAAGATTAAACTGAATTTTTTTGATTAAAACTGCAAGGAAAATGAAAACACCAGTTTCGTTTCCTACTCACCAATGCAGTTCCTAGGCCCCAATCCGAAGGGCATGTAGACAAAAGGATCGATTTTGTGCTTGTTCTCTTCGGAGAAGCGCTCAGGGTCGAACTTTTCAGGGTCGGGGAAGTATTTGGGGTCGCGATGGTACGCCCACGTCAGTATTTGTACTGCTTCTCCTTTGCGGAGCTGCAAAAAATGAAATATTGATCAATAAAACGCCTTTCTCAAAACGTAGAACTTTGGACATTGACTTTTTCCCAAGCAACCGTCTCTATCACTTGCGCGTAATCGTATTGGCATGTGGTTCTCAAAGGATACGATGCGACGGCCACTTAATTGTCGGCGAGCAAACCAGACACATAAAGGTCAATTTACAGTACTTTTCTTGCTTGGCAAACGGTACGAAGTCCAAATTAAACTCTGAAGTAGCATATTGAGGGTTAATTTTAAGCCAAAAATTTGTTAAGTAATATAAAAACGTTGACGGCAGAAGTGCTTTGCTCTAAATGAGTCGATAAAGCTTTACTTTAAATACTTACGATAACATCTTTGGTAGCTTTGTCGTTGGGTTTACCCAGGTTGTAGTCTTTGACACATACCCGGTCCACTACTGGAGCTCCTGGCCATTTACGAAGAACCTCTGAAAACAAAGACTATTGTAGGTAGGTTTATTAAGTATAAAACTACCAACCACTATCTAGAGCAGGGGTCTCCAAACCCCGGCCCGCGGGCCAAATCTGGCCCGCGAGGCGTTCCAATCTGGCCCGTGGACAACGAGTTCTTGAGATTATCACCATCCAGACATCACCAAATGGCGCCTGATGGTGGCCCGCGGAATTAAGTCCTACGTGATCTAACAAACTAGGTAGGTATACTTCCTGTTCTTAAATTTTATCATATCTCGTAATAAGAACTACCCTTATAAACAAATTCACTTTTACTTGTTTTTAACATAAATATTTACGTATGTACCACGATGCTCTTTGTCTAGAGTAGCACCTATAAAGAAAGCTACAGTTCCTAGGTTAGAGCTTGTTGCTCCTTCGCGTGGAGCTTAACTGACCGTGAATGTCTGTAACGCATGCGTTGCATACAGGTTGAAAATGTACCGTAAACCGGGGTGAATAGGGACGGCTGGGGTGAATAGGGACAAAACTTAAAATGTGATTTACCTGATAATTTCTTAGAAAATATTCACAAAAATTGCATTATGTGATTGAAAATAATAGTAGAATTTGTATGATACAATTTCTGTAGGTATTTTTTAAAGAAATTGTCAGGTAAATCACAATTTAAGTTTTGTCCCTATTCACCCCAGCCGTCCCTATTCCCCTGGTTGATGGTATACTAAAATCTCACCTGATATGACCTGATCCAAATACGTCATATGCTGCACCGAATTATAGTCCAACTTCCCGTCGTTTTTCGTCTCATTCTCGTTGATCTCCTGCAACAGCTTTTCCTGGCAGTCAGGGTTAACAGCCAGCTCGTAGAGAAGGAACGACATAGTCGTGGAGACGGTGTCGTAGCCGGCGAAGAGGAAGATCACCGCCTGGGCCACCAGGTCTATGTCGGACCACACTGGAAAACAATAATTTATTTTCAAAAATATTTGAATTACGTAATGCAAGTATATTTTCCTTGCTTAGTTAGCCTGTGCAAGAACAGTTCTCAATGAAGAGATGTATGACTCAACCTCTATGTAAGCATGTCTGTAAGAGATGCGAACGCGATAAACATAAGCATTCAGGTAAAGCATACACTCCAAACTTCTCAAAAAATTTCTAGTGATGATCACTCGACCCATGTCATGAGTGAACGTCCTTCCTTCCGTCCGTCCTTCTAGTTTATGGGTATGGGTGGGTACAAAAAATATAACATGCAGTTATTATCATAATGTATTACTGTGAAACATATGTAACAGCTCATAATTGGATGCACTGGGTACATGGAGAGGTGAATCTCCACGGAAATTAAATTTATCTCTATAAGATATCTTTGCTGCCGAGACTTGTATGATTGGTCTTACGATACACTCTTACCAGTTTTGTTTTTAACTTTGCCAAAATCGGACTCCTCGACTGTAGCAAACCCGGCGTGGTCATCTTTTGTGTTTTTTGTGTCATGCGATAGTCTTCCTGAAATAGAAATAATAAAAGCTTTTGTAAATTAAGAAAGAGTCAATTACCTAAGAGCAACCTGACAAAAATGTTTTGATATTACTTTTTTTTTATACCACGACGGTGGCAAACAAGCATACGGCCCGCCTGATGTTAAGCAGTCACCGTAGCAACTTACTTATCAATGCTTATCATTATTTTTCTTGCTACTTATCATTGTAACACTCCTAATTTAAGCATGAAATAGCAAAAGGGTTGATAGAATATTTTGAAATTTCTGCAATTTGAATATCATTGAAAAAAAACAGAACAGGTAATAAATAATATATATAGCCTCGCAGAATTGCAAACCTTAAGTGGCAGTGGGCGGGGCACATTGCTCGCAGAACTGATGGCTGGTGGGGCCGGAAGGTTCTGGAGTGGCGTCCGCGTACCGGAAGACGAACTGCCGGTAGGCCTCCAACGAGATGGAGCGACGACCTGGTGAAGGTCGCGGGAATTCGGTGGTTGCGAGCGGCACAGGATCGGTCGGAGTGGCGAGCCTTGGGGGAGGCCTATGTCCAGCAGTGGACGTCTATCGGCTGACATGATGATGATGATGATGATGATGATGATGATAGCCGGTCAAACAAGTTTGTCAGTAGCAAAAGGCGCGAAATTCAAATTTTCTATGGGACGATTACCCTTCGCACCTATATTTATTTTTCTACTGAAGGAAATACTTGACAGACTATACTTACATGTATCAGAAGCTTTTAAAGTCAGACCAAGACCAACTCTTCATGCCATTTGCAATGACAAAATATGACAATGTCATCGTTAATGTAAAATTTCTTTGATCTCTTTATTCTATTCCAGTAGGCCCGTAGGCCGAGCACATGATTGACGCGACAGTATCTCGCCGCAAGATAGACTACCCGTCCTTTACTAAGTTCGCCTTTGTACATCTTATTATTTGTACCATGTAATTTTTAATATGTATATTTGTACAATAAAGAGTTTACTACTACTACTACTACTATGAATTAAAGGGGGACGGGCAGTCTATGTCGCGTCAAGATACTCTCGCGCCAATCATGTGCTAGCTCGGTTGAGGTAGTTAAGAAATATTTACCTTTCTTGGCTTCCATCAGAAGATGAATCATGTCAGGGCGGTGGATGTGCTGCTCCTCTCGTTGTTTCATGGCTCCAAGTACTACATTTGAGAAGAAATCTGACACCTTCTTGGGAAATACTGCCAACTGAAACGCCTGTAACAAACAATTTTCGGTATTTCACTTATTAACCTTTTGAACGCTTTATGTCAAAAACAAAAACGTCACTGCCACGCCAAGGTACCGAGCGAATGTAAACTTTACTTGAAAGTGTAAAGTTTACTTTGACAGCGTCCGCCATAACCACTATAGTGGTCCTTGGCGCTGTGGACACGACTAGTAACGACCACTTTAGGGGTTCTTGGAGTTCAAAGTTAAGTCTTTTTTCGTGTCTCATGAAATCAGTGAAGTTTGGCAATCAATTATTGACTACTAAGTGCTTCTTCATTTTCTATTTATAGGAATAATAGATTACATTAATACATTCCACTACATTACATTTCACGACCGGTCTGGCCTAGTGGATAGTGACCCTGCCTGTGAAGCCGATGGTCCTGGGTCCGAATCCCGGTAAGGGCATTTATTTGTGTGATGAGCACAGATATTTGTTCCTGAGTCATGGGTGTTTTCTGTGTATTTCAGCATTTATATATTATATATATCGTTGTCTGAGTACCCATAACACAAGCCTCCTTGGGCTTACCGTGGGACTTAGTCAATCTGTGTAAGAATGTCCTATAATATTTATTTATAATATTTATTTATTTACATTCATACAATAATGTAAGCGTTTGAGAGGTTAATTGTGTGCATGATTCACAATCAGACAATATACAGGCAAGTCAAAGCAAAGAAATGATGCTGCAATGTCCTTAAATTTAACTTTAAGAAATATGCAGACATGACTTCCTTCTAATTCTCACGGTATATTTGAGGCATTCCACAAGAATGTCGCTTACGACATTAAATTTTAGTACTTCTAAAACTGCAGAGAAAGCGATTTTTGGTCAGCCGGTCTAGCCAAAGTGACAATCGCTATCGCTTCGTCATAGAATCGCTTTGTGTCTCTCTATCACTCTTCCGTATTAGTGTGACAGTGACAGTTGCGTTTTGTTCGCTACGTAGCGTTAGCAATTGGCATATTGTCTACGGAGGCTGGTAATGTTTCATGACTTGGTTAACAAATTGGCAGTACCTATGTTAGCTTTCCGCATTTGATTGAGGTAGCTGCCATGCTAGGCAAAGCATTTCGTAAATGACATTCTTGTGGAATGCCCCGTTTAATGAGGCATCAGGAAAAAAGGAATATGAATTAGTTTTCATCCACAATTCCACATATTGTCATATTAGCTTAAATAATATTTCCATTCTCTTCTTTGGCTTAGATATTACTTTAAACATACTTACAGACATAATCCAGGGCACAATCCTGTATCCCAGAAACCTCATCTTAGTTTCGAAAGTTAAGGCTGTGAGTTCCTTGCTCATTTTGTAGAACTCGTTCTCTTCATGTTGCGAGTTGACGTCGAGGCCGAAGGCGCAGGTGGCTATCACATCGTTGGCGTAGCGCGTTGTCAAATCTTTAGCCTCAAGATCGATGTAGTCAACTAAAAAGCAATGTTGGATAAAAAAAGTATGGCATACGACAGATAAATATCGACATAGAAGGCTGCAAACGGTCGGGTCGCAAAAAGTGTCAGATCCCACAAGCGTCAAGTATACTTAGGAACTCTTATTTGATTTATGTGATTCTGGGAGCCTAATAAACTGGAAACAAATGACTGTCGTCAAACAAGAATTTGATGACTGTAAATGTTTACTTTCGAATGCAAAACTAAAAAATAATTAATAAACGAAAATTATGTTAGACATGAATAATTTTGTCACAAGAAGCACCACCTTGTTCAGCTCTTGAAATTCTACTACAACTTTGAACAATTTTGTACCACTTATTTTGTCTTTCCGTCTAAGTAAACTTACTTTAATATAATTGTTATTTACATATGGCAATAAATAGGTCAGGAAGCTAATTGAAAATGATATACATTTTTGTTTACTACAACAGATTACTACTTCAAGGTCATATTTGATGATCTTTTTTTTTATTTATTATACATATTTTATCTCTGACACCTAGAGACTTTTACAAAACTTTTAAACAATTTTAGTAATTGCCTGTTGTTTGTATATTTTTTATTAGTTTTCTTTTTTTTGTGTAATTCGACATTTAGACTGGATACATCTCTGACAAAGTATCTAATATTTTATTGATTCCTTGTAATTGTTTTTTGTAAATTTTGGTTTTGTATTGCTTGTAAAAATTGACCTGTAAAAGTGGCCCTATGGCCTATTTGCTGAATAAATGTTTGATGTTATCCTGAAACCTTGTTGCAAATGATGTCCATCTAATATATTCTAAAAACGGCTACATGAGTATATACCTTTAGACTGTTCAATCTTAGTCTTTAGGGCCCTTATCATCTGGTCCCCGACTTGTACCATGAATGGTACCATCAGTCGGATCTTGGAGCTGGTGAAAGCTGGGCTGAGGGCAGAACGCATGTCTTTCCATTCATCACCTGCAAATAAAATTAGAGTTAACAATATTCTGGATTACTTCTGAGAGTGCTAGAAAGCTAAAGTTTCGTTTGGACATTTCATTTTACAAACATCGGCTTCCTAGTATTTTTAGAAGGGTTCGTATGTGAATGTGACACTTTGATACAATGCTTCTACATTTTTTTATACCACGACGGTGGCAAACAAGCATACGGCCAGCCAGCCTGATGGTAAGCAGTCACCGTAGCCTATGGACGCCTGCAACACCAGAGATATTACATGCGCGTTGCCGACCTTTTAAAAACCTGTAGACTCCTTTTTTGAAGAACCCCATACTGTAGCCCCTCGGGAAAACCTCGGCAGGGAGCTCATTCCACAGCCGAAGCGTACGCGGGAGGAAATTCCTCTTAAACCGCACAGTACGCGACCATTTAGGTGCTAGGGTGTGAGGATGAACGAACTGCCGATGGCGAGCGGTGCGGTGATAGAAAGCGGCCGTTGGCATCATGTCAAACAATACTTCAGAGCACAGCCCATTGTACAGGCGGTAGAACACACACAAGGAGGCAAAGTCTCTCCTTAGACTTAAAGGTTCAATACCGCTTGTGAGTTTGGGATCGTCGACAATTCGTACAGCGCGCCTTTGGACCGAGTCGAAGGGCTCCTACCTCTACAATTGCATTTAATTTGATGGGATTAGGTGCCATTTTTTATATCAGTCAGTCCTGGTTTTTGCAAAAATCATTTTTTGTTAATCTGAGTTTTTATGAAATGGAAATTTTGGAAATTAGACAAATTTTTATGGATGTGGCATCACTACATAGTATAAAACAAAGTCGCTTCCTACTGTCTGTCTGTCCCTATGTATGCTTAGATCTTTAAAACTACGCAACGGATTTTGATGCGGTTTATTTTAATAGATAGAATGATTCAAGAGGAAGGTTTATATGTATAATACATCAGCCGTGCACGCGTCGTCGTCGTACCGTCACCGTGCGAAGCCGGGGCGTGTCGCTAGTAATTTATATAATAAGAAACGTGTTTTGAAAAGAAAATATAGATATTTTGCGATTGCGATAAACAAAACCTTGAATATAGGTAATCTCACTATCAGTAAGAGCTATGTTGATAATATTTTCAATTGCAATCACTACATTATCGTGATAGTAGTCCTCATAACAACCAGCCCTTGAGACTAAGATGATAAGAATATAATTAATACAAGCGTAGCAATATCATCGTTTATAATAATGTAGAATTGGCAAAAACAATGTTGTTATCTCTAAATAGTAGCAATGTCATGGTGAAGATGAGAAGAACAATTGATAAATCCCTTATCGTCTACATTTCGAGTATGTTTACTCATTATTTTATAAATAGGTATTTTAATATCAGACTTGTTTTTAGTTAAAAATCACTTGTCATTCAGTATTACTGGATTCTCATTATAAAAACGTGACTGGAAAAAAGGAAAAATTTAGCAATGGAAGAAAATTTGTTTGGTTTATCGAAACAAGAACTTACTACAATTTAAACTGAGGAACCGGCAGATCTCGTCGAAATATCTTGTACTCCTTTTTGAGAGGCTGGCCATTAGTAGGTCCTCCGGGACGAGTGGAAAACGAAGGGAGGGCCTTTTCCAATAATTGGGTCTTCCAATTGGGTCATAATCAAATTATTTATACCTCAGTTAAAAATGTCGACACTTGAGATGTTGTATGCGTTTTCATCATTTTTCTTATAAATACATAGATTTAACATAACACCTGTAAGTCTCTGTACCAACTAATCTTATTTACCTAACAAGTAATTTATAGAAAAGTATTGTAAAGAAGATATCATTACGGACAAAGGAGAATGGGCAATTTGTCCCATGGATATATACTGTTGAGACTGTGTTATATAATGTGATTTATATACCTATTTTAGTTATTAAGTTGTGTAGCGTTCGCTACATATTTTATTTTTTTGCCATCTACCGGTGGTTGTTGGAACTTCTTCCATATCAACGTAGGTTGCGTATTTCTTCGGTTTTTTTTTGTTGTTTGTTATGCGAGGGCTAGTGCGTTATCGTTAGCGCGGAATTCTCTTAGATGGCGCTCTAAAAAACCCATGGAACCTTTTTCGGACTGAGATATTTTCGATATTGGCAGGTTACAATTGCGTTGAATTTTGAATTTGATTTCTGATTCGGAAAGAAAAAAATTGTTTTCTTCGGGGGACTTCAGATGGATTTTGAGATTGACGTGGAAAGATCTGTTTGTGGTCCGCGAATATTTTTCAATTGTTTCCTTGTTTCCGCCAAGTTAACCTTTTAATCGAGAGGAACGTTTTCTTCTGAAGTTGCCAATAATAACTTGGAGTGCGCTTTTCTTCCCGTCGTTCCGCGGCCTTGTTGGCTGTAGTTGCCTGCACCAGGACCTTTTTAAGGCCACCGTCGAGCAGTGCTCCGGTGGTGTGTGGTGGCCGTATCAACGACGGGGCGCAGCCGCCGACGGGCAGTCGGCAGTGGATGGTCGTCGACCGGCGGTCAGGTATCAGACCCACGGAGGACACGAGCCCGCATACTGCGTGGTTCAATAGGTCACGGTACAGCGTTGGTTGGCCGAACGTTTTCTTTGGAAAGGAACTAGCAGACCCACGGAGGACACGAGCCCGCATACAGCGCGGTTCGATAGGTCACGGTACAGCTTTGGTTGGCCGAACGTTTTCTTTGGAAAGGAACTAGCAAATTGTCATCGTCTACGGAGCTTGAATATTTTTAAAATTATGGAATCGGTTCCCGTTTAATAACCCTATAATTGTTCATTGTTATTTTTTGTGCCATATTTCTTTTAATTCTGTAAAGCCGCTGTTTTCCGTATTCCGCAAATCTTTACGGCATTTTCAAAATTCTAATTGCCCCTAATTGTCAGGCGAAACTAATATTCGGCATTAAATTTAGGCACCTATCACCCATTGAAACAGCCATTATCGTCCATAATCTCCATCTCATTAATCCATTTCTTTCCTTCTACAGCTAAATTTATACGCTGTTATCTTTCGCATGTACACCAGTTCACGCCAGTGCGGAAAGCGGACCGTCAGAAAAATAATTTGTTTTGGTTATATTAATTTTTTAAATTCCATGTGTAGATTTTTTTTGTGGTGTTCGGAAGTGCTTTACAAATTATACGTGTTGTGCAGAAGTATTTATTTTACTGCAGTTGCTACTCATATGTTTATTTACCTTTCCCAATAGTTTTGTACTTTGTACTTTGACATTTTAACTAATACAGTATGTAGTCTGTGCTAATACTTTATTTACATTTCTCATTCATAATTGTAAACATTCGCGTTAACATCTCAAATGGTCCTGAGATCATAATGTGTTTATTATTCTTGTGTTTATCCTAATATCCTAATGAAATTTGTTTCCCTTATAGGCAGTACTACGTCCCAAATTAAATGTTTAGTTTGAAACATCTGTGTTTTACTCCACGCCACATAACAACTGTAGCATACAAGTATGTTTGAAATTATGTCACGCAGCCGATGCAGGGTAAATCGTCGGTCACCTCTTTCAATTGAACAACAATTAATCTCATCGGCATTTGTTTGTATAGTTAGTTATTTAGTTTATAGTGATTCACAATATGCACCGTAGAATGGTATAGGTATGAAACACGGTTTTGACGAAAAAAAAAATACTTAGCCAGAAATACTCAGTACAATATTTGTTAGCTGAAGTCTTTGAGAATTTAAAAAAACAAATTAGGGCTGGAATCCGAGTATGACTAAGAAAGTTACATACGGTTTAGGAGTCTAAAAACAAAACTGCATTTAAATCAGAAACACAAAATACCTTACTTAGTGTAAATTTTTAGTGTATTTTCCCCATTCCTTTTTGTGTAATATATTATATGTTTATCCTATTAATTTTGTATGTATTTATATCCTTTATCTTTCTGGTACCTTGTTGTACATTTTGCTACATTTGTCACCCTCTTTTCACTTTCTCCTCTCATCTACTCAAAGGTTAACTGGAAGAGATCCCTCAAAGGGATAAGTTCGCCTTTGTGCATCTTATTATTTGTACCATGTAATTTTTAATGTGTATATTTGTACAATAAAGAGTTTACTACTACTACTACTACTACTACTACTTAGTCTCAGACATAGCGCTCATTCCAGACAAATTCGAACGTACAGTGATGTCAGATTGACATCAATGATGTCATTCAGTTATCGTGCATTGCGCTCGTGATTGTCCGTACATGTATATAAATGAAATCATTCAGATATCATTATAATGTCAGTGTCCTTTGAACTGGCCTGTTAGTTTCGATTGGTCTAAAATTTCAAATATTACCTCTCAAAGAAACAAGATTTCTGCCAAACATAGGTTCAGCCTTGGCGTCGACAATGATTCTTCGGTCGACGAAGTGGTCGAAGTCTTTGACGGTGATCTTTTTCAAGAGTTCAGGGTCCTTCACTATGATGTAGGGAGTCAGGAACTCGTAGCGACCCACCAGCCTGAGAAAATATGGTTTGGTTACAATATGTCAGATAATTTAGCCATCATTAAACTGCCATCTTTAAAAAACCAACCGACTTTAGTTAAATATTTTAAATTGCCAATCAAATCATTTATTGTAATATCCTATCAAACATTAAGTAAAAAAAAAGCTTCCGTTATCTTGCGACCAAATGCTAGAATGATATCCCTCCGCCTTTAAGAGAACAAATCCAAATAATATATATATACATAAATACATATACTTTTGTCAGATATGGCCCGAGTGGATAACCATTGTTTTTAAAGACAAAAGCTAATTGAAAAGTAAAAACGTATCGTAATGGCAGAAGCGACAATAAGTCACGTCAAAAATTCCATTCATTAGGTACTTAAGTTTCGATTAAACAATTCTATCTTCACGCATACTTTGAACTCTTTGAAGGTCTAAAACCAGCGAATCCATCCGGCATTGCTTTTTATCCTCTAGATACCGTCATATATCTCTTCGCTATTAGATTTATCAAGTCATGTTCACCTCTCCTTAGGGAAGCTGTCATACGCGCGCATGATGACATCAGTCACGTGTTCCTTCAAGAACGTCACGCCGGCCATGTCTCCCAGCAGCGGGACAAAGGGGCCATGCTTTATGCCATGGTGGGACAGCGTGGTGTAGTTACGGTAGAGCCAGGCGCCGAGCGCGACGAAGGCGCCAATGAGGAGATAAACGAAGAACATTGCTGGAAAAATGTGGGAATTAGAAAAACGTGGCCAAGTGTCGATTCAGACGTTCATACATAATAAACAATGCCTATAACATTTTTGTGTATTTTAATTTCGTTTTGTTACATCAATTTCTTTTATCAGTGGTTTTTCGAAGTTCATAATTCGCATTGCATCACATTAGTCTATATGAAAAATTGTATAAATCAATCCATAAGAATTGCACTGGAATAACTGTGAATTACAATAATTCTGTCTTATTAGTTATGTCTTTATAAAATAAGAAAAATCACTGATTCACTAGACTTATATTGACCGGGACATGGACCGTGATTACCTTTTGTATTGTTTTTGAGCTCCCGATATTTCGACGCAGTTACATGCATTTTGTTCACGGGTGACTAACCGTGAATCATTCAAAACTCTTAAATCACTGATTGGCAACAGGAATGCTAAAGACGATTAAGACTATACGATTAATTTTAAAAAGTTTTTAATTAGGATTATTTTAATTCAGAAAGTACGTTTGAATACCGTAATATACTAGTACGTTTTAATTTTTTAATAGATATAGGTACCGTAAAACCTCCCGACTATAGTCCAATACTGCAACTATGGTCCTCAAGTTCAAAAAGGAATGTAAATAAAAAATAAAATAAAATAAAATAAACAAATAAAGTTTTATTTCAGGCAAAAAGTTCATTCGTACACCCATATCAAAATACAATTTAAAATGTATTTACGCGTAAACAACAACAATTGTAAATGTCAACACCAATGTTCCTTTTGGTTTACTCCGAGCAAAAACCTATGTAACTACGTATAAGATGAATAAAGACTTAGGAAAAAACGTGCCTCGGAAGGAGCTACTACCAATACCAACCTTTGGCCTATCCTCGTTTAGATGGCGTTGACGGTTTCGTTTGTTAAAAGAACATGGATCAAAATCATATAAAAATAATAAATACAAATAAAAATATCATATTGTGAGTATATAGTAGTTTATTGTGAGATAAATAAATCATATTATCATATTATTTATCCATATATATATTAATTTTTTGATATTTTTATTTTTAGTTTTAGTCGTGTGTCGATAGATGGCAATAAATTTGTGACTACAAAATTTACTATGACAGTACCCGTCCATCCTGAATATTCTCTTTGCTCCAAGTTTGTTCTTCCATTTAATAAACATACCTTGCCTTAGAAATACAAAAAATACAGTAAAAGACACACCTGAACGAAAACATTAGTTAATTTTGGACACTAGTTGGGAGTTTTGGACTATACGCAGGTAGCAGTGATGGCGTCAGCGACGTCATAATGACGTCATAATGACGTAACGGGCGTCACAATAACGTATAAATGCTACCTGGGTAGTTGGGAAATTTTATAGTAGTACAAAATCTACATTTGTAATTATAATAACAAACTAATAAAATGTAAAACGTCACTGCCAATACATACACATATGGATATACATGTACAAGTACATCCAACGACAAAGTCAAATAACAGAATTAATATAACCTTGACCATGCCAATCAGGCCAATTCGAAAAACCTACACTGATATCAGAATGATATTTGAATGTTATTTAGTTATCGTGCGTCTCGCCCGCGCCAATACATGTATGGAGAAGTACGAGCGAAATGCGCGATAACCGAATAACATGATTCAAATATCATTAGTGTTTGTTCGAATTGGTCTGAATGGCAATTTAAGGCGGTTCCCTTAGCCAGAAAGCGAAAAATCTCCTTATATGATCATGTTTTTCTAAGAGGCGTAACTCGGACTTTTACTCCAACTTTACTCGGTTATTTATTATGTGATACTATAAACAAAAAAAGAAGAAAATACAATCTTAACTTAAATAGTAATTTCATAGCTTTCGAATTTCGATATTGTAGGGTAACGGTTTTAAAAAAATCGACAAAATTCGATCAAAATGGACACTTGGCGCGCATGCTCTTTCCCGTTGTTTCTTGCGAAATGTGACAGAGACAGCGGCAAACCTATGGAACGGCCTTAAGTGGTTTCTGTGGCGCCTATATACCGCCGGTAGTTAACCGGGCGACCTTCAAACTTACACAATGACGAATGTTGATAAACAAACTTTTTATCATAACAAACACGTGCCCTAATGATCAGTTACAAAAAGCTCTAAGCGTCAGCAACGTCACCGGGCGCGTCGCGGCGGTTTACTATGAAACTTTCCATAACAGTTTGGTGCATCATCATCATATACTTAAGAGTAAGTCTCTTGTCGGTGGAGCAATTTCCATGTTTCGCGGTCCTCTGCCTTCTTTTTGACAGCCTGATACGTGCAACCGACCCTAACCCAGGTAGCATTTATACGTCATTATGACGTTAGCGACGTCTTTATGGCGTCATAATGTCGTCATTGTTACGTCATTATGACGTCGCTGACGTCACTTTGCTACTTGGGAAGCCATTATTCTCATTACCTATAGTACTCTCTAAGTATAGCTAATCCACGCACTAGCGCCGTGATAATTTTGTTAATTAACAAACATTTTCAATCATCCACAAAACGAACACTCATAAAATAATATAATAATAATTGACTGCAATACCTTACACCCATAACATACAAAACAAAACACAATAGCTGAAAAACTTTCCAAATATACTGATATAAAAGACGACATAGCCAGGATATAGAAATTAAAAACTGTTACTATAGTTCCAATAGTTTTGTCTACTACAGGTATCCCACACAAATAATATCGAATAGAACACATCCATGACTCGGGAACAAATATCTGTGTTCATCACAAATAAATGCCCTTACCGGGATTCGAACCCGGGACCATCGGCTTCATAGTTAGGGTCACTACCATACTACCCACTAATAGGCCAGACCGGTCGTCAAATATGGCTAAACTAAAGCAATAATTATATATGTTAATATTAAAAATTTAATTAACTACTGCCAAAAAAAGGTTTGGAAACCCTGCACCAAGGACCAATAATATTGCATTATAATTGAAGACATACCTTATTATCGTTTTAACACAGTGGTCGTCAACGTATGTTGTATAAAATTGTCTAACACGTTGGAACGTACGGCGAGTTAGATGCAAACTGGCTGTGAAGTTTCATTCTTAGTGTAATTTCATCCAGACAGGTTTGTGCACCAAAGTGCAAAGGCAAAGTCTATGGCAATAAAATGCCGATTAAGATAAGATAAGGTTAGATTATTTATTTAATTAAAAAAATTCCAAAATAATAACAATCATAATATTCATAATACACTTAAATAATCTTATATTGACCGGGATATAGACCGTGATTACCTTTTGTATTATTTGTGAGCTCCCGATATTTCGACATATCGGGAGTTCACAAATAATACAAAAGGTAATCACGGTCTATATCCCGGTCAATATAAGATTATTTAAGTGTATTATGAATATTATGATTGTTATTATTTTGGAATTTTTTTAATTAAATAAATACGGTTAAATAATAGATTAACGGTTTATGAAGTGCTTAGGTTGATTTCCTATCCGAATTATGTTATCTTTAATGAGTTTTTGAGATAAGGAAAAGAAGACAAACGTGATGGAATCAAGTCGAGCAAAACAAAGAGAGGCACGGCCGTACCATCCTTTTCTCGAAGACACTCAGGCCATTTTCAACGTCCTGTAATTTTGTGATAGCTAAAGCTATAACCCTGAATTTTCAGTGACGTATATAAAGCATAACATGATTTAGAATATTTAGATATATTATATTCTCAATAACATGTAATTGGAACATGTAGTTTAAGAATTATTGCATGTCAAAGTTCCTTAGTTTTGTCACTGACACACTCACGATCATCATAATTCTCAAGCAGACCCACAAGCTCCAAATTTGAAAAGTAATTAGGTTTTAGCATATTAAGCCAATGTAAGTTTTAAAATACTAGAATATCAGTCACGTTTTAAAGATTTAATAACTGCACAAGTAAAGTTTGTAATCCTATATTAATATATGCGATAACAAAGTTACGTTTGTAGTTCCTACAATTAGTAGGTTAAGTAGAGGTACACTATACTTTGTACGATGTGAGTTTGAATGAAGTTGTGTACGAGTATAATTATGATATGTGTATTATATAGTATGAGTATGGTATGGGTATGAGTACACGGAAAGGAGGACTGCCTACAAAACGAGAAGAGATCATTACATGTAATCATTACATGTAAAATGAAGCAAGTCTCGCAACGCAGATCTTCTACTACAAAAAAGTTTTGAGATGTAATGTGAAACCAAGTCGGTTATTTTACTGTGCCAGGTGGTGTTAAAACCGTAACAATATTAGATACCTTTATTTTTTAGATACATATAATGACTAAAATAACCGACTTGGTTTCACATTACATCTCAATTTTTTGTAGTAGAAGAACTCTGTTGAGAGACTTGCATCTTTTTACATGAAATGTTTTTGACGAGTATACTTTAGTTTCCTTTTAATATAATCAATATAGAAAAACTGTCAAATATGTTGCAGGTTCAAGAGACATGTTATTCAAATGCTACTATAAAACTACCTAAATCACTATGGGTTTGTTGTATACAATAATATTAAGAGTTGCCTCGATTTCTCAAGGTTTTCGTAATCAAATGCGGACATGATGATTTAGTGAAAAAAATCCCTCCCCTTTTTTAAAACCGTTTTGTTTGAATTTCTGTAGGGTCAGTAGGGTAGGTTTTCTTACTACATATTTAACATTTGTCAGATGTCAAAAACTTAATGGGTCTCAATAGCCGCCAGGCGGATGCCACTAAACAACTGTATGACACTAATCCTAGCTTCAAAATCTGGCTACACATTTGAAATCTTGATACTTATTTCATTTTCATAAAATCAATTCGCAGGTTAGATGGCGCTGACGTCACCGCAAAGTGGATGCGTTCGGTGATAGATAGGGCCGTGTTGTACGGTTGCGTTCGTGGCCCACAAATGGGCTCGCCCGAAGACCAGCGCTGACTTTAGGGTTAGCATTATGTTGAGGCGGGACGGGACCATTTCGTGGTAAACTAGGTATATATATATACTTATTTGTTTTAAATATACTTTTTCTTTGTAATACGTTTGTATGAAATGTAGTTTACCATGAATAAATAAATTCTTTTCTATTCTATTATATTCTATTCTAATAACATTTTTTTGTAGTTTAATAAAATGAATAAAGTAATAAGAATCTATGAAATATGTACACAGCGACTTGGCTCGCAATTTTACAAAGTAACCTAACCGGTATTCATTTCACAAACCTGACGCATACTGCATCAGTGTGTTTTCCAAGTTCGATGAACGGAACCACTGCACATGCAGTCTTATGCAATAGAACAGCAATACTATCATAGTCAATGGAATTACTCTACCTTTACTATGACCTCGTAAGACCCAATGTACTTTACAATGTACACTCCGTTTCAATCTAATTAAAACCTTTCATAAACCAAATAAAGTAGCATTTCTTGTGATTCATTGCGTTCTCAAACAATCGGATTTTATCCCAATTTACATTAAAACAAAGTTAAAATTAAAAATAGAAAAATTGTATACGGTGGGCCTTACGGGGCTAAAAACCGGACAAGTGCGAGTCGGACTCGCGCACGAAGAGTTCCGTACCGTTTACGAAAAAAACGGCAAAAAATCACGTTTGTTGTATTGAAGCCCCACTTTAATATTTATTTTATTCTGTTTTTAGTATATTGATGAGATACAGCCTGGTCAAGTAACTATTTATTAATCTGTGGCCTGGTGGCAGACGGACAGCGGAGTCTTAGTAATAGAGTAAGTACCCTTGGACATAACAAGCAAAAAGGAGTTTCTTCGCAGCACTTACGTCCTTTGGTTACTTTGGACGGGGGGGGGGGGGGGGGACTAATTTTTAAACTTTCGAATGTTGGGTTTTTAGCAGGTTGATGATGAAAACTATACTTTGTATCAACATTTTAAGTCCCCGGCAAGTTCGGCCGAATTTCACCTTCCCATACAAACGGAGTTTTGTTCTCATTTTAAAACTACGTGTTGGATTGTAACGAAACTTTGCATAATATACATTGACATGAGGTATATCTAGGCCTATAAGGAGGTAATCTAGCTCCAGTTTATAAAACAAATGAAATAGAGCAAAAACAAGTTTTGTATGAAAAACTTAAATTCACCGTATTTTTTTATCTTTTGTATCTGAAGCTCCATAAACTAATTACAGACCTAGGTATACCTTATCTTATTGTAAGTACAAAGTTTCAGAGCAATCAAGCTAGTCGTTTTAATAATGAGAGCGTAACTACGTTTGTATGGAGAACCGAGCTTGCCGGGGACCCTTAACTTTATTCGTTTGTTACAAACATAATAACAACCGGCGCGATCCGGGAAATGAATTAGAGATTCCCTAAATATGAAATAGTAAAGATATGTGACGTTCCATTAGTAAAGGTACCTAATGGCGGTTGGCGCTTACGCTATTATTAACGCCGCTCCAATTAATATTGGATGGCGACAGCCGCCATAAGGTACCTTTACCGTGGGACGTCACATATCTTTTCTCAAAAATGGACGGCAAAGTCGACGTTGCCGGTTAAAAAGTAGGTCGCGAAGTGCGTAGTTTATGGTGAGTCAAAAAATTAAAAAGTTAAAAACATTGCAGTCTCGATTTCGGGACTGCAATGTTGCATACAAATTCCATTATTTGTCGAGTTCCAAACTTTTTAAAAGTTGAAGTGGCCATATCAAATGAAGGCATGGGTCCATTAAACAGCCAAACAGATGATCAGTACTTATTATTATAATGTTGGTACCGCGACTATTTAGGTGTCTCAAATAGGTTGGCAAAAATATTCAGCAGAAAAATACACTTCTATTTTTAATTTAAAAATAAAAAGGCGGCAAAGCAAATCTTTCGACTTTTTTCTGTGAAAATATATACATAAGAACGTTGCTTCTGTAAAATATTTATATTATATTTATATTTATTGCGCCATTTTTGAGAAAAGCACTATATATATATATATAACTCGCCTGGAAGGCTACTTGCTGGCTTCGGATTCAATTAAACGTACTCCCAAGGTCGTCCGTTTAAAACGAATCCTCAGCCAGCAAGTAGCTACTTCCGAGCCTCGACAATAATGTACTATTACTATTTCATATTTAGGGAATCTCTAATTCATTTCCCGAATCGCGCCGCAATTTACAATAAATACTCGTATTACAATATTGTAATCTGATGCCAATCTTTATCACAATTTTTTGACATGCAAACCGGTTTTATAAAATAAATGACTATGAGTATTCGAAGACGAAGACAAGTTATAGTAAACTTGTCCGTATTCGAACTGGTCACTTGCCACTGCAATACTCGCCTTTTTATATTAATTGTGTCTTATTAAGTGTGTCTTAAGCAATAAAGAATTTTGAATTTTGATTTTTTTTTGAATTTGAATTGAAAATGGCCGGGAACCAGTGACAAGTAATCAATAAGACAAGTATAATGTCAATTGATACTCTTTTGTAAGCTAATCATAAATTATAAGAGTTTTGAATGATTCACGGTTAGTTTCACTAGACTTATATTGACCGGGATATAGACCGTGATTACCTTTTGTATTATTTATGAGCTCCCGTGGTTTTTGTCACCCGTAAACACGATGCATGTAAAGGCGTCGAAATATCGGGAGCTCATAAATAATACAAAAGGTAATCACGGTCTATATCCCGGTCAATATAAGTCTAGTAATCATAAATAAAAGTAAGAATAATCAAAATATAGGTAAACTATATAAATAATGGGTATTTAGGTATTTCTTTTGAAAGACCTAGCTAAAAACGCCCGCAACATAGGATTGCTAAAAAAATGTATCCCAACTATCCCCAGTTTCGCATTTCTCTATTGTAGGATATGCGGGACAAGATAAATGTTTGTGACGTCAAACACAACAACTAATACGTTTTATTTACAAGATTTGTTTCGTGTGACCATAGAGAAATATAAGTAAAGAAAGAGTGGTACATCATACATACATCGCCATACATCAGTTTTCGCGCCTTATTTCGTGGTCGACATCTGGCGTCAAGTAGCGGAACCGTCAGTACTGCAACCAAACAAAAAGTCGGTTTTCAGCTTATATTATAACCAGAGTAACCGTAGGAGTTGAAAATAGAGTTCCGGTTATTCTGGTTAATATTAGCTGAAAATAATTGAGCACTATTTCTGTTTGCCGCTACATCTATTGTCGAGTAGCAGAACTGAGAGTTCCACTACTGGACGCTAGATGCCGACTTCGAAATAAGGCGCGTTTTGGTAAGAAAACTGATGTATGGAGTTACCATTCTTTCTTTACTTATATTTCTCTATGGTGTAACGATGGTAAATAAATTAAATATGAATTTTGTACTAAAATATGAGATTGTATACGGCTGTCTGCGGTAAATGCCAAAGTAACAAACTTTGAATCTCGACGGCCACGGATGCCAAGCGTGACAAAATAAAAGTGGTGTAACGATGGTAAGTAATTAAATTCAATATGAATTTTGTACTAAAATATGACATTTGTATATGGCTGTCTGCGGTAAATGCCAAGGTAACAAACTTTGAATCTCGACGGCCACGGATGCCAAGCGTGATAAAATGAAAGCCGCGGTAATAAAATATAATTATAATTATACAACCAAAGATAGATATTATAACTCCGTAATAGATGGATACAGTCTAAGGAAAAAACGTGCCTCGAAAATCAAGAAAATTTGATTCTCGATCAGAGGGCGCTACTAGCTTTGGCCTCCTGTCGTATAGATGGCGTTGACAGTTTCGTTTGTTATTTAACAATTTTAACGCATATCAGTGAAAGAACATGGGTCAAAATCATAAAAATTATTAATGCAAATAAAAAAAACATTTATCCATATTTAAATACATTTTATCGTATTTTTTATAAATCTTCATTTTTTTAGGTGTGTCGATAGATGGCAGTGAATTTACTGGGGTTACAAAATTTACTATGACAGTACCGCTCTATCTTATTATATCCTCTTTGATACAACATACAATATAGGTACATTAATTATGTATCCAAATGGTTTGCTGACATTGCTCACAGGCTAGGAGGCCGTTAAAATATGTGACATTTTCAACCAAAAGGTACCACATTGTCGCTTGTCAATAAGGTTGATTTCAACTGTTTACTGTTTACTCTAGAATGCTTTATCAACATAAACACTACCAAATTAAACGTAATGACTAACGTAAAAGATATGTTTTCTGGATTATGAACTTAACTGCGAAGTCACGAGCCAACGTTGTGTTGTTGTACTTGTTGTAAACAATAAAAAGTGGGATGACATATATTTTTTCTCACGATGACTTTATAATTTTGTTATCATAGGATTCCGTAAACTCCGCTGAGAACCTTATTGAATATCATACGAGTACATAGGTTTAACTTATCCATGAGTGAAGGAGCGTTATCATTATCACATTTTTTGTAGGTACAGTTGGAACCAACGAACTAGAACAGATCTATAGAAGTCTAACTAGAGCTCAAAAACCGGACAAGTGCGAGTCGGACTCGCCCACCGGGGGTTCCGTACTTTTTAGTATTTGCGGCAACAGTTCATGGTTCATGAGACAACAGACAGACGGATAGACAGACGGACATTGGAGTCTTAGTAATACCCGTTTTTACCCTTTGGGTGCGGAACCCTAAAAACGACCAAACGTGTATTATGCCGTGAGCCGCTCTTAACTGTACAGTAAGCAGCAGCTTGACAACGTCACATATAGTAATACCGCGAAAGATGTTTGACATATAGAATATTATTTAAGCCAATCAGAAATTTTAGTGACCAATCACAGAATCTTGTTTTTAATAGCGGGTAATTGTGTCGCAGTCGCACTCTGGTGCGGATGTCATAACTGTATTGAGCAGTGATAACGCGTGGAGGAGTGGCGGGTTTCTGTGCGATACTGTGCGCGCTGCCGGCACAGCCAATAGTGGACGCGTTCGCGGCCTCAAGCAGACTCGAGGAATGCCCGGGACGTACAACCTCAAGACTCGAGCTACCATTTCCGGGCAGTCCGAGTCACCGCGCAATATGCGACAAGCCGTAGTCAGCAAGATGTTGTTGCGCCTTACCTCTATATATCCAAGGCAGCCTAGTAAGAACTTTGTTGGGTACTAGACTTATATTGACCGGGATATATCACCGGGATATATCGGTATCGGGGTCTATAGACCGTGATTACCTTTTGTATTGTCTTTGAGTTCCCGATATTTGACACCCACCCGCTATCTTCAGTCACCCGTGAACAAGATGCATGTAACTGCGTCGAGATATCGGGAGCTCAAAAACAATACAAAAGGTAATCACGGTCTATATCCCGGTCAATATAAGTAGTGAAACTAAACGTGAAGCATTCAAAACTTATTACAAAAAAGGGTAGTACCCATATCTTTTTTTTTGTACAGAAACCGCAAAAGGCCTTGGATATGAATATGGCGGTTTAAGGGTCGGTTGCACCAAACTGTGTCATCGTTAAAGAGTTCGCTAAACTTTATTGTATGGAAAGTTTTATAGTGACATTGATCAGTCTGTCAAATTCGAATGGTGCAACTGGCACTTAGTGCTGCCCAGAAGATTTAACTGTAATTAGGTTTTACCGATACATCGATGAACTTTGCTACGTTCTCGGCTCATTTCAAATACTAAGTATTAATTCTTTGTAGAGAGAATATTTTAATAGGAAGCAAGTATATTGTTATGTGCAAAGATACATTGATTGAGTAAGATGTGTAAAATCTAAAACAATTTCGTGCTGCGAATTTGACAGGTAAACGAGATGGCGCTGTACAGCTTGCGGTAACTGTGATTGTCAAAAGTTGACGTTTGACAACTCAGTGACCGCAAAATATCATCAAAACATATGGCGCAGTACAGTCGCCATCAAATATATCGGAGCGGCCGAGGTGCTCAAAATTATCTGAACACGCACTTAACGCCTTGACAATAGAGGTGTGTTCAGATATTTGTGAGCGCCTCGGCCGCTCCGATATATTTGTTGGAGACTTTACAGCGCCATCTGTTTTGGATGTCAAAATAAGGGTACGTTTTTAGGGTTCCGTACCCAAAGGGTAAAAACGGGACCCTATTACTAAGACTCCGCTGTCCGTCTGTCTGTCTGTCACCAGGTTGTATCTCATGAACCGTGATAGCTAGACTGTTGAAATTTTCACAGATGATGTATTTCAGTTGCCGCTACAACAACAAATACTAAAAAGTACGGAACCCTCGGTGCGCGAGTCCGACTCGCACTTGTCCGGTTTTTTTCTTAGACTACCTCTCTATTACAATCAATTCCCTTTGGTTATATGTGAAATGTTGGCGACCCTAACAGCCCGCACCCTTGCTAAGGTCTTGCAACAGTTGCAACCTTACTCACCGGCAGGAACAGGAACACAACACTATGAGTAGGGTCTAGCTGGATCTAGTGTTATTTGGCTGCGGTTTGCTGCCCTTTTCCAGGCATTACATAGAGCATAAATAATAATAAATAATAAATATTATAGGACATTCTTACACAGATTGACTAAGTCCACGGTAAGCCCAAGGAGGCTTGTGTACTCAGACAATTTAATTCAATTATTTATTTCGAATCATTTTGATCCATACAGTGATAATAAGTACAACAAAACTTAAAATTAATTAAGGTTAGTGACATACAATTACAATTCACAAAACACACAAATAAATTATAAAATAAAATACAATGACAAATAAAATAAATAAAATCTAGGCAATCTAGATGCACCATTTCTCATCATCTGTTGCTGCCACATGTAGACTGTTCCAGTGTTTGAGTTAATATTTCGTCGCTGGTTGGAACCCTTCATTAAATCACGACATATTCTTAGCCATGATATTGCCAATGTTAATTGTTTTTGCAATATTGACATTGACTTGACATTTTGTCTGATTACGTAAGTTGGGTGACAATGTAATATTTTGGTACCATCAAGCTGAGCTAGGGTAAGACCTCCAGTGAATGAACACTTAATAATTATCCAGGGTTGGAAAATCATTTTTAGCATTTATTAATAATTGGAATAACAACAATTTCATAAGAAAGTAATTTCTGCGATTTTTTATCACTTTCATAGTTTTTGAGTTATAGCAGAATTTATCAAAAACTACCCAAAAACCTAATGAATAAACATAAAAACTAGTGAATGAACACCGCCAAACCCAATAAATGAACATTATTTAGATATTTTTAATCAGCATAAAAAAATTACACAAAAACCTCTATTATGGTAGGTATAGCGAAAGCGTTCATATATTTTTATCCCCTCCATATTGAAATCAAATAGATAACAATGTATGAAAATGATGGTTATTTACCAATAACCTGATATATACATATTAATGAGAAAAAGATAATCAATATTTAAAACAAGAAACAACGTGCATATTTTGATGAAAAAAGGTCAGGCTCTAAACTTGTAGTTGCATTGTTCGTGGTTATGTTGCCGCCAACCACCCCCCGTTCATACATAGAATTAGTAGAGATCTAACAAATGAACAAGCCAAAGTTTGTATTGTTCATACATAGGGATGAAAAATCTAGTAAATGTTCTATAGAAATTTCAATACTGAAAAACTGTATAGATTTGGTTTGTTACTGTATAGAATTATCTCGATGAGTATTATTTGCCTGTTGAAACATAAGTAGGTACATACAGTCAGCGGTCAAGGCTTGTGTCAAAAATAAATTTCTCGGCAAAAAACGTATTTAATTTTTTGATTGTCGATGTTCGATTGTCATCTTGCTTGTTGTCATCTTGCGGCCGTAGCACGGTCGCATTTTTATCACCTGTCACCATGCCTGTCACGTTCTAACAAGTATGTAAGTGCGAAAGTGACAGGCATAGTGCAGGCGATAAAAATGGAACCATGCTGACACCGCTGGTTACAACCCCAATAGTTGCGACGTTTTATTTTACGGCAGTAATTTGCGGCCTTTATTTAACTCCTTCTTTGTCAAATAATTAATTCAGTGATCATAATTTAGTTCAAATCATAAATAAATGTATGCAATTTTTCATCAATGTTTTCTTATGACGTTATTACGACAACAACAAACAATAATAACAAAATTATCGTCCGTAAACCGACTTTACAGACAACCATTTTTTTTTTCTTTGATGGTCGGATAAATACTAATAAATACAAAATTATGTAATGCTAATAATAAAAAATCGGCCAAGTGCGAGTCGGACTCGCGCACCAAGGGTTCCGTACCAATACGGAAAAAACAGCAAAAAAATCACGTTTATTCTATGGGAGCCCCATTTAAATATTTATATTATTCTGTTTTTAGTATTTGTTGTTATAGCGACAACAGAAATACATCATCTGTGAAAATTTCAACTGTCTAGCTATCACGGTTCATGAGATACAGCCTGGTGACAGACAGACGGACAGACGGACGGACAGACGGACAGCGGAGTCTTAGTAATAGGGTCCCGTTTTTACCCTCTGGGTACGGAACCCTAAAAATTAAATTTTCCAGTTCGTTTATTACGACGCCGACGTCCGGTTAGTACGACGTAATATCAGCGTTCCCTTGGGCGTCGTTATAACGAGACTCTACTGTAGTTATAATATGTTGCGTATAGAAGATATCTTTAAAAGACGCATTTACCATAAGAGACGCATTTACCCCGATTGACCTTGTAAGTGTTTAAGTATGTAGCTATCTATATGTGTGGGTATATCTGTGTCGTGTTCGTGAGCTCACCTTGAGCGATCTTCAAGGCCGTATCAAAATACGATCAAAACCGTTACAGGTTGTTAAATTTGAATCGTGCTCTTTAGCTGGTTTTGGTGAAGGAACGGGGTGTCAATCGATTTATGGCACAAAAGACATACTTAGGCCAAATTTAAGAAAAGGAGGTTTTGATAATAAAATTCAAATGTTTTGCATATTACTAATGAAGGTTATACCTAGAAGCTTTTAAATAGACTAGGGCTAAATTTAGAACAAAAAAATGGTTCATTCTTAGGGTTCTATTCCTAAGTCTCCCCTGTCCGTCCATTCCTGTCTGTCCGTCTGTCTGTCACCAGGCTGTATCTCATGAACCGTGATAGCTAGACAGTTGAAATTTTCACAGATGATGTATTTCTGTTGCCGCTATAACAACAAATACTAAAAAGTACGGAAACCTCGGTGGGCGAGTCCAACTCGCACATGCCTGGTTTTTTTTCTGGTCATGCAGTGTAAACAACATTTAATATATTTTTAGTACCTACTATGTAGTGGACCATGGGCGTGGAACCGGTAATGGGACATAAAACCACAAATCCTCTAAAATAAGTATCTAAAAACAGTTTATAAACACTGGTAATTTCATTAAAAGTCAAACTTATTATAAGTTAAACTTATTATTTAGGTTCAACTTTTAATGAAATTCGGATATTTTTAAGAAATTGGTGCCAACCCAAAAGTTATCGTGTCACAAAAAGCTTATTCCCTATTCCAATATTTTATACTGAAAGGGTAATGCCCATTATAGGGGGCCCATTACTGGATCCACGCCTATTACCGGGGTACTATTACTGGAGCTTTGGTGACCATCACTGGAGAAAAAGAAATAGTTTTAATTTGTTAAGTATGCGGAAACTAATTGCGGTATCTTTAATACAACACGCCTGGAACATGAAAGACGGATAGGACATTCATCTTTTAACACGCTAAGCGGTAGAATTTTAACATGTATCAGGGAAATATCACAAATACTCCAAATTTCCTCTTAAATGTCCCATGACTGGTGCCGTTACTATGCCTACCAAAACTATAAATGTCATCATTTTGTCTATTCATTATGACTATTATGAGGCACCGGAGCCACGGGTAATAGGTAAAAAGCAAAATTCTAAGCACTTGGTTTAGAAATATTTTTGTTTAACACAAACATAAAACAACCCAAAATTATTTTGGTGTTTTGATATAAGACAATTAATATCTGGGAAACCAAGCTTTGCTCGGAAAACATAAAAAAACTCAAAAATGCGCGTTTTACCAGATAAGACCTAGCTAGATCGATTTTTCACCCCTGAAAACCCCCATACAGGAAATTTCATCGAAATCGTTAGAGCCGTTTCCGAGATCCCCGAAAAAAAATATATATATATATACATGAATTGCTCGTTAAAAGGTATAAGATGTATGTATTAAAATTGGCTTAAGTTAACTTCACTCAGGAAATTTAAATTAATTTTTTTTTGCAAAATGGTGTTATTTCAACTGGTCTTAAAATCTAGTGGCTGTCTGCACGGTCTTCATTTCGGAACGGTGTGAATGGTATATAAGTTATTTGGAGTACAAGAAGCACTATACATACACTCAAATTTTGGAGTGATTGGCTTTTAACATTTCATACTTGTTCTATAATATGGTGTGCCTAACGATAGGTATATTTTTAAGATTGACAATTTTGATAAATAAAAATCGAGCAATACAAAACGATAATATATTCAAGTTAATTGAGGAGTAATAAAGTTTATAGGTATTTTGTTTAATGTTAAGACTGCGTAGAGCAAAATCAGCGAAAAAGGCAGTCGCCGTTTAGTCGCTAGCGTTCACATTTCTTAATATATATAAAAAATCCCAAAATAATTAGTAATCATCCCAAAGAGTGTGTTTACAATCAAACACTCTTGAAGATCTTAAATCTTTTACAATATAATAAATACACTTATGGAAAGTTGTACCTAAAATGAGATGAACGAGTGTCAGCGTTTAGTAAACTTTGTATAAAAAAATCGATGCTTGTTATAGTTTTGTTCTTCTTTTCCTATTTTTCCTCTTAAAGGCAACAGAGGAATTCAATCGTAAATGTAAACTTTCGTAAAATTTTCATACATTCGCCATATCTGTCAAAATTCTTCGCTGATTTAGATGTTAGTAATGGAGTACGCATCGCTACATCTTTCCTAAAAAAAATTCTGCCGTTTTTTGGGTAGCACACATATAAAGAAACTAACTACAACTGCATATTTTCCTCTCGTTACTACGCACCCATACTAAAACAATAACAACACGAAGTTAAATTAGCACACTAATGCAGAAAAAACTATATGCGGACACAATTTCACACTATCGGTGTAAGAATCAAACCGATTAATATAGTAGGGTTAGTAATGAGCAGAATTGTATGGATGACTATGCACTTTAGTCTCAGGCTATAAATAAAAAATAAATAAATACAATAATTTTATTTCGGACATAAATCCATAGTTGTTAGTTACATATTACATTAACTTATAAAATAGTGTTAGAAGAATTACAAAACTAATCTTAACCTACATACCTAAGTATAAATCAACCTATTTTACTGCAGTGTGGAGTTTTGTCCACTGCTGCAGCAGAGGGGAGTCCCACCTATCCAACAACGCTATCATGATACTATTAGCGCTGCCCCGCCAGCGGCTAAGAAGAGGCGCACCGCTTCCGCATGATGGCCGCAAAGCCGTCGACTTGCGCCTCCGCAAACATCCAGGAGGCGCTACAGTGACGAGGCTATGCCGCTTAGCACGATTGTTCATTACGTCAAACAAAGCTGATTTGGCCCGGTAGCCACGAGATCGTACCGTGCATACCCCCCAAAAAATGAGGGTGAAAGGGTCGGCTCCCCAGGTCCAGTCTATGCTATATTTCTTCCTGTTCTTAGCAACTAGGGCAAGTTATATATCATTTTCGTATAATTTAAGGACGAGGAATACATTTTTGTAATGATTTTTATACCTTTTCATACAAAAAAAAAATTGTACAAAAAATGAAAACGTTATGTAATTTTTGTGATAATTATGCCTGTTATAATTACAGTGTGGCGATTTGCACTAAATAAAACTTGTTTGACAAACAATCGTGCCAAGCGGCATCGCCTAAGACAAAAGTGCATACTCAATGCGCTTACTAACCCTAATAATAGGGCTTCCAAGTGTCTGGATATTACCGTATCACACTGATTTAAACTTTCACAATTTTTACTCATTATTATTTACAACGACGGGACTTAATCGCGTAAAATAAGTTTTAAATTTACCTCCGACGTTTCGAGGACGGCGTTGTCCCCGTGGTCTCGGAGAAAGACTGGCTAAAGTTGACATCAACATCTTCTAGGCGCGCGAGTTTTTAGAACCACCCGCACTTGGTCTTGTATTACCGTATCGATATAATTTTCTAGACGTCATAGACAGCGCCACTTGGTACTCGTGGAATAGTTTAACAAATATATCAATTAATTTACTCGATTACAAAATTAAATAATATTATAAATTAAATACTGCTGCTGCTACTACTACGAGTATATGCCAATTTCTTATTTTTAACACTCTTTTATTAGATCGACCTGTATGTAACTATGTAATGGAATCTAAGGTAACTAATTTAACCATCTTCCCGGTTTCCGATTGATTGATTAGATTTTTGATGTTTTAAATTAGCCGTGGTTCTAATAATATTAGGACGTAACATCCGCTTATCGACCGGATTACGAACGATAAGCAAATGCCCAAAAATATTTGCTTAGTAATCGTGATATCCATGTAATCCATGTCTGTGTTTAACACAGATTAAACACAGACATGGATATCACGGTGTAGGTATTGACCTACACAACGCGTTTTACTGACCTGCACAACGTGTTTTTGAACATTTAAAAATGCATCAACGTATATAAAAGAATTCAAAATAAAAGTATTCAACAGACCACAGTAGCCATTACTAGCAGTAGGAAGATAAAACAAAATTTGTATTAAGATGGAGTTTCTTACGGTAGTGACATTGGCAGTCGTTGTAAGTGTACTACTGTATTATTACATCACAAGAACGTTCTCTTATTGGAAGGACCGAAATGTTGCCGGACCGAAACCTATACCGTTTTTTGGAAACATGTATAAATCCGCTATGCGCTACGACTCACAGGGTGGACTTTATAAAATCATTTACGATAGTTTCCCAAGAGAGAAAGTGGTAGGAATGTTCAGGATGACAACTCCAACACTCATTGTACGAGACCTCGATATTTTAAAGCATATTTTGGTAAAAGATTTCGACAATTTTGTGGATCGAGGCTTGGAGTTCAGCAAAGAAGGTCTAGGACAAAACCTGTTTCACTCCGACGGCGAGACATGGCGAGGACTGAGAAGTCGATTTTCACCCATATTTACAAATTCAAAGCTAAAGAACATGATGTATTTGCTCACCGATCGAGCTGATAAGTTCGTTGATTACGTAAGTGAGACTATATCAACGACACCTGAGCAGAGTATCCATAGATTGTTGCAAAAGTACACAATGTCAACGATATCTGCATGCGCCTTCGGTCTGGATTTAGACACCTGTCGTGGAGATATTCAGGCTTTACAAAGAGTCGATAAGGAAATATTTACCCCTAATTTTACTTTTGAGTTGGACATGCTGTTCCCTGGTATCCTTAAAAAGTTAAATATGTCCTTATTCCCGGCGTACATGACGAATTTTTTTAAAGAGATTATCGAAACTGTAACTACTCAAAGAAACGGACAGCCGTCAAATAGAAAAGACTTTATGGATTTGATATTAGAATTGAAAAATAAAAAACAAGTTGAAGTAGTCAAAAAGGACAGTGATGGAGAAGCCCTTACTATTGAGATAACTAATAGTGTAATGGAAGGACAAGCCTTTGTATTTTACGCTGCCGGTTATGAGACCTCAGCTTCGACCATGGGTTTCATGTTGTACCACCTAGCATTGGACACTAAAATACAGGACAGATTAAGAAATGAGATAGATGAATACCTCGAGAGACATGGTGGCAAAATAGAATTGGATGCTTTAAATGAGTTACAATATTTAGATCAAGTTTTTAGTGAAACTCTCAGGATGTACCCGATAGTGGACCATTTACTACGGAAGGCTGCAAACGATTACGAATTACCGGGAACGAACGTCAAAGTAGCTAAAGGTCAAGTTGTGATCACATCTCTTATGGGTATTCACCACGATGAGAAGTACTACCCAGAACCGGAGAAGTTTGATCCCGATAGGTTTTCTCCAGAAAATGTAGCTGACAGGCATTCCTGTGCGTATATGCCCTTTGGCCTTGGACCGCGACATTGCATTGGTAAGTAAACAAACTTATTATATAACTTATTTAAACAAAGACGGACAAAACACTTTAAACAAATAGTTTTCAATCACGTTGTTAATTTGTAGCTTTACATTTATTTTTGCGTGTAGGTACATACTTCCAACAAAGTGCATGGAGGGGGTAACTAAAAATATGCTAACGAGTTCTATAGATTATAGATTCGAGTTTGCAATATTTTTACCCCCAGAGTTACACGCAATGTTTTTCATGACACTTGCAAAGAATAAACAAAATTATAAGCGAATTATAATTTCAGACATTTTTCCGCTATTTTGTCATTGTTGACTGGTGGCATCGAAGGCCCCTCCCTGCACCCGTCCAGCATTCGGCTACTATTGAAAATTTTGTAAAAATATTTTAAACGGCTATTAAATTAATCAAATTAAATATTTTTAAACATAAATAAAACAATTAAATTATAAACGTTAGTATTTTCTAAGTGAAAATTGTTTTATACCTTGACTTTTAACAAGTAATTTACTTAAGACTATATATAATAGGATATATAGGTACTTTAGATGGTAATAATACCTTAGTGTTTGTTCCTTTAAAATAAAAAGTAGCGAAAGGAAAAAAAATGAATGCATAGAAAAATAATAGTTAAATACCTATGTTGTAAGGACGTGTCACCGGAGTCATTGCATAGTCATTGCGATGTTTTTTGACATTTCCAAATGGTCTCATGTGATAATTAAATACATATTCAGCGCGATTTTTAACCTATTTTTTTATGAATTTCGCATCTGTTTCAACCATTTCTCTCTATTTCAGGAATGCGGTTTGCTCGTGTGCAGTCCGTTGTGTGTATAATCAAATTTTTCTCAAAGTTCCGGCTGGAAGCTAGCAAGAACACCGTTCGCTCCTTTTCAAGCAACCCATATCGAATCGTGTTCGCTCCTAACAAGACCCTCTACGTGAATATTTACCCGCGGTAGGACCTCTATTTATAAATTGTAAAAGGCTAGTATTTAACTGATCACCAGATAATAATGGTACAATTTAACGTCAAAATATTTTTTTTTACCCCAAGACATAATAAATGATTACCAAAATTAAACCTCCATTTTAATGCTAAATGATTACCAAATGTTTATTTTATAAAAATATATATATTTTATATAATAAATTTAAAAAGCCGGTATTTTGTAGTTTAGACCTTATTTTTTTGGTGTTTAGTAATTGTTTTTGGTAAAAGGGTTTATTTATTTAGGGTATACCAAAGTAATTTTTGGTGGTCATTATATTTGTAGCCATTGTAAAACTATTTATTCATTACAAACTTTAAAGAACATACATAAGGGACATAAATAAAGTAGAAAATGTAACAAAATGCGTGTGGAATATGTTATAAAAGAACGCACTAATAATAGTTATTTACGATATTAGTTCAAAAATAGTAATATTATTCAATCAATCAAAAATATTAATCAATCAATTACTTATTATGAATTTTAATATTGGAATTTTAATCTATTACTTATACTATTAGATCTCTTTTTTTTTTGAAAATTTGCACCATATTTTAACAAAACAACGCCTGTATTTTAGAATTAATTATTCTTGCAAATAAAGAATCTTTATCTTATCTTATCATAGGAAATTCGCAACGAGTGGCGTATAAAAAATAAAAAAATTTGCTTATTATAGCACAGGGTATCGTAATGGAGCACCAGGTGTACTGTAAAAACAATAAACTGACCAAACATAATAATGTATATACCTAACGGTTTCTTGTAGGACGTTCGGATGTACCTTCCACGCATAGATGTTTATTTAATAATAATAAAATTTCTTTATTTCGGACAAATGCATCCATAGAGTGTTAGTACTTACAGAGCATACAAATTTAACAGCTAAATTTCTCTTTACCTTTATATGCCTATATTATGTTTTTTACAATAAAGACCAATTAAAAAACACCGCAGTAAGTGTTTAATAAATTAAATAAAGGAATGGCAGGATCTACAAACATTTGAAATGAAACTGAAATAATATTTACAGTACATCTGGTGCTACATTACGACACCGGTGCTATAATAAGCACATTACGTAACTACGTCGAAAATTTAAAGGGCCATAAGTACTGTAAAACGTTATACGATACACGTGCGAATAGGTAATTCGCTTTTATCGTAAATGACTATTTATTAGTAAGCCCTATTATTCCATCAAAGAATACTTTGGTAGAGCTTTAGATTAAATTAATATTTTACATTTACAATCATACATCGGGGTGTTGGTGCGGGAATGATTTCGTGTGTGTGTGTGAACTTTGTTTATTGTAAAATCAAAATATGAATTAAAAAATAGGTAATAAGCTCCAAATGTGTTTAGAAATGTTAAAATAACTAGTATCGGTTTTTAAAATTTTTACCTAATTTTTGGCTAGTGAAAAACATTCCCGCACCAAAAACCCCGATTTATGGTTTTAATATATTAACTCTTTGTGTTTTCTTTTGTATATCTTCTGTTTTGACATATTTTTTTAATTTTATTGACAAGCTCAAATTAACTGATAAATAATATATTTATTTTATATTTATGTTCATTTATGTTGTTATTTAGATTCTACTCGAAAATGTAGAATCTAAATAACAAACACACATACAATTTAAAATGTGTCGATCTCGCGCGCCTTAAAGCTCTTGCACAGCCAGAGTCAGGGGCATTGCATGCATGCACTGCCCTCACCCCAGCTTGGTACATTGCTAGATAACGACTCCTTAAGAATAGCAGTGGCACTCCGATTGGGGACCAGTGTGTGCGAGGCTCATCGCTGCAGATGCGGAGCAATGGTAGAAGCCAATGGACACCATGGTTTGAGCTGCCAAAGGTGCGCGGGGCGATTTCCTAGGCACCAATCCATCAACGAGTTAATACGAAGGGCAATGGTGTCGGCTAGCGTGCCATGCATATTGGAGCCCCCTGGCTTGAGCCGTACGGACGGGAAAAGGCCGGACGGACTGACCTTGATTCCATGGCGGAGGGGGCGTTGTCTCTTGTGGGACGCGACTTGTGTAAGCACCTTTGCCGCGTCCCACCTGAGGCAAACCTCACGGTGTGCTGGCTCGGCGGCGGAATCCGCCGCCAAGCTAAAGCACACCAAATACTCCGCCCTGGAATCAAGCTATGACTTCGTGCCGGTGGCAATAGAAACCGCGGGGCCCTGGCGCTCTGAGGCTCGGCGTCTGATTGAACTGGGGAGGCGTCTACGGGAGAGGGGCTGCGACCCCCGCTCTGGATCGTACCTGGTTCAACTGATCTCAATTGCAGTGCAGCGAGGGAATGCTGCAGGCATCATGGGAACTTTTGAGCCGGGTACGATGCAGGGTGGAGGCGCATATTAGACGTTTAGTTTATTAGTTTTAGATTATTAGTTTTAATTATTGTTGTTTATTATTTAAAACTAAGCTAAACCTATGGGGTATAAATTATTTCTTTTTACTATATTTTTAATTGTAATGGATTTGTACTCTTTTGTATTTTGTACTTAAATAATTTTGACATTACCAGTGGTGTAATGTTCAATATAAATATATTTGCATGCATTGTACTATGTTTTTATATGCAAATAAACTATTGATTGATTGTTTGCTTGATTGATCCGCAATAATCGATGACGTATAGCCTAAGATACGTTATTATATGGTCGACCTTCACCGATACGACTGACGGATGAAACTTATATTTTAAGAAAGAAAATATGTTCCTGAACATAAATAAATCGGGTTGCCAAAAGAAATATGGTCAAGCCTATGAGGGCTACCGTTTTTGTGCTCACCAGTTGGCGCCACTGTAGATGTAGGTCCATAAGAACAGAACTCAAAATTCTTCTATGCTTATTTTTATAAAATCAATACGTTCTGATATACACAAAGGTATTTTAACGTCTAAATGAGTATTTTTTTCAACCTGTTTAATTTTTCATATATTTTAGTTGGCACTTTTTTAAACCACTAACATTTATTGAGCTATATCTATTATTTACCATGATTAATTAAAGATTGACAAAGATTTACCACAATTATGAATAAGGAGTGAAAATGCCAGCGCCATCTACCGGGTCCAATTAATTTTTCAAACCATCCACGCAGTGGCATACTCAAACCTTCTCCGGAATATAACAAACACTTTTCATAAAACCGCATCAAAATCGGTTCCGCCAAACGCGAAATAATCGCGAACAAACATACAGATCAAACTGAGAGCCTCCTATTTTTTGAAGGCGGTTAAGAGGCCGGTGTCGATTTTAGTCGCAAAAATGTAAAATTGATAGATTTAGTCCGTGAAATTTTACACCTTTTGTTACCTAATTGAAATAACAAGTACTGGTTTCTATTAGCACGTCTTCTTATCTTACCTTTTATGAGATCAGTTTTTTGAAAACAGACTCACTGAATTAGTAATGTTTGCTTTTCTGATGGACGTTTAGGTAAACGCGCGTAAAGCACTGATTTTGTCGCTCTTATTTGTAAATTTCGTAAAGTTTGGACTGCTAAACATGGTAATTTTGTATTACACATATCCTGTACTTGACGTTTATCACACTACATTTTTTTTTATGACTTTGAAGTAGTGTAAATGAAAGTTAGACGAAATCAATTTTCTCCAGAAATTACTTCAAAACAAGTGACAATTTCTCTGAAAATCGACTTAATTTCAACGTAATTTTGATACTTAAACAATCTACAACATTTGCTGAAACTATACTTATACATCAATTTGTATAATTTACCACCATGATTTTTTGATGAATTTTTAAAAACTGCTCCTTCTCTTCATGCATTACCGGTCACGCACGCTCGCGACCTCATTATTAAAAGGCAAGATGAGAAGACGTGCTAATAGAAATCAATACTTGTTATTTAGATATTACGTAACAAAACGTGTATAATTTCAACGACTAAATCTATCAATTTTACATTTTTGCTCCAAAATCGACTACGGCCTCTTACGGAGGCGTCGGAGGCAAATAACTACCGCCCTAATTCGCTCCTACCAATTTCAGCAAAAATATTTGATATGTCAATGTGTTATCGATTGTACTCGTTTTGCGAGAAATACAACGTAGATATTTCTCGCAAAACGAGTACAATATGTTGTATGTTGTCGTTGCTGAATGACGTAGCATTTTAACTGATTACGATTTGGACGGGTTATGATTTTATCATTACATAATTATGTATGAGGCCAACCGGAATAAATGCGTCACTTGAGGTACATGCGTCTTTAAAGGTTTCTTCTAAGCGAAACATTTTAGAGCTATTGCAACACTCTTTGTTCGAAGTGTGGTCACTGAACTTTTAATTCAGATGGCTATAATAAGTAGTAATCTATTTATGAAAAGTGTCCATCAAAAAACAGTAATTAGGCGGCGCCACCATACACCGAAATACTACCAAAAACAACCTACGTAATTTGGTCGGGTTATTTGTTGCCTTATATGGTTCATGTTATACTAATGTCCCAGAGCCTAACTAGCGCCACCAGAGAGGTTAGGAACTATTATTTAAAGCTGAAAGCGGTCACTTTTGCAACAATTCTGCCATAAGAGATTGGCATCCTTTCTATAACATCCATAGTGTCAAGATTGTCACAATCATCTACTTACTAAATATTGCTTGCATTTTAGTTTTATCAACTATGAACGACACGCGTCTATTATTAATAAAAGGTCATTGGTAGCTATATATATATGAGTGGGTATTGGGAGTCCCAATACCCACTCCCAATTTGGGACCGTGCACGATGGCTGCGTCGCCTTATCGCCTAGTGGTGGCAACGTTGCATTCGCTGTCAAATAATGAGCGCAACAAAATAAAGATTATTCCTAAACAATATTTACTATAATGCACTTAACAATGTGCGGAATCTTTTTATTTTTAATGTTAAATACACTGGGTTTTTGCTTTACTGAAAATAGTAAGAAATATCTGTGTATTTTATATTATTCGGTCAATTTTCATCGTTGTTGTTTCGGTACAAATTCAATGAAAAAAAGGATGTTTCATTATGTTTTGATGGACCACTTGGTGATCCTCTTCCTGGGGATACGTATGATGCTTGCAAGTATAAAAACTGCCCTTTTTCACAGGTTTTAATCAAAACATTTCATGTTAAAAATTATGTTGTCCCGCTTAACACAATATCTGTTGTCACAAGGTTGTGACACTTGTGACAGATGACAGATAACCCTACGTGCCAAAAGTATGTTTTTGATGGGATTTCAATAACTGTCGACTTCCGGTTCGAACGCCATCTTGATAGTAGCCTCGTGATTAATTCCTTTGTTTGTTGGTCATTAAAATTGTTTAAAGTGTAATATCGATAGATTTAATATACAGTAATATAATTTGGTAGTGTGCAGTGAATGGAGAATTAATCTCAAAGCGTGTTTAACCACCATTTTGGAGTCAACGGCCGGCAGTCCACGTGCTTCTCGTAAAATCCAGCTATCGGTTTTACAATAACAACAATAACTACCGAACAACGTCGTGCTCTAAGAGCATTTGGTATTTCTACCTCTAACCGTGTCTGGCTAGAGCCCTAGAGGCCCATAATTTTATTTACCGTACACTGGCAGAAGAAAATCAAGAAATATTAATTCGATCCCACGTGGATCCCACTTTGACGTTGGCGAAATCATCGACAGTATCGATGGAGCCATACTACTTAAAGATTGATTGATTGAATAACTGTCATTTTAACTAATATTACAATCACCTAAGATTGCATTTACACGGACTGGATCAAGTTCTGATACTGAAATTCTGCTCTCACAACCTTGATGCTGGCAAAATTGTCCCAATGGACAGATGCCATAAGAACCAAGAACTGAACTGAAGATTGGTACACTGTATTAGCCATCTTATCTTATCTTATCTTGTAGTTTCGGGGGCCCTTACGGATACACTTCGACCCATAGGGATCTTTTGTGCAGTTACCCCCTAGGAAAGATCCGTCCGCTACTCAAGAGCCTTCCCCACCATCTCCATATGCCGGATGATGGACCTTATGGGTAGCTTTTTGAATTCCTTTGGTACCAGGTAGCCTGTTCCAAAGTTCTTCATTCTTTGTCTGGCGAGGGCGTGATATTCACACATAAGGTGTTTCTCTTCCTCTTCGCCACACATACGACAATCGGTGTTGTCAGCGTGCCCCATCTTGGCCAGGATTCCCTTGACCCCATAATGGCCAGTAAACACCCCCGTTATTATTTGGAGTTGCCGTTTGCTAAGTTTCCAAAGCTTTTTGCTCCAACCAGAGTCTACCCCTTGTATAAAGAGCTTTGAGTGCTTTAGACCCGTCAGACTGTCTCATTCTTCCTGGTGTTTGGTCTTAGTAAGGTCTTTGACAGCCGTTGTGATGGTTCCCTGTGAGAGCCCTACGAATGGTTCCGGACCTATAAGGTTGTTTGCAGATCCGGCTCTGGCAAGTTCATCTGCATTTTCATTGCCAATGAATCCCTCGTGCCCTGGGATCCACACCAGTTGCACTTTGTTTTGCCTTCCAAGCTTGTTCAGAGCTTGGATGCCATTGTATACCAGTCTAGAGTCCACTCTAGGCGCCTTAAGCGCTTTGAGTGCAGCTTGACTGTCGCTGAGGATATAGATATTCTTCCCTTGGGTTTGCCTAACTATATTCTCATGTGCACAGGCAATTATAGCGTATGTCTCGGCTTGGAAGACAGTGGCGTAATTGCCCATGCTTATGCTACTACTAAAGTCATTTGCATAGATGCCTGCCCCAGTACCAGAATCTGTCTTGGACCCGTCTGTGTACCATATGATGTCATTTCCATCAGGCATTGGTGCTTCAAGACCTTCGGTCCATTCAGCCCTTGTTGGAACTTTAACATTAAAATTAGCCATACTATTTTATTAACATTCAAGCAAAAATCTGTTTACATACACTAGATAAATGTTTAGCCGTTACGTTGTTAAGCCTGGAATATATGACATAAAAGGCTAATTTGTAGCTCGGCGTCTGTTGGGGAGTAACGACCCCACGGACCCGAGTGCTCCCGAAAGTCGGTCAGGGTCTCCGTCTCCGGCGTGTCTTCGTCGTTCGCGATCCCGGGCATTATTGAACGTATGAAATGAAATGGTAAATTTAAATATTTTAAGATAATTATGAGCTTTTATATCTCTTAACAAGGCCGATTTGATAAGTTATAGGTAGGTAGGTAAGCACATTCTTTCTTTGAATAAGTGTAGTGCCTGAATTTTATTAATTATGTTAGGCCAAAAAATAGGTCAAGTGAAGATTAATAAACATTTTTTTTTGGAAAAAGTTTATGTTAAAAGAGCTGCAAATAATGAAGGGGTAATTCATTTTGCGCATGGAGTATTAAATAACATTATCCATCTAACTAAAAAAAATGACTTAATAAAATAACATCTAGGTTTTATTCGGTCTTTCTTTACAAACCGCACTCCTATCTTAATACAAAAGTCAACAAGGAAATGAATTAGGATTATTCACATTTAAATCATATGACATGAACAGACAAGGAAAGCTATATAAAACTTGTTTTTCTGTTTTCTTACAAAGGAAAGCTTTGACAGTTTGAAATTCTCAAAGGAGGCCAGTGGTTAATACCAAACTCATAATAACACTTTTAATAAAATATTAGTTGATCTGTTCCAGTAAATTAAACTAGTGTGCGTGAACTGTGTTTTTGATGGTTTAAATTAACCGTGGTACTAATAATATTAAGACGTAACACCCGCTTATCGGCCGTTTGATAGGCCGGTTTACGAACGATAAACAAATGTTTGCTTAGTAATCGTGATATTAATGTCTGTATTTAACTAGTCACTACACTACGCGTTTTTAAATAACAACGTATATAAAAGAATCCAACATAACAAGATTCAACAGACCAGAGTAGCCATTACTAGCAGTAGCAAGCTAAAACATAATTTGTATTAAGATGGTGTTTCTTACGATAGTGACATTGACAGTCGTTGTAAGTGTACTTCTGTATTATTACTTCACAAGAACGTTCTCTTATTGGAAGGACCGAAATGTTGCCGGACCGAAACCTATACCGTTTTTTGGAAACATGTATAAATCCGCTTTGCGCTACGATACACAGGGTGGACTTTATAAAATCATTTACGATAGTTTCCCAAGAGAGAAAGTGGTGGGAATATTCAGGATGACATCTCCAACGGTCATAGTACGAGACCTTGACCTTTTAAAGCATATTTTGGTAAAAGATTTCGACAATTTTGTGGATCGAGGCTTGGAGTTCAGCAAAGAAGGGCTAGGACAAAACCTGTTTCACTCCGACGGGGAGACATGGCGAGGACTGAGAAGTCGATTTTCACCCATATTTACAAATTCAAAGCTGAAGAACATGATGTATTTGCTCACCGATCGAGCTGATAAGTTCGTTGATTACGTAAGTGAGACTATATCGACGACTCCCGAGCAGAATATCCATGGATTGTTGCAAAAGTACACAATGTCAACGATATCTGCATGCGCCTTCGGTTTGGAAATAGACACCTGTCGTGGAGATATTCAAGCTTTAACAAGAGTGGATAAGGAAATATTTACCCCTTCTTTTACTTTTGAGTTGGACATGCTGTTCCCTGGTATCCTTAAAAAGTTAAATATGTCCATATTCCCGGCGTACATGAAGAATTTTTTTAAAGAGCTTGTTGATTCTATAACTACTGAAAGAAACGGGAAGCCATCAAATAGAAAAGACTTTATGGATTTGATGTTAGAATTGAAGAATAAAAAACAAGTTGAAGTGGCCAAAAAGGGCGATAATGGAGAAGCCGTTACGGTTGAGATAACTAAAAGTGTAATGGAATCACAAGCCTTTGTATTTTACGCTGCCGGTTATGAGACCTCAGCTTCGACCATGGGTTTCATGTTGTACCGCCTAGCATTGGACACTAAAATACAGGACAGATTAAGAAATGAGATAGATGAATACCTCGAGAGACATGGTGGCAAAATAGAACTGGATGCTTTAAATGAGTTACAATATTTAGATCAAGTTTTTAGTGAAACTCTCAGGATGTACCCGATAGTGGACCATTTACTACGGAAGGCTGCAAACGATTACGAATTACCGGGAACGAACGTCAAAGTAGCTAAAGGTCAAGTTGTGATCACATCTGTTATGGGTATTCATCACGATGAGAAGTACTACCCAGAACCGGAGAAGTTTGATCCCGAACGGTTTTCTCCAGAAAATGTAGCTGACCGGCATTCCTGTGCGTATATGCCCTTTGGCCTTGGACCGCGACATTGCATTGGTAAGTAAAAAAACTTGTTATATAACTTTTTTAAACAAACAAGTACAAAATACTTTTAAACAAATAGTTTTTAATCACGCTGTTAATTTCTAGCTTTACATTTATTTTTGCGTGTACATACTTCCATGATTTTTTTTTTCAATTCTGGCGAAAGGAAACAAAAAATCAACGCATAGAACAATAATAGTTCTAAGCATGTTGTAAGGACGTGTCGCGGTAAAACTTTTAATGTCATTGCGATGTTTTTTGTCATTTGAAAATGTTCTAATGTGATAATTAAATACATATTCAACAGGATTTAGCTATGTTTTAATAAATTTCACATCTGTTTCAACTATTTCTCTCTATTTCAGGAATGCGGTTTGCTCGCGTTCAGTCATATGTGTGTATAATCAGCTTTCTCTCAAAGTTCCGACTGGAAGCTAGCAAGAACACCGTTCACTCCTTTTCAAGCAACCCATATCGAACCGTGTTCGGTCCTAACAAGCTCCTGTACGTGAATGTTTACCCGCGGTAGGACCTCTATTTATAAATCGTAATGGAGCATCAGATGAACTGTAAGAACAATAAACTGATCAAACATAATATGTATATAGCGAACGGTTTCTTGTAGGATGTTCGGATGTACCTTCCACGCATAGATATAGGTATATTTATAGAGTATAAAAACGTAACACCTAATTCTCTTTACCTTTATTCTATATGCCTATTTTTTTTTTAAGTTAAATTCAAAACAGTCGGACAGAATGCTCGCAGTAATCTTAGAAATAAGAATGACAATGAAATGAAACTAAAAAAAAACATACTAAATTGTTGCCATGTTTAAGCACTTTACGTAAAAATGTGACAGTTACGTAGGAAGTGGCGCCCTCATTTATTTTCTACAATTGCTTGTGGGACTATAAAAGTAGTTTTAGATATTTTGACAAGAGTTTAAATAACACCGCAGTAAGGTTGTTTAATAAATTAAATAAAGGAATGCCAGGATTAAAAACATTTGAAAGAAAACTGAAATAATATTTACAGTACATCTGGTGCTACATTAATACACCTTTATAATAAGCACATTACGTAACAACGTCGAAAATTTAAAGGGCCATATGTACTTCGTGTAAAACGTTGTTGTTGTGATGACTATTTATTAGCAAGCCCTATTATTCCATCAAAGAATACTTTGCTAGAGATTTAGATTAAATTAATATGTGGTATTTTCTATAAAAAGGGACCTTATTGTTGATGGCGCTTACGCCATTATAAACGTTGCTCCGATATGAATACATTGCCGCGCGACGCTGTGCGGCGTAAGCGCCATCGGCAATAATGTCCCTTTTCATAGAAAATGCCCCGATATTTTACATTTATAATAATACGTTTTTGGTGCGGAAATGATTTCATGTATTTATAACTTTGTTTATTGTAAAATAATTACCAAACCATGAATTTAAAAAACCGGCAAAGTGCGAGTCGGACTCGCGCACGAAAGGTTCCGTACCATTATTTATAAAAATGGCAAAAAACACTTGTTGTATCGGAGCCCCCTTAAATATTTATTTCTGTTTTTTAGTATTTGTTGTTATAGCCGAGCGGCAACAGAAAAACATCATCTGTGAAAATATCAACTTTACTGTCTAACTATCACGGTTCATGAGATACAGCCCGGTGACAGACGGACAGACAGACAGACGGACGGACAGCGGAGTCTTAGTAATAGGGTCCCGTTTTACCCTTTGGGTACGGAACCCTAAAAATAGGTAGTAAAATCGGTAGGTGGTTTTGTTATTAAAATAGGTAGTAAGCTCCAAATGTGCTTAGATAGTTAAAATAGTATCGGTTTTTACAGTTTTTACCTAATTTTTGGCTAGGTGTAATACATTTCCGCACAAAAACTTTAATGTATGTTTATAATAACTCTGTTTATGTGTTCTCTTTTATATTTCTTCTGTTTTTAACTTATTTTTTTAATTTTATTGACAATCTCGAATTAACCGATATTTTTTAATATATTAATTTTATCTCGAAAATGTAGAATCTCAATAACAAACACAATTGTACCATTTAAAACTAAACTAAACCTATCTTAACCTATGGGGTCTAAATTATATCTACAAATAATTTAATATACATGTAATTTTTTTTACTATATTTTTAATAGTAATGGATTTTTATTCTTTTGATATTTGTAAGTACTTAATTAATTTTGACGTTACCGGTGGTGTTATGTTCGATATAAATGTTTTTGCATGCATTGTACTCGTACCTACTATGTTTTATATGCAAATAAACTATTGACTGATTGATTGCTTGCTTGATTGATCCGTAATAATCGTACGACGACAGATATCAAGTAGAAAACCACATCAATCCATTGCTTCCATTGTTGAATTTTTTATTTTGTAAGCTGTTATTTATTTTTTAATTTAGTTGTAATGTACTTTTGACAATTCAAAAGAGATTGTAAAATCCTACTTGATTAAATGAAATTAATATTCTATTTTATTCTATCATTTCACTGGCGGGTGACGCTCATCCCGAATCACAGTAGACTATATACTCTAAAGGGCACCTGGTATCTAGAGGTTTTAACGACTTTACTGTCGGGTTTTATAATAAACTAGCTTTTGCCCGCGACTTCGTCTGCGTAGACTTAGTAACAGCAGCTAAAGTAAGTATAGCGCCTGGAAAAATTCTCATAGCAATCATTCAATTTGAGCATATTATGCACACAAATTAGCAGGCATTTCATTAATTATCTCAATTCCACCCCGCTTTTTACTTTCTTAAAGGATGATTTTCGTGATAAAAACTATCCTATGTCCTTCTCAGGGACTCAACCTATCTCTATGCCAAATTTCATTCAGGACCATCGGCTTCACAGGCAGGGTCACTACCTACTAGGCCAGACCGGTCGTCAAATATAGAGTGTTCCTTCTCGCGGGCCGGCCAATAAGGGCAAGCCCTCCGGTCCCAGTACTCCCAACGTACCACCATAACGCCATATAGGATGGTGGTCTTTGAAGAAAGCACCAGGTTACGGGATTCAAGGAAAGATGGCTAATGCTCCCCTCAGAGTTCCTTTCGAAACTCCCTCCTCATAATCCTCCTCTACTTTATTCCCTTCTTGCTCCTGGTAGTGTCCCTCTCCCTTCGCCTCATAAACCAAATGGACCGTTAACAACAAGATTTTTATCAATGTGAGTTGGTGGTGTGAATGAGGGCATAGAGTAACTTATACTAGAGCGGTACTGTCATAGTAAATTTTGTAACCCCAGTAAAGTCACTGCCATCTGTCAAATCATTTATTTCATTTATTTCAAATGTATTTAAATATGGATAAATGATTTTTTTTATTTGCATTAATTATTTTTATGATTTTGACCCATGTTCTTTCACTGATATGCGTTAAAATTGTTAAATAACAAACGAAACCGTCAACGCCATCTATACGACAGTAGGCCAAAGCTAGTAGCGCCCTCTGAACGAGAATCAAATTTTCTTGATTTTCGAGGCACGTTTTTTCCTTAGACTGTATCCATCTATTACGGAGTTATATCTATCTTTGATGAGGGTGAAGAATCAGGCAAGTGACAACCAGTCTACAAAGCCCAAAGCAACACTGGATAACAATCCAAGGTAACTAAGGGACTATAGCGACCCGCCCCGGCTTCGCACGGGTTTATGCGCCTGCCTCAAGAATCACTATTGATAGGTAGGTGAAAACCGCATGAAAATCCGTTCAGTGTTTGAGTTTATCGCGAACATAAGTACATACACACAAATTTCTGATTATTCAGGCAATGTATCACAATGTATGCACCTAACAAATGGGTTATAATTTTTTTTTGTGGTACATTTTAAACTTATACTAGGTTCGCCAAACTTACGTTTAACGGCGAAATGATGCACTCATTTTCAACGTTAGTACCTTAATCTAAATTAAATGATTAACTTATTATATTACTAAGTTATATTATATATTACTAACTTATATGTGCTTATTATTACTAAAGCCCGACCAGAAATATATGATCATTGTCAAGAGGGCGCTGTTATTCTCATGTATGTGGTGACAGTTCAGTTTAGTATGAAAAATTTAGTTCCAATGAAATTCCGCAACATGACGCGTGATCTGGGGGCACGGTCGTGCCCCCGCCAAGACGAGACAAAGGGCAAAAGGCAGTGCATATCTTTTCTCGGCACGTTTCGCCGTATTTTCGAACCCTCGTAGTCATATATTCCTGGTCAGGCTTTAATAATTGCTAATAATAATAAAGAAAATAGCGCCATCTCTATTTTACGACAGAAAGTAGATACGCAACATTAACTCCACGGAGGTCTGTAATCTACACTAAGCGCACTAAACGCTTCCGTGGTTCGTGAATTCCGTAATAGATGGCGCTGTGGTCAAATTTGATTACAGGTATTGCTGAGTTTACAAGACAAATTATCGTTCTTTCCATTTAGACAAGAAAATCCAAATTTACATTAAGTAACGGCCCGATACGTCAAATATTGCGTATAGATACGATATAGAATAGATATGTCAGTGTCAAAAGTGACGTTTCTTCATCTTATAATTTGGATTTGTTGTCTACAACCCTATTGCTTACTTTTATCTTCTCTTTCTTTGTGTAGACAATTCTTATTGGAGCTGTGTAGTTTTATTTCATTAGTATTGTTATTTGTATGTCTTTCCCATCACGGAACAGTGGTGCTCCGGACCTTTGGGAGGCGTGCGTGGAGCCGAAGCCAACACGTAGATGCTCTTTTGACACTAATGAAATGTAAGGGGTACACCGTACACCGAGCGGATGCTGCCCTTGCCCGTGTCATGGGACGCACGCAGTTGCAGCACCCGCCAGGGTGTAAGGACTATTGAGAGTTGATGGAATCTAAAATGAAGGTTATTGGGTCAAAGCGATGGACTTAGTACTGAGCTAAGGGAAAAAAGGCCTGCCTAATAAAACGGTATGCAATTTTATTTCCGGCAGACGGTGGCTCACCCTCACAAGATGGGCCCCCACGAAACGCGACATCTAGGATCGCTCAAGGGCAACACCGGTGTTAGCGGCTCAGGGGTGTCGAGAGGTGTGTGCTGCTTTCTACCCAGTGGCTGTTAACAGCTACTGTGCCAACTCACGTCATCATATTTCACTTCCACCTTTTTTTTTTGTCGGATTGGGAATGCACTTACGCACGGTGTGTGGGACTCGCCGCTCCTTTTCCCTCCCTTGGCGAGAGGGGGGGAGAATTGGCCCTACCCACTAAACCCACTCCGGCGTTTCACCCTCTTAGCCGTTCGTGAGGGCGCACTGGGATCGATAACATTCCACCACGGCGCCCTCCGTCACTTCCACCCCTGGAGCTTATACTCTGGCTGGCCGGTTGTTAAGGCAAGCCAGAGGCAGAGAATCCTGAATTATTATTGCTATTTTATTTTGACGATCATGATATACATTCTTATATTTTTGATATCAACGCAAAGTTATTAGGTAAGTATGTAATTGTTTTTAATAAAATAAATCATCCAATCTAATCTAATAACTTCAACTATCGGCTCGCTTTATAATAATTTATCAATTAATTAGGTAGATAGTGTTTATAATGCTGAATTATGTGTATCTCACTTACCTTAATGTTATTAAATTAAATTCAATTCAAATAATTTATTTCGGAAACATAATCTCCATAGTTGTTAGTAACAAAAGTTTACTTAGAGCTAGTGTTAGTACCTTCAATTAATATTTTATTTATTTATTTTATTTCATTTTATTTATTAGGAAAACTTACAGCTGAAGTAACACGTTAGGTAATAACATAGAAGCAGTGAGCCAATTACAAGTTTCCACAGATAGAAACTGCGTAAAGTGCATGGTGTGCGAAATTACAACTAATAATACTTACTAACTTATAAATATACTTTACTTATCTTACTAGAGAGGGAAAATTGGTTTAAACAGTTAACAAGAAGAACAAAAGAGAGAAAAAAGAACAGGATAGAGATACAATGTTGAGTTAACACTTTTTCCACTGTTAACACTTAACAGTGGGAAAAGTCCTGAGTCATTAGCTTACGTATCGAACTAAAGCTATCGCAGAACAGATCGATGAGATCATGATGATTTCAATAAATATAACCTAGAGAGCAATGCAAGCAATGCAAACAAGCGATTAAGCGATTTTATGTTTTCTTTTATATTATGTAATGTTTTGTTTGTTTGTGCTTACGAATAAAATCTTATTCTATTCTATTCTATTCAAAAGGTCCAGTGCTTCTGGAAGCGCCTCTCACATCGATCTGCAATGGTGTTTAGTATGCTGTTTGGGCATCTCTTCACTAAAGATTCCACTCTTTTGCTTAAAATAGCTGCAAAGCTGTCCGTGTGTGCATCGGTAAACATCTGCGATGCACTACAAAATCGCTATTTTTGAAGATCGATGGATTGGTGTCGCAAGAGAAATAAGTACTAGACGAATCGCACTTCTCATTGGCCATTTGACTGCTAGTCAAATCAGTTTCTTTTTTCGAACTGTTAAAACGATTTTGTTACTATGGAATTTATATGAAACACTAGCATGTGACGTCACAATAAAATTACCTCCTCTTTATAGTTTTATACGGGTTTTAAAATATAAATTGTGTCTAAAAATAACTGCTGTCTATGTTTCTCTATTACTGTTCTGGTGCTTTATTTCATGCATGTGTAAAATAATTTATTTTGAATACAGTCAAATATCCTATTTTGTTGTACTCCAAGTTTTATGCGTTGTTCCGGATGGGACACAACTGAAAATATATTAAGTAATGTACTAGACAATTTTTTAGGGTTCCGTAGTCAACTACGCCATGTCCGTCCGAGGCTTTGATCCGTCATCGTTAGTGCTAGAAAGCTGCAATTTGGTATGGAATGCAATAAAATAATGCATGCACTTAAGATTCGCAGATGATAATGAATTATAGTTCTGTTCTCTGAAAACCTTGAAGAATTACAATAGGTTTTATTCACTTAACTTGCAGAGCAAAGACATCCGAGTTGCAAAGCGGATTTCTAGCAGAAATAAATTATCCTGAATTTCTCTGAAAAATTGGAAGTACTAATACAAACGCTTCTATAATACGTAATTTCGCTAATTTGCTGCTGCTTGCTAGCAGCCATAACATATGGAAGTATCAAATAGATTTTTCTAAAAAAAAACAATATTAGTTATCAAATACCAAAATATTTAACAACAATAAGTCAAAGAATTTAGTTTTGAACCCATTTTGTACTTTATCACAGTGACAATAATATAAAGTATCTAGCGACTTTCATATTTATTGTCACTGTGACAAGGTACGAAATGGGTCGGAAATAAATACTGTAACTGTACCGTACTGTACTGTACTATGTACTGCAATAAATACAGTAATTATATAGATACCTGACGGAATTGAAAATGTTGCCGAATTTTTAGAATAACACCCAAAATTTTCATTAAGTGACACTGAAAGTCATAGGTGCGGGTTGTGGCTGTGGGTTGGGCATACATATTTTTAATGGTTGCTTAGAAATGATGCCTGTCCATTTAAAAAAAATTTGGACCCGGGTATGTCCTTAAACTACGTCCAAAAGAGAGGTATGGGCACTGTGAATGACATCTCGCGTGTGGTAGGGCACAGGACAGCGGATGTCATTCCAGATCTAGAGCAGAGCCCAACTGGGGAGGTACCTCCACCTTACAGAAAACCGCAGCCAAATAACACTAGACGCTACTAATAGTGTTGTGTTCCTGCCGGTGAGTAAGGTTGCCAGAGCTCGAGGGTGCGGAATGTTAGGGCAACGCGCATGTAACTCCTCTGGAGTTGCAGGCGTACATAGGCGACCGGTCTGGCCTAGTGGGTAGTGACCCTGCCTGTGAAGCCGATGGTCCTGGGTTCGAATCCCGGTAAGGGCATTTATTTGTGTGATGAGCACAGATATTTGTTCCTGAGTCATGGGTGTTTTCTATATATTTAAGTATTTATATATTATATATATCGTTGTCTGAGTACCCATAACACAAGCCTCCTTGGGCTTACCGTGGGTCTTAGTCAATCTGTGTAAGAATGTCCTATAATATTTATTTATTATAGGCTACGGAGACTGCTTAACATCAGGCGGGCCGTATGCTTGTTTGCCACCGACGTAGTATAAAAAAAATGGCAAAATTGATAAACAGGAAATTCAGTACAATATACAATTAGGCACATAATTTAAACATTTTTATTTTTTACATAATGAATAAATAGTCTTACAATAAAATTATCATAGAGTAACTTATACTAGAGCGGTACTGTCATAGTAAATTTTGTAACCCCAGTAAATTCACTGCCATCTGTCGACACACTTTAAAACTAAAAATAAATATTTAAAAAAATACGATAAAATGTATTTAGATATGGATAAATGATTTTTTTTTTTTGCATTAATTATTTTAATGATTTTGACCCATGTTCTTTCACTGATATGCGTTAAAATTGTTAAATAACAAACGAAACCGTCAACGCCATCTATACGACAGTTGGCAAAAGCTAGTAGCGCCCTCTGAACGAGAATCAAATTCTCTTGATTTTCGAGGCACGTTTTTTCCTTAGACTGTATCCATCTATTACGGAGTTATATCTATCTTTGCAATTATATACTGCAATATATGTCATATCTTATGACAAAGCAATGAAAAAATAATTTAATTTAATTTGTTCTAATACTTCTAGTAATTACAATTCATAAATGGAGGCCCTACCGCGGGTTAATAGTCACGTAGAGGGGCTTGTTAGGAGCGAACACGCCTCGATATGGGTTGTTGGAAAAGGAGCGAACGGTGTTCTTGCCAGCTTCCAGTCGGAACTTTGAGAGCAATCTGATTATACACACATAGGACTGCACGCGAGCAAACCGCATTCCTGAAATAGGTAGAAATAGTTTAAATAGATGTGAAATAATAAAAAAATAGGATTATAAATCTCATAACTTTGAAATGTCAAAAAAATGTCCTTACAACATGTTTAACTATTATTGTCTATTAATTTTATAGGTATTGTTTTTTTTTAATTTCCTTTCCCCACTTTGTATTTTAAAAGAACAAAAATTAAACAATAGCCATCTAAATCATCTCCATTACTTGTTAAAGTAATTTAAAGTAATATGAAATAATCGAAGACATAAAAACGCTCATATAAATTTAAAATACTCTTTAAAATTACCTCTATAGTGACACTGATGTAAGTATATATACACGCAATAATAAATGTAAAGCTACCTACAAATGAACAATGTAATTGAAAATAATTTGTTATAAAAAACCATTGAGAAGGGTTCCATACCATTATCTATAAAAACGGCAAAAAAATCATGTTTGTTGTATGGGAGCCCCCCTTAATTATATTATTCTGTTTTCAGTATTTGTTGTTATAGCGGCAACAGAAATACATTATCTGTGAAAATTTTAACTGTCTAGCTATCAAGGTTCATGAGATACAGCCTGGTGACAGACGGACAGACAGACATACAGATAGACAGCGAAGTCTTAATAATAGGGTCCCGTTTTTACCCTTTGTTTAAATCATAATAAGTTTGTTTACTTACCAATGCAATGTCGCGGTCCAAGGCCAAAGGGCAAATACGCAAAGGAATGCCTGTCAGCTACATTTTCTGGAGTAAACCTCTCGGGATCAAACTTCTCCGGTTCTGGGTAGTACTTCTCATCGTGGTGAATACCCCAAACAGATGCGATCACAATTAGATCTTTAGCTATTGTTACGTTCAATCCCGGTATTTTGTAATCGTTTTCAGCCTTCCGTTGTAAATGGCCCAGTATCGGGTACATCCTGAGAGTTTCACTAAAAACTTGATCTAAATATTGTAACTCATTTAAAGTATCCAGTTCTATTTTTCCTCCATGTTTCTTGAGGTATTCATCTATCTCATTTCTTAATCTGTCCTGTATTTCAGTGTCCAATGCTAGGTGATACAACAGGAAACCCATGGTCGAAGCTGAGGTCTCATAACCAGCAGCGTAAAATATAAAGGCTTGTGCTTCTATTACACTATTAGTTATCTCAATCGTATGAGCTTCTCCATCACCGTCCTTTTTGGTTACTTCAATTTGTTTTTTATTCTTCATTTCCAATATCAAATCCATAAAGTCTTTTCTATTTGATGGCTTTCCGTTTCTTTCAGTAGTTACAGTTTCGACAATCTCCTTAAAAAAATTCGATATGTACGCAGGAAATAAGGACAAATTTAACTTTTTAAGGGCACCAGGGAACAGCATGTCAAACTCAAGAGTATGTTTAGGGATAAATATTGCCTTATCGATTCTTTTTAAAGCTTCAATATCTCCATGAAAGGTGTCTATATCCAAACCGAAGGCGCACGCAGTTATCGTTGACATTGTGTACTTTTGCACCATTCCATGGACGTCCTGCTCGGGTGTCGTCGCTATAATCTCACTTACGTAATCATTGAACTTATCACCTCGATCGTTGAGCAAATACATCATATTCTTCATCTTTGAATTTGTAAATATGGGTGAAAATCGACTTCTTAGTCCTCGCCATGTCTCCCCTTCGGAGTGAAACAGGTTTTGTCCTAGCCCTGTTTTGCTGAACTCCACGCCTCGATTCGCAAAATTGTCGAAATCTTTTACCAAAATGTTCTTTAAAATGTCGAGATCTCGTACAATGAGCGTTGGAGTTGTCATCCTGAACATTCCCACCACTTTCTCTTCTGGGAAACTTTCGTATATGGTTTTAAGGACTCCACTCAGTGTATCGTTGCGCGTAGCGGATTTATATAGGTTTCCAAAAAACGGTATAGGTTTCGGTCCGGCAACATTTCGATCCTCCCAATAAGAGAACGTTCTTGTGAAGTAATAATACAGTAGTGCACTTACAACGACTGCCAATGTCACTACCGTAAGAAACACCATCTTAACACAAATTTTGTTTTATTTTGCTGCTAGTAATGGCTACTCTGGTCCGTTGAATGTTGTTATGTTGAATTCTTTTATATACGCTGATATTTATAAACGCGTTCTGTGGTGACTAATTAAACACAGACATGAAAATCACGATGACTAAGCAAAAATTGTCGGGCGTTTTTTGTCGTTCCTAAACCGGCTGATAAGTGGACGTTACGTCATTATTAGAGCCACGAAGCCACGGCTAGTTTGAAGCATCAAAAGTGTAATCGAAAGGCTTGGTAATATTAATATGATAGGGAATGTACATATTATTGCTTACATAAGAACCAAGCACACTGTAAATGTTGTATTATATTTAGGTTAGGTAGGTACTACAGATACAAAGTTTAATTGGGGCGTCCACATATACAGGGCGTCCCAAGACTATGCGACATGAAGGGAAAGTACCTTAAATATCGTAGATAGTATATTTTGCTGAAAGAAGACTTTGTTATTTTTAAAAGTCAGTAATACTGCATTCAAAGATTTTCTAAAAATTACTTGCTTCGTCTGGGAATACAACCGACTTAAATTATATATAAAAACACCCGTATTTTTATGATGCACATCCAAAGAAAGAATTACTTAAGAAATAATAATATTATTTCTTAAGTAACATAGTATCTGAAAAGAAAAGAGTAACGTAAAAAAATCGTTTTAATTAAATTAAAAACATACTTAAAACAGTTAAAACTGCCGAAGTCAATTGAGTATTTTTTGAAAATTAATTAATTAAATGCTCAAAATATGATCCCACTTGTTTTATACAAATCGCCAATATTTTAACAAATCTGATGCCTGTTGATTTTCTTATCATATTATGGTGTATACTCGACATGATATGGCTTAATTAAGTGGGTACTTATTTGCGATTAATCAATGCTATCTATTGAATTATAATAACGCTATTTTTCGAACGTCGTCCTCGGCAATAAATAATTATTCTTGAAATTTAAATGAAACATTATTCATTCATTTATTTTATTCATTTCTTTTAAGATACTATGCTATGTTATGTTACTTAAGAATAATAATAAATTTTTGTCCATTCTTTCGATTGGCATCATAAAAACACGGGTGTTTTTTTTTCACATTTAGGTCGGTTCGATTCCCAGAGCAAGTAATTTTTAGAAAATCTTTGAATGCAGTATTACTAGTTTTTAAAAATAACATAAAGTCTTCTTTCAGCAAAATACCCTATCTACGATATTTAAGGTACTTTCCCTTCATGTCGCATAGTCTTGGAACGGCCTGTATATGTATAGCAATAAACTTCGAGCAGTTATGGCAAAATTGTTTAGCTTAAAGAATATTGTAAACAGGAAAATATTGCACACTTTATATCACTCGGTAGCCGAGTCAATCATTTGTTATGGTTTAAACGCATAATGGGCGAACTTTTAAATCTTACCTAGATAAAATATGTAACATCCAAATCAGAATAATTAAAAAAATATTAGTGGATTAAAAAACTAAGAATAGTTGTAAAAAAAAACTACACGGTATTGTATAAAAGTAAAAAATATTACCAGTTCATTAAAATGCTAAATACCTAATGTATTCCTATAGAAAATTATGGCCATGACAGCTTTAAAACAAACAGGAAAGCATTACGTAATTTCCGGTTAAGTACAAAACGGAAATATAATACTATAATATTATAATCATTACAGCCAATAAACTCGCAAACACCTAATACCTAAGATTTTAAATCAATTACACAAATCGATTAAACAATGTGGCATGCAGTAAACAGATATTCAAAAAAAGATTGAAATCAGTACTCTTAGATAATATAATTACGTAGTATGCAGGATGACACTTAAAACTTAATACAAAATATGTTTTTAGAACTCATTTTCCTGGTGTTATAAGCTCCTGCTAGAGGTCTCCTGTCTCCTGCTGTTAAAGTAATCATTAACATTAACATCATTGGTTTAATTTTATCTCAAAGTTTTAGGCTCAGTGTGGTTACCCTACCTACTTAATTTGGAGAAAAAAGTTTGTAACCACTTTCGTAGTAAACACTCAACTTTTTTGATTATCTCGACCGATAGTTTATGAATAAAATGCAGTTTGCCACATTAACGAAATCGATCAACACTTTCACTAATGAAATAAAACTATGAAAACGGATTATATCGCGTATATTGAATTTATAATACATCCCGACGTTTCGAACCCTTTACAGTGTTCGTGGTCAACGGGTGACTGAGGAAAAAAAAATACAAAGTGCAAAAATACCCACATACTAAAATAATGAACAATCATAGACTACAAACTTTAAGGCTGGTAGTACACTACAATTATTTTCAAGTCAAGATACACGCGATAAAAAAATAATAATAATCCGTTTTCATAGTTTTATTTCATGAGTAACTATCGCGGTAACCGAAGACAATATTACTTTCACTAATGTTAATGTTAAGCATGTGCCAGACGGCAGACAACCACAGTTTCTGCAACATGACCTTGGTAGAAGCGAGCGGTTTACAACAAGCGGCTAGACGATTTTAAACCACGGCTTCTGCTATTGGATGGCAGAGCACGCCTGTCTACCAAGGGCGTTTAAAGGTCATGCAGAATTTGGTTTCAACCTCTTGCTACAAGGCGTAAAACCACTTTTTTTCTACCAAGGTCATGTTGCAGAAACTGTGGCTGTCTGCACATGCTTCAGTCTATACAAATGGCGGGTAGGCAGGTGTAGATATTTCATCTCAAGAAATCGACATATATAGTTACAAATAAAGATAAAACGTAATACCATAATAACAAGGTTCAGGGTCATGGCCTTCGTGAGATGAAGTAAGTACACACTATAGCTATAAAGTATTAAAAAACTATTATTCTTTAGAAAGTTAGCCTTAATCTTAATGTTAATAAATAAATAAGTAACAAGTAAACCTAATTAGATACCTACAGTTTGTTCTGTACTCTGTATGTAGTTCAAAACAAAAAAAAAAATATGTAGTTAAAATAAATAAATTAAAAAAAAACTCAAGAACGAACACACATAATTGACATAATTAAGAGCGCACTATTGACCAACAAACTGTCTTCAGATTGACGAAAATATTGTATACCTGGTCCTGTTTTTTTAAATAAAAAAATAAAAAAATTTAGTTGTCAATGTTGTCATATCTAAAACACCAAAATAATTTTGGGTTGTTTAATGTTTAAGAGGAAAGGGGACGGCGCCTTCTCCATACAAACGTAGTCCCCATTTTCCTCTCTGGATACTGACATTTTTTTACATTATTTGATGTATATGAACAATAGCTATGCCCCTGCGTTGACTTTTTTCGGTTTTTTGATTATTGTAAAAATTAGGAGCAAAAAACAGATTTGATTCATAGAACATTAAAAAATCGAGCAGGTTCACTTTATTACTTAACGAAATAATTCTGCTTTAAATATGTCGATCTACCTAAATAATACTTTAGTTATGTCTATGTGGTTGAAACATTTTTTTAAACTGTCAGTTTTGTCACGGATAAAACAAACAAATAAAACATTCACAGATAAAAAATAAAAAACCGCATACACTCCGTTTGGCAACCTGAGCTGCCATGATCATTTTAGAGATGCGCAATGTTGGAAGCTCTAGTTGCCAGAATCATGTAAGTGGATAGGCTTATTCTTTGTTTAGATCAATGATGATAACAAAATTATAAAGTCATCGCCAGAAACAATATTTGTTATCAAATATAATTATTGTTTACAACACACTTGCTCGTGACTTGGATCTTATCACGTCGCAGTTAGGTTCATAATCTAGAAAACATATTTTTTATGTTTATCATTAAGGTCAATTTGTAATTTTGTACAGTCGCCATCAGATATATCGGAGCGCCCGAGGTGCTCACTAATAATCTGAACACGCCTCTATTGTCAAGGCGTTAGAGTGCGTGTTCAGATATTTTGAGCACCTCGGGCGCTCTGATATATCTGATGGCGACTGTACATCGTTAGAAGTAATGTTTATGTTGATAACAGTCATGTTTTGAAGTGGACACTTCTTTGTTTATAACATTGCGTATGGGTTTTAATATTATATTTTAACGGTCTCCTAGCCTAGTCGGTGGTGGCTCTGCCTACGAATCAGGAGGTCCCGGGTTCGAATCCTGGTGAGGGCATTTATTTGTGTGTTTATCACACATATTTGTTTCTGAGATAGGGATGTTTTCTATGTAATTAAGAATTTATCTATCTAATCTACCTATATCTTTTATTAGGTATATTATTACACAGTATTTATTAAAAAACGGCCAAGTGCGAGTCGGACTCGCGCACCGAGGGTTCCGCACTTTTTAGTATTTGTTGTTATAGCGTTGTTATAAAATTTTACGCCCGTAATTTATACTTAACCTAGATAATATCTATAAAAAAGCTTAATTTAAAATAGGAGTCAGAGATAGCGAACAAGTTAAAGGGAAAAAGAGCTGGGTGCCCCAAACTTCATAATTTCATAAACGATTTTTGACACTTCTGGCAGATTTTTTAAATTTAGTTATTCTTGCATTATTCCCTTTAAAATAAAATAAAAATTGAACGCGCTCGAGTAAGTCAAGGTCGCGATTTTTTTTGTGACCCTGCTATTTGCTTACGGAAAGCTGAAATCGTCAGATTAATGAAATGGGCACTATTTAACAAGAAATTTATCCACCATCTCTTAATCTGACGCGCTCAAGTATTTTAAGGTAGCGATTTTTTTTACTATTCTGACGGGCTGTCCCTGCTCGGTTTTGAGCCCATATCTTAATCTACAACAAGTTACTATAGTACTATAGTTACAATTTAACAAGTAATTTATCCACCATCTCTTAATCTGACGCGCTCGAGTGACTACAAAAATCCCCTCTTGGGCTCCCCGACCATAATAGAAAGCCACATTATCAAAAAAAAATTGGCTGGCCTTTTATGTAATAAGTCGGGGGTATCTACAACATTATTAATAATTTTGAATAAAATAATATAAGTAGGTATTATATAAAATATTACGTGACACTAAACAAAAAAGAGAAGAAAAACAATCTTTACTTAAATAGTAATTTGACAGCTTTCGAATAGTCAAAATTCGATCATCGATGGTCTTTCCCGTTTTTTCTTGCGGAATGTGATAATGATAGCGGCAAACCGATGGAACGGTTAGCTAAATTAAATCATCATTCGCTTGCCCTTGTCCCATTCACTTGGGGTCGGCGCAGCATGTCTTTTCTTCCATACCTCTCTGTCACCCGTCATCTCATCATTCACTTGCGTTAGTTTCATATCATCTTTCACACAGTCCATCTACCTTTTCCTCGGTTTTCCTCTCCTCGTTCCCCCCTCCACATTCATTCTTAATACCTTTCTCGTCACATGACTTTCATCCCTCCGCATCACATGCCCGTACCACGCTAGGCGATTTGCCCTTACTTTTTCTGTTATGGGTGCATCTTTCAGTTAAATTAAATAGTTTGTATAATTAGAATAATTAGAATAACAATTTTGATCACAGCGCCATCTATTACGGAACTTACGAATTACTGAAGCGTTTAGTGCGCTTAGTGTAGATTTTAATTGTATCTACTTTCTGTCGTAAGATAGAGATGGCGCCATTTGCCGGCTCTATTTATAACCCATTTGTTAGATGCACACATTGGCTTACCTGTTGAATAATAATTGTGCCATTTTCAACCAAAAGGGTACTTATTGTCGCTTGTCAGTGAGGCGCTATTTCCATATAGCTTCAATTAGAAATCAACCTTATCGACAAGCGACAATTTGGTACCTTTTGGTTGAAAACGTCACAATTGTTAAAATGCATAAAATCTAGAGCGTAAAGATATTGTAAATTATTCCCTAGAAAGAATTATAGAAACTTCCTGTGTAGAATTAGAAATAGTTATTTGTTATGCCAGGCTGCAAAGTGGTTATTGGACTTATTGGGCGTAAGTGTTGAAATTGAAAGCTGAGCGAGCGAAGGAATCTAAGATTGAAACCATATTAAATTTTGCCCTCTATTTAACATATCAAATTAGACATAACACACTCAAATCCAAACAAAATAAACAACAGAAAAGCACACATATTCATCGTGTTCGAAATTCAAATGACTTTTGCACGCTAGCGAACAAAATAGACTTTTGCACGCAGATTTCGCGCTATAAACTGAGTTTTTCCGAGCGAGAGGTGAAATAGATATTTAAGATTCAAGTGCGGAAAAGAGGAAATTCGAAACGAGTGGCGATAAATTAAAACACGACCGCAGGGAGTGTTTTAAATCGACACGAGTTGCGAATTACCTTTTCGCACGTGTATCGTACAACGTTTTACAGTACATACGGCCCTTTAAACTTTCGACATATGCACGAAAAGTGCTATTTGACGCACTAGTACGAGAAAGTAGCACCATATGTACTGTAAAATATATTATTGTATGTGTTTATAGACCACCATCAGCTGACTTCAGTATATTTAAAACTACCTACAATGGAAAGTGTGTGAAAGGGCCAAAAACATTTAATAGTCTGTGGAGATTTTAATGTTAACATATTTAACTGTGTTAATTCTGATCATAGCGGTCAAAGGGCTGTTTTCTTAAGTGATATTCATGATAATCATGATACTCCACAAAAAATAACATACAGACCCATTACTGCAGGTTGTCGCTTAGAATCATTCAAAAATGAAATTCAAAAAGTCTATGTATATTACCATTTTCACATTACAACTGTAATAGTTTGTATGAAGATGTTTTTGGTGTCTAGCGGAGTCTAGCGGAACTGTAGTTCAATTAGGAGTGCCACAAGGTTGTATTTTGGGTCCATGCTGCTTTAAGATTACCCTTTCCAGCTCTTAAGAATTACTTTAAAAAGTAATTGATGTTGAAGGCTTACTACAGAGTCGAGGACTAATTGACAAACATGCATGGTTCAAACCAGAAACTGTAATAAAAACAAGTAACAATTAAAATCATTGTATTATGGGTATTAGAGTTATAGGTGATACAGCTCAGGTAAGAAAGCACATCAAATATTTTATATCAGTCAGATTTATACAATACTTATATATTCTCATTTCTCGTTGTTTGATTACATTTAAAAAACACTGCAAACGCTTAATATTTGATAAACAACTAGAAACGGCAAATTTTCGTACCTAGGTAAAAGTAAAATAAATAAATAAATAAAAATAGATGAGTAGTCTTAGAGATTTTCAGCACTTGGTTATTTATATAAATTGAAGTTTGAGATTTGGCTAAGTGAGAATTGTATTTGTGTTGTGTAGTTAAATACGGAGCTAATTTAATTTATTTTAATTGGTATCTTGGTCTCGGCTGAAAAACAGCGCTGCAGTGTCACTCACACTGAGTTGATGCTGGCAGCATTATGCTGACGCCCGAACCATTTGTCACAGCAAATGTTTAGTTATTAAGTTACAGATATTAGGTTAAGATTATAGATATAATGTTTATAGGTTAAGTAACTTTTTGATATTGTGTTTTCTGTATTCGCTGTTGTGGCAATAAATACATATTCATTCATTCATTCATTCATTCATTCATTTCTGTTATTATATTTTTTTTCCTTTTTTAAGAATTTGATATTTTCTGAAAGAGCTAAGCAAAATGCGATTTTGCTCACTGTTTTTAAGTAGCAAAGTACTCTTTTTCGAGCAGCTGAGGTGAAAATATTAGTTTCTCACGATGACTTTATAATTTTGTTATCATAGGATTCCGTAAATTACGAAAAGAACCTTATTTTAAAACATATCAGTGTATTAGCGTGATCACATTTTTTGTATGTATAGGTAGATAACGTTGAAACTAACGAACTAGAACAGGTACCTTATAGAAGTCTAACTATAGTCCGACAAGAAATAATATAACTTTATTTTAGCCAATCAAAACGTTAGTGACCAATCACAACTTTTTTTAATAGCGGGTAATTATTGTGTCCAACGAGATGGAGCGACGACCGCGAAGGTCGCGGGAATTCGGTGGTTGCGAGCGGCACAGGATCGGTCGGAGTGGCGAGCCTTGGGGGAGGCCTATGTCCAGCAGTGGACGTCTATCGGCTGACATGATGATGATGATGAATGATTGTGTAAGTTTTTAGCAAGTTTTTGGTAATATTCAAAATTGCGGGCGGGGTATATCTGTGGAGAAGGTATAATAACTGACAGTGATGTATGTCAGATAAGTGTACGTACAGTAAAATGCAATAAGAATTTCAGAATAAGATTCAGAATCAGAATCGTAATTGTTCATTGTATTCATGTTTTTTTTTTATGAAATAGGAGGCAAACGAGCAGACGGATCACCTGATGGTAAGCGCGATGTACACAGTTCTTAAAATTACTTAATACCGTATTTCCACAGTTGCTCTGTAAGGGCATAGCAATAATATTGTAATAAAACTATGAAAACGGATTATATCGCGTATATTGAATTTATAATACATCCCGACGTTTCGAACTCTTTACAGCGTTCGTGGTCAACGGGTGACTGAGGAAAAATTACAAAGTGCAAAAATACCCACATACTAAAATAATGAACAATCATAGACTACATTCTCATAGTTTTATTTCATGAGTAACTATCGCGGTAACCGAAGACAATAATATTGTACTTAAACACTAACTTATGAGATAATAAATGAATCTTTTGAAAGGGCTAGTGTATGATATTATCATATAATATTCCGTCGCTGGTTGGAACTCATAAGTAAATCACGGCTTGCTCTTAGCCATGATATTGCCAATGTTGTTTTTGCTGAATGACTTGACATTTTACACGATTACAGGTTATTTTGTCATCATAGGTACTATTATGTATGTAAGTGTTTGAGTAGGTTTTGAATAGCTATATGTATATTATACAAGATGTTCACGAGGAACCCGAAAGATTTTAACCATGCTTTTCTGAGGCCAAAAGAAGGAAAAAATGTAATGAGTTTAGGTCAAATTCGCAATTTTTTTTTTGTTTTTTGATTTTTTAAATATATTTTGTACATAAAAAGTAAATGTTATTGGTAAACTTGTCACTTAAAATGGACTTTTGCTTTTTTTCCGTTTTTACAAAGTGTTACATTTGTCACTTTTTGACATCTATCTATAAGGATACTTAGACTAGTATATTCGCCATCAGATATATCGGAGCGGCCAAGGTGCTCACAAATATCTGAACAAGCCTCTATTGTCAAGGCGCTAGGTGCGTGTTCAGATATTTTTGAGCATCTCGGCCGCTTCGATATATCTGATGGCGACTGTACAACCATTATTCAATTAAATTTTATTTTAAGTGTACATCTAAATCCTATTCTATATCCTTAATAATAATAAAAATCATCCCAAAAAACCTTTTACAAATTACTACCTATTACTACAAAAAAAAACACTATATAAACACAAACTTAAAACTATTTAACTAACCTAAGCTATACTTAGACTACGTCCCATAGTGGCAACATCGCCAAAAGCGTTTTGCACTTTATGTAACAATAAAAAACCGGCCAAGTGCGAGTCGGACTCGCGCACGAAGGGTTCCGTACCATTACGAAAAAAAAACAGCAAAAAAATCACGTTTGTTGTATGGGAGCCCCATTTAAATATTTATATTATTCTGTTTTTAGTATTTGTTTGTAGCGGCAACAGAAATACATCATCTGTGAAAATTTCAACTGTCTAGCTATCACGGTTCATGAGATACAGCCGGACAGACGGACAGACGGACAGACGTACAGACGGACAGACGGACAGACGGACAGACGGACAGACGGACAGACGGACAGCGGAGTCTTAGTAATAGGGTCCCGTTTTTACCCTTTGGGTACGGAACCCTAAAAACTTGTTTTTTTATTGGTATTAACTCAAACTAGGCGAATTACAGAAAAGTTTATATTAGGACATTTCAGTCTTTAAATATGACCAGGAATACGCTGTTAATATTATTCGGTTTCCTCATGCTACCCCGTGCATGTGTGGGTATATCTGTGTCGTCTGAGCCCGGTTCAAATTTAACAAGTTGATATGGTTTTGATCTGGTTTTGATACTACCTTCAAGATCGTCTTGGTGAATAGCATGCATCTTACCAAAGATAGATATAACTCCGTAATAGATGGATACAGTCTAAGGAAAAAACGTGCCTCGAAAATTAAGAAAATTTGATTCTCGTTCAGAGGGCGCTACTAGCTTTGACCTACTGTCGTATAGATGGCGCTGACGGTTTCGTTTGTTATTTAACAATTTTAACGCATATCAGTGAAAGAACATGGATCAGTGAAAGAAAATCATAAAAATAATTAATGCAAATAAAAAAAATCATTAATCCATATTTAAATACATTTTATCGTATTTTTATAAATCTTAATTTTTAGTTTTAAAGTGTGTCGACAGATGGCAGTGAATTTACTGTGGTTACAAAATTTACTATGACAGTACCGCTCTAGTATAAGTTACTCTATGATCTTACGCACGACTTTCACGACGAGCGAACTTCAAGACAAGATGACCTTTTGGATGCCAATGACCGATATATATGCACCGTAGGTTCAACACCAACGATTAATCGGTCATAGACCATAGATCAACATAGACCTAGCATATGGATAAATATCAAACATTGATTCAGCAAATATGCCACAGGGGCACTTTTACATGTCAATTTTTCACAAGCAATAAAAATAACCAAAAATCACAAAAAAACAATTAGCCTCATGCATGAAGTTTATATTTGAACGAAATATGTTTTATTCGGATGTTTGTTACCGTTATATCATGTTACAAATGCATTTCCGTTTTTAAATTACCATTTAATTACTTAAAATTATAAATAAAAAGTACAAAAAATTGCCCGCGAAAAGCTAGTGAGCGAAACGCTCGAAACGCCACGTGACGTCACGCGTTCGACAGCTTAGTGTTATTAGTAGCAAACGTCAGTTGGACCGCCCAACGTGTGACGTCATCACGCTCTGTCGAATTCGCGCCAAAAATTATGAGCGTTTCAACCGCTCAAAAATTTTCAACATTTTAAATATTTTTTAATAAAATAATGTTAAGGTTTACAATAGTATTTTTATCATTTCCGGTGTTCCAACGATATAAATTATGAATCCAAAAATAAAAATAAATTAATGCATGGAGCTAATTACAATTGTGGAATCAATGAAATATTAGGTACTTTGTTAATAGAGACTGCTTGTTTGTTATTTCAACATTGACATAGGTAATATCATACTTACACTAATGCTTATAAGTAAACATTAGTGTATAACTATTAATACATTAATTTTTAACAAGCAGAAACGTCTGCGATCGATGTTATTAAGCTTAGAATAAATTTAAAAGTGGAAAAATTACTGCCTTGGGTGAGACTTGAACCGCCGTGAGTTCAAGTCTCACCCAAGGCAGTAATTTTTCCACTTTTAAATTTATTCTAAGCTTAATAGCATTGGTCGCAGACGTTTCTGCTTGTTAAAAATTAATATAGAATGGGTAGCACATCGTAACTGGTGAATTTCCAATATGACTTGGAACTCCGGTGGCCGTTTAAGAAGTGTAACACTCTTACGGTAGATGTCGCTAGGGTCCCCTAGACCCATATAGTTGGAAGATTTGCTCACTATGGATTGAGGTCTTGGTGGCTCAGTTGGCAGAGCGCTGGAGTATCTATCCAGAGGCCGTGAGTTCAAGTCTCACCCAAGGCAGTAATTTTTCCACTTTTAAATTTATTCTAAACTATTAATACGTTCGCACATATATTAGCTTACGTTTTTTGCATACACATAAACATTTAACAATTAAGCTAAGCTAAAAAAATTGATATATGTTAATTATAAGTTAGCAATAAGCCACAACTAATAAGTTGTGGGTAATCATAACAAAAGATAAGCATGCTATGCTTAAAGGTTCCCACTCATTACCAGTTCGCCGGACGATATCGGCCTGTCAGTTGTTCGGAACTGTCAAATTTTTATACTAACTGACAGGCTGATATCGTCCGGCGGACTGGTAATGGGTGGGCCCCTTTAAGTGCTTAACAAGCGGCCGCGGCCATCAGGACCGGTCTCGCGGCGTCACGTCTGACTCGAGAACGTAGTGATGGGGTAACCTTGTTTGTACTTGTCGATATAGGGCAAATATTTTAATCGACTGCGACCGATGTTGTATACGAGCTTGTTTTTATGTTGGGTTTTTTAAATAAATATAATGTTTTTGTTTATTTAAAGTTGAATTCGTTTAGAAATGGTAAATTGATTTTTAAATGTAATTTACGTAGATTTGTATAAATTGGGGGTATTGTATGCAATTTTAAGTGCTTTATATTGAATTATTTGAAATTTTTCATAGTATGTGTTACAGAAGCTACTCCAGCGGCTGTGAAAGGCATAGTGACAGGCGATCAAAATAGAACCATGCTGAAGCTGCAGACAGGGCAAGCGTAAGCAGGCGTGGCTCACTCCGCGATTTCGTCGCGTCGTTACAAGTACATGCGACCGACACCAATTTTAGTGTCTAGCACCGCCGCAGTTGCCGCGCACCGCTACGGAACAGACGCCTGCTCGCGCTTGCGCTTATATCTCTCGTGATAGACTCGTTTTGGTACCTTAAAATCTCCTTATATGATCATGTTTTTCTAAGAGGCGTTGATATTCGTAGACGTGGAAAAAATATATGTAGTTCTTGACTATATTATCTTTAACAACATAGCTTCCGATACAAGAATTATGACACTTCGCTCGATACAAATAATTCCCAAAGTAACCTCTAACTCGGACTTTTAATCCTACTTTACTCGGTTATTTATTATGTGATACTATAAACAAAAAAAGTAGAAAAAAAACAATCTTAACATAAATAGTAATTTCATAGCTTTAGAATTTCGATATTGTAAGATAACGTTTTTAAAATAAATAAAAACCGACAAAATTTGATCAAAATTGACACTTGGCGCGTATGTTCTTTCCCGTTCTTTCTTGCGAAATGTGACAAAGACAGTGGCAAACCGATGGAACGGCCTTAACCTTCTGTACCAAGTACTATTATTTATTCTGTGGCGTAAGTAACAACAGGTCTCACAAGAGTTTCGTAGATAGCTACTTTAACTTGGCTACTAAGACATGAATTGCGATTCATTACTGGAGAGAGTGCACCAAGAGATTGTGTTCCCTTTGAACAAATAATAATCTAAGGTGAGGACACCAATTTAATTTATTATCCAGAGTCACCTCTAGATATCTGACGCTCAAGCTCCACGGTATTTCATGACTATTTATATTTAGGTTTCTGATAAGTAGTTTAAAACTATAGGTACCTACATACATACATAAATGTACATACATGTTATCATCTTGTTTATTCATTATGAGGCTCCGGAGCCACGGGTATTGTAAAAAGCAAAATTCTAATCGCTTGGCTTAGATAATTTTTCACGTCTTAAACATTCATCATCATCATCATTAAGTTTGCTCTTCTTGGTGGAGTAATCCTCAATCATTTATTTCTTCCTCGTCAACTGCATGCCACTCGTACGCGGGACCCTGAATGGGACTAGTGTTTCTTCCTCGTCAACTGCATGCCACTCGTACGCGGGACCCTGAATGGGACTAGTGTTTCTTCCTCGTCAACTGCATGCCACTCGTACGCGGGACCCTGAATGGGACTAGTGTTTCTTCCTCGTCAACTGCATGCCACTCGTACGCGGGACCCTGAATGGGACTAGTGTTTCTTCCTCGTCAACTGCATGCCACTCGTACGCGGGACCCTGAATGGGACTAGTGTTTCTTCCTCGTCAACTGCATGCCACTCGTACGCGGGACCCTGAATGGGACTAGTGCAAGTAGCTCCGGATTAATTGTTAGTCCTCGGATCAGTTTTATATAGTATTTTACTAAAATACATGTCATCGAAACCCGAGGCACGTGTAGTCTCTACCATTCCGAGGACGAAAAGAGTTAGGTAGAGGTACGGGTAGCGTCCATATTTTGTGGTACAAAAAGCGCATAAATGTCTTTTGTACTTTTTCCAATTGGAGCGTATATTGGTACTCATAGGGATTCCAAACGACGGAATTCGTTTCCAACTTGCTGCGCACATATGCATTATATAAAAATAATATAGGTATATGTTACCCTTTTTCTTTTTTTTTGACGCAGAGGTAAATGCATTTACGCATCTCACCCCCGGGCTGGGGAAGCCCATTATTTATCACTTCCGTAAAGTTATTTTATATATTACAAGTACATGCGGCCCATATGCGGCCCACAATTTCATAATGTACTTGACCTTTCCCTACAAGAATATTACTGAGTCGTTCGATTTTTGATGTTTTAAACTCGGCATGGTTCTAGTTTCAATATTAAGCCGTGACGTAACGTCCGTCTATCAGCCAGATTACGAACGATAAGTAAATGCCCGAAATTTTTTGAAAGTAATCGTGATATTCATATTTGTGTTTATCAAGTCACTGCACTACGCGTTTATAAATATCAGTGTATATAATAGAAATCAACATAACAAGGTTCAACAGACCAGAGTAGCCATTACTAGCTAGTAGCTAGCAGTAGCAAGATACAACAAAGTTTGTATTAAAATGGTGTTTCTTACGGTAGTGACATTAGCAGTCGTTGTAAGTGTACTACTGTATTATTACTTTACAAGAACTTTCTCTTATTGGAAGGACCGAAATGTTGCCGGACCGAAACCTATACCGTTTTTCGGAAACATGTATAAATCCGCTTTGCGCTACGATAATATGGGTGGAGTTTTTAAAAACATATACGAAAGTTTCCCAAATGAGAAAGCGGTGGGAATGTTCAGGATGACAACTCCAACGCTCATTGTACGAGATCTCGACATTTTAAAGCATATTTTGGTAAAAGATTTCGACAAATTTGTGGATCGAGGCTTGGAGTTCAGCAAAGAAGGGCTAGGACAAAACCTGTTTCACTCCGATGGGGACACATGGCGAGGACTGAGAGCTCGATTTTCACCCATATTTACAAATTCAAAGCTAAGAAATATGATGTATTTGCTCAAAGATCGAGGTGATAAGTTCGTTGATTACGTAAGTGAGATTATAGCGACGACACCCGAGCAGGATGTCCATGGATTGGTGCAGAAGTACACAATGTCATCGATAACTGGGTGCGCCTTCGGTCTGGATATAGATACCTTTCGTGGAGATATTCAAGCTCTAACAAGAGTCGATAAGGAAATATTTACCCCTAATTATGCTCTTGAGTTTGATATGCTGTTCCCAGGTGTCCTTAAAAAGTTAAATATGTCCGTACTCCCGGCGTACGTAAGGAATTTTTTTAAAGAGCTTGTCGAAACTGTAACTACTCAAAGAAACGGACAGCCGTCAAATAGAAAAGACTTTATGGATTTGATGTTAGAAATGAAGAATAAAAAACAACTCGAAGTAACCAAAAAGGACAGTGATGGAGAAGCCTTTACTATTGAGATAACTAAGAGTGTAATGGAAGGACAAGCCTTTATATTTTACGTTGCCGGTTATGAGACCTCAGCTTCGACTATGGGTTTCATGTTGTACCATCTAGCATTGGACACTAAAATACAGGAAAGATTAAGAAATGAGATAGATGCATACGTTGAGAGACATAACAACATAATAGAACTGGATACATTGAACGAGTTACAATATTTAGATCAAGTTTTTAGTGAAACTCTCAGGATGTACCCGATACTGGACAATTTACAAAGGAAGGCTGAAAACGATTACGAATTACCGGGAACGAACGTCAAAGTAGCTAAAGATCAACTTGTGGTCATATCTGTTTCGGGTATTCACCACGATGAGAAGTACTACCCAGAACCGGAGAAGTTTGATCCCGATAGGTTTTCTCCAGAAAACGTAGCTGCCAGGCATTCCTTCGCGTATTTGCCCTTTGGCCTTGGACCGCGACATTGCATTGGTAAGTAAACAAACTTATTACGTAATTTAAACAAACTCGGATAAAATAGTCATTTTTATAACAGTTTTCAACCACATTTTTAATTTGTAGCTATGAATTTGTTTTGCATGTATACATTCATTTGAATATAGAGGTAATTCTAAAGAGTATTTAGTAGGAATGTACTTTATTATTCCTTCGATTATTTTAAATTACTTTATCGAGTTATAGATAAACTTTATAAACTATAAGTTTATATCTTAGTTTTTGTTCCTATAAATTTTTTTAAAGGAAATAAAAATCAATGCATACGTATCACCACAAAGAGCTTTTGCGACGTCTAATGTGATGACAGTTAAATACATATTCAGCAGGATTTTTAAACGTATTTTTAATTACTAATTAGTCAACCATTTCTCTCTATTTCAGGAATGCGGTTTGCTCGCGTGCAATCCTATGTGTGTATAATCCGATTGCTCTCAAAGTTCCGACTGGAAGCTGGCAAGAACACCGTTCGCTCCTTTTCCCACAACCCATATCGCCATCTGATCGCTCCGGCCAAGACCCTGTACGTGAATGTTTACCCGCGGTAGGACCTGTATAAATGAATTATAAAACTATTATCTATTCTAGAAGTATTAGAACAAATTAAATTATTTTCAGAAAATATTTTAATTTGTTTTTGTTTCAAGTAGAAACACTACTATATAAATTATAAACTGAAATAAATGTCCAATGAAAAAGTGTCCCGGATATGTCCTCAAACTACGTCCAAAAGGGAGGAATGGGCACTGTGAACATCTCGCTGTGTGTGGTCGGCACAGGACAGCGGATGTCATTCCAGATCTAGAGCAGAGCCCAACTGGGGAAGTACCTTCACCTTACAGAAAACCGCAGCCAAATAACACTAGACCCTACTCATAGTCCGTGTTCCTGTCGGTAAGTAAGGTTGCCAGAGCTCAACGAGGGAGAGGAGTGTTAGGGTCGGCAACGCGCGTGTAATATCTCCGGTGTTGCAAGCGTCCATAGGCTACGGTAACTGCTTACCATCAGGCGGGCCGTATGCTTGATTGCCACCGACGTGGTATAAAAAAAAAGTGACCAAGGCCTCCAGTGCTCCAGTGCACTTTTTCTAAATATATGACATTTATTTCAGTTTATTATCTATTCATTAGATAAAAAATAAAAATAAATAAATTTTGTACGGTGAGCTGCGAAATTGCATGGAGATATTTAAATGATTTCATTGAAGTCGCCATGCACTTTTACGGTTGATGGTACCTACTTGGTTTATTGTTTATTGTATTGACTTTCCTGTTTATCAATTTTGCCGTTTGAAAAAGACACGGAGTCGTTCGGAACTGTCAAATTTTTGGTCTAACTGACAGGCCGATATCGTCCGGCGGACTGATAGTCAGTGGGCCCCTTTATGCACACCCCTAGATCACCGTCCGCGCCTATGACTGAAAATATATACTATATCTATGTTTTAATACAAAACCGGGTAAATCGGGTAAAAATTGGGCATTCGAACTGTAATTTTAGTATCTGGGATATAAAAACAGTGCATAAGTAGCCTAGGCCTAGGCTTAGGCCTTAGGCCTTATTGGGATATGTCCGGTTCTTACTCGATATTTTACTCTGCTAAATATCCATACTAATATTATAAATGCGAAAGTCTGTCTGTCTTTCTGTCTGTTTGTTCCTTATTCACGCTTAAACCGCTGAATCGATTTAGATGAAATTTGGCATAGAGATAGGTTGAGTCCCTGAGGACATAGGATAGTTTTTATCCCGAAAATCATCCCGTAAGAAAGTAAAAAGCGGGGTGGAATTGAAATAATTAATGAAGTGCCTGCTAATTAGTATGCATATGCTCAAATTGAATTATTGCTATGAGATTTTTTCCAGGCGCTACTTTAGCTGCTGTTACTAAGTCCACGCAGACGAAGTCGCGGGCAAAAGCTAGTGAAATAATATGTAGGTACATATTTCGTAACTAACTAACAGAATCTAGTAAACGAACTTACAAATAAATAATTATTTTATTAACATACTTTTTGTTGGCACGTGGGCGGAGAAGGAGTCAGGAGTGGGACCAGCGCGTGTATTTTATGGCGTCTATTGGTAGTGGACGAGTACATCTTTCTTATTACCAAAGAGCATATAATAAGATAGAGCAGTACTGTCATAGTAAATTTTGTAACCGCTGTAAATTCACTGCCATCTATCGGCATACTTTAAAACTATAAATGAAGATTTATAAAAATACGTTAAAATGTATTTAAATATGGATAAATGATTTTTTTATTTGCATTAATTATTTTTATATGATTTTGACCCGTGTTCTTTCACTGATGTGCGTTAAAATTATAAATAACAAACGAAATCGTCAACGCCCTCTATACGAGAGTAGGCCAAAACTAGTGGTGCCCTCTGATCGAGAATCAAATTTTCGTGATTTTCGAGGCACGTTTTTTCCTTAGACTGTATACATCTATTACGGAGTTATATCTATCTTTGTTATTACTATCCTAAACCTATTGATTAAAGCGCCACCTATGGGCCTTCTCTTGAACTACTACCCTGGTGGGTGCGTAAAGTAGATAAGTCATCGAGAGTTCGATACAGAATAGAGGGTGTTCCATAGATGGCGCTGTTAACACAAGTTAACAGTTTTATTCTTTGTAATTGAAGTCTGAATTAAAATATTCATTGTAACTTATGTTTGAGCTAGCTTCAGAACAACCAGAGAGCCTCATAGAATTATCTTCATATGAATTGGATGTGATGTGGATGTGCTTGAATCTGCCGCGTAAATTACAAATTCTTGCATATCACCTACTTAATGAGGCTGATATGTTCACCTAGAGTGTCCAAAGCCTCTATAAAAACTAGATAAAAAAAAAACACCTACTTAGTGGTATTTTATTCGAGATACCGTATATACCTACTTATATTCGGTCCTGAAAAAATATATACATATAAATATGAATAAATTGGCAAAGTATCAAAACTATTTGTCAGTTATTTCAAGGTCATGAATGACCTGCGTTGCATAATTATGAAAATGAATATATTTTGAATTAATATACTTACCGATTACATAATTAGGGGGCCTATTAAATATAATTATAATTACTTAACATTAAATACATCAATACCCGTCATAGCGGGAACAAGTTCCGCGAATTTTTGTAAGTCGATATTGGGGCTTTTAAAACCGAATAATATTCAATATAATTTCCCTCGTGGAACTATAATGGTATTATTCCGTTTTAAAAGTATCTTATACATAAATCTTGTAAATAAAAATAGACAACGGCATATATACGACAGAAGTTTGTTTATTTTTTGCAAGACAGGAGTCAAGAGTTTAATTGTGATATAAAATTGATAATGTTAGTTCCCGTTTCTGCCACCACTCTTCTTAGTTTATATAGCTCCAGTTTATACAAAACAAAGAAATAAACCAAAAACAAGTTTTTTATGAAAAACTTAAATTCGCTGTATTTTTTAACTATGGTATCTGAAGCTTCTTCTTCTTCTCCTTGTCCTTTTCCCATTATTTGGGGTCGGCTTTCCTAGTTATATTTCGCCAGGCTTCTCGGTCCTGGGTCATCTCAGGTGGGATTTGGGCTTCTTCCATATCCCTCTTCACCTTTGCCAGCCATGTCAGTTGGGGTCTTCCTCGTAGCGATTGTGTGGGGAACATATCCAGCACCTTGCGTGTCATGTGTTCGGGTTCTCGGCGCATGACGTGCCCAAACCATCGAAGTCTCCCTTCGGGTATGGTATCTGAAGCTACATAAACTAATTTAAAGGCATAGATAGGTATACTTTATCCTATTATAAGTACAAAGTTTCAGAGCAATCTAGCTAGTCGTTTTAAAATGAGAGCGTAACTACGTTTGTATGGAGAATCGAGCTTGCCGCTTGCTATAATCATTTATTATTTCGAATACCTTAGATTAATATCAGATGATTAGTAAAACGATAACCTCTTATTATTCTATAAGTCAGTATTCTTATACGTAAGGCTTATTTAATTACATACTTTATTCACCTATTATTCGTAAGTGATATTGTAGAGGAGTTTACTTCGGGAGTGGCGTGCGGTGTGGAGCGAAGAAACACGTAGCAAAGATAGATATAACTCCGTAATAGATGTTTACAGTCTAAGGAAAAAACGTGCCTCGAAAATCAAGAAAATTTGATTCTCGTTCAGAGGGCGCCACTAGTTTTGGCCCACTATCGTATAGATGGCGTTGACTGTTTCGTATGTTATTTAACAATTTTAACGCATATCAGTGAAAGAACATGGGTCAAAATCATAAAAATAATTAATGCATATAAAAAAAATCATTTATCTATATTTAAATACATTTTATCGTATTTTTATAAATCTTAATTTTTAGTTTTAAAGTGTGTCGACAGATGGCAGTGAATTTACTCGGGTTACAAAATTTACTATGACAGTACCGCTTTAGTATAAGTTACTCTATGCACGTAGTAATGGCAGATAGCCGTATATTAGCAGTCGGCGCTAATTCAGTAAGTACAGGAACTATGCTATGTAATTAAACTAATAGCCTAAGGCCGAGCAGCGTCCCTGCAGGACAACAGTCGAGCGCAAAGGGGAGATTGACGAGGTATTGATTTGTCAAGAAGGTCCGGAAAGGTCCCAGGTACATCTAGTGAGATGGTTTGGTTAACAGTTAGGTTGTACAAACATGTGCATTGTTTTTATATGTTAAACTATTTGGATACATTCAATATATTTTTAGTTAAATCACATTTAGAAACGGGTCTATCGCGAATTTATTTTGTTACCTTTATTTACCGACGTTTCGACACAGGTTTCACTGGTCGTGGTCGCGGCTAACTGACGTCCCAGCAAAATGTCAAAACAGAGATTTGTGTGACTACCCCACGAAAAGTGCATTTAAAGTTCGAGGTAGACATCACATTTTCAAACCACCCACTACACATAAAAGTTAATTATTGTCAATAGTCCGACACACAACACTCACAACATCCGCGCACACATCCGAAGATAGATCCCTTGGCTTTAACTTCTGGATCACTGGTCCCCAAGTTGCCGATAAGTTAAAACCATCTTCCCTATTAAAATTTCTGGGGTGCTTCTTGATTTCAATCGCTTCTCGCACAACTCGAGGATAATAATGGCGTTCAGTGGAGACAACTTTTGGTTTATGAAGCTCAATCCAGTGATTTGCGCCGCATGTAAGTAGATGACCCGTAGACCCGTTTCTAAATGTGATTTAATATGTGTTTAAACCGCGAAAGTTTTAAATGTTATATATTTTTAGTTCCTAAAATGTTACATGGTGTTCCGTTTTTTTTACAGGTTTTCAGAAGTCAGTAATTACGAGATATAATGGCGCACTCGCCATCTCTGTCTACATAGACGAATTATATGTATGAGTTTACAAGGTTGCATGCATATATATCTATGCATTTGCTACCTTGTAGTAAAATACAAGTACTAGGAAATGCTTCATAATTTTAAAGCTTCAAAGACAGGAGTTAAGTTCAAAACATTTCGCGATACGAACACCATCTCGTGAGAGCAATTTGAAGTACAGCTTGTATAGGGATTGGCTATTTCCTATTTTACATTAATCTTGATTTGCACATTCGTTATGTTTGCATAAGAAACTAGTCAGTACATAACACAAGGTACACAAGGTTTTAGAATTTTAAAGCTACGGGTAAGATAAAATATGTCCAATGTTTACATCGAATTCGTGGCCTACTAGCGCCATCTAGTAGCCTTCATGTGAACTAAACATAGCTTATGATCTATTTGAGAAAGTTCGCGTTACAATATAAAAATATTATTCTACTTTACAGTCTTCAGAACCCGCGGTTTTCATTATTAAGTAGTTTTTGCAGCCACGGGCAACTCTTGCTTGTTTTTGGGGCTTTTAAGAACGTACAAATTGACCCTCATAAATTATACGCAAACACACTTAGATCTCGTGTTTTTGTCCATCAATTCGGCGAATCGGTGAAGCATAAAAATATCTGAAGTAGCGAGCAAAATATTTGAAACCTGCTTGCAGTTAATTCGTATAATAGCATGATCCTATTCGAAAAGATTTAAGACATGTAACGTAAACAAATGAATTTTAAACAGGGGGGCTACTTTCAGGGAGTAAATTAGAAAATTAAAAATAAAGTTTTCCAAACTATATCGTGTTACATATTGTAAGAATATGAAATATACTTTATTTTGAAATTTTAAAATAAATAGTTTAGAAGTTATAATTTTGAAAAAAAAATACACAACCTCGGTATTTACCTCTATAAATGACAAAAACACATAATAGTAATGTGCAGTGAAGCGCGGATCGTATTAATTGCTTAGTTTTAAATCCAACTCCAACGGGTTTTTAAAGACATTTTACTCAAGTTTCATAAAAAATACTTTATTAAAAATTGTGTAATGTACGGAACCCCAGGAACGCGAGTCCGACTCGCACTGCGCTGGTTTTTTTTTACATATTATTTAAGGCATATTATACAGTCGAGGAATTTTTATCAGATGATGCAATAGATTAATTATCAGTCCAAAGAATTAATTATTTTTATTTTTATTTCATGTTATTATTTATTAATGTTGGGCTTTTATGATGAATTAAATATACAATTATAAATGAGTAATAATGCAATATGAATGACATTTAACCAAAGTTTTTGTTTATTATCATAATTTATTTAGCAATTTCCTAGTTCAATAATGTATTATTTGTAAATAGTTCAGTACCTAGTATTAAGATTGTTGCTGTGCCCTAACGGGGTATCATGTACCTACTTCAAAATGTTTTGTACCATCCTCTGTAATGAACATGATCGCAATAAAGATATATGAAATATATGAAATACACTCGGACGGCAAACGTATCAATGATAAAATAGTTAAATACGATACAAGTGCGGAAAAGAGGAACCTATTCGCACGTGTATCGTACAACGTTTAACAGTACATATGGCCCTTTAAACTTTCGACATATGCACGAAAAGTGCTCTTTTACGCACTAGTGCAAGAAAGTAGCACCATATGTACTGTAAAAAACATTTATTTCAGACTAAATTATTATTATTATTATTATTATTTATTCTATATTAAAATCTTACATTACATCAGACAGAAGGTTATGGTTAGTAACCTTGTCAGATAATATTTTTGACAAAATCGATTTCGACTGGCAAATCATGTTACTTTTTGGCAACCGGGTTTTTTTAACCTAATTTGACCCCGCTGGAGCCGAATTTGCCGGTTGATTTCAGAAAATACGTGTTATTATTACTGCTATTTTTTGCAATAATTATTATAAAAAAATATATTAAAAACATATGGGTCTCCATACAAGGAACTCATTAGTCTCATTAAACTCATCTTGAATATCTCACTTCCAGTTAATATTTCGATCGGGCAACCGGCAAATTCGGATTCAGCGGGGTCAAATTAGGTTAAAAAACCCGGTTGCCAAAACGTAACATGATTTGCCAGTCGCATCAAGACGGAGAGCGATTTTGATTTTTTTTGTCTAGACTATAGGGGCTCATGGCGTTAGTCGCGATAGCTAAAGACGCCGGTTTGAATCGGACCTTCGCCACTGGAGGGCTTCGTCACTTTTTCTTTAATATATCACATATATTAAAGTTTATACCTTAAAATCTTATTAGTATTGTTAGTACGACATAAAAAACTAAAATTAAAAACTAGACGGCGACTGCATGCAGTCTGACAACGGTTGAGCATGGGGCACATGGGGCCATATAAACACGCTCAGTAGGGCTGAGATGGTCGGCTCTTTATCATTTGTCACCATGCCTGTCACGTTCTAACAAATATGTAAGTGTGAAAGTCACACATGGAATGACAGGTGAATAAAATGCGAAAATGATACCGCTGCCGCGCAGGTGACGCATCAGTGAAGCCAGCGCCCGAAAATGTTTGCTTCGTAATCATGATATTATTCCGTGATCACAAGTTCACAACATAGATACGCAGTAATCGCAGTAGAAATGTCATGTAATTGTTTATCTTGTTCTCTTTGAATAAGGTCTTGTTTTTCATGCACTGCACATGCGATAAGCAATTTTAAATTTTATCTAGTCACTACACGTAAGTATAATATCACTGCATATAAAAGAATTCAACATAACAAGATTCAACAGACCAGAGTAGCCATTAATAGCAGTAGGAAGATAAAACAAAATTTGTATTAAGATGGTGCTTCTTACGGTAGTGACATTGGCAGTCGTTGTAAGTGTACTACTGTATTATTACTTCACAAGAACGTTCTCTTATTGGAAGGACCGAAATGTTGCCGGACCGAAACCTATACCGTTTTTTGGAAACATGTATAAATCCGCTTTGCGCTACGATACATGGGGTGGAGTTTTTAAAAACATATACAAAAGTTTCCCAAGAGAGAAAGTGGTGGGAATATTCAGGATGACGACTCCAACTATCTTGGTACGAGACCTCGACATTTTACAGCATATTTTGGTAAAAGATTTCGACAATTTTGTGTCTCGAGGCATGGAGTTCAGCGAAGAAGGGCTAGGACAAAACCTGTTTTTCGCCGATGGGGAGACATGGCGAGGACTGAGAAGTCGATTTTCACCCATATTTACAAATTCAAAGATGAAGAATATGATGTATTTGCTCACCGGTCGAGCTGATAAGTTCGTTGATTACGTAAGTGAGATTATAGCGACGACTCCCGAGCAGAATATCCATGGATTGGTGCAGAAGTACACAATGTCAACGATAACTTCGTGCGCCTTCGGTCTGGATATAGATACCTTCCGAGGAGACATTCAAACTTTAAAAAGAGTTGATAAGGAAATATTTACACCTAGTTATGCTTTCGAGTTTGATATGCTGTTCCCAGGTATCCTTAAAAAGTTAAATATATCTGTATTCCCGACGTACGTAAATAATTTTTTTTATGAGCTTGTCGAAACTGTAACTACTCAAAGAAATGGAAAGCCGTCAAATAGAAAAGACTTCATGGATTTGATATTAGAATTGAAGAATAAAAAACAAATTGAAGTAGCCAAAAAGCACGGTGATGAAGAAGACACTATGATTGAAATAACTAATAGTGTAATAGCAGCACAAGCCTTTGCATTTTACGCTGCCGGTTATGAGACCTCAGCTTCGACCATGGGTTTCATGCTGTACCACCTAGCATTGGACACTAAAATACAGGACAGATTAAGAAATGAGATACATGAATACCTTGAGAGACATGGCGGCAGAATAGAACTGGACACTTTTAATGAGTTACAATATTTAGATCAAGTTTTTAGTGAAACTCTCAGGATGTACCCGATAGTGGACAATTTACAAAGGATAGCTGAAAACGATTACAAATTACCGGGAATTAACGTAACAGTAGCTAAAGATCAAGTTGTGTTCGCATCTGTTTTGGGTATTCACCACGATGAGAAGTATTACCCAGAACCGGAGAAGTTTGATCCCGAAAGGTTTTCTCCAGAAAACGTAGCTGCCAGGCATTCCTGTGCGTATATGCCCTTTGGCCTTGGACCGCGACATTGCATTGGTAAGTAAACAAACGTGTATATTACTTACTTAAACAAACCCGGATAAAACATTAATTTTTAAAACAAATAGTTTTCAATCATATTGTGAATTTTGTTTTGCGTGAATATACCTATATCAAATTCATTATCGAGGTAATTTTAAAGATAGTATATACTCTTTTAAAAATTGATTCAAAGCGTACAAAAACAACAGTTATGTTTTGAGGTGTCACCGGATATAATTTTTACGAGTAAAGTCATTGCGATGTTTTTTGACATTTCAAAATGGTCTGTTTTTTTTCTGCGACAATATTTTTTTTTTTTTAGTATATCAGCAGGATTATACAACAATTTTTAGTATATATTTGAGTATGATTTATTTCAACCATTATTATTCACGTAATTATTATTTTAATGTAATGGATTGATGTTTGATTGATACCTGAATCAATAACTTTTTTTTCTCCCTATTTCAGGAATGCGTTTTGCGCGCGTGCAGTCCATGGTGTGTATAATCACATTGCTCTCAAAGTTCCGCCTTGAAGCCGGCAAGAACACCGTTCGCTCCTTTTCCTTCAGCCCATATCGAATCGTGATCGCTCCTAACAAGCCCCTCTACGTCAACATCTACCCGCGGTAGGCCTGTATTAAGGCGGTTCCCTGAGCCAGACGGCGAAAAATCTCCTTATATATATTTTTCTAAGAGACATTGATATTCGTAGACGTGGAAAAAATATATGTAGTTATTTATATTATCTTTAATTTATAAGATACGATACACTAATTATGATATTAATTATGACACTTCGCTCGATACAATTAATTCCAAAATTAACCTCTAACTAGGACTTTTAATCCAACATTATTGGCTTATTTAGTATGTGATTCTATAAACAAAAGAAAACCAGCATTGTGCGAGTCGGACTCGCGTTGCAAGGGTTCCGTACATTACACAATTTGAACAACCCTTAGGGGTCGGATCAAAAACTAAGTAATTAGGTCCGACTCACGCTTGACAGCACATTTCTAATAGGTTTTCCTGTGATCTATAGATAAAGATCTATTTTGTGTATTTTTTTCAAAAATTTTGGCCCAGTAGTTTCGGAGATAAAGGGGGGGGGGGGAATGGGCATTTTTTGCCTATTTTCTTGAATAACTTCTAAACTGTTTATCTTAAAATTATAAAGAAAATATATTTGAGATTCTCACAATGAGCTCTTTTATTTGATATGTAGCACCATATAGTTTGAAAAACTTTATTTTTAATTTTCTCAGTTACCCCCCAAAAGTGGCCCCCTTGCTTAAAATTTATTTGTTTACGTTACATGTCCGTCGGTGGGCGACAAACTTACATATGTATACCAAACTTCAACTTAATTGGTCCAGTAATTTCGGAGAAAATAGGCTGTGACAGGACAGACAGACAGCCAGACAGACGACGCACGAGTGATCCTATAAGGGTTCCGTTTTTTCCTTTTGAGGTACGGAACCCTAAAAAGAAGAAGAACAATTTTAACTTAAATAGTAATTTTTACGCTATATGCCTACCGCTCGGCGTATCGTCGACGATATAATCGACAGAGGGCCGCCGAACGCCCGCCTGAGCGCTCGCACCGCACGTTTCCCGTGCTTACGCTTCGAAATGCCGAAACCACGTATTATTGTGCAGTAGATGGGTGTAAAAGTCAAAAAACAAAAGAAAATTTGTCGTTTTTTTAGGGTTCCTTACCCAAAGGGTAAAAACGGCACCCTATTACCAAAGATAGATATAACTCCGTAATAGATGGATACAGTCTAAGGAAAAAACGTGCCTCGAAAATCAAGAAAATTTGATTCTCGTTCAGAGGGCGCTACTAGTTTTGGCCTACAGTCGTATAGATGGCGTTGACGGTTTCGTTTGTTATTTAACAATTTTAACGCATATCAGTGAAAGAACATGGGTCAAAATCATAAAAATAATTAATGCAAATAAAAAAAAATCATTTATCTATATTTAAATACATTCTATCGTATTTTTATAAATCTTCATTTTTAGTTTTAAAATGTCGACAGATGGCAGTGAATTTACTGGGTTTACAAAATTTACTATGACAGTACCGCTCTAGTATAAGTTACTCTATGCTATTACTAAGACTCCGCTGCCGCTGTCCGTCTGTCACCAGGCTGTATCTCATGAACCGTGATAGCTAGACAGTTGAAATTTTCACAGATGATGTATTTCTGTTGCCGCTATAACGCCAAATACTAAAAAGTACGGAACCCTCGGTGGGCGAGTCCGACTCGCACTTGGCCGGTTTTTTCATTTTCGAGAGACGAAGAAAGGTGAGTAGTATTTTAAATCTATCTTTATGAATTTTGTCACTATTTATTTCTTTGAACATAAGTAGATAAATCGTAAATTAAGGAGTTTTTTGAGTCAGGTATTATAAGTGTTGTTTTTAAATATTTGATTGACTAATATAAAATATGGTTGATTCGCAACATTCGTTTTATTACAATAATAACATAAGTAACAGTACAACCCTAGCGCATTCTTACGATGACGCGTTGGCACGTGGCTCGCACGGCGAGCAAGGCAGTCTCGACTCTTTGTGCGCATACTTATGGTACATTTCTTCTCGTCCTGAGCAGCAGGTATTATTATTAAGATTTTGTAGGCTATTATAGAGTAAAATATTTATCAGTACGGTTTTTACTCACTATTATTTTTAGTCGCCAACATGTCGCCAAAAGCGACTAAAAATAATAGTGAGTAAAAACCGTACTGATAAATATTTTGAAATATGTCTCACGATAGTTTAAGTGCGATTATTATAGAGTAGGTATTTTCGCTTTTGTATGTTAATGATGTATCTGTTACGTAGTAACTATTTATTAATCTGTGATTTTACCGCTTTCGAATTTCGATATTGTAAGGCGACGTTGTTAAAATAAACAAAAATCGACAAAATTCGGTCAAAATTGACACTTGGCGCGAGAATGGTTTTTCCCGTTCTTTCTTGCGAAATGTGACAGTGATCGGGGCGAAGGGGCGAACCGATGGCCCGGGCTGGAGCTTCCGGCGCTTCGTTTTCTACGGAAAGCACCACGTGATCACCGATCAGCCGTCATGGAAAATGACGTGTCGGGCGCCTCGGCCCGGGCCCGGCCCGGTCTAGCGTGAGTCATCCTTTGATGCATTGTAAAACAACTATCTATTCATTGGATAAATAACGTTAGACTTTACGTTTACGAGTATAAACTCACCGGTCACGTTCACGTTTGTGAGTGACCCGGTTTAATATATTTAATACGTCAGTCACTCACGGAAGTTTTGTTATTAAGAGGCCGGTGTCGATTTTAGTCGCAAAAATGTAAAATTGATAGATTTAGTCCGTGAAATTTTACATCTTTTGTTACCTAATTGAAATAACAAGTACTGGTTTCTATTAGCACGTCTTCTTATCTTACCTTTTATCTGATCAATTTTTTGAAAACATACTCACTAAATTAGTAATGTTTGCTTTTCTGATGGACGTTTAGGTAAACGCGCGTAAAGCACTGGTTTTGTCGCTCTTATTTGTAAATTTCGTAAAGTTTGGACTGCTAAACATGGTAATTTTGTATTATTACACATATCCTGTACTTGACGTTTATCAGACTACATTTTTATTATTATGACTTTGAAGCAGTGTAAATGAAAGTTAGACGAAATCAATTTTCTCCAGAAGTTACTTCAAAACAAGTGACAATTTCTCTGAAAATCGACTTATTCAACGTAATTTTGATACTTAAACAATCTACAACATTTGCTGAAACTATTTTTATACATCAATTAGTATAATTTACCACCTTGATTTTTTGATGAATTTTTAAAAACTGCCCCTTCTCTTCATGCATTACCGGTGACGCACGCTCGCAACCTCATTATTAAAAGGCAAGATGAGAAGACGTGCTAATAGAAATCAATACTTGTTATTTAGATATTACGTAACAAAACGTGTATAATTTCAACGACTAAATCTATCAATTTTACATTTTTGCTCCAAAATCGACTACGGCCTCTTAAATTTTATGTATTGCGTAACTAACCAAAAATTAAGGCAAAAATTAGTGTTTCACCTATTTTTGACTCAATGAAAAGGGCAGTGATATTATAATAATAAGAACGAATTAATACTGCCGCCTGTTAAGATTTTTCCTCGACCATCTTTGACATATCCACCAAAGGGTCATTCATAATTTTAAAACTAACACGAGACAATCGCGTAAAACTAAATAAACGTAAGTTTTTACGCTATTAAGTCCCGTGTTCGTTTTAAAATTATGAGTAAAAATCGTGTTAGTTTAAATCAATATAAAGGGTCATTCGCCCAAACGTATTTAATACAAAAACTATTTAATACAAAAATTAGGGTTAGGTACGGTTTTGAGGTTAGGTTAAAAGAGGAGCTCGGCAGGGAGGAGGATACACTGCAAGCGCATGGGGCGTCAGGCTCGGGGACGTCTGTCGCCTACACAAGGATCCCTGCGTGGGGATATACTGGGGAGGAGGGAAACGGATTTTATGAGACGGCTCCAGAGTGCGAATGGCGGCTGGCGAGGTCGCGGAAGTGTGCTTCGGCGTTCCCTTGGCCTCGCCCCATAGCACTGAGGCCCCATAACATAGAAATCAAACATTTATTTGAGTGCGGGACTTGAATCTTTGTTTAAAGGCATATTATTAGAATACAAGAAAAGTTATTTCAGCGTTTTTATAAATCCATCCCGTAAAGTGGTTAAAAAGGGGTTGAAAATTTGTAGGGGTCCTCATTTTATTTTAAGCTAGGTACTTGAAACTATGTAGAAAGATATTTAATTAAAAGGGAAGAAAACTTATTTCAGCATTTTTGAAAATTCATGCCCCAAGGTGGTAAAAAAGAGGTTGAAAGTTTGTATGGAGATCAAACCTTTTTTTGCGTACAGACTTCAGTCTTTGTATAAAGCCATATTTATAGAATACAAGAAATGTAATTTTAGCGTTTTTAAATATTCATCCCCTAAAAGGGTTAAAAAAGGGTTGAAAGTTTGAATCCATTACAAATGCTTTGAAACTTCTTAGAAAGGCATTGTATAATATTACAAAAAAAGCTATTTCAACATTCTTAATAATTCAACCCCTAAGGGGATTAAAAAGACGATGTAGTTTATATGTAGTACAAGTTTTCGTTTAAGCTAGGAACATGAAATTTGGTAAAAGGGCATTATATTATATATAATAGACGAAAACTGATTGCACCGTGTTTGTAAAGTTTGTATTAATAAAGTTTGCATCGGAAGCGAGCATTTTATTTTAATAGTGGACTTGAAATCAAAGTGCTGAGAAGGATTATATCGAGAATATTTTTTTTCAGTTAGGGACTTGAAACTTCGTACTTTGTGAAAGACAATTTTCATGCGTTGTATAATTATTAACAAATGATTAACCGTCCCTACTGATATCTTTTGCTGCATAATGTTACAAATCCACGCGTACGAAGTCGCGGGCAACATCTAGTTCTTTTATATGCGTTGATATTATACGTGTAGTGACTAGTTAAACACAGACATGAAGTAATTGCTTATCGCATGTGCAGTGGGTACTTGCATGAAAAACAAAGAACTTCATCTTTCTGGTACCTTGTTGTACATTTTGCTACATTTGTCACCCTCTTTTCACTTTCTCCTCTCATCTACTCAAAGGTTAACTGGAAGAGATCCCTCAAAGGGATAAGTTCGCCTTTGTACATCTTATTATTTGTACCATGTAATTTTTAATATGTATATTTGTACAATAAAGAGTTTACTACTACTACTACTACTTATTCAAAGATAACAAGATAAAGAATTGCATGACATTTCTACTGCGATAACTGCATAATTATGTTGTGATCACGGCAGAATATCATGATGCGTCACCTGCGCATTCTGCAGCGGTATCATGGTCGCATTTTATTCACCTGTCATTCCACGCGTCACTTTCACATTTACATATTTGTTAGAACGTGACAGGCATGGTGAGAATAGATAAAGAACCGACCATCTTAGCCCTACCGAGCGTGTTTATGGAGCGCGCAAATTGCCCCATGCTCAACCGTTGGCAGAGACTGCATGTAGGTCGCCGACGTCGCCGTCTAGTTTTTATTTTTTTAGTTTTAGTTCTTTATGTCGTATTAACAATAGTAATAAGATTTTAAGGTTTACTATGGATGGACCTTTTAGTCTGAAATGTTTTTTTGAATCATTAATACGTTTGCCGTCCTAGTGTAAAGTGCGAGTCGGACTCGCGTTCCTAGGGTTCCGCACATTACACAATTTTTAACATTGTGTAATGTATTTTTTTATATGACATTTGAGTGAAATGTATTTAAAAGCCCGTTGGAGTCGGAATAAAAACTAAGTAATTAATACGACTCATGCTTCACTGCACATTTCTATTATGTTTTTTGTCATTTATAGGTACCTATCTTGTGTATTTTATTTCAAAATTATAACTTCTGAACTATTTAAATTAATTTTGTATAAGCAGAAACATCTGCGAACGATGCTATTAGATTCAGATTCAGATTTTTTATTGGTAAAAATAATATAATTTTTTACACGTCATATTTCCAAGTACTTTAAGATTAGACTTAAATGTACGATAGATATAATTAAATACAATTTCAATATGTCAGTTATTGGTTCAAGTTAATAATCATAGAATAATGTTATAAATTAATAATTAAATTATAAAATGTCAGTGTCATCGATTCGATTAAATTACAAACAAAAGATGCATGCAACAAATATCCACTACTTAATACTGCAAATTATCACTTAGGTTTTCAAATTCATTTATATCGTAACAAGCACATTTAATTAGTAACGCCAATAATTTATTTTTGAAAATTGTGTCACTGCCTGCATTTCTTATGTCAATTGGAATTTTATTGTATATTTTGGGCCCAAAGACGCTGAGAGATGCTCGGGCCTTGGCCAACCGTCGCCGCGGGGGCGCGAGTAGATTTAGCGCGCGACGCCTATCGCCTCTAACACCGTAAGCTGAGTAGTTGTGCGTATTTGCTCTAACGTCAAGGCAAGCGGTCAGTATGTATACACTGGGCAGCGTCAAGATTTTGTGATGTCTAAACAGGCCTATTAAGCCTAAGAACGATGCTAGAGCCTCCCTAATGGCTAATATATGGTGGAAATATTCACTGCATTGGGTACGGTCTTGGTGGCTCAGATGGTAGATCACTGTACTAGTGATCCGTGGTTGTGGGTTCAAGTCCCACCCAAGACAGTTAATTTTTCCGCTTTTAATTTATTTCTTAACTATTTATTTTAAAATTTCAATATAAAATATATTTCATATTCTTACAATGAGCTCTTTCATTTGATATATGTAACACGACATAGTTTGAAAAACTTTATTTTTACTTTTTACATATTTCAACTTAATTGGTCCAGTGGTTACGGAGAAAATAGGCTGTGGAAGACGGACAGATGTTACGCGATTAAGTCCCGTCGTTGTGAATAAAATAAAACAGAGAAGTTAAATAAAAGTGTGTAAAAACACAGTGTATAAATGAAAACCCGTTAAAAAAACCGGCCAAGTGCGAGTCGGACTCGCGCACCGAGGGTTCCGTACTTTTTAGTATTTGTTGCTATAGCGGCAACAGAAATACATCATCTGTGAAAATTTCAACTGTCTAGCTATCACAGTTTATAAGATACAGCCTGGTGACAGACAGACAGACGGACAGACGGACAGCGGAATCTTAGTAATAGGGTCCCGTTTTACCCTTTGGGTACGGAACCCTAAAAACACCCATCCTCGCCGAGATAACGTTAAGGATAGGTGAGCAGAGCACCTATCCTTAAATTGGAAATTCAATGATCATTGAATTTCCAACACAAAACAAACAGGTGTTTGTTTGTAAACATTCGGTGCGAATTCAATTTGTCGATTCAAATTACTGTCATGTTATTAAACAGTGTAGGAGGGTAGTATGCTAAACTGAACCATTCTATTGTGAATTGTAAACCGCGAATCACTTATTAATCTACCTACTTATATGTAAGATGATTTGAGAATATTTTTTATTTACTCCTAAATTTATAAGAATAAGAATAAGAAAACATTTATTGCCACACAACAGAAGAGGAAACAGGAAACGAATAACATAAAAAATTGGCATGCGCGACAAAAGGAGCGGGCTCAGCATATGCTGCGCCAGCCACTTCACCAGGAATTGACCGCACAGCGCTGATTTCCAGTCCGCCCCCTTACTGAACCACATTGATATGTGCGCGGGATATTGCATTACTAAACGCCCTTTATACACGGTGGCAAAAAATAAGTGCATTTCCGTTGCCAGGGAGGTTTTTTTTTAGACTTTATTCATCTTATACGGAGTTACATATGTCTTTGGTATTAGTCGTCAGGACTTGTAAGCACTTTGTGAAAGTGAAAATAATTAGATGTTAAGTTTGGTAATTGTTTTGTTTGTTCAATAATTAGTTTACTTTCGAGTTGGATAGCTGAAACCGACATAATTAATGGATATTAATTATGTTCAATATAAAGTGGAGTTCGATAGAAATGGCATAAAGTAAACAAACCATGTTACCATAATTTTATCAACAGTTTATATACTTTAATATTTCATTTTTATCAATTACTTTTAGCGATAAGACCGCCTGTTGTCTACCTCTATCCTTATCCATAATCAATTGTTTCAGTAAGCTGTATCCTATCTATTTACTTTTTAAAATATGTGTTACTTAATTATTATTATTGTATGTCTATGGGACTTGTTCTGAAAATAAATACTATTCATTCATTCATTCATTAACATTTCAATGAAAACAACCATCGTAAAACTTTTAGGTTAAATGCTAACAAAATCTGACATAATTATTTGTTTATATTTTCTGCCATTTCTATTGAAATCCACTTCATATTATTCTACGTTAATCTAAGTAATCATAGTTATGGTCGTCAAAACAATTATAGAATGTCAGCAATGATAATCGAAAAATGTAAGTATATTTTGTTTACTAGGTATAGTAGTTTTGTGCCCCGTTGTCCTAATGAAGAGTAAAGGTAAGGAGAACAGAACACTGTGCATGAAAAAGTGCCCGTCAAAAAACCTTAAATAGTTAGCTCCATCAAAAATAGATATAACTCCGTAATAGATGGATACAGTCTAAGGAAAAAACGTGCCTCGAAAATCAAGAAAATTTGATTCTCGTTCAGAGGGCGCTACTAGTTTTGGCCTACAGTCGTATAGATGGCGTTGACGGTTTCGTTTGTTATTTAACAATTTTTACGCATAGCAGTGAAAGAACATGGGTCAAAATCATAAATATAATCATTTATCTATATTTAAATACATTCTATCGTATTTTTATAAATCTTCATTTTTAGTTTTAAAGTGTGTCGACAGATGGCAGTGAATTTACTGGGGTTACAAAATTTACTATGACAGTACCGCTCTAGTATAAGTTACTCTATGGCTCCATAATTCCTAGAATATTTGGTAAAAAAAATTCAGATCACTGGACAGCGATTCACTCTGTCAATAACTGCTAAGTTCATTTCATGTCCACTCTAGCGACACTCTGGAGCGATTTGGAAGTATTATAGCGGAGTCTTTTGCAACTATTAGCCTCATGCATGAAGTTTATATTTGAACGAAATATGTTTTATTCGGATGTTTGTTACCGTTGTATCATGTTACAAATGCATTTCCGTTTTTAAATTACCATTTAATCACTTAAATAAATAAAAAGTACAAAAATTTGCCCGCGTAAAGCTAGTGAGCGAAACGCTCGAAACGCCACGTGACGTCACGCGTTCGACAGATTAGTGTCATTAGTAGCAAACGTCAGTTGGGCCGCCCAACGTGTGACGTCATCACGCTCTGTCGAATTCGCGCCAAAAATTATGAGCGTTTCAACCGCTCAAAAATTTTCAACATTTTAAATATTTTTTAATAAAATAATGTTAAGGTTTACAAAAGTATTTTTATCATTTCCGGTGTTCCAACGATATAAATTATGAATCCAAAAATAGAAATAAATTCATGCATGGAGCTAATTCTCCCATTAAGAGTTTCCTCCTTACCTCTCCCCACCATAGTTGTCCTGTTCCATCGTAGCGTCATAACTACCCTGTAATATGTCTATCGACTCTTTTTATATGACCCGGGTGACATAGACTATATTTCCAATCTTCTTTTAAATAGGATAATACTATACGAAATAACTGCAAGCAGAGGTTTCAAATATTTTACTTCAGGTATTTTTATGCTTCGCTGATTCGCCGAATTATCAACAGATTTCCGGACATCATAATGTTGATGGACAAAAATAAGAGCTCTAAGTGTGTTTGCGTATAATTTGTGAGCGTCAATTTGTACGTTCTTAAAAGCCCCAAAAACAAGCAAGAGTTCCCCGCAGCTGCAAAAACTGAGAATGAAAACCGCGGGTTCCGTCTATCTAGACCGTAGTAGAACAATATTTTCACTAGCTTTTGCCCGCGACTTCGTCTGCGTGGAATTAGTAATTTGGGTACCTTAATTCTTATCTGCTTTTTAATCCATCCTTTTTTCACCCCCAAATTGGTCCACACTATACATTTCCACCCCATTTTTTACACCCTTAAGGGATGATTTCGGGGATAAAAGTTATTCTATATCCTTTCCCATAGCTCAAACTATCCCCATACCAAGTTTCATCTAAATCGGTTCAGCGGTTATTGATTCCCCATACAAATTTCCACCCCCCTTTTCACCCCCTTGAGGGGTGAGTTCTGGGATAAAAAGTATCCTATGTCCTTCCCCGGGACTCAAACTATCTGTATTCCAAATTTCAACTAAATCGGTTCAGCGGTTTAAGCGTGAAGAGGGAACACACAGACAGACAGACAGACAGACTTTCGCATTTATAATATTAGTATGGATATCACTTTCGAATAAAAGGTAGTTATTCGAAATAATAAATGATTAAGAGTCCCCGGCAAGCTCGATTACATCCATACAATAGGATAAGGTATACCTACCTATGTCTGTAAATTAGTTTATGTAGCTTCAGATACCAAAGTTCAAAAAATACAGCGAATTTAAGTTTTTCATACAAAACTTGTTTTTGATTTATTTCTTTGTTTTATAAACTGGAGCTATATAAACTTAGAAGAGTCGTGGCAGAAACAGGAACTAACGTTATCTATTTTATATGGCAATTAAACTTTCGACTCCTGTCTTGTAAAAAATAAAAAAACTTCTGTCGTATATAGTTATGTATCCATAGACCAAGCTTAATTTACTCTTGTCTACTTAATCCAACCCTGACCACTAAAAGATCCATCAGTCAGGACTACCCGACGGAACCCTAAACCGCGGTTTCCGGTTTATTTTTTGCGGTTTCTCTCGTTAGGGCGAGCTTTGGCGGATTTAAAAATGCTTAAATGGTTTTTTTTCTTTTTAGCAGCCATCGCGGTTGGGTGTTACGTTTATATGTTGGTGAATAAATTAATAGTATGTTGTAAATAAAATAAAAATATATATAAATAAATATTATAGGACATTCTTACACAGATTGACTAAGTCCCACGGTAAGCCCAAGGAGGATTGTGTTATGGGTACTCAGACAACGATATATATAATATATAAATACTTAAATACATAGATAACACCCATGACTCAGGAACAAATATCTGTGCTCATCACACAAATAAATGCCCTTACCGGGATTCGAACCCAGGACCATCGGCTTCACAGGCAGGGTCACTACCCACTAGGCCAGACCGGTCGGGTCCGGTCGTCGGTTGTGTTATAGCATAATACCAGACAAATCTGTCTTACGCAGTGAACTCATCAAGGTTTGGGTTAGGGGTACTAGCTAGACGACTAAATTATAATTATGTACCTAACATGTAGATTGAAATGAAGATGTTTTATACATAGTAGGAGAGAAGAGGAGTTTGTTGAGAATCGTAGAAAACAGACGAGGAAAAATGCTTGGGTACCTGATACGACACGACGAATTTATAAAAAACATCATTGAAGGGAGAGTTGAGGCAAGGAGACGGAGGGGGAGACCAAGGAGAACGTACATAGATCAAGTAAAGGAAAAACTCAACATCGTGTCGTATCAGGCTGTCAAGGAGAAAACAGAGGACCGACATACATGGAAATCGCTTTACCGACAAGAGACTAACTCTTAAATATATGATGGTGAACGTGTAGATTGACGCATACGCACGGCTTCGAGCTCCTGCGTAGATACACCTGAGGGTTGATTCCGATTTAACAAATAGGTTTTGATACGACTTTTAAGATCGTCTTGGTAATTGGCACCCATCTCACACACAACTGTTACTTCATTTCGCATGCAAGCGTGAGCGCATCTTCAAAGCCTTATCAAAATAAGATCACGAACGTAACAAGTTGTTAAATGTGAATCGGGCTCTTGATGTTTGTTATGTATGTAACTATATGTGAGATGGCACATCGCTTACGTTTCATGCATAACGTATTATCAGAATACTGACAGTCTCTATACAACGCTGTGCCGGTCTATGTTGTAGACAAAGTATTTTTTTAGCTTTTAGTTATTTACGTCTGATAACTGCCACCCTGTCGGTTGAATTAAAGCATGTTGAGTGCCAACTATATTGGCCCACGTTGGGTGCCAAAAGTATTATAGCCCCACGTTGGGTGCCAATCGTATTATAGCCCCATTAGCCCCACGTTGGGTGCCAATTGTATTATATCACCACGTTGGGTACCAATTCTATTATAGCCCCACGTTGGGTGCCAACCGTATTATAGCCCCACGTTGGGTGCCAATTGTATTATAGCCCCACGTTGGGTACCAATAATATTATAAGGTCAGGGTTAGGTACCAATTCTATTAATTAGCCCTACGTTGAGTGCCACGTTATTGGGGGTATTATTGACCGGTATTGTAATTATTTGGCTTGGCACCACCGACTTTGAATATATCAGTTTAAATTGTCAGTTTTAAATGTATTGGTAGGCATACAAATACCATACCAGTTTTAGGTATTTAGAAGAGACGTCTACGAAAATCGTGAAGGAGACGACTTTTGGTTTATCTGCCTCTAGTCTAATGGCGACCGTTCCTATCAATTTCGACTTCAGATTCGTGTTAAGGGTCCTCTTGGATCCTCATATATCGCTATTCATCAAGATCGAGTCAAAAGAAATAAATTCAAGATGGCGACCGTTTCGTTCAATTCCGACTTCAAATTCGTGTTTCTAATTTCACGGATTTTCGAATGAATGCCTGCAAGAAAATAGGAATATGATAGATTTTTTGCCGCTACTGTATGCTTAGGTTGAGGAATCCTCTCAATTTCTCATCCCATCTTTAGAATTGGATTTGACGAAAATGGTACAAACTTAGGACTAAATTTGTATGCTTTTGAACACAAAAATATTTAATTTTTCGAATCAATTCAGAAATGACGGAATTCTAGGATAACTAACATGCAAAAAAACATTGAATAATAATTATAATGCTTTTATTATGCTTTAATTGTACTTTTGTGCTTATGACAGTGCCCAGGAAAGAATCGTATTTTATGTTCAGAAATACCAATACTAATTCTGTAATACAATAAAAAATAAACTACAGCCATAGTTCTGAGACAGACAGTCTCCAAGGAAAAAAACTCAATTTCGAAACTAAGTACGTCAAAGTCGTAAAACGCTGGTTAGTACGTTTTTTTACGAGCAAGCGAATCTAGCTGAGAGACGAATTAGACAGGGTGTCAGGGTCAAATATGATACGACGACCTCATTATTTTGTAAGATTCCGTAAAAAAATTACATAAGAGTCACATGAACCTTACAATCGAAGTTATGATCTCATTTTAAAACGATTTTCTGAAATAAAATGAAATAAAGTTTTCGTGGTAAACCTACCTATTTTATAAATGCTTATAGTTTTAGTTATACTTTTGTATGTAATATTAGTTTTAAATTTATCACGAATAAAACATTTGATTAAAGAAAAATAACTGTCAGCTGTCAAGTTTAAATTTTTCACATCAAATTTATAAATAATATTTACTATTTCGTTTTACACAAATTTTTTAGGGTTCCGTAGCCAAATGGCAAAAAACGGAACCCTTATGGATTCGTCATGTCTCTCTGTCCGTCCGTATGTCACAGCCACTTTTTTCCGAAACTATAAGAACTATACTGTTGAAACTTGGTACGTAGATGTATTCTGTGAACCGCATTAAGATTTTCATACAAAAATAGAAAAAAAAAAATTTTTTTCCCATAGAACTGACACTCAAAAAATTTTTTTTTCATCAAACCCATACGTGTGGGGTATCTTTGGATAGGTCTTCAAAAATGATGTTGAGGTTTCTAATATCATTGTTTTCTAAACTGAATAGTTTGCGCGAGAGACACTTCCAAAGTGGTAAAATGTGTGTCCTCCCCCTGCAACTTCTAAAATAAGAGAATGATAAAACTAAAAAAAATATGATGTACATTACCATGCAAACTTCCACCGAAAATTGGTTTAAACGAGATCTAGTAAGAAGTTTTTTTAATACGTCATAAATCGTAAACCGCAATTTACCTTTCACTCACGTTTCACATAAAAAAGACATTGTTTAAATTGTGTAATGTACGGAACCCTCGGTGTGCGAGTCCGGTTCGCACTTGGCCGGTTTTTTATTCTGAATTCATTTCTAAAATCCTTGTTGCTTCCAAGAAATTCATTCAAACAGTCATAATTCCAAATTCGTGATATCACTACATTTCCCAAATCATAAAGCATTTAATCATGTCACATTTAATAGAATTTAATTTACAACACATTTATTTGAAATCAATTTTATTCGGAAAGGGTAACAATATATCAGATCACACGGAGAGGTATATCTGATCTTTAACAAAATATCACATTTACAAAAACAGTCTTACTACGGTGTATTAAAGTTTGAATTCGAATGGCAAGGGTTTGGTAAAGTGAAGTTATGTTACTGTGGTTTAATATCGAGGGGTAGGTGTTATGTAATAAGGAACCGGGTTCCGTACGCAGGATGAGCTCATCAGTATCCATTGTCGTGGAAACGCAGGTTTCCACTGTTTCACAAAAGCCGATACGGTAAGACATAAATACTAAATTCGAACGGTACGGATTCAGGCTACACCAGCAGTGCCGACATCGACTTTGACTTTTGCGGCAGCAATGCAGTCGGCAGTAGCGACGCGCCGCAATGCAGCAGTAATGCTGGTGCACCTTTGCTACCTTTACATTTGCAATGTTACTGAGGCTTTGACGCAGGCCATGTCACTGTCAATTTACTTGATGAATTGAGTGACGGACCCTTTAGGTGACCTCCGGATTCAGACTGCACCAGCATTACTGCTGCAGTATTGCAGCGCGACATTATTGCATTGCTGCCGCAAATGCCAAAACTTGACAATGCGGTCAGCAACATCGATTTTTGAAATTTGTAGCAGTACTGTCAGTATTGTAATAATGCTGAAATTTGGCCTATTTACAAATGACTTTTTTGACAAAAAATTTGAATCGTAATCTACCTTGGATTGACCGATTTCGTGTTGTGTAGTATCATAGAGTAACTTATACTAGAGCGGTACTGTCATAGTAAATTTTGTAACCCCAGTAAATTCACTGCCATCTATCGACACACCTTAAAATTAAAAATGAAGATTTATAAAAATACGATAAAATGTATTTAAATATGGATAAATGATTTTTTTTATTTGCATTAATTTTTTTTATGATTTTGACCCATGTTCTTTCACTGATATGCGTTAAAATTGTTAAATAACAAACGAAACCGTCAACGCCATCTATACGACAGTAGGCAAAGCTAGTAGTGCCCCCTGAACGAGAATCAAATTTTATTGATTTTCGAGGCACGTTTTTTCCTTAGACTGTATCCATCTATTACGGAGTTATATCTATCTTTGGTAGTATGGACACGGGATCGCCGCGTAGTCGCTCGCGGCATCCGATTGATTACCTACATTATTGGCTCCCTCACGCGTACCTGTGACAGACTACTTTTTCACAGAAATATCACACTTACCAGCTATCACTGCATCTAACAAAACAAAGTCCCCTGCCCGTCTGTCTGTCTGTATGTTCGCAATATAAAACTAATTAACACCTATCAATAGAGTGGTTCTTGACGTACATACATACATTCATACATTAAGTACATACAAATATTGCATGTTTAAGCTTGTAAAATATAGTACATACACATAATTATTGCAACGATCTTGTTTTGATACGACCTTAACGATTGCTCACGTTAATTGGTGTGTGCGAAATGTAATTCCTCGTTCGACGTGTTGCCTCACTGTCGCACTTGCAAATTCGTACGTAAGTGTGTCAGGGAGGCAACAAGTCGAACGTGGTTCGCGATAGGCCCTCAGAGCCGTGCAGTTAGGCCCGTTAGGCCCGTTAGGCATCTCGCTAGTACTTATTGGTACGCGTGAGATGCCTAATGACACCAACAACAAATTTTACATCGGAATCAGCCTCCAGATTCTTAGTTTGAATTTTAATGTTACACTTTTATCTCTTACAAGTTGGCTTAACAAAAATTAAGAATAATCGTGAATAAACAGTTTTATTCCTAAGAGTAATAGAAACTCAAACAGAGGGTGAAACAATTTAAAAGTATTTTATTCTTTAACGACTTTTAAAATACAGTTTCTAAGAACAATTTAAATTGCTTGAGAGAAAGATATAATAATCTTTATTTAACAATTTTTCGTCATTTAACTATTACTTACGGCCGTATTCTGATTTTGATGATAGGTTTAAGCTTGATCTGGAGTAGTTATGTATATGATCGGTCAAAGTGTCAAAAATTACATTTTTTCAACTAGAAACTATTAAACTTAGAATAAATTTAAAAGTGGAAAAATTACTACCTTGGGTGAGACTTCAACTCACGGCCAATATGACTTGGAACTCCGGTGGCCGTTTAATAAGTGTGCTTCTTATATTTTTTATCAACTAATGATGAGTTAGAAATTATTTATATTCGTTATGCATATAAATGTGAGTAAATAAATCACGTTATATCCACATGATTATTGGATATAATGTATTTTATCTTTATGGTAATGAGACCATCGAGTTAAAATAACAGTAAGTAACACAACTTAGAGCCAATTGCACCAACCACAGTTAACAGACTGATACAATAAAATTTAGCAAACACTTTAACGGTGACTAGGTAATGAAAACCGGTTTTTAATTGTATGTGAAAACCGGTTATTAACCGAAATTTCATGCAAATAAAAACCGGTTTGCATTCCCTAACGGTGACAGACGGTTTGGTGCATCTTAAAAATACTTAAAAAGTTAGACTTTCACAAAATGCTTAAAAAAATATGGAAAGCACGGACCATAAAACAACCATTGATGATTTAAGCGAAATAATTCCTTATTTAATATATAGTATTTATCACATAACTTGGGTACGGTGACAGCAGCTGTCATCTCAATACATAATTTTGCCTTTTCAGGCTATAAATAATACGGAAATGACAGCTGTCACCGTACCCAAGCTATGTGAAAAGTACTGTAGTAAGATCAAGTAAATCCTCTGTTAAATAATACTCTGTGACCACATTCGAAAGCTGAATTGAGTTGATAAGATATTTTCATGTAAGAATTAAATAGTCGTCAGACACCTCATCATGAGAAATTAATTCTAAAACGCTGCCCGGGTTACGTGAGTGTTAACAAATAGGATATAAGGAGGAGGATAGGAGGTTTAAATCATAGACATATATATTACTTCGTAAAGACCGGCCTTACGAGCACTACGAATAGGGCCGATACATTGGAGTCAAAATCGCATTTAGTTACACCAGCGCGCTCAGTCGTGTGGCGAATTGCGCAGTGTTCGCCGTGATAATGGTATTTTTTTACATTGTTAGTGCTATAGCCACAGAGCCACTACTAAGTATAAAGTTGAAATGGAAAAATAGTAATTTAGCATAACCTTGTAAAGGAAATTATTTATCTTTGTTAGTGTTACTAGGTTTCACCTCTAAAAACACACAGTTTATTTAGAACTCTGAGGCTATTACAAGTTTGATTACTAAGTCGTTTAGGTATTCCATAGAGTAACTTATACTAGAGCTGTACTGTCATAGTAAATTTTGTAACCCCAGTAAATTCACTGCCATCTGTCGACACACTTTAAAACTAAAAATGAAGATTTATAAAAATACGATAAAATGTATTTAAATATGGATAAATGATTTTTTTTATTTGCATTAATTATTTTTATGATTTTGACCCATGTTTTTTCAGTGATATGCGTTAAAATTGTTAAATAACAAACGAAATCGTCAACGCCATCTATACGACAGTAGGCCGAAGCTAGTAGCGCCCTCTGAACGAGAATCAAATTTTCTTGACTTTCGAGGCACGTTTTTTCCTTAGACTGTATCCATCTATTACGGAGTTATATCTATCTTTGGGTATTCTAACCTTGGTCTAAGTCTAGGTTAATGCCTTAACTTTGTTTAGCTTTACGGTCACTGAAAACCTTTTGTTTTACGACTGTTGATCATTTGAAGTGGGTGATTACGAGTTACGAGTACTATTGTTTAGGGTCATTCTGTGAGAATATGTCTGCGGTTGCGTCTAATTGCCATGACTCTTTTCATACATTTTGTATGGGTTGCAGCAATTAGCCCGCAGACATGTTTTTTGAGAATAAACGTTTAAAGAGTCACGCGAGCCGAGCCGCCATCGTACAATTGTAATTATGGTATCTTATTTAAGAGGGGGGCTAACGAAAAGTTGCAGTTTTATATTAATTTTTTTTTACAAGTTTTAATGCCATGAAGAAACTAGACTATATTTGTGAGGGAAGACCCTAAACAAAAGCGTGAAAGGTTAAAGTTGGCTCGATAGAAAAAACCGGCTAAGTGCGAGTCGGAGTCGCCCACCGAGGGTTCTGTACAAATTAAACTTATTTTTTATTTTGTTTTTTACAAATTTATAGTTTTCAGTTTTTTCTCTGTACTTGTAGTGTAAGGCGATATTACTTGCCAAATTTTATAGTTCTAGATCAACGGGAAGTACCCTATTAATTTTGATTCCCTTGAGTGTTGAAATATAGGTTTTTTTTGCGGCATAAACGGCCGTATCTTTTTTTACGTTAACTTGTTAATTTGATTTTTTCACAGCTTCAAGGGACTGTATAGACCTGAGTATATTATAAGGTTTTAATTTCAACTCGTTACCTCCACGCGTTCCCGAAATAAAGGGACTTGACAGACGGACAACAAAGTGATCCTATAAGGGTTCGGTTTTTTCCTTTTAAGGTACGGAACTCTTCTTCTTTTTCCTCGGTCCCTCATTGCTGAGGATCGCGACCATGTATGCTCCGTCTCCATAGTGTGCGGTCATAAGCCATATGAGTCACGCACTGCATGTTGCCGCCAACCACCCTCTTCAAACCATCAGACCATCTCGTGGGTGCTTTTCCGCGCCCGCGCTTGCCACGGAACTCTTCTTCTTTTAAAATTATGGCTTTAGCCCAGTGGGACTATTTCGCCAGTATCAAGGTATTAAGAGGTTTAAAAACGACAAAAATTGTACGGTTGTACAAGACAGTGTACGGTGATTTGTTAGCTCTTGTAAATCGATAGCTAGACTTTACAAGAAGCACGTGGACTACCGGCCGTTGACTCCAAGATGGTGGTTAAACGCGCTTCAAAATTAATTCTCCATTTACTGCACAATACCACATTAGTTTACTGTATAATAAGCTATCGATATTACACTTTAAACAATATTAATGAGCAAAAAAAAAAGTAATTAATCACGATGCTAACTAACTATCAAGATGGCGCTCGAACCGGAAGTCCCACGGAACTCTAAAAACCACGAAAACATGTCTCAATTACTTCAACCAAAAACGTCACTTTTGACACTGACAGATCAATATCGTACCGCAGTGATCTTTTAGAAGCATTGTTCGAATTGGATATGGATAGAGTAAACTATTATTAAGTTTCTCTTTTTCTTATTAAATCTCAGAATGTAGAAAAAACGTAATAGTATTGTGGACGGGTACTTTAGCTCTCGAGGTAAAGTGAGATAAAGCTGTTTGAAGAACAAAATAAGGTAGACTCAATCTGAAGCATTTACCTTACCCACCGAGCATTTGCTTCACAAAACAAAACCGCTGAAAATATAAATATATTTTATTTATTGATGTAGTTTATCAAGCTCATTTGCGTTTTTAATTCATTAAATATTAAATATATTTTTCTCACTGCAATACTTGTATGTATCTCTGTTTAGTTGAATGGTAGAGAATGCCATTTTTCATTACGTCCGCCATTTGTACATATTTGCACGTATATAATTTGTGTAATAAAGTTAAATAAAAGAACTGTAAAAAAAACATCCGCGAGGAAAAATGCATAAACGCCCGCGGGTAAAGGTGCCGTTCGGATGTCTGTAGTTGCAACTGTTCCGGCGTCGTTGTAGCCGCCGCTGTATCTGTCAATTTCCTTGATAAAATGACTAACGTTCGTCGCGTCATTGCTACCGCGATTATGTCGTTCATTCCGTCAGTAACCACCTTTACGTACGTTTAATAATAACTGCGTAGAAATGTAGCCAAGCACTGCATTTTCTATCGCATGTATTACGGGGAGTGCTCCGAAGAGCGCAAGAGATTATAAGGCGCAGGTTCGCCCACACATGGAATACTGTTCTCATCTATGGGCAGGGGCACCCCAAAACCAGCTTCTCCCTCTGGACCGCATCCAACGAAGAGCGACTCGAATTGTCTACTGCCAGCGTATTTCGGAACGGCTTGACTCTTTGGGGCTACGTGGAGATGTGGCCTCGCTCTGCATCCGCTAACGGGGAGTGCTCCGAGGAATTGTTCGGATTAATCCCTGCCGTCTTTTTCCAGCGCTCTACTCGACAACATTTCTATCTTCACCGATTAGGTGGTTGGCAGTCCTCAACTGTGTACTTCTCCAGAAACTTCCTGCCTCGCACAGCTAAACTGTGGAATGATCTGTCGCCTGCGACCTTCAAACCTTCAAGAAAAGAGTGTACCCATTCCCATCTTAAATGCCGGCAATTCACTTACAACTCATCTGGTGTTGCAGGTGTCCATGGGTGGCGATACCCGCTTACCATCGGGCGATTTGTCTGCTCGTTTCCCTCCTACATTAATTAAGAAAAGGTTTTGAGATGATCACTAGCTAAGCACAGGGAATAGTATTGAGGAATGTTTGCAGCCGAGCGGCACTAAACTAACTTAGTTGTGCTGGAAATTGCTTAGACTAGGCTGGTTTGTTTATTATCAGGTAAGATTAAAGCTTAGGCGCCATTCATACGTCAATACAACGTCAATACGTGATATTATGTCGATATATATTTTGTGATAGGCAACTAACTAGATTGTCGAAGGTCAGCGCTTGACAACATGTTTGTCGCATAATAGGCTAGATGATAAATTTTCATTAATGGTATCAATCGATCAGGTTTATAATATTGTCTTCGGTTACCGCGATAGTTACTCATAAAATAAAACTATGAAAACGGATTATATCGCGTATATTGAATTTATAATACATCCCGACGTTTCGAACTCTTTACAGCGTTCGTGGTCAACGGGTGACTGAGGAAAAATTACAAAGTGCAAAAATACCCACATACTAAAATAATGAACAATCATAGACTACAAACTTTAAGGCTGGTTGTACATGCAAAATCGGTTCATAAGGCTAGTTATACACTATAATTATTTTTCAAGTAAAGATATATATATATATATACGCGATAAAAACTATGCCGGCTCCAACCCTACACCACGGACCCGAGAAGATTTAATTCCCTCCTAAATTGTAGGAGGGTATCCCAATATGGGACCGGCAACAAACTCGGCGGGACACATCTTTTCAAAACATCAGAATGTCCAGCATCATCCAACACTAAGGTCTCACAGTCTATGTCTCGCTTGCTCCTTTATCAGATGGACTACAGGATCCCAAGCTGGTGGTAGAGAAAAGCCATCTTCCCTATTAAAGTTTGGATATTTCTTAATCTCAATGGCCTCGCGCAGCATTCTGCATCCTCGATCAGGTTTATTTTTAGGATCAAATGTCTATATGAGACCCATTGGATTAAAGCAATACAAAAGTCAGAAATGATAGTCAAAGTCCGACTGTCGTACTTCACTCGCGAAACGCTCCTAAACGATAAGTGAACGTGACGTCAAGATCACTGAGGGACCATTAAATTTTGAATGTATGGACAAAACAAGAAAATTGCGTTTTTTGGATAAAATGTAAGGAATCGAATGGTACCCTTCCTTTTTGGAAGTTAAAAATACTTAAATTTTGAAACTTTCAAGTCCTGTATTTTTGTATTATTTCCATATATTATTTTAATATCTACATTGTTGTGATAAATTGCTCATTTGCTATCTATGTTACTGGATTTTGTTATAAAATTCAACATGTGTCATCATCCCTATTTACGGAGTTCTGTAGAGTGTAGTCACTGCCATCTAGTTTACCTAGCTGTCGAATTTTCTGCCACAATCCTTAACCTTCGTTTTCCTAAGTTTAAGTCTAATATAAAATAAATTGAGTTTAACTGTATCGTATTAGCGAACACGTTTTAAAATTTTCTGTAAATTTTGCAAAAAATTCTGCATATTTAGTAGAATTCTGGACTTCCATCAACTAATTGGAAATTCCGACTTTGCTTGAAAATTTTAAACAAACAGATCAAATAATTACCCATCTAAAATAGTCTACATTCAGCAGATTAGTTCTAAAACTCGGCAGTCAGTCTATTCGCAGCATAAAACATAAATACGACTTTTAACGACCACCGTCAAAGTAATCGCTACTAGTCAGCAAATTCCTTACATTTCAGTTGAAAATTCGATATTTTATCGCGAAAGACTCAAACCCATAAAAGGAATCTGTTGAAATGAAACAACCTTTTTAATACTGTTGCTCAAAAAGTGCTACTTTTCGTGGCTGTATAGCGTGCGGAAAGTTGGTTTTTGCGAACTAGTGCTTTTTACTTTTCCAATTTTTTAAAAATTTTACTTGTTCCAATTCTTGACTACTTATTGATGAGTGTTAATATTAGTTACTTTTAAACGTCGTAATTAACATAAAAGCCTACTGTTAAGTAAGAATACAAAAAAAATATATGCATATTTCATATTTTATTACTTACCTCTTCATCATTATAAGTATTATATAACACGTTTATTTTTTAATGTTGAAAAACCGTTCTTAATAAGTTGTCTGAATGGAACGGAACGCCTGTCAAAGAAGAGGCGTATTTTCTTACTGCAAGAATGTTTTCAGTTTCCAAAGGCAACATTCGATATTGTTTTTATAAATATACGTTACACAAATAATCGTAAATAACGATATTTAGGTAATAATAGTACAATGTTTTAATATTTACAATTGTTTCTGTCTTATAGAACATGCATTTGAAAAAAAAACTTTCATTGAAGTGGGTTCAATAATAATAACAAAATCTATTCTAGTCGAATAAAAGCTAGAAAAACACCTCTTCATAATGTCAATGTCAATGATGTCACAGAATGAATAATATAAAAGTTTCGAATTCCATTTCTTGCTTGCTAAAGTTTGCTTTTCTTATTTTTTCGCAACTGTATTAAAAAACGTCGTTCGATACATGTGCGGAAATGTCATTCTTTACTCGTCCCGAGTCTTGCCACTCGCCTACGGCTGCTCGTGGCAAGTGTAGTCGTGAAGTAATGACATACTTTCCGCACTAGCATCGAAATGTACTATTTTGTGTCACAGAGAAAGTTCTAATTTCAAATTTGACTCGAAATGTTTCTGTTTTTTAGGCCAAGCACGCACTACGATTTATTGCCGTGCGATAATTTTGTCGCAGAAATGCAACGTATCTGTTTATTTGTCAAAGGGTAAAAACGCGACCCTATGTCTTTCTGTCTGTCTGTCCGTCCGTCTGTCCGTCTGTCACCAGGCTGTAACACATGAACCGTGATACCTAGACAGTTGAAGTTTTCAAAGGTGATGTATTTTTTGTTGCCGCTATAACAATACTAAAAACAGAATAAAATAAATATTCAAGTGATTTTTTTGCCGTTTTTTGCGTAATGGTACGAAACCCTTCGTGCGCGAGTCCGACTCGCACTTGGCCGGTTTTTATCCTAACGATCGCAGACAGCGAAAGGGTTAATAACGGATTTTACTGGACTTCATTCTAAATTTCTTTAAAGAAATTTCTCAATTACCAATAGACTAAAGTCGCTCTCATAATTAAAGTCACTTGAGACATTTTATTTAAATGTGACGTTACATAATTGCCAATCTTGTGGGAAGTTATTATCATAAATTGTCACGCCTGTTAATTTTAGGTGACATTTTGGCGTGAATGGTCTAATGTACCTAGACTAATTATAATTTCGGCTGCTTCGTGGTGTTCTTATTTGAAGGTATATCCAGGGTGAAATGTTTATAGTGAAGTGTTCTTTCTTGCATTTGCACACACACACACACCACAACTATGTTTTTTTCCTTATATATATAGTACTATACAAACATGACAAACAAAACATAGCAAATTTAATCGAAATCGTTATAGAACCGTTTCCGAGATCCCCGAAATATATAAATATACAAGAATTGTTCGTTTAAAGGTATATGAGCTAATATCCCGATTAAAAGATCTCTATTATTTTATAATCTCTAATTATTCTACATCTAAATCCTATTCTTATCCTTAATAATAACAAAAATCATCACAAACAACCTTTTACAAATTATTATTACTACAAGAAAAACACTATACAAACACAAACTTAAAACTATTTATAGTCATAGTCATAGTCATAGTCATAGTCATAGTCATATTCATAGTCATAGTCATAGTCATAGTCATAGTCATAGTCATAATCATAGTCATAGTCATAGTCATAGTCATAGTCATAGTCATAGTCATAGTCATAGTCATAGTCATAGTCATAGTCATAGTCATAGTCATAGTCATAGTCATCGTTTTTTATTTGCTAACCTAACCTAAGACCCGTTCTGTGGCATGCCTGGTCCAAAAGTCCCCATCACACTCGCAGCGTTGCCGCGCTGTATGCCGATTAAATGATAAAAGAATAAAATAACTATGAATCCCAAAACTAATAAACTAACAAATGGCTTAAATTTAATATGAACTGAGAAGCTGCGTTTTTAATAAACTAATGATCATAACTAAATACAAAGTAAGTATATTTTTAGTGAAAATATTAACTTGTTACGCCAGCATTTTATTTTTACGGGCTACCCGTTCAGGCAAAGATATATGTAACTCAGTATAAGATAAATAAAGTCTAAGGAAAACACGTGCCTCGGAAATAAAGAAAAAGTCATTCTCGAATGGATGGCGCCACACCTTTGGCCTATACTCGGCTACATGGCGTTGACTTGACAGTTGACACCGTTTGATATTTAACAATTCTAACACATAGGTATCAGTGAAAGAACATGGGTCAAATTCATATGGCGTTCTAAAAAAAACCGGCAAAGTGCGAGTCGGACTCGCGCACGAAGGGTTCCGTACCACTACGCAAAAAACGGCAAAAAAATAACGTTTGTTGTATGTGAGCCCTACTTAAATATTTATTTGATTCTGTTTTATGTGTGTTGTTATAGCGGCAACAGAAATACATCAACTGTGAAAATTTCAACTGTGTAGCTATCACGGTTCATGAGATAACGAAGACGCATACGGCCCGCCTGATGCTAAGCAGTCATCGTAGCATATGGAGCCTGGTGACAGACGGACGGACAGACGGACAGACGAAGAGACATGCAGACAGACAGACAGACATACGGACGGACAGCGGAGGAGTCTTAGTAATAGGGTTCCGTTTTTACCCTTTGGGTACGGAACACTAAAAACATTTATCCATATATATATATCTATATATATATATATATAAATTTTCTGATATTTTCATACATTTTTATTTTTAGTTTTAATCGTGTGTCGATAGATGGCATTAAATTTACTGTGACTACAAAATTTACTATGGCAATCACCCTCTTTACTATGTATTCTCTTTGGTTAAGGTATACAGCGCCATTATCAGTCTTTATACCTTTTGGCGAGATTTACCTTTTGTGGGCTATTGGCACAGCCGTAAAAGGTTTATTTTGTGAAATATGGATCGAGGGGAAAGATGGAACTATAGTAACCATAATAGGACTGGCATATATATCGTCCGGCGGACTGATAGTCAGTGGGGTCCCTTAAAATAAGTATTTATCATCAGTTTTTAGGGTTCCGTACCCAAAGGGTAGAAACATCGGACTCGCCTACCGAGGATTCCGTACTTTTAAGTATTTGTTGTTATAGCGGCAACAGAAATACATCATCTGTGAAAATTTCAACTGTCTAGTTATCACGGTTCATGTCATACAGCCTGGTGACAGACAGATGGGCAGACAGACAGACGGACAGACGGACAGCGGAGTCTTAGTAATAGGGTCCCGTTTTTACCCTTTGCGTACGGAACCCTAAAAACGTTACACTGTGTAATAAAAAGTTGTCAAGCGCGAGTTGCGCTAATGGAAAAATTAAATATTGTGAAAAAATGACATGGCACGGAGACCTCGCGCGAGACAGCTTAAAAAGCATGTTTAAATGTCTTTAAGATGTTTATTTATGCTACTATTTTTCTTAGTGTTGAAATATTTCCAAGAAAATCGTCTTTACAAGCCAACAAATCCTCAGCGATTAAAACTATTTTCAACACAGTAAAGTTGAACTACATCACTGTTCACTAAACTCAACCTCTAAAGCTCGACTTTCAGCCAAAACTGTACTCTATCCCTTTCAAATAAGATTTATTTACCATATGTACCACAAGCAGAGCTGCGTCTAACGGAGCATTATTTACCTGTCAAGTCCTATTTCCTCGCGTATTAAAAGGGCTTAAGTCTCATTAATTTGCTATTACGATAAGACCTTTTGTAAAACTGTATCGTAGCGCACTGCGATTAATCCATGGTATTTTCTAAAAGATTTCTCACGTAGCAGATTGAGGTATAACAAGAATTTCTGTATTACGTTTGTACTGTAATTGCTCAGTTTATTTATTTTAACATTAAGATTTGCGGTTTGTACTAATACGGCGTTTTAGTGTAAGCTGGAGGCTTTGAGGGTGTTTCGTTTAACATTTATTGATAGCTATATTAGCTTGGATGTGACTATGGCCTCTAGAAACTCATAGGTACCTAAGTGTGAGAATACTCGAACCTACGATTACTGCTTTTAAACATTGTGATTAGTCATTAGACTGTAAGTATAGTATGAATTATCTCAAATGATTTTTTCGCCCAAACCCCATGCCGTTAAACAAAATGCATTTGTTTCTTTTGTGCGCCGCGGTGGCTACCTCATTTCTCATCAGGGAAAAGGATCACGCCCTTTAAAAGGCAATTTTAGCGTTCTACTTTTGTGGTTCAAATTCAGATAACAGCATTCGGAGTTCATAGGTACCTAAGTGTGAGAATACTCGAACCGTAAGTATAGTATGAATTATCTCAAATGATTTTTTCGCCCAAACCCTAAGCTGTTAAACAAAAAGCATTGTTTCTTTTGTGCGCCGCGGTGGCTACCTCATTTCTCACCAGGGAAAAGGATCACGCCCGTTTAAAAGGCAATTTTAGCGTTCTACTTTTATAGTTCAAATTCAGATAACAGCATTTGGAGTTAACACGTTTGGGTAATGTAGGAGGACGGGTAAGAATATTCGGGGATAGCAAAAAGCTGTTGCATAAATTTGAGCCGTATGTGTAGCATGTTAAAATTGCCTTTAAAACGGGCGTGATCCTTGTTCACTAATGAGAAATGAGGTAGCCACCGCAGCGCACAAAAGAAACAAATGCCTTTTGTTTAACGGCATGGGGTTTGGGCGAAAAAATCATTTGAGATAATTCATACTATAAAATATATATATTTATTTATTTATTTATTATTATTCGGAGATCCAAGAGCTGTTAACATGTCTATGGGTTTTATAAATATGATACAAAAAGCCAATTACAGATTATTATTATATATTAGCTTTCAGGTAGCATGGAACCCTAAAAAATACCGAGTGTACAATTGGTTTCTATTGGGTTGGCCATCCGACATCCGATATCACATCGAGCAATGTGAAAACGCTCTTAGGCGAAATTTTACTATGGAAGCGCAACCGCTTACTTATTTCAATTGTGGCCACGTTTATGAGCTATTAGAAATGAGTTCTAGGGACCCAGGTCTTAAGTATTACTGTTGCGGTGTTACTGCACGGCGTTAACGCGGGCGATGGCACTGTAAATTTCCTTTGGGCACAGTATCTACTGTTGCGGTGTTACTGCACGGCGCTAACGCGGGCGATGGCACTGTAAATTTCCTTTGGGCACAGTATCTACTGTTGCGGTGTTACTGCACGGCGCTAACGCGGGCGATGGCACTGTAAATTTCCTTTGGGCACAGTATCTACTGTTGCGGTGTTACTGCACGGCGCTAACGCGGGCGATGGCACTGTAAATTTCCTTTGGGCACAGTATCTACTGTTGCGGTGTTACTGCACGGCGCTAACGCGGGCGATGGCACTGTAAATTTCCTTTGGGCACAGTATCTACTGTTGCGGTGTTACTGCACGGCGCTAACGCGGGCGATGGCACTGTAAATTTTCTTTAGAGCTTTGGGCACAGCATATTCTTTACTCATGACACTTTCAAGAACTTATCTCTAAAAGGAGAATATGCAATCTACTTTAACTTAGTTATAAACACGCTGTAATAGTTTATTTACAGTTTCACATACATTACTCGTTTACATCCCTAATCACCAAAAGCACTAATTACTACAAATCACTTAGGCACAACCGATCCATTACGCTGGACATTGACATATTAATGCAAACCCTCGAGTAAAGTCGCGTCAGTATTGGGCAGTAGTGGTTGTTATATCCTCATGTCATTGTAATAAATACAAATAAAATAAAATAAATTGATTTTATTTCAGGCAAGCACCCATATTATATATGTAATGTAACGTAACGGTAATGTAATGTAACGTAACGGTGTAATGTAATGTAACGGTGACGTGCATTTAGTAATTAAAATGGAGTTCAATAGAAATGGCAAATAATGTAAACAAATATGACAGATTTTGTTAGCATTTGACATATTAAATATGTGGTGAATCGCGTCGTGAAATGTCGCCATAAATATATTAATAACGGGTCACTCACGTATTCGTACATGTCGAAGGATTTTCGACTTAAAATACGTGAGTGACCCGTTATTAATATATTTAATATGTCTATGTCTTACGGAAGTTTTGTTATTAGTATTTGACATACATATAACCTAACGTTTTCACATAAGTTGTTTTCATTGAAATATTAATTAACATATATTTTAAATAATAAATGGTACAAATAAAATATTTAATTACTTATATAACGTCGGCTGAGAATACGTTTGTGCCATATCCATTTTTAAGCAAAATCGTTTTTTAATGATTCCTAAAATAACAAAAAATATGCAATAATTGACAATAATCGGTTTTAAAAAACATGTTTAAAAAAATGTTGTGCCATATCCGCTTTATATAGGATAAATACACTCTGTTAACAGAAAATTATCACAAAAGTGTGACATATCGAACACTTTTGTGTTATGTAAAACATTGTAACGGATATGGCAATAATAAAAATGCTTTTATTTCATTATTTTTATATATTTACAATATTTATATGGTACGTACTACTGTAAACACGTGCCTAAATTATAAATAAGTTCAATATTTCCTAAATGTAAATTTTTTTTGCTTCTTTTCGCTCTCCTGCAAACCAATGTAAGTGGAGTATGACAAAAACGTGTTCTCACCCGACTTATTTATTAAACTGTAGATAGAATTATTCTTGTCCGTTAAACGTGCGAGATTACGAAGTGTTAAAAGTAAATTGGATTTTTACATTATTTTCCATTTCTATTGAACTTTATGTAAGTAACGTCTTCTTTTTAGGGTTCCGTACCCGAAGGGTAAAAACGGGATCCTATTACTAAGACTCCGCTGTCCGTCTGTCCGTCAGTCTGTCCGTCTGTCCGTCTGTCCGTCTGTCTGTCTGTCACCAGGCTGTATCTCATAAACCGTGATAGCTAGACAGTTGAAATTTTCACAGATGATGTATTTCTGTTGCCGCTATAACAACAAATACTAGAAACAGAATAATATAAATATTTATCTCTCCCTCCCATACAACAAACGTGATTTTTTTGCTGTTTTTTTCCGTAATGGTACGGAACCCTTCGTGCGCGAGTCCGACTCGCACTTGGTCGGTTTTTTAATTACGAGCAAGATCTAAGTTATTAACGTTTCTTTCTTTTGATTGCCAAAGTTCTTATAATATTACTTTTTCTAATTTTCTGTAGAAGCTTTTTACATTAAAAGTGCTTAATTTATAACTAGAACAAATAACAACGAATATTTTTCTACACTATTATATAGGTAGGTGAAAACCTAGATAATGCTCTTCTTAAATGTGTGTTAAAAGACGCAAAAGTATTGAAATTACCTACTTAATTAACACTGTCAATTTTATTATTATATTCACCCAGGGGTCGGAAACCGGTATTTGCTCCATACAAAAATACCGGTATTATTACGTTCTTTTTCGTTCTTTTGTTTATAATTTCATTTTTAATGGGACGTTTTAATAATGCAAAATTGTTTCCTAAATACATGATTCAGTCCTACGTAATGAGGATAAAAAAATTCAAAATATTGGGCTATTTCGGGGTTTTAAAAAAATACCGGTTCCCAGCCCTGTATTCACCACACCGTGCCCATTTCTCGAATGATATAAGTTTAGTATTACTAGTGTGTTGCCATGGTAACCCTTACGATTTGACAGTTCGTGGACTAATATAATTAGTCTAATATCGTTCGAGAAATGGCCCCCAGCTCGTAAATGCTCTCTTGAACCTTCAAAAACTGATGAGAAAGTTGCATTGTATGTGGCAATGTGATTTAATGATAACATAGAGTAACTTATACTACAGCGGTACTGTCATAGTAAATTTTGTAACCACAGTAAATTCACTGCCATCTATCGACACACTTTAAAACTAAAAATGAAGATTTATAAAAATACGATAAAATGTATTTAAATATGGATAAATGATTTTTCTTATTTGCATTAATTATTTTTATGATTTTGACCCATGTTCTTTCACTGATATGCGTAAAAATTGTTAAATAACAAACGAAACCGTCAATGCCATCTATACGACAGTAGGCCAAAGCTAGTAGCGCCCTCTGATCGAGAGTCAAATTTTCTTGATTTTCGAGGCACGTTTTTTCCTTAAACTGTATCCATCTATTACGGAGTTATATCTATCTTTGATGATAATCATGAGTTGTTTCCTCAGGTAGCTTAAAAGGTATTTGTAATATGGGCCTTGTTGCCTGAATAAATAATATTAAGATAATTAAATAAAACTGCGCTGAATTACGCGAATTAAATTACATACTTTACATCACATGGTAATATAACATACTGTTCACGCCCTAATTTAGCGTGAACTCTTTCTTGTACTTTGATATTGTAGAAGTATTATGGAAACGCGTTTTATATAATAATTAACAATATTTATTGGACTTTTACATAAATGTATGTGACATTTGTCTTATTGTTTTATAGCGAATAAATAATGACATATATTTGAAATCATAGTTGTTATAAGTAGCATCCGCGCTAGACCACAAAGGTTGGATCGCTAAAGGGACCCACTGACTATCAGTCCGCCGGACGATTTTGGCCTGTCAGTTGTTCGAAACTGTCAAATTTTTGTTCTAACTGACAGGCCGATATCGTCCGGCGGACTGATGGTCAGTGGGCCCCTTAACACATACTAGTAAAATACTTGTTACGTAAAAAGCCAAAAACCTTATATTTTTACTAAATTTGCTTTTAATGAAATATTATTAACACCGTTTTAACAGGCATTAACACCCGAGTTTTTAATAAAAGACGGATTTTTGTCTCCGTGGCGCCGCTAGGATTAATCTTTCGAGTAAAACTCGGGGTGACTGTTTAAATCCGTTGTTCGGGTATTTTAATCGGTAACAATGATGAATGAACCTCGGCAGTGTTTGATTAACCGACATACGACAAAAAAGCGATTAAAGTCAACAAAGATAATAAAGAATTTCGAAAAAAATCGACTTGAAATAACTTTCCTTTTCAATTTCACTGTTATTTTTTAACTTTAAAGATGTTAAAACTTTCGGGGATAAAATACAGAATTTTACTGTTTATTACTTATGTGTTTTAATTTTAACCCACTTACGGCAAAACTTAGGGTTGAATTTAGTTGCAATTGGTCTCCATTGCTATTAAAATTAATTATGTGTATGTGTCGTTTTCAAGCAAAATGTACCACATTGTCGCTTGCCATAAGGACGCTCTGACAGGTTTTTCGTATAAAGATACAAGCAATTTTCGTCCTTATGGTAAGCGACAATGTGGTACCTTTTAATTGAAACGTCACATGTAATTGAGAGTTTGCCAAACAGCCATAGAGCGCAACATGCTTGGGGTGAAAAGGATTGACCGGATCCAAAACACTACGTTGCGCACCAAAACAGGCATTGTCGACGTTGGGGCCAAAACCGCCAGGCTAAAGTGGGACTGGGCAGGTCATGTACAACGTATGCACCCACAGAAGTGGGCTAAACTAGCCACGGAGTGGTTGCCACAATGTAAACGCCAGCATGGTCGGCCTAAGAGGAGAATAGATGGCGGGACCTGGACCCGTTTCTCAGAAACTGGACGGATGTTGCAGTTAATCGGGAGGATTGGAAGTCTAGGGGGAGGCCTTTGCCCAGCAGTGGGACACTTTATAGGCTCGTTAAAAAAATGTATATGATTAAATACGTATATACATATATAACTTTATTTTAATAAATTACCTTTTATTATTTATACAGTTTATGAACTGACATATGACAGTATCGATCCACAGGCCACAGGTGACCCTCGCGCAGTCGGCTTTCTCGCGCAAAGATTGGCCATAGCAATAAATTTAGCAAAACATCACCCGTAAAAATAACATTAAAAAACGGTAGTTGGTTTAATTTTGTCAAAATAAATTTTCTGTAAACATTGTTTTGAACCAACTTGAAATATCCCTAAAGCCTCTGTCTGTTTTAAAGCTCATTATTTTAACCGAAATCAACAACTGCCCATTTCATAATAGCCGTAACAGGCGTTGGAAAACCCATTCAATTTTATACTTTATTCTCTCGCAATAAAGTTCAAACGAACTGCTTTTCCACTGGCTGTTATGAGGGGCAGAATTGGGTGACATTTAAAATTATTAAATGGAGAACCGAATTTCAAAGTACTGTCAAGTGAGTGCGGTAGTTTAAGAGTTTCCTGTGGTCTTTAATGAACCACAGCATAAATTGAAGACATTTTACAATAATATCAGTCAGAGAAATTCTTTCTACATAATGCAATTATTATGGACAAGTTTTTTAATGGCTCCTCTACACGACGGCCCAGCGCTGGACCTACGAGATGGCCATGCGATGATTGAGAGCACGCACTATATGGAATGGGCCACGTGTAGAATTGTAGATGCGTACGCACCTTCGCTGGCCCACTACCTTTGATGCGCGGACGAAAAACCGACACCGTGGCCATCCCATCTAGGGTTGCCATATGGAAGATTAAATGTCCTTATAATAAATAAATAAAAATAAAATAAAAATATTTTATTTCAGAAAACATAGGTTCCATAATATGGTTAGTAACTTTTAACTTAAGAAATATGTTAGTCTATTTTTAAAAGGAAAGGAAAGAAAACGAAAGCGCATAAAATTAAAATAATTGAAATTAAATTAAATTACAATAATCCTCATCATCATTATCACATCATCATTCATATATGTCATTCTTATATGACATTTATTTCAGTTTATATTACAATAAATTAAATTAAATACTTTATAATTTTGAACAGAGCGCCAAGCGGAACGTTTTGGAAACGCAAATTCCCATACAAAATGAGACTTAACGCAAACGCGGACGTCACGTCACGCTGTCAAATAAAATGTACACCACTGGGGTACTTTTTGCGGTACGAATCACAAGTCGAGATCGGGCGTTAATTTTAACAGACAAAGGAGGCTGATTCTGCGTTAACAATTTGATGAAATTGTATTTGAATTTAATGTGGTTTTCGTCTGCTTTTGCACCAATAAGTACCAGCGAAATGCCTTATGAGACGGTTTGATTCATTTCATTTCATTTATTCATATACAATAATACATTGTGTTTGAATATTTACATTATTAAATAAAACATGCCTATTTACAAATAATTTACAATTAAATAATTTCATTTACAAACTGAAATAGATGTCATATTTTAAAGAAAAAAAAAAAAAAAAAAAACATCAAAATATTTAATAAAATAATTTAATTTGTTCCCAAACTTGTTCAATTTCATTTACAATTATACAAAATGTCAAAATAATATAATATGTCAAAAATAAATAGGTAGCCAATAGTCGAATCATGATTAAAAGTCAAATAATAAAAGTTAAAACTCGTCAACGCTGTAATATTTTTCTGGTTCTATTTTTTCTTTAAATATTTCTTTGTAGTTTTACATGTATGTAAAATGTATAATTTTGGTGCAATAAAGAATATTTACTTACTTACTTACTTACTTACTTAATATTTTTTTTCCAACAGCATATTGCATTTGGTCTGCACCTGCAATCAGCGTAAAGATGATACCAATCAGTCACGGTCAAGGTAGTATCAAAATAAAATGAAAACTGTATCAAATTGTTACATTCGGACTCGGAAAATTCAGTTCGTCAAAAAATTCGAAAATAACCGCCTCACGATAGACAAAGTCCAAAATGTTTATGGGTCGCCGTAGTCGAAAGCGATGAGGAGGACTAAAGAATAGAACGGGGCTAGTAGTTTTGATTTTAAAAATGAAGAATTTCATATTTAATTTATCGAAATGGTGAAGGCATATTTATATTTTCTCATTTTGGTGTTATTTTTCCTACTCATACCTCGACAGTTCAGTCGTAAATAAATAAGTACCTCACATATACTTAATGGCAGTAGAATGTAGCCTAACCTAAACATTTCAGCATCCCTAGGGGCTTGACTCGCATTCCATTTAGGAGTGAAACTTTATGGTTACTTCACGACTCGGGCTCTAGGGGCAAGGCGTATGCATAATCGTTTGCGGAGTAAAGTTATTTTGATGCAGTTTCTTTTGTTTTTAACTGACCAAAAAAAATGCATGTTGCGACATTACTGCTGTGGTTGATGCCGCCACTTTACCTCGAATTTTTCCTGTCGCGTATACATACCTACGAGTCACTTATAGGGAGGTTGGTCGGGGAGGTGGGTTTTGGACTCCGGCCGAGTTTCGCTGGCATATAAACATAATTATTCACACTAAAAGGTTGGGCAAAGCCCGACATTCAGCGCGCTCCGCGCGCTCTTACATACAGGGCGCCCGCGGTGCCCTTCGCACTAGAAGGTCGAGCGAAGCCCGATATTTAGCGCTCCTTGCGCGCCCTTAATACATGACGCAGTTACTTTTTTATCTACGTATGGAGTGAGCACTAATAGTTATGTGTACGGATTAAAAAACATTGAAGATAAATAAAGCGTGCAAGCATAAAAAAATATATAACTCCTACACTTTTCCCTCCATTAAAATTTCAATCACTGTCTGTTCACTGAACCAATTCGATATTGACCAAATAACTAAAATGCGGCGTCACTGTCGAAACATTTACCTTCTTTCATTTTTGAACTCGAAATAAAAAGGTGCGCTACAAAGACCGAAAACAAAGAGATTGTGCAAAATATAAGGGAGCATTGTTGTAGCAAATGATAACGTATTGAATAGACTTGATTATTTTTGTAAAGAAAGAAGGTGTAAAGGGCGAAATGTACTATGAAGATGGCGACGATGGCAATGGTTTTTGATTAAAATTAGTGATGTACCGACTATTGATTTGGCCGACTAGCCAAGTAGCCGACTAATCGGCTAGTCGGCCAGTTTACTAGTTTTTAGGGTTCCGTACCTCAAAAGGAAAAACGGAACCCTTATAGGATCACTCGTGCGTCTGTCTGTCTGTCTGTCTGTCTGTCCGTCTGTCCGTCTGTCTGTCCGTCTGTCACAGCCTATTTTCTCCGAAACTACTGGACCAATTAAGTTGAAATTTGGTATACATATGTAAGTTTGAGACCCAAAGATGGACATGTAACGTAAACATATTAATTTTAAACACGGGGGGCACTTTTGGGGGGTGAATGAGAAAATTAAAAAATAAAGTTTGTCAAACTATATCATGTTATATCAAATAGAGCTCTCTGTGAGAATCTTAAATATATTTTTTTTATAATTTTGAAGTAAATAGTTTAGAAGTTATTCAAGAAAATAGGCAAAAAATGACCTTTCCCCCCCTTTATCTCCGAAACTACTGAGTCAAACATTTTGAAAAAAATACACAAAATAGATCTTTACCTATAGATCACCGAAAAACCTATTAGAAATGTGCAGTCAAGCGTGAGTCGGACTTAATTACTTAGTTTTTGATCCGACCCCTAGGGGTTTTTTAGACATTTCACATAAAAAATACTTTCTTTAAATTGTGTAATGTACGGAACCCTTGGAACGCGAGTCCGATTCGCACTTCGCCGGTTTTTTTAAATTCGTATGCACGTTCAGCGCGCAGCTAGACAACATCAAATTACCCCATAATATGTATTGTGCTGCGAGCGACTCAATAGTACAGCGCGCAGCTTGACAACATCAAATATTGTAATGCCACGCAAGATCAAATATCTTATCTATATAGAATTTTATTTATTATATTATAAAAAAATCACGACTAAGGGTCGGTTGCACCATTTTTTTTTTATTGCAGTTTTTTTGATGTTTGCAATTGCAAATTGTTTATCATCGTTAAAGAGTTCGCTAAATTTTATTGTAAAGTTTCATAGTAAATCGCCGCGGCGCGCCGGGTGACGTTGATCAGTCTGTCAAGTGCGGATGGTGCAACTGGCACTTAATAGCGGGAATTTTAACAAAAACATGATTAATCTTGTTTTCAGTGTAATAATTGTAATAAACAAAATGAACAAAAACATGGCTAATTGAAAAAACTTTTATAGGTACAATATTGAAGGCATTTTAAAGTAACTTCTTTTGTATGTGGGTATTTTTGCACTCTGTAGTTTTTCCTCAGTCACCCGTTGACCACGTACGCTGTAAAGGGTTCGAAACGTCGGGATGTATTATAAATTTAATATTTATTTATTTTATTTATTAGGAAAACTTACAGCTAAAGTAACACGTTAGGTAATAACATAGACGCGATATAATCCGTTTTCATAGTTTCATTTCATGAGTAACTATCGCGGTAACCGAAAACAATAAACTTTTCTTATTTAAAATAAATAAATACTTTTTACTTTCACTATCTAAAAAACACCGCATATTGCCCAAGTAACTACTAAAACCCGAAGGACATTCTAAAAGCCTCCACATTAACTTTACATTACCCTTCAAAGTTCTCGTCGCCTAGGAATACATGCTACGTACATTACAGTGACTACTAGTTACTTGCTAAAGTACTAAGTTGCTAATAATGAGGGTCCGTCTACTCCAGTCCCAGTAGTAATATCACCCTTTAGGGTTCATCCATTAATACGTCACACGAATTTCGAGGTTTTTTTCCCCTCCCCCCCTCCTTGTCACACTTGGTCACATTTGGCAAACGGGAGGGGTTTGGTGTGACGTCACATTTTTTTCAATGAAATCGGCAAATAGAATTAAGTATTATTAATAATTTGTCAAAATATTTTTGAGAAAAGAAATATTAGTAATTTTACAACCCAAAACAGATTAGGAAAGAAAATTAAACGATTAAAAACGATTATCGTTCCAAAAACTTGTTACATATTTAACTGTACAGCTAATAAAATAGTTTAATAACATGTGACGTCACAAAGTTTGTGGCTCCCCCTTGTCACAACATGTCACATTTTCTTGACCCCCCCCCCCCTAAACGTGTGATATAATTAATGGATGACCCATTAGGTAAAGCAATGCAATACAATAAAATACGAATACTCTTCATTGCACACCTCATTACATAAAACAATACAAAGAATACAGAAAAGAAGAGGTTAAACAACATTCGGTCTTATCGCTAAAAAGCGATCTCTTCCAGACAAACTAGGTAGCGGAAATTTATAAATTTATGTCATGACAGTAGGTGTTTCAGCTGCAATTAAAGAAATCTAGCAAAGAAAAAACACAAAACAATATACCTTACATATAAAAATAAAATAAATCAGATATCATCGCATTTATTCGTGATAAACTATAACATACAAAAAGTATAAAAACAACAATAAAATATAAATATAGAAACAAATAGTTTACCACGAAATGGTCCCGCCTCAGCATAATGCTAACCCAAAAATCAGCGCTGATCTTCCGGCGAGACCATTTTGAGGGCCACAAACGAACGCAGCTGTACGACACGGTCCTATAAAATACTTATTCATATAAATAAATATATATATAGATAAAAGTATTACGTAGCCGATAAAAGTGAAGTGATACGAGTATTTATTAAATATAGTTTTGCATTCAGAAAATCTTCGGCTCGCCACGTTTCGAGAATGGAGGAGGATCGCGGCGTTAAAAGGGCGTACTTGGGACGCCAGGTGGGGCGGAGGCCGATCGGACGTCCCAGGTATCGCTGGGGCGATGCTGTTGGAGTAGATTTGAGCGATTTGGCGGGAGATGGCACAGGATCGAGACGACTGGCGTATACTCGTGTCGGAGGCCAAGACTCATTTTGGGTCGCTGCGCCATTAAGTAGTAAGTAGTAGTATTCAGAAAATCTTAAGTTTCATCATTCTATTTTTACAAGCTTTTATTTTACTTGCCCTATTAGTATTTCAGTTTGTTAGTGTGGGTCAATTTCTTGGGATATAAATTTGACCCACTTCCCGATTTCGGATTGAGCTGAAAATATGCATACGTATGTAAATTGGATGATAATGCAATATTATGATGACATGGCGATGATCTGATGATGGAGACAGTTGTTTCGATGAGTATTAGTTGCCTGTGGAAAGAAAAGTACAGTAAGCGATAAAAGCTTGTACCAAAAATGAAATCTTTGCCAAAAATGTATTACTACTACGTTGCCTACATGTGTCAAAATTGATACATTAATTGTATTTTCTGAATTAAACTCCATCCTAGCCATCGAATCATCGCAAATCCGCCCTCAACACCCCAACGATCAACAACGCGTGCCCCCTTTTCAAGATGAACCTTTTGTCGGTCACTTGCAAGCTTGCGAGCGGTGATAGCGATTCAATATTTTTTTCAGTTTGTAAAAACAGCTTGTGTCATGTTACTGTTCGGTGTTAATAGTAAATTGTGTAACAAGGGAGCAAAATGACATATTTACGGCGAGGGCGTACATTGAATCCTAAACGAAGCGAAGGATTCTATAATAGAATCCCGAGAGTAACGAGGGATTCTAAAGTAGAATTCTGAGCGTAGTGAGGGATTCAAGTGTGTTACGCCCAAGATGGAAATAATTTTGCTACCATGTGGCATATACTGCTTTTCACATCACCTATGAGATAATTATGATGTTTAAAAATATTATATAAGCTAAAAAAATATTGTGCAAAAAAATGCAAAAATTGTGTCCTAGAACAGTGTTACTTTGATACCTCCTAGCAGGGAAGAAAAACCCTTTTTTGAATTGGTAATGTGAAAAATCATTTTCCCCTCACTAGCTCGGAAAGTTGTCTTTTATCCTTTAAAACAAGGGGGGAAAAACGCATTTTATCCACTAGTGGGGAAAGTAATTTGACCTTGGATGGAGCATATTTAAGTAGCTTGACAGATAACAAAACGTAAAACGCTCATAATAATGATTCGTTTGATATTAATTATCATTACACAAATGGTTTAAGAATCTAATAAAAAATACCAAATTTAGCTTTATTTAATGATTTTATGTCATAAACCTTAAAGTTCCATAAGAAACGTTTGTTTTTTAATAATGATGTTAAATATAATTCTGAACGCACAAGTTGAGTCGATGCAATTTCAAAACGCATCATTGACATTTTATACGTCAGAAATGTCAACATTGTCAACAAAATTTTTACTTAAAATCTTCTCACGTAAAAATACAGAATTTCCAGAGTTTTTTGATATAATATCGTAAAAAAATTAGTGATTTCAGTGATGAAGATGATCTAACGCCTGTGGATGTTGCACTTTCCTCGCTATAGTGAGGTGAAAAGTTTTTTGTTACACACGGGTGCAAATGTATTTTACTTCTCGTGTGTTGAAACACTTGCTACGCTCAGGATTCTATTTTAGAACCACTCGCTTCGCTCGTGGTTCAACTATAGAATCCTTTCGCTTGCTCGTGTTTCAATTCCACACTCGCGGGTAAAATACAACTTTGCACCCTTGTATAACAAATAACTATTGTCTAACAACAACCTAACACCGATCGAAAATGGGACTTAATTTATTTATTTAAGCGTATAGCGTAACATTGTAGGCAATAAACTAAAAGAACTTAGAAGTCGAGATCCAGGCCACGCAGCCAACTGATCGCGTCAGGTGCCAGATTGGTATAGAGGTCCTCCGGGTTGCCTTGGAAACGTCTATTTAAACTCAACAATGTCCTGGGTAGTTTGTTCTTCAAGCAGTCAAACAACGGATTCTCGTTCCATCCCCATTTGTGTCGCATATAATTGCACCTGCCATGACCTGTGCTGTGCGGATTCTTGAGGCGGCGCCAGTATTTCCTCAATAATACAGTCACTTCTCTAGGTATACAAGTATCCGGGCTTTTAAGAGCTAATACATCTTCGCGAGCGTACATAAACATCCTTAACGTTGTGTCAGTTAAAAATGTATTGGACAAGTTTATGCGCAAGTGATCCATCACTTTATATTAATGTTGGATGGAGAAAATATGGGGTCTATACATCTTACTGTGTGCACATGAAGATTATTTGTTACTACGTTTTATGGACCGTTTATGGAATGGAAACAATTTTTAAAATATCCGATTTTCTCAGTGAAATGGATTATATCACAATTCTAGTATTACTTTTGTATTTCACTATTAAATTAAGTAACAGTTTCTCTCGCCAGCGGACAATATACTAATAGTTCAGCGTTCAAGTCCGTCTAGTTGCTGGACGACTAAATAATTAGCAATGTAATCTCGGAGTAGTTAGTGGCTAACTGTGAAATTCTAGATTCAGACCTAATCTACATATAAGGATGGCTTTATGCATGCGGGCTTCATCAGAAATAATTTGGAGCTACATGGATTAAGAATACAATTGTGTTTTTTTTTACTTTATTGCACAACATAACAAATAAAGTACAAATGGTGGACTTAATGTCTAAAGGCATTCTCTACCAGTCAACCATCAGGCTAAACAGAATCAGTAATAGGTGCAGGCATTGAACAAAAAAAGCAGAATAGGTAACTTAAAACAAAAAGTATAGCGATGAATAATACACACTACCGAAAATAAACTTACATATACATAAATAATACTATGCCTACGATAATATGTTAATGTATATGTGTGTGTGTGTGGGGTACCCGGGCGGAGAGCGTCCGTCTGGACGTCCCAGATACCGCTGGAGTGACGAAGCCTGACCTGTCCGCCCTCGGAATACCCAACTGGCATGAAATGATTGTTTTTATTATTATTATTATATATATTTTCTCTGACACCTAGACTTACATCTCTAAACAATTTTACATTTTACAATACTTCTGTTGTTTGTATATTTTCTTTATTACAGTTTTTTTGTGTAATTCGACATTTAGAGACTGGATACATCTCTAAGTATAAAACTCCTGTGAGACTCAAACATATTAGATTATTTAAAACCGGGTCACTCACGTATTATTAAGTCGAATAGCTCAACTCGACTTAATAATACGTGAGTGACCCGGTTTAAAATAATCTAATACATCTCTAAGTATCTAATATTTCATTGATTCCATATTTGTAATCGCTTTTTGTAAATTTTGATTATTCTTATTGCTTGTAAAAATTTGACATGTAAAAGTGGCCTATTTGCTCAATAAATGTTTGATGTTTGAAGGAAAAATCACGTTTTTCCGTGAATCCTACACGTGCCACAAAACGCGAACGGCGATTGTCTTTATAACCATTCACCAAATTATCTCTCACTCCTGAGGGCACCGTGAACATTGAACACTGTCATTATCTGCCTCTCTATCGCTCTTTCCTTGGGCGATAGAGGTAGATAGACGAAACGAAATGGTTCGCCGTCATCAAGAAAGTGGACTGGCTCTACTCCATACAAACGGAGCCCTAATTTTCCTCTCCGGATATTAATATTATAAAAAATATATTTATACAATTTTTTATACAGATTTGATGTACTCGTGTCTATATAACTCCCTTCGTTAGATTTGCCTATTTATTATAAGTTAGCTTTAAAAAAAATGCTTTTCGCTCCTAACACTTAAAAGTCTAGCTATGGTTAATATCATCTAATCATGTACAAATATTTTCATCAAATCATGTACAATTATTATGTTTTATTGGATTTTAAGATATGTCCGATAGGGCATGCGCGGAGCCGAAGTCAACACGTAGACGCCCTTTTGACACTTTCATGAAATGTAAGGGGTCCTTGCCCGTGTCATGGGACGCACGCAGACTCAGCGCCCGCTAGGTTGTAACACAGCGTACTACGTAGGCGAACAACACGCAAACGCGAAGCGAAGCGATGCGGCGCGGGGTGAATCAATCCTTTGATACCTATAGAAGTGATAGAAAAAGTCGATACGTGTAAAACTAGAAGTCAATATAGAAATAAGCTGCTACTACCTAGACCTAACTTAGCAATGTATAAGAATGGACCACAGTATAAATGTATCCAAATTTTTAATAAAATCCCTAATGCTATCAAATACGAACTAAATGAGAAAACTTTTAACTCTAAACTGAAAAGCCTATTAATAGAAAATTGTTATTACACAGTCGAATCATTCCTGGAAGATAATACGTTAGATAAATATGACACCGAATTTTGTATCGGTGCATTGTTGACGTTGCTATTGTTGAAGTTACTAAATTAATTTATGAGACTAACTAATAGGTTACTAAACCACTGATACGCTAAGATGTTAATTTTATTATGTTACCTTAATTACAATGTGTAAATTAGAATTAATAGAATAGAAAAACTGTACTATTGTGTGCCCTTACCGGGTGTCATGAACTGGCTATATAAAATGTAACACCTTATTATGTACATGACAATGCAATATTGAATAAATGACTAAATGAGTGTCCTGCGTGGGCGATCTCATTACGAACGCGAACGCCGTGGGCCCGCCGCGCCGCGCTGCTTCGCTTTCGCGAGTTGTTCGCCTACGTAAGACGCTGCGTAAGGACTATATTATTGGGAGTTGATGATATCTAAAATGAACTAGACTATTGGGTGAAAGCGATGGATAAAATACTGGGCTGTAGGTTATAAAACCAGACGCCTGCCTAATAAAAATGCATAAAATTTAATTTCCGGGAGACGGTGATCGTCTCTACAACATGGGCTCCCACAAAAAGCGACATCTAGCTATGATGGCTCAAGGGCAACACTGGTGTGACTAAGGGTAGAGAGGTGTTACTGGACTTTATTATATTATAATAAATACAAAATTGTAACATATTAAATCACATTTACAATCGGGTCCATCGCGAATTTATTTTGTTACCTTTATTTACCGACTGGTGGTGGTGGCCGGTGGCAGGTTTCATATGTGTTCAAAACGCGAAAGTATTAAATGGTAAATATATAACAAAATTGTTAGTCTGTAAAGTGTGTGAAAATGGGTATGAGGTATGAGGTAAATGGTGCCTACGTTTATATAGAGAAGTCCACTATCCTCTTATCTTAGCCCTGTTTCGGGCCTTTTCCGCCCGACATGAAAGCCCGCGTACTATAGGGGATGCCACAGGTAAATAGGGATGTCAAATTGCCTCACCCCAGAACACGCCGCGGGCAAATTGGGACCTCGGAAAATATTTAATATTTTTTTGCGCCCGTCATTGTTGTTTTTATAGTGTGTAGATGTTACTATTCATCATGCGGTCTAAGAAGCATGATCTAGAAAGGCAGATTATCTTGGGTCAAATGGATGGCAAGCGCGGGCGAGGAAAAGCACCCACGAGATGGTCTGATGGTGTGAAGAGGGTGGTTGGCGGCAACATGCAGTGCGTGACTCATGTGGCTTATGACCGCACACTATGGAGACGGAGCATACATGGTCGCGATCCTCAGCAATGAGGGACCGAGGAAGAAGAGAGATGTTACTATTCACGTGCGTTAAATAAATAAGACGACGTGTAGAGTGTATTGTGTTCGAAATATAATGTTTATAAGTTTTGCGTTTTGGACACATATTAAATGATTATTTTGAGCGAAATTTATTGTGCGACGGGAATAATGACTTAACTGCGATAGATCCGCTAATTGATTTATTTATTTACAAGAACGGTTTACACCAATTACACTCGCAATTTATGTAATGTTAACACACATATACACAATTAACAGTGTAGAAATTATTCTTCAGCTCTTTCTCTCATTCATAGTCTCGCCAGTAAGCGAGGCACCTGAGGCAGCTTAGACGAGCGGTGTCAGCATGGTTGCATTTTTATCACCTGTCACTATGCCTATCACTTTCGCACTTACATACTTAGATACTTGTTAGAACGTGACAGGCATTGTGACAGGCGATAAAAATGCTACCGTGCTAAGCTCGCAGGAATCAGCTAAAGTTTATGATTCAATATATATTGACACTGACATATTAAATATATTAAACAGGGTCACTCACGTTTATAAAGTCGATGATTGCTCAACATGTTTCGCTCCATAACGAGTAGCATTTTCAATGAGCACTCGCTTTGAAAATGATCCTCGTTATGGAGCGAAACATGTCGAGCAATCATCGACTTTATAAACGTGAGTGACCCGGTTTAATATATTTAATATATTATGTGTTACGGGTTTTATTATCGTTATTGTGTAAAAATCATAATATTTAATTGACAGTTATGAAATAATAAATTCAGATTAACAAGCTTTATTTTGATGCCGATTAGCCTTAATCTAAAGAGAATCAACTGCTAACTTAGGAATATTGATAGAACACTTATTAAGAAATTGTACATTATAATACAAGTGTGCTAAGTTGGTCATTACACACGAGGCGATATTGTGCGCGCGAGCTGTAAGCGAGCGCGCAATAAGAAAGCCGATGTGTGTAATGACCAATGTACACGCGTTCATACGACGTTTTTCAACACACTTGCGAGAAAAAAAAGAAACTTTCATATTAATCAAATTTTAATAGTTAAAACAGTTAGTATTGTGTGTTTCATCTGTCATACTCGTACTGCCGGCCGGCGCGGCGGGCGGGGCGGCCGGGCCGCGCGCCGCGCACTGCGCAGGCGGTCGGGCGCGCCCGTGCCCGCCATTAGCATTGTTCATTTTTTTTTACCCCCCATTTTTATTTTATTTTCTGAAAATATAGGTTCATTTAAGATACCAATTTGAATGATTTAGTAATTTAAAAAAAAAAAATTTTGAAGGATTTTTAATTGTAATGAATTTGTTATTAAAATTGTAATTTTATTTTATTTTAATGTAATTTTATTTTATTTTAATGTATTTTATTAACAAATTATTTCCTGTGTACTAACATAGTTCTAAGTATTACCTATTGTTACTAACATATTTAGTTTTAATTTAGGATTAGTTATTTTATTTTATTTTAAATGTAAATGTAATTGTATATGGAATTTTTTATTCTGAAATAAATTAATTGAATTGAATTGAATTGAATTGTAATTCATGGCTCGGTTGAATATTTATAATTTATTGAAAATATGAGATACGACTTCTCGTAAATTACATGTCGTGGCTGTTGATAAAGCACAAGCAACAACAAGCATTAAAAAATATGTAGTTGTCATTGTCAATCATGAATCTAGTATAGATCTGGAATAGGCATGAGTGGTGGGGGGAACTGTCAGAACGGGATAGTCTTATGTATCTTTCAGAAGGAGTAGCAGAGAAAGCGTTATTATTGTCACTTCTACAGGATCCTACCTTCTATGTTGTCAATTGATTGTAATTGTCATCTGTCATTAATGTCATTAATGTTAGTATAACGCTTTTCTATAAATGATATCGTCGTATTATTTGAATCCCTAAATCAATAATCTCAAAATACGCTAAATTTGTGAAAGCTGATTCCACAAATCTGCCTTAAGTTATATACCTTAGTTTTATTGGATGTATATAATGTACAAATTTCTAGAGAAGGCGGAGAATGTAAAGTTATAGCAAAAATATTGCCTGGGCGTGGGCATAGATGTAATAATAAACTATACAATTATTTTCTGGATCAACAAGAGTAGAATCTAAATCAACTTCAACTGAATTCTACTAAACAAAGCCCTCAATGTCAACCTTACGTGCAGAACATGTTGAACATATAATGTATACACTTTTTTGGGAAACAGGTTTTTCGTAAATTAATAAAAAAGTAAAAAATAAGACATGTTTTATTTTTCACAACTCTTTCTTAAATTTAGTTTTGTCCGCCATGATCGTGATATCAGCAGCTTGAGCCTTGAACTGCAACTTGTAGGTACCTGGAAATTAGAAATTATCTTTTCAGTTTCATGTTGTATTTTGAGTATAACTATGTATTTTTGTATGTATATGATTTATTGCTTGCAAGATGGTTATAAGTTACATATATGTATGTCTGTTTGTTGAATTTAACTTCAAATCAGTAAAACGGAGCTAGTAGCGGACAAGCTGTGTTAAACGGTTTGTCTTTAGATATTCTGGCCACATCATCACAGAAAATAAATAGGTAATAGTGACCCGACCACCAAAATGGACTTTTAAATATTCGTAGTAAAATAATATTAATTTTATACTTACATCGACGTGATCCTCACAGCAATATTGTGTGTAACACTTGAAGTATTCCATTCCACATTTACTTCACGACAACACCGTCTTTCACGTAGGTCTTCGCGGACTATAATTTTTGTAAATCATTCCCACAAGTGGAAACAAGGTTTTTGATATATTAAGCAATTAAAATCTACTGTTTAGGTATTAAAAATTATAAATTAAATCGTAAGAAACTAGCGGTTTAACTGAATTTTTTTATTATGACAATTGATGACAATGACATCTTTGACAATTACGTGAGTGACGGATTTATTTACTATGGTTCGATAACTTTTACTATACGATGACATTATTATATTCAGCCTCGCGAGAAGGTCAAACTAAGGTCATCAGTATATTTGTTGAAATATCTTCAATCCTCGATTATTATATCGCAGCAAATGTCGGAAACTGTTTAAAAACCTAATATCTCGAAATGGTTTTCGAAATAGAACATTTAAAAAAAAATTAACAATCCTAATTAAAGAAGGCTCCTTTCCACGCATATTATTAGAAATCAGTTAGCTTCTTAACTCAGTCGGATAATTATAATGAAAAAGCACGAGTGGAATAATAAACTGAAAGAGCACGCGTGTTCGGTGGAATAGAAACGTCATTTTGAGCAAGTGTGTTGAAAACTTATTTACGTCCAGGTTTGCCGAACGACTACAGTATAAGGTATTAAGGTATAAGAAAGAAATTGTTAGCGTACACAGTACATATGCGACAATTATATATTACCATCAGTCGGGCCGTGCCCTTGTTTGCCACCATAATAGTCCTGGGTTCGAATCCCGGTAAGGGCATTTATTTGTGTGATGAGCATGAGTCATGGATGTTTTCTATGTATTTAAGTATTATATAAGTTATATATTATATATATCGTTGTCTGAGTACCCACAACACAAGCCTCCTTGGGCTTACCGTGGGACTTAGTCAATCTGTGTAAGAATGTCCTATAATATTTATTTATTTATTATTTATTTATAATGGGAAAATAAAGTCATTGACATATTGAAACATTACTTGGAAGGTTTTGTTTTAGTTTAAAAAAAATAGACAGTACAAACTATCTGTGGTACAAAAACAATTGTTTGTTATAATCAAATAATACTATTTAACCTATTCCAACAACACTTGATAAATATTAAATATCCAGTATACTATAACAATAACATACAAAAGTTCATTCTAGGGTTAACGACGTCCATTGCCCGCCGTCGGTCAACTAGATGGTAAAATTAAATGTAATGTATGTTCTTTTTCTGTATTCTTTTTTCATTATGTGGTACACAATAAAGAATATTATTATTATTTGTTTGCCCTTTCCACATTTCGGGACCATGGGGTCCCAGACTTTTGAGAGACGTGCGTTGGGCCGAAGCCATCAGCACAGAGGCCCTTTAAGACAATTTAATCTAAAAGCAAGGGATACACGTGGCGGATACTATCCCCGAGCGCATAATATGATACATCCGGAGATGGTCCCCGCCAGGTGCAAAGACTATTGCAGTGCAGCACTTTTGTGCTGCGATGGGAACAAAGGCTATTGATTTGTATGTTGGATGGACTGAATATCGGGCTATGGTAGGAGACTAGCGGACACCTGCCGTGACAAGCAGTCTCAAAATTGTAAAAGACAGGTGGTGACTCGCCAACTCATTGAGTGGGTCCCGCAATGGCCGCAAGCACAGTGCGACAACAGGGCAACACTTTGGAGTGGCTGTTCGGTTGTCGAGAGGTGTTTGGTAGTCAGATCCCGGTAATCCGTTCAGCTGGCCGCCAGCGTTACGACATTTTACACTTCCAACCTGGAGCATAGGTCCCGCTCTTGCGACTCCACTCTGGCCGGCCAGTTAAGGCAAGCACAGAGTATTTTGCCGTAATATGTTTTACCAATTCCCACACAACTACGATGACCAGAATAGGGTTGGTGCTTTAGTGGAAAATATTTTTTTTTTAGTACTTAAGAAAACCGGTTTTGACTCGGGCAAACTGCTTTTGTATATCCGGATGCTCTCCTCTTCAGGTCGCAATTCTAATCCGATTCCCGTGTGTGAGCAGGTAGTCACAGAATTTTTCTGTCGTTTCGTTTTTTGGAAAATGTCAAAATGGTGGGTGGATATTGGCATAAAAGACTTATTACCACCATTCCGGACGATCCCACCATTATCACGGACCATTAGTGTCTATCGCACTTTAGACCATTGTGAGTAGGCTGTGATAATGACTCAACTAAGTAAGTCTTTTATGTACTACTGAAGGTAATAAATCTTATCGCGAGCTCTACAGCTCACAGAACCACTAGTTTTAGTTTGGAATTTATAAAAGTTGTTAGTTTGGTAACAAAGTGTGATGGATTATAAACTTGAAACATCCAATATGAAATAATAAAAATAGTTATCTAATCGGCTATCACCGACACTGACATATTCGCTAGCGTGAGCGTAACTTAATTTCTGTGCATCTCGCTCGTACTGGCATATTAGTGCGAGCGAGATCTATAGAAAGTAAGTTACGCAGACTTTAGCGAAAATGTCATCTTGACAGTGCTAATAAGGCAGTCGTGGTAAGGATTGTTAACCTCATCATAATTTAAGAGCATGGCTCTTGTCGGTGGAGTATGCGCCAGTTTTCTCGGTCCTCGGCCAGGTTCTTTAGGTCCCTGTAAGACACGACATTTGCTTACGCTTTCAGTTGTTGTGTGTAGCTTGCTCGTGGTGGTGGTGATTGTTAACCTCTCAAACTTTAATTTAAGTTTTTATAGGGCACACTTACGACAAAAGTGACCAGCCTAGAACATCATCATTTTGTATATTTTTCGCAGAATTTATAGGACTTTAAAGAGGCAATCGTGTATTTTTTTAATCTGGTTCAAATAATACGTAAATAGAAATAGAGTTAGACCAAGAAAGGTTTGCAACGATTTTGATAGCGCACGCAGTGCAAGTGTTATTCATAATTGCATAGAAGTTTGACGTTTAAAAACACTTGCACTGCGTGTGCTATCAAAATCGTTGCAGACTTATCTTAGTCTAACTCTAATCTATATAAAATTGCCTACAAGAAAGATGCCGTACACTTTTTCGCTAGGATCAATATTTAATGAAAAGTTAGGAATGTTTACTTCGTTGCGTTTTTAATCATGTTTAGTATCATTCTTATTCTAAAATATATATTTTAGTTTAGAGAAAGGTGACATGTTGTAAATCCAAGAATTTACCATTTCAAGCGGATACTTTTTGGACTATCAACTATCTCAATATGCATGTTATCGCAGGTAATTTCATTTCAGCAAGTTATCCACGTCAACCCTATCCAACATCAAATATTTTCATGCTAATATGCAGATGGTAAATTTATAGCGTGCGCTGTGACCCCGTAGGACCATAAATTTCCCCAATAAAATGTTTTATTCGCAACATTTCGGCCTTTACGCCGGTGACGAAATTTAAGTACCTATACACCCTCGTGGTTGGGATAATGGCGGAATTACCCGACGGCCAGTAATCAGAGGACAATCATTTGTAAGGAGAGTCGCGGACAGATAGTGTGGTAGATGCGACAGATTTCCAAGATTGAGTTATAAATCTCATAATACTAAAGAATACTTATGGCCTTTTACAGAAAAGCGCTACAATAAGCCTCAATTAGCTAGTAATCTGTCATTTTGAATTATGTATTGTAAGAAAGGGATTAAACATAAACTAACTAATTGACGAATGATTAAAATTTCTTACCACACCAACGCCAGGAAAATACTAACTGTAAACATTACTAATCGTATAGATCAGACCGGATCCCTACGCCATTAACCGTCTTATTTATAAAACTTTACAAGCCTCAATTTGAGGCTTGTAAAGTTTTATAAATAAGACGGTCTGATCTATACGATTAGTAATGTTTACAGTTAGTATTTTCCTGGCGTTGGGTAAGAAATTTTAATCATTCGCTTGCTCTGGTATCAGTATTAGGAGGCCCACTGACTATCAGTCCGCCGGACGATATCGGCCTGTCAGTTAGAGCAAAAAATTGACAGTTCCGAACAATATTTTCTGATGTCCATAACTATAACACTAGAAATAAAAATAAACTTGCTATCAAAGTTTCGTGTCCGTAAAGTAAAAAAGTAATTCGTCGGGCAATGCATTCACTTTTTATAACAAGTTACCTGAAGATTTAAGGTCACCCTTTCCCAGTTCTTTAAGAATTACTTAAAAAAGTCTTTGATGTTGAAGGCTTATTACAGAGTCGAGGACTACTTGACAGACAAACATGCATGGTCCAAACCAGAAACTGTAATAAAAACAAGTAACAATTAAAATCATTATATTATGGGTATTAGAGATATAGGTGACACAGCTCAGACAGGCCTCCTTCACTCGCTTAAGGCCACGCGCTATATGCCTACCGCTTGGCGTATCGTCGACGATAGAACCGACAGAGGGCCGCCGAACGCCCGCCTGAGCGCTCGCACCGCACGTTTCCCGCGCCTACGCTTCGAAATGCCGAAACCACGTAATTATTGTGCAGTAGATGGGTGTAAAAGTTAAAAAACAAAGAAAAATTTGTCGTATTTACCGAGTAGTATTTTAAATCTATCTTTATGAATTTTGTCACCATTTATTTCTTTGAACATAAGTAGGTAAATCGTAAATGAAAGAGTTTTTTGAGTCAGGTAATATAATTGTTGTTTTTAAATATTTGATTGACTAATAAAAAATATGGTTGATTCGCAACATTCGTTTTATTACAATAATAACATAAGTAACAGTACAACCCTAGCTCATTCTTACGATGACGCGTTGGCACGTGACTCGCACGGCGAGCAAGGCAGTCTCGACTCTTTGTGCGCGTACTTATGGTACATTTCTTCTCGTCCTGAGCAGCAGGTATTATTATTAAGATTCTGTAGGCTATTATAGCGTAGGTATTTTCGCTTTTGTATGGGAATGATGTATCTGTTACATAGTAACTATTTATTAATCTGTGGCTCAGATAAGAAAGCACATCAAATATTTTATGTAGGTATTTCATAACAATCAGTCAGATTTATACAATATTCTCATTTCTTTTATTAATTTTCTTTTCTTTTCCATTTTTACGAATTTGATATGTTTTCTGAAAGAGGTATTTGTATGATTTGATGTACATATATATTTTTAAATCAAATTTCTATAAAGAAAAGTACCTACTGTATGTAATTGTATGCATTCTATAGTAATTTAAATTGTATTTTTTCTTTTTTACTCTTAACGCATGTTAATTAAAAGATGTATTGTTTTGAAAAGATGTGTCCCGCCGAGTTTGTTGCCGGTCCCATATTGGGATACCCTCCTCCAATTGAGGGGGGATTTAAATCTCCTCGGGGCAGAGGTGTCAGATTAGAGCCGGCGTTGCTTTTTTTGATGTTCATAAGCGCATTGTAATATGCCTACTTGAATAATAAACTTTCTTTATCTTATAAACTGTAATAGATGTCATATATTAAAGAAAAAGTGACGAAGCCCTCCAGTGGTGAAGGCCGGATTCGAACCGACGTCTAAAATAAAATAATTTGATTTGTTCCCAAAGTTGAGTTTCTTTATTTTCTTTATATTTATCTTATCAACTGACAGGACGATATCGTATATATCGGCGGACTGATAGTCAGTGGGCCCCTTTTGCACGAGGGGTTAAACAACAACTTTATCCTCTTGCAAAACAAATAACTATTACAGCACGGTCCGTTCCTATTAATTCATTAAGTGCTGCTTTGGTTCAGCAAGAGGGTATAAAGTGGCCTGCCAAGGGCTTCTCAGATTTACATTCCGATTCACTTGAACTAGGATTCTAACCTTTAATGTTTGAAACCTCTTCAGTTTCGGGAAACCTAAAGTACAAGGAAGTGGTTTCTGTCGAGTTGGGACTAGTATTTTTGGATATTCATTATTACAAGCTTTTATTTAACTTGCATACCTATGTAATCTATGTTACGAGTATTTTGTTAGTGTGGGTTTGGTAGTGTGGGTGGGTGGGGTGTGGGTTGTGTGGATCTTGGAAGCTAAATTTGACCCACTTCCCGACTTCCGATTGAGCTGAAATTTTGCATGCATATGTAAATCATATGACTATGCAATATTTTATGACGACATGGAGCTGATCGGATGATGGAGACAGGAGGTGGCCATGGGAATTCTGTGATAAAACAACGCAAAAAAAAAAACTTTATTCAACGACCAACTAGGATCAATCAGTGTTAGTAATGCTTATGGGTAATTTTATACTAGGCTATGAATGAGGCAGCAGTTGTTCAAATAAACACCGTCAACCCTGTCTGCAATCATGGTCAGGATGCTGTTGGAGCTAGCCCGGATTCTGCGCACCAGGGAGCAGTCTACCCGCGCCTCCGCGAACATCCCTGACTTGCTACTGAACCTAGGCAGCCCCATCAGCACCCTGTACGCGTTATTATATTGACAAAGTAATCGTGATTTGGGGCTGTTAGAATTGTTTCAATGAGTATTAGTTAACTGTGGAAAGAAAAGTACAGTCAGTGATAAAAGCTTGTATCAAAAGTGAATTTGTAATTTTAGATAGAGAGAATTGGGGTGGGCGGGTCTCACAACGCTCTTGTTCTTTCCTCGTGGGCAAACTATCACTGGCCATTCAGCGAGGGAATACCGCCAGTATTCCAAAGTGCAAAGAATTAGTTCTTTGAGGCTGTTTAAAAAAATATTAGTGAAACTACAACTTTTGAGAAATGGCGCAGCCTGAAGTTGATTAAGCGTTGACCATGATAAAGCATGAGACATATTCTATACGATATACTTTGTATAAACTATATGACATCTTGATATCCCACGAATGAGATCCTCAATAAAGTCCTGGATCCCTATTTGTACATTACCCCGTTCCCTACAAGAATATTACATTTTTGATGTTTTAAACTACATTTTCCGTGTTCGTGTTGTCGTGGTCCTTATAATATTAAGACGTAACGCCCGCTTATCAACCGGTTCACGAATGATAAAAAACGCCCGAATATGTTTGCTTAGTAATCATGATATTCATGTCTGTGTTGAGTCACCACATAACGCGTCTATAAATATCAGCGTATATAAAATAATGCAACATAACAACATTCAACAGACCAGAGTAGCCATTACTAGCAGTAGCAAAATGAAACAAAATTTGAATTAAGATGGTGTTTCTTACGGTAGTGACATTGACAGTCGTTGTAAGTGTACTTCTGTATTATTACTTCACAAGAACGTTCTCTTATTGGAAGGACCGAAATGTTGCCGGACCGAAACCTATTCCGTTTTTTGGAAACATGTATAAATCCGCTTTGCGCTACGATACAATGGGTGGAGTTTTTAAAAATATATATGAAAGTTTCCCAAGAGAGAAAGTAGTGGGAATGTTCAGGATGACAACTCCAACGCTCATTGTACGAGACCTCGACATTTTAAAGTATATTTTGGTAAAAGATTTCGACAATTTTGCGGATCGAGGCTTGGAGTTCAGCAAAGAAGGGCTAGGACAAAACCTTGCTCACTCCGACGGGAAGACATGGCGAGGACTAAGAAGTCGATTTTCACCCATATTTACAAATTCAAAGCTGAAGAATATGTTGTATTTGCTCGATGATCGAGCTGATAAGTTCATTGGTTACGTAAGTGAGATTATAGCGACAACACCCGAGCATGATATCCATGGATTGGTGCAGAAGTACACAATGTCAACGATAACTGCGTGCGCCTTCGGTCTGGATATAGACACCTTTCGTGGAGACATTCAAACTTTAAAAAGAGTCGATAAGGAAATATTTACCGCTAATTATGCTCTCGAGTTCGATATGCTGTTCCCAGGTATCCTTAAAAAGTTAAATATATCCGCATTCCCGGCGTACGTAACCAAATTTTTTAAAGAGCTTATCGAAACTGTAACTACTCAAAGAAACGGAAAGCCGTCAAATAGAAAAGACTTTATGGATTTGATATTAGAAATTAAGAATAAAAAACAAGTTGAAGTAGTCAACAAGGACAGTGATGGAGAAGCTCATACGATTGAGATAACTAATAGTATAATAGAAGCACAAGCCTTTGTATTTTACGCTGGTGGTTATGAGACCTCAGCTTCGACCATGGGTTTCATGTTGTACCACCTAGCATTGGACACTAAAATACAGGACAGATTAAGGAATGAGATAGATGAATACCTTGAAAGACATGGCGGCAGAATAGATCTGGACACTTTAAATGAGTTACAATATTTAGATCAGGTTTTTAGTGAAACTCTCAGAATGTACCCGATAGCGGACTTTTTACAACGAAAGGCTGAAAACGATTACGAATTACCGGGAATGAACGTCAACGTAGCTAAAGATCGACTTGTGTTCGTATCTGTTTCGGGTATTCACCATGATGAGAAGTACTACCCAGAACCGGAGAAGTTTGATCCCGATAGATTTTCTCCAGAAAACGTAGCTGCCAGGCATTCCTTTGCGTATTTGCCCTTTGGCATTGGACCGCGACATTGCATTGGTAAGTAAACAAACTTATTATGTAACTTAAACAAACATTGGTAAAATACTCATTTTTAAAACATTTACGGCCTGATTCGAACTTTAAGATACCCTTTTTACAGAGTAGTCCGATTTTGATAATTCTTTTTTTATTGGAAAGGGTATGCCCCGAAGTTGATCCCATATAAATTTGGAAAAAAATCCAACCCTAAGGGTAGGAAAACAGGGGTTGATTGATTGTTCACTCATTGATTGTTATGTAGTCAGATTTTAAAAATTCTTTTTTAATTGGATAGGGTGGGGAAATAGGGGTGATTTGTGGGGGTGAGTACATCATAGCGACAAAAAAACAACAAAAAAATAAACCGCCGCAAAAACTAAAAAGCAACAAATAATAAACCTTTTTATTTGACCTTAATAACTAAGTTCTTAAACTAATGTTTTGAGTAGTAAACCTAAGTAATTTTGAGTCGTCGCCAAACAAGCAATTGCCATAATGAATTACGTAAAACGTGATGCGCGGCGGCGGCGGCGCGGCGCATCACGCCCCTTCGACTGAAAATGAAGAACTTGATTGATTGACGTGGCCTCAAAATTACTTAGGTATACTTACATTAGTTTAAGAACTTAGTTATTAAGTTTAAATAAAAAGGGTTATTATTTTTTGCTTTTCAGTTTTTCGGCGGTTTAATTTTTTCTTAAAAAGTTTTTGTAGATTCAATAAAAATGTAAAAAAAAACGAAAATTCACAGAAAATTTGTTAAAAATATTAATATAATATATATTTTTAATTTATTCTCTTAGAGTAATATTTGCTTTATAGCGTTGAGGACAAATCACACCAAAAATAATAATGTATCCTACATTTAAAGTAAACTAACCAAGATTTTTTATTGAATTCAGTATATTCCCGTTCGTAAAAATCTTAATAGGCAATTTTTTTCATTCATTAGGTACTTGCTCAGGTTTAGTGCAATCTAGGCCGCAGATTTTGGCTCATGCATACTTTTTAAGCATATAAGAGTAGTAATTAAAGTAAGTAAGTTAACGAAAGTGCTGGTGAATCCCGAAATGCGAAATTAATAAACGTCTAATCATCAAATAGTGTTTATCCCTGTTAGGATTCCGATTGAGTTCATACATAAAACATGTTTTTAAAACTTTACATGACATTGCATGAATACATTTCCAATTATGGTCATTAAAGTGATACAAAACGTGGATTCGGTAAGTGTGTATAAGTGCGTATACCTAAGTGTCGCGCCAGACCAGACAACCACGCACATCGTAAAGGAATGTCCCAAGAGAAGCTTTCCTGGAGGCGTGAAAGAACTGCACGTGATAACTGCGGATGCCAGGGAATGGCTATCAAACTTAGATCTAAGACTATAGCACACATAATGTTAATTTTATCTTTGTAACATCTGTTTTTTTTGTGTGTTTTTCATCAATAAAGCCATACGATAATAATAATAATAGTGTAATATTGTCTTCGGTTACCGCGATAGTTACTCATGAAATAAAACTATGAAAACGGATTATATCGCGTATATTTAATTTATAATACATCCCGACGTTTCGAACTCTTTACAGCGTTCGTGGTCAACGGGTGAATTCAATATACGCGATATAATCCGTTTTCATAGTTTTATTTCATGAATAATAATAGTGTGTTTTTGGGTGTACATGTACATCAATTTCAATATATAGGTAATTCTAAAGAGTATTTAGTATTATACGAACGTTATTATTCCGTCGATTATTTCTACTATATATGGTTATAGCTTAGTTTTTGTTCCTACAAAAAATCAGTTTCGAAAGGAAAAAAAAAACAATGCATACAAAAACAATGGTTAGGTATGTTGTAAGGTGTCACCGAATATAACTTTTTTTGTCATTTCGAAATGGTCCTATGTGAGAATTAAATACTTTCAGCAGGATTATTAAAACTTTTTTTTATTAATTAGTATCTCTTTCATTTAACCGTTTCTCTCTATTTCAGGAATGCGGTTTGCTCGCGTGCAGTCATATGTGTGTATAATCAGATTGCTCTCAAAGTTCCGGGTGGAAGCTGGCAAGAACACCGTTCGCTCCTTTTCCAACAACCCATATCGGATCGTGATCTCTCCTAACAAGCCCCTCTACGTGAATGTTTACCCGCGGTAGGTCCTGTATAAATGAATCGTAAAACTATTATCTATTCATTAGAGAAAAAACAAAAAATATATAAATTATATACTAACGATGTAACGATGTAGCTGCAGAGTAAAAGTATTCCCCCTGCATAGAAATTTGTATGCAAAGGTGCTAAGCTAATAGTATTGCAGTGTACCTAATCACTAATCAGGCATAATTTTCAACAGAAACAGCATAATTTCAAAGTTCCATAAGAAACAACTTGGGAACAAATCAAATTATTTTTATGAAATATTTTGACTTGTGTTTTTTTAAGTAGTCACACTTCTATATATAAAATTATAAACTGAAATAGATAAACACTAAAGAAAAAGTGATCAAGTCCATCGGTGACCGGTGGCCGGGTGGTCTATTGTGTGGTCAGGATGTTAGCCGCGTAAGCTGAAGACGCGGGTTCGTTTTCTGCCTCGGCCACCGTTGGACTTGGTCACTTTTTTTTTAGTGTGTGATATCTATTTCTGTTTATAATTCCATAAGAAACAATTTAAAAATACTTATGCACAACTCACGATCACCGTCCGCACCTATGACTGATAGTTAAAATATTGGGTGTATATGTGTATAAAGGTAATAAATATTACGAAATTTAATTAGTACTTAAGGATTTTTTATTATTAATTAATTATTGCTTTAATTTTAGTTTAGTTTAGAATAGTTAAATTTAATATAGTTGGTATGTACTAATTATTATTACTGTACTGTAATGGGTTGATACCTTAATAAATAACATTTTTATTTATTTATTTATAACGAAAGCGGAATTCTGGACTCCATGGATTGTGTTGTACATATAGGATATATCTTTGTTGAATCGGTTTTTTTATTAAATAATATCATTATCTCTAAGAGCCACGACGCTGATTGCCAGGTCTCTTCTAATTACCATCGTGTGATACTCTCCCAACGCTAATGGCCAGGCCTTCTCATTGCTATCGTGTGATACGCTCGTTGTTGTATAAAGTATATGTTTTTAGGGTTCCGTACCTCAAAAGAAAAAAACGGAACCCTTATAGGATCATTCGTGCGTCTGTCTGTCTGTATGTCTGTCTGTCCGTCGGTCACAGCCTATTTTCTCCGAAAACTAGACCAATAAAGTTGATATTTGGTACACATAGGTATGTAAGTTTGTGACCCAAAGATGGACATGTAACGTAAACAAATTAATTTTAAACAGGGGGGCCACTTTTGGGGGGAAAAGAGAAAATTAAAAAAAAAAGTTTTTTAAACTATCGTGTTACATATCAGATGAAAGAGCTCCTTTAGAGAATTTCAAATAAGTATATATTTTTTTTATAAATTTTAGGATAAACATTTTAGTAGTTATTTAACAAAATAGGCAAAAAATGACCATCCGCCGCCCCCTTTATCTCCGAAACTACTGGTTCTAAAATTTTGAAAAAAATACATAAAATAGTTCTTTACTTATAGATGAGAGGAAAACCTATTAGAAATGTGCAGTCAAGCGTGAGTCGGATTTAATTACTTAGTTATTGATCCGTTAGTTATTAGGGTTTTTTAATGACATTTCACTCATATTTAACATAAAATATACATTGTTAAAAATTGTGTAATGAACGGAACCCTTGGAACGCGAGTCCGACTCGCACTTGGCCGGTTTTTTATTAATTAAACTTAAATTGTGCATATGGGGTAGGTATGTAATCATCATCACATCATCATCATATCAGCCTTCTATCGCCCACTGCTGAGCATAGGCCTCTCCTCGAGTACGCCGCTTATCCTGGTCCTGAGCCAATCTCATCCAGAAGATAAGAAGGAGGATCCAGAAGGTATGTAATATTGGGGTCAAAGGGCGCTTCTGTGTACACATCTACGGTATGTATGTGTTATGCGGTAATCATTTATCTAATAGCCGGTACTTTAATGTTCTAATTGCCGCAATCATGAAATATTTGTTGTCTTAAAAACTAAACTTGCGCTTTTACTATTTAGTGCGGCTAATTAGCTCGATTTAGTATGGAGGTATGGTCCCATACTGCAAAAAGCACGAAACTAGGCATGCATATAGCTTTTAGGTTTATAAGAATAAATAGAAGTATAAACGCATATTGTTTCCCTCCCTCTCCCCACTTCTGTATCCCCATTTTTAGTTCGTGTAAAATTTCAAGAAAACTGTGAAAACTACAATAAAAATATATAGGAGAAGTTTATCCTCCATAAAATTCTCTACAATATTAATGAGTAAACCCCACCGAGGGTTCCGTACTTTTTAGGGTTCCGTACCCAAAGGGTAAAAACGGGACCCTATTACTAAGACTTCGCTGTCCGTCTGTCCGTCTGTCCGTCTGTCACCAGGCTGTATCTCGTGATTTGTGATAGCTACAGCTGAAATTTTCACAGATGATGTATTTCGGTTGCCGCTATGACAACAAATACTAAAAAGAGAATAAAATAGAGATGTAAGTGGGGCTCCCATACAACAATCGTGATTTTTGACCGAAGTTAAGCAACGTCGGGCGGGGTCAGTCCTTGGATGGGTGACCGTTTTTATAGATAATGGTACGGAACCCTTCGTGTGCGAGTCCGACTCGCACTTGGCCGGTTTTTTAGTATTTATTGTTGTAGCGGCAACAGAAATACATCATCTGTGAAAATATCAACTGTCTAATGCCATGGTTCATGAGATACAGCCTGGTGACGGACAGACGGACAGCGGAGTCTTAGTAATAGGGTCACGATTTTACCCTTTGGGTCTACGGACCATGAACCGCGTAGGGCTCCGTGAGCCCTAAAAAGGAAGGAATATAAATAATCTTAAGTTTTTGGTAAGCTTCCCCGTATGTAACCGTAGGGCTCCGTGAGCCCCAAAAAGGAAGGAATATAAATAATCTTAAGTTTTTGGTAAGCTTCCCCGTATGTAACCGTAGGGCTTCGTGAGCCCTAAAAAGGTAGGAATAAAAATAATCTTAAGTTTTTGGTAAGCTTCCCCGTATGTAACCGTAGGGCTCCGTGAGCCCTAAAAAGGAAGGAATATAAATTTAATCTTAAGTTTTTGGTAAGCTTCCCCGTATGTAAGTAGGGCTCCGTGAGCCCTAAAAAGGAAGGAATGTAAATAATCTTAAGTTTTTGGTAAGCTTCCCCGTATGTAAGTAGGGCTCCGTGAGCCCTAAAAAGGAAGGAATGTAAATAATCTTAAGTTTTTGGTAAGCTTCCCCGTATGTAAGTAGGGCTCCGTGAGCCCTAAAAAGGAAGGAATGTAAATAATCTTAAGTTTTTGGTAAGCTTCCCCGTATGTAAGTAGGGCTCCGTGAGCCCTAAAAAGGAAGGAATGTAAATAATCTTAAGTTTTTGGTAAGCTTCCCCGTATGTAAGTAGGGCTCCGTGAGCCCTAAAAAGGAAGGAATATAAATAATCTTAAGTTTTTGGTAAGCTTCCCCGTATGTAACCGTAGGGCTCCGTGAGCCCTATAAAGGAAGGAATATACAACAAAAAAGACCTGGAGGTTCATAAATTATACAATTATGTTAACTGAGATAAACACAATTTTAACTATTGAATATCTATATCAGAATATCATAACTAAGAACTGCTACTGCTATATGTACTTAGGTACTACACGTCTAACAATATTTTTTAGACTAGCTAACGAATTTTGAAAACAATCTATTTCGGATAGATGTTTATTATAGTAACTAGGAACTCGTCTGAAGAAGGTATACCTCAACTAGTTCTTGACAGAAAAACTAATATGAAACAGCGATCGATGGCGTAAGGAGTGATGCGGACAACTGAATGTTACCAAAGATAGATATAACTCCGTAATAGATGGATACAGTCTAAGGAAAAAACGTGCCTCGAAAATCAAGAAAATTTGATTCTCGTTCAGAGGGCGCTACTAGCTTTGGCCAACTGTCGTATAGATGGCGTTGACGGTTTCGTTTGTTATTTAACAATTTTAACGCATATCAGTGTAAGAACATGGGTTAAAATCATAAAAATAATTAATGCAAATAAAAAAAATCATTTATCCATATTTAAATACATTTTATCGTATTTTTATAAATCTTCATTTTTAGTTTTAAAGTGTGTCGACAGATGGCAGTGAATTTACTGGGGTTACAAAATTTACTATGACAGTACCGCTCTAGTATAAGTTACTCTATGATGTTACTAATCTTAAGAGATTAGAACAATTAATAATATTTTTCAGAATTTTAAACAAAAACATAGGTAATGTCTAAGTATATCCTATGGTTAAAATGGGAAGGTACAGCAAAATGTTTGGCCGCCAATGTAGAATTAACAAATAACAAAACCTGTTCTATAACTTAACGACTGGTACAGAACAATTCAAGATATACCCTTGTGGATACCCTGGTTTGATTCTGCCAACCTCTAGAAAAGTGTTAGTCTCAGCTTTCCGAGTCCGGTCCTGACACATCCCTACAAACAAATTTCTGTGCATAATGGGTGTTAATTCGTCACCACTGTGTGCAAACTGTCAGAAGACTGATGACTTGTCTCACGTGTTGTTGGAATGCGTCCGGAATTCGGACTTGAGAAAAAGAATTTTTGGTAGTCTGGGCTCCATACACAATGGACAGATCAATTGTTGGTTGGCAGAGCCTATATCGGATAAAGCAATCAGTGTTTACCACTTTATTGACCTCTCCCTTGAGTAGGGAACTATGATAGCACCCATGAGGCTGACATGTTCACCTAGAGTGTCCAAAGCCTCCATAAAAACCAGTTAAAAAAAAATAACGACTGTTTTGAATTCATTAAATCAAATATCGTTAGAATCAGTGTTAAATAGGCTATTTGAATACAGCAATTAAATTATTATAATGTTTATACATTCGGCAAGACCTTATCAAACTCAGGAAGAATGACAGTTTTCCAGTTTCTTTGTCAAAAATGACTACTTGTTGGGAATTTAGACGCCTGATGATTTCATGCAGGCAAATACTCGCCCGCACCTGATTGTCGACAATTACTTGTTGGCCCACCCCTGTCGTTACATACATCATACACATAGTTAATCCTTGTAAACTTTATTCATTTCAATTTCAATATACTTAAATGTAATATCAAAGCCTTGTTTTTATTCCTACAGGTTAATGAGAAAGACATACGACTCGCTAAGGATTTATTTAAGGAGTCGAAGATTTTACGCCTAACGCATACTTACTTAACGCCTTTAAATATGTGAGAGCAAACCTGAACACATACACACTATTTCCAGTACTCGTCGAAGTAATCATTTCATGAATCTAGTATAACTGGATCGGTCATGAGCATAGATCGTAAACTGCGAGCGAAATCCATTAAAGCATGGAGACTATATAAAGGAGCCAAATCTCTGTGTATGAAAAGTGTCCTTTAAAAAACAGTAATTAGGCGGCGCCACCATACACCGAAATACTACCAAAAACAACCTACGTAATTTGGTCGGGTTATTTGTTGCATTATATGGTTCATGTTATACTCATGTCCCAGAGCCTAACTAGCGCCACCGGAGAGATTAGGAACTATTATTTAAAGCTGAAAGCGGTCACTTTTGCAACAATTCTGCCATAAGAGATTGGCATCCTTTCTATACCATCCATACATTAAAGTACTAAGGTTGTTACTTAGTCAAGTCAAGTCAAAGTACGTCATTTCAATGGATTTCGCTCGCAGTTTACGATGCCTGGTCATGAGGGTTGGGGGGAAACGACCGAACGGGAGAGTCTTATGTATCTTTCAGTAGGAGTAGCAGAGAAAGCGCTGTTATTGTTATTCCTCCACAGTCTCACTTTTTTTTATTCCCTACCGTAAATTTAGTATGGTTTGGCTACAAATCTTCTCGACCAATCATATTGTCGCATTGCGTATGTTCTGTCCCTCACGGGCGCACGCGTATAGCTGATCTATGTATTGCTAGGTCTATGAATATTTTAGTCGTGTCGCGTTGCAGATTCGCAAACACTAGAGGGTCGCTCGGCGTCACGGGTGCAAGATTATATTATTGTACTAATATTATAAATGCGAAAGTCTGTCTGTCTGTCTGTCTGTCTTTCTGTCTGTGTGTTCCCTCTTCACGCTTAAACAGGTGAACCGATTTAGATGAAATTTGGCATAGAGATAGGTTGAGTCCCTGAGAAGGACATAGGATAGTTTTTATCCCGAAAATCATTGCTTAAGAAAGTAAAAAGCGGGGTGTAATTGAAATAATTAACGAAGTGCCTGCTAATTTGTGTGCATAATATGAAATTTAGATTGCTATGAAAAATTTTCCAGGCGCTATTCTTACTCTCGCTGGGGTTACTAATTCCACGCAGACGAAGTCGCGGGCAAAAGCTAGTTATTGTATATAACTCACTACCTATGAAGTTAAAATTAGTACAAAGCGATATCGTTATTGCAAATCTTAAAACGTTATACTAACAGATCTCGCTTGCTATATACCATTGACGAATTTGTCGAAACTCGTCGTGACTCTAAAATATAAATCTAAACCAGTTTTTCGATCTTGTACGATATTAATTATAAATTATAACTATGTGTGTACCTAGTAAATGCCTATTTAACTAATGTGTATTGCCTAATATTCGGTGAATGAATTATATGAATATTAATACAATTTGATATGTAAAATACTATGTTTTATGAATAAGAGCTTGAATCTTGGGTCTTATGGGCGTCCTATTCCTGCCGTTAAATATTAGTTTCGCGTTCCGATTACTAAAAAGTTGTAAAATGTGACAAAAGAAATATCGCGTGTAGTTAACCTTTAATTAGCGGGCAGAAAGAAGATATAGTCAGAAAGAAATGTATATTTATCAAAATAATTTCCCCCAATTATTGCCCTAGATTAAAAAGGATTATTTATCAGAAGTTACTGCGTATAATAAACCCTGGGATCATCTCCGTCCGCAACGTGAGACGTGTTCGCAAGGTACCATCGGCACGTCGTTCCCGGGATTTCCGCGGTGCGTGCTGACGGTATGTACGCTTTGTTCCGTGTGTACGTGTACACTGAAACACTGATGCTTAACAAAAAATACATTTTTTATATGTAATTTAATTTATTCTATAATTATAGGTAATTTAATTCCTTTTATGACATCCTCTCCAGTTTATATTCTCTTAAGCTTTATTGCTAAACTTTTTTACCAGGCGCTAAATCCCATTTTTCCTCTGCCCGCAATATACGCCCAATATCGCTAGGCATCGATTAGGTCGGGAGTTAAATTATTTGTATAAACATTCTTAAAGTAATTGATACATTATAATATCCTTTCGTGATACATTACAAGCAATTGTATTCCTTCTTTAATCTTTTTAGCTTTAAGCTTTTTTCCCTTAATAATTTGTTTTCTGTGAGATATCTTTACTGAGGTGTGCCAAGAGTATTCTATCTATCTATTATCTATGTAGAAAGCCTATTCATATTACAAAAAAAATGTGCTCGAATCTTGGCTAACATACATATACCGGAAAGTAGTAAGCCCCACTTCATCGATCTAAAAATACTTACCTTATCATCAATATACATTTTGGAAACATGTAAGTTTGTAAAAAAATACCCTCAATTTTATACCAAACATTCAGACATACCCCGACGCTACGCCAGCAGGTTTGAAAATAAGTTGGTGCAGGTTATCCCCTCGAAACTAAAACTACATTCAAAAAGTCCTAACTCGATGGCAATAAAAATATTCAATAAAATTAGTAACGAAATAAAAAACACCAAGTCCGACAATGAATTCTTTAAAAAATTAGCAGAACACCTGATTAAAAAAGCCTATTATACATTAAATGAATTTTTTCACGACCAATAATTATAATTAATAAAGTACCCATTATAACCTTGTACAAAAACCTCGTTCTCCTCTTGAATAAACTGTTTGCTGTGCCCTACAGGGTGCCATGTTGTACACGATTCTATGTTAAGTATAGGTTAAGATACAATGTGATATGCAATAAAGATTATGAGTATGAGTATTATTTTCCTCCCGACCCCGCAATGTACGCCTAAAATCACTAGGCACATCTTACGCCTGGTGTTAAATATTTCATGGACACATGTACCCAGCTTAACGTATCATTTTTCCTCTAGGTGGCACGTACGTGTAATGTATGGCTCACTGCGCTATTTGCCTAATGTTTTATTTAAGGTTCAGAATTAGGTGCTTAGCGTTGGAAGGGTTGGGTGTGGATTGTTACATCAGTCTTGTTTTTTTTTGGTCATCTAACAACACTAACGATATTCGGTTTTTGAAATGGCGGAAATGAAAATGCAATAAGTATACACAATTAAGTCCCAATAAATATAGTTTGTCAAAGGACTGTTTATTTCAAACATAGACAGAGAGAATCATACTATCTTTGTCTTATACTACTACTAGCACCCAAAAGAAAAGGATGAGTATAGTTTTTTTTGTTCTTATTTACTAACAATTTGGTTTGACCAACTATAATAATATATGAAAGTCCTGATTGCTAAAATCAGCGCTTTTCACAACGCCGGTTCTTGGCGATTCTGATCGTTGTCGATCCAAATTCTCACTTGTGAATAAACTAGGTTGGTTAGTGGGAAATCTAGACGTGGTACGGTTTAACCGGCAGTACGATAATAGCCGGTTCTCCCCTAACTACTATTGCAGAATGGATTTGATGTAAAAAGTAGGAACTCAATAAAAAAAAAAGTTTCTTGAAACAATAGACACAAACAATAAGAACAGTTATGTTGTAGGTATACAAATAATTTATGAGATTGGAAATATTGGAATTTATTGAATAGGGGATATTACTGCAATGTTCAGCCACCAGAGTGCAGGGCTAGCCTTTTTAGTAAACCATACAGTAACTTATACATACTGTACCTTTAACAGGTTTTTGACAAGTTTTGAGAGATAATAAAATATGACATTGACGCATCAAGGCGGTTTGTTTAAAGAGGACCTATCGGGAAACGCGAATCCGAAAAAAAATATAAAAAGCAAGAAAATACATTTATTTATCATAACATAAGGATTGGACAATACATACATTGAAAAACACATACAACACATCAACACAAACTAAATGCTAAACAGGATCCCCACTCAGCATAATGCCATGGCAAGCAAGGTCACCTTTACTACCAGTGGGAAGTGGTCCGACCAGTGACAATTATATAACACGGTCACCTCTACGACCGATTGTCTAGCAGCCTCAGTCACCACGCAATGGTCCAGCCAGCGCCTACAACCGTGCGCGTAACTGACAAATGTGAAGGAGTCCTTAGGTAGCAATTTGAGATTCACCACACGACCACTTCTGATTTACGCAAAACTCCGAAAGTACATTTGCAAATAACACCCGGGTGCGCGTTAAAATCTTCTTACTTCCGTTGGCGCTACAACCCTTTGTGGGTCTTGGCCTCCTCCACAATCTTCCTCCAGTTGTCGCGGTGCCTGGCGACCTTCTTCCAGTTGGTAAACTTTCCCATCTTCCTTAGATCTTCCTCTACACAATCCATCCGCTTCTTAGGCCTGCCATGCGGTCTTTTTTGTTGCGGCGTCCACCTTGTCATTACTTTTGCTGCCCTCTTGTCCGGCATCCTTTCAAGGTGAAAATCACCAAGGATAAATACCGACTTAACGTTACTGTTCTCAACAATAGCAGCCACTTCACTTAAGCACTCTGTACATTCGAGCAAGTTGTCCACTGAGTTAGTAGGCATGTATATGGAGAACATCAATATTGTGCGCCTTTTTTTTACCTGACTTGGGCTCTATTATAGGGCAATTAGAACGGTAGGACTGTGTGGGGGGATGGTAGCCTGGAGAAAATCCAGGACCCTTCCGCATCACACGAGACGGTATTGTGCGCCTATTGTTTGTTATTCGTATCGCTGATAAACGCACAATAACGATATTACCGCTACGCATGGGAACACTGCTTTCCTCCACAGAATGGCCACCCCACACGGCTTACCCAATACTCCATTCGAAGTCTCGACAGCTGACGTGCCGGTAAACTAAAACACTGTTGATAGTTCCAAGAAATGCCAAATCGTGATTAAATAACCACGTCTCCTGTAGGGCTATAATATCAGCGTCTTTACACAAGCCCCTAACACACTCGATAGACCTTTTGACATTAAGTAATTAGATTATTATTTCCTTTCGCCATTCTCATTAACGACGACCGGTTTTTTTTTTTTTTTTATAGAGGGGAAAATGCTTTTCGCATACCACCCAGGCGCGGGGACGGGCCTGGGATGGTTATGTGGGACTCCCGTATAGGCTCATGGGACCCACGGTTTACCCACTAAAAACCCCTCTTGACCGCCTCAGGGCTATAAGGCGAGGCCACAGGAACACTGGAGCACTCTTCCGCAGCCGACCGGTTTGGCCTAGTGGGTAGTAACCCTGCCTGTGAAGCCAATGGTCCTTATTATTAGATTTAGATTTAGATTAGATTTAGTTTATTCAGAAACAATACAAGCATTGTGTTTGAAATCCTTACAGTATAAAATTTACAATATATACAGCCTTAAATTAAATATAAGTTTAAACTATGCATCTACAATTTAACAAGTCAACGTGCATATACCTATTAATAAAAATAAAATAAAATTTAATTATAAAAATAATAAATAAAAACACTAATACAGTTAAGACAATACAAACAATCGCTCAATGTGGGAAATCCGCAAAGATCTCGTCAATACTGTAGAAGCACCCCCTCAATAAAAATATTTTTAATTTTTTTCTAAAATGTTCATAGTCCGTGATGACTTTTAGTTCTACAGGCAGCTTGTTAAAGATTCTGACAGCCTGGTATTTCACACTATGCCTTGCAGCTTGTTGTCTAGGGTAGAAAGTTGGCCTAATGTTTTTAGTACGCGTTTGAAGGCGCAACTCCTGTTCTGTAGAGGACTCGTACTTTGATATATTTTTGACAAGGGAAGTCAACAAAACGAGAACGTATAATGAAGGAACTGTCAAGATTCCCAACTTCACAAAGAGATCACGGCAGGATATCCACTGTGGAAGGCGCAGAATGGTTCGGATCGCTCTTTTTTGTACGACCAGAGCTCTATTAATATTTTGTTTGTAGCTATTTCCCCAGAATATGATGCTATACCTTAGCTTGGACTCTACTAACGCATAGTACACTGTCTTGAGCTGCTCTATCGTGAGCTCCTCCCTCAGGCTTCTGAGCGCGTAGCAAGCTGACAGAATAGTGTTTTCTATATTGCCTATCTCCGGTTTCCAGGTCAGCTCAGCGTCCATTCGAATACCAAGAAACTTGACCACATCGATTACGTCTACCGATACTCCGTTTAGCATGACTTCAAGCTTATCTGTTTTTTTTTGTATTGTTCTTAAATAATATTATTTGGGTCTTTTCCGTATTCAATCTTAAATTATTTATGTAGAACCAGTACTGGAACGCCGCTAATGCCTTTCTCATGAGTTCGCTAAGGTCATCCATGCTGTCTGCAGCTACAACCCCGCTGGTGTCATCGGCAAATAAGGTTAACCTACATTATTAACCTATTATTATTTATTAATACTGTGATTAAGTGTGTCAATTTTTTTTTAATACTACGTCGGTGCCAAACAAGCATACGGCCCGCCTGATGTTAAGCAGACTCCGTAGCCTATATACGCCTGCAACTCCAAAGAAGTTACATGCGCGTTGCCGACCCTAACACTCCTCTCCCTCGTTGAGCTCTGGCAACCTTACTCACCGGCAGGAACACAACACTATGAGTAGGGTCTAGTGTTATTTGGCTGCGGTTTTCTGTAAGGTGGAGGTACTTCCCCAGTTGGGCTCTGTTCTAGATCTGGAATGACATCCGCTGCTGTCCTGTGCCCTACCACACAAAGCGAAAGGTCATTCACAGTGCCCATACCTCTCTTTTGGACGTAGTTTAAGGACATACCCCCGGGTCCGGACGTAGTTTAAGGACATACCCGGGTTGGGGTCAATACTGAATCTCGAAGTAGGTCTCGCCGGCCCTTTGTGATTATATCTTTTATCAAATTTAATATATTGACGAAAAGCGACTCCACTCGGCCATAGATCTTCATTCATAAAAACAGCCAATTTTAATTTCCTCGGGAGTAAAGAACTTAAAGGCCATTAGCCTTTATTTTGTTTTGTTATGATTTTGTATGGCACGATATTTACTCCTGTTTTTTTTTAAGTAAAAAATCTGACACATCGCTTTCCGTTGCTCCTTCGTCCACATTATACAGGTTGGAATTTCGTAATGGGTCACCCTGTATGTTTTCTCCAAAATCTGTAAACGCCAATCTTCATTAATTTGAAATCGAGGGAAGGTCTTCTAAGACCATTTTCGCGTAGCGTCACGGGATCTGGTAGCTGCCCTCACTGACCCATTAAGAAATTCCGACCTCGTCGCTGCGCGTACAAAAGTCGCTATGTGATTTTTAACGATTTTTCGGTTTTAATGCCATTTTGAACCTTATTTCTATACGCATATGCTCCAAAAACAGCGTGGCGCTTATTTCAATATTTAAGGATTTATCAAATGTAGGTATGTGACGCCCATACAATGAATGCTCTTCCTATAATCGCTAACTGGAATAAATCACATAACTACATTAGCTTATTTGAACAGCAATTACAGACGTGTGCTCGCTATGTGATGCTTGACACATAGCGATATTTTCTACAAGTTTATTTAAAAATGATTAGATGCACTTGCTCCCGATATGTAGTTTCTCGCACATAGCGATATTTTTATACTAGTTGCAGTCGATGTTTTGTTTCTAGACTGTGCGTTTTACTATACATAGCGGGATTTTCTTATAACAATCGAGTCTACCGTATATTAAACTATTATCTACCCTCAAGTTGTATACAGTCAAGTTCAAGTTGTAAACATGATTATTTCATGTGAAGCGCTAGTGGCCTAGCTGTAAGAGCGTGCGACTTTCAATCCGGAGGTCGCGGGTTCAAACCCACGCTCGTACCAATGAGTTTTTCGGAACTTATGTACGAAATATCATCTGATATTTACCAGTCGCTTTTCGGTGAAGGAAAACATAGTGAGGAAACCGGACTAATCCCAATAAGGCCTAGTTTCTCCTCTGGGTTGGAAGGTCAGATGGCAGTCGCTTTCGTAAAAACTAGGGATTAGTTCTGTTGTCAAGCAGACCCCAGGGTCCCATGAACCGTGGCAAAATGCCTGGATAACGCGAGGAAGAAGAGTTGACCTTAATATTTTTTGCCTATATTTTCAAAAGACTTTCGACTTTTAATTGATTGCAGGTTTATTTCAGAAATTATTTAAAACAACTTTTTGAAATTCCTTAATAATCTTTTTTTTTGTTGACAAAGGCCCTCCGGCTTGGGGAGGCATTTGGATATGTGGGACTCCCTCCTGCAACCATCCTCTTCTAGTAAGAGGAGAAAAGGAGATATACCCACTAAAAGCCACTCCGGCGCTCACCCTTCTGTCCGTTTTCAAGGAGGTGCGGGATGCCTGAGATTCTACTCCTTCCAGCGGCCCTGGCTTATCTTACTCCGGAGTACCCACACGACGGGAAAGGAGAGTCATTGACGCTTGACCCACTGCCAATCGTGTAGCGCCGTGTAGTGCGGACCCCCACAGCCCGCTGGCCCTGCTAGGGGTTTAGGCGGACAGCAAATTGTGCCCATCTTCTTCACCGCTGTCTGCGCCGGTTCGGGTGCGCGTCTTCAGCTCCTACTCTCACGCTCCGTTTCCGCGGCCTCCTTCCTTGAAATGACGGTGTAGCAGAAGAAGGCAACTGCGTTCCATTTCCTTTCGCTGGCCAACATAGTCATTAATACGTTGCGCAGCGAAACGTTCCCTAATCCAAGAGCCGCCGTCATGGTGCGACACTCTACGGCCCAACTATTGCATTCTTGACTGCAGTATGCCTCTATGGTATGAGATCCATAGCGAAAGTCCTCCAGGTCGTCCTTCTAGCTTTGCTGCATCCGTTCGTGCCCTTGTTGACGCGTCCTCGGCAGTTCATCGGGTGCAGGGAATTCATTTAGGGCCCTGCACCTAACCCTCTCCCTGTGCGCATCGGCGAGTACCAGAGCCTCTAATTATCACCCATTTTTTGACAACTTGAATCATGAAAACAACCTAACTTCACTGTGATTACTTACTTAATAAAGCAATGCAGGAGAAAACCAATGACAGTCCATTATAAGACGTCATCTGATATTTGACTGTTGAATAAGTATATAAGAGAAGTTTGAAAGTAGCACCGGTAACGGAGAAGATGAGGAGTAGTATAAAGGTTCGCGCCGTGGTATGGGCATGTAATGAGGAAAGATGAATGTCACATAGGCAAAACAATGTTAGGGATGAATGCTGATGGACGGAGAGCGGATGGTAGACCCAAAAAACGATGGATGGATTGTGTGAAAGAGGATATGAGAAAGAAAGGAGTGAGTGCTGAGGTGACCAAAGATAGAGGAGAATGGAAGAGAAAAACTTGTTGTGCCGACCCCACATAACGTGGGATAAGGGCAGGAAGAAGAGAGTCCTTAAAGAGATGAGACTTTTTACATTTCAAGATTTTAAAGGCAACATTTTGATTACAAAACTAGAAAAAATAGTTTTTTATCGTTTTTCTCCTTGCTTCGTATATATGTATATTATTTGATTACTTATTGGGCTGGCAAATAATTATCAAACCAATTTAAATGAGTTACCTAGGTAAACATATTTAGTTCAAAGATATTGACTGAAACAAATTGATCATAAAGTAATAGTTATAATAAAAAAGTACGTAGATTATTAATTCACGATTAAAATTCAATTATATTGGCTTACATAGCATTTTTTTCTGTTTTATTGAACGCTCACATTATATTATTAAATAGCCATGTGACGATAAAGAACAAAAAATGTATAGGGTACTTAACAATTAAATCTAACCATGTAATGGTAAGACACTTAGAGGTTATTTATGACCCAAACAAAACTAGCTATGTGACATATTTATGAAAAAGTTTTTTTTTTCATATTATTAAAACTGAAATATTTATTCATGTAATTCCTTAATGTATGTTAAAGTGCAAATACTTTTGTCACAAAAATATTGATTCATTCATGTCCAATAATTATCGAAATAAACAGTTTTTTGTGTCTCCTGTAAAGTAGGTTAAAAACACATAGCGACTTTTGTACGCGCAGCGACGACCTGTATTATTATAAAACGGAACCTTAACCTTAGCTGCCTTAAACCAGTCGCTCGTACCTGCCAAGATAGCAAAATGACGTCAGCGACGTCATAATGACGGCATTATTACGTCATAATGACGTTGCTGACGTCATTTTGACGTATAAATGCTACTGGGGTGGGTTCGCCTTTCCCCTATTACCAATAAATTGATTAATTAAACGATACCTTTGCGACTTAATACACTCGTCGTTAATCTGAGGTTGCTTCCAAATACCCACCCATCCTTATGTCTATAACAAAGTCAATACTAAAGTCCCTATCAAAAAGTTGACCGTTAGGGAAGTTCAGAAAAAAATATACTCTTGGCTCAGCGCTCTTTCCTACGAGGACATAGAAGAACTTCTAAAAGTTGACAAATAAATAATTTTCTCTTTTCACATACACACACACACACACACACACACACACACGTATACACACACACACATTCACTCGCAACAATTAACTTGATCGAGTCGCACGCTGATGGTTAACTTTAAAATTCCAATAAGTTTAATTTACTTAGTGTCAATATAATTTAAGATTGCTTTTCTTAATAATTTATTGTAAAAAATGTGAAATTAATTCTGTTTTCTATCTCCTCTTCTTATAGGCTTTAAGTTATGTTAATTAATTGTATAAACTCATTCGAGTCTGGGTTACCTACGAGACAGGCTAAGCCTAGTGTAGGAACCAGAGTAACCTGACTGTACCATTCCATGCCAGGTACATTTTGTCAACTGTGTTTAATTAAGTTAATCCTAAGAACCCTGTAAATATTTTTGTGTACCTACAATAAAAAAAAACAAAAACAGCTTTTATCAACATCTTTCATTGACCTTGACCGTGACTTGCATTCATGCACTTCGCTTATCTCGCTATTTTTTGCACCGTCGTTGTTGTCGTCTAGCCGTCTCGGCACGTGAAAGCGCGCCTCAATTATGCGCAGGAGTTGGTTCCATTTTCGACCTGATCTTGATTCAATCGATCTCTGAGGATCCGAGAGGAACGCGAATTTGAAGTCGGAATTGATCGAAACGGTCGCCATCTTGATTTTCTTTATTTTAGACCCGATCTTGAAGTAAATCGATGTCTGAGGATCCGAGAGGCCCCTTAACACGAATTTAAAGTCGAAATTGAACGGAACGGTCGCCATCTTGATTTTCTTTATTTTCGACACGACCTTGATAAAATCGATATTTTAGCCTCTCGCCCACGAATTTGAGAGAAAAACACGAATTTGAAGTCGGAATTGAACGAAACGGTCGCCTTCTTGAATTTATTCTCCTCCTCCTACAGCGAGAAGGGTTGTTACTTATTAAAGCGTTGTGAATTTCGGATTGTTTCTCAAAGAATTACGCGCCATTATTTAAGCAATTAACCTTTGGTCAGCTCAAAAAAAACCGTGTTGTAAAAACTATGCGTGTGTACCTAATTTTAAAATTTGTTCACCTTTTTCAACCTGCCATTTTGGTGCCCTCCTAAACGTGGTGCCCTAAGTACGTGCTTATTTACGTGCAAAACTGGCATTTTACGGGGGTACCTATCTATAAGAAAAAATATTAATGATTATGGAGGAGGGGTGAAATCGAGTACCCTAGTTAGTCAAAGGGGTCACAGAACTAAAAAGGTTAGGAACCACCTTAATAGAAGGTTTAATGGACAGTGATAATTATGTGTAAGATAAGTGTCAGTCATTATGTTCCGTTTTTCGAAGTCAAAAATGTACTGAGAGCTCATCTATATTTAATATTCGGTCGCTGGTTGGAAACCTTCATTAAATCACGACAGGTTCTTAGCCATGATGTCTTGATATTTTACCCGATTACGATTAAGACGGGCTATTAATTTATTATTATATAATTATGTATGTAAGTGTGAGTATGCACCCATCTATATGTGTGGGTATATCTGTGTCGTGTTCGTGTGCTCGAGCGGGTATGGAAATGTATAGTCATGTATTCAATTTAAAAAACACATTGTTCTACCACAGATAAAATCACAGACTACAACATTTATGATAAAATTAAGTAAATACATTTATTTTGTAACTTTAAAGAGACTAGCTTTGGTTACAGAATAACTAATAATACTACCGTACAGAAAATTCACTCCTTCACAAAAGTTAGATTTAGGTATAAAATTATACCTATACTCGCCGCCTGCCAGCAAAATTGAAACTTATAACCGCGCACGAACCGGTGAATCTTCTTTGCGCGCCGCAGTTTTATGACCGAGCTGCGAGTGTCGGCACGGGGTTGTCACTTGACAAGTTTTTGTACATGGTGGGTAAAACCTGGGGACTAACTCCCAGGATAACTATGGCTTTACCAGGCAATCATACGACCAATAATAAGCTACGGCGCGATAGTATGGTGGCCACGCACCAAACTATCCACAGTGGAAGCTAGATTACAACGACTACAGAGGCTGGCCTGTATGGCGGCCACGGGCTGCATGAGGACAACACCAACTGCGGTCGCCGCCGCTGCACCTCTTTATACAACAGGAAGCGTTGGCTGCGGCGGTACGTCTCAAAAAATCTAATCTCTGGAGATCGCCTAGGGTGCCACACACCGGGATCCTCTACGAGGCCATAGGTAAGGAACCGCTAATTGAGGCGGTAACTGACAGGATACCCAGGCAATTCGTCTTCGACAAAAAGTACAAAATACAATTATACGAAGAACCCCATGAAGGACTCAACCCAAGGGAGCTGAGAATCTTCACGGATGGATCAAAGACAAGGTCAGGCACTGGCGCTGGGGCATTCTCAGAGGACCTAAACATACACATCTCGACACCACTTGGTACACATAACACAGTCTTCCAGGCAGAATGTATGGGCATCATAGTGGCAGCACACGCAATCGTCTCAAGCAAAGTACTGGACTATCCCATCCGCATACTCTCCGATAGTCGGTCGGTACTACAAGCCCTGCAAAGTTATACTTTGACCTCAGGGCTAATCTAGGAATGCCACAAAGCTCTGTCAGAGGTATGTACCACCAATAGCGTAACTCTGCAGTGGATTAAAGGACACAGCAACTCGCGAGGTAACGATGCAGCCGACAAATTAGCAAGAGGAGACTCGGAACTGAAAGTGGCAGGACCGGAGCCAATCCTACCTCTGCCATATGCCTGGCTCCGGAACATGCTGCGAAACAACACCAAGGTAAAACACCAACACTACTGGACTAACCTAGGTACTTGCAGACAGGCGAAGGAAGCCCTCCCGACGATCAACCCAGGTCTGTCACGGAGGCTGCGACTGCTGAAGAGGCCACAGCTCCGGCTACTAACTGGAGCCATAACTGGCCACGCCCCACTAAACAAGCACTTACTAACCATGCGTGTTACAGATAGCCCCCTTTGCAGGTCATGCATGGAGGCAGAAGAGACAGCCGCCCACGTCATCCTCGAATGTCCAGGGGTGGCAGAATACCGGGCACAATACCTCGGTTCGCCGGGGTCTCTCCCAGAAGTCGTCGGCAACATCAAGGGTCTGCTAGGCTTCCTGGAAAAGTTGGGTTGGCAAGAGTAGTGCCGTCAACCCATCACGCAAAATAGGCGCATTATATGACGTCGAGTTGCGGAAACCAAGCCCGCGAAATCCTATAACCTATAACCTATACGTGACGCTCGTCAAAATCGGCTGGCTAGAAAAATATATCGAAGGAAGATCATATTTCGTTTTTTTTTTTACAAAAACTATAGATCTTGTGGTCTGAAATTTTGCATACTTGTAACTAATAGAAACCCACATCATCAAAAAAATTACAAGCCAAAACTCGCTGGGGGCAGATTCACGGCTTATCCTGGCATGGCCTTTGAATCGAGCTCTTCAGCAAGCTGGTTTTGGTGAATGAACGGGGTGTCAATCGGTTCCATTATATGGCACAAGTTACAATTATTATGGTTTGCTTGACGATAGGTAAACCTGTTTAGAGGTTTGACAATTTTGAAAAAAAAAATCCAGCAATACAAAAAATTATAATATTCTAATTAATTTGACGAGAAATAGTTTTTTTTTTAAATATTAAGGTTATTTTTGAGTCTATAGAACGGGCGTCATAATATGTCACAATCGGAAAATATTTTAGATTTAGAAACACGACCAAATAGTTTAGCAAAATTATATTCTATACGATATATAAAATTTAAAACTTTCGCGGTTTGAACACATATTAAATCACATTTAGAAACGGGTCTATCGCGAATTTATTTTGTTACCTTTATTTACCGACGTTTCGACACAGGTTTCACTGGTCGTGGTCGCGGCTAACTGACGTCCCAGCAAAATGTCAAAACAGAGATTTGTGTGACTACCCCACGAAAAGTGCATTTAAAGTTTGAGGTAGACATCACATTTTCAAACCACCCACTACACATAAAAGTTAATTTTTGTCAATAGTCCGACACACAACACTCACAACATCCGCGCACACATCCGAAGATCCCTTGGCTTTAACTTCTGGATCACTGGTCCCCAAGTTGCCGAAAAGTTAAAACCATCTTCCCTATTAAAATTTCTGGGGTGCTATTGATTTCAATCGCTTCTCGCACAACTCGAGAATATCAATGGCGTTCAGTGGAGACAACTCTTTTGGTTTATGAACCTCAATCCAGTGATTTGCGCCGCATGTAAGTAGATGTTGGCGATTTTTTACAGCCGCTATGTGTTCTTTTACTCTCTCTTGCACACTTCGTTTGATTTGACCAATGTACAAACTTCCGCAACTACATTCTATTTTGTAAACGCCCGGATTTTGGTACGGAATGACATCTTCTGGACTGCGTAAAAGATCTGCTACTTTGAATAACGGCTTGTATACAGCCTTGATGGAGAATTTCTTAAGTACTGCTCCTACTTTGTCCGTTATCCCTTTCACATATGGTAAGAGCGCTGGTTGTCTGTTGACCTCTGGATGTCTTTCCGTTCTCTTCGGCTTGCGTTTCATCCCCCCTCGGTATCCATTCTTTTCCAGTACAGCTTGGACATGCGCTAGTTCACCGGCCAGGTGCTCAGGGTCACATAAGTCATGTGCCCTGTTCACCAAGGGCGTGATCACGGATTGTAGGTGCCTTGGGTGATGATGAGAGGATGCCTGTAAGTATATGTCGGTATGCGTAGGTTTTCTGTATACAGAGTGTGCCAAGGTGCCGTCCGATCTCACCATCAGTTTGACATCCAGAAAAGGTAAGGATCTGTCACATTCTATTTCATGTGTGAATTTCACTCTTGAGTGGATGGAGTTTAGATGCTCGGTGTAACTTTTGACGGTATCGTTATTCCCCTTAAAAATGCAGAAAATATCGTCCACGTTCCTCTTCCACATTGCAATGACGTTAGGTCCCGACTCCAGTGCTAACTCCTCAAAATGCTCCATCCAGATGTTAGCAATTACTGGAGCAACCGGACTACCCATTGCTACTTCATCCACCTGGAGGAAATACTGGCCTTGATATATGAAATAGTTTCCCTCCGAGCAGTGCTCCAGTAAAGTGATATACTTTTCCGATATCCTACATTCCTGTAGTTTCTTTTTGATAATGTCCAGACATTCTGTTAATGGAACGTTAGTGAACAAAGATTCCACATCAAAACTCACCATAATCTCATCTGGTTCCAGTCTTATACCCTTGACAATATCAATGAAATGGCGAGAATCTTTTACATAGGACGAGGTCTTTCCAACTAGTCCCTGGAGCACGCTTGCTACATGTTTTGCGAGATCATAGGATGGCGAATTGACCTGACTAACAATTGGTCGCAATGGCACATTAGACTTATGTACCTTCGGCAATCCATATAGCTTTGGCGGTTGGACTGATTTCGGTCTGTATAGCCGATTACATTCATCCTCTTTAAAAAGATCTTCGTGGTCTTTGATGAGGTTTCGTAGACGACGAGTTACCCTGGCAGTTGGATTATAATTAACTGGCTTATAGACCTTCTTGTCTGCCAGCAGCGCTTTTATTTTGCCATCATACTCCGAACTATCCATAACTACAGTAGCGTTACCTTTGTCAGCTTTTAAGACTAACAGGTTTTCATTATCACGAAGGGCCTTCGGTGCTTGACGCTCCTCTGTAGTAATGTTACTCGAGGGTAGTCTGACCTTCCGTAGCAACACCGAAATATCTTGGCGCACAGTTTCCGCATCACTTGAGAAATTTTAATAGGGAAGATGGTTTTAACTTATCGGCAACTTGGGGACCAGTGATCCAGAAGTTAAAGCCAAGGGATCTATCTTCGGATGTGTGCGCGGATGTTGTGAGTGTTGTGTGTCGGACTATTGACAATAATTAACTTTAATGTGTAGTGGGTGGTTTGAAAATGTGATGTCTACCTCAAACTTTTAAATGCACTTTTCGTGGGGTAGTCACACAAATCTCTGTTTTGACATTTTGCTGGGACGCTATACGATATACTTTGTAAAAACTATATAATGATATCCCATGAATGAGATTCTCAATAAAGTCCTGGATCTCTCTTTGTACATTACCCCGTTTCCTACAAGAATATTACCGAGCCTTTCGATTAGATTTTTGATGTTTTAAACTAGCCGTGGTTCTTATAATTTTAAGACGTAACGCAACGCCCGCTTATCAACCGGTTTATGAATGATAAAAATGCCCGAAAATATTTGATTAGTAATCGTGATTAATGTCTGTGTTGAAAAGGACACGCTCGCCAAAGGCTCCGTCGTTGTCATCTAGCCATCCCGGCATGTGTAAGCGCGCCTCAATATGCCTAGCGCTGAAGGTTGGTGCGGTAGGCTAAGATAGGCACACTGTTATTCATTAAACTATTCGGGAAAACGTATGCTCCTCTACTAATATTCACGTTATTAATTACGAATATACGCATATAGCTATTAAGGTGTTTTATTGTACGTTTTGTTATCTTAATTTGGTGTAATTTTGTGTGTTTTAATCATTATGAGAATTTCATTGTATTTCCATTTCATGTGTTTATGTTTTTACTTTTATATGTTTGTGCGTAGATTTAAGCAATCATTTTATTAGTTATTACAAGAATGTCCCACAATAAATATATACCCATTCCCTGTGTGTGATAGCGTAAGCTGATTGGTCAATAAATGGTAACTGACTCTGCACAACTCACCCACGTGACGTAGTGGGCGGGGCACGGTCGCGCACCCTTATAAATATGGCCGCCCGACCGAGCCATATTCTTAGGACAACCGCTCACGTGGTCACCCACAGTGAAATATCTGGGGGTGACCATAGACAGGCGGCTCACCTTGCAGAAACACACGGCGGAGACAATCAGACGAGCGAAAACCGCTCGAATTAACCTCCGCCCGGTTTTCTGCAGCAAGCTCCCTGTACGGACCAAAGTCGGTCTGTACAAAGCTTACGTCCGCTCTCGACTAACCTACGCTACACCAGCCTGGTATTCTTTCTGTTCCAGGTCCAACAAGCAGAAGATGAGGAGCCAGGAGACACTCTCGCTACGGACCATCGTCGCAGCAACCCGATTCGTCAGCAACGCAGCCATCGCCGAGTACCTGAAGTGGCGCAGCCTGGACGAGTTCATCGAGCGTCTCGCGCGGGTCATGTATGACCGCGCGGACAACTGCAGCCACGACCATCTACGAGGGATCGCGCCACACTACACACGACCACCGGACCTACACGGGGCTCGGCATCTCCCCCGAGCCCTCCTACACAACGACGACGACGACAACAACGAAGAAGAGGAAGAAGAAGACGTCGTCGACGACACAACAACACCACACACACTCGGATGACACCTATGAAGCACACGCCAGCCTAAGCTGCCGGTCGCCTTCACTGCGGCCCCGAAACCTGGCCCCGCTCAAACGGTATCACCAGGCTAGGGGTAGCGGGGTTGGATAACGGCCGGTAGCGATAAAGCTGGCCTACACCGGATCGCACAGCCGTCCACAAACTGACGGCGGAAGACCGCCCCACGAAGATGGGGCGCGAAAATTGACACAGTCTCCGAAACAAGAATGTTGGAGAGACCCCTCACACCCTCCCAAAGAGGGTATCGAGATGATGATACTGACTGAGCCATATTCAGTCTATCTACAACACCTCTACACTTAACACTTTATTAACCCTAAAATAAGTGTTCTTACTAACCCTCACACTAACCCGGTAACATGGTGGTGGTATTCTGGAGGTAATCAGCAGTAGCAGCTTCTCTTCGGCCAGCGCGTTCCAGTCTTCGGCGTACGAGCTTCGGGAAAAATAGTCTACGCTCAACACATAGTTTCCGAGATATAATCGAAAAACCGAAAAACTGAACCTTCAAACCCCCCTCTCCCCCCAGCACCAGGGTTATGGTCGGGGACTTTTGATATGTTCATCTCCTAACTAGTCCAAACAAAGCTACGAAGTCAAAAATTGTGTTCCTAGCATATCCCTATATAACTTCTTATTGCTTGGCCAGTGGCCTATATGCATTTGCCTCTGTAGCATAGTGTTCCTTAATGTAACGGACATCTTGCTGTAGTACGAGTATATATTTGAGCAGTTTAGTGCAGTCTACATGGTCGAAATAAACTGGGGGTAGTTTATGCAAGTCTTTTGCTACAAAAATAGGCAAGCTGTCCAAACTCGCTTTCCTCAAAATATTTTCACTATATCTTCCATGTCTCTAGTTGCTTTCCCCTTTAAACTTAAACTTTCCCGTATTAAACTTTCGTGAGACATATTTTAAAATACAATAAGTTTGAAATATGTATATATAGTTTTTAATTCAAGTGAGTGCAACCGTTGTGTTCTAAATATTTCAATCACAGAATCTTTTTTTTAATAGCGGGTAGTTGTGTATTGGGTAATATTCAAAACTGCGGGCGGGATATATTTATGTAGAAGGTATAACTGACAGTAATAATTGTGTCAAATAAGTGTCAGTCATTATGTTCCGTTTTTCGAAGTCAAAAATGTACTGCGAGCTTCTCATCTATATAATATTCCGTCGCTGGTTGGAACCCTTCATTAAATCACGACATGTTCTTAGCCATGACATTGCCAATGATGTTGTTGCTTAATGACTTGATATTTTACCCGATTACAATTAAAACGGGCTATGATTTTATCATTATATATATAATTATTATGTAAGTGTTTGAGTATGCAGCCATCTACTCGTATATGTGTGGGTATATCTGTTTCGTGTTCGTGTGCGCGAGCGGGTATGGAAATGTATAGTGATGTATGTATCCAATTAAAAAAAACACATTGTTCTACCACAGATAAAATTAAGGAAATACATTCATTTTGTAACATTAAACAGGCTAGCCTTGGTGAAAAACTTCGAGTGGTCGCTGAGGTGTAATTACCTACTGTTTTTTTTTTTAATAAATCTGTATTTTTTTTGTACAGCAATATATCCTTTAATTGATGACATATAATTGTATTTAATGTACGCACAATAAACGTGACGCTCGTCGTCAAATCAGCTGGCTAGAAAAAAAATATCGAAAAAAGATCATATTTCGTTTTTTTTTTTACAAAAACTATAGATTTGTGGTCTGAAATTTTGCATACGTGTTACTAATAGAAAGTCACATCATCAAAAAAATTACATACCAAAACTCGCTGGGGGCAGATTCACGGCTTATCCTGGCATGGCCTTTGTATCGGGCTCTTCAGCCGGTTTTGGTTAATGAACGGGGTGTCAATCGATTCCATCATATGGCACAAATGACATACTTAGGACAAATGTTTAACCATCAAGAAAGAGAAGGAGGAGATTTTGATTAAAAAAAAACTGGTTACCCCTCTCAACCCCCTAAGCTTCCCCCTAAAATAAGAAATAAGCGGTTTTGACTTATTTACAATACTAAAAACCGTAGCCGGGTCAGTTTTTCAAATGTTTTGCTTGTCTCTTGTCAAGTTGTCACTGTCAGGTTACCTAGAAGCTTTTAAACAGACTAGGGCTAGATTTTGAACAAACAAAATCGTCTTTTTTCTGGTCATGGCAGTGTTAACAACACTATTTATATGTTTAGTACCTAAAACTATAAATGTCGTCAAATCATCTTGTTCATTTTATGAGGCTCCGGAGCTACGGGTAACGATAAAAAGCAAAATTCTAACCGCTTGGTTTAGAAATATTTTTGTTAAGCACGTGTTTAAACATTTAATTACACAACCCAAAATAAAATAAACTCTTTATTTACATACAATATATATACAGTGGTACTACGTAAACGAAATTAAAGACTAGCTTAAATCTAAAATAGGCCCTTGAGGCATTGTACCAAGGATGCTGGCGGCATTTCCTCGCTGTATCGCAATGCTGATACGTCGTGCGAGGAAGCCGCCAGCTCTTCGGTCACCAGTTACGTCAACCAGACGCTTCGCGATTTCTGCAAACAACTTGTGCGCGCTGGGACCCCATGGACCTAGAGTTTCAAAATTATTTTGGTGTTTTAAATATAAGACACCTATGAATGTATTATTAACAATTTTTGTTTTGCAGTGGCGTTATTTCAACTGGTCTCAAAATTAAAAGTGGCTATCTGAACGGCCTTAATTTTGGAACGGTATGAATGGTAATGTATAGGTATAAGTTATTTAGAGTACAAAATGCACTATACACCCAAATTTTGTAGTGATTGGCTTTTAAAATATTTCATAATTTTTCTATATTATGGTTTGCTTGGTGATAGGGAAACCTGTTTTAAGGTTTGACAATTTTGAAAAAATAATAATCCAGCCATACAAAGGATGATAATATTCAAGTTATTTAACCGGAAATAATTTTTTTTTTCATATTAAGGTAATTTTTTAGTCTATAGAACGGGCGTCATAATATATCACAATCGGAAAATGTTTTAGATTTAGAGACATAAATAAATGGTTTAGCATATATTCTATAACATGATAATACTATTACTTATTCTGTGGTTATACTTTGTAAAAACTATATGACATCATGATATCGCATGAATGAGATCCTCAATAAAGTCCTGGATCCCTATTTGTACATTTACCCCGTTCCCTAGAAGAATTTTACCGAGCCTTTCGATTAGATTTTTGATGTTTTAAACTAGCCGTGGCTTATAATATTAAGATGTACCGCCCGCTTATCAACCGGTTTACGAATGATAAAAACACGCTTGAAAATATTTGCATATCTGTGTTGAAAAGGTCACCAGGCCACCAGATAACGCATTTATAAAAATCGGCGTATATAAAATAATTCAACATAACGAGATTCAACAGACCAGAGTAGCCATTACTAGCAGTAGCAAGATAAAACAAAATTTGTATTAAGATGGGGTTTCTTACGGTAGTGACATTTGCAGTCGTTGTAAGTGTACTACTGTATTATTACTTCACAAGAACGTTCTCTTATTGGAAGAAACGAAATGTTACCGGACCGAAACCAATACCGTTTTTTGGAAACATGTATAAATCCGCTATGCGCTACGATTCAATGGGTGGAGTTTTTAGAACTATATACGAAAGTTTCCCAAAAGAGAAAGTAGTGGGAATATTCAGGATGACATCTCCGGCGCTCATTATACGAGACCTCGACGTTTTAAAGCATGTTTTGATAAAAGATTTCGAAAATTTTGCTGATCGAGGCTTGGAGTTCAGCAAAGATGGGCTAGGACAAAACATATTTCACTCCGACGGGGAGATATGGCGAAGCCTGAGAACTCGATTTTCACCCATGTTTACAAATTCAAAGCTGAAGAATATGATGCACTTGCTCAACGATCGAGCTAATAAGTTCGTTGACTACGTAGGTGAGATTACAGCGAAGACACCCGAGCATGATATCCATGGATTGGTGCAGAAGTTCACAATGTCATCGATAACTGCGTGCGCCTTCGGTGTAGATATGGACACCTTTCGTGAAGATATTCCAACTTTAAAAAGAGTCGATAAGGACATATTTACACCTAATTTTATGGTTGAGTTGGACATGCTGTTCCCTGGTGTCCTTAAAAAGTTAAATCTGTCCGCATTCCCGGCGTATTTAAAGAGTTTTTTTAAAGAGCTTGTCGAAAATGTAACTACTGAAAGAAACGGAAAGCCGTCAAATAGAAAAGACTTTATGGATTTGATATTAGAAATGAAGAATGAAAAACAATTTGAAGTGGCCAAAAAGGACAGTGATGGCGAAGTCCTTACGATTGAGATAACTAATAGTGTAATAGAAGCACAAGCCTTTGTATTTTTTGCTGGCGGTTATGAGACCACAGCCTCGACCATGGGTTTCATGTTGTATCACCTAGCATTGGACACTAAAATGCAGGACAGGTTAAGAAATGAAATAGATGGATACCTTGAGAAGCATAGCGATAAAATAGAACTGGACACTTTAAATGAGTTACAATATTTAGATCGTGTTTTTAATGAAACTATCAGAATGTACCCGATAGTGGACATTGTACAACGGAAGGCTCGAAACGACTACGAACTACCGGGAACGAACGTCAAAATAGCTAAAGGTCAAGTTGTGATCGCATCTCTTCCGGGTATTCACCACGATGAGAAGTACTACCCGGAACCGGAGAAGTTTGATCCCGAAAGGTTTTCTCCAGAAAACGTAGCTGCCAGGCATTCCATGGCGTATATGCCCTTTGGCCTTGGACCGCGACATTGCGTAGGTAAGTAAATAATCTTATTATGCAACTTAAATAAACACGGATAAATTACCCATTTTTAAAACAATTACGGCCTGATTCGAACTATAAGAGACGTCAAATATTAACGTTTTTTTTGGTCTTTTTATTTGAAGGTATATCCAGGGTGAAATGTTTATAGTAAAGTGTTCTTTCTCGCATTTGCACAAATAGGTAACCTTTAATAGTAGTAGGTTTGTGACTATCGTAAAAATATAAGTAATAATAATAATGCAGAAGAACTATAGCCTGGCAAACCAATTTAGTCAGTAACAGTAGAAAATGATTATCCCAGCAAAAACATTTTCATGTACAATGTTGTCAAGATGAAACCATAAGGCTTGCACTGTCAAAATGTTATCAGATCTCTTGAAGAGCCAAGCTTAGAAGCTTGGCTCAAACTCAAACTTCACAAACTCTACACCTTGGCCAAAATATGTGGCTTGGCCGTTTCTGTGCTGTCGTCACATGGATGGACGTAAGGTGACAAATGTATTTACTATTAATTATTTTTTATTAAGACTACAATAGTTCTTTTAGTAACGAAACGGCCAAGCCACATAATTTGTCTAAGGTGTAGAGTTTGTGAAGTTTGAGTTTGAGCCAAGCTTCTAAGCTTGGCTCTTCGAGAGATCTGATAACTTTTTGACAGTGCGAGCCTTATGGTTTCATCTTGGCAACATTTTACATGAAAATGTTTTTGGTGGGATTTCACTTCTTTTGTAAGTTGCTTAATGATAATCTTCCAACCCCTAATTAAAAGGGTTGCCTAATTTACTATTAAAAATACTGAAATACGTATTTGGAGGCATCTTTTACTCAATCTCCTTTTTGCTGATTCCCCATACAGACTTCAACCCCCTTTTTCCCCCTAGCGCTCTTTTCCACCCCCTTACGGGGTGATTTTGGGGTTGAAAACCATTCTATATCCTTCCCCACAACAACAAATATCTACATACCAAATTTCAACTAAATCGGTTCAGCGGTTATTAATTCCCCATACAAAATTCCGCCCCCCTTTTCACCCCCTTAGTTGCTAAAAGTTTCTTTGAAATTTTCTGTTGTTAGTGTACTAAGACTATCTTACATCACCAAATTTCAGCTTCCTAGGATTTCAGGAAGTACCCTAAAAGTTTTGATGATTATGAGTGAGTGTAGTTATGAATAAAGATTAATTAAATACTTTCAGCAGGATTTTTAAAACTTTTTTAAGGTTCCGTACCTCAAAAGGAAAAAACGGAACCCTTATAGGATCACTCGTGTGTCTGTCTGTCTGTCTGTCACAGCCTATTTTCTCCGAAACTACTGGACCAATTAAGTTGAAATTTGGTATACATATGTAAGTTTGTGACCCAAAGACGGACATGTAACGAAAACAAATGAATTTTAAACATGAGGGCCACTTTTGGGGGGTAAATGAGAAAATTAAAAAATAAAGTTTTTCAAACTATATCGTGTTATATATCAAATAAAAGAACTCAATGTGATAATCTCAAATATATTTTTTTTATAATTTTAGGATACAGAATTTAGAAGTTATTCAAGAAAATAGGCAAAAAATGACCATTCCCCCCTTTATCTCCGAAATTACTGGGTATAAAATTTTGAAAAAAATAAACAAAATAGATCTTTATCTGTAGATTACAGGAAAACCTATTAGAAATTGCAGTCAAGCGTGACTCGGACTTAATACTTAGTTTTTGATTCGACCCCTGCAGGTTTTTTAAAGACATTTCACTCACGTTTCACATAAAAAATACATTGTTTAAATTGTGTAATATACGGAACCCTTGGAACGCGAGTCCAACTCGCACTAGGCCGGTTTTTGATTAATTAGTATCTATAACATTTAAAACTTTCGCGGTTTAAACACATATTAAATCACATTTAGAAACGGGTCTATCGCGAATTTATTTTGTTACCTTTATTTACCGACGTTTCGACACAGCCAGCCAGCCAGTGAGTTAGCCGCGACCACGACCAGTGAAACCTGTGTCGAAACGTCGGTAAATAAAGGTAACAAAATAAATTCGCGATAGACCCGTTTCTAAATGTGATTTAATATGTAATTAGTATCTGTTTCATTCAACCATTTATCCCTATTTCAGGATTGCGCTTTGCCCGCGTGCAGACCTACGTGTGTATAATCAGACTTCTCTCAAAGTTCCGCCTTGAAGCCAGCAAGAACACCGTTCGCTCCTTTTCTTACAACCCATACCGGATCGTGATGGGTCCTAGCAAGATCCTCTACGTGAATATTTACCCGCGGTAGGGCCATTTGTTACAATGAAATACTATTACGTATTTTTATTAAAATTCCTTATCGCCATATCTTGTTGTTGCATTAAAATACGTTTGATTAAATTATATGTATGGTAATCACAATAAAGAATATATATTTATTTATATTTTTATTTCTTGCATCCCTTGCTTTGATCAATATCTTCAGACGCAGATAAATTGTGAAAATAAATGTTTGTAATTTCTTTCTAGTTGATATGAATACCGTGATAGTTATTTAAAAAAGATTAGAAATAAGAAATTATCTCTCATTTTGTCGAATATATTTTCGAGTAGTATTTCTCAAAAAAGTGGCATCTTAACCTGTCATCAAGTTTTTGAAATGAATGTATGCTTATTTTCTCTTTTTTATATATATTTTTTTTACTTGAAACCTAATACATTATGTAAGCCTTAGAATAAATTACAAATTAAAACTTATATTAGGTTTATAAAAATTTTATTTGGATTGAGAAACAAAAATGTTCATAGATAAACATGTAAGCTTCATAAACAAAAACGTTGTTTATCGAGGCCAATTCATTATTTTTATTTAAATTTAATACTTATGAAATAAAACTATGAAAACGGATTATATCGCGTATATTGAATTTATAATACATCCCGACGTTTCGAAACCTTTACAGCGTTCGTGGTCAACGGGTGACTGAGGAATAGTTACAAATACGTATTTTTATTATAGTTTTATTTCATGAGTAACTATCGCGGTAACCGAAGACAATTTTAATACTTATGTTTAAAAAAAAGAGTACCACTTTTCTGTATTATATTTATATTTACGTCATAGCCGAGGCACAATTATTTTCAATTTGCTGTCCCAAATTAGATTTCTGGGTCTTTTCTGTCTCTGCATTTATATTTTCGGGAGCGCTAGTACAGTTTTACTTACACGTGAATAACGGTGCGGGTTTGAAAGTGAAAATGATGAAACGAAATAATTTTTATTAAGCAGATGTATGTATGTATGCAAGCGATAGTTATTACAATTTTTTTTTATTAATGGAAAAACTTCACCTCTTCGGGCTAGACGTGAACTTGCGATCTCCCTAAACAACTCTCTTGCCCTCAGGCTTGTAAACTAAAAAGGAATGAGTAGAAATAATCGTAAGTTTTTGTCAAACTTCGGTAGCTCAGTTGGTTGAGAGCGATCGAACCGGTAAAGTCACAAGTGGAGGCTTGCGAGAAGGGGTGATTTTTCCATTTTTCCTTTGACACAAAAATTTGTAAAGACGAAGACTATGCAATAAAGTCCTTATACATAGTGTAAAAACTTCAAAAAGTCCTATATCCATACAATAATTATAGTGACTTACGGCCTTTTGTTGTTAACCGGGCCGTCGGGTAAACGTGCCAATTAGTACCCCATCCATAATATCGTTATTATCATGCGGAATCCGTTTAAATTTGTACCGGGATAATGACGGTTTGGATCAAAGCCAGCCTTTATTAATTTTATTCAACATTTAGCTCTGAAATACGAGGGAAACGTTTTTTAGTCTGATATCCCATTTGAGATTGAAATCAAATTTTAGGCTGTGTTGTAATGTAGCAATCCGTTAAAACAACAATATTTGTGCCACAAATTCAAATTTTATGTATGGTCGACATTATTACAAATATTAGCGTCCGCGGCAGGATATTCCTCTTAAACCGCACAGTGCGCACACTTGGTCAATATTGTCAATAAGGCAATACAACCATTTTGTTTAATATACTCGCTAAATGTCGCAGAACACAGCAGCAAAACATGTAAGCTTCATAAACATTGCTAATTAACGGTAACAGCGACTGCCTTGGGCAGTAATAATAGGGCAGGGTAACACCGATTGGGCTCATTGTCGATGCAACGCGAACGCGACCGACACTCATACCGTTACTTGGTGCCGTAGACTCAGAGAGCGGAGTGCTTGAAAAATCGTACTGATTTTTTATTTTTTATTTTAAATCTTTATTGCAATTGTAAAATGTAAATTATACCTATGGATCAATGTTATCTGGAATAAATGATTTTATTATTATTATTTATTCTAGCGTGAGTCATTCTTTATCCTGCGACGTCTCGGGACCAGTGCTGTGCTCAACAAAATGTCGGATGCCTCAGCCCAGACATGATCCGTTCCACCAGAAATCATCCTTAAACCTTGTTACGCTATGGTGTAATACCATCCCGCCCATTCTGCATCACAGATTCATTAGGTTATTCATTACTATTATTCATTACTATGATTCTGAATCACTAACGCTGTAAAAGCAGTGATTAAGAAGCCAAGTTCTTAAGCTGTGTTTAAATTTGGGACCCTCAAGTGTTTTTATTTGGTCCGGTAACTTCTTGTAGATTACTCATAGAGATTACTATACTTGCGTTAGGCGTTCTTTTTATAAATGTTAGCCCTACAGCGAGGTTGTTTTGGGTGGTTTATTTGTTGCATTCTTTGATTATCAATACACACTTCAGAGCGTTTAATAAAGAATTTTGGGTGACTTTTGATGAAACTACAAATTTTCAAAACATACATACACTCTAAGGGTAAAATGTTTAGCTGTTGGTATATTGGTCTACAACTACTTCCTATCCGAGTATTTGTTATTGCCCGAACAAACCTCTTTTGAAGTTTAAATGCCCTTTCAACATCCACAGAGTTACCCCATAGGATGAGTCCGTAGCTAAGTATGGATACAACGTGACCGTGATATAAAATTATCTGTTAAACACGGCAACCACATAATAGCGGCCGGAAAAAGAGTGCAAGCTAATTGATTCATGTTGTACAAGTTGTATACTTTCCATTGGAACTTATTTCGTTCGTCTGACAAGTCAGTGAAATTTTAAGAACAACAAAAAACAAAAAATAATTAAAAGTAGTCCCGATCATATTTCATTAGGCAACCCCATTTATTTATGTTCGGGAACATATATTATTTTCTTTCATAAAATAGAAGATTCATCCGTCAAACGTATCGGTGAAGGTCGACCATATATTATATAAATATAACGTATCTTAGGCTATCATAGCAACCAGCACTTGACACTAACAGGATGATAAGAATATAATTGTCATATGTTGATATTTATATATTAATACAAGAGTAGCAACATCATCGTTTATAATAATATAGAAATGGCAAAAACAATGTTGTTATCTCTAAACAGTAGCAATATGTCATGGTGAAGATGACAAGAAGAATTGATGAATCCCTTATCGTCTACATTTGGAGTATGTTTACTCATTATTTTATCAATAAGTAGATATTGTAATATCAGACTCGTTTTTAGTTAAAATCAACTTGTCTTTCAGTACTACTGGGGCGCGTTTCTCAAAAGCTTGTAGCTTGTAATACAAGTGGAAGTCCCTTTCTAACAAAAACTATCAAAAAGTGACATCCGCTTGTATTACAAGTTACAAGCTTTTGAGAAACGGGCCCCTGAAATCTCATTATAAGACTGGAAAAAAGGAAGAAACCGGCCAATTGCGAGTCGGACTCGTATTTGTTGTTATAGCGACAACATCATCTGTGAAAATTTCAACTGTCTAGCTATCACGGTTGATGAGATACAGCCTGGTGACAGACAGACAGACTGACGGACACCCCACCCCAGTGAATGAACAAAATCACGCTTTTTGTCTAAAATAAGAAATATAGCCATTTCTACCACCTCGTATTTTTTTTCTTATTGACAACTCTGTTTCCTTTGCAATGGCAACACGTGATCAATTTATTTTCGACCAGTTCGAATATGACTGGCGTTTGAAGTTTACGTGTTTCTGGTTTTGAGGTCCATTACAATACATATTACATTTCATACATTAGTAAGTGAACGGTGTGTTATAGTATAGGTGTGTTCATTTAGTGGTGTCACGATTTAATTTTGTTGAATTAATATTGATGAATGAATTGTTAATGTTTGAAAGCTTGTTTTTAGGGTTCCGTACCCAAAGGGTAAAAACGGGACCCTATTACTGTCTCCGCTGTCCGTCTGTCCGTCCGTCTGTCCGTCTGTCTGTCTGTCACCAGGCTGTATCACATGAACCGTGATAGCTAGACAGTGGAAATTTTCACAGATGATGTATTTCTGTTGCCGCTATAACAACAAATACTAAAAACAGAATAATATAAATATTTAAATGGGGCTCCCATACAACAAACGTGATTTTTTTGCTGTTTTTTCCGTAATGGTACGGAATCCTTTGTGCGCGAGTCGCACTTGGCCGGTGTTTTGTGATTCTGCATAGAAAACGATTCTGAATTCTCACAGCCAGTATCAAAATGTCTCTGGAGTTACAAAGAAATCGGGCTTAAGGAATCGGGCAGATTTGTGTCGATCAAAAAGTAGATTCGCGCTTATATCTCTCCACGGACTGTCCCTGAAAGTGTTACTTTGTTACACTACGGTGTGATACCATCCCGCCCATTCTGCATCACAGATTCATTAGGTTATTCTGCGACGTCTCGGGCCCAGTGCTGTGCTCAACAGCATTTCGTTTTATTTAAACTCGAGCCTTTTTAAGTTTTGAATGATTCACGGTTAGTTTCACTAGACTTATATTGACCGCGATATGGACCGTGATTACGGGATTGTTTTAGAGCTCCCGGTCCATTTTCGGTCAATATAAGTCTAATCGAGCCTTTTTAGGGTTTCGTACCCAAAGGGTAAAAACGGGACCCTATTACTAAGACTCCTCTGTCCGTCTGTCTCTCACCAGGCTGTATCTCATCAACTGTGATAGCTAGACAGTTGTCACATATGATGTATTACTGTTGCCGCTATAACAACAAATACTAAAAAGCACGGAACTCGGTGGGCGAGTCCGACTCGCACTTGTCCGGTTTTTAAACACCTTCCGTATCTAAAATGCCGTATAGTTGAAACTGGTTTTCCGTATCGCTCTATTAAAAATCCGTTTTCGCTGCCTAAATCTAGTTTAAAGTAAGGCCTCGGTTGAAACTAGTTTTAATTGGGATTATTTAGTCAAAAAACAATCCTAACAGGATTTATACGTCATTATGACGTCAGCGACGTCATTATGACGCCATAATTACGTCGTTATTACGACATTATGACGTCACTTTGTTACCTGGGAAGTTTTCTCAGTGCCTTGTTGAACACAGTTCTGTAAACTGTGTTCAACAAGGCACCGTTCTGCTGGAAACATTCGGAGACAGAAAATAACTTGAGATTCAAACGTTCGAGTGTGGCATAACTCTATAATGATAATGCTACGTAATATTGTCTTCGGTTACCTCGATAGTTACTCATGAAATAAAACTAAGAAGACGGATTATATCGCGTATATTGAATTTATAATACATCCCGACGTTTCGAACCTACGATTCAGGCTCATTGTTTTAATTTATCTGATCTTCTGACTCTTAAATCTATTAATATTCAGAACTATGACAAAAGTAACTCGAGACACAAAAGACAATTCTAGTTATGATGATGCCACAGACTACAGTCCCATTCTGCATTTTGTATTGGGACGAAGATCATCATTTGAGTTATTTCGTTCTATCTAGAATTCCCATTTTACAATCACTACATAGTATAAAACAAAGTCGCTTTCCGCTGCCTGTCCGTCCGTCTGTCCCTATGTATGCTTATATCATTAAAACTACGCAACGGATTTTGATGCGGTTTTTTTAATAGAGTGATTCAAGAAAAAGGTTTATATGTATAATTTGTAAAGGTTTTGTCTAAATTTTTTGAACTACCCGTGCGAAGCCGGGGCGGGTCGCTAGTATTATATCAATTTACTTTGTGAAGACAAACAAAGAGTTAATAGAGAGAGGTTATTCTTAACTCTGGCAATATTCTGACCTATGTCAAAAATGACGAGTCTCAATTTTTTTTGTAAAACATATTTATAGTAAGATACATTACGTTGTGCATTATATCGAGTGTTTTGTCCTCTAACTACACTTTCATAACTTCTGAGTATATCAACTTTCTAAGTGATCTCAAAAATAACTCGAGACTCAAACGTTTCAGTGTGTCACAACCCTAATTATGATGATGCTACAGTCTACAATTCCCTTGGTACAGTCTATGCATTGTATTGGGACAAAGAACATCATGTTGGGTTATTTCGTCGGATCTTGTGCTGCAAGTTGTATTTTAAATTAGACCGCCTATTTCGGGGCTGAACTGATTTTATTTTATAAAATTAATTTCAAAAACTAAAGCGTGACTTCTTAAAAATCGCGCTCTAAAAAGTGTTGATTTGCCGTAGTTTTGGAACAGGCTGAAAAACCGTTTTAGATTAGTTTGACTGACTTACTCGTATAATTTAAAATTTTGTATTTTACACAAACACACATTTAGTGTAAAATGAAAACTGCCAGAGACATAAAAGTGTTTACCTTGGCGCCCGGATAAGATGCGCAAAAGTATTTACGCATTTTATCCGGATTGGCGGGAAACTACAAACGACAGGGTCGAGTGGAGGAAAGGAGGGGAGGCTTTTGCCCAGCAGTGGGACAATAAATTAGGCTAATAAAAAAAACCTTGGCACCGACTTCAAATAAGATATCAGTTGCTAGCGCATATAAAAGGGTTAATATTTAAATTTATCCTCTTTGAAGTCATTTTTTTTTCTAGTTTTAATTTTGTGCGCTCTGTACCATTTTCCTTAATGAGGGCTAACGCGTATGAATTCGTCGCTAGGGGCGCTAGTGTAGATGATGGTCTTTTCCATAGTTCGAAATGTCAAATGTCACTTGTCACTTCAATGACTGACAGCTGTTCTTTAGTCTTTTGGACCACCATCAACAGAGGCGCCAACTGGTGAGCAAAAAAACGATAGCCCTCATTGATAGTATGCAATAAAGAGTATTTTATATAACATTTTACTTATGTTACCTATAACCTCATCTGTAACTATTAGTATCTAAATTCAATGAAGCCACACTGGTGATCGCATCAGTAATGCCACTATAAGCACGCTGCCGTATTGCTCTAGTTTAGCCCTGAGTCGCAATGACGGCTAAGCTAGACTAGACTATATTTCCCAAACTCAATGAAGCCACATCCATCACTGAGCATGCTATATCGCTCCATCGCATCAGTAATGCCACTATAAGCACGCTGCCGTATTGCTCTAGTTTAGCCCTGAGTCGCAATTCAATCAATTCAATTCAATTATTTATTTTCAAGATAACATGATCCCATTGTGTTAGTATTACATATTATAAGGCTTAAAAACTATGACGAAACTATGAACTATGAATGACGGCTAAGCTAGGCTAGACTATATTTGCCAAACTCAATGAAGCCACATCCATCACTGAGCATGCTATATTAATAAAATAAAAAATAATATCGCTCCATCGCATCAGTAATGCCACTATAAGCACGCTGCCGTCTTGCTCTAGTTTAGCCCTGATTCGCAGTGACGGCTAAGCTAGGCTAGACTATATTTTCCTAACTCAATGAAGCCACATCCATCACTGAGCATGCTATATCGCTCCATCGCATCAGTAATGCCACTATAAGCACGCTGCCGTATTGCTCTAGTTTAGCCCTGAGTCGCAATGACGGCTAAGCTAGGCTAGACTATATTTGCCAAACTCAATGAAGCCACATCCATCACGGAGCATGCTATATTAATTTAAAAAAAAATATCGCTCCATCGCATCAGTAATGCCACTATAAGCACGCTGCCGTCCTGCTCTAGTTTAGCCCTGATTCGCAGTGACGGCTAAGCTAGGCTAGACTATATTTCCCAAACTCAATGAAGCCACATCCATCACTGAGCATGCTATATCGCTCCATCGCATCAGTAATGCCACTATAATCACGCTGCCGTATTGCTCTAGTTTAGCCCTGAGTCGCAATGACGGCTAAGCTAGGCTAGACTATATTTGCCAAACTCAATGAAGCCACATCCATCACTGAGCATTCTATATCGCTCCATCGCATCAGTGCCACTATAAGCATGCTCTAGTTTAGCCCTAGGTCGCAATATTTACCAAACTAAATGAAGTCACATTGGCCATCACTGTTATTATTTTTTTACTCTACTTCAGAGATTTACAGGTTTTAGATATTGTACCGCTTCCTTGGTTAAGGTGGTGAAATCCTCCACCTGATGCCCATGGTATCTGGTTAGAGGACAATCAAATACCGTGTAGTGAACGGTCTGCTCGGGTGCTTCACTACTGGGTACTGGTGACTCGCAACAGTTCCATTTGTGCCATAAGTAAGCACAGTTCCCAACTCCGGTCCTTATCCGATTCAGCATGCACCAGACGCGTCGGGGCTTCTAAAAGCCAGCAGGTCGAGTCTTGGTATTAGGCTTGAAGACGTCGCCAGGGAGAGATCTTGATTCCCATTCAGATTCCCAGGAGTCCCGTAGGTTGCACGTTGGTGCTGGGTCGTGGAATCTTAGCGCTGGAGGATATCACTAATCACTGTATATCAGTACATCGCTCCATCAGTAATACCACTTTTTTTGTTAGCCTAGTGTCCCACTGCTGGGCAAAGGCCTCCCCTCCTTTCCTCCATTCAACCCTGTCGTTTGTACTTGCCCGCCCATCCGGATAAAATGCGTGCAAGTCGTCCCGCCATCTCCTTTTCGGTCTGCCTGAACCTCAGGCTGCACCATTGATCGATGGTGCAGGACGGGGATCAGGCAGGCCACTCTAAAATCCTAAAATGGGGCATTTTCTATAAAAAGGGACCTTATTGTCGATGGCGCTTACGCCGCACTGCTTCGCGCGGCATTGTATTTATATCGGAGCATCGTTAATAATGGCGTAAGCACCACCGACAATAAGGTCCCTTTTTATAGAAAATACCACAAATATCTTCCCCGTCACTGGGACGCCGGCCGGATCATTGCAGACCGAGTTTGATTGGATTGCCCCTCAATTTAATCTGCAATGATATCGAATATGCAATAGCTATCTATTCTATAACCATTATGCGAATATCCATGAATAGAGATGCTGGAATGCTGTCGTCATATAAATGGGATTCCTGAGATAAGTTTAGTTTAGAACAGGATGATTGTTTGAGCGTTATATGTATAATATTATACCACAAGTAATTCGCCATTCATTGTCAACATTCTTTTTTAGGGTTACGGAATCCTATAGGTACGGACCCAAAGGGTAAAACTTGACCCTATTACTAAGACTCCGCTGTCTGTCTGTCCGTCTGTCTGTCACCATATCTCATGAACCGTGATAATTAGATAGTTGAAATTTTCACAGATGATGTATTTCTGTTGCCGCTATAACAACAAATACTAAAAACAGAGAAAAATAAATATTTAAGTGGGGACCCTTTGTGCGCAAGTCCGAGTCACACTTGGCCGGTTTTTTTGATACCTCAAACAGCTCGACCCAGGTTAATGTCAAAAATACATTATTCATACTCTTTTTTCTTCTCCCAAAATTGCATAGACCTAGCATTACATAGATCAGCTATACGCGTGCGCCCGTGAGGGACAGAACATACGCAATGCGACAATATGATTGGTCGAGAAGATTTGTAGCCAAACCAGACTAAATTTAGGGTGGGGAATTAAAAAAAAGTGAGACTGTGGAGGACAAACAATAACAGCGCTTTCTCTGCTACTCCTACTGAAAGATATATAAGACTATCCCGTTCGGTCATTTCCCCCCACCCCTCATGCCCGATCCAGTTATACTAGATTCATGCAAAAATACTGATTTAAACTTGTCGGGCCGGGTCGGGTCGGGTCGGGTCGGGTGTTGTGTGTCGACCCGGTAGCATCCCTAGTGCGCAAAACGTTCAAGTTAATAAACAAGACCAAGTGCGGGTAGTTCGAAAAACTCGCGCGCCTAGAAGATGTTGATGTCAACTTTAGCCAGTCTTCTCCGAGACCACGGGGACAACGCCGTCCTCGAAACGTCGGAGGTAAATTTAAAACTATTTTACGCGATTAAGTCCCGTCGTTGTAAATAATAATCATGCAAAAATGGATGCACACGCAAGTTACAATTGAAGGGTACACGGAAAGAACATGTCTAGTCACTTTAGTAACATTTTGAGTAATCGCGGTTTTAAAATTTGGAACCATGTCAAAATGTATGGTAATTCCGTGACCAGGTCTTTTTTAAATAAAAAATAAGTTGTGTTACATATTGTGTTATAAAATGGTAGCAAAAGATATAACTATAGTTCAGTAAAAGCTCTACATTTTGAAATGAAAATCTCATTTTCCAAAAAAAGTGACTAGACATGTTCTTATTTTTTTTAAACACGGAAAATTAGTTTCAGTGTCTATTCATAGTCAAAAGTTTGTCAAAAGAGTATTTTCAAGAAATCAACGTTTTTATTCACATTCATACACCATGAACCAGTTTTTTTATTCAACGCAAATTGTGCCGGCCACTAGGTCAAACAATAATAGTGGCTATTTCATTTAGAGGTGAAGGTGAATAGCTCCAATTTGCTCGACAGCTGTGAAAAGGTTATCTGTAGCGGAATTTTGATAACAATATCTCTACATGTTTACTAGATAATGAAAATATCCTGTAGCTCTGAAGGTTATATAAATGCCTTAAATTCCAGCATTGGTTTTGTTTTTGATTTATAGGCGGATAAAGGTGAGATTCGTATGTCAGCTGTAGCTGCATTACTGCGGTGGCTTTGATATCGCCGCTGAATCTGCTAATTTCCTTAGTAAAATTAGTAACCGAAATTAAACAATCGTGAGACATATTTCAAAATATTTAGATCAGTACGGTTTCACTCACTATTGTTTTTAATCGCTTTTTGCGACATGTTTCGGATCATCACTCATAAGCGCGCGCGCAATGAGCGACGAGGCGGGCGGCGCGGGCACTGCACGGAGTACAACCGCCGCGGACATTCGTGCCTGAGGAAGGATTCCCGACGAATCCGAAACATGTCCCCAAAAGCGATTAAAAACAGTGAGTGAAACCGTACTGATCTAAATATTTTAAAATGAATGGCATTTGCCGCGCATTCCTGCCACGCTTCTACTCCTAATGATTTTCGAGGAAAAACGTCTTTCTTTGTCATTTCTGGAAGCCGACTTTAACAAATTGATGTAATTTGATCTCTCTTTGACATATTTTTCTATAAATCTTGCTAGTACGATAATACATATATTATATTATATTATATAGGCGCGATCGAGATGAGCTGCAACTTGCAAGTCGTTAATAACTGTGAGGCATGTTCTGATTGTATTAACAGGTTATAAATCTGATCCGAATTTGTTATGGATAATAATATATAAATAAGTAATTATTATGGAACATTACCTATTAACACAAACTGACTAAGTCCCACAGTAAGCTCAATAAGGCTAGTGTTGTGGTATACAGTGTGGAAAAAAATTATGGGCCCTGGAGGGAAAGTGTGATGAGCATGGATATTGGTTCCTAAGTCATAGGTATTTCCTATGTATTTAAGTATTTATACAGAATGGAAAAAAATTATGTGCCCTGGAGGGAAACTGCCTTAAAGCCTTTAAATTAGCTCATTTTACTAAAAGGAAACATTCTTTTATTTTTAAAAAGAAACATAACTGCATTCAAAGATTTCTTTTAATTCGCTTGTCTCGCCCAGGAATCGAACCGACAAAAACTTCCAAAAAATTAACACCATTGATTTTATTGTACTAGTCCATACAGTTAATGTTAATGATAACATTTCTTCAAGAAACATTAGGTACACTCGTCTGTCGTACAAAATATCCATAAAATCGAATATGTATTTAGTACTCAAGAATATTTTTATAAAAGCAAAATAAAAATAAAAATGAAAAAAATTACTTGTCGGCGCGCCACTATTTCACACAGCGTATTAGTATCGCCATACAGCGAGGAAATACGGCCAGCCTTCTGGGCACCTTGCCCGTTGACGGCGATCTGGCCCAAATTTTTTATCTGTAGGTTTCTTGAATAGTAAGTTTTATTATGTTTGTTTTTATGAATACATATTATTGTTGTACAGTTATGATAAACTAAACGTCTCCACAGCTCCATAGACGTAACCATGTCAAATGCTGAATAACATACAGAAAACTGTTAATCTAGATAAATCATGTATCCTTATCCTTGTAATATTATTATCCTTCATAATAACTATTTCATAAATAAAAAAACACTATAACAAAACAGTTTAACTTTACACCGGCCGTAATTTGCGGTTTTTGAACGCAACGCACCATAGAGAGTTTATGATTATGTGTGTAAAAAAAGTCTTTAGTTTCTAGTGTATCATTTTAATTGTGCATCCATTGAATTACGGTGTTTTAATTAAACACTAAAATAACAATGTCTTCAAAACAAGAAAAAATAACAGTTCAAACTACCTTTTTAAAGTAAAGTATTCATTTTGTATAAAGCAGACACGTCTTAGATGATAATGGTGCGATGATGTCGCTAGGGCCTTCCTAAAGCCCACAGTTAGAGCAAACATTTTACAGTTCTTAACAACTGACAGACCGATATCGTCCGGCGGACTGATACCTAGTCAGTGGGCCCAATTAGGCTCATATAATTATGATAGGTCGCTGTATCGGGTATGATCTTGGTATCTCAGATGGCAGCGCACTGGGCTAGCGCTCCAGTGGTCGTGGGTTCAAGTCCCACCCAAGACAGTGCATTTTTCCACTTTTAGCTTAAGTGTACAACACAAACTTACTTTAAACATACAAGCGACATAAACTCGTTACAAAAGGATTCGCCGCAAGCCAACCGCGTAATAATATCGGATTGTGCTTAGCAATTTAACTACAACTCTGGTTTTTCTTTAAAAATAATAGACAAAACATAACCTATTTTCAATGTAGCAAAGGTGAATTTGCAATGCGAGTCGTTGTTGCTGTGGTGTAATTATTATAGCTGTACCCCAGGTAGCAAAATGACGTCAGCGACGTCTTAATGATGGCATTATTACGTCATAATGACGTCGCTGACGTCATTATGACGTATAAATGCTACTGGGGACACAACGGGCGAGTAGAGGGCTCAGCCCGACGAATGCCCGAATAATGCAGAGCTGGCAACACTGTCAAAATGACATGGCCAACGATGGTCCTTAAACCGGACAAGTGCGAGTCGGACTCACGCACGAAGGGTTCCGTACCATTACGCAAAAAACGGCAAAAAATCACGTTTGTTGTATGAGGCGCTTAAATATTTATTTTATTCTGTTTTTAGTATTTGTTGTTATTGTTGTATGAGCCCCACTTAAATATTTATTTTATTCTGTTTTTAGTATTTGTTGTTATTGTTGTATGAGCCCCACTTAAATATTTATTTTATTCTGTTTTTAGTATTTGTTGTTATTGTTGTATGAACCCCACTTAAATATTTATTTTATTCTGTTTTTAGTATTTGTTGTTATTGTTGTATGAGCCCCACTTAAATATTTATTTTACTCTGTTTTTAGTATTTGTTGTTATAGCGGCAAGAGAATCATCTGTGAAAATATAAACTGTCTAGTTACGCCTGCCTGCCTGACAGCCTGGTGACAGACAGACTGGACGGACAGACGGAGTCTTAGTAATAGGGTACCGTTTTTATCCTTTGGGTACGGAACCCTAAAAAAGCAAAAACTGTATAGCCGAAATTATTCAGATTTAAACTTATTTTTCGAAAATTACTCAGTGTTACGTTTTCAATTGCTCCTACAGTTTCCCAAAAAAACACCGTTTTAATTAATTACCAGAACGGGTCTACCGCGATTTTGATTTCTTCCGTGACCATAGCTAGTAAAAAAAAACCATATATTTCGGACAATTCGGAATCCATATATCACAAATTAAATATAAAAACCTAGCAGAAGCGTCGGAACTAATGGTAAAAACAATGAAATTAAATCGCGGTAGACCCGTTTGTGTAATTAAATATGTTCAAAACGCGAGTTTAAAGTGTTATAAACACAGTTTTGCTTTGCATCGTATGAAATATGGTGAATTGCCCTCTACAATTAGGTTCTCCTTCATTTCTGGGGTCACTTTTCACCAATTACTTGACCTGAGAGCTCAACTAGTCCTCGCTCAAGCAACCAATGAGAATAAACATTTTTCTAGTTAAAACGTTTATGCAAATAGCAATCTATTTCGAAAGAGATTGAGTAGATTTTTGTTTGGCTCGGTGTTTTTTAGAGTTAACAAGCAATCCTATGCAATGTGAGTAAACAGTTTTTTAAACTTTTATAGCGTTGGAACAGAAATGCGGCGGCCAGTGTTTTTAGTAATCACAAGATAGATTTCATAGCAATTTGGTGTTTACCAGCGACGGAATATACAGGGTGGCTAAAAAATAAGTGTATTCCCGTTGCCAGGGAGGTTTTGCGATTATACTGAGCAACTTTTACTATCCACGAAATCGAAATCGTTACATATAGGGCAATATGGCTTACATTACATTCCCAAGAAAAATATTCTTGTACTAAATATTCGATTTTAAAGATATTTTTTACGACAGACGAAGTGTAAGACATAATGTTTCTTGGAGAAATATTAATTATCATTAACATTAACTGTATCGACTAATAGAATAAAGTAGCAAGTGTTTATTTTTTGGAATGTTTAGTCGGTTCGATTCCCGGGCGAGACAAGCTAATTCTAAAAATCTTTGAATGCAGTTTTGTTTCTTTTTAATAAGTAAAATTAGCTAACTTAAGGCACTTTCCTTCCAGGGCCCATAATTTTTTTCCACACTGAATATATACGTCTTTTAAAGGAAAAGGATCCATAATCCACATATTATGTAGACGAAGCTTTTAGTACATTTTTATCTATAAAACGGTCCACATGACTGACATTTATCTCTTCTTCCTAAATATACCCCTCACGCAGCATTGAATATTATCCAACACAATAAAAAAAGTTTTAATTGACTAGAAAAAAAAATTATGTCAGCCTGCCCTCAGTGCAGTCTTCTATAGATATTCTATTTCGTCGGTTTTTACTATTTTTTGGCTTCAGTTTTGATTGATTGTTTTAGATAGAACGAATTATAAATCGTTTGTGTATGCATTACAAGACTGTATGCTGCGAGATTATGTTTTCATTACATTGTATTTTATCTTCTTCTTCTGCCGTGCCTTATCCCTTTATTTGGGGTCGGCCCTCCTCGTTTTACGGCGCCAAGACAGTCGGTCTTGGGTGGTCTGCTTGTCTAGTTGAGCTCGTTCTAGATTGTTAGCAACGGTTGTCCACCACGTGGCGCACGGTCGTCCTCTACCTCTTCTTTTATCCGGGATAGCTAGGGCCTTCTTTACAGCGTTGTTCTCGTCCCGTCGCATTACATGGCCGTACCATCGCATACGACTTTCCACCATCTTATCCACGATGGGAGCAACTTTAAAAGAGCCTCGGATATATTCATTCCGCACTCTGTCCAATCTTGTATAACATTGTATTTTATAGTATATTTTATTTTATAAATTGCTAATATTTTTCTTTTTTAAATTATTTTATTTATTCCTTAGATAGTACCACATTACACATGTTTTATAACGCCCACCTATGTTACAAATAATTAATTCCGCGCTCCCATATCCCGAACCAATGTGGGCCGTGGACAAAGACCCCATTTGCCCACGTCTAGCTACACCGCTGGGTCGTCAAATAAACACTCTAGATTCCACACTGTCGCTTGCCAGTCGGTTAATGCAGAGTTAGCAAACTAAAATCTTGTAAAAACTAAACACTTTAGTTCCACAAGCAACCCTGCAACACTCCGGTGTCACCACAAAGCAAACAACGGGATCTAGGTCTTTGTCAATCGACGCTCCGCTAATTAGTGCGAAACAGGGTACTGTAAGCGAATCCTTTTGAACCGTCTTTTTTATGCGATTTACCACTAATTATTATTAAAATAATGTAAAATAATTAATAAGTTTCGTTTTACCAATCATTGGCGCGGCTCGATTTGCGAGTATTGGAACGGCCATTCGAACGTCATCGAAGAAAAAAAAAAAGAAGAGAGAGAGGTTAGAATGGGCGGACAGAAAATGTGGGACGTCATTTTAGATAGCGATCAAGAAAAGACAATTATATGTTAATTATTATTGAATATTATAGTAAACACATTTATAAAATCAAGACGGTGTTTGCATTAAGGCCAAATACGGCTGTTCCAGAGGATTAACCCTACAAATCCGAAGTGGTAACAGTAAGTCGCGCTCACAGGTGAGTTTTAGATATATTTATATTAAACCAAGATATATCCAAAGAGAACTGCATATTTCGTTAATTGTGTTTTGTGAGGAATATTACCAAGATACTATTAATGATAATTCAGCACATACTTTGTATAAATACGGGACTTAACATCTTGTTTCACAAACAAACGTTTTGCGTTTGATCGCAAAATACTGTCCAGGGTAGCTTGACCTGGAGATACATAAAACTGTTTCCGTACGAAGGTAGGAAATACTGGTCAGCTATAATGCTACGGTTGTTATGTGTTTATAAGTACTGCTGCACTGAGTGAAGACAAGAGTGAATTACTTCTGCATTCAGGAGCCAAATTTAGACTAAGTATATAACTATAAGGGTCTGACCATTACTTGCATGAAATGCATTCATTATTGGTAATTTCCTCACAACAGAATTATATTTTATTACATGTCTGTTATTACGAGTCGTTGCATGTAAATTTGCACTTTAAGTTTTATAACAGTAGTACTTATTTTTGCACTACTGTAGTGGATGTTTATGTAAGTATAATAGTTTTCAATGTGACAGAGTGTATAGAGGGTCATTTGGCAGGGTGAATGTTGTAGTCACAGTAAATTTAATTTGCTAACATCTTCCGGTATAGGATTAATGCTGGATGTGATGAATGGGAATATCGGTATATATATGTATGGATATTGATTTTTTTTGGAATGCTATATGACTTTGACCAAACATCATTAAACAACAAACATAAAGTTTGTTAGGTACTTATAACATAATGTGAAGCCCGTGTAAACTTAAACAGACCAGTCGCCACAAACAGACCTGTGTTCTTACATTGATATGTGTTGAATATCAAGTGATGTCGTTGACACCATCTACATGAGTATAGGGCAAAGGTGTGGGGCTATCTGTTCGGGCATAAATTTCTTTTGGTTCTTCGAGGACGGTTTTTCCTTAAACTTTATTTATCTTATATGGAGTTGCATATATTTTTGGTTGCTCAAAAGACTTTGTGGTTTTCATTTTAAATGCCGTCAGGAATGAACATGTCAATGAGAATTAATTATGTGGTGCATACCTAACCTATAACTTGCACCAAGCTGTCATATTAATTACTTGTACCTACAATCTACATATACAGTTTTAACTCAGTACAATGCACTGGAATAATATTTGACGCTTGGTTATGTTACTTGTGGACTAAACGTTTACTTAGGCTGAAATAGTTATCTGCTTTTATGATTATTTTATGATACCTAGGTGTATATGAGATGATCCGTTGATGTGCAGTGGATATTGGATTGTATTGATACGTGTATTGATTAATATGTGTACTTATTTTATTGGTATTTCACTAAGCGAAGAAGACATACATTACATCATACAAAAAAAAAAAAAAACTGATTAACTAATGAAATGTTTCATTACCCTATCCCTTTCCCGTATTACCTACATATGACATGACGGGTACTATACCATTTTATTATACATTGTTAGTTGACTGAACATAATGCCACGGAACTCAAAGCGTAAGCGTAGATCTTATACGCCACCGCTTGAGACTTTGATTAATAAATGCAAATCTCTAAGACAACGGAGCACGAGTCGCCAGCATACACGTTCTAAAACAAGAAGCGGTTCGCGCACCAGACATAGGTATCACCACACCAGGCACGGAGACACGCGTTCACGTACTCGTTCCAGAACACGGAGACGTTCACGTTCGAGACGTAGTGATCGTTATGCCAGACGAGAAGACTCGCATTTACGTACGCGTTTCAGAACACAGAGACGTTCGCGTTCGAGACATAGTGATCGTCATGCCAGACGAGAAGACTCGCAGTCACGTACGCGTTCTGTGACGAAAAGTCGTTCGGGGTCTAGAAATACGGAACATAGAGGCAGACGGTCGCGTTCTCGGACACGTAGCAGCACGGATCGACAACGCAGTACTCGCCGATATGTGAGAAGCCCCGGATTTAGAGATGATCGCACTACAGTTCAGCAACTAATTGATGCGTTTAAGAGCCATGGGACTGGACCGTATCCTAACATGCAGAATATTATACCAGCATTTGACCCCAGTACAAGGGTGCAAACCACTAAGACATGGTTAAGGAAAGTAAATGAAACTGCCAAAGTGTATAAGTGGACTGAAAGCCAGACAATATATCATGCCATACCTAAGTTATCAGGCGTCGCTAAACAATGGTATGAAGGATTGTCGACATCCAATTTGACCTGGGAAACGTGGCAGAAAAAGCTTCTTCAGTGTTTCCCAGATGACATGAACTACGCTGATCGTTTAATTGAAATGATTGACAGAAGGAGCAAGCGAGATGAAACCCTTGAACAATATTTCTTTGACAAAGCAAAGTTAGTGGCTCACTGCAATATTAAAGGAAAGGATGCAGTTGATTGCATCATACAAGGCATATACGACAACAATATACGTTTAAATGCTCAAGGATGCGATTTTAAACATACAGATAAGCTACTTCGGTATCTGCGCAATGTATCCGCGAAAAATGTACGTGACGCTAAGAAACCGATACCTCATCCGAAAGTTGCGGATGCTAAAGCCACGGGGAACTCAAAGTTCACTCGTACTACTAATACAAGAAGTTCTTCGATAAAATGCTTTAACTGTTCGGAGATCGGTCATGTAGTATCGAAGTGTCCAAAACCCCTTCAAAAATGTCCTAAGTGTAATCGTATGGGACACTTAGTCGAGAATTGTAGAGGTTTTCAAAGTGACGTTGAGCGGATTAATAATAAAACAACGACTGATACTGTTAAGGTAATGAGAATAAAGACTGAACACGGTGTGCACGATTTATACATGAAGTCAGTTAAGTTGTGCGACAAGGACAAAATCGCTTTTATTGATTTTGGAAGTGAGTGTAGTTTAATTAATGAAAGCAATGTAAAAGACCTACACTTATCTGTTACTACCGAAAGTAGACCCATGCTTAAGGGATGTTTTTTTGGATCGGCACGACCTAAAGGAAAGGTTAGATTACCGGTTGTTATAGACTTTGTTAAAGCTACAATTGATGCATTTGTTGTGGAAGATAAGTTTTTAAATACAGATGCTTTAATAGGTCAAAATTTCACAGAACTACCAGAAGTACATGTACAAAAAAATAGCACATCGCTTATTCTTTATTCTGTAGAGTTTGACGCAAATAAGTTAGGAGTTTATGTCAAGGATAACACCATGATTGAGGGTACAAAAACTGTTGAAGTATACTGCGACCCAGAATACACTGGATACTTGTATATACCTGGAAATTCGTCCTTCAAAACTGGAGAAGAAGTAATCGTTTTACAAGGTGTCTACTACTTCGACAAAGGAATCGGGCGTATATTAGTAATAAACTTCTCTAACAAAACTATTACATTAAACAGAAATAAACTACTTACGCGGGCACGATTCCTACCCTTGACCGCAGATGAAGGACCAGAACAGGCAAAAAGGGAACTAGAGGTAAATATGATCTCAATGACTAAAGATAATTCTAATACTGAAAATGACGCATCTTTTATAAAATCTAAATCCCCTATCACTATGGACATGTTGAATGTTGGACCTTTGGTCTCGACTGCTCAAAAACAAGCTTTATTAAATCTAATAAACGAGTACCGCGACTGTTTTGCACTAAATATGTCTGAGTTAGGCACAACACCCATAACGGAAATGCACATAAGATTAAATGACGAATCACCTGTTTCTTACAAGCCGTATCGATTAGCTTACAGTGAACGAATAGTAGTACGTGATCTTGTTAACGAACTCTTGGAACAAGATATTATCACGGAATCTGATTCCAGTTATGCCAGCCCTATAGTGCTAGTAAAAAAAAAAGATAACGACTATAGGCTCTGCGTAGATTACCGTGCACTGAACAAGAAGACCGTCAAGGATTCTTTTCCAATGCCGGTAATTGACGACCATCTCGAACGGTTAAATGGAAAAAAATATTTTACTTGTTTAGATTTAAAGTCAGGCTACTATCAAATTCCAGTGTCTAAAGAGTCACAGCACCTGACAGCTTTTGTTACACCAGATGGGCACTATCAATACACTCGGATGCCGTTCGGGCTGGTCAACGCACCTGCCGTATTTCAACATATGATAAATAAAGCGCTAGGGAAAGACAGATACGATTTAGCGATACCGTATATGGACGATATTCTGTCACCCGCCACAACTATTGATGAGGGATTAAACAAATTGCAGAAAATACTTAAATCACTGCGCGAAGCTAGGCTTACTTTAAATCTAAAGAAATGTTTTTTCTTTCAAAATTCACTGACATATTTAGGGTATGAAGTATCAGACGAAGGCTTGCGCCCAGGTCAAAAAAAAATCGAAGCCGTAGCATCATTCCCCACACCTATGAATGTTCACCAAGTTCGTCAGTTTGTGGGATTGGCAAGTTTTTTTAGAAGGTTCATTCCCGGATTTGCTGTAGAAGCGAAACCTCTTACAACACTGACTAAAGCCAATGTCCATTGGGTGTGGGGAAGTGAACAAGAAAACGCTTTTCAAAATCTAAAAGCAAAGTTAACAGAACGTCCTCTATTAGCATTATATGACCCTACATATGTAACAGAGGTGCACTGTGATGCGAGTAAGTTAGGGGTGGGTGGTATTTTGTTTCAAAAGCCTGATGAAAAGTCACCACTTAAGCCAGTGGCATATTTTAGCAAGCAAACTACGAAGGATGAGGAATTCCTACACTCCTATGAGTTGGAAACGCTTGCGGTTGTGCTGTCGCTAAAAAAGTTCAGAACTTTTCTTATAGGGATACAATTCAAAGTTTTAACTGACTGCAATGCCCTAAGAACAACTCTGACTAAAAGAGACCTCATTCCACGTATTGCAAGATGGTGGTTGTTACTGCAAGAGTATGACTTTACAATAGAATATCGCCCTGGGGCTAATATGCAACATGTCGATGCCCTTAGCAGAAATCCCATTGCTAACCCTGACGAAGATGATTTAACTGAAATCCGAGAATTTGAAATAATGCATATATCTACCACTGATTGGCTATTGACTGTACAAATGACTGACCCCAAAATTAAACATATAAAGTCGGTTTTAGAAAGCAATGAGAAAGAAATAAAAGATATAACTAATAATTATGTTCTACGTGACGGTAAAGTTTATAGACGAGTAGGTGAGCAATATAAATGGGTTGTTCCAAATGGTGCTAGATGGCGCATATGCCAATTGTGTCATGATGAAGCGGGTCACTTTTCAACAGAAAAGACTATTGAGAAGATGAAACACGATTACTGGTTTCCGAAGCTAAATAGATTCGTCAAAAAGTACGTGTCTTCTTGCATGAATTGTGCTTACAATAAAGGTACCACAACCAAACCAACTGGTTATTTGCATCCCATTCCTAAAGGCGACCAGCCATTTCACACAATGCACATGGACCATCTTGGACCATTTATTCGGAGTAGACAAGGAAATACGTACATATTAGCTATCATCGACGGTTTCAGTAAATTTATATTTGTAAAAGCTGTTAAGAACGTCAAGACTAAAACTACTATTAAAATATTACAAGACATATTTGATACTATAGGAGTCCCGAAGGTTATTATTTCCGATCGCGGAACTAGTTTTACGTCGTCAACCTTTAAAAAATATATCAAAACGATAGGTTCCAAGCACGTATTAAACGCTGTTGCAACGCCACGAGCTAACGGGCAAATCGAAAGATATAACCGGACCATATTGAGCTCGTTAGCCGCTATGAATCATGGCCAAGATGAACGTGATTGGGACACACGGTTAGGTCGACTTCAGTGGAGCCTTAATAATACCAAAATAAGACCACGGGCAAAACACCTTCTGAGATAGTCTATGGACAGAGAAGCGTTAACACAACTGAAGGCGCTGTACTTAATTCTTTGGCCGAAACATCTACGGGAGATGCACAGCCAACTTTGTCTGAAATTAGAGAGTCGGCTAGAGAAAACACAGAAAAGAATCAAAGCTACATGGCGAAAATATTTAATCAGCAGAGAGCACCGACTATGTTTTTCAAGGAAGGAGACCTCGTTATGATACCGAATCACCACAATCCTGCTAATGGCAAAAGCAAAAAGTTATGTCCAAAATTTAGGGGGCCATTTAAAATAACTGCTGTACTCGACAACGACCGCTACGAAATATCAAGCATTGATGGACACTCTAAATGCAAGTACAAGAGTATTTATCCGGCAGATCATTTAAAAAGATGGATTACATTTCAAGGTGATAAGGAGACTGACACCGAAGTAGTATCGTCTGATGCGTCAGCGTCAGACGACGAATAAAAACTATGATTAGATGTAGGTTGATTTTTCTGATTGAATGCAATACCTGACCTGACATGACAGACCTCCCTATTTCCAACCCTCTGATTTCAGTTACCGACAAGCTCGGCGGCGCCACCTTTGTGCCAACCAAGAGACTGATTGTATGCTGCCAATCGAGTTGTTTATGTGGAGGCGGTGCAGTGGTGGCCGGTGGCCCTGTGAATACAAATGGTACTTATTCTGAACCACTGATATAAACAGTGAAGGATGCCGAAATGCAAGCAGTACTCACATAGTGAAGGATGCTGAAGCATAAGCGGTACTCACTGATATTCAGATACTTGAAGGGAGAAGGATGCCGAAGTGTGGGTGTCAGTTCTCAGAGTTAAGGACGGCCGAAGCACAAGCGGTACTCACCCTGTGATAGTGAATAACTACTTACCAACGAGCAAGGGCGATAACCATTTTATTTATATTTTTATATTCAGGATTACTATTCCATGTAGTGCTCATATGATACTGTTATATTATGACATATCTACATTGTAACGTTTTAATAACACGTGGTCCCATAAGCAAAATGACTTTAACTCTCAAATGGATCAAATTGCCGTATATTAACAATAACTTATAAATAGAACTGCTGTACATCCACAAGTTCACAACTTTCAAACCAATTAAAGCCGAAGATTTAGACCTGTATTAATATTATGTACTAAAGTATTGTAATCCTTTTTTCTCTCCATTAGACGTATTCCTGTACCGAGGCCGTCGACCGCGGATCCCTGGCAGAAGTTGACTCGCAGTCGCGCACGCGGCGCACTAACCTCAGTGATGAAGGACACGTTGTTACTCCACATATTCATGCTAATTATGTCAATTTGTAGGTTATTGAAGAAAACTGATTCCAATTATTCCAGAAAGCTTTTATATTGTTATGTTTTATCTACCTCATTAAGAAACATTGTATTTTTTTTCTTCTATTTAGTATTGTATAACTACTTTAAAAACATGAATCTTAACACGAAAATCCATGTATGAGGGCATACAGCTGATGCTCGAATGGCCGGACAAGAATGGGGACATTCTTACCTGAGGACGGCCGACTGTAAGCGAATCCTTTTGAACCGTCTTTTTTATGCGATTTACCACTAATTATTATTAAAATAATGTAAAATAATTAATAAGTTTCGTTTTACCAATCATTGGCGCGGCTCGATTTGCGAGTATTGGAACGGCCATTCGAACGTCATCGAAGAAAAAAAAAAAAGAAGAGAGAGAGGTTAGAATGGGCGGACAGAAAATGTGGGACGTCATTTTAGATAGCGATCAAGAAAAGACAATTATATGTTAATTATTATTGAATATTATAGTAAACACATTTATAAAATCAAGACGGTGTTTGCATTAAGGCCAAATACGGCTGTTCCAGAGGATTAACCCTACAGTACGAACTTAATTACTAGCTACTAGTAACAGGGACAGGTTTAAGATAAAGACGGTCAAGAAATTTCCTTGATAATAGACTAGAGATCCTCCTCCTCCTTGCTTCGTTCTCCTCAGTGCTGACGGTCGTAGAGTAGAGATACCGGGCTCGAATTCTGTTAAAGGCAATTATTTGTGTGTTAATCAAAGATATTCGTTCCTGTGTAAGGATGATTTCTTTGTATATTTTACTGTTACTCGTTTTTACTGAAATTGCGTTTTCCTTAGTTATGACAAGTTTTTCGTAAAGCCTCGGTGAAAACTAGTTTTGACTGGGATTTTTTTAGTCAAAACTAGTTTTCACAGTGCCTCGGTAAAAACTATTTTTGATTAAACGATAGACATAACATTGACGACCGGTCTGGCCTAGTGGGTAGTGACCTAGTGACCCTGCCTGCGAAGCCGATGGTCCTGGGTTCGAATACCGGTAAGGGCATTTATTATTGTGATGAGCACAGATATTTGTTCCTAAGTCATGGGTGTTTTGTATGTATTTAAGTATTTATATATTAGTATATATATCGTTGTCTGAGTACCCATAACACAAGCCTCCTTGGGCTTACCGTGGGACTTAGTCAATCTGTGTAAGAATGTCCTATAATATTTATTTATTTATTTTTATAACACAAAAAGGCATTTGTGACTAGACTAACATTAAAAAAACATAGTCGATTCTGGTGGTCGCCGGCCGCTGTCGGTCACTGCCAAACTACTTGTTTCTTAACCTTTTCTAACTAAGCTAAAAGGATATAGGTTGAAATTAAAATGACGTATGGCCCTAGAAAAGCTTTAATTACACATGGGTGATTGTAAAAAGCTTATCTAAGCGGAAAAATGGGAAAGTTATGACGTTTTTATATAAACATTCGTTCTTGTCTAACTTTAATAACTGTCGGTATTTTTTGTAAGTTTTTGTTTGAAAGTTTTAAAACTAGAATTTTTATATCGATTAAACAATATTTATTTAGGTTGACTCATTTATCAATTATCTGTATACTTACCCTATGGTAAGTCCCACTGTTGGGCATAAACTACCTCCTAAAAGGGTTTAGGCTAAAGCCCTTTAAATGAAATAAATCACCCATTTAAAAAAATAACCTTTCGTCTGTGGCGAGACTCAAATCGGCAACCTATCATTGCGCAATTCAAAACTTACGTTTTTTAAACTTCAAGGTCAGTCTTTAAATAGCATAATTTTGACATGAGTTCCCGGCAAGCTCGGCCTAATTGCACCTTCCCATACAAATGGAGTTCCGTTCTCATTTTAAAACTGCGTATTGGATTGTAATGAAACTTTGCACATACAATGACAAATGGACGTAGTTACGCGAAAACGTTCCAACCCACAGCGACCCCATTTTGAGATAAACGCAATTTTGTGTTTTAGCGGTACACTTTTTCCCTGTAATTATTTCAGGCAAATACTATTGGTTTTACTGTGGAATGCCAAACTGGTTATTGAATGATATGCATATTTTTTGTAAATACATAATACAAGGGGCATATAAATAGGTAAAACGAGTTTGAAACGTTTTCGCTAAATTTAATTTTGTATGAACCTTGTTAAATAGCAATTATGCATAAACGTTCCAAAACGAATTTAAGTGTATTATTTTATAAATATATATCTAAAATAAATTTAATATGTAAAATAATAAATAACAATGAGGAACATACAAAAACAACAAAAAAAAATTTAAAATGTATTACAAAAAAAATAGGATGTGATCTTTTGAGCTTAGAACCTATGCCAAAAATTAGCTGATATGGTTCGCAAAGTTATCAAAAACTTATATTAAACATTCAATCATCATCGTATTCTATGATCTCGAAGTCCGGAACTCCACCAAACCCACCAACATCATCAGTAGCTTCTTCAGAACTTTGAAGCGTTCTATAAAATTGAAGGCAATCCTCAGGTATGTAGTGGTACATGGATTGTAAGTCCACTAATTTCGCTGGAGCAATCGGTTTGCCATTATATAATAATAATAAAAAGCCTTTTTATTTTCTTATCAACTACTTACAAACTTGGTAACACTTAATATTGTTAATTTATTTTAATTAATATATATATGTTTGCTTTTTAAAACTTATTTTACTCGGTTAGTATAATTATTTTACTTATTTTTATGTTTATGTATTTAAAACTAAAAGTTGATAGAAACCCCACTTTATTGGGTAAAGGCCTCCAATTTGTTCCACTCGTCTCTGTTTTTTGCCTTATTTAGCCATCTTAGACCGGCCGTGGCTACTATGTCGTCGCTCCATCGCTTTCGTGGTCGTCCTGCCTTTCTTTTTACGTCGGGACCTTTCCATAGAGTCGCTTCTTTTGTCCACCGTTCATCTGTGTATCTTGCTACATGGCCGGCCCATCGCCATTTTATTTTAAGTGCATATTTTAGTGCATCTGTGATTTTCGTTTTGTTTCTTATGCGTTCACTTCTGACTTTATGTATTTTCCTTAGCTTTAGCATGCTCCTTTCCATCGCTCGTTTTGCCATTAGGCCACAATAAACAAAAATCAGATTCTTTTATGTATTGCAGTTCTCGCTTTATTCTTTTATCAATTTTCAACTCATTGGTCGACAACGAAGGTGTCGCAAAAGGCACGGTTGGCTGTGCATAGAGGGGTGCTGGTGCCTACACTTATGTATGGTAGCCAAAGTTGGGTATGGCAGAAGAGGCATCAGAGCCAAGTGAATGCAGTGGAAATGAGAGCGTTGAGAAGTGTGTGTGGTGTGAGATTACAAGATAGAATTAGGAACAGTGTGATAAGGGAAAAGTGTGGACTGAGCGAAGATGTAGTGACAAAAATTGAGAAAGGTATGTTGAGATGGTTTGGACACGTGGAAAGAATGAGTGAAAGAAGGCTAACAAAGAGAGTGTATAAGGGAGAGGTAGAAACGGGAGTTGGAAGGGGCAGACCTCGGCGGACTTTCTCTGATCAGATCGGGGAAATCCTGAAGAAAGGCCAGGTCAAGAGCACCCTAAACCGGCGAGCGTGCATGAGGAATGTTATGAAAGTGAAGGAAGCGAAAGAGGTATGTCAGGATCGTAGCAAGTGGAAATCCGTGGTCTCTGCCTACCCCTCCGGGAAATAGGCGTGATTATATGTATGTATGTATTTATGTATGAAATCCATCGTAGACCGCATAAAAATAGAAAACATTTTATCTTTATCCAACTTAATTTCTTTTGTATGTAGCCAACTAACTTTAGATGAGTCTGTAAACTTCTTCCTATTGATAATCTTCTTTTCCAGTTTAGTTGAACTAAAAAAATCAGTCTTTGTCATTTTGTAAACTTGAAGAGGTTTAACTTTTTTACAGGTTTTAATAATATTGATGTTATGAAGAAGCTACTGATGATGTTGATGGGTTTGGTGGAGTTCCGGACTTCGAGATCATAGAATACGATGATGATTGAATGTTTAGTATAAGTTTTTGATAACTTTTGGAACCATATCAGCTAATTTTTGGCATAGGTTCTAAGCTCAAAAGATCACGTCCTATTTTTTTTTGTAATACATTTTCAATTTTTTATTTATTTTTGTATGTTCCTCATTGTTATTTATTATTTTACATATTAAATTTATTTTAGATATATTTATAAAATAATACACTTAAATTCGTTTTGGAACGTTTATGCATAATTGCTATTTAACAAGGTTCATACAAAATTAAATTTAGCAAAAACGTTTCAAACTCGTTTTACCTATTTATATGCCCCTTGTATTATGTATTTACAAAAAATATGCATATCATTCAATAACCAGTTTGGCATTCCACAGTAAAACCAATAGTATTTGCCTGAAATAATTACAGGGAAAAAGTGTACCACTAAAACACAAAATTGCGTTTATCTCAAAATGGGGTCGCTGTGGGTGGGAACGTTTTCGCGTAACTACGTCCAATTTAACAAAAGAAGACAACACGGCAGCACGTCTTACTTTGTCGGCATTTGTTTTCACACTACGATGACAAGTAGGTCCGCGGCGGCATTTCGTTTCACATGTGCGTTTCGTTGGTGCTGTCATTTTACGGGAGCAAAGAGTAATAATGTTGCCACCTTTATCGTAAATAGTCCATTGATTCTTTTGACTAAATACATAAACTTAAATATACCATAGTTATTAGTTTTGGTAAAATATATTTTTTTCTCTCGAATATCAATAGCAAAAATGGATCAAGTATATGTGGATCGTTTATAGCAAAAAATTAGAAAATAATATATTATAATAAAACGTTCCAATTTATTTAGAACAGTCTTCGCAGCTTAAAAAAACAGTATGGATTAATCTAAAAGGTTTCAAATTACATGGAACATTTTTGCAGGAATAAAAAATGTATAAAGATTTTGCAAAAACGTTCCAACCCACATGGATCATTTAAGAAACAATTAAATGTGCGTTTTATGAATTTAGTATAATGTTCCAAGACAAGTGGAACATTATAACGATATGTTATTCTATTAAGAGTTTTTAACAATATGTTTCAGTATGCATGTAATGTTTTTACTTTATTTTGAGTACACGTCCTTGGCATAATGGTGGGTTGGAACATTTGGGTCAAACTTTATTGATAAAACTAACCTAAAAATACTAGCATCTTTGTGTGCACATGATGTAATATGTCAAAAATAGTACCCTGGCTATGGTAACTCATTTTCGAGTGACTTGTGGGTTGGAACGTTTTCGCGTAACTACGTCCAAATGAGGTATATTTAGGTCCGAAATTAGTTTATATAGCTCCAGTTTATAAAACAAACGAAATAGAGCAAAAACAAGTTTTGTATGAAAAACTTAAATTCGCTGTATTTTTTTAACTATGGTATCTGAAGCTACATAAACTATTTACAGACATAGATATACCTTATCCTTTTGTAAGTACAAAGTTTCAGAGCAAACTAGCTACTTGTTTTAAAATGAGAGAGGAACTACGTTTGTATGGAGAACCGAGCTTGCCGGGAACCCTTAAATACAATATACACGGACGTTTTCACAAACTGTAACCCCGTTAAAGCAATTCACAGCCCGTCGACATGGCAGCTGACAATTCCGACAACGCATGACAACGCCAGACAACCCGTGACAACGCACGACAAGTTCTTACGTGACGTCTGCCAGGTTTAACTCGATTGTGTTTGCGAGGCAGTAAATGTTGGATAAAAAAAAGAACCTTTAACGCCAGTGAAAACTATTAAGTAAAAGAAAATTAAGAGATATGTTTTTTTTCTTATAACATTTAAATTCGCGATAGACCCGATTGTAAATGTGATTTAATATAGGTATTTTTCTTAGAAATTAATGAAATTTACACTAGGGTTACAGAAATAAATAATAATATTTTAATAACAAAACTTCCGTGAGACTTAAAATACGTGAGTGACCCGTTATTAATATGTTTAAATAATAATATTACCTATTCCATCAATTATCAGCACAATAACTCTTTGTCGGCCAAAACCACATACCTAACAACCATTTTGAAACCCCGTTAAGTAACCCAATCCTTTTAAATCAGGCTAATAAATGTATTAATTTAGAAACACGAACCCGTTCAGGTTTATCCTAAAATGGCGGCCGTCACGAGATGGCGGGTAATAGAAAATTAACCGGATCCTAGTTTGCTGGTTATTTAAGTTTAAAGCTCACCGCTCACTTTACTTATAGAATCTGTAGCAGTTTCTTAACGGCGGCGGTAATGGCTATGTCCGTATTAAATATTACCCAGATGTACGTCATTATAATCAGTCAAGCCATTTCCGTCAGTAAAAAAGCGGCTAAAAAATGTGGCGCGAAGTGTTATCGTCCCATAGAAAATTTAAATTTCGCGCCTTTTTCTACTGACATAGTTGTTTGACAGACATGTAGATTCCTGTTCCAGTTGGTCTTTTCAGGAGCAAGATTTTGGAGTCCATAATTTAGGTGGAGCCAAAAACTTAGGGTTTCCCTACATTTATCGACGCGGAATCAGCAATAAGAGCTAAAAAGGTGCTAATTTGGCTCGGATCGGCTCGGCTGGCGCCAGCGACATGTTTTCCGCTATTATTGCGTAGACATAAAGCTTTTTTTTATCGGCGATTCCGCGTCGATAGATGTGGGGAGACCGTTATATATCTACACCAACCGATTTTAGGCAACCACAACTTTTCGTGTTAGAAAATTCGCGATCCCAGGACGTCCCCCAACAGCACGTTGTGGGAAACGCTGTTGTTGGTTTTGTGGGTTGGCTCCCCACTCTTTCTCAGTAGAAAAACCGGGAGGTGAGAACCAAAAAAGCCCAGCTCAGGCCCGCGGAGATGATGCGTAAGCGCATTCCCACACCATCAAAAACAAGGTAACCAGAACTTAGATATTAATATACTTAAGTTTTGGAAACAGAAGAGAATTTTGTACGTGTGAATGACCCTGGTCTTACCGGTCCATATTTTAATATAAGACTGCATGTTTTAACATGCAGGGTAACTGTGCCGTAACCTTTAACCGCCAGAATATTGGCTTTACTTGGTTGCTTGTCAGACGTTTATCGGTTGTCGTCGGCTCAATTTTATAGGTTAGGAAGGCAGATAACTGGTCTCTAAGGGGAGTTTAAAAGCTTCGAGTAACTTTTATACTATACATCATTTTATGGTGATGGAAAATAACGAGAAAGTAATTGAATGTTCAGGGGATGGCTAATTCCATTTTAATAATTAGTCTTTTATCTCGGTCATTAGACATTTTTTTCAATTGTGTCAAAGTATTATGTTAAGCATAGTACCTAAATTCTTTAGGCACTGGTTAGATATATATCTGTTATTTCAAGATAACAGATATACGTCTGACACGGCAGAGTTGCCGGCCTCGGCTAGTATTCGAAAGCTATTTCTGAAGTACCAATAGAACCGTTTTTAAATAACTCAAATAAGTACTTACCTAAATATACCCCTAACATACAAGAAAAAAAAACATACGCCTGTAAGCACCGCACATTATCCAGTTCCTAATGTCCACAGATATCATTAACATAGTGGAAAACAAGTGAATAAATCAAAGCTCTGAATCTGTGGCCGCAGCTAATTATCCGTTATCTTGCGGACATTATGGCGGCAGGGTAATGGTGGAAGTTTCCATGGCTATTGTAAGGAAGATAATGCATATTACTTACCTACTAGTATATAGGATGACAGACAAACATAAGGTCATGTACTCGTATATCCATGCTATGTGTTATGCGTGTGTGGAATTTCTTTGAAATACTGCATTAAGACGTAAATATTCATTAAAGTTGTTCTTTAATAAAATAAACACTTGGCAATGACAACTTGCCGTAAAATATACATTCATTTTTTTACTTAAGTGACAGAAAATAACGCAATTGCTCGTTGCAAGAAAGAAAATGAAATGTTAGTTTGGAATGGCGACTATTAAGAGGGAAGTATAGCTCGTACTCGTTTTCGATTTGATTGAGATTTGTTAAGATTTCATCATCATCATCATGTCAGCCGATAGACGTCCACTGCTGGACATAGGCCTCCCCCAAGGCTCGCCACTCCGACCGATCCTGTGCCGCTCGCAACCACCGAATTCCCGCGACCTTCACCAGGTCGTCGCTCCGTCTTGTTAAGATTTAGTTAGTTGAAAACGTTTTCTCCCGAAATAAAAAATTGTATGAAAAAGTCCCTTTTGTCAGTAGCTACATTTCCCTCTTAAGATAGGTACCTTAATTTCGCGTTTGGATTCATAATTGCACGAGCATTATTGCTGCAATATTGCACCGTCTCGTGTGATGCGGAAGGGTCCTGGATCTTCCCCAGGCTACCATCCCCCCACACAGTCCTATAGCTCTACTTGCCCTAGTGCAATAGAGCCCAAGTCAGGGTAAAAAAAAAAAGCTGCAGTAATGCAGCGAGACTCATTGCTGCCGCAAAATGACAAAAATCGGGGCAGCGACATCGATTATGGTAGAGAATGCCTTTTGGCATTAAGTCCGCCATTTGTACATTTTTCTTTGCTTGTGCAATAGTTCAAATAAATAAATAATTAATAAATTATGACATTTGGTCCAGCAATTCAGTCGGCAGTAATGTCGCTTTGCTGCTGGAGTAGTGCTGGTGTAGTTTGGATGAGGGCTATCGTTTTTTTGCTCACCAGTTGGCGCCTCTGTTGATGGTGGTCCAAAAGACTAAAGAACAGCTGTCAGTCATTGAAGTGACAAGTGACATTTGACATTTCGAACTATGGAAAAGACCACCATCTACACTAGCGCCCCTAGCGGCGAATTCATACGCGTTAGCCCTCATTCGAACGGTACCGTTAGTGTAAGGCTCAAACCGCATGTCATAACGAACCAAAAATATTGCATATAGGTTTCTTTTATGGTTGAATGTCATGACGTTGTGTCAAAACAAAAGAAGGTTGCTTTGTAGGCCTAGGTGTGTAAGGCTGTATGAAATTCCTTTACATAATATATCATCTTCACTCATCGCACCTGATACATAGTATTTCCGTAATTTGAAGTCATGTCAACATTTCATTGCAAGTTTGAGAAAAAACATTTTTTTGAGAAATAACTTTTATATAAAGCAGACGAAGGCGCAGGCGGTGGTTAGTTTTCTCACTTACTCCAATTTGAGATTACATTGAACCAGATGAGCCCTCGATATGAGACCTAGCTTTTGTTCTAGACCTGCTTAGTATGCAAGATGCCTGATTCAACTGATCGGTTCGGAATGGAAAATGAACTTTCCGTATTCAGAAAGGCTTTGGATTACATTTCAAATGACTAAGTACTTTTTTGCAGATCTAGCTTAAGGTTCGGTTCAGTTTTTTACAAATCGTAGCGCTTTTTAGATCATAATACGTTTGCTAATAAGTAGGACTCAAGATTGCTTGAGTCCTTTCTTTAGTAATCTGGATTGAAACCCGATTAAACTTTCGCTGGATAGAAAAAAATTACGAGGTCTAAAACGCACCATTAAAATTAGTTACTATTTTTGCACCAAAAGCTATTAACATGAGAATGGTCACTATGAGCTACCCCACACTAGCGTCTTTTAAGCGTCGGCGTCTAGTCAGCGCTATGGAAAATGGCGTCACTGCGCAGTTGCGCCAACGTTGCGTCGAGCAGCAGCCATAGTATAAAACAATTGTATAAATGCCCATTGTATAAAACCAATTAGCATAAGTTTTAAATGAATAAATGTTATCTTATCCTATCTTATCTTATCTTATCTTATCGTATATCATCTTATCTTATCTTATCTTATCTTATCTTATCTTATCTTATCTTTTCTTATCTTATAGTTGACTAGACGCCGACGCTCGAGAGACGCTAGTGTGGCGTGGCCCTAAAAATGCATAATGTTATTTTTGATTAAAGTAATCGCTATTTTTCTGTTAAAAATAACAATTCAATAACAATTATATCCGCGATCCCGGGCACGCACGGCCGTCCGCTCAGTGCTCAGCAGCGAGCTAATTCGGGGAAGACCAAGTTCGACGTCACACTTACGTACGAATTTACAAGTGCGACAGAGAGGCAACACGTCGAACATGGTTCGCGGTAGGCCCTCTGAACTCACTGCCGCACCTTTAATGGGTTGTATTTGCACGTTTCGAACGTGATATCTCATCTCATTTTGATATCACTTTAGTGCTGCTGATCACTACCTAATACTATAAATTAAAATGTAGCTCTGTCTATGCCCACATTTAAGTGTTACAACATTACAGCGGAGAAAATTTCACAACAAAGTTGGCACTTTTTTCGATAATTACTATAGTTATGAAGGTCATTTATTTTCTCAACCATGCTCGGAAATGGTCGCATTTCGTTCGTTAATCAAAAATGCAAAGTGCATAATTTTTATTCCAGCGACGACAACGCAGCGGGCAATAATGAAATTCGTATGATCCATTTTCCTCCTAGGAGTAAAATAACCGATACAAATTCCATTTTTTTTCCGCCGCGATGCCGCTGCTGGGGACGTGGTGGTGTACATAACGTATGTCACATTCGCTAAATATATTATATATTTCAGTATTTCCTTACATGTTTGAGAAAAGCAATATGTATACCTCGGTAGAAATAGGCATTTTCTGACTTGGTGCTTTTGCCAGGCCGAGGCTTATTGGCCTCCGTCAGATTTATTATAAAAAGAACCGCAATCACAATGCTCGCCTATAGGAAGAAAAATCATAAAAAATCATAAAATATGGCACAATAGGGAACAGTTCAAACGAAATATTTATACAACCAGAGAATTATCCAGGGCGGACAATCGTTTTTCTTTTCTTTTGCTTTTTGCTGTTTCTTGTCATTCTATTGTAGCTAAAAATATAAGTTTTTGCTTCAGAAACGCAGTAGTCGGAGAGCTGGCATCGGAAAAAGGTATAAGGTAAGGTGAAGGAATTTAATTTCAGTGCCGTTTCGTACCTTGTCACAGTGACAAAAGTATTAGGTCCCTATAGACTTTCATATTTGATTGTCAATGTGACAAGGAACAAAATGGCACGGAAATTAAATTCTTTCACGTACCTGCATCAGAAAAAGGCATCGTTATTTTTTAAATGTTTAATACGAACTTCAAAATCCAAAAAAGTCAAAAGCTATGGTTAATATAGGTACATCAGATTATGTCAAAATGTTTTTCATAATATCAATATCTAGAGAGGAAAACGGGGACTACGTTTCTTTGGCGCAGGTACCTTATTTACGAATCACCGATTGGACGCCATCCTGTATGAGGCCAATTTAAACTTACATCATGACATCAAAATGATGTCCTTATGTTATCATTCGCCCGCGCGCCTCGCCTGCTGCAATAATGTACGGACATGTACGAGCGAAATGCACACGCGAATGATAGGTAATAAATGACAGCATTAAGATATCAAATTGTAAGGAATTTAATTGGCCTATAGGTCATCCTAAGTATCGATCGGCGGTTATTTGTACACGTACTCCGGAAAAAGCACAGCAACGAGTTGTGGAGATCAAGGTGTTAAGACCTATCTTAACAAGTAACAGATAAGTAGGTATTATCATACCTAAATACCTACGTACCTAATCTAGATAGATTAAGTCTCTCAATCGTCTGTAGGTGGCACCACAGTCCTATGATATATAAGGTGACATCTACCGATACTCTTGTGTACTAGCATAAGTGCTCTCTAAGCTTAGTTAGCTATGTCAATGTATGTTATAGTTCATAACCAATCCGTAGTGTCATAGTGTGGCGCTGTACTTACCTATATAAGCTTCTACATGTATGTAGATCGAATCACTTTTTCCAACCAGCCTTCTGTTAACATTAAACCTAGATATTAGTATTCCCTGCTTTCATTTGGTCGCCATTACCTACAGCGCGGACACAAGGGCAGAGGCCTTTGCCCAGCAGTGGGACACTTTAACGGGATAAGAAAAAAAAATACATACTCCGCGGCTAGCTCTTAGACTATTGAGACGATTCAATAACGGTTTGTTATTGCAAGTGGAACGAATATTACGAAAGATCAAACTTTAACTATATAGAAAACACTGCAATTTGTTGAAAAAGATGGAATTTATTTTGAATTACTAACAACGGTCTTCATGAAATATAACATTAAGGTGGAGTGCGTTCGGCCATTAGTTTTAACATAGAGTAACTTATACTAGAGCGGTACTGTCATAGTAAATTTTGTAACCCCTGTAAATTCACTGCCATCTGTCGACACACTTTAAAACTAAAAATGAAGTTTTATAAAAATACGATAAAATGTATTTAAATATGGATAAATGATTTTTTTTATTTGCATTAATTATTTTTATGATTTTGACCCATGTTCTTTCACTGATATGCTTTAAAATTGTTAAATGACAAACGAAACTGTCAACGCCATGTATACGACAGTAGGCCAAAGCTAGTAGCGCCCTCTGAACGAGAATCAAATTTTCTTGATTTTCGAGGCACGTTTTTTTCTTAGACTGTATCCATCTATTACGGAGTTCGTATATCTATCTTTGGCACGACAGAAAAAAAAAAACACGAAAATAGGTCTAAAACGTATAGGGGATATATATACATATAGGTTGACTTACATTTGATTTATATAGTAACTTTTCGTTATAACTGCATTATAATTCATTATAATCTATGTTTAATTTGAAAAAAAAACTATGAAAACGGATTTTGGACCAATTAAAAAAGGGTTCGAAATTCGAAACGTCGGGATGTATTATAAATTCAATATACGCGGTATAATCCATTATAATTTTATTTTACGTATAATATGTTTTATTATGATAAATCATTGACTTGTCTGCTTACAAACATTTTGTTTGTCTATGTTTAATTTTGTCGAGCACTCGTTTTTGCAAAAAAGTTCTAAGTATAAATTAGGTGTAGGCTAGCGGTAAGAGCGTACGACTTCCAATCCGGAGGTTGTGGGTTCAAACCCCGGCTCGTTCGAATGAGTTTTCAGAATTGTACGATATTTCATTGAATACTTACCAGACGCTTTTCGGTGAAGAAAAATATCACGAACATAAACCAGATCAATCCCAATAAAGTCATGTGCATACGCCAATTTTAGGGATTAGTTGCCAAAACCCCAAGTTTCCATCAGCCGTGGCAAGCCGGGATAACGTGTTGAAGATGATGATGATAAACAAGGCCGGACAAAACAACCCTAAAATTGTAGTGACCCCAAAGTCAATACCATGCCGGTATTTTACCAAACTTTCCCTAAAAGCTTTCATAAGTGCTCTCAACCACTTTGTAACGATCAAACAAAACTTAAACAGCCGCAAAATGATCCCCTAAAGTACGCAAAAGATACAGGGTATGTCGAGGGTACGTCGTACTTGATAAGTTGTGTTTAATATTTTATCGAGTCTTAGGGACAGGGTGAAATTGAAATAGTTACTTATTTGTTTTACAAGGAGGCAGTTGTTGTTTAACTTGTGCTAATATTGATACCCGAGCAAGCGAAAGATACCAAAATTGAACCACGATTCGCATTTGATTACTTTACCTCACATGTGAACAAAATGCAACTTTCTTGTCAGTTTTTGAAGAATAAAGAGAGCCTTTACCAGCTGGTGTGGTGAAAAATAGTTTTAAGCTTAGTCTGTTTATGACTGCATTTACATGCGGACACTTTTTTGGACACTATTTCTCCTATTTTGAATATGATTCCGATATCGGTTTGTCAGAGCTGCTTGTTTAAATAGGCCTGTGTCCTTTGCACTCATGAAATATTCAAATACGTGATGGCTTCCCTTTTGCAAACTCAATTATTTTTAAACGTAGGCGTCATTTTAGATGTAGTTTTCAAAGAAACAGGTTGCCGCATTTAGAGGCAGGTTGCCGCATTCAAAGAGACAGGTTGCCGCATTCAAAATTGGCAAATAGTTTCAGGACCCCTTTAATACAAACGTTTCGTCAACGGTATTTAGACAAAGCAATATTGTGTTCCGTTTCACTGCTCCAACAGTCATTACAGCCGTTAGAAAATTAGTTTGAATTTAGACTTTAATGTGTAAGAATAGAGTTCATATTTGAATGTGTTACGCAATGGCTGTTCCGAATTTTTCGCGTACTGAGCCAGTACTTACTGGCTTTACCACAACCGCGGTGCAGTTGCCGTCATATTGACATGTACTTACTAAACACGTGCATTATTTATACTCCACCTGTATAAAACGTCATACATAGACTACAGGCGCAAAGCGAATTTATATCTTAAAGATAAGGCTGTTAAGTTTAAAATTGTGTTGTAATAAAAAGGTGTTTTGGTCCTTTTGATTTTACACATGCTTATTTATTACAGCATCCGCTGCGTCGAGGTTCGGCGGCGAATTTGAATTCCTATCGAAAACTCCCATTTGATGTAAGCCACTTTTAAATTCAACCTTAACTGTATAGAAATTAAATCTAACTTAAATAAATAGTTGTCTAGTTATGAGGTTGCGTAGGTAATGAATATATGTTAGATGTAGAGAAAATTAATAAGAGCTATGATTAAGTGGAATGGATGAATCAGGAAAAAGAAAATTGCAGCTGTATTCATGAATAGTATTTAAAAATGTGTATAGCAGGATTTTTAGATTAAATTTATTCTTGGAAACATCACATTTGGCTTACGTACACGAATTTCATTTTAATTTAAAGCGAGGAGTGGATGTTTTTTATTCATATTGTTCAGAACGCATCTTAAGATTAGGCAATCGGCCGTCCTGACGTTACTTAAGATTCTGTTCTTAAGTAACGTTACGGACGGCCGATTGCCTCCGAAATTCGAAGATCAGCGACGAACGGATGCGTATAATAACGTCCGCCGACAGCAGCCAACGGCAAACTTCCAAAATATATTGAACGACAAAGTTGTACTGTACTTTAATCCTAATTTATAAAATGTGGTATTTTTTATAAAAAGGGACCTTATTGTCGATGGCGCTTACGCCATTATTAACGATGCTCCGGTATGAATACAATGCCGCGCGACGCTGTGCGGCGTAAGCGCCATCGACAATAAGGTCCTTTCATAGAAAATGCCCCAAATAGTATCTTTGTACATAAGTTTTTATAACAAGTCTTCTTTGAAAATCCACTTAGGCATCCCTGCACTACCTAGAAAGGGGCAGTACTCCATAATGGAGTCTGAGTTGCGATTTATATAGCAGCAGTCTTTGCCCCGGAGTAAAGTATCGCTTCGCTTTATTGAGCACACCCTATAAAGAAAGAGGCATCGTAAACCGTGATAGGACAACGGGCCTGAATAAATTTGTTTTCTATTAATATACCACAAAATGCTGTAATAGGTAGTAAAAAGGGTGTAAAAATCAAACGTTGGGGCAGTCGAAAATTGAGTAGGCGACTTATATTGACCGGGATATAGAACGTTATTTTACCTATTGTATTATTTATGAGCTCCCGATATTTCGACGCGGTTATATGCATCATGTTCACGGTTGACACCGTCGAAATATCGGGAGCTCTTAAATAATACAAAAGGTAATCACGGTCTATATCCCGGTCAATATAAGTCTAGTGAAACTAACCGTGAATCATTCAAAACTCTAATTGAGTAGGCGAGGCAAAGAAAACACAACAAAAGATTCGAAGCGTCGTTTGAGGTCGCTCTTCGAAAATGCTGCAATAATGCGGTGTCTGTATTTCGTCGATTTTAATTATCTATAACAATGAAATGAAATGAAATGAAATTCTTTATTTCGAACTTGACGTCCATAGGGTTAGGTCATACAATAACTTAATCTAGAGTTAGTATTACAATTAATTAGACAAAACAAACAATTGGACAAAACAAACAGAACAAAACATTATATAACAGAACATTACATTTATAACTTTCGCGGCGGAGCAGCAACAGATGCGTGTAGCTGCATATACCGCTTGACTAGGGGCGAGTCCCAATGCGCCAGCGTACTAAGGATGCTGTTCGTGCTGTTTCGGCTGCGATTGAGGAGTGACGCGCATCGCTTCCTCGTGATGGCAAAAATTGAGCCTCAGCCAACATTTAAACAATAAATTCATAACAATGAATTCATAATAACGAATGTAACCGGAGTATAGTTTTGCTCACTTTTACTAGGTTAGCAGAACAACATCATTATGTGAGGCAAGATGATAAATGCTATAAGCTTACGACGTAAGTGATGAGAATGCCAAGTGGATAAATTAGGTGTGGAAGGAAATTGTTGGTTTTCTTAACTGGGTCATATGTAGAAAATAAAAGGTGTCACTTATGATTTCGATTTTTTTTGTGGCTGTCGCTCCCGACGTAGCTTTTTCAATAAAGAAATAAGTACTGCTTAGTGTACTCACCCAAACCCATTTATTTTATATCAATCATCAATCATCAAACATTTATTCAGCAAATAGGCCACAGGGGAACTTTTACATGTCAATTTTTACAAACAATAAAATTAACCCAAAAATACAAAAAAATACATTACATAAATATAAATGTCAAATTACACAAAAAAACCTAATAAAAATATATACAAACAACAGAAGTACTAACATTGTTTAGAGATGTAAAAGTCTCTAGGTGTCAGAGATAAAATGTATATAATAATAAAAAATATCATCAAATTATCCATAGATGTAAGGGGTCTCCAAGACTTGAATTGTTGTATAATTAATAAAAAGACAAGATATTAAATCAGACAAACAGACAAGAACCGAATGAAGTGCCTCACGTTAATGCCACTCAAAAGTAAAGTTACATAGGTAAAATGAAGCCCGTGTAAACTTAAACAGACCGGTCTCCACAAACAACTATAATAAATTTTAAGCGTGCACAAAACTTGTGACTTGAACCGGGCGAAAATTGTACGTGCTCACAGGCTTCGGTCCGGTCACATTCCATTGAATATGTTTGCTCATCTGATGAGGAAAGCAGTCGCCCAACTGCGATATTTGCGACTCTGTCGAGGATGTACAGCACTTCCTAATGGTATGTGTTCGGACTCGAGACAAGAGGGCGCAACTATTTGAAGCTAGGGGTTATGCAGTAACTGACATTGGGGTTTTTCACACGATATTGGCGGAACCCCTGTCTAAAACTGCGAAATTCGTGTACAGTTTTTTTGATGTATACTAACACTTATTGAAACTGTAATGTAGAGGCCCAACGGAGCCGACATGTCTCAATGATAAAGGCTCCTTTTAAATATGTAGATTAAAAAAAAAAAAGCGTGCACAAACTTATTCGTAAAAATATTTAAATTTTAATAATTAGGTACTAAGTTTTAAGCGAGTTTAAAACTTATTTATAATACGTTTTGCCTTACGTCCCATAGTTTCCATACAACTTATTATTCATTTAGTAAGGAACCTGATGACATTGTATTGAGTAAGCATTATTTATCTTTGGTTTTATCAATCAATCAATCAATCAATAATTTATTGCAAGAACATAGTATTACTTATGTAATAAACATGACGATGACATGATGTTGTGTTGATAAACATTTAAAAGAAGCAAAGATAAGGTTAAAATTATTATTTTGTAGATTTTAAGATTTTTTATCTTATCTTTTTATAAAACAAAACGAAAAAAAACCGATTTATGGTGATGTTTAAGACAATTTTTCGAACGCCTTAATGAATGTGTATAGGTACTTATGGTTAAGAATTTGTAGCTGTTTTAATAACAAAACTTCCGTGAGACACAGACATATTAAATATATTAAAACACGTGAGTGACCCGTTATTAATATATTTAATTTGTAGCTGATCTCTTGTTTTTAGATTGACCCCTTTTTGGAGTAAAGTAACTGAATTAAATAACTTACCTTAACCAATAGTTATGAGTCTCATGACTTATTGACGAGCAGGTATTTTACTTAATATATCGTCTCACCTAAGACCATCTCACGTCCGAAATCTCATTTCCTGGGATGTAAAACTAGCGAAGAGTGCTCTGTTTTATTACCACTAAAACAAGAGCTTTGCGATACAGTGTACGTCTGTGAAACAGTAAGTAAAGTTGTTCAAACCTTGCTTCGGTTCCTAATGAAATAAAACTATGAAAACGGATTATATCGCGTATATTTAATTTATAATACATCCCGACGTTTCGAACCCTTTACAGCGTTCGTGGTCAACGGGTGATTGAGAAAATACTACAAAGTGCAAAAATACCCACATATAAAAACCAACTTTAAAGTTTATAGTTCATTATTTTTTGTTTTCAAAACCGGCCAAGTGCGAGTCGGACTCGCGCACGAAGGGTTCCGTACCATTACGCAAACAACGGCAAAAAATCACGTTTGTTGTATGGCAGCCCCACTTAAATATTTATGATATTCTGTTTTTAGTATTTGTTGTTATAGCGGCAACAGAAATACATCATTTGTGAAAATTTCAACTGTCTAGCTAACACGGTTCATGAGATACAGCCTGGTGACAGACAGACAGACAGACAGACAGCAGAGTCTTAGTAATAGGGTCCCGTTTTTACCCTTTGGGTACGGAACCCTAATAAAATACAGTTTGCTAACAAACAGACACACGGAGAGCTCAGGCTTTGTAACAAAACCCCACAGCTCCATTTTTAGGGTTCCGTACCCAAAGGGTAAAAACGGGACCCAATTACTAAGACTCCTTTGTCCGTCTGTCTGTCACCAGGCTGTATCTCATGAACCGTGATAGATAGATAGTTGAAATTTTCACAGATGATGCATTTCTGTTGCCGCTATAACAACAAATACTAAAAAGTACGGAACCCTCGGTGGGCGAGTCCGACTCGCACTTGTCCGGTTTTTCTAATCAGCTTATACACTAAAAACAAAGATAGATATAACTCCGAAATAGATGGATACAGTCTAAGGAAAAAACGTGCCTCGAAAATCAAGAAAATTTGATTCTCGATCAGAGGGCGCTACTAGCTTTGGCCTACTGTCGTATAGATGGCGTTGACGGTTTCGTTTGTTATTTAACAATTTTAACGCATATCAGTGAAAGAACATGGGTCAAAATCATAAAAATAATTAATGCAAATAAAAAAATCATTTATCCATATTTAAATACATTTTATCGTATTTTTATAAATCTTCATTTTTAGTTTTAAAGTGTGTCGATAGATGGCAGTGAATTTACTGGGGTTACAAAATTTACTATGACAGTACCGCTCTAGTATAAGTTACTCTATGGCTAAAAAAATGGTAGTCTAACTACTTAGATATCTACAAGCATTGGCTACTGTTAACGCCATATTTACTCTGTCATGACTAGACGCTATAACAATATTGTGAATTTGTCCACGATCTGGCGAATTGGTTTCTCAGTTAGTGGAAAACAATTTCAACTGTTTTACCGGGTTGTTCAATTTGTACAAATATCGTCAAGATAAATGTATGTATCAGCGGGTGTAATGTCAGGACATATGTCTCTAAGTTCTATTAAGTGGGTCAAAATTCTTTTGGTTGTCTTGTTTCTGGCCACTCTATCGCAATTTTATTTTTGTCTTTTATCAAATAAATAAAAAAAGTTGAGTGAGTTGAGTAGTCCTTTCTAGCTGTAGATTATAATTCTCTTGAGAAAAATTAAAAACTTATTTTCACCCAATACAAAGAGCAGAGCTCCACTTCGTCACATTTTGTGAGGACAGAAAACAAGACAAGGAAAATAATTTTCACCCAGGATCAAAGTGACATTAACTCTGCTGATGACCTTTTTGACGTTTCCGGCAGCAATACAACTGGCAGGATTATTGCAGCAGTATTACAGTGCGACATTACTGCTGCACATGTCAAAATCGATGATTTTGTAACATTTGCAGCATCTCATCCTCACTTCTTAGACACATGGCACACCATGAATAAGCGGGCATCCCGCTCGTTTCTTCCCAGAACGTGCAGAATGTGGAATGAGTTGCCTCCTGAGGTATTTCCTTTGTGCTACGACATGGGATTCTTCAAGAAGCGGGTATTTAGGGTTTTCAAGGGTCGGCAATGCTTAAGTGGCTCCTGTGATGTTGCTTACGTCCATGGGCGACGATGACTGCTTCCCATCAGGCGGCTCGTCTGCTCGTTTGCTGAATATCACATAAAAAAAAGCGTTATCAGCAATGTACCGTATAACAGCAGTAACAACGGTGCAGTCTGCATCTGAACGGTACCTTTACCCAAAATTATGGATGCTAACTGCCACCTCATTTGAAATACCACATTTGCTAACTTTTGGTGCTGACGTACATTATAGTACACGTGGCGGGAATAGTAACATCGTATAACCTCGGAACGACTCGCTTGGGAACCTCCACGGTGGCATTCATTCTGGTTAAACTCTCGTTGAGCTTAGTGATGTGAATATACAAATGTCTGGGAAATATTCACGATGTGTCCGGGATTTCATAGGATTATTAAGAAACTAGCTTTTGCCCGCGACTTCGTCTGCGTGGACTTAGTAACCGCAGCTAGAGTAAGAATAGCGCCTGGAGAAAATCTCATAGCAATCTAAATTTGAGCATATTATGCACACAAATTAGCAGGCACTTCGTTAATTATCTCAATTCCACCCCGCTTTTTACTTTCTTAAGGGATGATTTTCGGAATAAAAACTATCCTATGTCCTTCTCAGGGACTCAACCTATCTCTATGCCAAATTTCATCTAAATCGGTTCAGCGGTTTAAGCGTTAAGAGGGAACACACAGACAGACAGACAGACTTTCGCATTTATAATATTAGTATGGATTTTAATTTATCAGTATTTAATTAGATGTTAAGGATATCCCGAACGATCTTTTAGTTTTATCTTATTTAAATGTTGGACTAGTGACGGATAGTTTTGCCGCGGTTTTGAAGAAGAATGATATTGACAGGTCGATAGAGAGAGATTTGGATTCGATGTAAGAAGGTACATCAATAGATTTATGTTGTTTAATTATTAAATAATTTCACGGTTTAGACTCACTTGTTTTAGTCACTCGCGCGACATGTTTCGGAGAGCCTAGGTCTCCTTTCTCAAGCACTAATAGTGCGGAAGCAGCGTTCACGACGACCGTGTATTGCGTACTGCTGCGCGCCGCACTTTTAGTGCTAGATAGGAGACCAGGCTCTCCGAAACATGTCGCGCGAGTGACTTAAAACAAGTGAGTTTAAACCGTGAAATTATTTAATGTTAGTATGTCTCACAACAGTTTAAATTCGATTGTTTAATTATATTTAACTAGAGTGTATTAAACTTTTGTAAGTCTTGTTGTTTTTGTCGTCCTGCTTTTAATGATGATTTAAAATGAAAGTCTCCACATAAATAAACTTATGTCATTACTTATGGTAGAAGAGCCGGCAGTAAAGTTTCGAACCAACGTGATACCGCGATGAGATGCACAATGGTTTCCCATAAAAGTGATGCTAAGTCCGAATTTGATAGTCTGCCACGGCGGAACTGGCCGAAAGTACAAAAAAGATAGCCACTTCCGGTGCGAAAAAGGGGGGGTCATTTAACCCATCTGATACTGCAATAATAGCTATGGCATCGATTAGAAATTTACTGGTAGATACAGAAAAGCGAAATCTGCCAGTATGATTCCTGCCGGAAGTGCTTGGCATACGCTCTCAAAGGTGACCATCGGGACCCCTAAATTAACCCATCTGATACCAGCATGAAACCAATTCCAGTCGGTAGATATGAACCTTCTATTCAGGAATATATAAGTCTGCCAGGGCGTTTTCAGCCGAAACACCTTGACATACGAGATTTTGTGGCGCAACATCCGTGGTACCCGTATATCGGAATTGTACATATTACGGACATTTCAAATACTGCAGGCTTATTAATTTATTACTCTATGCTTATATTTGTATATTATTACGTTATTAATAACATATATTTATAATAAATTAAGTTAAAATAAATTAAATAATGTGATTAATATGATTGATGATAGTCATTGAATTAGCTATATGAATCGTTTGTCTTTGTCTGTCATTTTGACTTATGTATTTGTAAGAAAAGGATAAAACATAATTTAACTAATTAAGGCTCGTAAAGTTTTACGAATAAGGGGGTATTAGTATTCATAACTAAATCAGGCTTGAAATGCGACATAAAATGATTTTTGGTGGTTTCTTTTACGCTTGAGGCGTTTTTTCACCTATTTGGTATGTCTAATCACTATCTTATGTAGGGGAGAGAGGGGCAAGACGAGTAAGACGGGGTAGCGGCTTTATATGGCGACACGACTGACCAACCATCAGAATCCCGTTAGTGCATGACGATGCGTCGCCATCATGGCAATCAGTTCGCACAGTGACCGGCTAGACAAATGGTGTCGTTAATTATTTATTTGCAACAAAACTGTTTTTGCCATATTCCTTGTTATTTCTAGGGTTCCGTACCCAAAGGGTAAAAACGGGACCCTATAACTAAGACTCCGCTGTCTGTCTGTCTGTCCGTCTGTCACCAGCCTGTATCTCATCAACCGTGATAGTTAGACAGATGACATTTTCACAGATGATGTATTTCTGTTGCCGCTATAACAACAAACTATAACTAGTAATTGGTTATAACACCTGTATTCATTACCTGTAATGCACAATTGATGTATAAATGATTCTAAAAACATAATAAAATAAATATTTAAGTGGGGTTCCCATACAACAAACATGACTTTTTGCCGTTTTTTGCGTAATGGTATTATGGTACGGAACGCGACTCGCACTTGGCCGGTTTTTGTGTTTTATTTGGTTTGCGTTTGTTTCCTTATTATCACCAGCACATATATACTGTTAATTTATTCCTATGGCCCAGCAATCACGCCAACAGCTAAGGACTTGTTTGGTTTCAAGTACGGTTTTTTTTTTACTTTCGAATTTCATTAGGCACATGGGGCAAGATAGGGTTGACGGTCGTAGTTTTAAAGTGATAAACTGATGAAGAATTGCGGATTTGAATTTATTTATTCTTCTCTTGTAGAGCGGTGAAAAAGTATAAAAGAAAGTCAAATAGAGGAGAGTGGTTAGAGGCCAAGAAAAAAGCGGTGGAAACACATTTTCTGTCTCTCAGACGACTTAAGAAATAAAAGTAAAACAGTTCGTGAGAAGGTATTAGACGATGGACCCAATATCCAAAAATTGAAGTTTTGTTTAGGCCCTAAATATAATATTTCTATGAATCATTCTTATCTTGTCCGGTAGGGGTTCCCCCATCTTACCATACCTGGGGGGCAAGATGGAAAGTAGGCACTTTTGGCCATTTTAATTTATTTTTAATTTAATTATCTAACTAGAGAGTTCCTAGTAAGTGTTGATTATGAAAGACTGATTACCAAAGATAATAATAAAAATAACAAAAACTTAAAAAGAATAAAATTTTTAGTTTTATTGTACTTGAAACATTAAGTATACCGTCATTCCCACCTCTCCCCTACATTTCTTGACGTTGACGCAAAAATGACGTAGTTTAACATTCAGGGTGTTGTTTTATAACACTACAAATTGAGATAACTAATCTATTGACGACCGGTCTGGCCTACTTACTGCCTGCAAAGCCGATGGTCTTGGGTTCGAATTCCGATAAGGGCATATATTTGTGTGATGAAAACATATATTTATTCCTGAGTCATGGTTGTTATCTATGTATTTAAGTATATATTTATCTATATAAGTATGTTGTGTGTAAGTGTTATATAAGTATGCATGTATATCCTCGCCTAGTACCCATAATACTCCCAATATTTATAAATAACAACAGAAATACATCATCTGTGAAAATTTCAACTGTCTAGCTATCACGGTTCATGAGATACAGCCTGGTGACAGACGGAACGGATGGACAGACGGACAGCGGAGTCTTAGTAATAGGGTCCCTTCTTTACCCTTTGGGTACGGAACCCTAAAAATGATGTAAAATGCTCATATTTGGATTATTGGTAAAAATCGTCCTTAACGTTGAAAATCCTGTCTTTTCACACCCGTTTACAATAAGTATGTAATAATAATAATTTTGTTCATTTTGGTAAATAAAGGATATTGTAATTTAAAATTATTTTATTATTTATATATAAGGTGCTAACAAATTAGCTACAGAAATTTTACGAGATGGTACTTTACACTAGAACAATTAACTTTTAACAGAAATTAAGAAATTTTCTCATAATTTTTATTTTATTTACCGAACAAAATAAATAAACTATAATTATATCTAAAAATATCATCATGTATTTAACTGCTTGTTTGTCTTAAATGTCATTGTCAACGTGTCATTTGATTTATCAACGTGAAGTGGCCAGTTACGTTTTATATTTAAAAGAGGTTTTAGAATCTGTTCAATGAGGTCTCTTTTAATTATCTCATTAACAGAGTTTTTTTACAAAGCAAATTTGTTTTCCAATGTTCTCAAAATAACATCATAAAACCTATAATGTTTCATACTTACATATACTTCAGGAGCCGTGTACTATCAACTATAAAGATATCGGTAGCTAATTTGTTAGCACCTTTATAAGGCAAGCAAAGAAGTACAAAGCCGTAAGCAAGTATTAAATTAATGCCCAAATTATATTGTGTATATTAATAAATTTGAAATATATGTTATTAATAACGTAATAATATACAAATATAAGCATAGAGTAATAAATTAATAAGCCTGCAGTATTTGAAATGTCCGTAATATGTACAATTCCGAAATACGGGTACCACGGATGTTGCGCCACAAAATCTCGTATGTCAAGGTGTTTCGGCTGAAAACGCCCTGGCAGACTTATATATTCCTGAATAGAAGGTTCATATCTACCGACTGGAATTGGTTTCATGCTGGTATCAGATGGGTTAATTTAGGGGTCCCGATGGTCACCTTTGAGAGCGTATGCCAAGCACTTCCGGCAGGAATCATACTGGCAGATTTCGCTTTTCTGTATCTACCAGTAAATTTCTAACTGATGCCATAGCTATTATTGCAGTATCAGATAGGTTAAATGACCCCCCCTTTTTCGCACCGGAAGTGGCTATCTTTTTTGTACTTTCGGCCAGTTCCGCCGTGGCAGACTATCAAATTCGGACTTAGCATCACTTTTATGGGAAACCATTGTGCATCTCATCGCGGTATCACGTTGGTTCGAAACTTTACTGCCGGCTCTCCAACCATTAGTTAAAATCAAAGTACATTACAAGGGAAATTGAGAGTCACGTCTATCGTTTCCTGCTGCTACAAGGCTGCCACATCAGTTCTGCTGCAGTTGCAATTGAAATGTAACTAATGGGTATTTACCTAATATCGGGTACGGAAAACGGGGTTGGCACATTACTAAAGCCACATATTCGTAAGTTGGTCAATTTTGTTTTCCAAGATTTCCCTACGATGTTCGAGGATAAGTTCGTGAAAACATGCTTGATGAAAATGCATTATGTTGGCTTCGATGCATAATATATGTCAGATTTATCTAATAGAAGGAGCATACCTATGCAGACCATGGTCACATTAAATTAAATTAAATTAAATTCAATACAATTCGTTTTTTTAGGTACTTAACTACCACCGTTACATCACAAACAACCATTGATTTGTTGATATTTGTATTGAAACCAAGCGTGCCGACTTTTTCATACAAAATTTACGCAAAATATAATTTTAAAATTACTTAGCTGTGATAGGAAATATGTTTTTGCCTTTTGCGCAATTTATGGGCTGTTGCAGTTAATTATTACACAACGAGTCATTTTAAGTTTTCACGGACGTCCGGCTGCAACAACTGACGCGCGTGGACTGTCAAGAACGACAGTCAACCCCGAGGATTTCTCGAGGTTCGGAAAGGCGAAGTAGATGCATTTGCGTCATCTATGGTATATTTATATCTGTGCAAACAGCAAAAATAAAATAAAATATAAATTAACTAAAATTGAAAATAATCGAAAATAATCTAAATAATTATTTATAATAATTTAAAAACACTAGTAATAAAATGGAAATACCTTCAAATTTACAAATTAAAATTCGCATTCATCCTAATTGCGTGCCCGAGTATGGGACAGTCCACTCGGTCGGCAATATTCGACAGGATGCTGATGCGGGATGAGGACATTAGCTTTCATACTAAATTAATACCCATGAGAGCTGAAACTATTTTCAGTACGTTTTCTAACTGTAGCTATTCAAGAACATTAGTAAAATTGAGTAGATACATATTTGCCGCATAAATGAACACATTGGTGCATCATTTTTTAGCATTTGACTTACGGTAATCTAGCTTCTGTGATATTGTTTGCGTAATTTCTGTAAAAACCTATAATTATGTCCTATATCCACGGATATAATTTTTTTTTCATACTATTGAATTCGTTTCAGCAGTTTAAGCCGTAAAAAACAACAGAGTTATTTTCGCATTTACATTATATAGATTACAGATATGATAGATAATATGGCGGTCAGCAAAATATTATCAGCGTGTATCGATAACTTAGTATTTTAAGTTGGAGCACGCGCTGATTCATTTAAGATAATGTCTATATCGCCGCAGATTAGAGATGTGATATTAAGATAGCACGATGTATAAATCGATCGATTAGTGCACTTAGAAAGCTGTTCGGGATATGTGAGAGGTACGCAGTTGCACATGGGCTCAAGTATAATATAACCAAGAGCGAGCTCCTCGTCTACTTGTACGGCAGTGAACTCAAACAAGTGTCAGAGTTCAAATACTTGGGCCATTGGGTGACTGCGGACCTCTCAGATGGCACAGACGTGGAAAGGGAGAGACGCTCCATGGCTGTGCGTTGTAATATGCTTGCCCGCAGGTTTGCACGGTGTACAAAAGAAGTCAAAATAACATTGTTTAAGGCCTACTGCCAGAGCTTCTACACGCGCAGCCTGTGGGTAAGATATACGCAGAGTACTCTCAACACCCTGAGAGTACAATATAATAATGGGTTTAGGGTACTGTTGGGTCTGCCGCGCTTCTGCAGTGCATTAGGTATGTTTGCGGAGGCTCGAACTGATGGATTCCAGGCCATGCGTAAGCGTACTGCCTCACTGATGCGGAGGTTGCGCGGTAGCTCCAACAGTCTGTTGCATGTGCTGGCCGAGAGGCTAGACTGCCCGTTCCAACACCACTGGATGCTGTTGCATGTACAGCAGTAGTGTTTGGAATGTGGCAGTCTTCATTATGTAAATAGTTAAATGTGATATATTTTTATTTGTAATTTAATGTGTGTTTACTAACATTAGCATATTAAGATTAATTTAATTGTATTACTAACAAATTATATGGGCATTTGCCTGAAATAAATAATTGAATTGAATTGAATTGAATTGAATAAACCTAGTTATGATGGAATAAATCAGTAACACGTCAACGGTACCCTTTACTCACCCAGCTGCGTTCCTCTAAAGGTAATTTATCGAATTTTCCAACAACAAAAAACGAACGTGAACAGTCTAAAATATTTCTTCTCTTAGATAACTGAAAGATAACAGAAAACATCGTAATAACATACACAAAACCGTCTTGAAAAATCGTGTCAACGCGCCAAGTATACTAGGAGTGCAGAAATTCCGTGGCGACGATAAACCGGGAACATATTGGTGCACTTGACGGAGCCATGCATCTTATGCCACCGCGGACCGCGAATAAAAAGCAAAAGTTTCCTAACATTTTTGTTACATGTCGCTGTCAACATGGTGAATTTTTCATCACGCCAATGTTATTGTGTGTCCCCGTGTTGAAAGTTTCTCGACTTGTACTTACATTGAACTGTCAACCACAACGCGTTTACGCGTCATTGCTCATAACTAGATATTTATGTTTTTCATTTACGAGTAACATCAATTAAAATAAGATCAATTGTTGTCTTTTGACTAATAACGTCTTTTAAATCGATGAACACCGGTAGCATGCACGAAAAAGTGTCACGTTGTGGACAGATCTCCATGGTAACGTTACGGCCTTTTCATCAATGTTTTCTTATGACGTTATCACGCAAAATTATCGTCCGTAAACCGACTTTACAGACCACTATTTTTTTTTGCACTAATATAGAAGAGTGATAGAGATGACTACGCTACGCTACGGAGCGCTAACGGTTGGCATCTTGGCTAAGCACCCAGGAATTCCTTGGTGGTGGCGATAACGCGGACATATGACGCAGGCGAACGGTGCGATCTTATGTTGTCTTACTCGAGCACAAAGTTACAAGAAAAGAAAAAAGAAAGACTTACTGACGTTAGCTAGGAAAATGTCGTAAATAAAAGCTTATAAAAATGAAGTGGGAGTGAATAAACACGTGGCCTGTTTATGAATAACCAAGAGGATGGCCGTGTCTTCCATTTTGCTTCTCGAGTTATTATCGGGACAGACTAAATAGCGATACAGAGGTATTAATCTTTTGCTTGCCTAGATAATAAAGATTATGACCCAATTTTCAGTAATTTTTTCTAAAACGACTTTTTTTGCTTTACTCGTATACAGAACATTCGAGGTTTGAACCCACAATTGCTTGCTTCCACCCAGCTTACTATTTTATAAAACTTTGTAAGGGTTATTGCAACTTTGAAACATTATTTTATCTGATGTTTCATTAGCCAAATTGTTGAATGAACCAGTTTTATTTTTAAATACCGTGGCAAAAAAAAAATAGAAAAAAAATAGTTGTCTGTAAAGTCGGTTTACGGACGATAATTTTGCGTGATAACGTCATAAGAAAACATTGATGAAAAATTGCATACTTTTATTTATGAATTAAATTGGCCGTAACATTACCATGGAGGTCTGTCCACAACGTGACACTTTTTCGTGCATGCTACCGGTGTTCATCGATTTATAAGACCAAAGATAGATATAACTCCGTAATAGATGGATACAGTCTAAGGAAAAAACGTGCCTCGAAAATCAAGAAAATTTGATTCTCGTTCAGAGGGCGCTACAAATCTTCATTTTTAGTTATAGTATGTCGATAGATGGCAGTGAATTTACTGGGGTTACAAAATTTACTATGACAGTACCGCTCTAGTATAAGTTACTATCACGTTAAGATATGATAAGACGTTATCACGTCAAAAAAAACCGCATTTGGCCGTATGAAAATTTGGCAAATGAAACATCGATCATTTTTCGAAGTTGCGATGACCTTGATAACTTATGTTACTTAACTCGAGTGAACTATCTATTATTTTCTGTGGCAGCACTCCGCTCCAAGGAGCCGACATTGAAAAGTGTACATTTTTAATGTAATAAGCTGTGATCGCTCAGCTGGGATGCCTCTCGTGGCTCGATTCAGACCCAATCTTGTGAAAGGTTTAATATTATGTAAGTTTTTCGCGTTACAAGCTTTCTATTAACACAAAATTCAACATTCACGTTCAACGTTTGCATGTTGATAACGCCAATCAATATTCGTTTTCATTCAGTTTATAATAATTTTATTTAAGCCATACAAAACTCATGAAATAAAACTATCATTTTATTTAAACAAATCACAACTTTTATTAAATATCACAACTTTTTGTTTAATAGCGGGAAATTGTGTAGGTATTGGGTAACGCAGCGTACTACGTAGGCGAACAACACGCGAACGCGGAGCGAAGCGATGCGGCGCGGGGTGAATCAATCCTTTGATACCTATAGAAGTGTCCTACGCTACGTGGGCGACCTCTGGGTTGGAAGGTCAGATGGCAGTCGCTTTCGTAAAAACTAGTGCCTACGTCAATTCCTCGGATTAGTTGTCAATCGGTCCCCAGGCTCCCATAAGCCGTGGCGTGGCAAAATGCCGGGATAACGCGAGGAAGCAAAAGGTATCGCTGTATTAAATAAATATTTTACAATTTCGTAAAACATTATCCATAAAATGGTGAAAATGACCGTCTAACAGCATTTGGAATTAGCGCTTTTATTGGCACTTCGCGGCATAACGCTAAAGGGTTATCGTAAACATTTAAAGTACGTAGCGTTGCAGCGGCACTTGCCTAGTGAAGGGACATTTCAATGTTCCCGGAACATTCCTGGGAATATTGGACATGATGATATACATTCCCAATATTCCCCACGGTTCACATGGATAGTCAAATATACCACCTTATAAGTGTCACTGCGGCATAACTCTGAAGTTTTATCGTTAACATTTAAAGTACGTAGCGTTGCAGCGGCACTTGCCCGGTAAAGAGACATTCCAATGTTCCCGGAACATTCCTGGGATCATTGGGGAATATTAGAAATGATGACTTATAGTTAACATTCCCAATATTCCCCACGGTTCACATGGATAGTCAAATACCACCCTATATAGTCACACTGCAGCATAACGCTGAAGGGTTATCGTAAACATTTAAAGTACGTAGCGTTGCAGCGGCACTTGCCCGGTAAAGAGACATTCCAATGTTCCCGGAACATTCCTAGGAACATTGGGGAATATTGTAAATGATGACTTATAGTTAACATTCCCAATATTTCCTACGGTTCACATGGATAGTCAAATATACTACCTTATAAGTGACACTCTGTGGCATAACGCTGAAGGGTTATCGTAAACATTTAAAGTACGTAGCGTTGCAGCGGCACTTGCCTAGTGAAGGGACATACCAATGTTCCCGGAACATTCCTGGGGACATTGGGGAATATTGGAAATGATGACTTATAGTTAAAATTCCCAATATTCCCCACGGTTCACATAGCTTGTCAAATACCACGTTATTATTGACACTCCGCTGCATAACACAAAAGAATAATATTTGGGGACAATATTTAATAATATTTTTAAATTTAATAATTCATCTCATTTCTTTATATTTATTTTCCATTCAATCAGCCACTAACAGCTAAATCCTTACGTGCTAATTGGCATTATAATTACTTAATGGCTAATATTTTGGGGCAAATCTTACACAAATCAACCCACCCCCAACTACTTGACATTTCGTAGACTAATAATATTATTCTAATATAAGATAAGATAAGATATGTATAATAATGTGGACGTAATTGTCAATCGCTCTCGCAGACTTCCAAGATACAGGCTCAGCCTAGTTTGGAGTCTGACGGATATATCGATGCACATGTAAACAACCTTTATGATAATAAACTATTTGTATATATTTTTTTTTCTAATACCGTTCGAGAAATGGGCCCCACACCGGTCATCGAAATTAATGGAATATACTTGTACATCACTAAAGGCGGCGCATTTAGTTTGGTCGTTAGGATAAAAGCGTTGGTCGGTTACCGGCGCATAAGTGACGGCGGCGGTACTAACGTAACTCGATAAAAAAGCCTGCCAAGTGCGAGTCGGACTCGCGCACCGAGGGTTCCGTACTTTTAGTATTTGTTGTTACAGCGGCAACAGAAATACATCATCTGTGAAAATTTCAACTGTCTAGCTATCACGGTTCATGAGATACAGCCTGCAGACAGACAGACGGACAGACGGACAGACGGACAGCGGAGTCTTAGTAATAGGGTCCCTTTTTTACCCTTTGGGTACGGAACCCTAAAAAATACTCGTGCCTCCCAATATAGGGTCAATGTGGGATCAGTGAATCACCTTTTTTTCAGAGAAACATAAATACGAAACTTTATTAGTTTGGAGGTTGTTACTTACGTAGTTTGAAAGGTACACTAATTGGCTTTATATTTGTCATAGACATGACCATGTAATTGTTATTCTTTCTTAGAAAAATAATGGAAATTGATCCACTTTAATTAACAGTGTGAGTTTCGAGTTTAACTAGTAAATATTTTGTATGTACCTATAGTGCGCTGCGGTATACTGATATTAATTGTATACATTTTGCTAAAACATAATTTGAGCCAAATTAAATGTTGCTAAGTATGTATTAACAACGCGGGGCGAAATATGGTGTCAGAAAAATTATGCAATCATTACAATAGGCTAGATGACAAATTTTCATTAATGGTATCAATCGATCAGGTTTATTTTTAGGATCAAATGTCTATATGGGACCCATTGCATTAAAACAATACCAAAGTCATAAATGATAATCAAAGCCCGACAGTCGTACTTCGCTCGCAAAACGCTTCTAACAAAACGATAAGTGAACGTGACGTCAAGTTCACTGAGAGCCCATCTTGAATGTATGGACAAAATAAAAAAAATGCGTTTTTGTCCGTGAAATATTGCGTTTATGTATACAGTTGCAATACAATATTTTTTTGGATAAAATGTAAGGAATCAAAATGGTACCCTTACTTTTATCCTTTTTGGAAGTTGAAAAATTACTTAAATTATTGTGATAAATTACTCATTTGCTATCTATGTTACTAGATTTTTTTTATAAAATTCAACATGTGTCATCATCCCTATAATGTTATATACATTAGTCAGTTAAACCATAGAGTAACTTATACTAGAGCGGTACTGTCATAGTAAATTTTGTAACCCCAGTAAATTCACTGCCATCTGTCGACACACTTTAAAACTAAAAATGAAGATTTATAAAAATACGATAAAATGTATTTAAATATAGATAAATGATTTTTTTATTTGCATTAATTATTTTTATGATTTTGACCCATGTTCTTTCACTGATATGCGTTAAAATTGTTAAATAACAAACGAAACCGTCAACGCCATCTATACGACAGTAAGCCAAAACTAGTAGCGCCCTCTGAACGAGAATCAAATTTTCTTGATTTTCGAGGCACGTTTTTTCCTTAGACTGTATCCATCTATTACGGAGTTATATCTATCTTTGGTTAAACCCAAAAGGCTGTTTAACCGCCCGGCCACGACATCGTGCGGCGGCGGCAGCGGCGAGCGGCGGCCATAAGTGGGAGCGAAAGGTCCGATCGCTGTGTCTCGCTCCAACCTATGGCCGCCGCTCGCCACTGCCACCGCCGCGCGATGTCGTGGCCGGGCGGTGAGACACACAAAACCGCCACCAGAAAGTCGCTCCCATACAATCAATGTTATGCTTTTAGTTTAAACCGACTTGCTGACATTTGAAACTTGGCAATGACACTAAAGTCAACATAGATCGATGTAACGAAATCCGTCTGAGGGTAATTCCGCACATGAGCGCTTTTTTAGGGTTCCGTACTCAAAGGGTAAAAATTAAATTAAAATTAAAATTCATTTATTTCGAGTATCTGTGACTCATAAGTACATAATACAAACATTAAACAAAACACAAACATTAAACAAAAAACTACAAAAATTACATTAAGGTAGGTAGGTACTATCGGCCAAAGCCAGAGTCGACCACTTTCAAAACAGTATCGCTTGCAAACGTTGATTTTTGACTTGACCCGCCCCTAATTTGTTGACCAATGAGAAACAAAGATCCTTTTTTTTGTAAAGTAGCTGTCATTGTTCACAATCTTTACGTAGCTTGCACGTGTTTTGTCTAGTCTAGTCAGTTGCATCTTGCGCATCTAAAACGCACCACGTGTCTTAACCGTCGCAATTATGAATCACGGCAATTTGTCAACGTATGTGCGAAACCGTATAATTTCTTTAAGAGAAGAAGGATATAATATTAGTCAAATCTCGGAAGAATTACAAATTACGGTAAGTGAATATTTTTTTATTTATACAACTAACTACGCTGTGCAAAGATAAATAAAAAGTATTTATAGTATTATTAGGTTATTAAGATTTAGTTTTTTTTATTCATATATCCTGCTGTTTTAAGTTAAAAATTGGTTTTCAGTATACATGTGATCGATTACCTCACAATACTTCAACTACTTAATTATTAAAATTTTAAATAATATTATTCGTTGACTTATAGAGTAGAATTGTGTTATTTACATATACGCTTTATCACCTTGTAGCAGAAAACATTTTAGCTGTTTACATGGAGTGTTTAAACATGTAGTAGATATTAGTTCAATACGCAAAGGAGGGTTGCAAGCAACATATTTTGATCATTACATTTCTTTTTTTTAGAGAAATTCAGCACGCCGCTGGATTAAACGCTACGACGGAGAAGCAAGTTTAGAAAATCAACCCCGTCCCCAACCGCAACGCATTATTGCTGGCCAGCGTTTGGACCAACTGATCACCACCTATGAAGAGCATCCATTTACGCCTATTCGGCACTTTGCGGCGGCATTTGATTGTTCTCCGCAAACCGTGCGAAACGCTCTTCATAGGGTCGGCATCCACCACCGAAAGCCGGCAAAAAAAATTGTTTTGACAGATGTTCAAAAAGCAGCGCGCCTCAATTTCGCTCGAGATATGAGGGATTTTGATTTTTCACATGCCATATTTTCCGACGAGAAGTCTTTTAAGTCGAGCCAGGTGGGTCGCAAGAATTTATGGCGTGTGGATAATACACGATACGACCCGCGGAATGTGGTCCCATGTTTAGAGTCAGGAAGAGTTGTAGTTAACATGTGGGCGTGGATGAGTGCAGCTGGGCCGGGAGAGCTCGTATATTTACCCGAGAGGGCCAATGGCGCGAGTTATCTGGAGGTTCTGCAGGACACAATGGTGCCGTCAGTGAGGACAGTGTATCCGGAAGAAGACGTGCCTGAAGTAATATTCATACACGACAACTGCCCTATACACAAATGTCGCCTGGTGCAAAATTGGCTTCAACAGAAACCCAGTGGCATTAAAGCAATACCATGGCCCTCGCGCTCTCCGGATCTCAATCCCATTGAAAATCTTTGGTCCGTAATGGTCCAACGCTGGGATACGAGATCCGAAAGGACCAAAAACGCACTCGTCGCACATGTTAACGAGGTGTGGGACTCGTTGCGCGGATCAAATTTGTGCGAAAACCTTGTAGCCTCGATGCGGAGGAGATTGGATGCAGTCATAGACGCTGACGGGGCACTAACAAAATATTAACCGTGCTTTGCACAAAGCATTGAGGTAACTTTGTTTAAACAACGGTTAATATCAACGGTTAGTGGTTCATCGGTGTTTTACGCTATAGTCTTAAGTCACCTATGTTATTTACGTGTCAATATATTTATTTACGTTCATGCTAAAAATATTTGTTTAAAATGTCAGTTTTGTGTTATTGAGTATTAATTTGTTTTTTTTTCTTGACGAACTTGAGACATGTGTTTGTTACCGACTGTCTTTCATGTGACCGTGTGTTGACTTTCATGTGTTGTTTACACTACGATTCATAAGAAAATTTGTGCAGTGGTTCATAGGTGTTAGTAATCTTGGCTGTAAGTATAAGTAATGTAGGGTTTAAGATCACTTAATTAATAACGTGTCAAGAAATTTAATTATGTGTATTTTTATATATAATTAGCATAAGTAGTATTATTAGATTAATTAGGTTAACTAGAATATATATTAGCTCAGGGTAAAATTTGGTTATATTTTGTTTCGAGTTGATGTTAATAGTGAGTGTGATAGTAACTTTAGTATAGTAACATAACTTAGTATAAGGGTATATAACTAAGTATAAGGCGAAAACAAGATACACTAGCTGATTCAATCTTACAAATTTTACAATATAATATTTTACGCCATTTATTCATTTTTTTATTCGACCCGATAATGCTCGATAGCAACGCAAAGGGCCCACATTGTATAGTGATTACGGTGTATCTGGGTTCTTTTTGCCGCCTTGCCCCGACTCGTAACCCATATTTTACTTGTTTAACCACATTTTAAGTTCGACACGCTGTAACAATCGGTATGATCAACACGTGCAATATGTTCACTTGGATTACTTGGATAGTTATAGATACAGTGATAATATGTGCTAGTGTGTGTTCTTCTTCAAATATTGTTGATTTATATTAATTTACTTTCTCTCATTTAATTTGGTGAAATTAATTAAATTAAATGTCATGTAAAATAAAAACAATATATATATAACTAAATAAGCCTACCCATTTCCTAATAAATAAAATCTTACATTTAAGACTTATATCTATAACCTATTTACTAATCGACTGAAGTACTGACATGTACTGAAGTAGGTCCATTTCCGCCACCGAGGGAAGACGATATTTTCATTGATATAGTAAATCTGAACCGTATTTCTGCATGGAATAGAGTCTACATAGCTCGCACATTTGCACGAGATGAACCACTCTATGCAGCAATACGGTTGCAAAATGCCCCAATTGGTCAAGATTGATGCTAGTAGTATTCGCTCATTTTGGAGTTTTAGCGAAGGAAATGGTGGTGACACAAATAACGTAACGTTTACATTTATTAAGTCATCTACGGCCTGTTTATATTTAAGTAGGTATATTATTTAAGTTGTTTTTGTTAAGTATTATTGTTAATATTAGTCTAGTTTATATTATTCTTGTATATAATAAATGTATAAAAATAAATACTTTGTATTTTTTTTGTTGGACCAAATTACGTAAGAAAGTAACTCATTTATTTGATAATAAGTGTTATAAAATAAATATTAAAACTAAAACTAACTACAATTATAATAACTAAAGCTAAAAATTCAAAATACCTAACAAAAATTTGTGCCCTTGGTAGGGTGCCCATCACGCAGGCAGCGTTCCCGCGCTGGATTGCTATGATTTTACCATTTTTTGCTAGAACTAAATATTGATTATTTGATCAGCAAAGTAAAAAACGATATAAGACTTGCATCGTATAAAATTTCAGTAATCGAACTATTTGAGTACTTATGAACAGACGGGGTATAGTTAAAAAAATAGTCGCGGCTAATACTCGCGGCATTTTAGTTTGGTGTGAATCTATTGTCTCATATTTTTCTTTGACAGCATGCCGGCACTATAACTTGCCTAACATAGCAAACACCTGCAGAACAATTACGCCGTGCACCAATTACTGCTTGCCTGATGAATGCAGCCCGGACCTAATATTCGAAACCTAAGCAATAAACTAACCCAAATGGCAGTTTAATGCGTTCCAGATGCGTCTCTTTTTCTTAATAGTACGCAACAAAGTATTGCTGCGTAAATGCGAGCGCTTAGTTTTTTCTTTTGTCTCTCCTGAGTCCTTACTCCTTATCCTTAAACCTTGTCGGCTAGCTTTGAGATAGCTAATAACGTGAAATTTATCACAATACAATAGAATAAAAATAGTTTGCCGGGAGTAAAATAAAAATAGTCCATATAAAATGATTCAAATTTATTAATAACTTAAACATATACCTATCATGCAATACAGTAAATTAAAATAAATTAACCTATAAGTAAAATTAAGGTGTCGGCATGGTCGCTGTGACAACTGAAAATAAAAATTAATCGTTTAATGAAGATGATGGTGTGAACGTAGTAATAGGGTCCCGTTTTCACCCTTTGGCTACACAGGCTACACTACACGGTACACGGTAGCACGGCATTGAGGATCGGCCATAGATAAGTTTTCGAACGTAAAAAACTCAACACGGACCCCACCAGAATTATGCGGTTCTCATAAGATATTACATATTTGATATGAGAAACCACATATGTTTATCTTACCCTGTGTTCACATTCCTTCTTGACCATCTCTGTATGCTGGTTTGTATACAGGCTGGCTAAAAAATAAGTGCATTCCCGTTGCCAGGGAGGTTTTGGGATTATACTGAGCATCTTTTACTATGGGACCAACCCCGAAATCGCGAAAAAAATTTGACTGTTCCATACATTTTGGCTGGTCCATTTTTTATGGGAGGTATATATAATTTATAATATTATAATTTATAATATAATAATTTATCATATTTATATTTGATATGTTGCATCTTGAATAAATATCTGGGCATGCCATTTTCATATTTATATATGCCATACGGGGACCAACATATTTTGAGCTTTCTGTTCCAACAGTTGGTATACTAGTCTAGGGCTCAAAAATATTATGGTTCTCGCATAGACTGTTCAAACAAAGGGCTGTTTGTTCTTTGAACGAACCTAATATTTATATATGTATCAATATTCAACACTGGCTTACTATAATCTAATACTTAGTATAAGCCCATTGTTGTAGACTCTCAAAACGCAAAGGCAGTTGCTTGAGGACTTTGAGAGAGACAGGCAAGGCAGTGAGATGCTGTAAAGAGTAGGTAAATGTAACATTAGTAAATTAGGATAGTGACTTTCTAGTTTCAAAATGGTGATATTTATGGACGTAGAACGTGTTTTAGATAGGTATGATTATATTTTTATGTTAGATATTGGACTTATTTGGCCGTGGGACCTTACACATTTTGTTTTGAGGCGAGAGTGTTATTGTGGATTAGAAATCGAGCGACAAGGACAATTGGATCATTTTATTGTTGACATTAGTTTTGGAGTTAATGTTTTAATTTTAGTTGACCAACCGTACTTTTGGTGTAGTGTGTGTCGAAGGTGCATATACGACCACCATTTACCGGAGGAGTGCGAAGTGTGTGAAGAAAAAAGTAAGGGCTAAACTGCGTTTACCGGGTGCGTATATATATATTTAAATGTATGTATTTATTTATTGGACCAATAAACTATCCTACCTATTTCCTAATAAATAAAATCTTGCGTGTTCAGATCACGTCGGGGTCACCAATGTGGCAGTCGGGGTTTGGTAATGTGTTGGGATTGTTAGAAATAAAAGTCCATACGCGGTAACAATAATTAATCTATATTAAAAACTAAAAACTAAACTTACACAAATAACACAAACAAATTACACTTACACAAGTCGCATTTAACACTTATATCTAAAACCATAAGCCATTATAACAGATTGCCTACTGAACTAAAAATCATTACGGATCACTCGGTGTTTCATAGGGAATTGAAAATATTTTTATTGAGAGGTTGCTTTTACAAAGTGGATGAAATTTTTGATAATATTTAAGATTTAGGCTTATTATATTATGATTACACTAAGTTTTTAATAATTATAATTTTTTGAATAAATGTATGACTATAAGGTTATACTCATACATTTATTAAAAAAATATAATAATAAGTAGGCTTATTTACTAATTTAATACGTGATGGCCGCGGCTTCACGGCGGCGGCTGTCTGCAATAACAAAATATATAGGTTAACATTGATGCTATAGTAGTATTCGCTCATTTTGTAGTTTTAGCGAAGGAAGTGGTTATTTACGTTGCCAAATTTAAAGCATAGACCTTCACTCACTTTCGTTCGCTTCGGTCCAATTTTTTTGTCGAGATAGTTTTAGGAAATTATTTAAAATGGCGGAGTTGACACAAATGACGTAGGTGCCATTGGCATCTATTCTAAGACGCATAGAACCATTGCGGCTCGTTACAAAAACGATCGTGAATATCAACATACCCTAGTAGGGTTTTCTGCAAAGCATGCACCCTGGCGCCGCGCAGGGTAATGCTGCGGTCGGCGGCCGGGTGCGTCGGTCTTGACGCCCCGGAATAGCAACCGGCCGCGACCTGGTCCGCCCCGAGCCCGGCCTTGAGGGTCGAATACGGCGCGCAACCCCAACCGGGGTCGGTGGCGGGGTCGGCGGTATTGAAGCCGCCGAGGGTTCCATCTGAGGCCCTCTAACAAAAAGCGAAACAAAATGAAAATTTCAACGATAATGTCACGCAAGGGGAAACTAAGACTTAGTACTGAACGTTCTTACCTAAGGCAAAGGCGCAGGGGCATGCCGCACCCCCAGCATGTTTCAGCTGCCGGCGACGACGCCGGCTGCTCTGCTGCTTGTGCCTCTGCGCCCTCCGCCTCGTCCTCCGCACCCTCTCGCTGTCTTCGTGTCCTGAAGCTTCAAGCAAACATATCCCATTATGAATTTGTAAATTTACATAACTCGAATATGTATTATATAGTTACAGAACTTACCTAAGGCATTGAAAAATGTCTCTCAAAAAATCCATTATTTTATTTAGTTATATATGTTCGGTTCGGGCCTCGTCACTGAACTGAACAAGAGCATCGTAGAGATCGAGCTTACAGTTTACCAATTATCATTTTGTTTATTATATCATATTTCTCAAAGAGTTGTTTTGGGAACTCTCAACACCGCCGAATAACGAAATAGGAAACCCTTTAAGGTCCGCCACACCGCCATCTTAATACTTACAACAACATAAGGGTCAGCATAAATTATAATCAAACTAGCAGTTTCCCGCGACTCGTCTGCGTGGAATAACCCTTTAAAAGCTTCCAACTTTTCTGGGATAAAAACTATGCTATGTCCATTCCCGGGACTCCAACTATATACGAAATTTCAACTTAATCGGTTTAGCTAGCGCTAACGAGTGCGGCCGAGTCAAACAGACATTCAGTAAACAGAGTTATTACGTAACTTACTAATAAAACTTAAGCCTAAATAATGGGTTAAAGGCGCGGGCGCTGTATCCTAGAACTCATTATGGCTTGTTTAAAAAAAGCTTCCAAGTATGGTCGAACAATTATTTAACGGCCACCAGATGTGTATCTTTCTATCATAGAATGACTTTTACCTGACCCATAATTATTATTTGCAAACAGTTATTTTAGTCATGGTTATTTTTTTTACCAAGACACAAACAGATATGCTCTTCTTAATTATGCTATATTTTAAAGAAATAGTTATAATTATACGATTATTATATTTACCCATGATTATTTTAGTACAAAGTTCATTTTTTATTTTATTTTAAATGTTTATCAAGTCTGTTCTTAAAACTGTTCACAGAGGGAGCACTTATAACTGTCTTTATTACCTTAAACGTTAAACTTATTTATTACCGATCCTCAATACCGTGTAGCATTCATATACACTTTTTTTTAACATCATTTTCACAAGTAATTTTCCACCCATTGGAACCATATTAGCGGATTATCACAAACAAGAAGCATTTACTATTACAGTAATAATAAAATAACTAGGCAACATTAGAAAACAAATTGACTTAACTACAATAGGTAAGTAACTAATTATTTAAAACAAACCTCGTGTGCTCTTCCGATGCGTTATCTCCTTCCTGCTAGAGTCCTTCAGTCCACTTTCGCAAACAAAAAAAGGTCCTCGCGCCGTGATCATAATATTTTTTATAGCCATTGCTTCGTGTTTCAGAGTCATCTACAATAAATAAGTGATAAATATTAAGTAGTCTTTATAGTTAACATTATCGACTACCATCAGCATCACGTGTCGAATAATTTACTTACCATGAAATATCACAAATTCACAAGACAGCGGAGTATTAGTAATAGGGTCCCGTTTTTACCCTTTGGGTACGGAACCCTAAAAACGTGATTTTTTTGCCGTTTTTTGCGTAATGTTATGGAACCCATCGTCGGTTTTTATTGTAGTTTCGATGTTATTACTCACATATAAATGTAAAAGAAAATTGACATCTTTTACACGACTGCCCGAAAAAGGAGAAAATTGTAATCATGGCATGTCATACTAACATATAACATAAGTCAGAGTCCCTAGACTACAAGAAAAAATAGCTATTACAGAAAAGCGCGTTATTGTTATGCAAAAGAGAATTGTGGTAAACATTTCACTCTTATGTTGCAGAGGGAATTGATTTGTTAGCTGTTATCGACTGAACTTGAGAGTGCCAGAACTAAAGTGGCTAAAACTTAAATTTATTAACACTTCGAACAATCCAAAATATTTTAACATCGTCTCGACGTCATTTGGTCTTGTGAGATCTTACGTGAAACAGGAGACTTGTGTTTGTGTTCTAAAATGGAAAGAAAGTAAGTACTCATGGAATAATATTGTATTTAAAAATAAAGTTAAATCACCAATTTTGGATATTGATACCCTAGTGCCCATATGACTGTGCGGAAGTTCCGAAAAAAGTTAAGATTTCAGTGAAATGGTGATTACACTATAGTATGCTCACTGGTGCAAAGATATTTATTTTTCTACAAAATAAGTCACAATTGACCACTAGGGTATCGATATACGTAGTATTAATACCTTATCATTTGCACATATTAGGATTTAGACATAGTGATTTAGTTCTAATTAATGACGTGATATTGGAAGATCAAAATTAAGATAACAACTAACTGCCACTGTCAAATCTGTTCTAATTTTATTCTAGATCGGTTATATTTTTGGTCTCTATTTCTGAGCGCTCCCCAGCGCTTACACATTTCTGTTTGGCGTAATGGTTGACTGGGAGAGAATACGTTAAGGCATGCCTTTTGAACTCTTTTTGTGTGCATTGTGCAATAAAGTTTAAAATAAGTAATAAACTGTTTATTCTGTTTGCAGCGGAATTAATACGCCACCACCGTCATCGCCGGACGGTGTAACACCACCGCCGACACCGGAGGCGTCGACTTCGTCGGCGAGCGAACTGGACTCGCCGCCGAGGTCACCTACACTGCCGCCAACACCACCACCTGACCTTGTGGCGGCTGTTATATGGTGGCCACCGGCTCCTCTGCAGGAGCGGAGGCACAGCGCTCCTTTTTAATTTACTATGGGACCACAATTAAATAATAAAACAGTTCTATAGTAGTATTATTTCTAATTCTTTGTTGAACTTGTTCCTCCATTGTTGTTGCTCCATTATTTTTTTTTGAAATTTTCAACCTAACCAGTCAGTAAGATAAAAAGGTGGCTCGACAAAAGGCAAATACACACCAGAGTTCTTTAGATTTAAATTTACAACGTTTGTTGTATGGGAGCCCCACTTAAATATTTATTTTATTCTGTTTTTAGGATTTGTTGTTATAGCGGCAACAGAAATACATCATCTGTGAAAATTACAACTGTCTAGCTATCACGGTTCATGAGATACAGCCTGGTGATAGACGGACAGACAGACGGACGGACAGCGGAGTCTTAGTAATAGGATCCCGTTTTTTATTACTGTTTGGGTAAGGAACCCTAACAATTGAATTTTTAATGAAATGTTTTATTTCATGTTTTATAGATGTTTGTAAAATTTGGTAAGTAATTACCTACAATTATCATGAGTGCTATAGAGAACTTGAAACGTCGAAATTGAATATTCCAATAATATTCAAATATGTAATACGGATAGTAATCCGTGACACAATCTATTTATTTATTTAATTTTATATTGAGGTATGGTGGCATATTAAAATGATGTAACAATCCTTTCCAGGGCCACCGTAAGATATCATGATATAAAGAAAAATAAAACCCATCGCGGCTCAAAGGATCGAAAGCCAGATGGGTAAAGCCGTCGAGATTGTTAATTTTTGTCTGAACCAAATCTTCCAGTTCGTTTTCATCGAATATGTAAGCACTACTGGCGTTGTTGTTAGTTGATTCTATAAAGCAATGCTTGTTTCCCCATTTCGCAAACTTAATAAAAGTTGGTGTTTCTATAACATTTTTGCATTTTCATCAAACCCTCCTAATTTTGGTTAAAAATGCCGTGGCCGTATTCTCCGAGTGCTTTTAAACTATCAATTATTTTCATATTTAAACATTTACAAAAATACGTTTAAAACGTTTGAAAGATTAGACACACTATCATTTTATTCAATTTGTAATACGCATTTGTAATACGTATTAATATATTTATAACATTTTGCTGTTATTCTTATTGGACCACTGTTTACATTCTGACAGAAAATCACAAAAAACTTCAAAAGAAATTCTAGTGGTCCGCCCCCAAATTTCATTGGTGGACAAAAGCTGACGAGCCTCGGGCAGATGTTCCCGCTTCAAACAAAATGCGCCTTTAAGGTGGTCGACTCTGGCTTTGGCCGATAGTACATACGTGCAGAATGTGGAATGAGTTGCCTCCTGAGGTATTTCCTTTGTGCACGACATGGGATTCTTCAAGAAGCGGGTATTTAGGGTTCTCAAGGGTCGGCAATGCTTAAGTGGCTCCTGTGATGTTGCTTACGTCCATGGGCGACGATGACTGCTTCCCATCAGGCGGCTCGTCTGCTCGTTTGCTGAATATTACATAAAAAAAAAAACTGTACTAAAAACGGGACCCTGTTACTAAGACTCCACTGTCTGTCTGTCTGTCCGTTTCTCCGTCTGTCTGTCACCAGACTGTATCTCATGAACCGTGATAGTTAGTTGAAATTTTTCACAGATGATGTATTTCTATTGCCGTTATCAGAACAACTACTAAAAACAGTAGGCCGAACACATGATTGACGCGACAGTATCTCGCCGCGAGATAGACTATCCGTCTTTTAATACCTGTATGAATTAAAGGGGGACGGGTAGTCTATGTCGCGGCGAGATACTCTCGCGCTAATCATGTGCTAGCCCGGCTGAATAAAATAAATTATTTTAGTAGGGCTCCCTTATAACAAGCGTGATTTTTTTGCCGTTTTTTGCTTAATGGTACAGAACCCTTCGTGCGCGAGTCCGACTCGCACTTGGCCGGTTTTTAAAGAATAGCACACGATTATTAACTTCAACATCATCGACAAAACAGCGATTGCTTTTAGTTTTAGTAATTAAAAGTAGAATGGCGTATACCTTGATAAAAAAAAATATACACTCACGTACCTACGGGATTTCGCGCAGACGGATTTGGCCGCATTGAGCTGTCTGCTACTAATTTTCGTTGCTAGGAATTGAAATAGCCCTATGCGGAATTTATGTCAGCCGATGATGATGATTTAAACGTAGTTGTGTTAATCTTTCAAAACAACCCGTTGGCAAACTGAAACACTGAGTAAACGCAGTTAGACCCAGTTGATTGTAATCAAGTTTACTAGTAACTTAGGCGCTTGTCACACCGGTGATTAACTGATTAGAAACGGTTCGTGATCACAAATTTTAAATCTTCATGTTAATCCCGGCCTTCACCACTGGAGGGCTTCGTATTTTTTTCTTTAATATATGACATCTATTACAGTTTATAATTTCTATATAGTAGTGTGACTACTTAACAAACACAAATCAAAATATTTAATAAAATAATTTGATTTGTTCCCAAAGTTGTTCTTCATGTTAAGTTTTACAGTCAACATTAATAGGAGCGAATAATGCTGATCTGAAAAATCAGCCGTGTGATAAAGCGTTTAAGCGCAAATTAAGCGACATAACCACAGAAAAAGTGTTAAATATAGTTGGTCAAGCACATTTTGTCAGTAGAAAAGGCGCGAAGTTCAAATTTTCAATGGGACGGTAACCCTTCGCGCCTACATTTTTTAAAATTTGCCGCGTTTTTCTACTGACAAGATTTGCTTGACCAACTACCTATATAGTACCTATTGATATTTGTTAATTATTCTACCATTAAACCATTAGGAAAATCAATCATCTACATTTAAATAAATTGCGGAACACAAAGATAAATTTCTTAAGATTAGTATGAATATACGAACTGCGAGCCATGGGACTGAGCTGCAGCGAGGCCAAGAAGGTTGCAGAAAACAGAAAGGCGTGGCGGGATCTTGTGGAGGCCCTATGCACATCCGAGATGCCCTAGGACATACAACAACAACAAAAACAGTATGAATATACTTATTAGGTGTGGCAAATTTTCTGTGAAATTAAAACCTTGGTCTAAACTAAAATTATATTTTCTAACTATGGTGCAAGTATTAAGATGTCCTATTCCACTTACCTGTCATCATGTCCTTGTGGCAGCTAAAAAATATTGCTATAAGTATATATTTTTAAGTGGTTGTCAAATCATTTTCTTGGTACTCTACTTTAGCAGATATTTGACATTATCAAAATTAGACTTATATTGACCGGGATATAGACCGTGATTACCTTTTGTATTATTTGTGAGCTCCCGATATACAAGTGTGAATGCGACCGTTGGTAAAGTTGAAAGTGAACGCAGCCGACGCGCAAGAATGAGGGTAGACAGAGCGCTGTCTACACAACTTTGACACCCACCCGCTATCTTCAGTCACCCGTGAACATGATGCATGTAACTGCGTCGAAATATCGGGAGCTCACAAATAATACAAAAGGTAATCACGGTCTATATCCCGGTCAATATAAGTCTAGTGAAACTAACCGTGAATCATTCAAAACTCTAATTATCAAAATTATTCCGCTTTTGACGTTACTTTAATACACCCTATTTTAGAGATTTATACAATAGCGTTGACCCGAAGTCGGTGTAACAGATGCCTGAGTTTGGATATCTTTAGTAATAATTACGCCCCGTTACAGCCTTCGTGCTTGTTTGCTATGTAAACAGACGAAACCCACATAACTCGAATCGGGTTTCTGGAAGTAGACGTAAGTATTTCGAACTTCAAATTAACAATAGTAGATTGTTAACCAAGGAATGAAAGGCACTCATTCGTGCCGAGGTATTTTGGTGCTCGAACGCAGTGAGAGTGCCAATAGTCCGAGGCTAAAATGATGCCTTTCACCCGAGTTAAACACTCTACTTTTCATATTAAATATATTAATAACGGGTCACACGTGTTTTAAGTCGAAAACGCTCGACATGTTTCACTCCGTACCGAGCAGCGTCATCAGGAGCTTGCGTCGAACCATTAGCGAATGACGTAGTGAGTGTTGTGTGCAACCCATCATTTGACAATAATGCCGTAAACGAGGGTAGTTTCTCGCCACCCCCTGCCGCCACCGGCGCCCGCGCCGAGTCATCGGGCGCGGAGGGCTGCAGCCCGCAGTCTGCGCCGGTCCGTCACCGTCGACGCAAGCTCCTGATGACGCTCCTCGGTACGGACTGAAACATGTCGAGCGTTTTCGACTTAAAACACGTGGGTGACCCGTTATTAATATATTTAATATGTCTGTGTCTCACGGAAGTTTTGTTACTCTACTTTTCATTTCGAATACGAGGAAAGTAAAATGAATGTTTTCTTAAATACATGACTAAGTATATAATTTTTTATAGTATTTCTTGAGGGTACTTTCAAGTAACAATTTAGGCAAAAGTATCGTTATGTATGGAATGGAGAGTCAAATATTAGACTGGAAATTGTATAACAAATCCATTCAAACTCAATTTTTAATTGCTTATCATAAAAAAATTAAATTCATCGTATTTCACGCATGTCACGTTTGTGGTTTCAAATTCGCATTGTTTAGTTCTTTAGCACTAGATCTAGAGATAGTTTAATTGAATTGTACAAACAAGTCTTGTCTGAGCAACCATAATTATCTAATTTCAGTAGTGGAAACTGTTTTGGCTTATGTATGTATTTAAGTGTAATTATCTATATGTGTCATCTTTCGATGTTTGCTTCCCATTATCAATAAAAAAAAAAAATAAAAAAAAATTCGAACGTAAAATGCTCTAGTGCAGACACGTATCATTTTCTGCACACCTTTTAGAACAACAACTACCCTCTTTCAGAGCATGAGAAATGAAAAATATAAGTACGCGTAAAGTCTGTTCGGAAAGAGAAGAGTCTGTCGTGGAATGTATGAGCTTCCTTATGCAGCGTACTAAGTAGGCGAACAACACGCGAACGCGAAGCGAAGCGATGCGGCGCGGGGTGAATCAATCCTTTGATACTTAAAGGTGCCACTGACTATCAGTCCGCCGGACGATATCGGCCTGTCAGTTAGAACAAAAATTTGACAGTTCCGAACAACTGACAGGCCGATATCTTTCGACGGACTGATAGTCAGTGGGCCCCTTTATACACGTTGGCTTAAAAATAAGTACATTCCCGTTGCCAGGGTTTTGGGATTATACTGAGCAACTTTTACTATGGGACCTGACCCAAAATCGCGAAAACTAGTGCCTACGCCAATTCTTGGGATTAGTTGCCAAGCGGACCCCAGGCTCCCATGAGCCATGGCAAAATACCAGGACAACGCGAGGAAGATGATGACATTGTGTCGAAATGTAATATTGCGGCATGGTGTGCTAAAATGTATAAGCGACATAATTTATTCAAATTTTCAGAGAAATATTATTCTAAGTACATTTTAGTGTTTAACTTACACAAAAACGTACTTTGCTAGCTTTTACGGCTTCGCTGGAAATCCGATGGTCTATACAAACAGTTTTAAATATTCATGAAAGTTAATGTACTGAATTAAATATAATATCGCGCTAGTGGGTTTTGTACCGTTAATTTATTAGATTGATAAAGACTCAGAAGCTCTTATTAAATCACATTTAAAATCGGGTCTGTCGCGAATTTATTTTGTTACCTTTATTTTCCGACGTTCCGACACAGGTTTCACTGGTCGTGGTTGCGGTTAACTGAAGCTCTTGTCAAATATTAAATGATTTTTCATATTTATGTATAAGTCCAGGCACGTGAATTTGGTACGAAAGTAGTTTAAACGACCTTACCTATAGGAAGCCATATGCTTTTGCATTTCGGTTCCAGTGTATTATTTGACGGCCAAGAAGCGTCAGCGAAAGCGTTGCGTTGTAGCGTTGTAGCGTCAGCGAAGGTCTCCGCCCAACAAACAATTAGGCGACACTTAGCACTTTATTTGTAACTAAAAGACGTAAAACGACGCTATATTAACGGTTATATAGGCCACAGTTGTAAAAAAACCGGCCAAGTGCGAGTCGGACTAGCCCACCGAGGGTTCCGTACTTTTTAGTATTTAGTATAGCGGCAACAGAAATACATCATCTGTGAAAATTCAACTGTCTAGCTATCACGGTTCATGAGATACAGCCTGGCGACAGACAGACGGACAGAGGAGTCTTAGTAATGGGGTCCCGTTTTTACCCTTTGGGTACGGAACCCTAAAAAGGGTTTACAAGAGTTAGTTATTTCGAAGAGAGGTATCGGAGGAGGAGGAATCAAGCAAAGTTACTATCCGGTATCCGGCCGGATAGTAAGTCACTTACCGGATAATAACTGCTGGATTTCGGAATAAACAAACTGGGTATAGGAAACAGTCTCAGTAATAATCGTACTCGTTTATTATTTTAAAACAAAACACTCAAAACCTCCACAATGTGCAATGTGGGTAGGTATAGTTCTGGCGGCCGAATATTCGGCGGCCGGATACCGAATATTCGGCCGATGGTTATGCCGAACATCCGGTATCCGGCCAAACAACTATCCGTTGCATCTCTATTCGAAATATTTGTATTGCAACCGGTGTTGTGTATGGCAACTCATGTTATCTCTTAATACTCGCTGTTACCCGACACGGCTCTTACATTCAGTTTACGGCGGGTCTAATATAACGCTGCCCTAGCGAATTAGTTTGTTTATAGTGCTATTTTTTAATTAACTTTAGAGAGTGTTAACCTTGAGCTGTCTTGGTTAAATTTTAAGTTTACCTAATCCCTCGCTGTTGTGGCAATAAATACATATTCATTCATTCATTCATTCATTTATTCATTCTAATTGAATCGACTAAAGTTGAGAAAAGGTGCATCTAGATTGCCTAGATTTTATTTTATTTTGCTATTATATTTTATTTTATAATTTATGTGTTTTGTGAATTTAAATTGTGTGTCACTAACCTTAATAAATTTTAAGTTTTGTTGTACTTACTAACACTATATGGATCAAAATGAACCGAAATAAATAATTTAATTTAATTGAATTGAAAGTAGGTAAAGTCCGTAAGATGTGCAAGACTAGTGATTTATTTCGTGTACGGTGTGAAATAATAAAGTAATATAATTAATCCCTTCCTGTCGCAGACGCAATTTAGCACATTTCTGGATATGTGGCGAATTCTCGCTGCTGCCAGGAAAAAATATGGTGCATGCAGAAAACATATGGTGCAGTACAGCGCCATCTGTGTCGCTTGTCAAACTTTGATTAATGCCTAACTCATTGGCTATAGGTAATACCAAAATAATAATACATGCAGCGCCATCTATGACACTGTCAAGGCGCAGGAGTTGTAGATCTAGAAGTAACACGTTTTTTTATGATAGGCAAATAAGACGAATCGCCTAACAGTAAGCGCATACCGTCGCTCATGGACACATGCAACACCAGATGTGTTGTAAGTGCGTTGCCAGCCATTAAAATGGGAGGACGCTACTTTGAAGGTCGTATCGGTCCGGAAATACCGCAGGCGACAGTTTAGGTGCACGTTAAATCAGTTCAATGACCCGATTAGTAATAATTCAAGCCAGACCACACAACGAACCCTATCAATTTGTAGTAAAGCTACAATATCCGCGATATATTGCCCTATCAAGAGCGGTGTTCTGATTTTTAAATCTGTTATGGTTTTGATGTTGTACAAACTTTGACACGATTCGCAGTGCATCTGACGCGTACTAAAATTTAGTTTCGGACTACGCAGCGTTGTGATGGAGCATTCCACGGGCTGTCCCGTACAGATGTATTTTATTTCCTGTATTGCGATTTTTTTGGCGTTTAAAGCGGATGAATATTTTTCTGTGCATATTTTTGACCATTTGTCACAGAAAAGGAAACTCTTATACCTGCAAATCCTGAGATAATTCGCTGTAGACAATTTCGTGGAATGCTCCTGCTGTGGTACCTATTGTGGTGTAGCATTGCTGCTAACTGCAATGCGGCAGCAAATGTCAAGCGTTAGGGTATCGATGATTTTAATAATAACCAATCATTCAATAATTTTGCCGGATGCCAGACTGTCAACCATCTCCAGCATCAGATGATGCCTTGCAGAGAGGCGAAAATATTTACTTGGGTATTTATTTTGGCGGCGATTTTAAAATTAATATGCAAGTAAGTAGGTATAATGGGTTGGCACTGAATGGTTAGCATGTTATTATTTCACGGATTAGCAGAATCATATTTTCTATTTTAATCAATGGCTTTGATATTTGCTGCAGCAATTAATGTTACTTTTAAGGTGACAATCAGATAATTCTCTGTTGCAGCATTGACGCGGGCGGTTTGCTGCTAATTTCCTTGAAAAATTCTGCCGTGATCAGAACATTCAGTTTGTCTCTCATTTTATCGGTTGCGTCTCATAATCATAACATCGGGTTTTTTGTATCTTTTTAACTATGGGTTTGTTTACGAATAATCAAATTTTTCTTCTTCAATATCAAAACCGAAACAGATTTAAAATCTGAATAGCGCTTCCAGACATTCGATTGGTGCTGATCTCGGGCTGATTTACATATAAAAAGCGTATGATACTGTTAATTTGTATGTAGATGCAACGTTTTGGATCTTGAGGCAATATTGCAGACCGATTTAGAGGGATTTTATTACCAATAGCCATTTATAAAGCAAATATAACACTTCACAGACTATTGCTATACCTTGTTTGGGTTTAGTAGTTATTGCAACATGGAAAAATATCATTCACGTAAATGTTATCAAACTTTCTTGTATCAATCCAATTTAAAAGAACAGTTCGATTTTTCGCAAATATTCTAAACAAAAGTGCCAATGTGACTACAAAACTCGTATTAGAGCATTTTCACATATCTACTTTCTTTCGAAAAATTATCAACTTTTGGGTTATTTCTACTCAGAATTATGAGGACTATCGATTGAAAAATGACAATTTTGTGACGCATTTTTAGATACATTTTGTATGGGCCGTCACAAAACTGACACCCAAAATTTGTATGAAAACCTGGGGGCACTTAATTTCTTTGTTTAAATCAATAGTTCACGTGATTCTGGGTCGAAATAACCCAACTGTTAGTTATGCGAAAAAAAATTTGTACCATTATTTTTTTTAATCCCCATTAAATACGTCGTTTTCTTGATGAGGTATATGTCTACTTATACGACCTAATCTTTGCACTATAAATGCAAATTAATGCAAAATAGGGAATTTAATTTGCTTCAATTCGTTTGGCAGGTTGTTTGGTGCACGCCGCCAAATCTGTACGGAAATATTTGGTTGAAACTAGCACGAAGAGTCATATTTGTGTAAAATTTTATGTTGCAATTTGTTCGCTGTTTGTTTTTATAACTTGATCATGGTGACAATGTTGCAAATGGGTAAAGGACAAAGTTACGAACTATCATGTGACCCTGGTTAGGCATCTAAAGTGGGAAAGTGTGTAGGTGCTGGGGTGAGTGCGATAATCCCGGACAGCGATTGCGGATGTTCATGTTTTGGGTGATACGGCGCCACTTACCCCCCGTGACCACCTTCAAGGAAACTATCCTTGACACATTTTGATGCTCACATATACATAGTAACGGGAGGCTGTGAACCTGCTTCAAGCTAGGTATCGTCAGATATTTTCGCGAGGTTTCACGTCATTTTCGTAGGTATATTTTGCTTCTTCTGCCAGCAAACTTCGTTCGTTCGAATGGTCTTTAGAACTTTGAAATGGTTAAACAATATGGGTATCATCCACGAGTGTTCTTAAATAGATATTAAAAGCTTTATATAAACCACTAGGGGGGCACTGTCGCATATTTATACCCCAGGGCAGGGGGCGCAGCATGGTTCCATTTTTATCGCCTGTCACTATGGCCGTCACTTTCGCACTTACATGCTTGTTAGAACGTGACAGGCATAGTGACAAGCTATAAAAATGCGACCGTGCTACCGCCGCAGGCCAACGCTGTTGTCCGTATTTAACTCACGGCCAATGGAAAATTGCGGACAGAAAGGGTTTTTTTTTTATTGAGAAATAAAAATATATTATACTTGTTGATTAGCAACTAATAATTACTGTGGTGGTTTTAAAAACTGAAAAACAAAGTTTTGTAAAAAAAAAGATGAATCACTAACCTAATAATTTGGGATTTGAAATAAAACTATGAAAACGGATTATATCGCGTACATTGAATTTATAACATCCCGACGTTTCGAACCCTTTACAGCGTTCGTCACCCGTTAACCACGAATTTTATTTCATGAGTAACTATCGCGGTAACCGAAGACAATATTAATTTAGGATTTATTAAATAATGACCTGTACGCAATTCACCTACTCTCCCCTAGATGACACGTAAAGCCTGGCTTGATCGTGAGCGTGTTTGTGAATACGACTTTTTGGCCGTTCTCTAAGTAGCGACTCCTACACCCTATAGTTACCTACTCTCCAAAGTTTAAGCAACCAAAAACCAATCAATACTTGAATCCTAGCACTATTTCGCTTGCTGTGCTTCTGACCACAACCCCAATTGCTCAGCCAAAACCCCTCCCCTAATTGCCCACTAACTCGTCTCTGCCCTAGTATTTTATGGCCCAACGAATTCCTGTTGGCCACAAATCTGCCAACTATTAACCAAATCCCGGTCCGAAAGTTATTTTCTTTTCCTATTAACAAATAAAACTAGATTCAGAACTATATCGCCGATTGTGCCGGTTATGGACGGTTTTTCCTTTCGGCATTTCCTTTTATTCTACATACATATTATCTTTACAATAATTTTCACATACATTGCTCTTTTTATATCAATATTACATTTTGCTTTCATCAAAAGCCCGCATTGGTTTGTGTGCATTGCGGTTAATATCGTAAATATTATAATAGTTGTGCTTTATAGTGAAAGGTTAGTGGTCAGATAAGACTCAATGAGTTGCGACAAAATTGGCTGTGGTGTTTATATTGCCGCTTTCAGATATATAAAACGTTGCGTGAGGCCATTGTGTTTTGAGCGATATTATATTTGGGCTTCAAAAGACTGTGCATTTAGGAATTTCGTATTTTGAACGAACATTGATGTTTGTTGTTTAAAAAAAACGAAAACGTTGCTGTGGAGATAAAATTGAAAATCTATTTTGAGATATTCGGGATGGTGTGTTTGATTTGTTTTTGAAGCTCCAAAGGTATGTTTTTCATCTAGTGCTATTTCCATTAACACGCGTGGTGTCCCGGATACTAGTTTTTACGAAATCAACCAATATCGAATTAACGGAAAGAGACTAGGAGACCGATTCAGGTTTTTAAAATTTTGTAAAATTTTGTTTTGTGCTAAAGTTTTGATCTTATTTTTGATCGCTCTGATTTGTGCATGCGAAATGAAGAAAGTCGCGTGCGTGCGTGAGATGCGCGCCAATCACCAAGACGATCGTAAAGTAGTATCAAAACCATTACAAATTGTTAAATTAGAATTCACCTCTAGTATAATCAACACTCAGGAGGCTGGTTCAGTTGGACTCGGCTGGAAGGAGCTGGAAGTAGTCGCTCAAGATCGTGACAAATTGAAAATTCTTCTGCGAGCCCTATGTCCCTAATGAGGTATAACTTACACCATCATCATCATCATAATCAACTGCGTGTGTTGATTATGATGATGATGATGGTGTAAGTCACACGTCACACATACGTTCGTAGTTACACGATTTCAAAGCAGGCTATCAGCGCCTCATAGTTAATGAGGCCTATTCGACCGACCTTGAAACCAACATGAAATCATTTAGTTATAATTTTCGCGCGTACATTTCGCGAGCAAGACGCACGGGCGAATGATAACAAAATGACATCATTTCGACATCAAAATGTAATACTGTAATTTTGATTTGTTCTTATCAAGAAATAAATTCATCACATTTGTTACACTACTGCAACGATAGAAGCGTTGTGGTCGTAAATGATGATGATGATGGTGGTGACGGTGATCGTGACACATAAGGGGCCCACCACTGATTATCAGTCCGCCGGACGATATCAGACTGTCAGTTGTTCGGAACTATCAACTTTTTTTCTATCTGACAGGCTGATATCGTCCGGGCAACTAATAATCAGTGGACCCCTTCACATCGTCTGTTATCGTGGCAGAAGCTCTAACGAGTAGGTATATAATTTTCCTGATCTACTAGTCAACTTGAAGTTCGTAGTCCCCTCACGCATATCCGCTCACACCAAAAAAACCTTCCATATTCCCTTCGTTCATACTAATTACAGAAAAAACTCCTTTCTTCTAAGAGCTGCTAGGTCTTTCAATCAGCTTTGCAAACATCATGATCTCATCGATCTGTTCTGCGATAGCTTTAGTTCGATACGCAAACTAATGGCTCAAGACTTTTCCCACTGTTAACACTGTATCTCTATCCTGTTCTTTTTTCTCTCTTTTATTCTTCTTGGTCACTGTTTAAACCAATTCCCCCTATCTAGTAAGATAAGTAAAGTATATTTATAAGTAATTAAGTATTATTAGAGTTGTTATTTCACACGCCATGCACTTTACGCAGTTTCTATCTGTGGAAACTTGTAATTGCCTCACTACTTCTATGTTATTATCTAACGTGTTACTTCAGCTGTAAGTTTACCTAACAAAAAAAATAAAAATAAAAAGTCTAACACATTACAATTAAAAAACCGCTAGGCTCAAATGGGACTGGGCCGATCACGTCCACCGCATGCATCCGGAGAGGTGGGCTAGCTTAGCAACCAAGTGGATGCCGGTAGAGGGGCGTGGACGGGGCAGGCCCAAACGGAGATGGCGGGATGACCTGGACAGCTTCCTGAACAACTGGCCGGAGGAAACACCAAATCGGGAGTCGCGGAAATCAAGGGGAGAGGCCTTTGCCCAGCAGTGGGACACTTAGTAGGCTTAAAAAAAAAAAAAAAAAAAACATTACAATACATTCGCAAGCATCCTATCTTCAAAAGTAATAGTAAACGTGCACTATAAGTACAGTAAAAGCCTCACTTTTCACACATAACACTTGAATATTAAAATGGCCGTCAAAAGGTCAGCCCGGCAGTTTCTTGCTCGCATTATGAATTACTTAGGGCCGTTTTACTGATTCGTAGGCACAGACTTACTTTCACAGACTCCATATTATTTATTATGTAGCTTCACAAAGGCTCAAGGCTTTTTTACTCGTAAAATACAAATCCGATATGTATGTATATTATTTCAGTTTATTTATTTATATCAATCAAACAGCACTAACATATAAACCTTACGTGCTATTTGGCATATTACTTATTGTTATTATAATATAAAATATCTCGCAAAAACTAAATCTGTAGAAATGAGGTTAAAAATACAATTAATTTATCTAATTATTCAGGACTACTCCCAAGTTTTCAACCTCTGCCCTATCCCGATCGTATTAACTCGGATGATTGTTGAGAAGTCATAATGGTAACTCATAGAAAAATTACTGTATACTTACAATAGTATTTAAAATCAAGCTTTTCAATCTCGTACCTTACGAAGCTAACCTTTCTAATTATATCACGATTGCATAAAATACTATGCAGCGCCGTGGTATTTATTTATACCAAAGCATATTATGCTGAGTGGCGTCCTTTTGTAGCCACTATAGCGGCGCCAAAATTTTTTGTAATTCCTTAACCCTTACCTTACTCCTTTTTCTATAACTACCATTGTACCTAACTTGTGTTTAGTGAGTAAGTTCTTTTTTTGTAACTGAAGTGGCGCTGTTTGTAGGTTTTTACAATAAATGTCTTTTCTTTCTTCTTTCTTTCTTTCTATTTAGATGGCTTTTATGCATGGTGGGGCAGAGTTATAGTACAGTCTTGTGTGTTAGGCACACAACATGTGCTATTGTGTATGTGCTAGATCTCGACGCACATATACAATAGAGGTACATACCCCGTCTATTAGGTACGTGATCCGTGTTGCCAGGTCACGGTCCGTATCCCAGCTTTGTGAGCCTCGTGTATGGTAATACGATATGTGAGGCTATTTAATATTTATTGAAAGAAACCTGAAAGGAACAGGAAGGAAAATACTTTGGTAAAACGGAGGCTTTGATGTTGTTAAACACGGAAATAGTTGAAATCGTTAATTTAAAAATATTTAGGATTAAACAACGTTCTAACTGGTCTTTTAAATATATCACTATAAACACAAAATAAGTAATATAGTATTATCATAGAGTAACTTATACTAGAGCGGTGTCATAGTAAATTTTGTAACCCTAATAAATTCACTGCCATCTGTCGACACACTTTAAAACAAAAAATAAATATTTATAAAAATACGATAAAATGTATTTAAATATGGATAAATGATTTTTTTTATTTGCATTAATTATTTTTATGATTTTGACCCATGTTCTTTCACTGATATGCGTTAAAATTGTTAAATAACAAACGAAACCGTCAACGCCATCTATATGACAGTAAGCCAAAGCTAGTAGCGCCCTCTGAACGAGAATCAAATTTTCTTGATTTTCGAGGCACGTTTTTTCCTTAGACTGTATCCATCTATTACGCAGTTATATCTATCTTTGGTATTATCATACAGAACGGCCACGCACCGCCCCGCCCCGATTAGAATTACCTCGCCCCGCGACACCAGATTGACGAGCTTTTGCCGACCGCTCAGTTCGGTTTTTAAGCAACTTACTCTCACAAAGACGCATGACGCGTGTACAGACGTGCCGTTCACACATAGAAACGCAAATGTGACGTTTTCAACCAAAAGGTTGATTTCCAAATGAAGCTATATTTAAATAGCGCCTTATTGACAACCGACAATAAGAGTTTTGAATGATTCACGGTTAGTTTCACTAGACTTATATTGACCGGGATATAGACCGTGATTACCTTTTGTATTATTTGTGAGCTCCCGATATTTCGACGCAGTTACATGCATCATGTTCACGGGTGACTGAAGATAGCGGGTGGGTGCCAAAGTTGTGTAGACAGCGCTCTGTCTACCCTCATTCTTGCGCGTCGGCTGCGTTCACTTTCAACGTTACCAACGGTCGCATTCACACTTGTTGGTCCGGTCGCGTTCACACTCGTTGGTCTGTCCAAACACACTACACTCACGGTGTCACTACGCGTGTTTGATTCGGATATCACTGGTTTTTTACACAAACAAATCACAGGATTCCACACATTTGACAGTTTAAACCCATCTTCACGATTGAATTTTTTGTATTTGTGAACCCGACAATAAGTATCCTTTTGGTTGAGAATGGCACAAATTATTTTGGATTTATGGCGTGTCGGTCCTGTAAGTACTATAAGTTAAGGGTGAATAATGTTCAAATTTTCTGCTATGGCAATATTAAAGTTGGGATAAAATAAATTATACATCATTAAAACACTCTTCCTACCCTTTACTTCCCTAAGGGCTCACATGGGAGACATTGAACCTAAACCTTATTCTGTATGCATTATGATGTTTGTAATTTTATAGTGTAACGTTATACGTCACTCTTATAATAATAAAATAATACCTATATAAACATGATAGGACATTTTTAGTTTTTACATATTTCGACCTAGCCCCATAGTAAGCTCAATATGGCTTCTGTTGTAAGTAATAGATGACGATATAATAATACTTAGTTATATATAAACGCTCACATATATAAAAAGTCATTACTTGCCATATTACAACTTAACCAAATCGATAAAAAAATATTTTATACGGATTTTTTATCCTGTTCGTTGATCAAGAGAGACCCGATTTTAATTGAGATTTTTTATTTTATTTGATTAAAGCGCATGCATTATTATAAAAACCATTGCTTAGATCATGAAATAAAACTATGAAAACGGATTATATCGCGTATATTGAATTTACAATACAGCCCGACGTTTCGAACCCTTTACAGCGTTCGTGGTCAACGGGTGACTGAGAAAAAATTACAAAGTGCAAAAATACCCACATACTAAAAATAATGAACAATCATAGACTATAAACTTTAAGGCTGGTTGTATATGCAAAATCGCTTCATAAGGCTATTTATACACTACAATTATTTCCAAATAAAGATGTATATATATACGCGATAAAAACTACGCCGGCTCCAACCCTACACCACGGACTCGAGAAGATTTAATTCCCTCCTAAATTGTAGGAGGGTATCCCAATATGGGACCGGCAACAAACTCGGCGGGACACCGGGCACTCGGGGGGCCGTTTTCATAGTTTTATTTCATGAGTAACTATCGCGTTAACCGAAGACAATATCATTACTTAGATGTTACATATATTATGTTAAATAATGACGTCAATGACTGGTAAATATTATTTACCACCTACGAGCTATTAAGTTATTGTAGAAACAACAAAAATATTAAAAAAATAGTAATAATATTTAAATTCATTACATAAGCTGACATTTTCAGTATATTTCGAATAAAAAATTTGCAATTATTCTACATTATTTATTTATTAAAAAAAAACATAATTTTGACTAATAAAACCTTATGCACATAAAGTACTGTATGCTCGGCAACGACTAAAATACTGGATGTCTTTTCATTACGCCGAAGGTTTTAATTACGCTCACAGACCAACCCCAGGCGGTTTCCTGTGATTACGCTGAACCTGGCAACGTCCAGCATACTTGAAATATGTTTTTTTTTCTAAACTATTATATGTAAATGGATTTTTGCATGATTTTTCTACACTAAATCACTACACAATAACACCAAAAAAAGATATAACACAGTTATTTTGTATTTTTTTTTCTAAGGTAACGGTTAAGCTACTTATTAGTTTAGTTTAGAAGTACCACTGCGTATATTATCTTTTGTGTTATGTTTTATGTGTGCTAGGTAGGTACCTAAGTAATTCGCAGTGCCCGTGTCATATTGTCGTTAAACATTTACCACTTCCAAGACTCGAACCTTTGTGCTTACATAAGTAAGCAAGCTTAGCACGGTCGATATTTATGAATCTTTAACATCACAGAACTCTGGGGTCGCGCAGAACTTATGGTTAAAATACAATATTAAGTATATTGCATTGCATATTGTCATTAATACATTATTATTCTAGCGGCAATGCAGCCGACAGCAATTCAATACGTAAATGCAGAAATGAATTTAAAATCTGATTTTACATGGCTACTAATTTAAACTTCCTTAGTCCACCAACGGAGCGGCGGCTCACGTGCACGTGGCATAATTAAATATTTCCCTTTACGACTAAAAAATGAGTATTAAAAATCTTTAGCTTGCTTGCGGTCTATTATTGTAAAAATCAGAATCAAATCTAATTGAGATTTCTAAACTTCAAGTAAGTAGTTAGACTACCTACTAACTTTCTTGGATTTGTTTTAGTTATCGCTAAATGTTAGGAAAAGTTTCAGACTTTAAGAACTTGAATCTCCAAGGACTCGCTTCTATCTAGTGAGGTGCTGCGGGAATATTCTTGGGAATAACCTAAAATGATACCGACCTGATAACTTAAAATGGTACTTACCGATGATGAGATATTTACGGCTTCCTGAGCCTAGTCGGTAGTAACCTAGGGAGCTAGGGAGTTCCCGGGTTCCGATACCGGTAAGGGCATTTTATTTATGTGTTCATCAAATATTTGTTCCTAAGTTATGGGTGTTTTCCATTAATAAATAAATATAACATGTCCAAAAATATTTAGTTGCTTATTTATTTAAGAAATGACATTTTTAAATCGTTGTGAGGGTTATGTACAAGTCACGAGAGTGACACAGAATTTGCCACCGAGTGAAACACAAAGTTTTTCTTGAGCCCAACACGAGGAAAGTACATACTAAAGCATTACAAATGAACGCTACCTATTTAAGATTTATTACTAAAATTACATATCACTTAAAAATCAAATCTTCCAGCGAACACGAAAACTCAAAATTTGTTACATTACTTTTACAGTACATATGGTGCTACTTTCTTGCACTAGTGCGTAAAGTGCACTTTGTGTGCATATGTCGAAAGTTTGTTCGTCGAAAGTGAAAGTAAAACTTTGTTCGATACACGTGCGAATAGGTAATTCGCAACTCGTGTCGATTTAAAACACTCCCTGCGGTCGTGTTTTCATTTATCGCCACTCGTTTCGAATTTCCTCTTTTCCGCACTTGTATCGAAAATAACTATTCCATTCGTGTAGATATAATGCAACTTTCTCATGAGTTTTTGAATAATAAAGAAAGCCTTTTCGAACTGGTGTGGTAAAAGTTATTCTTAGTAATCAATTTTTTTTAAGATTGGTTAAGATCAACGGACGGATTGCGGAGGTTGGGGGTTCAAATCCTGCCGGAAATGTAACTTTTTCCATTTTTTCCTTTAATATAAAATTATTCTTAGTAACTCCTACGAATAACTATTCCTTGTAATAAATTCGGAAATCGTCCACATCACTACCGCGAGCTATACAGGAAATTGAAACGCGAACTCCGGTTTAATCTAATTTCTATGAGTATCGGTTCATTTACTGCAGCCAGTGCAAAGTTTTAATCTAAACTCTAAGAAAAAGTGTGGTTTCTAGAGAAACTAGGAAATAAGCTGGAAATTAGATCATTTCCACAGTGAGCGGTATACTTAAACATTGATGTTTGTTGTTTAAAAAAACGAAAACGTTGCTGTGGAGATAAAATGAAAATCTATTTTGAGATATTCGGGATGGTGTGTTTGATTTGTTTTTGAAGCTCCAAAGGTATGTTTTTCATCTAGTGCTATTTCCATTAACACGCGTGGTGTCCCGGATTTTTTCAAGACTTATTTACCTACTAGGATTTTTTATCTTTTTTTTAAGCGGATACTAGTTTTTACGAAATCAACCGATATCGAATTAACGGAAAGAGACTAGGAGACCGATTCAGGTTTTTAAAAATTTGTAAAATTTTGTTTTGTGCTAAAGTTTTGATCTTATTTTTGATCGCTCTGATTTGTGCATGCGAAATGAAGAAAGTCGCGTGCGTGCGTGAGATGCGCGCCAATCACCAAGACGATCGTAAAGTAGTATCAAAACCATTACAAATTGTTAAATTAGAATTTACCTCTAGTATAATCAACACTCAGGAGGCTGGTTCAGTTGGACTCGGCTGGAAGGAGCTGGAAGTAGTCGCTCAAGATCGTGACAAATTGAAAATTCTTCTGCGAGCCCTATGTCCCTAATGAGGTATAACTTACACCATCATCATCATCATAATCAACTGCGTGTGTTGATTATGATGATGATGATGGTGTAAGTCACACGTCACACATACGTTCGTAGTTACACGATTTCAAAGCAGGCTATCAGCGCCTCATAGTTAATGAGGCCTATTCGACCGACCTTGAAACCAACATGAAATCATTTAGTTATAATTTTCGCGCGTACATTTCGCGAGCAAGACGCACGGGCGAATGATAACAAAATGACATCATTTCGACATCAAAATGTAATACTGTAATTTTGAATTGTTCTTATCAAGAAATAAATTCATCACAGTTGTTACACTACTGCAACGATAGAAGCGTTGTGGTCGTAAATGATGATGATGATGGTGGTGACGGTGATCGTGACACACAAGGGGCCCACCACTGATTATCAGTCCGCCGGACGATATCAGACTGTCAGTTGTTCGGAACTGTCAACTTTTTGTTATAACTTACAGGCTGATATCGTCCGGGCAACTAATAATCAGTGGACCCCTTCACATCGTCTGATATCGTGGCAGAAGTTCTAACGAGTAGGTATATAATTTTCCTGATCTACTAGTCAACTTGAAGTTCGTAGTCCCCTCACGCATATCCTCTCACACCAAAAAAACCTTCCATATTCCCTTCGTTCATACTAATTACAGGAAAAACTCCTTTCTTCTAAGAGCTGCTAGGTCTTTCAATCAGCTTTGCAAACATCATGATCTCATCGATCTGTTCTGCGATAGCTTTAGTTCGATACGCAAACTAATGGCTCAAGACTTTTCCCACTGTTAACACTGTATCTCTATCCTGTTCTTTTTTCTCTCTTTTATTCTTCTTGTTCACTGTTTAAACCAATTCCCCCTGTCTAGTAAGATAAGTAAAGTATATTTATAAGTAATTAAGTATTATTAGAGTTGTTATTTCACACGCCATGCACTTTACGCAGTTTCTATCTGTGGAAACTTGTAATTGGCTCACTGCTTCTATGTTATTATCTAACGTGTTACTTCAGCTGTAAGTTTACCTAACAAAAAAAATAAAAATAAAAAGTCTAACACATTACAATTAAAAAACCGCTAGGCTCAAATGGGACTGGGCCGATCACGTCCACCGCATGCATCCGGAGAGGTGGGCTAGCTTAGCAACCAAGTGGATGCCGGTAGAGGGGCGTGGACGGGGCAGGCCCAAACGGAGATGGCGGGATGACCTGGACAGCTTCCTGAACAACTGGCCGGAGGAAACACCAAATCGGGAGTCGCGGAAATCAAGGGGAGAGGCCTTTGCCCAGCAGGGGGACACTTAGTAGGCTTAAAAAAAAAAAAACATTACAATACATTCGCAAGCATCCTATCTTCAAAAGTAATAGTAAACGTGCACTATAAGTACAGTAAAAGCCTCACTTTTCACACATAACACTTGAATATTAAAATGGCCGTCAAAAGGTCAGCCTGGCAGTTTCTTGCTCGCATTATGAATTACTTAGGGCCGTTTTACTGATTCGTAGGCACAGACTTACTTTCACAGACTCCATATTATTTATTATGAAGCTTTCACAAAGGCTCAAGGCTTTTTTACTCGTAAAATACAAATCCGATATCTACTATGTATATTATTTCAGTTTATTTATTTATATCAATCAAACAGCACTAACATATAAACCTTACGTGCTATTTGGCATATTACTTATTGTTATTATAATATAAACTATCTCGCAAAAAGTAAATCTGTAGAAATTAGGTTAAAAATACAATTAATTTATCTAATTATTCAGGACTACTCCCAAGTTTTCAACCTCTGCCCTATCCCGATCGTATTAACTCGGATGATTGTTGAGAAGTCATAATGGTAACTCATAGAAAAATTACTGTATACTTACAATAGTATTTAAAATCAAGCTTTTCAATCTCGTACCTTACGAAGCTAACCTTTCTAATTATATCACGATTGCATAAAATACTATGCAGCGCCGTGGTATTTATTTATACCAAAGCATATTATGCTGAGTGGCGTCCTTTTGTAGCCACTATAGCGGCGCCAAAATTTTTTGTAATTCCTTAACCCTTACCTTACTCCTTTTTCTATAACTACTATTGTACCTAACTTGTGTTTAGTGAGTAAGTTCTTTTTTTGTAACTGAAGTGGCGCTGTTTGTAGAAGGTTTTTACAATAAATGTCTTTTCTTTCTTCTTTCTTTCTTTCTATTTAGATGGCTTTTATGCATGGTGGGGCAGAGTTATAGTACAGTCTTGTGTGTTAGGCACACAACATGTGCTATTGTGTATGTGCTAGATCTCGACGCACATATACAATAGAGGTACATACCCCGTCTATTAGGTACGTGATCCGTGTTGCCAGGTCACGGTCCGTATCCCAGCTTTGTGAGCCTCGTGTATGGTAATACGATATGTGAGGCTATTTAATATTTATTGAAAGAAACCTGAAAGGAACAGGAAGGAAAATACTTTGGTAAAACGGAGGCTTTGATGTTGTTAAACACGGAAATAGTTGAAATCGTTAATTTAAAAATATTTAGGATTAAACAACGTTCTAACTGGTCTTTTAAATATATCACTATAAACACAAAATAAGTAATATAGTATTATCATAGAGTAACTTATACTAGAGCGGTGTCATAGTAAATTTTGTAACCCTAATAAATTCACTGCCATCTGTCGACACACTTTAAAACAAAAAATAAATATTTATAAAAATACGATAAAATGTATTTAAATATGGATAAATGATTTTTTTTATTTGCATTAATTATTTTTATGATTTTGACCCATGTTCTTTCACTGATATGCGTTAAAATTGTTAAATAACAAACGAAACCGTCAACGCCATCTATATGACAGTAAGCCAAAGCTAGTAACGCCCTCTGAACGAGAATCAAATTTTCTTGATTTTCGAGGCACGTTTTTTCCTTAGACTGTATCCATCTATTACGCAGTTATATCTATCTTTGGTATTATCATACAGAACGGCCACGCACCGCCCCGCCCCGATTAGAATTACCTCGCCCCGCGACACCAGATTGACGAGCGTTTGCCGAACGCTCAGTTCGGTTTTTTTTTTAAGCAACTTACTCTCACAAAGACGCATGACGCGTGTACAGACGTGCCGTTCACACATAGAAAAGCAAATGTGACGTTTTCAACCAAAAGGTTGATTTCCAAATGAAGCTATATTTAAATAGCGCCTTATTGACAACCGACAATAAGAGTTTTGAATGATTCACGGTTAGTTTCACTAGACTTATATTGACCGGGATATAGACCGTCATTACCTTTTGTATTATTTGTGAGCTCCCGATATTTCGACGCAGTTACATGCATCATGTTCACGGGTGACTGAAGATAGCGGGTGGGTGTCAAAGTTGTGTAGACAGCGCTCTGTCTACCCTCATTCTTGCGCGTCGGCTGCGTTCACTTTCAACGTTACTAACGGGCGCATTCACACTTGTTGGTCCGGTCGCGTTCACACTCGTTGGTCTGTCCAAACACACTACACTCACGGTGTCACTACGCGTGTTTGATTCGGATATCACTGGTTTTTTACACAATCAAATCACAGGATTCCACACATTTGACAGTTTAAACCCATCTTCACGATTGAAATTTTTGTATTTGTGAACCCGACAATAAGTATCCTTTTGGTTGAGAATGGCACAAATGATTTTGGATTTATGGCGTGTCGGTCCTGTACTATAAGTTAAGGGTGAATAATGTTCAAATTTTCTGCTATGGCAATATTAAAGTTGGGATAAAATAAATTATACATCATTAAAACACTCTTCCTACCCTTTACTTCCCTAAGGGCTCACATGGGAGACATAGAAACCTAAACCTTATTCTGTATGCATTATGATGTTTGTAATTTTATAGTATAACGTTATACATCACTCTTATAATAATAAAATAATACCTATATAAACATGATAGGACATTTTTAGTTTTTACATATTTCGACCTAGCCCCATAGTAAGCTCAATATGGCTTCTGTTGTAAGTAATAGATGACGAAATAAAACTATGAAACGGATTATATCGCGTATATTGAATTTATAATACATCCCGACGTTTCGAACTCTTTACAGCGTTCGTGGTCAACGGGTGACGGGTCACCCGTGTATTATAAATTCAATATACGCGATATAATCCGTTTCATAGTTTTATTTCATGAGTAACTATCGCGGTAACCGAAGACAATATTAATAGATGACGATATAATAATACATAGTTATATATAAACGCTCACATATATAAAAAGTCATTACTTGCCATATTACAACTTAACCAAATCGATAAAAAAATATTTTATACGGATTTTTTATCCTGTTCGTTGATCAAGAGAAACCCGATTTTAATTGAGATTTTTTATTTTATTTGATTAAAGCGCAATGCATTATTATAAAAACCATTGCTTAGATCATGAAATAAAACTATGAAAACGGATTATATCGCGTATATTGAATTTACAATACAGCCCGACGTTTCGAACCCTTTACAGCGTTCGTGGTCAACGGATGACTGAGGAAAAATTACAAAGTGCAAAAATACCCACATACTAAAAATAATGAACAATCATAGACTATAAACTTTAAGGCTGGTTGTATATGCAAAATCGCTTCATAAGGCTATTTATACACTAGAATTATTTTCAAATAAAGATGTATATATATACGCGATAAAAACTACGCCGGCTCCAACCCTACACCACGGACCCGAGAAGATTTAATTCCCTCCTAAATTGTAGGAGGGTATCCCAATATGGGACCGGCAACAAACTCGGCGGGACACCGGGCACTCGGGGGGCCGTTTTCATAGTTTTATTTCATGAGTAACTATCGCGTTAACCGAAGACAATATCATTGGTTAGATGTTACATATATTATGTTAAATAATGACGTCAATGACAGCTATTAAGTTATTGTAGAAACAACAAAAATATTAAAAAAATAGTAATAATATTTAAATTCATTACATAAGCTGACATTTTCAGTATATTTCGTTTAAAAATAATTGCAATTATTCTACATTATTTATTTTAAAAAAAACATGATTTTGACTAATAAAACATTGTGCACGTAAAGTACTGTATGCTCGGCAACGACTGAAATACTGGACGTCTTCATTACTCCGAAGGTTTTAATTACGCTCACAGACCAACCCCAGGCGGTTTCCTGTGATTACGCTGAACCTGGCAACGTCCAGCATACTTGAAATATGTTTTTTTTTCTAAACTGTTATATGTAAATGGATTTTTGCATGATTTTTCTACACTAAATCACTACACAATAACACCAAAAAAGATACAACACAGTTATTTTGTATTTTTTTTTCTAAGGTAACGGTTAAGCTAGTTATTAATTTAGTTTAGTAGTACCACTGCGTATATTATCTTTTGTGTTATGTTTTATGTGTGCTAGGTAGGTACCTAAGTAATTCGCAGTGCCCGTGTCATATTGTCGTTAAACATTTACCACTTCCAAGACTCGAACCTTTGTGCTTACATAAGTAAGCAAGCTTAGCACGGTCGATATTTATGAATCTTTAACATCACAGAACTCTGGGGTCGCGCAGAACTTATGGTTAAAATACAATATTAAGTATATTAATAGTAGTAGTAGCATTGCATATTGTCATTAATACATTATTATTCTAGCGGCAATGCGGCCGACAGCAATTCAATACGTAAATGCAGAAATGAATTTACTTACTCCGGGGCAAAGACTGCTGCTATATAAATCGCAAGTCAGACCCCATATGGAGTACTGCTGTCACCTTTGGGCAGGAGCACCTGGATGCCAGCTTGGACATTTCGACTCAGTCCAAAGGCGCGCTGTACGAATCGTCGACGATCCCAAACTCACAAGCGGTATTGAACCTTTAAGTCTAAGGAGAGACTTCGCCTCCTTATGCGTGTTCTACCGCTTGTACAATGGGCTGTGCTCTGAAGAACTGTTTGACATGATGCCAATGGCCGCTTTCTATCATCGCACCGCTCGCCATCGGCAGGGTGTTCATCCTCACAACCTAGCACCTAAATGGTCGCGTACTATGCGGTTTAAGAGGAATTTCCTCCCGCGTACGCTTCGGCTGTGGAATGAGCTCCCTGCCGAGGTTTTCCCGAGGGGCTACAGTATGGGGTCCTTCAAAAAAGGAGTGTACAGGTTTTTGAAGGGTCGGCAACGCGCGTGTAATATCTCCGGTGTTGCAGGCGTCCATAGGCTACGGTAACTGCTTACCATCGGGCGGGCCGTATGCTTGATTGCCACCGACGTGGTATAAAAAAAAACTCATTTTACATGGCTACTAATTTAAACTTCCTTAGTCCACCAACGGAGCGGCGGCTCACGTGCACGGGGCATAATTAAATATTTCCCTTTCCGACAAAAAAATGAGTATTAAAAATCTTTAGCTTGCTTGCGGTCTATTATTGTAACAATCAGAATCAAATCTAATTGAGATTTCTAAACTTCAAGTAAGTAGTTAGACTATCTACTAACTTTCTTGGATTTGTTTAGTTATCGCTAAATGTTAGGAAAAGTTTCAGACTTTAAGAACTTGAATCTCCAAAGACTCGCTTCTATCTAGTGAGGTGCTGCGGGTATATTCTTGGGAATAACCTAAAATGATACCGACCTGATAACCTAAAATGGTACTTACCGATGATGAGATATTTACGGCTTCCTGAGCCTAGTTGGTAAGTAACCTAGGGAGCTAAGGAGTTCCTGGGTTCCGATACCGGTAAGGGCATTTTATTCATGTGTTCATCAAATATTTGTTCCTAAGTTATGGGTATTTTCTATAAATAAATAAATAAATAAATAAATATAACATGTCTAAAATATTCATTTGCTTATTTATTTTTAGAAATGACATTAAAATTTTAATCTTTGCGAGGGTTAAGTACAAGTCACGAGAGTGAAACAGAATTTGCCACCAAGTGAAACACAAAGTTTTTCTTGAGCCCAACACGAGGAAAGTACCTATACATACTAAAGCATTACAAATGAACGCTACCTATTTAAGATTTATTACTAAAATAACATATCACTTAAAAATCAAATCTTCCAGCGAACACGAAAACTCAAAATTTGTTACATTACTTTTACAGTACATATGGTGCTACTTTCTTGCACTAGTGCGTAAAGTGCACTTTTCGTGCATATGTCGAAAGTTTGTTCGTCGAAAGTGAAAGTAAAACGTTGTTCGATACACGTGCGAATAGGTAATTCGCAACTCGTGTCGATTTAAAACACTCCCTGCGGTCGTGTTTTAATTTATCGCCCCTCGTTTCGAATTTCCTCTTTTCCGCACTTGTATCGAAAATAACTATTCCATTCGTGTAGATATAATGCAACTTTCTCATGAGTTTTTGAATAATAAAGAAAGCCTTCTGGTGTGGTAAAAGTTATTCTTAGTAATCATTTTTTTTTAAGATTGGTTAAGATCAACGGACGGATTGCGGAGGTTGGGGGTTCAAATCCTGCCGGAAATGTAACTTTTTCCATTTTTTCCTTTAATATAAAATTATTCTTTTTACGTACTAATATATTTAATATTAAATTTACTGCAAAGCTAGTTTTCAGTCGGATCCTATAAAAAAAGAAACATTAAGTACCTATTACAATTTTAACACATATATATTATCAGTGAAAGAACATGGGTCGAAATCATATAAAAATAATAAAAACAAATAAAAAAATCATTTATCCATATATACCTACAAATAATTGCACACTTTTATTTATGAATATAATCTATTAATGAATAAATATAGCTATGTCGGAATCGTGGGCGTATCTTACTATCGGCAGCGCATCAGAACCTTCAATCGTGGATGACGAGGGCTTTCAATGAAATACGATATTCAACTCACAGTCTTTACTACACAAGACTGTTTACAAATCACAGCACACGTTACATTTCTTATCCGAAGCAAACCAGTGGATTAGACCCAGGAACCGCCAACGTCGTCATCTCCTCCCGTTCGTGCTCATCAGCAGATTGATTGACAGCCTCACTTCAAATTATTCTTAGTAACTCCTACGAATAACTATTCCTTGTAATAAATTCGGAAATCGTCCACATCACTACCGCGAGCTATACAGGAAATTGAAACGCGAACTCCGGTTTAATCTAATTTCTATGAGTATCGGTTCATTTACTGCAGCCAGTGCAAAGTTTTAATCTAAACTCTAAGAAAAAGTGTGGTTTCTAGAGAAACTAGGAAATAAGCTGGAAATTAGATCATTTCCACAGTGAGCGGTATTTACTTGGTTTTATAGACTATACCAGCATTACCGTAAAATGGGGTTAAGTACTTTGATTCGCGGGGTAACATCTGCAGCGGTATTAAGAACGACATAACTAACGAATGCATTGCTGCCGAAAATGATAAAAATCTGGGCAGCAACAATTTTTGTTTCGTTTTTGACAGTTGCTGCAGGAAAACCGTCGGCAGTAATGTCGCGCTGCAATACTGCAGCAGTAATGCTGTTGACTGCTGGAAACGTCAAATATAAATGTCACGATAAAATTTCTGCAACAAAGTCGGTAATGCTGGGTGTAGTATAAATCGGAACGGTACATTTAATGTTGCTGCAGTCATCATGCGAATATTAATTTTAGTACCTACCTAGTTTAAAATGTCTATACATAGGTTGGTACGGCTAGGTTACAATCCAGGTCATCTAGGTCATCTAAAACGTTTCCCAACCATTCATCATGAAATAAACCAATAGCGTCTGCCACCTTTTTGTTTGATACGGCATTCCAAATCCAACACAAATTTTATTTTGAAAACCTCATTTCTTACATAATTTTATCAAATAACAGTAAACCTTGTAACATTAAAGATAGAGTCGAATTTGTAGTAAATTATTCAGAAAGAAAAGAGATGGTAGAGGGGACGTTTTAGTCTAGTTTAAAATCAATTTATCCCCAATCTGGTTCATTCGTTACTAAAGCTTAGTGCTGACAAGGGTGTTATGTGGCAAGTTGACAATTTTTATGCTAAATTTGGCATTTTTGAAGTTATTGAATTTGCCAATATTAGCAGCTTTTATTGTATATTCAGCACGGAAAAAAGTTCATCTCTAGACATTAAAGCAACTTTTTGCCGAACGTTTAACATCTTAAATAAATAATATGTACAGTCGAAGGCAAAAATATCGATCCACACAAATGGCTCAAAAATATGTGAATACGACTTAATTGTCTAAGGTGTAAGAGCGTACACATATTTTTGAAACTTTGGGAATGTATATATATTTATGCCCTTGACTGTAAGTATTCAAATACCTGTCCCCAATAAAGATCGACCTAGGCCTAAACTAAGCAAAGCTTGTAATATGGGTACTAAGTCATGATATACATCCTAAAGGAATGATTATCAGTCCGCCGGACGATATCAGCCTGTCCGTTAGAACAAAAAGTTGACAGCTCCGAACAGCTGACAGGCTGATATCGTCCGGCGGACTGATACTCAGTGGACCCCTTTATAAATACATACTTAGATACATAGAAAACAGGCATAACTTAGAAACAAATATTCGTGATAAACATACAAATAAATGCCCTGATCGGGATTCAAACTGGGAGCTTTATAGGCAGGGTTACTACCGTTTAGACTAGGAGGCTGTTAAAAAAATTTGATACACCTACTTACCTTTTTTTTATGAAATAGGAGGCAAACGAGCAGACGGATCACCTGATGGTAAGCGATTACCGCCGCCCATGGACACCCGCAACACCAGAGGGGTTGTAAGTGCGTTGCCGGCCTTTAAGATGGGAGTACGCTCTTTTCTTGAAGGTTTGAAGGTCATATCGGTCCGGAAATACCGCAGGCGACAGTTCATTCCACAGTTTAGCTGTGCGAGGCAGGAAGTTTCTAGAGAAACGCACAGTTGAGGACTGCCAACCATCTAAGTGGTGAGGATGGTAATGTTGTCGCGTAGGGCGATGGCGAAAAGAAGCGGCAGGGATTAATCCGAACAATTCCTCGGAGCACTCCCCGTTATACAAGCGATAGAAAAAGCAGAGCGAGGCCACATCTCTACGCAGCGCCAAGGAGTCAAACCGTTCCGAAATACGCTGGCAGTCGACAATTCGAGTCGCTGGATGCGGTCCAGAGGGAGAAGCTGGTATTGGGGTGCCCCTGCCCATAGATGAGAGCAGTATTCCATGTGTGGGCGAACCTGCGCTTTATACAAAGCTTTATGCAATAATTCCATCATCCCCACTTATAAAACGAGCATTCTACCATTACGTAATCTTCATTTGCACAATTTTTTTGAGTTCCCATGCCTGGTACTCTTTTGGCTTGTCTTTTATATGAATAATAGTGTACTATTAGTATCATCTTAAAGCCGCTGGCTTGTCTTCTTGAAAAAGCTTTATAACCTACTTTTACTACTTAAATAATACGTAAGTTGACATTAAAGGATATATTAAATATATTAATAACGGGTCACTCACGTGTTTTAAGTCGAAAACGCTCGACATGTTTCACTCCGTACCGAGGAGCGTCATCAGGAGCTTGCGTCGACGGTGACGGACCGGCGCAGACTGCGGGCCGCAGCCCTCCGCGCCCGATGACTCGGCGCGGACGCCGGTGGCGGCAGGGGGGGCGAGAAACTACCCTCGTTTACGGCATTATTGTCAAATTATGGGTTGCACACAACACTCACTACGTCATTCGCTAATGGTTCGTCCACACTGTCCACCGACGTAGTACCCAAAACAGTTTTCCAGCTTGGAGGCACTGACCAACCACAATCACGGTTAAAATTCGGATGACGACCAATTTCGATAGCCTCCCGTACTTTTCGCTGAATCACAAACTTTTCTTTCGCCAGCACAGTTACCTTATCGAAACGTATATAGTGAGTCGAATCCGAATCCAATACGTGTTCCGTCACCGCAGAACCCCGGCTATCCCTGTTCTTCATACTACGTATGTGCTCGGACAATCTGGTGGAAATGTTTCGGCCCGTCTCTCCTATGTAGTTTGTCTATGTCTCACGGAAGTTTTGTTATTAAGACATTAAAGGATGCTTAAATAATGGATTTTATAAAAAAATACTAGATGAAACTTAAAATTTTCACGGAGTGCGCCAAAACCTCTCGTGTAAACTCCCTTTATTCCCGCTAGTGCCACCAATCGAGGCCATTCCCTCGGCGTGTTTACCGATCGAACTGTTGACACAGGCTTAAAAACTTCCATTTGGGGATTATAAGAAAAGTTTGTGTTTAGTTTCTAATAAAACTCTTAATTTATTTAATGTTTAGGCAAAAGTAAAACAAACTGAAATATAGAAGTTTTAATTTTGCCAACTCGGCAAAGGCTTACTAAGTTTCAATTCATCCCATGAGGATATACCTTAGTTACGTAGGTAATACTTGTTTTTATCAAATAACAATATTTTTATTCATCATAGACATAGTTCACATAGTATATACAAGTAGTTATAGACGCGCCACCGATCGACCGGGGGTAAGAGAAAGAATATTCATATAAAATGTATACTACTCAATTTATCCGGTTTACATGTGCAATGTCTTTTCTCTTTCACTCCTATAAATTTCAGTATTTCGCCATAGCCTCCTTGCTATGATGCCCACGTGATGCCATAAAACCCAACCATGAAAAATGCCCGGTCGGTGATAAAGACAAAGCATGGCACTATTTTCTCTTTCCTCTTATAGGAATCGCAATAAAACTATCTATTGCAACGCCGGGCCGTGCTCGTTGACATCACCATCCCCCATGATGAGAATCTCGTGAAAGCCGAAAAGGACCAGTCCAGTAAGTACCTAGACTTGGCTCACGAGATAACTGCCATGTGGGATATTGATTAGACGATCATTATCCCAATAGCTGTTTCAGCGAACGGTCTCATAGCGAAGAGTCTCGAACAACACCTTGAGAAACTCTTGCTAGGTGGTTGAATCAAGGGTCAGACGCAGAAGGCGATGATCTTGGACACGGCGCGGATTGTTCGGCGGTTCCTCTCTCTTTGGCCCTGACCACCGGCAGCTTGGGCCCTGCCCCGCTGCTGTGTTTATATATATGTATTTTTTATTGTTTTGTAAGTGCTTTTATATTTTACTTTTATATTCATATTATAAATAACCTAATCCAAGATTTTAAATGAATAAATGAGATAACAATTTAATAACAATGATATCAATGCTCAGCGAGCTGTGTTCGGAGAAGGCCTTAATCATATTATCTGACAATTAGTTTACCAGCCACTTAGACAACTAGCTCAACACGGTGGGCGTGAGTGATTTGAGAATTAACGGTCAACTCTGCGAGTGACACGTCCCTAACTTCCTACATCGCTGGCCAAAGGAATCCCGCTCTTTAGACAATGAAATAAGGGTCGTTAGGAGTGGAAAGTTAAAGTTGTGGAAAGTGCGCTGTGTGGTCTAATCACGGCGGTAATGCGGCAACGACAGCAATGCAATTTATCAAGAAAATTGATAGTGACTTCGCGCTTCAACGCTGAAGCGGTAACGTTGCTGCTGCAATTACAATCCATCCTCCACCCGGTCAAAAGCATATAAAAAGGTCATTCCATTATATTTTGGACTTGTATTTTGATAAATCAAAATTACATTTTGTCCTTGGCAAGTTTTGTGTGTAAGACTAGAGGTTTGTAACCTGTATTTTCAATTTATACAGTGGTACTACGTAAACGAAATTAATAACTAGCTTAAATCTAAAATAGGCCCTTGAGGCATTGTACCAAGGATGCTGGCGGCATTTCCCCGCTGTATCGCAATGCTGATACGTTGTGCGAGAAAGCCGCCAGCTCTTCGGTCACCAGTTACGTCAACCAGACGCTTCGCGATTTCTGCAAACAACTTATGCGCGCTGGGACCCCATGGACCTAGAAATGTATATATCTTGTATGTAAATAAATTTGTAATTAGTAAAAAATTATACTGTAGAAGAGTAGTTTTTAGGGTTCCATACCCAAAGGGTAAAAACGGGACGGTATTACTAAGACTCCGCTGTCCGTCTGTCCGTCCGTCTGTCCGTCTGTCCGTCTCTGTCTGTCTGTCTGTCACCAGGCTGTATCTCATGAACCGTGATAGCTAGACAGTTGAAATTTTCACAGATGATGTATTTCTGTTGCCGCTATAAAAACAAATACTAAAAACAGAATAATATAAATATTTAAATGTGGCTCCCATACAACAAACGTGATTTTTTTGCTGTTTTTTTCCGTAATGGTACGGAACCCTTCGTGCGCGAGTCCGACGCGCACTTGGCCGGTTTTTTTTATAAAATAGGAACGAGCAAACGAATCGGTTCATGGTAAGCGATTACCGACACCTTTGTAACACCAGATTAATAGCTCATTCAGGCTTTCGTTTGTCACCATTTTTATCACTTCTTTTTATTTAATTATACGAACGGGTTTACCGCGATTTAATTTCATATACCCGTTCCGCCGCGCGGCGGTAGACCCGTTCGTATAATTAAATATGTGTTCAAAATGCGGGAGTTTAAAGTGTTTTTCTTTTTCTTAATATCACAAAAATCTAATGTGTTTTTTGTTTTTAGTGTAAAATACACTATAAAAAAAGATTTCTAAGTATATTACTATTCTTTTTGTTATACTACGTCGGTGATAAACAAGCAGACGGCCTGCCTAATGGCAAGCAGTCTCTGTAGCCTATAGATGCCTGCAACTCCAAAGGTGTTACACGCGCGTTGCCGACCTTGACACTCCGCACCCTCGTTGAGCTCTGGCAACCTTACTCACCGGCAGGAACACAACACTGAGTAGGGTCTAGGGTTATCTGGCTACGGTTTTCTGTAAGGTGGAAGTACTTTCCCAGTTGGGGTCTGCTCTACATCTGGAATCTTACTTACCTTACTTACCCGGGTCCCTAATCCGGAATCCGGGTGCTAATTTGAATGGATTCCTCTCCGACCGGACCGACCTCAAAAAAAGCAGTTTTCCGTCAAACGATTAACAGAGGACGGGTTTGTTTAAATTCCGCAGATTGAAAAAGACAGCTGGGCCATTTCATTCAAGATTTTTATTTCTATTTCGTTACTAATTTTATAGACTTACTGTGTTTTTATCACGGTAACGGAATTAAAGAATAAAATATGTTATGTTACAGATTATTCGAGTTAATAAACAATAAGAAAATAAATTAATTTTTAACAAGCAGAAACGTCTGCGATCGATGCTATTAAGCTTAGAATAAATTTAAAAGTGGAAAAAATACTGACTATGGATGAGGTCTTGGTGGCTCAGTTGGCAGAGCGCTGGAGTATCGATCCAGAGGCCGTGAGTTCAAGTCTCACCCAAGGCAGTAATTTTTCCACTTTTAAATTTATAATAAAAAAATACACTCCTTCCAAGTCATGCCGAAAATATGAACCGTTATTTAGAAATACCTTTACATTTCTTCAAGTTAGATGTAGGTATTTCCACGAAAAACACTGTAGGTGCTTACTATGATTTTGTTGTTTTGAAAGAATGGACCTAGTCATAACTATGTGACCAGTTTTAAAGCTAACTATCGGACCATGCTGACTCTAATGAAGACTTCGAATTGCTCTAATCTCGTAAGGCTCATGGTTATAACTATTAAGTGCTTATTAAGTTCGATGAAACTTAAATCTGAATACCTAATGATTCATTCCACTGTTGAACTGATGTCTCTGCATCTCGGATAGGGCCCCTAGCGTTGCATTTGTTTTGTATCGTTCAATTTTCACCCAAACGAGAATAAACTAATCCCGGTATTTTGTCACGGCTCATGGGAGCCTGGGGTCCGCTTGACAACTAATCCTAAGAATTGACGTAGGCCATAGTTTTTACCAAAGCGACTGCCATCCTGATTTGATGATCTGTAGGCTGTAGGTACTAGATATAGGTTCAAATTATGGATTTGTTTCTTATATGGCTGGGCCTTTAAAAAGACCTGGCTGCGCTTGACTATTATAATGTTAGTAATAAAACTCATTTTTGATTGCGTTTAAGTACTATAGCTGTTCCTATTCAGTCTGTACGAGCTCTTCAAAGCCAATCCTTGCTCCTAATTAAAAGCTGCTTCGTTCCGGGCTCTTTGCTGGAATCTGGCTCGAATGACGCATGCCGGTGGCGGCTGGTTTACTTAACTTTTATTTTATTATTAACTTGCCCTGTATGTATTTTAGTGTGGGTGAATTCTTGGAAGCTAAATTTGACCCACTTTCCGATTTCCGATTGAGCTGAAATTTTGTACTTATAAATCCGATGACAATGCAATATTATGATGAAATGGAGCTGATCTGATGATGGAGACAGGAGGTGGCCATGGGAACTATGTGTGGTGTTGTTAGTATTGTCTCGATGAGTATCAGTTGCCCGCGGAAAGAAAGGTAGAGAGTTAGTGATAAAAGCTTGTACCAGTAATGTCATTTTTGCCAAAGCTTATATTTTACTGGATTCTTACTTATAAATTGGACTACTTTAGGAACGCTAATGTTTCATCTACAAGGTAACTTATAGTAATCATTTTCCTAACTTGCTGGATTTATGTCATGGCTGTTCAATATATGATATGGCTTATCTACCTATGCATACTACCAGGGTGGAACAACTTTTCTTTGTAGTTAGACTGTCCCGTTAGCCAGGTGACAATACTCGGCCACCGGCGGACTTGGTCACTTTTTCTTTAGTGTATCTATTTCAGTTTATAATAGTAGCATAGTTTGTTAAGAAGCGCTGGTGGCCTAGCGGTAAGAGCGTGCGACTTTCAATCCGGAGGTCGCGGGTTCAAACCCCCGGCTCGTCCAATGAGTTTTTCGGAACTTATGTACGAAATATCATTTGATATTACCAGTCGCTTTTCGGTGAAGGAAAACATCGTGAGGAAACCGGACTAAAATAATCCTAACTAGGCCTAGTTTCCCCCTCTGGGTTGGAAGGTCAGATGGCAATCGCTTTCGTAAAAACTAGTGCCTACGCCAATTCTTACGATTAGTTGTCAAGCGGACCCCAGGCTCCCATGAGCCGTGGCAAAAATGCCGGGATAACGCGAGGAAGATGAAGATGAGTAGCATAGTTTGTTAGAAGATATCTTTACTACATAACACTGATTTAAACTTTCACGATTTTTACTCATAAGTCCCGTCGTTGAGAATAATAATCTTTACTACATTCTACTAATATGCTAAGTAGCTGGTGTCCCATTATGGAAAGCGCTTAAATAAGTAAAATAAAATAAAAATGTTATTTATTTAGGTATCAACCCATTACATTAAAATAATAATAATTATAATTTGTACATGCTATCTATATTCAATTTAACTATTCTAAACTAAACTTAACTAAACTAAAATTAAATAATCTATAACACTAATTAAATAGTTGCAACCAGGTGTTTTAAGAGTGACCCAGGCGACAGTAACCATAACAGACTGTCAAGAAAAAAGTTGATTCGTTAGTTTTAAAATGTGCAAAATACAAAATGCAATAAAAAATACGGAAAAGCGAACTTTGATCTCCGTGGCACGTAAATGGATAGAATCAGGGTGTGTTTAAGAGCAGAAGTAAAGAGGTCGGATCTATGTTAAAGTGTTTTCCTCGAACCAATTAAAAGATTAAAACGTAAATAGGTAAAAGTTCTGGTCGGAGTAAATAAAATAGGATTTGTTAAGTGGGCGAAGGAAGTAATATCCGGGATTCTCACGGAAAACTCGTTTATACAGCTAAATAAAACCAGTAAATGCACTGGATGCTTATTTTATCCGACTACGACAAAGTCAAAAGATTAAAAGGACTGTGCAGTTTGGAGGATCTGCCACCTAGTATCAAAAGAAAAAGAAATACTTAAAAACCTTGCTTGTGAAAAAAACCGGACAAGTGCGAGTCGTACTCGCCCACCGAGGGTTACTTTTTAGTATTTGTTGTTATAGCGGCAACAGAAATACCTATACATCATTTGTGAAAATTTCAACTGTCTAGCTATCACGGTTCATGAGATACCGCCCGGTGACAGACAGACAGACGGACAGGCGGACAGTGGAGTCTTAGTAATAGGGTCCCGGTTTTGCCCTTTAGGTACGGAACCCTAAAAATCAAGGAAAACTAATCTTCAAGTGAAATACGCGTCGTTGAAGAAATCCGTTCTGGTTGTTATCAGCAGCACTATCAGCAGCAGTTCCACTTCATCAATTATCACTTTATTACAATGCAAAAGTGCTTAATTTGTCGATGAAAATGAAAAAAAAAAATGAAAATTCATAAAAGATGTGTCGGTCCGTAGGTGTCTCGGGCGACCACAGAGCAGGCTCTTTCTTTGCCCAGCGTTTAAGCCTGGCGGTGCAAAGGGGCAACGCCGCCAGCATCCTTGGCACCATTCCATAGGCAGGAGACTTTGGTGATTTTTTTTATATTTAATTCGTAGTTTAGTTTAAAATAATTTACTGGAGTGTGCAAAAAATGTGTATGCTATGAAAATACAAAAGTCGCAAATCGCAATATGTATGCCTATAAGAATTCAGGAGTTCCCCTTGTTTCTTCAAAGATCCCACCCATAGAAGTCCTACAATTTCTGCGGACGAAGTTGCGTTATGGACGCAACTTCATAACTAAACATAAACTGTGGCTTGTTTAATAAACTAGTACAGGGTCCAGGACCGGGATAAGCGTACACGAAGAGAGGTCTATGCTCAGCAGTGGGCGAATGAAGGCTAAATGATGATGATGATGATACGTTTTAATCTTTACAATTTCAAAGTGCATAGTGGCAACGCTGCGGCTGCTTAAGCTGTGCTATAAGGCTTTTAGGAGCGGAAGTGGTCGAAGAAAGGTTCTGGAGGGGTTTGTAAATTAACCCGATTACTCGAAGCTTTCCGATAGCTTCAGCTGAGCTAAGATCCGAGCTAGACTTAGCACCTCTCATAGATTGTCTCACTTCATACCCGAGGTGGCTAGTGAATTAAAATCGTATTATAAGGTATAAAAAGAAAAGAGCGTGGCTCCATCTTGAAGGCAGGCAACGCACTTAAGTATAATCTCCCTGACGACCGGTCTGGCCTAGTGGGTAGTGACCCTGCCTGTGAAGCCGATGGTCCTGGGTTCGAATCCCGGTAAGGGCATTTATTTGTGTGATGAGCACAGATATTTGTTCCTGAGTCATGGGTGTTTTCTATGTATTTAAGTATTTATATATTATATATATCGTTGTCTGAGTACCCATAACACAAGGAGGCTTCCTTGGGCTTACCGTGGGACTTAGTCAATCTGTGTAAGAATGTCCTGTAATATTTATTTATTTATTTATTATTTATTTATTATCCCTCTTACGTTTCGGGTATTCTACTTCACTTACTTTACATACTTTTACTTTTGTACTTTATTATATAGCCATTTAACATTAAACAAAAGTACCGTCAGAGTTTTGAATGATTCACGGTTAGTTTCACTAGACTTATATTGACCGGGATATAGACCGTGATTACCTTTTGTATTATTTGTGAGCTCCCGATATACTGTGACTAATCGAGCACACGCTCTGTGTGACTCGCTACATCTAAACCAGGAGCTGAACCATGTTCAGAGTGTCCTGAGGATGAATGGCTACAGAGTTAACATGGACAAGCGGGACACAAAAACCAAGCGCCTTACTCATCGCGTTGAGAGACAGCCAGCGTTTATGCCGTACGTCAAGGGTGTGACAGACAAGATATCAAAAATACTAAATAACTACTCTGTAAAAACTATCTTCACCCCGCACAGGAAAATTGCACAATTTCTGCGGTCGCCCAAAGACAATTTTCCCCTGGAAAAACCTGGTGTATACAAAGTTGAGTGCAGCTGCGGTAGTTCGTACATTGGGCAGACCAAACGCACTATTGCCTGCAGAATTAAAGAACACATTGCTGCGGTCAAGAACAATGACGTTCGCAAGTCAGCTATTGCTCAGCATCTCCTTGAGTCGGGTACAAATCACTGGATCGAGTTGCATAGTCCCAAGGTCATTTCGACAGAACGCCACTATATACCAAGATTGGTAAGAGAAGCCGTTGAAATTCACAAATACAAAAATTTCAATCGTGAAGATGGGTTTAAACTGTCAAATGTGTGGAATCCTGTGATTTGTTTGTGTAAAAAACCAGTGATATCCGAATCAAACACGCGTAGTGACACCGTGAGTGTAGTGTGTTTGGACAGACCAACGAGTGTGAACGCGACCGGACCAACAAGTGTGAATGCGACCGTTGGTAACGTTGAAAGTGAACGCAGCCGACGCGCAAGAATGAGGGTAGACAGAGCGCTGTCTACACAACTTTGACACCCACCCGCTATCTTCAGTCACCCGTGAATATGATGCATGTAACTGCGTCGAAATATCGGGAGCTCACAAATAATACAAAAGGTAATCACGGTCTATATCCCGGTCAATATAAGTCTAGTGAAAAGTACCGTCGACAATATAAACCTGAAACAAACTTAATATGCAAATATTCGCAGACCGCCATTTTCATTTCCCATTCGCATATATTATTCTTGTCTCGTAACGATGTGTTCTTCCTGTGAAGTGTGTACACATACTATTAGAACGGCTTAATACGGAGGAACAGAGAATAAAGATAGCAGAGAATAAAGGTACCATTCGAATTTAGACTACAACAGTAATTACTGTAGTAATATGAGTGTATGTGACTAGTATAAAAAAATAGATTAGATTAGATTAGATTAATTTATTTCTTATTGGGAATTACATAACATGTTACAACTAAATAACATGAACTCACAAAAAGATCGTCAAATTGTAAAAAATAATAATTCAGTAAAATAATTAAAAAAAATAAAAACAAACAAATCATAAAAAAATTAAAAAATTAAAAGTCAAATACAGTGAGATAAAATGTCAGAAAGTAATGATAGTTATACTAAACACAATGTCAAAAATTATCTCTTAGTTAATATAATGTCAGAATTAATAATAGTATTGCAAAGTCAAATTAAAATAAAATTCTAATTAACAACTAAAACAATAAGAAATAAAAAACAACAATAGAACATAAAAATAACAATGTCAGATTAAATTATTATAGAAAAAATATTATACATTTATATCATAAGTATTTTTTCAACACACTTGCTCAAAACGACGTTTTTATTCCACCGATTTTTGGCTCATAATCCTAGATATTAAACACGCGTGCTCTTTCAGTGTAATATTCCACTCGTGCTTTTTCATTATATTATCCGACTGAGTTAAGAAGGTAACTGATTGCTAATAATATGCATGGAAAGGGAGCCTTCTTTAATTGGTCAGACTGGCGGGCACCGGCGCGCCCGACCGGCCCGCCCGCCGCGCCGCCCGCGGCCGGGGCGAGGGGCGGCCGGCAGTATGACAGATGCAACACACAATACTAACTGTTTAACTATTAAAATTTGATTAATATGAGTTTCTTTTTTTTCTCGCAAGTGTGTTGAAAAACGTCGTATGAAACGCGTGTGCATTGGTCATTACACACATCGGCTTTCTTATTGCGCGCTCGCTTACAGCTCGCGCGCACAATATCGCCTCGTGTGTAATGACCAACTTAGCACACTTGTATCATAATGTACTATAAGTTTATTTATAGTATACGTTTCTGTAACGTTTCATTTCTGAAAACCTAAATGAGAGAGAAAGAAACAATGTTATTTTTTTTGCTAAATGTTTTGTTGAACTCCAGAGTAGAATCTTATGTACAACGTACATTTGGCCTTAAAAGGTGGAAATACAGCTGCATTACGCTCTCTGTCTAATATTTCAGGTGATATAAAACACGCTTTCTCAAAAAGTCAGGTAAAACACAAGTTTGCACTTTACACTTTTAGTATTGTAACATGTAACACACTGGTAGATTCCTGGATACTAAAATTGTTACGATTTTATATACTTATGTAAGAGAAACACGGTTCAAATAAAGAAATGTTAAGTAGCTTGTGCTTAGTCAATTTAATTTTAAGAACAGACTTCATAGTTGTTAGTAACAAATTAAAACAAAACAAATAAACTTAAAGCTAAAGGTAATTAATGCAAAAAAGTAAAACTAAATTATAACAAATACAATATTACCCCCCACTCTGATTATCCCCCGGACCAAATGTGCCAAAAATACTGGCGGCATTACCTCGCTGAATGGCCAGGGATATCTTTTGGACGAGGAAAGATCCAGAGCGAGGGTCGCCGCCCCTTACTCTTAAGCGTCGCCCTATATCCTTAATAAAGGCTTTGGCCTCGGCACACCAAGGTCCAGCCGTCTCGACGGCAACCGGGACAAAATCATACACCTGTTCAAGGTTCGCGTACTTGCTATGCTTGAACCTAGCAGCACTTTCAGCCGCTGCACCTGCCTTGTTCACCGTGCGCGCGAGATGAGTGGGAGCAAAAGTACTCACACACGTGGCATCCCAAAGTAAGCTGCGGACCTTCGCCCAAGGAACAAGCGCAAGGCCGTCCGGTAGTAGTAAATTTTTTAGTAGCTTGTCATTTAGTATTTTGGTAGAATATAATTATATAAACACTGAAGCTCACTCTAACATATTTAGGTACTTTGTAATGAACGTTTTTTTTTACTTCCTTTTTAGGGTTCCGTACCTCAAAAAGAAAAAACGGAACCCTTATAGGATCACTCGTGCGTCTGTCTGTCTGTCCGTCTGTCTGCCTGTCTGTCCGTCTGTCACAGCCAACTTTCTCCGAAACTACTGGACCAATTAAGGTGAAATTTGGTACACATACGTAAGTTTATGACCCAAAGATGGACATGTAACGTAAACAAATTAATTTTAAACACGGGGTCCACTTTTGGGGGGTAAATGAGAAAATTAAAAAGTAAAGTTTGTCAAACTATATAGTGTTATATATCAAATGAAAGAGCTCATTGTGAGAATCTCAAATATTTTTTTTTTATAATTTTAAGATAAACAGTTTAGAAGTTATTCAAGAAAATAGGCAAAAAATGACCATTCCCTCCCCCCCCCCTTATCTCCGAAACTACTGGGTCAAAAATTTTGAAAAAAATACACAAAATAGATCTTTACCTATAGATCACCGGAAAATCTATTAGAAATGTGCAGTCAAGCGTGAGTCGGACTTAATTACTTAGTTTTTGATCCTACTCCTAATGTTTTTTAAAGACATTGTTTTTAATGTTTTTAAAAATACATTGTTTAAATTGTGTTATGTACGGAACCCTTGAAACGCGAGTCCGACTCGCACTTGGCCGGTTTTTTTTCTTTGGCAAAGAAACGCATGATAAAAAATCCTTCTACAGGGAGACAGGTATAGTCTCAATCACCGTACCATATGACATACCGCTATGGAAGTAACTAAAATATACTAATCGAGCTGTTTTCACATCAGTTAACTGACGGATTTTGCTCACTGCAAAAGCTGCAGAACTCAGTCTATTCGAAAGAGTATCAATATGGGGACCCCATTGGAGTTTAGAATCTAAAGTTATACAGTATACAATGACAATAATTGTTAATAAATCTTCTTAAGCTAAGTAAACGCAACGTCACGGCCCGCGATTAGACACTCTTCAGACATTTGTCAGGCTCCGCTGACGATCGAGTGACGCCATCAATACGCGGCTCAAGGGATTCGTTTACAGCACTTTATTAGTAAACTTATAGAAATAATTTTGGACCCGGGTATGTCCTGGACCCGGGTATGTCCTTGGACCCGGGTATGTCCTGGACTCGGGTATGTCCTTAAACTACGTCCAAAAGAGAGGTATGGGCACTGTGAGTGACATCTTGCTTTGTGTGGTAGGGCACAGGACAGCGGATGTCATTCCAGATCTAGAGCAGAGCCCAACTGGGGAGGTACCTCCACCTTACAGAAAACCGCAGCCAAATAACACTAGACCCTACTAATTGTGTTGTGTTCCTGCCGGTGAGTAAGGTTGCCAGAGCTCGAGGGAGAGGAGTGTTAGGGTCGGCAACGCGCATGTAACTCCTCTGGAGTTGCAGGCGTACATAGGCTACGGAGACTGCTTAACATCAGGCGGGCCATATGCTTGTTTGCCACCGACGTAGTATAAAAAAAAACTCAATCTGTAATAGAAATAACAATTAGTTCTTAAGGAATTGACTAATGAAGAATTCAATTTGAGAGTTACTTAAAGAGTTTTTTAACCTTGTTTACTTATTGTTTATCCAGAATGTAATATCTCTGGTGTTGCAGGCGTCCATAGGCTACGGTGACTGCTTACCATCAGGCGGGCCGTATGCTTGTTTGCCACCGTCGTGGTATTAAAAAAAAAAAGACACATTTCCAGCAACAGTGCAATCGGCTGTAATACTGCCCTGCAGAAAACATAAAAAAAATATAAATAGCCTCCTAAGTCCTGCTGTACCAAATTGTGTACATAATAAAATTCACCCTTCAGTCCCAGCATTAAGTAAGTACTATAGTAATAAACACCTTCTTCTTCTTCTTCGCGTTATCCCGGCATTTTACCACGGCTCATGGGAGCCTGGGGTCCGCTTGACAACTAATCCTAAGAATCGACATAGGCACTAGTTGTTACGAAAGCGACTGCCATCTCTGACCTTTCAACCCAGAGGGGGAACTAGGCCTTATGTTAGGACCAGTCCGGTTTCCTCACGATGTTTTCCTTCACCGAAAAGCGACTGGTAAATATCAAATGATATTTCGTACATAAGTTCCGAAAAACTCATTGGTACGAGCCGGGGTTTGAACCCGCGACCTCCGGATTGAAAGTCGCACGCTCTTACCGCTAGGCCACCAGCGCTTCTATAGTAATAAACACCGATAGTACATATTTCGGTACAAAATTTTTAGATTTCCCCCGCTTTCAAATTTGAATGCTCGCGCGGAATATTCTGACAGTCTATAGGGTTGTAAATAGTCTGTTCAGAACTGACAGCAAATATTTATTATGTGCAAAAAAACTGGCCAAGTGCGAGTCGGACCGAGGGTTCCGTACTTTTTAGTGTTTGTTTTTATAGCGGCAACATAAATACATCATCTGTGAAAATTTCAACTGTCTAGCTATCACGCTTCGTGAGATACAGCCTGTTGACAGACAGACGGACAGACGGTCAGACGGACAGACGGACAGCGAAGTCTTAGTAATAGGGTCCCGTTTTTACCATTTGGGTACGGAAGCCTAAAAAATGAACAAGAGGCCTCTAGGACTATGACGTTTAGAAAAAGCTGGGACTTAGGAGGATAGTATAAATACCTTTTCATACAATAATGCATTATGCAGTATGGCAGCTCAGAATTACTTACCTGCCCCCCGAATTTGCTGTAGGAAGTATCAGTTACATAATGATTGTCTTTTTTTGTCATGTGTATAAGGTAGTTTTTCTCTAAACTTGTCCTTATGGCACATAAAGTTTAGTACCCTTCTCTGATGCTGCTGAAGCCGGAACATTACCTTAATTCTTCTTAAGCCAGTAAACGCACCATCACGGCCGCCGCCCTCGATTAGGCACTCTTCAGACATTTATCAGGCTCCGGTGACGATCGAGTGACGCCATCAATACGCAGCTCAAGGGATTTGTTTCAAATTATATTGAACTCTATTATCTGGGTAATAAGGTATTAGAAGCAAATAATTTTGTTAAAAGCACGTTATTAGTCTAGTCTTTTTATGAATGAATTTTTATAAAATTAGCTTCATTTATAACGATGATTTTACAGAAACGCATCTTTTTTAAGGGGATCCCATGCCCCAATGACCTTCGATTTGAATCCCTTAGTTTTCTAATGTTTTTTGTAGCTTATCATATTAACAGCAACGGATTTTAGCAATATAGTATCCCATATTTACTTCAAAGTTCATTGTTTTCGAAATATTTGGCATCAAAGTTGAACAATTTTAGGACAAAAAACTGGTTTTCTGGCCATAACTTTTGTGTTAATTAGTTTAAAATTAAAACCTTAGACAAATTTTTAGAGACGTCTAAGACAAACCCAAATATGTAGATTTCGTATAAGTAAGATCTTTCACAGCAATCGAGATACGAAAAAAGTGTTTTTTTAGACAATGTTTAAAACAATCATAAATAAATAAGTATTCATTTTTTTCACAATCCGGTAGACAAAAATGGAGATAAAAGATTGAAGAACCGATAGCCGCTTGTCTTATAATTCTATATCTAGTGCAAAAGTAGGAGATACGATTCAAAACTTGTCAAAAATCGATGAAAACCTCAGGTAGCCCCTTAAGGTGCGTGTGTGCGTTCAAAACGACACGAACGCGTCAATATTATTTTGCAGCTTAATGTATTGAACGGTCAGCAAAGTTGTTGATCCTTCATAATAATATATTTACACAGAAAAACAGGCAAAATGTATATTAAACTTAGGTTGGAGCGATTCTTTAGTTTTCTTTATGTTTTACTTAAAAAAAATATTTTTTTCTTAAAATGTTTTAATTAAAATTCTTTAGAAGTAAATGACTTATTTTTCAGCTTATAGTCGATATAATATATCTAAAACCAGTTTAATTTTTTTATACGAATACATAATTAACTACTAAGTCAGTATTTAGGTTATTTCCCATAATTTATTGAAACAACGCAACACTGTGTTGTAACAGTTTCGTTATTCTATAAACACCGTCATTATGCAGCTATTAGGGTAATGAAAATTCCTATCCGATATCGGAACGAATAGTAAGCAAAGTTTTCGTGCATCGGCATATTTACACGGAATCCGTGTGCCTCGTGCAATTTGTAGATTTCGTGCGCTCGGATAACATTCTTTCAGTCACGGTGGTGATGTACCATAGCTTAGAACGGCTGAAGCTATTCCATAAACTAGTAATTCAGTATAATTACCTATATCTGTATTTATAATAGTTTAGCTCACTTTAATATAAAAAATAAAATGAAAATGTAATACTTATAAACCTAGGGAAGAACGGTGCCTCCCGACACAAGCATTGTTTTGCTTACCGGGCGGCTCCATCCCCTGTATCACAAAAATGTATATTTTTATGAAATAAAGATTTTTGTATTTGTTTTTTTGAAGCCAGAGTAATTAAGCCGCTATAGATTTTTGGTTTAGTGGAGTTTACTTCTTTAAAATCTGTTTTCATATTTAAATCCGGAGGTATGAAAAATGGAAAATCAAACGCTACGTTACGTTATGTTTCGTTCGCAACTCTTGCGCATCCCATAGCAACGGCTGCATGGAAACACTTTATTTATTCAATGTCAACAAAAAACAACTAAATTTGCGGTGTAAAAGAATGAAACAACAAAAACGTTTCTTTTGGTGCCCTTGGTTCAGAGAGCGGAGATCTTGAAAAATCATACCGCTTTTTAGATCATAATACGGTTGTCAAAAAGTTAATTAACAATCTTGAGGATTTTCTTTAGTGATTTCATCGATTCGAATCCTGTATTTTTTTTTTACTTTCGCTTGATACAAACGCACTTAAAAAAATTGTAAAATTTTTTTTTTTTAATTTGTAAAATGCTTAAACATGGCAACAGGTTAGTATGGATTTTTCTAGTTCCATTTTATTTAATTTCTACTCTTTTATATAGCACTACACAACAAATTTAATTTCAAACATGATCAGCATAAACAAAAATGAACACGGTGGCTAAAAAATAAGTGCATTCCCGTTGCCAGGGAGGTTTTGGGATTATACTGAGCAACTTTTACTTTGGAACTAACCCGGAAATCGAGAAAAAAAATTTGGCTGTTTCATACATTTGGTCCATTTTCTATGGGACTAAATTTTTTTCGCGATTTCGTGGTTGGTCCCATAGTAAAAGTTGCTCAGTACAATCCCAAAAGTCCCGAGCACGCACATCTATCTCGTTCACGCTTACGCTCAATGAGAGTGAGAGAAGAACCTACGGGGCCTAGTGACAACGCTGTTTAACTCTACGCAGATCCTACTCGACACCAATGGAGTTGCAATAAGCTTCACACAAACGTTGACGAACACGATATGAAAGCATCCAATCCGAATCTCTTGAAATCGAGAACGAAACCACAGCAACCGTATATGCAATTGAAAAACAAGTTGTAAAGTGAACTTTACTCCATGAGAATAAGGTTAAAATTTGAATAAGTTTTTGAAGGAGCATACGTCGCTACGTTGGACCAGTACTAGTGAGAACATCATATCTGTATTTTATGCAGAATTACGCGCCAGCGTTATTCGCCAAAATGTGTAACAATAGTATTTTATACAATCGTGATATAATAAAGAGCTTTTTAGTAGAGTAGGTACCGTGTTCAGGCAACGAAGCTTGCTGAGTTGCCTAAGTGAGGTACGAGATTGAAAAGCTTGATTATATCACTATTGCATACAATATTTATTTTCTACAAGTCATAATAATACTTCTTTTACTATAAAACCTAAATACTCTAATAACAAATTAAAATATTGCCATGCTTTGTCTTTATCACCGACCGGGCATTTTTTCATGGTCGGGTTATGGCATCATAGCAAGGAGGCGATGGCGAAATACCGAAATTTATAAGTGAAAGAGAAAAAGGATTATGCTGCCATACATGAAACTGTCAAAACATGAATATGTCTTTCTCTTACCCCTGGTCGTTCGGTTTCATGTCTATAACTACTTGTATATACTATGTCTATGGTAGCAACAGTACGCAAGATGCCTTGGTAAGCTTTTTTTTTTGTTTAATTTATTGAATAAGGAAACAAATTACAGTTTTTTAGATTATTACAAGATATCGTAGGCAAAACCTTATGGAGGTTTGTGTGCCGATGGGGAGTTCGAGAATAACATAAAGAAAAACAATATTATATCCTATATCTTATCATAAATATGATTCTTAGTATACATAGCTTGTGTCGTTAGTTTTTAATAAGTGCATGTTAACGACTTTTTCCCCTCACTAGCTCGGAAAGCCATCTTTTATCCTTTAAAACAAGCGGGGAAAAACGCATTTTATCCACTAGTGGGGAAAGTAATTTGACCTTGGATGGAGCGTGTTTAAGTAGCTTTTGACAGATAACAAAACGTAAAACGCTCATAATAATGGTTCGTTCGATATTATTTATCATTAAATAAATGGTTTGAGAATTTAATAAATAATACCAAATTTAGCTTTATTTAATGATTTTAAGTCATAAACCTTAAATTCCATAAGAAACATTTGTTTTTTAAAATGATGTTGAATGTAATTCTGAACGCACAAGTTGAGTCGATCCAATTTTAAAACGCATCGTCAGAAATGTCAACATTGTCAACAAAAATTTTCTCACCGACTCCGACACGTAAAAATACACAACTTCCAGAGTTTTCTGTTATAATATCGTAAAAAAATTAGTGATTCCAGTGATGAAGATGATCTAACGCCTGTGCATGTTGCACTTTCCTCGCTATAGTGAGGGGAAAGGTTTTGTGTTACACACGGGTGCAAATGTATTTTACTTCTCGTGTGTTGAAAGACTCGCTTCGCTCAGGATTCTATTTTAGAACCACTCGCTTCGCTCGTCGTTCAACTATAGAATACTTTCGCTTGCTCGTGTTTCAATTGCACACTCGCGGGTAAAATACAACTTTGCACCCTTGTATAACAAATAACTATTTTTATATGTTTACCATTTAAATATTTAGCACAAACAAATTCTGGCAGATCATTCAATATTTAGGTAATATATATGTGTACAGCCTAGTGCCATATATGTTGTTATATTTGGGTATACAATATTTTACAGTAGCTTAAGTGTTGCTAAAGTATAAAGTCATTCTGGTTGTATTGTTATTTGCCATTTTCGAAATTACCCCTCTTTAGAAGTTTTCCCAATGTAGCTCAATAAATTTTCTATGTTTTTTCTCTCGTTGTATTCGTAAAAAAAGGCCCATAAAATTTAAGTACGTGAAAAGTCAGCGGATAGCAGGAAACTAACACAAATCAAAAAACTACCCGCATTGTGTTATTGGAAAACAAGAGGAAAGCGGTCCACTTTCGTATTCGTAGATAAACATGGGCACGGGGCGGTCAAAGGCAGACCCGAGGGGAAACAAGAAAAAAAAACAGAGTGCAACCTCGATAATATGAATCTCAAGGGAAAGGTCAAATAATTTGTGTGTTGCCAACTTTGCCCGCTTTTTTTGAAAAAAAAACACGAATTTACTCAAAAAATTATAATTTTGACATAACTTTTTTGCGCAGCACGTCCATTGTGATCTAACTCATCAGTCTATTTAAAGAAAAAAAAATTAAATCGTGTTTTTACCCACTTTAATGGCGTTTTAGAGGGCGGGCAAAGATATCCGTCGGAGGTAAATGTTAAAACTTATTTTACGCGATTAAGTCCCGTCGTTGTAAATAATAATGAGTAAAAATCGTGAAAGTTTAAATCAGTGTTGAACATTGCCCATGTCAATTTGGTGTTCAAATACAGCTCGTATGTTGATGATGCTTAAGGATCACAAAAAGTTTTTGGGCAATCCTACCATTCCCTGTTAATAATTTAGCGATAAGTGTAAAAACTTGAATAAATTGGGTGGATAATGTTGCCTACCCGTTTATACCCATTTCCATACAGTGAATATTCGAGTTGCCTAATATTTAGTTACAAATTTACAAATTGTGCTAGAATACCGAGAAAGTTATCAGTGGGATGGTGGAATCAATGAAGTTAAAGTTCGAGTTTTTGGGTTCCTTACCCAGAGAGTAGAAACGGGACCCTCTCACTAAGGCTCCTCTGTCCGTCTGTCCGTCTATCCGTCTGTCTGTCTGTCCATCTGTCCGTCTGTCTGTCTGTCACCAAGCTGTATCTCATCAACCGTGATAGCTACAGTTGAAATTTTCACAGATGATGTATTTCTGTCGCCGCTATAACAACAAATACTAAAAAGTACAGAACCCTCGGTGGGCGAAACCGACTCGCACTTAGCCGGTTTTTTTGTGTTTCTAGGAAAGGGAACCGTGGTATTTAGTGTTAACGCTGATTTCCTCTTATCGAGGTTCCACATAGGAAACACGCTCTTTATACGGGCCCTCATACATAAGGGTATACCTGTAAAAGAGTAGGTATTCTTGAACCTTTTGAAGTCAACGTGGGCTTAACGTGATAGAAAAATGTTTGTAGTTAGCCGTATTGGATAAGGCTGTAGTTGTTAAACGAAATTGATTGATTGATTGATTGAATTGAATTGGTGAATTGATTGATTGATTTTGAATGTAATAAAATAATTTTAATTGAATTTTAAGAGTTTAAAAGAGCCTCGTCCCAACAGAAACCTTATTGAGCTTAATGTGGGACTCAGTACTTAGTCAATTTGTGTATCAATGTCCTATAATGAAATAAAACTATGAAAACGGATTATAATGCGGATTATTTTTGTATGTGGGTATTTTTGCACATTGTAGCTTCTCCTCAGTCACCCGTTGACCACGAACGCTGTAAAGGGTTCGAAACGTCGGGATGTATTATAAATTCAATATACGCGATATAATCCGTTTTATAATACCTTTATTTCATGAGTAACTATAGCGGTAACCGAAGACAATATAATGTCTAACACTCGTATTTTTTTATTAAGAGCCATGCTGATAAGTTTTATTTTCTTTGGAGATGTATGTGGCTGTGATTTAATCCTTTTGTATTGCATGTATAGTTACTGTATATATATGTATACATACCTATACATATATATACAGCAGCATATTTTACATAATGTTTTTATTGTATTTAGTTTAAATGAATATTTATAGCGTAATTAACATAAATAGTATTTTACATTTACATATGGACGTGAATAAGCAAAACTGTGTTAACCAGCATATTCGTCATTTTAAGATAATCGTGTTTAAAGATGTAATTCTTTAGTCAAGCTTGTACACAATATTTTTTTTGTAAGTACAGTACATCTGGTGCTACATTACGACACCATGTGCTATAATAATCACATTACTTAACTAAAAAATTCACATGATTATTTAAGATTTTTCCGTACTTACCCAAAATTAATTTTGAACTATTGATAAAATAACAAAAATTCCAAGTTCACAAACAAAACTAAAACGTCTTTGTTTTAGAAAGTTTAGTATACTGTATAATTACTATTTTTAGAAAATTTTAGAATTATTCAACTTTAAACCCTATAATAATGTATAATATTCAAGCCTACGCTCGTGGGACCGTGGGAGTGTTTGCTCACATTTCTGTAAGTTCACAAGAAGAAACAACAACTTTGCCTCTTGGCAAAGTTCCCACTGTTTACCTTTTATCTAATTATAACTTTAATAAAGGATTCCCGAAGATCTTTTTTTTCACCAATTTTAAACCATGCAAAGCCATTTGCTCATTACTTGAAATACGTCGAATTCTAAAAAAGGAGTTTACTCGGGTGTCACTACGACAATTTAATTGCTTTTAAAATCGTAATTGAATGATAAAAAGTAAAATCATTGTGTGTGTGTGTGGATGGCGGGTGTACAGTCAACAAATTTGATTCCTATGCCACTATAGAACCATGTCATAATGAATCAATTTGTTTATCCTTGACGAGTGCTTATTGACTGATGTAGGTATGTAGTTAAGAGGCCGGTGTCGATTTTAGTCGCAAAAATGTAAAATTGATAGATTTAGGTGAACTTGTATACATTTTGTTACCTAATTGAAATAACAACTGGTTTCTATTAGCACGTCTTCTTATCTTACCTTTTATCAGATAAATTTTTTGAAAACAGACTCACTAAATTAGTAATGTTTGCTTTTCTGATGGACGTTTAGGTAAACGCGCGTAAAGCACTGATTTTGTCGCTCTTATTTGTAAATTTCGTAAAGTTTTGACGGCTAAACATGGTATTTTTTTATTACACATATCCTGTACTCGACATTTATCAGACTACATTTTTATTATTATGACTGTGAAGTAGTGTAAATGAAAGTTAGACGAAATCAATTTTCTCCAGAAATTACTTCAAAACAAGTGACAATTTCTCTGAAAATCGACTTAATTTCAACGTAATTTTCATACTTAAACAATCTACAACATTTGCTGAAACTATTCTTATACATCAATTTGTATAATTTACCACCATAAATTTTTGATGAATTTTTAAAAACTGCCCCTTCTTTTCATATATTACTAGTGACGCACGCTCGCGACCTCATTATTAAAAGGCAAGATGAGAAGACGTGCTAATAGAAACCAATACTTGTTATTTACATATTACGTAACAAAACGTGTATAATTTCAACGACGAAATCTATCAATTTTAAATTTTTGCTCCAAAATCTTCTACGGCCTCTTAAGGTGGCAAGGCCTAGGAATCAAATTGGTTGACTGTACATCAACAAATGGAGCTGCCGTATACGTCAGGAGTTAGTGCTAGCAATGTGCCAAATGTGCGCCAAAATTGGAGCAATGTACTCTTTAAACTCCAGAGATATTTAAGAAAAAACGCCCTGACAATAGAGGCGTGTTCAGATATTTGTGAGCACCTCGGCCGCTCCGATATATCTGATGGCGACTGTACATATCTACAGTTCGCGTTCTAAATAATGAGCTGGTAGACATTTTAGAGTAGGTATTTGAGGCAAGATGAAAATTTGTTTCATACTTCCTCCTATATATACTCAGAACTGAATGTCTGCAGGGTAGCGGGACTAAATCAACCCTTATATTTTTTAGTTTTTAGGGTTCCGTACCAAAAAGGTACAAAAGGAACCCTTATGGTGCGACTCTGTCTGTCTGTCTGTCTGTCTGTCACATTGCTAAATATCTCGAGATAGTTCTGAAGCTATCGATTTGAAATTTGGAATAGTTATTATAGCTATGAACAGCGCTAACCTTATTTTATTGATACCCTAAAAATGTTATTGAGGCAATCTGTAATTTATTATTAGTTAAAATAGAATATCTAAAGAGTAATAAAAAATACGCCTGAACATTTGGTCTTGACTTTAACCATCTTTAACCTTGCCAGAGGCATGCATAGATACTTTTGACCCGTAGTCTAAATTACTTTTTGACGCTGAATGTAGTGTAGGTACACCATTGTACCATTTATTTTAACACCTTCATTTTATCTTTTTTATGAAAACCACTAAATCCTTAGCTAAGGAAAATATATTTATCCCAAATGTACCTTAAAGTACCGGATGAATCTTGAATGTTTAAAGCGGCACATGACTCGACTTGAATACTAAGGAGAAACGTGTCGTCATCCGAAATAGGTAATCATAAGAGCACATGAGGACTATCAAAGGCCAGTTAAGTTGCTCTTTGTACACGAATTGCGAGAATTTCCATAGTTTTAATGGTTTTAATTCAGTCGCCCGTAGTTATAAACTTTGGTTGATAACTGTGATTAAAAGCACGTTTGGGAATATTTCACGCTTTTCGCTCGGCGGGCCTGCCCACGTAGAAATGTGTGTGTGTGTGTGTGTGTGTGTGTGTGTGTGTGTGTGTGTGTGTGTGTGTGTGTGTGTGTGTGTGTGTGTGTGTGTGTGTGTGTGTGTGTGTGTTTTGACTGGTCCATTTTCTAACCTCCGTGGCGACCTGACATACACCGACTGACTGACTGGCTGACTGACATACATATTTGGAATATTGGAACGACCGACATTTAAATTCAAAATTAGACATAACAATCACAAGACCAGTTGGCGACCAGTTCACGGGAATTTTTTTTTTCGCGATTTCGTGGTTGGTCCCATATTAGTAAAAGTTGCTGAGTACAATCCTAAAACCACCCTGGTAACGGGAATGCACTTATTTTTTAGCCACCGTATATCTATTTGGCCTCCGCTAGCTGGCGCGGGTTTAGGTATTGACCTTAGCGTTAGCCAAGGTATTACTTTGTACAATACAAATATATTATAATATTATATTTTGTATTTGCAAATACTAGTGGGTAGATAAAAAAATAATTAATTATCATTAAGGGCGGGACAGGAATATAATTACTTACGAGCGATAGAGATGGGAACAGGTGGGTCATTTGTACGAAATTCCTCGTGGCAAGCGTCCTTTCGTTAGTTGGTGAGGTGGTCTATTACCAAAGTTCAAACTTAGCGACTGTACTATAATTGAACATAATTTCTACTGCTATTGAACGTTCAGACGCTTGCATAATTACAAGTTCGGACTTACTTTAATAGAGTCTTGGAGGATATAACCAACGGAGACGCCTTGTCTGTAATTTGCTGTACAAAAAAGTCTGCCAATTTTTGCGCGGGAGGGGAACGTCAAATGTATATAAAGATTTGATAAAGATAAAGATAAAAGACATTTATTCGTGACGATCACAACACAAGTACGAACATGTACAGACAACAACAGCAATAAAAGAAGAAATCATCAAGTGTGCATCACGAAATGGACCCAACTCAGCATAATGCTAGCTATAAAGCCAGCGCTGGTCTTCCGTAGGGCCCATTCGGTGATGCCACGACAGATAACACACAAAGATACATATTAAAACATTACAAAGCTACACACAAAGAATACCTAATTATATACAAACATATTAACCAAACCAAAAAGATATACATGAAGAGCACAAACAAAAATAAAAAAACAAGTATACAAGAAAAAAAAAAAGAAAAACATTCAAGAAACAAACAAACAAATCCATAGACAATTAATAATTATGAATGCGACCATACCATCTGTCAAAAACCAGCTTGCAGCTGCTAGCGCCAGCGGCTACTGGCAAAATTTGCAGTTTTGTCTATTGTAATAGCGAACATGGACGCAAAATTTTAACCTATTCACACTTATAAAAGTATGAAAATTTGATAGTAGGCAGTAGGCAAGCATTAAAAGAAATCTAGGGTACCTAAGGAAACTCAGACGGTCTTCGACCAGTTAAACAACCAATGAACTCCTGCAGGCTGCACGATCGTTAATTAGTCACCAATACGGACAGGTTTTCGTTAATGAGAACGTATGATTAGGGATATGAGACATGGGGGCCGATTTATGAATTTCGAGCGCTCGATTTCGTATGGCTCCCTACAATATATAATTATATATCCACTAGGGGAGACCGAGGTGAGCAGTGAAAGAGGAGAGTTGTGACATTGACGATTTTTTGAAACCCATTAACTGTTAGCGAACTCGCAACAGCGCGCGTTTGTTAGCTAGTACCTTGAATTAATTAATATAGTTGGTCAAACCAATTTGTCAGTCAGTAACAACCAGGAAAATTATACTCATCCCTTTCTTTTGGGTGCTAGTACTAGTGTAAGACAAAGATAGTATGATTCTCTCTGTCCACGTTTGCAATGAGACAGTCCTTTGACAAACTATAGATTTTCGTTATTAGTTAATAAATTCCAAAAAATCGATGATGTCACAACTCTCCTCTGTCACAACTCATCTCGGTCTCCCCTACTAGGCATTTAAATTCTACTAATAAAATTGAAAACGAGTGGTCAATACCATTATATTCCCAATTCCTATTGCTCGTATTTCAAAAACAGAAATTCGCCGTTTTCTACAGATTTTTGAGTGACGAAATCGAGCGCTCGAAATAAAATCGGCCCCCTGCACACTATAGCAATGTCGAACTGAATATTCTGTAGCCATTCTGTATGTCTTATTAATTTGCCATGGTATTTATGATTTCCTCAACGCCATGCCACCCGCAATCAAATTATCCCAGCGTTGGGATCTTATTTATGTTCGTGAGAAAATATTCTCCTTTTCCCGGTTGCTTAATTAAATTGGGCCAAGGGTGGACTTCACGCTTGGAATTATTATTTATTGGCATTTTGATGTTTTCCTGTCATGTTTTTATGGTTCTGTACCTCTAAAGGAAAAAACCGAACCCTTATAGGATCACTTTGTTGTCCGTCCGTTCGTCTGTCAGTCAAGACCCTTTATTCCAAAAACGCGTGGTGTCGAGTTGAAATTAAATCCATATACTCAGGTCTACAGTCCCCTAAAAGTTGTGAAAAAAAATCAAAATTGTAAGTTAACGTAAAAAAAAAATACGGCCGTTTATGCCGCAAAAAACGTAAATTTCGATACTCTCAAGGGAATCAAGATGTTTAGGGTCCTTCACGTTGACAGAACTATGAAATTTGGCAAATAATATCGTCGTACACTATACATACTGCGTAAAATCTAAAACCTATTAATTTGTTAAAAAAAATAGTTAAATTTGCACGGAGCCCTCGGTGGGCGAGTCCGACTCGCACTTGTCCGGTTTTTTTATAATGCGGCTTCCTGTAGAAACTTGTGATTGGATTTCTGATTTTACGTCACTACCTTTCTTGTTACTCTAGCTGTAAGTATTCCTATGAAATTAAATAAAGAATATATAGGTCAATAACTTAAGTGGAACAATTTAGCTAATGCGCCTTTAAAAACTGATGACAAATTTACATTTTACCCGCAAGAGTAGCAGAGTAATTTCATGCAAATTTTGAGTTGTTCTAAAATTGACTTTTAAGATTACTAATAAATAATTATAATAAATATTCTTTATTGTACACCACATATTGATTATTGAATGATAAACATTTACGAGTAATAGCGGCACAGAATAAATAATAGTACTAGTTACATAAGGTTCACTCTAGCAAAACGCGTGTATATTACGAAATATATAAGCGCAAGCGCGAGCAGGCGTCCGTTCCGTAGCGGTGTGCGGCAACTAGGTACTACTGCTAGACACCAGAATTGGTGTGAGCCGCATATACTTGTAGCGACGCGACGAAATCGCGGAGTAAGCCACGCCTGATAGCGGTAATTATGATTTTATTTGTAATGTTTTACAATTAGTCTTCCTCGCGTTAGTGTGCTTCAAAAATATGGTAATGTAAGGGGTAACACTATCACCGGGACAAGAAAAACACTTGTATGAAACCCTCATACTATTTTTCTTGCCCTGAGCAAAATAGACTATGTTCGTCTTACCCCACCGTCAGGCCTATGGAACTCTCCGCGCGAGCTAGGCTTTATACTTACGACTCGCTTCCCGCCGGCGGGACTCAAGCTAGCCAGTTGGTTGGCACACGCGCTCACGCACGCATGTCACCGCGCGCTATGCCAAAGAAATGTCTTCGTCACGAACAAATAACACAGCTTGTAGTGTGGATGAATGCACGTACGTATTTGCGTTTTTTTTTTTCAGAAATAAGTATCTGTTCGTAAGAACTACCTATATTATATAATCTGTGCCACCGTACCTTTTTTATGTGATTGCCAACAAACGACTCACTCAGTAGCAATAGTAGATTGTTAACCAAGGGATGAAAGGCACTCATTTCTGCCGAGGTATTTTAGTTAGTTTTAGTTAGTCCGAGGCAGAAATGATGCCTTTCACCCGAGTTAAACACTCTAATTTTCATTTCGAATACGAGGAAAGTTAAATGCGTGTGTTTTGTTAAAACATGACTAAGTATACATTTTTATAGTATTTCTTGAGGGTACTTTTAATTAACAATTCAGGCAAAAGTATCATTATTTATGGAATGGAGAGTCAAATATCAGAATGGAAATTGAATAACAAATCCATTTAAAATCAAATTTCTATTGCTTATCGTATAAAAAATCAAATAAAAATTGTACTTCGAACGTAAAATGATCTAGTGCAAACACGTATCATTTTCTGCACACCTTTTAGAACAACAATGACCCTCTTTCAGAGCATGAGAAATGAAAAATTTGTTTAACCCTTGTACCTTGAAACCCTCCAAAACCTCAAGACTATATTACTTATCGCTGTGAAATATAATTTCCATTCATTAATTTAGTTAATTTATTATTAACAGCTTCATCAATTTGGTATCCAGTCTAGCCCCATTAGTAATGAATTACTAGTGAAATGTTCAGACAATGAAGATACTATAGTATATTAGATTCAGATAGACATGCAAGCGTGTTATGTTCTCTAATTAATACAGGTATAATACATTAATAATAGACGAAATGTCCCGTACAAGTCTGTACATAATACAACATAATATAAATATAAGAAGCCCGATTTTGATTTAACATCTTGCTACGGTTTTGATCTTACGGTTATTCTTATATTTTTTATTAAAAAAAATCGTTTATTTCCGGTAAATATTCGCATGGACAGATTCTGCTGATCTCCACACTAGGCAATGCCTGTCCCGTGAAGGAGAGATTGAAATTATTAAAGAAGTTCAGTCATTAATGCTCAAAAACTCGGTTACCGGTTAAAAATGTTTTGAAACAACATTGAAACGGAGTCTACATTATACACATTAGGCACGTAAAGCTATAGAGGGCAGTCGCAATATTGAAAACAAGCCAAAAACGTTAAAATAACTACACCAACTCTTTGCACTTTGCACGCTCGATCGAAAACGAATACATATTATACATACGATCTCTTTGCCAACATTCGATTTGCTCTTTGACTATGGCATGGCAAAGTTGCACATGGCATTTCGAAAGTTTACTTTCGCAACATCCTATACCTTTATTTTATTTTATTGTAAATTGGACCTTATAGTCCACCATATAAGGTTGATTTCGTGATTACATTAAAGTTGGTTAAGAGTTTGGAATAACGGTATGTTGCTCCGGTGTACAAAACGTGGAAAAATGGAGCGAACTTTTACGGCCCAAAAGTGTTTTTTGAATTGAGTTATGAGAAATATAATGTTTCTTTTTTGTATACGGCGTCGGTATTAGATTTTTTTGTGTATATTGTAAATAAGTTATGAGTTAGAATGTAACTTAGTAGGTATTCATGTTAATTCGCGTGTAGTTATTGCGAAAAAAAATCTAATGTGTGTGAGAAGTCTACTCTTGGGCTAGCTCGGGGACCAGTCTGTTACCTCTTTACGCCTAAACCGCTAAACCTATTTTATTTTGACAAAACCTTAAATTAATATGAGAGTCGATTTCCCTCTGTGGCGTTTTGCTATAATGTTTGCGCAGGCGCTCCTCTGGTTTTGACCTGAACAATATTAATGAGCAAAAAACAAAGAAAAATGTCATGAGGCGTGACTGCCAAGATGGCGCTCGAACCGGCAGTCGAATGAGATGATGATGATGATGGTAGATTTGGATTGGGTCTGTCAATGTCATTCAATCACTTGACATTGACAGATCCGATCCATATCTAATCCAGATCGAATTCATATCCTATAGTTAAAATTAGAATACGCCTGTAAACCCATTAAATCGACGTTTTTGGTAAACAGATTAAAGTGTCGGTGTAAAGGGGCCCACTGACTATCAGTCCGCCGGACGATTTTGGCCTGTCAGAACAAAAATTTGACAGTTCCGAACAATTGACAGGCCGATATCGTCCGGCGGACTGATAGTCAGTGGGCGCCTTAAGGGGACGATCGATTCTTCATACAAAAGTAGTCCTCATTTTCCTCCCTGGATATTAACATAATTTTATGTATTTTCGTCATAGCTATGCCCGACCGTTTGATTTTTATCGTATTTTTAATTATTATAAAAGATAAAAGTGAAAAACAGGTTTCATACAAATTTTAAAGTCCTAACTCTTATAATAATGAAAAAATCTTTAAAAAATCAAACGACCCTACCGACAGCTATAATTAAAATACATTGAATTGTGTAAAAATATTTTTAACAATATTAATATCCAGAGAGGAAAACGGGGACTACGTTTATAAGGAAAGGCGGTTACAGTGCGGTCGTCTTAAGTGTGTTTGTTTAATATTTTCGAGGATAAAAGAATACCTACATATTTCAAAGACTTTCGCTCCACTTGAAGAATTATTTCATTAAGTAAGTAGGTTAAGTTCATAATAAAATGCTCATTTCACAAATATTACCTACTCATGTTTTTGTAAGTATTTAATATCTTTTCGCTCAAGGATTTGTTCAAATATAAATTAAGAATAAAGCGGCTTAAAAAAGTACGAGTATTTTTTTAATCAGAATAGGCCTCCAGGAAAACGATATCATCACTAATTAATGTTGAATAATTTATTTTAATTTTTTTCTCTCCACAATTCGTCGGGAAGAATGGTGGAGCTATCGATCCCACATTACGCACAAACGAAGGCAATTTTTGTGCTTCGCTCGTTTGCATTCAGCTCCCGGCCTCTAACTTCAGACCGAAATGTAGTACGAGAGATAGCTGGCTATTTGTTAGGCTAAGTAAAAAAAAATTTAGAAACGGAACGGAAACGGAATTTAGTCACGTTCGAAACGTCAGGCCATAAACAAACGTAAGTTTTTTACGAGATATAGTCCCGTATTAGTTTAAAATTATGAGTGAAAATCGTGTTAGTTTGAATCAATATAAAAATATTTTGACAAAAAATAATATAAAAAAAAAATCTTGCCATGGTTACTCCAAAATATTTTCAACTGACTGGAGGGGTAACAAAGAAAACATTGCCTAATTATATGAACGTGGTTAACAGCAGTGTACATTTTACAATCGCTGAATCAGGATTTACCAGTCCTATGGTAATTTTTTTTACTAGGTTTAGTTCACAGTAAAAAAATGTCTAAAAATAGTCATCAACGAGGTTAGCCCGATTACGCTCGTCTCTCGGCCTACACCCTAAGTTACGGTTGTAAGTGCCTGACTCAGGTTACTTTTACATTCAGAGGGAGAATTGAAAGCTAACACTTTTTTTGCGCAGTATTTAAGTTAAAAAAAATTACATTTGTTTTAAGACGAAATGGCGGAAGGGAAAATTTTGAAAAGTAGATGATTAAAGTATGTAATAACTTACACACACTGGTTTAGCAGTGAAAATCGATGTTTTAATTTTTTTCCCAGAATCAGTAAACAATTATGTAAGACATATATTAATTTCGGGCAAAAAGAAAAAATCATGCATTAAAGGGTTAAGACAGTATTTATGTAACACTGAATTCAATCGTTCACCGTATTCTTGGGTAATAGAGTACAAGATTAAACTGGTTTTCGAATTAATATACGGTTGTTATGTGTGAGAGCACTGCAGTTGCATGTATCTGCATATTTAAAGCCTTGATTAAAGCTTCCGTCTCTCATTCGGTGTGTGAAATGCATAACCATAATATCTCTCTTTGCTAGAAACAACAAACTGTATAACCATTGTTAGACCATATGTAGTCGTCATAAGGTATACATTTGGCCAGTTTATTGTGCCGATATGCACAAATGAATAACCATTCAATTGGCGTAGCCGTGCTACTAGCTACGGCGTAGCGCGTAGCCATCGCAGACTGTGCTACGAATGATAGACTAAATCAAAACGTTTTCGAAATAAACCTCTTCAAATTTATACCTTAACACAAACAGATAAAGTTTGCTTTTACTTAGAAAGTTTACGGGATTCCTTAAAATATTCGCTATTTTATCTAGACCTTCATTACTCATGTTGATTCTTATATTAAGAGGGTCAAATAAGGTTGGTAGTTGCTAACTAAAGTGGAACGTTGCATCACTATTTCCATTTGATTTGTAAATTACAGCATTTCGGAACTGAATTTGAGTTTAACATGGACGTAAATTCAGATAACTGACTTGAGATAAGCAATTTCTCTTTAAAAATTGATCATCACATCACATCAAAAATTATACAGTAGCGAATTAATAGAGGAGTGTTCTATAATTTTTAAATAGTTAAAATAGAAATTAACTAAATTTTACACCCTTTTGTAGACGGACGGACAACACAAATAGAGGAGAGGAAAGTCGGTTATGTCGATGTTTTTACTTAAGTAAACGTGGATATTTTGTTTATGTGAATGTACTTAGTTAAAAAATTGTTTAAATGTGCTTTATAATAGTGCAGTATCTTGGCAACATTCAGTATAAAGATGAGAATTCTGGAATTAAATCTACTTCGTCAAAATGTTTTTTTTTCGAAGGGACTGTCATCGGTACGATTTTGCCGACGAGTTAGTTAAATCATACCATCAATATTAAAATTGTATTCATAAATCACTTTGCATGCTTATCACCTACTTAGGATTAAATACCAAATATTTATTATCATGCAGACAAGTCATGTTGTTACAAATCCACATAAAAAGTTAAATCAAGTCTGGCGAAAATGGGGAAAATCCAAACAATCTCAAACCAACTATTCCATCACGTACAAAATAAACTACCACTCTTAATGTACCTTTCATAAACTTATAAAAAGCTCCATTGGACAGGGAATTAGATTCAGACGGAAGGGACACAAAGGAAACGAGTTCGCAATAGAACTACTGACTAGACCGATTCCGATTTAACGTATTGTTAAGGTTTTGATATGCACTTGACGGTTTTGAAGTGAAGTGAAGGTTTTGATATGACGACTTTTTTGACAATCGCATACGCTGATAATTAGGGTATTCCACAAATTTTTATTAATAGTATCAGTCGATCAGGTTTGTTTTGAGGATCAAATGTCTGTATGGGACCCATTGTCTTAAAGCAATACATAAGTCGCAAATGATGGTCAAAGTCTGGCACCCGCACTTTACTGACAAAACGCTTCTAACAAAATGGCATTACATCGTGACGTCAGCATGTATCGTCGCTATTGCTTAGAAGGCGTGGGAAACAAGGAAATCGCGATTTTATCGGTGAAATATTGCGTTTATGTATATTATTAATGTACAATATATTTTTTAATAAAATGTAAGGAATCGAATGGTACCATTACTTTTTTTCCTATTTGGAAGTTTATAATTTTTTTTTTACTGAAGTCTTGTATTTATTTTTCACCTCAGCAGCTCGAACAAGCCTACTTTCCTCACTCCAGGGAGTGAAGAAAGTGAGACTTTCCTCTCCAGGGAGTGAAACAAAGTAGCCTTTTGATTTAGTGAAGGCCATGAAATACATTTTAACCTTTAATATGTTCTCACTACTGAGGTGAAAAATTGTGTGTGCAGCTAGGAGGCACTGATCAACCACGATCACGGTTAAATTCGGATGACGAACGTTTAGCTGACTTACGAGTAGGTCGGATAAGTAGGTAGAGGGTAATGATCACTATTGTGTGCGTATCATTTAAAAATAATGCCGAAAACAAGGGTAGTTTCTCGCCTGGAGACCGGTCTGTTTAAGTTTACACGGGCTTCATTTTACCTATGTAACTTTACTTTTGAGTGGCATTAACGTGAGGCACTTCATTCGGTTCTCGTCTGTTTGTCTGATTTAATATCTTGTCTTTTTATTAATTATATAACAATTCAAGTCTTGGAGACCCTTTACATCTCTGGATAATTTGATGATCTTTTTTATTATTATACATTTTATCTCTGACACCTAGAGACTTTTACATCTCTAAACAATGTTAGTACTTCTGTTGCACAAACAACAGAAGTTTATTACCGTAAATTGTGTATTTTTTATTAGCTTTTTTTGTGTAATTTGACATTTATATTTATGTAATTGTTTCTTTTTGTAATTTTGGGTTAATTTTATTGTTTGTAAAAATTGACATGTAAAAGTGCCTCTGTGGCCTATTTGCTGAATAAATGTTTGATGTTTGATGTTTGCCTCTCATGCCGTCCGCTTGCAGCCTGCAGTCTGCGATGGTTCGCCAACGACACGTGCTCCTCTTGAAGCTCCTCGTTATGGAACGATATTGAGCAATATTCGACTTTAAATACGTGAGTGACCCTTTTTAATACTTAACATAATTGTTACCAAATTGTTGAAGCATAATCGGCCCCCCAAATGCTATAAATTTTATTTATACCATCCCTGTAGAGATGAAGTAATTCTGAAATATGTTTTCATATTTTTTGTTAATATGACGGATGTTAAAATTGCTCGTTTCTAGCGAAATTTATGGTATTTGCTTTGAGATTGGACAGTCCATTTATTTTATAGGGTTCTGTAATAAACTAGGTTTTGCGAGGTCGGTCTGTACAGCTATAGAGAAGTAGGTAAGTAAGCATAAAGAGCTGTGTACTAATAATTGTTTAAGTTTAGGTTCTAAGTTTCAACTAAATCAAAGACGTAGACGTACGGCCCGATTCGAACAATGCTTATAAGATATTAAAGCGATACGATACTGATGAACCAAACCAAAAATGACACTTGACAGATCACTATCGCATCGCTGTGACTTTTTGTAAGCATTGTTAGACTTTATCCAAATCGGTTTAGCGTTTATTGATTTCCCATACAAACTTCCACCTGCCTTTTCACACTTTTACGGGATAAATTTTGGGGTAAATAGTATTGCCGCGCGACAATACTGATGCCATTACTGCTGCAAATGTTAACCCTTAACTACCTACGTCCGATTTCTATAGCATAACCACCTACGAAAGGTCTGGTAGACCACTATTTGAAATGGGTCTAAAATATTTATAAGAATTATGTTAGAGGGACAATTAAATAATATTTACCTATCTATTGGTTGAAGGCATTTATTAACAAATACCGATACAAAATTAATCAATAACATATAGCTTGAACTTAACATATAACATTTTTCCTACTTTTAACAAAAAAATCATTGTAAATCCTTTGGGACAAGGGATCACAAAATATTATTTGCATGATATATTTTTTTATTAATAAATCTTAAAGAACAATAATCAGTCTAGCTAATCAGCTATAATTTTTATATAAAAACGTATTATTATTATAAAATTGCAAGCTATTCAAATAGCCATTTTTCGCGGCAGCCAATGCACAGCCAATAAATACAATACTTACACATTTTATTCAATACTTTATTATATCTGTCCTAGAAAGCTGAACTTTCCCATGTAGTTCAGGTTTTAGATACCTACATAGAACAGTAAAACTAATAAATCTGTAACTTTCACCCTCCCACCTCTAAAAAAGGGGGTGGAGTTCTGAATATATTACAAGTAAAACTAGGACACTTCTCGATGTCCTGATGAGCCTAGGGTTTACATAAAACGCTGTACCGTAACCCCCCCCCCCTCCCCCTCCCCGCTTGCTATCTTAAAACTGCACCCCGTTATACAGAACTAGTGTACCCAGGACACTTCCCGATGTCCTAGAGAGATAAAATTTTTGGTATGAAGCCTATATGATTTCTATACAAAGATCATAAAAATTAAGAAATTTGTAACTTTTACTCTCCATCCCCTATAAGTGGAGTGCAGGCATAACAATTCTACAAAGAAAAAACATAAAATGCGTTAAAATATTAAAAACTACAAGCCCATAAAAATAAACGTAACCTCCTAGGCAAGGTCTCAGAGACCAGCGAGATATAGTATATAACCACCTAGGCAAGGTCGCTGAGACCACCGACGACAGTCTTTTGCTCACCAAATTCACAAAGACACACGTCCGAAGGCATCGATCACATGGCCGGCACTGAAACGGCTGCAGGGAAAGGTACAGGGTCACAGAGGTCCGTGCAATGAACACGTGTTGAGTTATTCACTATTTTGTATTTGCAAAGGTCTGAGAGACCTTGCGTAGGTGGTTAAGGGTTAATAATACGGGCAGAAACATCAATTTTGACGTTTAATACTGCAGCAGTAATGCTGGTGCAGTCTGAATCCGAACGGTACCTTAAGATTACTTACGGCTTGATTGAATCTATAATATACAGTAGCGGCAAAAAATCTTTCACATTACTATTTTTTTTATTTGCCGCTACTGTATTTCAAAAATTTGTTCTAGATACGATATGGATCGGAAATCAGGGTCAAAAGTGACGTTTTTGTCGGCAGAAACATCACTTTTGACACTGACATAACCGATCCATATCGTATCTAGACCTAATATTGGACGTGTATTAAAGTTCGAATCAGGCTGTTATATATTTCTCTTTGGTACAGCTTAGTTTAGGCCGAGGCCAATTAAGATCCATCAATTAGTAAGGTTCATCTTCTTTCAACACGACCCTGATTCTACTTCGCGACCACCAATCAACGTGAGCGATCGTCTAGCTAGGTCATACCAAATCGAGGTCATATCAAGGTCATGTCATATCAACTTTAGAATCGGCTTCCATGACTTTAAATGAAATATGACGATGGACTGGACAATTTATTTACTATATGTCATCAAAATAATATCTGTCGCGCATCGCGCGTGCCTTTCGCTCAGCGCAAGCGAGACTCACGGGCGATTGGTAACATTTAGATATAATTTTTATGACACAATATAAGTTGGAATTGGCCTATTTATTTATAAAGGACCATGGGCAACTTTGTATGGAGCCTAGTCCAATAACCAACAAAGAATGAGAGTTATGTCATTAGATAGGTATTTCTATGTACTTCATTTTGTTTTATGGGCACCGAGCCGAATTCCATTGCATAATTGAGATATTGGTATTTTAGTTTAAATGTCGTCACCCTTATTACAAAGGCAATAGAGTCCAAGTAAGTATATTAATTGCTCCAGGGTAGATGTTCGCGCACCGCTGGCGAGCGCGGCGAATGGTATGCCGCGCTCGCTCGGCGAATAGTTTGCCGCGCTCGCTCGGCGAATAGTTTGCCGCGCTCGCTCGGCGGTGGACTTTTGCCTAGGTAATAAGGGTGACGACATTTTGACTAAAATACCAATACCTCAGTTCTGCAATTGAATATCGCTTGGTGTCCATAGAACGAAATGAAGTACATAGAAATATCTATCTAATGACCTCATTCTCAACTCTGTCGGTTTTTGGACCATTTTGACGCATAGTCCTTTGTCCATCCATAAATGTAATTTTTCGAAAAGCCTCCAGTCACTTCCTCCGAATTGTCCTTCAAGTGAACTGAATTGTTAACGACATTTCAGACTATTGCCCTTAAAAGAAGGAAAGTAGTGTCTGTAGCACGTATTTATCTGACCTTTTTGCTATGGGTGGCAAGTAGTGCTGTGCTTTTGCTGGGAAAATTCAACGTAGTGATTTACGGCCGTATTAGAACAATGCTTATAAGATGTCACAGCGGTACGATACAGATCCGTCAGTGTCAAAAGTGACATTTGTGAACAAGAAATGTTACTTTTAACTATATACCCCCCGTGACACACAAAAATATTAAAATTATTTTTAAACGGGTCACTCACGTATTATTAATTCGAATAGCTCGAAAAAACGTCACTTTTGACACTGACAGATATATATTGTATCGCTGTGACATCTTATTAGTTTATTACCGTAAATTGTGTATAGTTTGCTCCAAAATTCGAAAATTAAAATTATTATACCACATGTACCTATATATCTTGTATCTAATACTTAACTTAAACGAGGTTGTGATATAGTTTAAAAACAGTGTAGTATATAAAAACTGTTTGAGCACAATTCCGCGGATATTTATAATATTAGAAGGTATTTTTGGTATTCGATCCTGTATTTGATCGAGGGTCAAAATATAAAGTATTAACCCGCGATTTCATCTACATAGAATGAAGATTTCCATGATAAAAACTATCTTATGTCCTTTCTCGGAACTCAAACTACAGTAGAATCCGCATATAATGACATCGAAGGGAAGTGACAGACAAGTCATGCGGATGTCACATAAAGCATAGTTGAGTAACTTCTTATTTTTGTTACTTTTTCCAAATTAATCTCCAATTCCTCTGTCAAAGATGAATTTTATTAACCTTGTACCAATTATCAACTTGTCACTGAGAATCAAAACAATAACACCGCATGCACCAAACGTCCTCGCAGGGAAGGCGTGGGGATGACCACGAAAACCAGCGAATGTGTCAGTATAACCGGACATAATTTCATGAAAATATGATTTATAGGTTATTAAGCGATTTGTCACTATCAGCGAAGTCATCTTATCCGACTTCCTTACAAAGAAGTCAGTATAAGCGGTGTCATAATAAACGGATTCCACTGTAATTGCGTCATAGTAAGCGGTTGGTCAATATAAGCGGTGTCATAATAACCGGATTCCACTGTATTTACAAAATAACATATAAAAAACATCCGTAACTACAGTCTAGTATCCATAAAAGGAGTTTGGATTCCTAATAAACTGAAACGAAAAAAGGTCAAATGAAAAAAGTACTAAAAGTTGAGTCGATAATATTTCCCGTTGTAATATTCCCGCTAAACGCACGGGCACGTCACTAGCTAGGAGTGATCGATGGAAAAGTCTACGTCATCCATAAACAATACAGGTCGGATCACCGAAAAAATCAGGGAACTAATGGTTCGAGGTTCCGGTATTTCCTTGCCACGTTATTGCCTACAAATATTAAGAAAACTACATTACCTTACTGGCAGACTTCACAGCTTAGTATGCCTAAATAGCTTCACACTTACTTCATTCAGTAACTGACGACAGGGAGCAGACGACCCAAGTAGCAAAGACGTCAGCGACGTCATAATGACGTAACAATGACGTCATCATGACGCCATAAAGACGTCGCTGACGTCATAATGACGATAAATGCTACCTGAGGAGAGACGGGACGGGAGAGGGACGAGAGGGCAGCTATTCGTTACGTTTCTAATGTCCTACGATGTGGTATTTAGAGATATCTGCATCACTTAACTGAATTAAGTAAGGTGTAGGAAGCGCTTAAAGTAGGAAATCATCCTATAATACCTGAATCAAGTTACAGTGTTTGACAGCCTAATGCAATGCCAGTAAAAAAAACATTTATTCTGGCGAAATATTTAAACCCTATTTTACATTTAATTATTCTGAGTTAGTCCCCCAGTAGCATTTATACGTCAATATGACGTCAGCGACGTCATTATGACGTAATAATGCCGTCCTTATGACGTCGCTGACGTCATTTTGCTACCTGGGTCACCTCTGATGTTGCTTGGAATTATGATTGCAGGTAGCAACTATACTACCTATTAAAGACATATGGACTTGTAATGCTTTTTTGATCTCACTTTTTAATTTCACCTACGTTTCTATGAAAAACATACAACAAAAACGTTTGATAATATACATAAAGACTAAAGGTGCGGACTGATTATAATTATGAAATACTTCTGTTGTTGGTTGCGGTAGGCAGGTAGGTTATCCTTAACACCTTTATTATCCTTAAAATACTACTGTAGATCATTAAGAAGTGATAACTTAAAGAATCGGCAAAGCGCATGTGTGTGTGTGTGCGCGCATGCGTTCATAAGCTATGGTAACCGATTACCAGCAAACAAGTTGTATACTTGTTTCCCGCTGACGCTATAAAACGTTCACGTAAAAGAACAGGAATAACAGAAAAAGCCGTTTTACTCGGTAATCCTAACAGATTGAAATTAAACGTCCGCAGTATTCTTTATGTGACCACGCGTCCGGTAAATTGTGGAAGGTCCGGAATATCCCGATAATACGCAAAAACGGGAATGTCCCGCTTGCGCCGGACGCGTGCGGGCCATAACTCATGCTTGGACGATGGGGCATAAGATGGTTCCGCTTTGCACCCTGTACCTGTACCCGGGTATGTCCTTAAACTACGTCCAAAAGGACCCGGGTATGTCCTTAAACTACGTCCAAAAGAGAGGTATGGGCACTGTGAATGACATCTCGCTTTGTGTGGTAGGGCACAGGACAGCGGATGTCATTCCAGATCTAGAGCAGAGCCCAACTGGGGAGGTACCTCTACCTTACAGAAAACCGCAGCCAAATAACACTAGACCCTACTAATAGTGTTGTGTTCTTGGCGGTTCGAAGGTTGCCAGAGCTCGAGGGAGAGGAGTGTTAGGGTCGGCAACGCGCATGTAACTCCTCTGGAGTTGCAGGCGTACATAGGCTATGGAGACTGCTTAACATCAAGCGGGCCGTATGCTTGTTTGCCACCGACGTAGTATAAAAAAAAACCACGCGTCGCCCAAACCTGACCATGGAAAAATGCCCGGTCGGTGATAAAGACAAAGCATGGCATTATTTTCTCTTTCCTCTTATAGGAATCGCAATAAGACTATATTTCTCTATCAAAGAGTGTCAGGCCCTTGTTTACAGAGGACCTACCGGAAAACGCGAATCCGAAATTTCGCTATCTGCCTCTTTATCGCTCGAATATGCAGGAGTGACAGATATGTTAGATTACGAAATTTCGATTTTCTTGTTTCGCAATAGACCATCGTAGACACGACTATGGATGGTATAGAAAGGATCGCAATCTCTTATGGCAGAATTGTTGTAAAAGTGACCGCGTTAAGCTTTAAATAATAGTTCCTAATCACTCCGGTGGCGCTAGTTAGGCTCTGGGACATGAGTATAACATGAACCATATAAGGCAACAAATGGACTTCCGGTTCGAGCGCCATCTTGATAGTTAGCATCGTGATTAATTACTTTGTTTTTTGCTCATTAATATTGTTTAAAGTGTAATATCGATAGCTTATTATACAGTAAACTAATGTGGTAGTGTGCAGTGAATGGAGAATTAATTTTGAAGCGCGTTTAACCACCATCTTGGAGTCAACGGCCGGTAGTCCACGTGCTTCTTGTAAAGTCTAGCTATCGATTTACAAGAGCTAACAAATCACCGTACACTGTCTTGTACAACCGTACAATTTTTGTCGTTTTTAAACCTCTTAATACCTTGATACTGGCGAAATAGTCCCACTGGGCTGAAGCCATAATTTTAAAAGAAGAAGGCAACAAATAACCCGACCAAATTACGTAGGTTGTTTTTGGTAGTATTTCGGTGTATGGTGGCGCCGCCTAATTACTGTTTTTTGATGGACACTTTTCATACATAGAGATTTGGCTCCTTTATACAGTCTCCATGGACACGACTACGCAGTTTCGCGTAATATTCCCTAATTGCCGGCGCAAAAATTTAAAATATTGATTTACCGCCCGAGGGGATTGGTAAATACTAAGTGGAACACACCGTCGTTTCACAAAACACTACTAGCCAGAATATAACCAACGACAATGCAGTAAGAGGGGATAACAGAATGCAACCCCCCTCAATTTACTGCTTTCCCGATTTTAGGTTTGCTCGAGGGGTAAACCTTTGATTGTACATACATACATACATACATACATATAATCACGCCTATTTCCCGGAGGGGTAGGCAGAGACCACGGATTTCCACTTGCTACGATCTTGACATACCTCTTTCGCTTCCTTCACTTTCATAACATTCCTCATACACGCTCGCCGGTTTAGGGTGCTCTTGACCTGGCCTTTCTTCAGGATTTCCCCGATCTGATCAGAGAAAGTCCGCCGAGGTCTGCCCCTTCCAACTCCCGTTTCTACCTCTCCCTTATACACTCTCTTTGTTGATTGTCATCTTCCTAGAACGCTGCGGTAGATTTAGGAAGCTTGGAATCCGATTAATCGCTAATAATCGGCACATACACTAGTTTTTACGTAGCAAATGCCATCTGAACTAGTTCTGCTTTTGAAAAAAAAGTATGAAAATGGATTATATCGTGCGTATTGAATTTATAATACATCCCGACGTTAGGGAAGATGGCTTTTCTCTACCACCAGCTTGGGATCCTGTAGTCTATCTGATAAAGGAACAAGCGTTACATAGACTGTGAGACCATTGTGTTGGATGATGTTGGACATTCTGAGTCATACGTTTTAAAAAGATGTGTCCCGCCGAGTTTCTTGCCGGTCCCATATTCCTACATTTAGGAGGGAATTAAATCTTTTCGGGTCTGAGGTGTAGGGTTAGAGCCGGCGTAGCTTTTTAGGGTTCCGTACCCAAAGAGTAAAAACGGGACCCTATTACTAAGACTCCGCTGTCCGTCTGTCTGTCCGTCTATCCGTCTGTCACCAGGCTGTATCTCATGAACCGTGATAGCTAGACAGTTGAAATTTTCACAGATGATGTATTTCTGTTGCCGCTATAACAACAAATACTAAAAACAGAATAAAATAAATATTTAAGGGGGGCTCCCATACAACAAACGTGATTTTTTTGGCGTTTTATGCGTATTTTTTTTATGAAATAGGAGGCAAACGAGCAGACGGATCACCTGATGGTAAGCGATTACCGCCGCCCATGGACACCCGCAACACCAGAGGGGTTGTAAGTGCGTTGTCGGCCTTTAAGATGGGAGTACGCTCTTTTCTTGAAGGTTTGAAGGTCATATCGGTCCGGAAATACCGCAGGCGACGGAACCCTTCGTGCGCGAGTCCGACTCGCACTTGACCGGTTTTTATTTAAGATAACATTACAAATACTTAACATCGATTTTAAATAAAATTTATTTTTTAATACAGTTGCTCAAAAAGTGGTACTTTTTGTGACTGCGTAGCGTGCGAGAAGCTCAATTTCTCGAACTAGTGCTTTTTACTTTTTAGTTCCAAACTATACTTTCGAAACGCAGTTAAAATGTAATTTAGCTTGAGCAGGTACCAGGGCCTCATGAGTTATGAGGAGGTGTCGTTGAGCAACCCGCGCCGGGCCCGCGGCGGCCGCGGCCGGGGCGCGCACGAGTATGAAGGTATCGCGGGCTGTATAGGTACTTTTGGTTTTGGTTGGTTTGGTGGTATGATTCTACTAATGATATATTAATTTATTATGTTTTCGCAATTGTATTAAAAAACGTCGTTTACAACACGTGTGAAATGTCTTTTCACACTAGTTGTAAAATGTACTATTGAATAATTAGTGATAACTACTTATAACCAAGGGACTTTACTTGTTTGACTGAAAAATCCCAGTTACCAGTAGGTACCTAATTTTTACCGAGGCCTTACGGGAAATTAGTGGACGAGGAGACGATAGGAAAAACGTTTTCACTTCTATGTACCTGGTTAGTGGTTATAGATTTAGTTGTAACCCAGGTAGCAAAATGACGTGAATGAATGAGCGACGTCATAATTACGGCATTATTACGTCATAATGACGTCGCTGACGTCATAATGACGTATAAATGCTATTGGGGAACAATTTTTACAACTATCAATTTCGGAAGTAGATTGTGCAGGTACAAATATGTATGCAGGTTTTGCTGACTGCACATAAAAAAATATTCAACTTGCCCAAAGTTAATTTTTTGCATTTTTATTTCTGTCCTACATAAAGGTCGTCTGAAAGAGATTTTAGCGATAAAGCCACCTGTTTACGGAAAATTACTTTTTTGAATATCTATTTTGAGGATGTGGCGTATAATGGCGATATTAAACCACAAAGGCCCGCAGATACTGTAAAACACAAACAAATTGTATTCATATCTAAAATGTTTATTAATTCTTATCACCAGCATAAAAGAGTAGATAATTTTACCAGCGCAATTTAAGGCCAATTCTGTTCTAATAATTTGATAAAGTTTTGATCTTAACTAAAAAAACCGGCCAAGTGCGAGTCGGACTCGCGTTCCAAGGGTTTCCGTGCATTACACAATTTAAACAATGTATTTTTTATGTGAAATGTCTTTAAAAAACCCGTAGTGTTAGTGTTAAGTCCGACTCACGCTTGACTGTACATTTCTAATAGGTTTTCCGGTGATCTATAGGTAAAGATCTATTTTGTGTATTTTTTCAAAAATTTTGAACCAGTAGTTTAGGAGATAAAGGGGGGGGGATGGCTATTTTTTGCCTATTTTCTTGAATAACTTCTAAACTGTTTATCTTAAAATTATAAAAAAAATATATTTGAGATTCTCACAATGAGCTTTTTCATTTGATATGTAACATGATATAGTTTGACAAATTTTATTTTTTAATTTTCGCATTTACCCCCAAAAGTGGCCCCCAAGTTTAAAATTAATTTGTTTACGTTACATGTCCATCTTTGGGTCACAAACTTACATTTGTGTACCAAATTTCAACTTAATTAGTTTAGTAGTTTCGGAGAAAATAGGCTGTGACAGACGGACAGACAGACAGACAGATAGACAGACAGACAGACAGACGCACGAGTGATCCTATAAGGGTACCGTTTTTTCGTTTTGAGGTACGGAACCCTAAAAACTCCCGTGAGACTTGAATATATTGTTTTTAACGGATTACATACCGTCGTTATACTTACTCAACCTCATATCTGCTGTATACGGGTGTTTTTGTCATCAAATGAGTGTTGCAGATACGAGGTTGAGTAAGTACAGCGGCGATACGTATCTGTTATTAAAGTCGAATAAACGCTCCATATGTTTCGATTCAAACTTACAACGTTTTACTAAATGATGTCATATTGTTATCATTCGCTCGAGCGTGCATTTCACTCGTAGTACGTAGAGTACGCTCGTAGATAGTGGACGGCATACAAGCCCATTTCCAAAGAAAAACCGCAAATCTTTAAAAAAATCCCTTAGTGCTTAGTCATATATTTTTTGTATGGGAAAAAAATTAAATGATACGTAATAACCATATATCCAACGGGGAATACCTCTTTGACCCTTTAACTGCGCCTTTTCATCAGTTGGTATAGTTGGCTTATTTTTTGTGGTAGATTTTGACTTAAAAAAGCATTTTTAAGTCAGTATCAAAAATAAAAAATTAATATATATACAATGCTGGACAAAAAGAATCATACACTTGCACGAAAATGAAAGTTTCTATGTGTACTACCTACTTTATGAATTCCGCTATATACCTTATGCCTTAAGAAAACTTACATCAAATTATAAAAACAGAATCAACCTGAAAATGTAGATAATTTCGCCAGCGTACCTAAGCTTAATTAAAAACTTTTTTAGATATTAATCTTTTGTACGTCTGCCGAGGCAGTTGAAAGAAAAATTAATGAAAGGAAAACATGGAACGGGTGAGGAGTTCGCATTGTAGATTTTTGAGGGAGGGCGATGTGAAAAAAGCAAGGAGCGAAAAAAGCGCACCCTGTTTTATATTCTATTCTTTCTTAACTTCGATTCTAAACTTGGAGATATGCCCCGACCATTCGAATCTCGCTTCAAAAATAATTTGATTGTGGTCAAGGTATAAATATGGACCATTCTAGACAGGTCATTTCGATGCCGGGCGTCAGACCTAGGGTTTGCAATCCGAATCCGAAATGTACCTAAGAAAAAATCCGGATCTGGATCCGGAACCGCGGATCTTCCCATACATTTCGGATCCGTCGTGCAAACCCTAGTCAGACCGTCAACGTCTCCAGAGGATGCCCTCATAGAGAGGCGAAACACGTTTTGAGTATTGTTCTTTTGGTGGTGATTTGTTATATTTATTTCCGTATTTATTTTTGCGGTGGGAGGACGGGAACATTAATTGCATGTAAAAACTACGCAAGTAAGTATAACGGGTTAGCACTGATCGACTAGCACGTTATCTTTTCGCGGATTAGCAAAGTAATATTTGGGTACTAATTAATTTGATCCAAACCACGTCGAAATTAATTCATAAAATTGGTCCCTACCCAATATCAATTAGAATTTATAATAAACTACCTAACCACATAAAAAACCGGCCAAGTGCGAGTCGGACTCGCGCACCGAGGGTTCCGTACTTTTTAGTATTTGTTGTTTTAGCGGCAACAGAAATACATCATCTGTGAAAATTTCAACTAACTATCACGGTTCGTGAGATACAGCCTGGTGACAGACAGACCGACAGACGGACAGCGGAGTCTTAGTAATAGGGTCCCGTTTTATATATTATTAGGGAACCCTAATGAGCTAAATCGTAGCTCTACAGGAAACCTGGATTTTCGAGCCAGATTTGGGTTTTTTTGGCAACATTAATTGATGACCGATTTGCCTTCACCACCCTTCACTGGAGCCTCCGGTATCGACACTTCGGTGAAAAGGACATATTTACCACCGTATCAGTGATTCCGTACAAAAGTGCTCGCTTGACCGCGATAAAGGTAAACATGCAACATCGCGCAGTATTAATATTTTATATTTATATGCCAACTGACTGTAGTAAAAACTTATTTGAATTCACAGACTGTCTTGCGGAAATTGGTGCTGTCATTGAATTTAATTACCTATGTTACCTACATGTAAATATTAATTGTACCTATACTAACACACTATGGACCACGGTCTGCAATAAATATTTCAATTTCAAATTTCAATTGAGAGCCGAGATATTGAAACTGTATTTTTATTAGGTAATTTCAATGCACATCCTGGTACACATTTTGCAACTGAACTTAAGCAGTTTTGTATAGAGCAATTCGTGGTCGTGTGTCGATCTAATCTTGCTGCCTGCGGACTCATATAGGTAGGTACTTTTGTAAGCGATCCGCACGGATCCCGGCGCTGGATTGACCACTGTGTTGTTACCGCTGCGGCTCGACAAACGGTAGTTAATAATTATGTCAGTGTTGTATGACACAATTTCTGAAAATTTTTAAGGCATTCCTCGTATTCTACTCTGTAAGTGAATATCTAGACTCCTAAGGTAATGTTTAATATTAACTCGTGTCGACCTTTCTGCTACCTTATATACCGGCCGGTCATATAATTATGTTAATACATTTAATAGTGTTATTAAGTTAGTTGATTAGTTTGCAATTTTATTACAGTGCCCTTACCGGGTTGTATTGAAACATAATATAATAATAATAAGATTAAATGAATATGAATATGGGATTTATTTTCTGGAGTTTCTATGTTTATTTATTGGGACGCTCGGCAGAATGACGGGTTTTTAAGTATGTTATCTAGCTTTGTCTAAATTATTTACTTGACATAAAATTAATATTATTCACGGAAAAATGAAGTCAATTACGCATGCATTTCGCTCGTATTTATTTGTTCGTACATATTTTGGCGAGACACACAGGCGACTGACATAATTTAGATATCTTTTGATATTACACTGTACACAATGGTTGGGATTTAAAATTAATAGAACCTCACCAAGTTTCAATATTATGATGGTCTATTTTCAGAAAATTAAACCCTGACCAGTATAATAACAGTATGCTAAATCCAGGTATCCATTAAACCGGTTATGAATTAATAACCGGACGGTACAATGGCCGGTATTATAACCGGCGCGGTTGACTGGGCATCTTCACGCAATTAAAGGGATTACTAAGGGTTATAGTAAATTCTCAGGGCCAGGTATGAATTGAAATGTCATAGGGCAAAGATAGGCAGGCGAATTCAAAGGTGAACTGACATCAAATGATATACATACTTCGTTTTTTTAGCATCAGAAAATGGTAAACAATCTTGACGTGTGTGACGGCTCGTCTATTAACTAAATATGACTTAATACCCCTAGCATGGAGACTGTATAAAGGAGCCAAATCTCTATGTATAAAAAGTGTCCATCAAAAAACAGTAATTAGGCGGCGCCACCATACACCGAAATACTACCAAAAACAACCTACGTAATTTGGTCGGGTTATTTGTTGCCTTATATGGTTCATGTTATACTCATGTCCCAGAGCCTAACTAGCGCCACCGGAGAGATTAGGAACTATTATTTAAAGCTTAACGCGGTCACTTTTACAACAATTCTGCCATAAGAGATTGCGATCCTTTCTTTACCATCCATAACCCCTAGAAAAGCTCAATTGTCACTAGTCCGCCTGTCACCATTCGAAGGGCTAAGATGGCCGGCTCTTTATCATTTGTCACCATGTCTGTCACGTTCTAACAAGTATGTAAGTGCGAAAGTGACGCATAACATGACAGGTGATAAAAATGCGACCATGATACCGCTGCAGCTCTCTAAAACAATAGTTATTTGTTATACAAGGGTGCAAAGTTGTATTTTACCCGCGAGTGTAGAATTGAAACAAGAGCAAGCGAAAGGATTCTATAGTTGAACCACGAGCGAAGCGAGTGGTTCTAAAATAGAATCCTGAGCGTAGCGAGTGTTTCAACACACGAGAAGTAAAATACATTTGCACCCGTGTGTAACACAAAACTTTTCACCTCACTATAGCGAGGAAAGTGCAACATCCACAGGCGTTAGATCATCTTCACCACTGGAATCACTCATTTTTTACGATATTATAACAGAAAACTGGAAGTTGTGCATTTTTACGCGAGACGGTGAGAAAAGTTTTTAAGTAAAAAAATTGTTGACAAATTTGTTGACAAATGTTGACATTTCTGACGTATGAAATGTCAACGATGCGTTTTGAAATGGCATCGACTCAACTTGTGCGTTCAGAGTTATATTTAACATCATTATAAAAAACAAACGTTTCTTATGGAATTTTAAGGTTTATACTTAAAATCATTAAATAAAGCTAAATTTGGTATTTTTTATTAGATTCTCAAACCATTTATTTAATGATAATTAATATCGAACGAACCATTATCATTTGCGTTTTACGTTTTGTTATCTGTCAAGCTACTTAAACACGCTCCATCCAAGGTCAAATTACTTTCCCCACTAGTGGATAAAACGCGTTTTTCCCCGCTTGTTTTGAAGGGTAAAATACAACTTTCCGAGCTAGTGAGGGGAAAAATTATTTAAGTAGTATGTTACCCAATATAAAAATGTGTAAACCTTTAAATCATATTTAATGTACGAGCCTTAGCAGCAGTTCGAGCCTTGTTATCACCGCTAGGAGATATTTTCTGTAGGTCGACCGTGCCATCTGACACGGATCTGGCTCTAAAATACGAGTATTAAAAAATCACAAAAATAAGTAATTATTGACACTAAAATAACAATTGAACAGACTGATAAAAAGCAGCATAGTAGCTACATAATGTCACACGTGGCTCACTCCGCGTTTCGTCTCGTCGCTAAAAGTACATGCGGCCCACACCAAGTTTGGTGTCTAGCCATAGTAATTGCCGCGCACCGGAACGGGCGCCTGCTCGAGCTTGCGCCACCTAGCGGTCATATCTGTCGTAATAGACGCGTTTTGTCAGAGAGTGAACCTTCTGTACCATTATTTATTCTATGGCAATGTCAAACTCAACCGTCAAAATAACAACCTTTGTTTTAACGTCTAGAAGCTAGCCAGAGACTGTGTCAATCCGACGACAAAAATAGAATGCCCGCATCAGCTTGGATTATGGGGTATTTATAACACTCTGTAACCACTATCAGGGGCCCGTTTCTCAAACGCTTGTAGCTTGTAATACAAGTGGAAGTCCCTTTCTAACAAAAGCTGTCAAAAAGTGACATCCGCTTGTATTACAAGTTACAAGCTTTTGAGAAACGGGCCCCAGACGTGTTACGCGTACTGACGAGTTCCCATGACAAGATTTTTGTCATTTATTACTAAACTCGAGTACCACTTTTGAGTGTCAAAAGTGACATTTCTTCAACCAAAAACGTCACTTTTGACATTGACAGATCGGTATCGTCCCTCAGTGATCTCTTAGAAGCATTGTCCAAATTGGGCCGTAAGATAAAATGCTTTGTTTATGTTTCGTGACAGATTAGTTCAGGTATATTCCTTTATGTCTAGACAAAGTGTTTACTGCTTTAGCTAGTGCCCATAACGTTCAGGCAAGTAAGTTTTATTATATATAATAAACTACAAACAATTTGTTTAAGATTGTGCTGTTTTATTTATCTTAGTAGTCGCATTTTATATGCGCTAAACTTTCTCATCAACGTTTAAAGCTCAACAACACACTAAATACGTAACTTAAGTATTAACGTAAATCTTGCGCCCAAATATGTTCTCGTATTAATGTGTATATATATAGCTGAGATTTCAATTGAGTGAAGTCATGCATTTTATGACGAAAATTGACAGTGACAGCGCCCGCGTCAAAGCTGTAGCAGCAATGCATCTGCAGTTGGCATGCGAACGTCAGCTGACAAGGATGACATGTACTGAGACAGTGACCAGCACTTTAAAGGTGACTGTCCATTTATAACTGCCACTGCACTGCAGTTGCGACGTTACGCGGTGCCGCATTACTGTAGCAGCACGACTGCGGCTGTTGCGGCGTGCAGTCGCGACAGCGTTCGTTGATGGCTTGTCAATGTCAAGTTATATAATGTCAGACGTACAAATAAAATACTAATTTACTTTTGTATTTTTTACGTGAAGAAGCGAGTGACGATAATGCTACATGCTACATGAAAAAGAAGACCAGTTTGCCTTTCTACAATAGTCAGAGTCCGACGAAGGCAGCTACGCAATATTAATAAAAAATCTGATATTTAATGGTGATCGTTTATTCAGGGAATATTGCCGATTAAATGAAAAGCAATTCAACATTGAATGAGACTTAATAATTGACGAAATACAATCAAATTACTTAAATGAAATTAATGCAGAGGAAAAATTATTCTTAACATTAAGGTAAGTTCACAATGTGAAATTTTCTTCCCCATCCTCTTGCCTAAATGCGTGACCACCAGGTGACCACCGCACACAGCCATCCGATGTGATGAATAATTTTTTTTGTAAGAGCTATAAGTAATTACGCAATTTACACTTCATATTGTCAAGTTTCGTATTTGAAACTGAAACACAAATTAAAATCCCTCTTGTGTTGCAGGTGTCCATGGGCGGCACGGCACTCTTTATGATAAGACCGTGCATCCATATAAAACTTGACGGGCGAGACAAGAAATCCTTTATGAAAAAAGCTATTTCCCTCACCTTGGCCGATAGAAAGAACTTCTAATAAATTAATTTGAATAATAAATGGTTTCCTCGTGTTGGTGTGATGAAAAATTGCGTGTTGCACTGTAACAAAGTTTGTTTCAACCTCATGCCTTAAGACCCCCGCAACTGTCAATATTCTAAATATTAAACCATTCGCTTCTCTCGTGGTTCAATTTCGTATCCTTTCGTATGTTTGGATATCAATATATTACCAGGAGGTATTAAACAACATATTTGCTCCTTGTAATAAAAATTAATGATTGCTTCGTTTATTTAGCTCAGGAATGGCTTTGCAAATTTTGCAATGACAAAATTAGAAAGTGTCGCCATAAACGACATTATATAATATGATATTACGACTAGAGTTGCCAGGAATATTCGGCAACTATTCGGCCTATTCGGCCACTTTGCCGAATATTCGGTATTCTATTTGCCTCTCTATCGCTCGTGCCCTGTCGAGCTTATAGCTATCCTCGCAAAACTACGAAAAAATAAAAGAACAGTTTATTTAATGAATTTATCATGAAATGATAAAAAAAAATCACGTAGGAAAAACCTATTAAAGGTACAGTATGTTATGTATACGTTACTCTATGGTTTACTAAAAAGGCTAGTCCTGCACTCTGGTGGCAGAACATTGCAGTAATATCCCCTTTTGTCTTAGGCTAGTATACTAGTACCTAAAGGAAATGGATGAGTAGATTTTTGTTTGTTCTTATTTACTGACAAATTGGGACACTATTTCCCCTCTGCCGAGGTACAAGATAAATTGTGTATGCATACAACTAGCGCGGTGCGTGTTGTACACAATTATTGTGTACAACACACACGTTTCCTAACTGGCTCTGTGATATGGCTCAATATAGATTAGCAAAAAAGTTTACAGTAGGGACAGTCGCCATCAGATATATCGGAGCGACCGAGGTGCTAAAAATATCTGAACATGCACTCTAGCGCCTTGACAATAAATGCGTGTTCAGATAGTTGTGAGCTCCTTGGACGACCCGATATATCTGCGATATATGGCGACTGTACCATCGGGGTTGTATATCCTTGGGTATAATGAGCTCCTTATTAGAACGTAGTGGTTATATCCTCTTTGCTTAGAACTACTAATATCTGTGACCCAAAGACATTTCAGTGCAGGTGACAGATTTGACGTGCGGTCTGCAGCCGCAGTTGCAATAATACACTAAATACGCAAAAATGGCCATGCTACGTGCAGTCGGTCTTGTCATTAATTTTAGTATGGAAATTGACAATAACACCGACGTGTCGGAGCAGTAGTGCAGCTGCGGTCGGGAAAACGTTAAAATCACCATATTACGTGCAGTCGATATCGTCATTCATTTTACTATGGAAATTGACAATAACACCGACGCGTTCAGGCCGCTGCAGTAGTGTCGGAGCAGTAACGCAGCTGCGGTTGGAAATGGACTGTCACCTTTACGATTACTTTAATAGTTTTTAGACCATAAGGCGCCATTCATTTATTACGTAAGAAAATTTAGGGGTGGGAGGGTAGTTGACCCTGTCTTATTTTTTCTTACAAGGGGGTGGGTGGGAGTTTCGATAGTTCTCACGTAAGATAGCAAAAATGGGCTAAGTTAAGATTATACTTTGAAAGCGCGGGCATTCGCGCGAGTGCCGTAAACGATTTCCATGTTTCTTTGAAAAATTAAAGTAAAAACATACCAAACGTATATTAATTTATTCCTTTAGATTATTGCGTTAGTAATAAATATTAAACATGGAGGAGGGTATTCTGATGCTTATGAAATAAATTATTATCTTTTTTTTTAATGTAATGGGAAGCAAACGAGCAGACGAGCCGCCTAATGGGAAGCAGTCATCGCCGCCCATGGACATAAGCAACACCAGAGGAGCCATTTATGCGTTGCCCACCTTTGAGAACCCTAAATACCTGCTTCGTGAAGAACCCCATGTCATAGCGCAGGGGAAACACCTCAGAAGGTAGCTCATTCCACAACTTGCACGTTCTGGGCAAAAACGAGCGACATGCCCGCTTGTTTTTGGTTTGCCACCCATGGTTATCTTATATCTCTTGTCTTTATACCGTGCTTGTTTAGATCTTATACAAAAACCAACATTCTGATTTAATCTCTACGAGTTTTCGCTATGCCATACCACCAACAAACTCCAACTTAGTTTCTATAGAAGGATTAAACGTCACATCTGGCTGTATATTCCCAATGTTGCGCGTCGAGTTTTCGGTAAAACCAGCACATCACGGATCAGTAAAATAGTCGGGTCGCAAGGCAGATACTTCATAGCCCGTTTAAGACGTCTAACGCTAATTGTAATTTTTTATATTGAATTTTTACACATTTTAATCACAGGCAAATGTCATGAAAAAAATCACACGGAAACTATAAGAGTATATTCGCAAGGGCAAACTGCAAAACCTTAAAAGGTTGCCTTAAATGCATAGTGTAGGATGCAGCCTACACAGCATAAACATCAAATCACTACATATAAAACAAAGTCGCTTTCCGCTGTCTGTCCATCCGTCTGTCCCTATGTATGCTTAGATCTTTAAAACTACGCAACGGATTTTGATGCGGTTTTTAAATAGATAGAGTGATTCATTGATAAACTATATGGTAGCGAGACCGTCTGTCCTCGGAAGACATGTCCAGCAGCTTCAAGAAGGTATGGCCATATAAGCCGCAGACCGGTGGACTACGTCGGAAACAGATGCCTCAACCTCACTGTCCAAGGCCCTAGATCACGCGGCCGCGGTAGGATTAAGAAGCGCTGGCTGGACGTCGTGATAGCGGACATGCAAGAGAACAATCTCACACGTGAGGAGTCCGAAGACCGGGTAAAGTGGAGAAGATTGAGTAGGAAAGCGGACCCAGGCGCTAGGCCGGGAAAACGCTAGGTCGAAGAAGAAGAAGAAGAAGAGAGTGATTCAAGAGGAAGGTATAGGTGTATAATTTGTTAAGGTTTTGTATAACCCGCAGCCAGGGCGGGTCGCTAGTCATATATAAATAGTATTATTTTTTTGCAATCGGGGACAGAAGTTAAGCTGATTCGACTAAGCTATCGACTCGACTCGGCTAAGTAAGCAATAAGAATGTATCCCTGGTGACTGCAAGCCGTACAAAAACAGGTGGTGGACAAACTTCCTTATTAAACGCAAGTTGCATAGAGACATTGAAGCTTTAGAGAAGCATATTTTGCTTCGTTTTTATAACTTAATTTATTTTAATGCATCTGGTATCTTCAGCATTGTAAATAAAAGTAGAGTAGCGACTAAACTGTTGTTTCGTTTGGTTTTGTCTTGTTATCCACGGCGATAAAATGTTTGGTCGAATTCATTATAGTTCATTTAAATGTTGTCAAATAAGTTCATTTTAGTTGCGTCGCGTCGGTAGCTTCGTAGAAAAAAGTATAACATAACTACGAGTAGAGATACAACTTGTCATACAAACTTATACACGGTGGTTAAAAATATGTGCATTCCCGTTACCAGTGAGGTTTTGAGTTTATACTGAGCAACTTTTACTATGGGACCAAAACCGAAATCGCGAAAAAAAAATTGACTGTTTATTTACATTTTGGATGGTCCATTTTCTATGGGAGAGTAATTTATTTTTTCGCGATTTCGTGGTTGGTCCCATAGTAAAAGTTGCTCAGTATAATCCCAAAACCTCCCTGGCAACGGGAATGCACTTATTTTTTAGCCAGCCTTCTAAAACACTTCTCGCCTTTAAAAGCTTACGAGCTACACCGCTTCATGAGATAGTGTAGTCAATCTTCTAACCGGTCAATTCGAACAACGTTATAATCTAATCTAATAGATACGTTATAGTTAAGTTCTTAACTAGTTTATCTTTTCTGTTCGATTCGAGATCCCAATTGTCATTTTACGCTACAATCATTGTGACGTTTTTGGATATCCATTGGATGTCTAAGTAATATCTTAAAGAGATCGTTCAAGAGGACATTCGGAATCGCGGAAATGTCATGACATGACTTTTTTAAATATCTCGTTATCGTTTCTGTTTCATATCTAGTGGATATCTAGTTGATATCTAGATCATTGTTCGAATTGGCCCGTTTGTCTTGTACCTACGATATACCAAGTATAAAATAAGTAAAGTGGGTTTAATATTAAACAAAATCCAGACAAGGTGTGAATATTTGATCGCCCGGGGCACGAAAGGCGGTTCCTTTTTAGCAACAAACTATCTAGTATATTCTAGGATAGGTAGTTATATTTGTATGTCTTCATACATTCATTTTCTGTGTATTCACTTTTGCAACAGGACATTATTTTTTACTATGTGTTTGTTTTCTTCATGTGCCTACCTGTGCTTACTTATTAATTGATAAAAAAAAATAGTTGTTTATTCATTAAAAAGTAAAGTACAGCAGTCAATCAAAATATACGTCAAACCTTAAAATCTAAAACACAAACGTATGCACATAAAAGAAAAAACATAAAAAGACACAAAAATTAAAAAATAAGCAGTAATGACTGATATAATATCCTACTTATACTATCAACCCCATTCCGACCCCCACCCAGCCCAAAAGTGCCAAATATACTAGCGGCATTACCGCGCTGGATGGCAAGCGATATCTGTTGGACCAAGTAGGAGCCTGAACGGGGATCGCATCCTCTGTCACGTAGACGCCGCCCTAAGTCTCTAACCAACTTCTTTGCCTCCGAACACCACGGCCCAGCCGTTTCCACCGCGACCGGAACAAAATCGTACGCTGGTTCCAGCTAAGCGTACTTTAAGCGTTCGAGCCTCGCTGCATTTTCCGCGGCTGCGCCTGCCAACCTGCTAGCAGGAGCAACATGAGTAGGCGCAAATGTACTCACGCAAGTTGCATCCCAGAGCAAGCAGCGGCCTTTGGCCCACGGAACCAGATTACCAATTGATTACGTTTCCTTAGATTAGATTCAAGCCGTCATTCTTAATGCGATATCTACGGGATGTAATCTGACATATGAAGATTTTGGCTTATAATGTAGGTGGAACACGTGTATGATTAATTTGTCTAACAACAATTTAAGAAGATTTGAGTTACGACCATAATGACACGTAAAGGGTATTGTATCGTCTTTCATCATTAATAATTAAGCTTCAAACTTGAAAACGGAGATAATGGAACTAGACAGATTTTGTGCTGTGCGGTGTACTTAACATCGTCACTTAAAAGTCAATTCCACCAGCGAACACGAGGAAACAACCTCAAAATTTCTCTTGTGGATAAAATGCAACTTTTTGACGAATAACTCTTTATTCGTCAAAAGTTAGTTAGTAGCCCTTACGAGCTAGTGTGATGAAAAAACATTACTTACATCATTATTGTACGGTCGCGTTGAGGCGAGTAGCTTAGTCGTTACCATGAAGAGGCAACTTTTGTTTCAAAATCTGTCTATACTTAAGCACTGAATTCACCTTAGGCCTCGCTCGATCTTTTGAAGCATAGGGAATTCCCAAAATATAAGCGGTCATAAACATGAAGCATCACCCTGTAGGGACCCGCTGACACCGGCCGCTGTAATAAGAGTTATCCAGATATTAATGGCCATGTCGAGTACTCAGTTTTTACGACACGTTTATACGGTTTATACGGATAAGTGTGGCTTACGGGTAAGTATAACTGGCCCTGTCGTTGGGTCTGTTTACACATTGATTAGTGTGTAAAGTACTGTATTTACCTCAGTATATCATACGATGTAATGTATTTCCAACGGATCGGCAACACAAACTTCACGCGGTACGACCGGCTCTTCTCGCAGCATGACATCGAATGACTCTAACTGTGAGTGACGTCACCATGACGTTAGCGCTCGAGACATCTATACACTACATAGTGTTTATTATGAGCTTATACAATTGCTACTTGTAGAATGGCAAATGTATAAACCAGCAACATTTATTCCACAGCCACACCTCCACAGTCTTCGGCAAGCTCAGTTCTCCATACAAACGTAGTTGCGCTCTCATTTTACACCGACTAGCTAGATTGCTCTGAAACTTTGTACTTACAATGGGATAAGGTTTATCTAGGTCTGTAATTAGTTTATGACACCATATTAGTAAAAAAATACGGCGAATTTAAGTTTTTCATACAAAACTTGGTTTTGCTCTATTTCATTTGTTTTATATACTAGAGCTATATAAACTAATAACAGACCTAGATATATCTCATGTCATTTGTATGTGCAAAGTTATTACAATCCAATACGTAGTTTTAAAATGAGAATGAAACTCCGTTTGTATGAGAAGGTGAAATTCGGCCGAGCTTGCCGGGGACTTAATCGTATTGACTTTATGTACTACTACGATGACATATTTTTAGGCAAAATATAAGTTTGAATTGGCTTGGTAAAATGCTGCCGTTTTACTGCCAAATTACTATTTTGTTCTAAATAAAGCATATTTCTGTAAATATTTTCCATAGAAAAAGTGGAGCAAAGGATTACACAAGGGCTCGTAATTATATTGTAACAGCTATTCTAGAATTCCCAGTTGGTAGAAACTTTTGCCTAAAATATCTTTTCCTTGTTTGAAATCAATTTTCCTCGTTAATTATTCCAAAAACTTCATCATACTTAATTATAAAGTTGCGGCATCGAACCCAGAGATCCGAACTGATTTGGATATCAAGTTTATTAGGGTATATCTCAGGCTTATTCAATTAAATATTTCGGAAACAAGTTTCATTAGTCTTAGTCCCAACGACCAAGCCAAAAGTCATTCAATCGTAAAAATCTATTGTTGATATCGTCACTCATTATCATCCTGCTAGGCCTTGTTCCCATTTACATGGGGTCGGCCTTCGCTGTTATTTTCCTCTATTCTGCACGATTGAGTGCAGTCGGCGTCTATGTTAAGGTCTTTCAGGTCTCGCTGAACCGTCGTCAGCCAGGTGGCAGGTCGTCTTCCACGTCATCGCTTCGTCGTTGGAATATCGAGCGCTACCTTAACCATGTAGTCTACTGGAGAGACGTTCCATCAGCTTTTCTTCATCTACTTTGAAACTGTGATATGTTAATATCGTCACTAAGATAATTATACGGTTTAACGTATTTTAGTCCTCTTGCCACGCGCTGCTCGACGGGCGGCAGGCGGCTCGCAGCATGATGTGCGCTGTCCGACGGACGGCAGTACGCGGCTCGCGGCTTTCGTGAACGGCTACTGATGCACTCCTATTGCTTGAAAATGGAGACCTAGACCTCTCCGAAACACGTCGCCCGAGTGACTAAAATACGTGAGTTAAACCGTATTTATCTTAGCGCCACTTGCACTATAGCCCGGGGTTAACCGGTTAAACCTGGAGTTATTATGGTCATCAATACAATTTGATACTAGCATTCTTTAAAAAGGCTTAGGTGTCCGTCACTCGGGGACTTCCGCCTTTGGTGTTTCACACTATGTACTATATGTAAGTAATGTAATAATTAATACATTACTTACATAATTATAGTAAAGTGACGTCAGCGACGTCATAATGACGTAATAATGAAGTCATTATAAAGTCATAATGACGTCTCTGACGTCATAATGACGTAATAATGAAGTCATTATAAAGTCATAATGATGTCGCTGACGTCATAATGACGTATAAATGCTACCTGGGAAGAAAGATGTACCTACTAACAAAATTGATAAAATGTATTAAAGTTTTTAAAAATAGTCCAATAAGACTGCCATTTGTAAACATAAAAAGCAACATTAAAAAGTCCGTTTGATTAATAACGGCTCAAAAGAGCTGTTTTATAACACATCGGCTTTTGTAACACCCACACAATAATATGACGGCGGCATTATCTCATAATCGCACAATTACGTCCAAGTACTTAATGGGCGGATTTAGCTGCTTGTCCGAAGCAGGCTGCTCATACAATGTGTTTTTTCTTGAACGAATTTTGTGGTGGAAAATACCGTCATAGCTAGGACAAGAACTCGTATACTTACATTTTTTTATGTAGGTAATAGCACAGGGCGGACACGCTATACATACAAAACCGGGCAAGTGCGAATCGGACTCGCCCACCGAGGGTTCCGTACTTTTTGTTGTCATAGCGGCAAAAGAAATACAACGTCTGTGAAAATTTCAACCGCCTAGCTATCACAGTTCATGAGATACAGCCTGCTGACAGACAGACGGACAGACGGACAGCGGAGTCTTAGTAATAGGCTTTAGTTTGTTACAGAAAACCTTAGCGATGATGTAGATATGGGGTGGGAACCCAGAGCGTTGTCCGTTAGGGCTAATATGTTGGCTCGTAGATTCGCCAAGTGTTCAGACGCAGTAAAAATAACACTTTTTTAGGCATACTGCACAGCTATGTACGCAGGCAGCCTGGGTCAATTACAGCCAAAAGTCGTACAACGCTCTGCGAGTCCGATATAATAACGGGTTTAAACCGTTGTTAAGAATGACTCGCTTCTGTAACGCGTCTACAATGTTCGCTGAATCTCGTACTGATAGTTTTCAAGCTATCCAGCGAAAGAAGGTAGCTGCATCACTGTTAAGCAGACTGCGGGGCAGTAACAATCGTATTCTGAATACTGTAACTGACAGGTTTGACTGTCCCATAATATTTAGTTTAATCAAGCTTGTCAAAACAAAAGAATCTAAGTTTTAATTATACATTAGAATTTATTATCAGCATTTATTTTTAAGATTTATGGCATTTTTATTGATCAATTAATGTACTAACAAAAAAAAACCGGCCAAGTGCGAGTCGGACTCGCGCACGAAAGGTTCCGTACCATTACGGAAAAAACAGCAAAAAAATCACGTTTGTTGTATGCCCCATTTAAATATTTATATCAGTCTGTTTTTAGTATTTGTTGTTATCGCGGCAACAGAAATACATCATCTGTGAAAATTTCAACTATCTAGCTATCACGGTTCATGAGATACAGCCTGGTGACAGACAGACAGACGGACAGACGGTCAGACGGACAGACGGACAGACGGACAGACGGACAGACGGACAGACGGACAGACGGACAGACGGACAGACGGACAGACGGACGGACAGACGGACAGCGGAGTCTTAGTAATAGGGTCCCGTTTTTACCCTTTGGGTACGGAACCCTAAAAAATGGATTTTTTTGTGTCACTCACGTATTATTAAGTACACGGCGCGCCCTAAACCAGTGAAGACGTGTTGTTGCTCCGTGAAGACGGTCCTCGTAAATTGGACCGAAACATGTCAAGCTATTCGACTTAATAACACGTGAGTGACCCGTTTTAAAAATAATTAAATAATTTAATATATAATATTGTCTTCGGTTACCGCGATAGTTACTCATGAAATAAAACTATGAAAACGGATTATATCGCGTATATTGAATTTATAATACATCCCGACGTTTCGAACTCTTTACAGCGTTCGTGGTCAACGGGTGACTGAGGAAAAATTACAAAGTGCAAAAATACCCACATACTAAAATAATGAACAATCATAGACTACAAACTTTAAGGCTGGTTGTACATGCAAAATCGGTTCATAAGGCTAGTTATACACTACAATTATTTTCAAGTAAAGATATATATATATATACGCGATAAAAAAAAAAAAAAACTATGCCGGCTCCAACCCTAATTTAATATATACAGAAATTTGTATTTTTATTTGTACTTATTCAAAATATACGTAAAATGGATCAAAGAATAATCAGAGCAAAAAGTTTCAAAACGAATAATTTGGCGCGTAATTTATTTTGCTTCGAATAATTAACGATTTTCCCGTACTTACGACCGTATTTTGTAATTAACACTCGCTTTGATCAAAGTTCGACGTAAAGTTCATTATTTGTTAGGTACTTTGTAAACTTTCATAATTAAACAATGCCTTAATTCTTTTTTGTGTTGTTTACGAGTGAATAGCATTTTCACATTGCCCGATCCGATATCGGATATCGGATGGAAGTAAAATATAAAACATATGTGCTTTTCTGTATTTATTTATTCAGCTAAGAAATCATTTTTGCTAAAAAAAATATAGGTAACGTAAAAAGGCGGACTTTATAACGTAGGGCACTCTGTAACGGCTGTCTTTGAACAACAAACAATAATTCATTGTATAAAAATTATAAAGTCTTACTTTTTGCTTCTTCGTAATCGTATCCGAGATCCGATATCGAATCGGACAATTTGAAAATGCTCTTAAACTAGTGATGAAGTCTTAGGGTGGAGGGTGGGAGACCAAGCAGAGTTTACACAAATTGTTAAATAATTGCTGAGGTCGCCGTCATCGAAATCGATGAGGAGGACTATCATAATCATTTACCACCCAACAGTAATACCATATTTAGAAACATTTGATTTCTGCATCAATCCGATCTGTTCCAACTCTCCTAATATACTATAGTTTAAAAAAAAATGCTACATTAATCAATATTTTTGTTGAGTAAACTAGTTACTGACTGAAGCATTTTGAAGCACGTATTTTTCATTAAGCTTTCAATTAGTAACCAAATTGTTAAATGAAATTGAAAAATATGATATTAACAGTCTGGTATGAACAGCCTCGCAAAACTCAAACAAAAATTGACGAGGTAAGTTGCAGCAAGGTGTTTCAACATTAACCGTGGGGTTTTTTCAGATGTTTACACTAAACTTCTTTACACTTTTAGATAATAAAACATATACTTTACTTAAATCTATTTAATCGATTTTTATGATGATATTTAATTTATTTAATCGAATTTAAACTATCGTGAGACATATTATTATTATGTCGCGCGAGTGACTAAAGACACGTGAGTGAAACCGCTAAGTTAGTTAAGATTAAGATGGTACTATTTATTTATTTATTTATTGTTACATATACAGCGTTACAGTAAAACTAATGTACTATACAAATTAATGAAAAAGATAAAAGAAAAAGTATATACAAGAAATGACGAAGAACTATAAAAGCACTGCCAGAATTCTTCACACATATTTTAATAACAAAACTTCCGTGAGACACAGACATATTAAATATATTAATAACGGGTCACTCACGTGTTTTAAGTCGAAAACGCTCGACATGTTTCACTTCGTACCGAGGAGCGTCATCAGGAGACCCGCGCGCGCGGGCGCGTGAGTGACCCGTTATTAAATATATTTAATACGTCTTCACACATATATCAGAAAAATGACAAAACTGATAAAGATGGCGTTGAGAAAATGTCGAGAAACTTACTTTTAGCAACATTTTAGCTCTAACTGCTGTAAGACCTCGGCTGCTCATCTGAGGCCTAAACCATGTACGATGAAATTGGTTAACACTGATTTAAACTTTCACGATTTTTACTCATTATTATTTATCTCCCCGGGACTTAATCGCGTAAAATAGTTTTAAAATGTACCTCCGACGTTTCGAGGACGGCGTTGTCCCCGTGGTCTCGGAGAAGACTGGCTAAAGTTGACATCAACATCTTCTAGGCGCGCGAGTTTTTCGAACTACCCGCACTTGGTCTTGTTTATTAACTTGAACGTTTTGCGCACTAGGGATGCTACCGGGTCGACACACAACACTCACAATATTCGATTTTTCAACTTTCGATATTTGGGTTCGCTTACACTTACTAATGACTGGGTTCCATGTGGATGAGATCTTAAAACCTTCGTCTCGATTGAAATTTCTATGTTTCTTGATTTCAATGGCTTCACGGATTTTTCTACTATAAAACCCACGATCTGTAGAAAGTATTCTAGGGTTGTGAAGCTCAATCCAGTGGTTTGGCCCTGACTCTAGTAAATGCTCAGCAACGGCAGACTTGTTCACCTGACGGTTCTTGACAGCTGCGATATGTTCCTTAACTCGCTCCGCAATGGTACGTTTCGTTTCCCCGATGTAGGAACTACCACAACTGCAATCGATCTTATAAACGCCAGGTGACTGGAACGGGATAACGTCCTTCGGTGACCTCAGGTTTCCTGCAATTTTGAATAAAGGAGTGTATACCGTCCTTATAGAGTATCTCTCAAGTACTGTGCCAACCTTATCCGTTACTCCTTTCACATAAGGTAAAAATGCCGGTTGCCTGGAGACATCAGGACGCTTCACTCTTGCTTTTCGTCTGGGTTGCCACTTTCTCACCTTATACCCGTTCCACCTAAGTACCTCCTGAATATGCGACATCTCGCTCTTTAAATATTCAGGGTCACACAGATCTTGTGCTCTGTTCACCAGCGAGCTGACAACTGATTGTAAGTGTCGGGGATGGTGGTGAGAAAAAGCGCTCAAATACCTATCCGTGTGAGTTGGCTTCCTGTATACAGTATGCGTCAGGGTTCCGTCGACTCGACCAATCACTTTGACATCCAGAAAAGGCAAACTGCGCTGTGATTCCAATTCATACATGAATTTTATCTTAGGATGAATTGAATTCAAATATTGGAGTAGTTGCTCCAATTCCTGCTTTCCACCTTTCATAACACAGAAAACATCATCAACATATCTCTTCCACAACTTTACTGCCCATGGCTGCATGCAGGTCTATACTGGCTTCGATATGCTCCATCCAGATATTTGCCAAAACCGGTGCTACAGGGCTACCCATGGCCACACCATCGATCTGGAGGTAATGCTTCCCATTATACAAAAAATAGCTACCTTCTAAGCAGTTTCTCAGCAACACCATGACCGACTCCGATATTCCACCATCGCTCAGTTTCCCTCTGACCACTTCAAGGCACTCCTTCACGGGAACATTGGTAAAGAGCGACTCAACGTCGAAACTCACCATTATGTCGTCCGGTTCCAGCGTTATACCCTTGAGAATGTCTATAAAGTGACGAGAATCCTTCACAAAAGATGGCGTCCCACCTACAAGCGGCTGCAATACCGACGCAACATGCTTCGCAAGATCGTAAGGAAGCCAACTCACACGGATAGGTATTTGAGCGCTTTTTCTCACCACCATCCCCGACACTTACAATCAGTTGTCAGCTCGCTGGTGAACAGAGCACAAGATCTGTGTGACCCTGAATATTTAAAGAGCGAGATGTCGCATATTCAGGAGGTACTTAGGTGGAACGGGTATAAGGTGAGAAAGTGGCAACCCAGACGAAAAGCAAGAGTGAAGCGTCCTGATGTCTCCAGGCAACCGGCATTTTTACCTTATGTGAAAGGAGTAACGGATAAGGTTGGCACAGTACTTGAGAGATACTCTATAAGGACGGTATACACTCCTTTATCCAAAATTGCAGGAAACCTGAGGTCACCGAAGGACGTTATCCCGTTCCAGTCACCTGGCGTTTATAAGATCGATTGCAGTTGTGGTAGTTCCTACATCGGGGAAACGAAACGTACCATTGCGGAGCGAGTGAAGGAACATATCGCAGCTGTCAAGAACCGTCAGGTGAACAAGTCTGCCGTTGCTGAGCATTTACTAGAGTCAGGGCCAAACCACTGGATTGAGCTTCACAACCCTAGAATACTTTCTACAGATCGTGGGTTTTATAGTAGAAAAATCCGTGAAGCCATTGAAATCAAGAAACATAGAAATTTCAATCGAGACGAAGGTTTTAAGATCTCATCCACATGGAACCCAGTCATTAGTAAGTGTAAGCGAACCCAAATATCGAAAGTTGAAAAATCGAATATTGTGAGTGTTGTGTGTCGACCCGGTAGCATCCCTAGTGCGCAAAACGTTCAAGTTAATAAACAAGACCAAGTGCGGGTAGTTCGAAAAACTCGCGCGCCTAGAAGATGTTGATGTCAACTTTAGCCAGTCTTCTCCGAGACCACGGGGACAACGCCGTCCTCGAAACGTCGGAGGTACATTTTAAAACTATTTTACGCGATTAAGTCCCGGGGAGATAAATAATGATGAAGTTGGTTATAATGGAAAATGTAGCATTTCTTTACTGGGAGTAATACTTCTAGCGTCTAGTTAACGAGATTTAGACGCTGTGTCAACTTATCTGTGTGTAAACCTACCCGCGTCTCCCCTATGTTTTCAGCCGATTTGTGTGATCAGCCGGCCGCCAAAAACACTGTTTAAGTATTGAAAAGAAGAGAAAAATTGGATCGTCCCTCTTAAGACAATAGCCTTAGAAGCGAAAAGAAAGTTAACAAGGCGAATTAGTCGAGCAGTTTAGAGGACCCTTCTGAGAAGGTCAAGGAGAATTACTATTTAGGGTCTATTGAAGTGCTTTAGGTCTTGTGTTAAGAACTTGAGACCTAACGTCTAGGTTGTTAGATTAACGAGTTTGGTATTAATATAGGAAGTGTTCTCGGATTAATATGAAAAGTACTTAGGGTATCTTTGCTGCGTAACTATCTCAGTTTTGTTCGATGTTTAGAGGTTGAAAACTGCGGACGTCTTGGTTGTTTGATTATAATTAATTTTGGTGATTAGGGTTTATACGTAGTCTTTTTAGGAAATTGGAAAACTTGTAGAAATCTACAAAGAAATGCTTTACACGATGCATGGTTTCAAATTTCTTTTTACATTCAACACATGGCGCAAAAAATTGGAGGAACGCGATGTTGCATATAAATTGTCAGTCGTACCGTTTTATTAGTCCATGGTTCTCACTGAAATGATTTGCTCAAGTCAAACATTTATTCAAAGCAACGTTAAAACATGGCTGTTTTAGTAAATAAAGAACCTAAAATATTTGGAAATATCTGAGATGGTGCTGGCAATTAGGTATAATTACAGTAGTTTATAATTTAATTTTTTTTTTTTTTTTTTTTTAATTTTTTTCAAAAAAGTATAACACATTTTAAACTTATACAAGTTTCGCCAAACTTGCGTTTAATATGTGTTAATATTAAAAACACTAGTAGCCAAATGGTGCAGACTAGAGAATATAAACGCCTTGCTTCTAGAAAAGATCCAAAAGACGTTCCTGAGATTTTTATTAAAAAAAATCTATGCGTACTATCCCTTCCTTTACCCGACAAAATATTTGCTTGGAACTCTAGGTTTTAACGCCCTGGAAGTGAGGCGTAATTATGCACTCATGACCGGGGCGTGCAGAATATTGCGTGGGGACACAGACTGCCCTCAGCTGGTCTCGCAGCTGTTGCGCCTCCGCGTCCCTTCTCTGTCTCAGGCAAAGTTTAATTTTAGACCTCGTCATCGCGACTTACTTGCAGCACCTAAAGCGCGCACTGCGGCGTACAGGCAATCACCACGGCTTCGCGCTTTGCACTACATCAACGCACTTCTCAAGTCGGCTCCGGACTGTGACGTTTTTGCCGGTAGTTGGAGGCTAATTTGTGAGGAATGCAAAAACCTTTGTGAGGCAATGGATGACCGTCCGTCCTCAGTTAGTTATTAATATTTCTTTGCATATTGTTTTATTTTGTGTATATACCTCGTTTCTTTGAATTTGTGTAAATAAAAAAAATAAAAATAATAATTGTCATACCTAGTCCCAGATTGTATACTGTACCTTGTTTGTATGTATTACTTTCTGTCCTAAATTTCGCAGTGCATTAGTACCTACTGTAATGCTGTGTAATTTTTTTGATCAATAATTGTATAAGTAATGCGTTGAATTTTAAGAGAAACTTAAGAAATCCATAATTGAAATTATGAATTATTATTTACTTTCAGGAAACTAAGGCCCATAGATACGTACATTACAAAACAAACTAATAAACATACAATAATAAAAATCATTTTGACGACATAGTTTAATAGCGTAAACGTAGCGTAAGCGTATCGTAAGCTTAGCGTAAGCGTAGCGTAAGCGTATCGTAAGCGTAGCGTACAGTAGAATGAAGGTGTATACGAGCTTCCAGCTTATTATATATCTCTGATTGCGAGGTGAAACCCCTAATTTTTCTAGATCATAATTTGAAATCGCCGCGCGCCGCCGGTTTGATTCCGGCCTCCGCCACCGGTGGACTTGGTTACTTTTTCTTTAGTGTATGCCATCTATTTCAGTGTATAACGACCTTGAACATCTGATTGGTGCATGCGAAATGAAGTGAAAGTCATATTTTCATCACACCTGTTCGAAAAAGATCTTATTTTATGCAGGTGTACTAGTGGGTAGTGCAGGTACACTAGTAACGAAACGGCCAAGCCACATATTATGACGAAGGTGTAGTTTGTGAAGTTAGGGCTTGTAGAGTTAGAAGCATGGCTCTACATAAGATTTAAAAACTTTTTGACAGTGCGAGCCTTATGGTTTCGTCTTGGCAACATTTTACATGAAAATGTTTTTGGTGGGTGATTCTTTCCGAAGATTTCATGTCATATATGAAAGAAACCGAGATTCTTTTTAATAAAATTGGTACCATAATATGTCATTCTGAATATGCCCTCAAAGTAAAAAGGCAGGCGAATATCTCGTTATAAATCATATATTCAAATTTCACATATATAGAAACGCTGGGGCGTTGTTATCTCAAGTTTCCCCACGAATTTTAATTACTTTGCTACACACTGCTCAGGTCAGAAGATAACTCAATTATGTTGGCTTCGGTATCGCGTTGGTTGTAATATTATTGTGTGTTCGAAGTAAAAATTAGATTACCTGGCGCCTATTCCACATACCTACTTGACAATTAACACTTGACACTGACAATTTACTTACTTATTAACTAAAGAGTACATACTTTAGGGTCCACGTTTAGGTACTTGTCGGCCCAGCAATGTAGGGACGTTTTCAAAAAAAATACGCCCAAAAATGTAGGGGCGTTTTCTAAAAAAAAACCGGCCAAGTGCGAGTCGGACTCGCGTTCCAAGGTTTCCGTACATTACACAATTTAAACAATGTATTTTTTATGTGAAATGTCTTTAAAAAACCCGTAAGGGTCGGATCAAAAACTAAGTAATTAAGTCCGACTCACGCTTGACTGCACATTTCTAATAGGTTTTCTGGTGATCTATAGGTAAAGATCTATTTTGTGTATTTTTTTCAAAATTTTTGGTCATTTTTTGCCTATTTTCTTTAATAACGTCTAAACTATTTACTTTAAAATTATAAAAAAAATATATTTGAGATTCCTACAACGAGCTCTTTCATTTGATATGTAACACGATATAGTTTGACAAACTTTATTTTTTAATTTTCACATTTACCCCCCCCCCCCCAAAAGTGGCCCCCGTGTTTAAAATTAATATATTTACGTTACATGTCTATCTTTGTGTCACAAGAAAATAGGCTGTGATAGACGGACAGACGTACAGACGGACAGACAGACAGACAGACAGACGCACGATTGATCCTATAAGGGTTCCGTTTTTTCCTTTTGAGGTACGGAACCCTAAAAATACGGAAAACCCGATTCTTACAAAACTGGACTTTCTTGCGATTATTCTAGGCAGAATCGTCAGCATTCTTTATCCTACCATTAAAAAAGATGTCCTAAAATATCCGTTCCATTACGTCACGTTTTAGTGTGATAATTTTTTACTTGTGCGTGACGTAGTGGAAATCATAATTTCCATCGAAATTTTTTGGACATTTTGTTTGAATCAGGATTTAATATATTAGTCAATTTTTTTCAAATTATGCTAAGATGGCATTTAGTCGAGAAATTCGGACGGGTACCGCCGTGGCGAGGTGGCCTAGGGGTTCATGGCTTTAGCCGCGATAGCCAAAGACGCCGGTTCGAATCCGGCCTTCACCACTGGAGGGCTTCGTCACTTTTTCTTTAATATATGACATCTATTACAGTTTTTAATTCATCCATCCATCCATTTTTAATCCATGCATCCATAATATCCATACTAATATTATAAATGCGAAAGTCTGTCTGTCTGTCTGTCTGTCCGTGTGTTACCTCTTCACGCTTAAACCGCTGAACCGATTTAGTTTAAATTTGGCGTAGAGATAGTTTGAGTCCCGGGGAAGGACATAGGATAGTTTTTATCCCGAAGATCATCCCTTAAGAGGGTGAAAAGCGGGATGGAATTGAGATAATTAATGAGTTGCCTAATAATTTGTGTGCATGTTATGCTCAAATTGAATGATTGCTATAAGACTTTCTTCAGGTGCTATTCTTACTCTAGCTGGGGTTACTAAGTCCACACAGACGAAGCGGGCAAAAGCTAATATGAAATATAATGAGACATAAAGAAAACACAACAAAAAAATATTCAAGTTTAACAAAATGCTGTCGTCGAACAAGGGGAAATAATTTCCCACCAGAAATCACCTCCTTCTACATTCCTCCTCCACTTGTTATATATTTTATTTGAATATAGATGCAAAACTTACCCATAAATCGACCCCGACGATTAGGTAAACTAGGTAAAATAAAACCAACACGTAAAAGTCACGGTGATTGTATTTAATGACATTTAGACATTTTATTCTGTACAATAAATATTTTTTACCCATGCGTGCGTACTCTTAGCAGAAACTACTAAAGAAAAATGGTATTATAAATATCCAACAACATAACGAGAATATTAAAAAGAAGGATATAATTTGACAAAATACAAAAGGGATGTTATTACTTAATAATTACGCATCAAAATTACTTAAGAGGCCGGTGTCGATTTTAGTCGCAAAAATGTAAGATTGATAGATTTAGTCGGTGAAATTGTACACCTTTTGTTACCTAATTGAAATAACAAGTACTGGTTTCTATTAGCACGTCTTCTTATCTTACCTTTTATCAGATCAATTTTTTGAAAACAGACTCACTAAATTAGTAATGTTGGCTTTTCTGATGGACGTTTAGGTAAACGCGTGTAAAGCACTGATTTTGTCGCTCTTATTTGTAAATTTCGTAAAGTTTAGACCGCTAAACATGGTAATTTTGTATTACACATATCCTGTACTTGACGTTTATCAGACTACATTTTTATTATTATGACTTTGAAGTAGTGTAAATGAAAGTTAGACGAAATCAATTTTCTCCAGAAATTACTTCAAAACAAGTGACAATTTCTCTGAAAATCGACTTAATTTCAACATAATTTTGATACTTAAACAATCTACAACATTTGCTGAAACTATTCTTATACATCAATTTGTATAATTTACCACCATAAATTTTTGATGAATTTTTAAAAACTACCCCTTCTTTTCATATATTACCGGTGACGCACGCTCGCGACCTCACTATTAAGAGGCAAGATGAGAAGACGTGCTAATAGAAACCAATACTTGTTATTTAGATATTACGTAACAAAACGTGTATAATTTCAACGATTAAATCTGTCAATTTTAAATTTTTGCTCCAAAATCGACTACGGCCCCTTAATAGATAAACAGAAAGAGATATGTCTATAATTGTAGAACAATCAGACTGCGACACTTATAAAAATATTTAGTTCACTATGGATACACTCATAAGTATTTTAGTCCTTCCTCAGGCTCGAGTGCCCGCGGCGGCTGTACTCCGTGCACTGCGCGCGCCAAAACCAAAAACTGGTAACTGGTGGTGAGTGTAACCGTAGCGATCTAAATAATTTGAAATATGTCTCACGATAATTTAATTTTGTAAACTCTATTTGGAAGTGTATAAATAAATAATTAATTTATAAATATTGTAGGACATTCTTACACAGATTGACTAAGTCCTACAGTAAGCTCAAGAATGGTTGTGTTATGGGTACTCAGACAACGATATATATAATATACAAATACTTAAATAAGTATAATAGAAAACATCCATGAGAGGAACTAAATCTATGCTCATCACACAAATAAATGCCCTTACCCTCGAACCCAGGACCATCGGCTTCACAGGCAGGGTCACTACCCACTAGGCCAGACCAGCGGTCAGTATTCTAGGATGGTTAAGAGGGTGGCAGATACTTTTGGCGTGTTGTTTCATACGCTACTATTGATCCTGACTGTACTAAGGAAACCTGATTTTTTTCTAGTTTTACTGTTTCTTCTTCTTCCGGCCTTGTCCCATTTCTAATTGGGGTCGGCTCTCCTAATCCTCCTCCAGAATTAGACAGATTCTTTTTAATAACTGACATCCATGTAGTGAGGGGTCTGCCACGAGGATTAGGTCCCGATATGAGGCTTAACGCACTTTTTGTCATGTGCTCGTCTGGTCTTCTCATGACATGGCCGTACCAGCGCAAGCGCGATTCTGTGACTGTCTTGTATTGGCCGGATCTTATGGCTTCCGCGGATGTAGATATTAGGCACTTTATCGAGCATGGTCACTCCTGCGGCCCACCTGAGCATCCGCAATTCCGCCACATGCACTCTGTTCAGCTGTAGCTTAGTAGTCAGCCAGCATTCCTACAACTAGTTTTACTGTTTAAACAATTTTGTACTGTTTTCTCTTTTCCTCAAAACTTGAATTATTTGGCAAAACATCACTTGACCTACCTCCGTCGGGTACAATCAAAAACACATTTCTCGTCCGCTGTGTGTCACAGATCACTTACTAGACGCAGTGTATCTTTTAACGGCATTTTTCTTAAGATTTAAGCGGTGACAGTCTTTGATGCTGTGATCTATAGGTAAAAATCTATTTTGTGTATTTTTTTCAAAATTTTAGACCCAGTAGTTTCGGAGATAAAGGGGGGGAATGGTCATCTTTTGCCAACTTTCTTGAATAACTTCTCAAAATTATAAAAAATATATATATTTGAGATTCTCATAATAAGCTCTTTCATTTAATATGTAGCACGATATAGTTTGAAAAACTTAATTTTTTTGTTTTCTCATTTACCCCCCAAAAGAGGCCCCCGTGTTTAAAATTTATTTTTTTACGTTACATGTCCGTCTTTGGGTCACAAACTTACATATGTATACCAAATTTCAACTTAATTGGTCCAGTAGTTTCGGAGAAAATAGGCTGTGACAGACGGACAGACAGACAGACGCACGAGTGATCCTATAAGGGTTCCGTTTTTTTCCTTTTGAGGTACGAAACCCTAAAAATCAACGATGACCAACTCTGGCCAACGTGGGACTCGAATCCACATCCTTGGATTTCCGGTCCAATGCGTTACCAATTCCTCCAGCTGACTATCCGCCAATCAATAACGGGTCACTCACGTATTTTAAGTCGAAAACGCTCGACATGTTTCACTCCGTACCGAGTAGCGTCATCAGGAGCTTACATAAATACAAAATGGACTGTTATAGATAATGTAGAGTGGTGTAGTATAGAACTAAACACTTTTAATTGTAGTGTGGCTTGTAGTTATGTAAAATAGTGCATGAGTAATTGCGATGTTTTATTACACGTTTTATTATACGATATTTTATATATTTCACATTTCGGTGTCTACAAGAGGTATTCCCTAAGCCTCGCAAATTATTCCCAGCTTGAAAAAACTTTTGAAGTTCGAGTATAAAATTACTAAGTCGTTTGCGGCTCAAAAAATGTTTCGGGATATTAAAGAAGAGGAACAGATTTTCAACGTCTTTGCAACGCTAATTTGAATTTTCGTGTTTATTCACGGTCGCGAATTTTGGTAATAGCAATAGATTAGTGTTTCTTTTTTCTAAAACATTTATACCTATATTATTTAATGAAATCTGCGGTTGTGTCTAATTGCCAATTTTTTATACACGGTTGCTAAAAAATAAGTGCATTCCCGTTGCCAGGGAGGTTTTGGGACTATACTGAGCAACTTTTACTATGGGACCAACCCCGAAATCGCGAAAAAAGTTTTGGCTGTTTCATACATTTTGGCTGGTCCATTTTCTATGGAAGGATATATTTTTTTTCGCGATTTCGTGGTTGGTCCCATAGTAAAAGTTACTCAGTATAGTCCCAAAACCTCCCTGGCACCGGGAATGCGCTTATTTTTTAGCCACCCTGTATAATCTATAATAATATGACTAGTCATGTCAATTAGGCAATTAATATATAGGTTCTTTCAGATTAATAAATTGCATTAATAAATTATCTGGAAATTAGCTTCACTACATAGTATAAAACAAAGTCGCTTTCCGCTCTGTATGTATGTCTCTCCCTATATATGCTTAGATCTTAAAAACTGGGCAACAGATTTTGATGCGTTTTTTTAATAGATAGTGTTTTTTTTTATACGACGTTGGTGGCAATCAAGCATACGGCCCGCCTGATAGTAAGCAGTTACCGTAGCCTATGGACGCCTGCAACACCGGAGATATTACACGCGCCTTTAAAAACCTGTAAACTCCTTTTTTGAAGAACCCCATACTGTAGCCCCTCGGGAAAACCTCGGCTCCCTCCACCGGCTCATTCCACAGCCGAAGCGTACGCGGGAGGAAATTCCTCTTAAACCGCACAGTACGCGACCATTTAGGTGCTAGGGTGTGAGGATGAACACCCTGCCGATGGCGAGCGGTGCGGTGATAGAAAGCGGCCGTTGGCATCATGTCAAACAATTCTTCAGAGCACAGCCCATTGCACAAGCGGTATAACACGCATAAGGAGGCGAAGTCTCTCCTTATACTGATTCCAGAGGAAGGTTTATATGTATAATTTATAAAGGTTTTGTGTAAATTCGTTAAACTACCCGTGCGAAGCCGGGGCGGGTCGTAAGATAATATTTATAAATGACTAATCATAAGATGCTTGTCGCCAAATAATATATGTATTGGAATTTTGACATTTGCATTTTGTGTAGTAATTATTATTTAAAGTAATATGTGATTTTACTGTGTACTCAGTTTTTTGTGTTGTATTGTTAGTTATATTAATTTGAAGTTTAATTTTATACTACGTCTGCGTGGACTTAGTAACAGCAGGTAAAGTAAGTATAGCGCCTGGAAAAATTCTCATAGCAATCATTCAATTTGAGCATATTATGCACACAAATTAGCAGGCACTTCATTAATTATCTCAATTCCACCCCGCTTTTTACTTTCTTAAAGGATGATTTTCGGGATTAAAACTATCCTATGTCCTTCTCAGGGACTCAACATATCTCTATGCCAAATTTCATCTAAATCAATTCAGCGGTTTAAGCGTGAAGAGGGAACACAGACAGAAAGACAGACAGACAGACTTTCGCATTTATAATATTAGTATGGATTATAATGTTTCCTAGTATTTTTTGACTTAATAGATTTCGATTTTGACTTTGAATTGAACCAAATTTTTAAAATAATTTATTATTACTAAATTGCTCCGGTAACATTAAAATCACGCAGTATAAGACTTGGCACGCTTGTTGTGCCCACTGAGCTCATTCTTTTCTACGAGCGAAGTTTTTCAGACGCACAATACAAGTGGGTCAAGGCACCTCGCTTAACGCCATGTTTTATGCCAGGTTTTTCCAGTATATTTAAGTATTACCTGCTCTTTGTGACGTGATTTTTTATGACGTGCAGTTGTATTCTGAAACTTAGCAACCTTTGTTTTGATTTCGACTAAATATCTTCTAAGGTATAAAGTTAGTAATTTTTACTAAAAAAAAGTCGTTTAAAAAAATACAAGAACCTAAACAAATAACTCACATAGTTTTAAGATTGAATTATAGTTTTAATAAACCACTGTTTTTGTACGTTCTACATCTTGTTTATTTTTAATAGACCGGCTCATTTCGCTAACGCATTTATTTCTTTTCGGAAGAAAGCATGAAACTTGGCATGCGTAAAGCTTATGTAGGGAAGAAACAATAGAAGGCACAGCAACTAAAAAAGGATTCTAAAATTACCAACATAAGTAAAAAACTCATTGATTTTCCCAGTAATTGATTGGCCCATTTTATTTCCAATGCCGACACGTTCGATTGCTCGCTTTTACAACTAAGTGCCGTGCTAATAAATGTTAGATTCTAATTGCACCAACATTGCTGCAGACTGCATTGTTGCAAGAAATATCAATTATCTATTACTCCTTCATTTTGAGGGTTCCGTACCCTTTGGGTAAAAACGGGACCCAAAGACTTCGCTGTTCGTTCGTCCGTCCGTCTGTTACCAGGCTGTATCTCATGAACCGTGATAGCTAGACAGTTGAAATTTTCACAGATGATGTATTTCTGTTGCCGCTATAACAACAAATACTAAAAACAAAAAAAAAATATTTTAGTGAGGATCCCATACAACAAACGTGATTTTTTTTGCCGTTTTTAGGGTTCCGTACCTCAAAAGGAAAAAACGGAACCCTTATAGGATCACTCGTGCGTCTGTCTGTCCGTCTGTCACAGCCTATTTTCTCCGAAACTACTGAACTAATTAAGTTGAAATTTGGTACACATATGTAAGTTTGTGACCCAAAGATGGATATGTAACGTAAACATATTAATTTTAAACACGGGGGCCACTTTTGGTTGGTAAATGAGAAAATTAAAAAATAAAGATTGTCAAACTATATCGTGTTACATATCAAATGAAAGAGCTCATTGTGAGAATCTTATATATATTTTTATTATAATTTTAAAATAAATAGTTTAGAAGTTATTCAAGAAAATAGGCAAAAAATGACCTCCGCCCCCTTTATATCCGAAACTACTGGGTCAAAAATTTTGAAAAAAATACACAAAATAGATCTTTACCTATAGATCACCGGAAAACCTATTAGAAATGTGCAGTCAAGCGTGAGTCGGACTTAATTACTTAGTTTTTGATCCGACCACTACGGGTTTTTTAAAGACATTTCACATAAAAAATACATTGTTTAAATTGTGTAATGTACGGAACCCTTGGCACGCGAGTCCGACTCGCACTTGGCCGGTTTTTTTGCGTAATGGTACGGAACCTTTCGTGAGCGAGTCCGACTTGCACTTGGCCGGTTTTATGATACAGGAGGCAAACAAGCAGATTAATCGCCTGATGGTAAGCTATACCGTCACCCATAGACACCCGCAACACCGGAGGGGTTGGAAGTGCGTTACCGGCGTTTCATATGAGAGAACGCTCTTAAATCATTTAAGTTCTTCAATGCAGTCAGCATAATTCGTCTTAGATAATTGTTAGTTTGCAGCAATGCTCCACTGAAATGCTGTTGCAATATAAATGTTACCTTAAGAATAGTTTTGGATCCAATTCAGCCACCGGCCTTGGTCACGTCAGATGTCATGTGATCCCCAATGCGACACGGAACTGTGTTTGAAACTTATCCAATTGAATAAGGACTTATCTGAACGGGAAATGACAAGAATTTGTGTTGTTTTAGACGTGGAGACGGATTGGAAGATGCTAGGTTTGAAAAGGGCGTACGCTGAATAAATACGGGATGAACTAAGAGATTGTAGCAACTAGCACGAATACATTTAATGTAGGGGAGACTCGAGGTAGGATAACACAAAAGTAAGTCCATATCTCGGAAACTATAGACGCTGGAAATATGACTTCCAAGATTTTCCATTCTAACCAACTTCATCATACATAGTTTAGGCCTCAGATGAACAGTTGAGGTACTACAGCGGTATGAGCTAAAATATTGGTAAAAGTAAGATTATATATGTATTTGCATATATTTATCAGGTTTGTCATTTTTCCGATACTTATGTTTGAAGAATTCTGGCAGTGTTTTTTATCATATATGTTTTTAAGTAAAGTCCATGTTTTATAATCTTAAAGTGCAAAGAAGTGTAAACAGCTGAAAAATATAAGGGTGAGGTAAGTTATTTAAACACCTTGTTGCAACTTTACTCGTAAATTTTTTGTTTGAGTTTAGCAGAGGCTGTTCATACCACTGTTAAAATCATATTTTTAAATTTTATTTAAGCACTGGTTACCAATTGAGTTTATTGAAAAATACGTATATTTCAAAAGTTTTCAGTCTAATTTACTCAGCAAAAATATTGATTAATGTAGTGCGCATATTTATCTTTCTAAAATTATAACTAGCTAAAAGACGAAATTGAATACTAAAATTCTAAATCGAGCTGGCTGTTACCTGTTAAAATGTTTGACACTAATTTGCTATTTATTGTTTAAATTCATAAATTATAAGTGTGTCAACTTTCCTCAGTACCTGTTTCAAGTTACCTCGGTATTATATAGGAGAGTCGAAACAGATCGGATTGATGCAGAAAACAAATTTTTAAATAGGTATTTTTAAGTACAATATGGTGTTTCTGTTTTGTGTGTTATATGGTTATGAAGTTTGCTATCAGATGATACAGAATTCGTAAATCTAGCTTCTTACTGCTAGACTCTCTCTAGACTGAGAGAATCATACTATCTTTGTCTTACACTAGTACTAGCACCCAAAAGAAAAGGATGAGTATAGTTTTTTTTTTGTTCTTATTTACTGACAATATTTTGACCAACTATACTAGTAAACTGATCGTCAACTGAGCTTCTTATTAGAAGTATTCTTATCTGTTGTATTCAACAGAGTTATGTTATGACGGAAAAAGTAAAATTTGTGTCCACTCTCCTTTTACGTATGTTTAATTGTTTATTGATAATAGTAAGTAGTATTTAGATAGTGACTTTTATCTCTCCGTACTGATTTTCTTTTTCGCACCAATTGTAAATTTTCTGTTTGGCCCAATGGTTGACTGGTAGAGAATGCTTTATGGCATTAAGTCCGCCATTTGTACTTTCTTGTACTGTGCAACAAAGGTTAAATAAATAAAATAAATAATTAACTAAATATTATCCTTTAAGTCCGATAGTGAGACATTGTTTTTGAGGCACAGTATAATTTTTTTGTATGAGTATTCCTTTCGCTCCGTACTTTTCTTATACAAACAGACGTTTCAATATAACAGGTTTAAAAAAACCTATATAAATAAAAACTACATATTATTGAGCAGTGTAACGAAACAAAATAATAAGAGTAAATATGATAATATTTCGTTTTGTTCTAATTTGATATTTATCAGTAAGAAATAATAATAAAATAATAATAGTTCCTCGGTCCACTTTCACGTTATTTGTTTTCCTATCCTGTATATTGGGTATATATGCCTATTTTAAACTAACAAGATCGAGCAGTCAAGCGCAATACATTTGTACGGTATTGTCTGCCCGGGATTCTATTAAATTGAATAAATATCCTTTATTTCCGTTGCTCTTCGGTTTATATAACAGTGGATTTTTATTCGATTATTGTACCAAGGAGTTTTTATTGAACTGTAAACTGATGCGACAAGATCAAGTATCGAATAGAGCAAGCTAACGCCTTCCTGAAAATAAATCACCAGGGCTCGAACAATTCATGCGGATGATGTCAAACTACTCATAGTAAAGATAGTATGATTCTCTCTGTCCATGTTTGAAATGAGTCAGTCCTTTGACAAACTATAGTTGCTATACTATGACACATTAAGGTTACTTACATTTCAAAAACGACTGCTGCAGCGCTTCAGAGGGCCTACTGCGAACCGCGTTCGACGTGTTGCCTCTCTGTCGCACTTGTAAATTCATACGTAAGTGTGACAGGGAGGCAACACGTCGAACGTGGTTCGCGGTAGGCCCTCAGCAGCGGGAAACGGGCAATTTCGGTCAACTTCTTTAATAAAAACCCTATAAAGAGTATCTATAAGTGGAAAGAGAAAATAGTGCCATGCTTTGTCTTTATCACCGACCGGGCATTTTTTCATGGTCGGGTTATGGCATCATGTGGGCATCAAAGCAAGAAGGCTATGGCGAAATACCGAAATTTATAAGAGTGAAAGAGAAAAGACATTGGACATGCAAACCGGATAAATTGCGTAGTATACATTTTATATGAATATTCTTTCTCTTACCCTCGCACGCTCGGTGGCACGTCTATAACTACTTGTATATACTATGTCTATGTATTAAGTAGATTGAAAGTGACGTCGCCTGTTTCCCGATGCTGCAATGTTGTACAACAATGCTGTCACAACCAGAATGTGTTTCATCAAAATAACCAACAATATACAATATACAGAATTGTCAGCTGTTTATACATTTTTGGATAAATAATGAAAAAAACACAGTTTACAGGCCTTATGACTCAATTTGTATGCAATAATTCTGCTAAGAGTACGCCATTATAAAATAACCAATACAATTAACATCAATATTCAAATATAAACAACTTTATTCATATAATACATAAATTGGCACATTTATCGACTTATTTACAAATGACAATATCAATATGTTTATACTTAGGCCAGGATTACACTTGTAAGTTTTACTTACGTAAGTAGAAACAAAGCTATTTGCTAGAATGAGATAACGATATTCATGTCTCATTCTGTAGTATAGCTGTGTCCCTACTTACGTAAGTAAAACTTACAAGTGTAATCCTGGCCTTAGGTAAGTCGTAAGTCGTATAGATAGTAATTTATAAATGTAAAGCTCAGTGTTTCATGAAAATAAGGAGTTTTATCATTAATTAAGGAAAGGACAAACAAGTTACAAACAAGTAACATTATTAATTAATTAAGAAAAATGTTTAGGAAGTGTTCAAAAATCTGTATTAGTGTATTTATAATTTTAGTTTTTGGCAAAAAAAAATTTTTTGGTACAAGCTTTTCGCTGTCTCTACTTTTCTTTCCACAGGCAACTAATACTCATCGAGACAATTCCAAAAATCTGAAGTTTTCACGGAAACGTACGAAACGTGTCTTGCTATTTCAGTCAGTCTCGGTACAAAAAGTACTGAGGTTGACTGAAGTAGCATGACAAATACGAACGTTTCCGAGAAAATACGATGGAAAACAATTATGCATATTTGTAAATTGCTTAAATAAATTTAATGAGCCTTGCTTTGCTTTAAAACAAGCGAATAATACTTTCACCTTTCACGCAATATTTTAAAATAAACTTTATACGTTAATAAAATTAAAAGCGGTTTATATACTCGTATTTTTATCAAGTTGGAAACGGTAATTTCAAAATTAACATAGATAATTAATTGTGTCATTTTCATTACTTTCCGTATTAAACAAATCAATGGTCTGGATAATCATATTATGCCGAAGCTATCTCAAATTTTATGCTTACGATCAATATAATAGGTTTCTTAGTTTTTTAAAGACCACTAACATATTTTTTTATTATAATAAACAATGCCAACGGGCTATTGAGTGCAGCATTTTAGGTGTGAATAAAAACCCGCATTGCTGACTGCGAGAAGACTGCTAGGCTCAAACGGGACTGGGCTGGTCACATCTGTCGCATGCATCCAGACAGATGGGCTAGTGTAGTTACCAAGTGGATGCCAGAAGAGGGGCGCGGAGGCGGCAGGCCCAGAAGGAGATGGCGGATGACCTAGACATCTTTCTCAACAACTGGCCGGAGGAGGCACGTGTCGTGGTAGACAAGGGCCTTTGCCCCGCAGTGGGACACCATAATAGGCTAGTAAAAAAAAACAATAAAAACAATTTCTACAACATAATGGGATTTAAGCTATAATTTCTAAATGGGTCTCTAAATATTACGAACAGAAATTATTTTAAAGAAAGTCGCATACATTATCAGATTACCTAATCCTTAATCATTATTTGAATAATAAAATATTGACACATCAGTATTCAATAGTGACATTTTAGATGAAAACAATAATTGTAAAAAGTGTGATATGCAAATTTTAAGAAAATGTAGTAAAAATTATTTTAACGAAGATGAAAGTCAATATCGAGAATTTAATTATACCTACAATATTTTATTAATTACCTACGGTGATAATTTACTTGAGTGCATCACGTTATTATTTACATATACGTTATATTTATATTCGAAAACATATTCACAGCTTCGTTTGATCTGAGAAAGGTGCCTGTAAAAGATATTACGTATATTTTTTCTCATCAGTTTTTACGTATAGATTTCTATTGAAAGAAATATTTTATATTAAAGGTACTTATTTATTATTATTAAATATTTTCATTTTATAATTTACAAAATAAAGTTACATAATTTTATCAATTGCAAACACCTTTCTGTTTTATTTACATACTTAACCACTTACATACTGTACTCTCGCCAAGGACTTGCTATGGGTCTAGATTCTTATTTTTCTAGAAGAACGCAAGCCTATAAGTCTTAAACTATGTATATCCCAAGGGGTCTAGCCAATATGACAATCGTCTAAAGAAAACTCTAATGGAGAATAATTGGCCTATTTTGAAACCCGATATAAAAAATTAAATCTATTTTGTACTTAGAATCAGATAGTGAGAAGTAGGTACTATTGATTCTAAGAAAAGAACCTAAAGAATTTAGACCATTCCATTTTATGCACATTTAATTATAATTAATTAACTAAAAGCGGCACAGTAGAAAAATGGGCACACTTTTTTGTGTCGAAATGAATGACAAATAACGCCCCTGCCCTATTTGATGCAACAAAGTAATAGGTGTGACTTGGCTATAATTTCCACTAGTCCATTTTCCTTGTACTTCGACCGACATTAACCTTTCGTATGCGCATGTCAAGTAATTGCCATATAAATAGCAATCGTGATAACTTCATGTTTAAGTTGAATATATATATGTAGCAGATCTGCTCCTAAGCATACGAAAGGTTAAACGACAGATAGACAGACCTGACACTTTGACTTAGAGAGATAGGTACGAGCAAGATTTGATAAGAATAGATCAATTAAAAACTGTAATAGATGTCATATATTAAAGAAAAAGTGACGAAGCCCTCCAGTGGTGAAGGCCGGATTCGAACCGGCGTCTTTAGCTGCTATCGCGGCTAACGCCATGAACCCCTAGGCCACCCCGCCACGGCGGTGCCCGTCCGAATTTCTCGACTATATGCCATCTTAGTAAGACTAGGCGTCTTTGACCAGCTCTAAGGGCAAGCAGTGCGCGCTTGCACCAGACCTCCTAAACGAACTCCTTACGGATTTACGTTGTAGCGAGAGAGACTGGTGCTGCCATCTATGAACACTGATACACCATCCATCTATGAACATTTATATATAGTAGTGTGACTACTTAAAAAACACAAATCAAAATATTTAATAAAATAATTTGATTTGTTCCCAAACTTGTTCAAGAATAGATCAAGTTTAGTTAAATAGGAAAGCGGTTCCTAGAAAGCCTATTTGGACTATTGTTATTGACATGATACCTTAACCCGAAAGCGACAGGACAGATGCTCCAAGCGGGTTTATTTGACGCTATAGCCGACCACAATACATTTTGATTCAACGAATATATGGCGGTCAGCGTCAAACACGACTCGTAATGCCAAAGATAGATATAACTCCGTAATAGATGGATACAGTCTAAGGAAAAAACGTGCCTCGAAAATCAAGAAAATTTGATTCTCGTTTAGAGGGCGCTACTAGTTTTGGCCAACTGTCGTATAGATGGCGTTGACGGTTTCGTTTGTTATTTAACAATTTTAACGCATATCAGTGACAGAACATGGGTCAAAATCATAAAAATAATTAATGCAAATAAAAAAATCATTTATCTATATTTAAATACATTTTATCGTATTTTTATAAATCTTCATTTTTAGTTTTAAAGTGTGTCGACAGATGGCAGTGAATTTACTGGGGTTACAAAATTTACTATGACAGTACCGCTCTAGTATAAGTTACTCTATGATAATGCTAATGTACTCGTAATGCTTGATTGCGCTATGGTGTGCGTAAAGCTTCCATCATATTAATAACAATTCAAGCCGGTTTTTTTATTAAAACAAAGATATTATCGCGAATTAACCTAATAGGTATGTTTGATTAACTCCTCGAACGCCAGTGTCAAACATTTGTTACCGAATTAATAACCTTGAAATTGTAAATTAAAGTTCAAATTGTCTGTGACGTATACGGGACAAGGCATTCGAAGGGTTAATCAATATGGATTTTCGCAACAATTTTGAAGTTTCCCTGGCGAGAGTGCGATATGATAATCTAGTCTCGTAAAGGCACTCGTCTCCTGGCCAGCAGTAGAAGGGTCCACACGATCATCTCCGAGCGGAGGCGGTGGCGCGCGCAGCCCGCGGCTGCTTCTAGAACAATTCATAAAATATTAGGAGTCTTACCCGAGTACTAAACGCATTTGACATCAAAATGATGTCATTCACCCTTGCACCTCTGGGCCCATTTCTCGAACGATATTCGACTAATATTATTAGTGTTGCTATGGAAACTCATACGATTTGACAGTTCGTGGACTAATAATATTAGTCTAATACCTTTCAAGAAATGGGCCCTCGCTCGCGCTAATACATGTAATAGGTACAAGTCCAATCGAATAGATATCGTTTTGATGTTGACATGTGTTTGCCTGAATTAGCCCTTAATACCTATCCATAACAAATCCAAATGAAAACTGTTACTACAATTGAAATATAGCTCTAAAAATGTTATTATTCGCTAATAGTAAATATATTACATATTTTATAAAACTATTTCAATATCGCCGTAAAAATACACAGTTTCATATTAAGTAGAAATAATTAATCAGTTATTTCAAAGGAAAAAACATTTACAAAATTAAAACATTTTTTTTCCCAGGTGTCCAAGTTTGTATTCTCAGATAACACGTTAATGTTATAATTTGTAATGCATCATCTCCCATATACGTTAGTCGTATAGCAGTAACCGTAGGTATCCAGAGAGCGGAAAATATATTTTCGGGTAATTATGCTAATTATAATGGATGTTAATCTCTTTTCTGTAGGCTCAGTGCAGGAATATGTGAGGTAACATCGTAATGTTTGATAACGTTAGATATTCTCCCGGATTATATCGGATATTTGTCAAATGAAGGATACTGTACGGAATTCTCGCCTCGTGCTCAAACACAGAACAAGCATTTGCATACAAGCATTTGGACACAAGGCCAAAGGCCGAACTCTGCGTAGGGCTGAAGGAGAGCTCCCTGAGGAGGCACGCCTCCATGCAAACAATTAAACAAAATAGTACCCGTATCTAATAATAGTAGCCCGAACCTTCTGACAAGTGTTCCCGCAACTTCACTAGGTATCTTAATGCGAAAGCTTATTTGTTTTATATTTGGGCACTTTGCCTCCCGCAGCTCGGTCTTGGGCCTCGCGTGGAAGAAGCGCGCCTCTCCTGAACACTTCAGGCTTTCGACAATACGCGGAGCTCGGCCTTCCGTTTTCGCAATTAGACAATTCTGTGTTTCAGCCCTCCTGCAACTGGGTCTTCGGCCTCGCGCAGAGGCGCGCGTCTCTGTAATGCTTCGAGCCTTCGGCCCATTCGGGAAAGCTGCGATAAGCGCATATTTAGACTACTCTAATCTTACTTTGTGTTTGAGCACTAAGCTTCTGCAGCTCGGCCTTCGGCCATAAAAAAAGTAAAAATCACTTACTATTCTTACTAAACATGTACGTTGATATATGCGGGCGCGTCGCCACATACAGCCGCACCGACATAGCCCTAATATTCGGGGGGCGCGTCGGTACCGTCGCGCGACACCGCAGCGCGAGGTAGCCCCGGTGTGTTTCGTAGTCGTCGGGATATATGCGCAGTGTCCGCCAAGATGCTCGCAGGCCTTCGCTGTCGGGCCCGGATATGTGTGTTGGGTGCGTTATTAGGGGGTCCTGTGGAAGAAATGAAGTGTTAGATATGTTTTGAAGTTGAAGTTGAATGCATTACTTTAATTTTTTTGACATTTTGTACGTTTAATAAATTGATTTATTACATAATATGATTCAGAATATCTGTCAAGTTAACCCAGTTTGACAGCACTGGCTTCCCTCGAATGCGGCTGGGTCTTCGGCCTCGTGTAGAGGCGCGTCTCTCTTCGAGCCTTCGGCCCATTCGAGAAAGTTGCGATAAGCGGATATAGTACTCTTGCTTTGTGTTTAAGCACTAACGTCCTGCAGCTCGGCCCGTGGCTTTCGTAGAGGACAACCAAAAATAAAACAAAGTTACTAAAATTGATTATGCCATTTAGTTTCCTTGAATGTAACGTAGCCATACCAGTTAACGGGCTACCATAAAAACACCGTGTAGGTACGTATAATTTGAAAACAAGCATACAGCTTCCCACATGGTAATTAGTAGCCGATATGAACGCTTACAACTCTTGGTATGTCCTTTTTATAATACAGACCCTAAAAATTATAATTCTTTTTTGAAGAACGCTTCTTCAGTTTTTTTCTTTTCAGAAAACCTCGACTGCACTGATACCAAAAATGTCCATGTCTGCGACGACACGAGCGAAAAGTATAACCTAAAGTCTGTTCCGCCAAGCCACTAAAAATTTACTAGGAGAGCCGGCCCTAGATAAAAATGGGTTGAGGCCAGAAGGGGAAGAAGAAATATATTTTTGAAACGTAACCTTGTAAAGATGTTTGTGAACAAGACCGTATACAATATGATTAATGAAGCGAAAAAATTAGAAATTTGAATATGATTTTTTCATTTATATCGCAGGTATATGACTAAGACAGTTGCATCTCGCTATAAGTGTTGAAATGATAGCGAGTAATATCATATAACATTTAAATAGCCCACCGGTACGTAATACATTCAAAGTGAGAAATTCGGCTACATCATTAAAATAAAAAGTAAATTCATACTTGCCAAAAGTACATTTAGGTCATTTATGAAAGCTGCCTGTCACCGTTTCGCGAGAAGCGAAACGTTCTGACACCTTTCCTTGATAGGCTTGTCAGATGAAGTAACAGGAAGTTAGGGTGCGGTAAAAATATCACGAAACAATATTCATAGCTTATAATTATATCTCAATACAGCATCCAATAAAAACTTTAGTTGATTCAGGTGCCTACAGACAAAATAAGATAAATGTTATTAAACTAAGTATGCTTAAGTGAAACTAGCCTAAACCCTCAAGTTCTTCCGCGTTTATAAAAAAACTCTAAAATAGTTCGCCTGTTCACCTCCGATTGCAGTTTAATAACAAACAATCTTTTCTTAGTAGAAAAACTAAAAAGAACATACACTTTTACAGAACATAACTGACTACTCTAGGCACAACAAACCTTTTTTTATTTTTAATACTACGTCGGTGGCAAACAAGCATACGGCCCGCCTGATGTTAAGCAGTCTCCGTAGCCTATGTACGCCTGCAACTCCAGAGGAGTTACATGCGCGTTGCCCACCCTAACACTCCTCTCCCTCGAGCTCTGGCAACCTTACTCACCGGCAGGAACACAACACTATTAGTAGGGTCTAGTGTTATTTGGCTGCGGTTTTCTGTAAGGTGGAGGTACCTCCCCAGTTGGGCTCTGCTCTAGATCTGGAATTACATCCGCTGTCCTGTGCCCTACCACACAAAGCGAGATGTCATTCACAGTGCCCATACCTCTCTTTTCAAATATCATAAATATATATTATATATTTCATATTATTTATTCAGTAGTTTTGTATTTAATATTTTTATTTCCTTTATTTATTTTGAGTCTTAGGTTAGGGTTTTATAACATGCATATAAAAGTAAAATACAAAAACACTTACAAAACATTACAAAAAATATATAAACACATTATAAAAAACCTAACCTAGGGTGCCGCCGGCAGCGGGGTAGGGCCCAAGCTGCCGGTGGTCAGGGCCGCAGAGAGAGGAACCGGCGGACTATCCGCGCCATGTCCAAGATCACCGCCTTCTGCATCTGACCCTTGATCCAACCACCTAGCGAGAGTCTCTCAAGGTGTTGGTCGAGACTCTTCGCTATGAGACCGTTCGCTGAAACGACTATCGGGACAATTATTTTTATTATTATTATTTTTATATCGTAGTTTTACTGTATAATTATAATTATTTGATAGGTCAATCAAAAAAACACGAGTTCTAACGATTTTCGTCAACAATTTATGTCCTAAAATACGGTAACTTTGTTTTCCTGTCATACCTAAACAATATTGAAAATTTACCAGCCTTTTAAAGCTCCCTCGAAATTTAACAGCATTAGATAAAACGGTGTCGACAGAGAGTGTTATAAATAGGCGCTAACGGCTGGTATCGGAAGCAACATTGTATTTTTGTGACCACCTTCCCTGTTACACGGGTATTAACCAAGGGTATAGTATACAGATTGCAAAAATGAAACAATAAGCGACGATGTGAGAATAATGATCCTACCAAGACTGCGCCAACTCTCGTACAAACTTTCTCTGAATACTAATATGTCAGGGTACAAACCCGTTTTCTCTGGTTAAAATTAGTTGTCCATATCACCTTAGTAAAAACGCGTTTCTACTAAATAGTTTACTACCTACTAGAGTAGGGTAGGGTAGGGTGGGGTAGGGTAGGGTAGGGTAGACTAGATAGTCCTCACAAACGGCAAAGAGGATGAAACGCCGGAGTGGGTTTAGTGGGTAGGGCCAGGTTCTCCCTCCCATCAATGGCCTTCTCGCGGCCGGGGGGACGGTGCGTAAAAGCATTCGCCCACTCCGTGAACAAAAAAAAAGGTGAAAACTAGTTTTAACTGGGATTTTTCAGTTTTCGCAAAGTTTCCTGGTGGAAAGTACTTTCCACTAATTATTAAAATTGTTAATAATGATGGAGTGATTTATTACATATCCAAAGTAAAATCCAGCAAGTTACTGTAAAAATCTGACCACTGCGACGTTGCTAGAATTATTCCGGCGCGTCGGAGGGATTCCAAATATTCCCCTTTCATGTCGCCGCTGATAAGTTTCGTGGCCGAATCCATTTGCTTTATATTTAGCCGCTTTGAGGCTCGTGTACCTATTTAATGAATTTCGTCGTTTGATAATATTACACGTAATGGGTTTAACATTTTCACCTGAAAGTGTACGCAGTTATTTGGAATTCATTTTTGTTATGTTTTGCGGGTTTTTTTTGTAATTTTGAGAACGATCTATTCGAGAATAAGAATAAAGTTAGAGCAAGCTAAGATGGCAGCGATTTCGATAGCCCAGATGGAGCAAGTGTTATTTTACACGTCAAGCTTCTATGAAATTATGATTAGAGCTTATAGCTTGATCTAACTCTAAAATAATGTATTGTAAACCGTTTCCAAGAAAATTGTGATCTGAAAAGCAATGATTTTTTTATTTTATTTTTTTACATAACCATCGAGATTGTTGGTATATTAATATATTAATAGTTGGTCAAACCAAATTGTCAGTGTAAGACAAAGATAGTATGATTATCTCTGTCTATGTTTGAAGTGAGACAGCCCTTTGACAAACTATAGTATATTGTTACAATATCAACCTAAACTTGTGATGTTTTCGGACAAAGTATTCATATTCAAATCCTTTATTTTTATTTATCATATACCTATATTGTCATAGATGCGTAATTATATATAATACATATAAAGCCTGAACAGGAATATATGATCACGCGCTATGTTGCGGAATTCGACTGGAACTAATTTTTTCATACTATACTGAACTCTGTCACCCTACATGAGAATAACAGCGCCCTCTTGACAATGATCATATATTCGGCTCCCTGCCGAGGTTTTCCCGAGGGGCTACAGTATGGGGTTCTTCAAAAAAGGAGTGTACAGGTTTTTAAAGGGTCGGCAACGCGCATGTAATATCTCTGGTGTTGCAGGCGTCCATAGGCTACGGTGACTGCTTACCATCAGGCGGGCCGTATGCTTGTTTGTCACCGTCGTGGTATTTAAAAAAAAACTGCTCAGGCTTTAGATGCGTAATCAGACATGATGAAAAATAATTGTCTTCGGTTACCGCGATAGTTACTCATGAAATAAAACTATGAAAACGGATTATATCGCGTATATTGAATTTATAATACATCCCGACGTTTCGAACTCTTTACAGCGTTCGTGGTCAACGGGTGACTGAGGAAAAATTACAAAATGCAAAAATACCCACATACTAAAATAATGACAAAATGCAAAAATACCCACATACTAAAATAATGAACAATCATAGACTACAATTACTATTTACTATTACTATTTTACTACTATACTTTTTTATATACTTTTTTTATTACTATTATTATTATTTATTTATTATTACTATTTTGTAATTTTTCCTCAGTCACCCGTTGACCACGAACGCTGTAAAGAGTTCGAAACGTCGGGATGTATTATAAATTCAATATACGCGATATAATCCGTTTTCATAGTTTTATTTCATGAAAAATAATTGTTCAAATACCGGTTTAAAGGTGGACCTTATCTTAAAGATGGAGCAAATGAGACAAATTGCTACAACTACACATTGGAGTGTAGTGTCCAATGTCACCATACTAATTACATAATCATGTAGGTAGTTGTATAATATATCGTCCTATAGGAACTGTAAGACAAGCTTTTCTTAGATTTGGACTAGCGGCTTGATTCGAACTTTAAAATACGTCTAAAATTTGCTAAATATACGATATGGATCGGATATGTCAGTGTCAAAAGTGACGTTTTTGTTTGAAGAAACGACTTTTTTGACACTGACATCTGATCCCTGTCGTATCTTTAGCAAATTTTGACGTATCTTAAAGTTCGAATCAGGCCGTAGTTCGATATGTCTAAGTTTACCTCCAAATATTTATTTAATTATAAAAATAAAACAGCTGTCATACTAAAATATGGCATATAATTTATAAAATCTTTTCATTGTCTGGGAGACATGCATAGAATATCGCATAAAGGCAAAAGTGAAGCTTAAGGTTTTGTAAAAATGTTGTATTGTTTAACGTGATAAAAGACGATGACAAAGCTTTATGATTCTTAAGGGAAAAGAATTTATGTAAAAGCAAGAACACGTTAAAAGGAAGTATATAGGGTAGAGTTTTTATACGGGTCAGTGAAAGTTGACAGAGCCTGTCTTGCGCGGTAATTATCTACGAAGATGTTCCCTTACGTTTTTTTAATGACGAACGGTATTGGGTTAGCAAAAGTATCTACCGAAGTATGTCTATTTTGTCGTTGGTGCCTAATAGTACTTATGCCAATATGCTATAGTACGATTAAAAAACCAAGTATTTTTAAGTAGTTTTAGAATGATTTCAGATTCTGGTAATAAATATTTGTTATTTAAACCTAAAATAAGCAATAAACTGAGCGGTGTTACCAAACGGGCATATTTTTGCTTACAGGGTAGCTCCATCCCCTGCATCATATTTTACGTGTATTTTTTGCAATAAAGAATTTTGTATTTCGTGAGCCCGCCGCGCCGCGCCGCTTCGTTCGCGAGTTGTTAGCTTACGTAAGACCCTGCGTTAGGGTACCTATATATTTTTGCCAGTCCTTTATTTCAATTGTCTGCGAGTGATAACGGGGTTTCCTACAATATATACTATATTATCAGCACAATTGCCTTCACACACACACTACTCTATACATCAAGTCGCATCAATCTTTTCACGCGTCGCCGCAATATGTGCTAGCGGTGCTAATTGCACTCGACGTTGTATTTCTCTAATATATCACCCCAATTTAGGTTTCAATTACTCATACAAAGCGTCTAATTACGATATCGTTTGTTCTCTATTTTTAGTATAAGGCTAGGTTCACATTTTTACACTGTCATAAAACTCACTGGCATTCTGCTGAGGAATCACAGGTTTCCATGCTGGCGGCACAGCCCAGCCGCTATCCCAATTGAAATTAGGGCGCCGCCCAATCTCGATCGCTTCACGTATTTTACGTGGTACGTAGCATTTTTCTCGTACCAGTAATCTCGCCTTGTCAAACGGAAGATAGTGCGACGCGCCTGTATCTAGGGCGTGCTCTGCCACTGCGGAGTTGCTGCAGTCTTCTTTACACTCCGTCTTTGTTCTACAAGTCTAGTGGATACTTTGCGTCCGGTTTCTCCTATGTAGGATTTACCGCGCGAGTGACTAAAACAAGTGCCTTAACCGTCAAATTATTTACTGTCACTACGATATTCGATAAAATCCCGTATACGGTACCTATACGGAGAAAATTAACGCCGTGTGAACCTACCCTACAAACCTATGCCTTCTTCGCGTGCATAGAGTACTGTTAGAGCCAGATGTTCTATAATTTATTATAGTCTGAGAGCTGACGGTTTTATCTCGGTATACAATTTGTTAAGACCCGATAATCATCATCAATCAGAAAAATGAAGTACCTATACCTTTGCAGCTGACTGTACGTAGTAACGTTTACCTATTGATATGTATGTTAAGGTTACATTTGCATTCGTATGGCCACGCAGCAGCGACGTTCATGCGGGTAATCACACAGTAAATCTCCTTGAAAAATAATTCGTATTGATCGACCTAATCGCGACAGCAGCAGCAGTTTAGAGGATATAACCAAACGGAGACGCCTTGTCTGTAATTTTCTGTACAAAACAGTGGCGATTTTTGCGGGAGAGGGGCACGTCAAATGTATACGTAACGTAATATTGCCATGTCAGATAAACGTCACTCCATACAATGTGTATGACCATTGGCCGCCTATTTTCGACAGAGGGGAACGCTTGTAATGGCTCCTCCGTTTGGTTATATCCTCTAAGCAGTTAATCGAACAAATTGGCAGTGACATCGCAAATGACTAATGACGATAAAGGCTAATGAGTCTAAGCCGCCAATTTAAGATGAAATTTTTTTGGTGGCATAAATCAGATTGCCATGATAAAAAAAATTAGTAGATTTTGTGACAGTTTCTGGTTTGGGCTATGTATGTTTGTTTGTTAAATAGTCCTCAACTCACCCTGCTTAGCGCATTGGAATAAGCAGAAAGCAACGTTTTTAGGGTTCCGTACCCAAAGGGTAAAAACGGGACCCTATTACTAAGACTCCACTGTCCGTCCATCTGTCACCAGGCTGTATCTCATGAACCGTGATAGCTAGCTTGAACACTTGAGATTTTCACTGATGATGTATGTCTGTTTCCGCTATAACAACAAATACTAAAAAGTACGGAACCCTCGGTGGGCGAGTCCGGCTCGCACTTGTCCGGTTTATTTTTTGGCTCTTGGACTAACTTCCTGTACCACGTTGTAAATCACAGGGAGCATTTAACAGTAAAGCACATTCAAGACATTCATGGTTTGCATTCTTTGCCAAGTGTTTTATTACTATGAACAGCGTTCTAATTATTTATTTTTTTAATAGCCTGTAGTGTCAAGGCCTCTCCCTTTGATACTCAATACTCAATACTCAATATTTTATTGCAAATTCACAAAGTAATTGTACAGATGGTAAACTTATAAGCTAGGTCTTTGTGAACCCTGTTGGGCACTGCAATATACTATAACTATAATTTACAATTAAATTAGGAGAGGAGAATTTTTGATTAATTATTTTAACATACAATCATTATAATAAAAATGTAAAAATAAGAATTTAAATGTCAAAAATACACTCTTCGTGTCGAAAGTTTTAACTGCAATGTCATTTGTCATTTATTATTCAAAACATTAAGTATTATATTAACGAGAACAAATAATCTATAAATATTATTGAATTATAATATGTCATTAAAAAATTCACTTAGAGTGTAATATGACTTATCTAATAATAACTGTTTAATTTTATTTATATATATATTATCATTTTCTTCTTCTTTTATAGAGTCCGGGAGTTTATTATATATTTTAATAGACATTACTAAAGGGCCTGATGACAGTAGTTTAAGTTTACAAGGTGGTGGGATTAGTCTATTCTTGTTACGTATGGGTCGTGTAGAAGGTAGGTCCTCTCGTTTTATATAGAATTCCCTGTGCTTTCGAACGAACTTACACATTTCTAATATATACATAGATGTAAGGGTCAGCAGTCCAAGTTCAGAAAAATAAGGTTTGTGGGTTTCGATTTCGTCAAGTGTTTTATTTATTAAGATACGAACAAGCTTTTTCTGAAGAGTAAAAAGTAATGGAGCGTTGGTACTATTACCCCACAGAATAATACCGTAATTTAGCCAGGCATATGCATACGCGTAATATGTTGTTAGTGCTGTCTCTAAATTTGTCGTTACTTTAACCTCCCGAAGCGCATAGACGAATTGAGATATTTTTTTCCTAATTTTCTCTACATGAGATTTCCAATTCATGTGACTGTCTATATCTAAACCGAGTAATGTAGCGCTTTGCACGACTTCTAGCTGAGTATCTTCGTAGGTGTAATCTATATCTAGTGGCGTTTTCTGGTATGGGTAGAATGCAATTATTTTGGTTTTCTTATAATTTATATCGAGGTTATGGTCTCTCATCCAGGAACTGATTACATTTAGGTTAGCTGTAAGTTTCTCATTGACGTCTTCAGGGTTTTGGCAAGCTGTAATTAGTGACACATCATCGGCAAATAGCACACAGGGATCATTTGTGATTTTTGGGAGGTCATTGATGTAAATAAGGAAAAGCAAACATCCAATAACGCTTCCTTGCGGGATAGAGGCGTTAAGAGTTTCATAATTCGATTTGACATTTTCTATTTGTCCAGTTGCAAAATTAAAGTGTTCTATTTCAACTAGTTGCTTTCTATCTTTTAGGTAAGATTTTAGCCATCCGAAAGCAGTTCCGCGAATTCCTATCCCATATATTTTATTTAATAATATGTCGTACTGTACCTTATCATAAGCTTTGGTCATATCCAAAAGTATGCCAATGGCATATTGTTTCGAGTTTAAAATCTCTAAGATTTCTTGAACATACTTGAATACCGCCAAGACTGTTGATCTATGATTTCCATGACTCCCGTTGTTGAGCTGTTTCCGGCCAGTTATTAGTGAAGGTGTCTAAGTCGTCCCGCCATCTCCGCCTGGGCCTGCCACGTACGCGCTTCTTTTGCGGCATCCACTTGGTGGCTATACTAGCCCACCTATCCGGATGCATGCGGCAGACGTGTCCTGCCCAGTCCCACTTCAGCCTAGCGGTCTTCTCCCCTACGTCAGCTATGCCTGTTCTGGCCTATTTAGGCTTTTAAAATAAAATCTAAATTTTCAATACAGTTTTGTTATTTAGTTACTATTATACCTACAATATTTACATAAAGACACCACAAGTTACATTACATTCTTCAAAATAGCGAATAGACAAAAAAAACTGGCCAAGTGCGAGTCGGACTCGCACACGAAGGGTTCCGTACCATTACGGAAAAAAACAGCAAAAAAATCACGTTTGTTGTATGGGAGCCCCACTTAAATATTTATATTATTCTGTTTTTAGTATTTGTTGTTATAGCGGCAACGGAAATACATCATCTGTGAAAATTTCAACTGTCTAGCTATCACGGTTCATGAGATACAGCCTGGTGACAGACGGACAGACGGACAGACGGACAGACGGACAGACGGACAGACGGACAGACGGACAGACAGACAGACAGACGGACAGACGGACAGCGGAGTCTTAGTAATAGGGTCCCGTTTTTACCCTTTGGGTACGGAACCCTAAAAACTAATTTTCGAACGTTTGTCATCACCAACGGAAATTAAACCTTGTTATCTCCGTATTAAAGCACATTTTAGACAATACTTACGGTCGTTTATTATAGCCATTTCAGTATATAAATGTCCTTGAAGCTCGGAATAAAATCGTTCTCGGATAAGAATCTTTTTAAAATTGGATATGGGATGTTGGCAACCGTATTTAGGTTGCGCTAATTTTTAATCAACTTTCCGATGAAGGAAATTCCCAAATAGTATTTTTATTATATATTGATTTCTCGAAAATGGCTCTACCGATTTACAAAGCTCATTGCTTTATTAGGCTTAAGCTCGTTCTTCTTAGTATTAAATTAGATCTGTATAAATTCTATAAACTGAAATAAATGTCATATACGAAGGAAAAAATGACCAAAGCCTCCAGTGTCCAGAGCTGGAATCGAACCAGCGTACCCCGTTTACCGGACAGGTGCCTGAACCGCTCGGCTATCCGGTCACGGTGGCACGGTGTTGTTGTCATATACTTGGAAATTTCGACCCATGCCACCGTGACCGGATAGCCGAGCGGTTCAGGCACCTGTCCGGTAAACGGGGTACGCTGGATCGATTCCAGCTCTGGACACTGGAGGCTTGGGTAATTTTTTCCTTCGTATATGACATTTATTTCAGTTTATAGTTTAAATAGTAGTGTGTCTACTTGAAAAACCACTAATTAAAATATTTTCATAGAAAATAATTTAATTTGTTCTTACTGTATAAATTCAATATTATTATGGAATAATATTAACATCACGCATTTAATTTTCATTTTTGGTACAAGCTTTTATCGCTGATTGTACTTTTCTTTCCACACGCAACTAATGCTCATCGAGACAATTCTAACAACCCCAAACACAATTAGTTTGCGTTGTTTTATCACAGAGTTCCCACCTTCCTCCTGTATCCATCATCAGATCAGCTCCATGTCATCATAATATTGCATTGTCCGTTTACATACGTATGCACAATTTCAGCTCAATCGGAAGTCGAGAAGTTGGTAAAATTTAGCTTCAAGATTTGACAATTTTATTTACCTATATCAGTCATGTACGCCTGACCTGTAATTTATAATATTACCAATAAAGTATGAGTATGACCCACACTAACATAATAACATAGATTCTAACAGTTAAAAAAAAGCTCATAAAAACTGACGCAGCCTTCCAATGGTCGGTATTATTTACCCCTAAAGATCGAAAGATAGCCTCGCTACAACTTATAACGTTCTATTGTCACAATACAAAAGACCCTTTGCCCTTGACCTAAACCCTCAGCAGCAAAACCCATAAGTTTCATCGTTCATTTCTCCCAAGCTAAAAACGACCGATAAATCTAACGCTGCCAATTGGCCAATGACGCGCACTTCCGGTTCAAATCGACCGGAACTCAATCGGCTGACCGTAATCACGACTAACAATTACAAACTTAACATCTGCGGTCGCAGGTGGCGCTATACTATAAGCACCAAATTTTTATTTGCTGTCGATTTTTTTTCATCTGAATAAAAAATATGGTAGGTATTCCATTTATCCATCAAATGTTATTTTAATGTATAAATAGAGTACCTACCATATTTTTTGTTTACATTAGTTGCAAACAAACATACGGTGTGTCTGATTGTAAGTGGACACCGTAACTTAAAACTCCAGCGATGTTAAATGCGTGATGCAGGGGTTAAATTGCGTTTATAGTCCGTAGAATACAGTGATTTTGCTATGTATGATATGTTCTGAGAGGTGACTTCACCCCTCAGAGGATCTACCTAATAGTAATAGGAGCTATGGAGCTATCCATAGTAAAATTTGTTGAATATGCGCTTATACAGAAAGCGCAATTTCACCATAGGTACGAAAACTACAACATTTTTATTGAGATATAATCAAGATTTTGTATTTATTTAGCCCAAAGTTAGCTGTTCGAACGTTCGAACCGGCAAAATTTTATCCATAATTAACGGAAAAAGAATCAATATCAATAAAGAAGGGCCCATTATAGAAAAGCCATAAAAAACTACGATAAAATTTGCTTCGATTTTTGCTGACTACATTTGTAAGTTGGGCCAGTATTTGACATGTTTATTGGAAAGTGTACTCTATTGTAATGTCAAAGTGTTTGTTGTTGATTGTATTGTACGTACGATTGATTTGTTTGGTCTGTTGATTGCGAGAATCAATTAACGAGGTGTTATTGAAACTTTTTGTTGTACAATTTGTTCTTTTTGTGATTTTTTATCCCTATGAAACCCAGATTTGTTTTCATTTTATTGCCTTATGGCCGTTCCATCGGTTTGCCGCTGTCTTTGTCACATTTCGCGAGAAAGAACGGGAAAGAACATACGCGCCAAGTGTCCATTTTGATCGAATTTTGTCGGTTTTTATTTATATTAAAAACGTTACCTTACAATATCGAAATTCTAAAGCTATGAAATTACTATTTATGTTAAGATTGTTTTTTCTTCTTTTTTTGTTTATAGTATCACATAATAAATAACCGCGTAAAGTTGGATTAAAAGTCCGAGTTAACGGTTACTTTGGGTATTAATTGTATCGAACGAAGTGTCATAATTAGTGTATCGGAAGCTATGATATTAAAGATAATATAGTCAAGAACTACATATATTTTTTCCACGTCTACGAATATCAACGCCTCTTAGAAAAACAGGATCATATAAGGAGATTTTTCGCCTTCTGGCTCAGGGAAGCGCCTTATCGATTCCTCTTTTCTCTAGTGTCCCACGGTCCTATAACTAGTACGAATTATCTCTGTTTGAATTATAAGAAATGAAAATCAAACAGAGACGCTTTTGTTCTGTTTAGTTCTATTTTAAAATTAAACAAATTGAATATATTTTCTAATACGATTGATTCAAAATTACATATTAAATCACATTTAAAAACGGGTCTATCGCGAATTTATTTTGTTACCTTTATTTATCGACGTTTCGACACAGGTTTCACTGGTCGTGGTCGCGGCTAACTGATGTCCCAGCAAAATGTCAAAACAGATTTGTGTCGTGTGTGGGTTCGTGTGTCAAAACGTCGGTAAATAAAGGTAACAAAATAAATTCGCGATAGACCCGTTTTTAAATGTGATTTAATATGATTATAAATTGACGGCCAATTTTTCTTGTATAGTGGGTTCTTCTTGTGTAGGTTGGCTTTCATTACTTTTTGTGCATCTAGCTCGTATTGGAGTATTAGTTCGAGCGAGATGTATAGAAATTAAGTTATATAGACGCTAGCGGATAAATATATCAGCGTCAAACTCGTGGGAAGGCTAAAGTTTTAAAATGAGAACGAAACTCCGTTTGTATGGGAAGGTGAAATTCCACTCTTAACGCGAACGAACTATATAGGTAGTGTAACCGTTACTCAGCCGCTTAACCAACCGCTAAAAGCCGCTGTTTTCCGCTTTTACCACCAATTAATCTGTCACGCGCCGCCACTGACTTCCCTTCTCGTTTCGGAGTCACGTCGAAATTAAAAATGGCCGCCAAATTACCGGGGTAGTAACCCTGACGAATTTCATGCGTCTGACGCTTCCGGGTTGAGTTATGTTTTTGATATATTTTGTATTTTTATTCAGTGTAATTATGGCGTTAAATTTTGTGGCAGCTTGAATTAAAAACAAATTAGATTTATGCATGTGAACTTTGGCTACAAAAATGGGTCAAAGAATTTCGTGATTGCTATACACCCTCAGATATCAGATGGGAATAATAATGCTAAGGAGACAGAGAGATTGCTATACATCCTGTTTTTTTGTTTCGAACATTAATACGTACTTATTTGGTTATTTTATTGCTGTGTGGTAAATCAGACGTCAGAGAACGTCTAAAGGGCCCACTGAGTCAGTCGCAGTCGCAGGACGATATCGGCCTGTCAGTTAGAACAAAAATTTGACAGTTCCGAACAACTGACAGGCCGATATCGTCCGGCGGACTAATAGTCAGTGGGCCCCTTTAGGAACGAGTTGTAGTGCACAGTCAAAATTAAAAGTTATTGATCAGCCAAGCCATATCTGGCCTCGGCTACTTTCTTTAGAAAGTAAATCTCATCTATTTTAATTTATCATTAAAAAGTGATTCATATTGTCTCTCAGCGAAACTCACCAGTACTAAATAAAATCGATGGAGATGCATGAAAATGAATGACGTAAAACAAAAAGTTGGAATCAAATTCGTTCGTTAAAAATTTAACTCGTTTCTCAGCGTGCCTTTTATAAATATTCTCGTAATGCGGTTATCACACCTGCCGATGCCACCGCATTTTGATGCGAAGTGCGGAGCGACGAATTCGCGTCCGGCGACGACGGTACGGTGAAGTACGGTGCACCGTATCTTCATCCGGAGCTACGGTGCACGACGAACCGCGTTTAAGCACAAAAATCCGTACTGCTTACGGGGCGGGGTGGCATACCTTGCGGCCCGCACCGCATTCCCGTTCGAAAACGCGAACGGTCTTGCTTCGCACCTAGAAACGGAGCCGCCAGTGTGTTAAACCACGCGGTTTTGCATACAAATCAAGATTATACAGTACAAAGTTTAAAGCCGCAGCACCGCACGCTGCTCGGAAGAAGCAGCCTCCACCTAAGAGCGTCTTCACATTGCCCGATCTGATATCGGATGTCGGTTGAAAGTAAAATGTGAGACATATGTGACTTTCTGTATTTATTTATTCATTGAATAAATAGTTTTTATTTTTATTTATTTAGGCTCATATTTAGGGTAAAGAGCAATAGGGACGGGAAATTGTCCGGCCGACTCTAATTTCTGTCAAAAAAAAATTATTTAGGCTCACAAAATACGTTACAGTCATTGCGCTTACAAACATAATATTAGACGCGTACAGCGTTCTGAACTGGACTAACCCTAAATATGTGTGCACACAAAATTTACATGCCATAAATTTGTGTCTATGTATGAAATAAGTCAAATAATATACTTAAGGTATCAAAATTACGAACAAATATTAAGGATAAATCATGCCGATATCGGATCGGATGTGAAAACGCTCTAATGTACACCCAGCATTAGTGTCACGAGCGTGGGAGCTCTTAATTATTTAAACCGAGCCAAATGTCAGGCAACTTATTCTCTGTCAGCAGGCGAAGCTAGGTTTAAAGGGAACCAGTGTCTCGTGACCTTAATGTAGGTACCTATACCCAGTATGAGTTTAATTATTTAAATGGAGCCAAATGTCAGGCAACTTATTCCCTATCAGCAGGCGAAGCTAGGTTTAAAGGGAACCAGTGTCTCTTGACCTTAATGTACCTACACCCAGTATGAGTGACCAGCGCAGCGTGGGAGGTTTTAATTATTTAAACCGAGGCAAATGTCAGGCAACTTATTCATACCTTTTCAGCAGGCGAAGCAAGATATATAGCAATCGTGATGTGACATTTTTAGGGTTCCGCACCCAACCCAAAGGGTAAAAACGGGACCCTATTACTAAGACTCCGCTGTCCGTCTGTTTGTCACGAGGCTGTATCTCATGAATCGTGATAGCTAGACAGTTGAAATTTTCACAGATGATATATTTGTGTTGCCGCTATAACAACAAATACTAAAAAGTACGGAACCCTCGGTGGGCGAGTCCGACTCGCACTTGGCCGGTTTTTTTAGGTTTGAAGAGGCGAGTGCTAGTGTAGCGATGGTATTAACACTCGCGGTTGACTCTAACAAAGTATCCAAATGCCAAAATAAATGACGGAACTTCGTATAATTTAAATGGCACATGCGTCATTTTTAATATAATTTAAGAATAAATTATAAGGCTTATTTGGCAGACCATTAATAACAGCGTTTAATTAATTAGAAACATTTGATATATTTATAAAGTGTTGTTAATTTAGATTGTTGAAAGTGGTTGAGTGTACTTTCATGAATTTAAATACTGGCGGCGTATTCAAAATTTCAAATGAATTCAAATGAATTATATTTAATATGATACGCAAATGACACGAACCGCAGAGTACCATAGCCCACACTGTTTACTGACGGTTCGTAAACCTTATTACACAAGACATAAGGTCCACGTATGGACAGTTAAGAGAATTGCTGTTTGTACCTCGCTCGCGTTAAATGTACCGTTCGGATTAGGACTACACCAGTATAACTGCGGCAGTATTGCAGCGCTACATTACTGCCGACTGCATTACTGCCACAAATGTCAAAAATGCGGGCAGCAACAACATTATCACGGAGGCAGATGTGTGCAAATTTTTCCATTCCTTCCCTCAAAGCATTCATTCATTAATTTAATTTTTCCTTTAAATTTGTAGTAACGCTCGCAAATGAGAAAAGTTGAAAATAGTTGTAGTATGTGGGTATTTTTGCACTTTGTAGTAAAAGGCGGCATCGACATTTATCGGTCCTGCACAACACTACCATAACCGGAATGACACATCACTATGACGTCGTCCATCTTGTAGATCGGTTTTGGGCGAGTACCACGCCAAGTACTATCCAAGACTAAACTCTCACATTTTGCGATTCCCTAATAAGTATTTCTTATAATGGTTCTCTGGTGTTTTTACTCTTACAGTAGCTAAAGCTTTCTCAGTCACCCGTTGACCACAAACTCTGTAAAGGGTTCGAAACGTCGGAATGTATTATAAATTTAATATACGCGATATAATCCATTTTCATAGTTTTATTTAACGTCATGTGTTATAATATAGTTGGTCAAACCAATTTGTTAGTCAGTAACAACCCGGAAAATTATACTCATCCCTTTCTTTTGGGCGCTAGTACTAGTGTAAGACAAAGATAGTATGATTCTCTCTGTCTATGTTTGAAATGAGACAGTCCTTTGACAAACTATATATTAAAAGCGCAAACAAGGGAGATTTAACTTACACATTTTGCCAGTAAACAGCCATGTTGAGACCTAAACCCATTTCGTGAAACAAAGCAATCATGGTTGGGCCATTTCGAACGGCCACGCGTTATGCCGTTATCGAAAATTCTAGCATTTTGCGGGTAATACGATTCTAATAAAATGTACGCTTACCCAAGAATTTTTTGAAGTAAAAGTAAAGGTTGGGTGATTTTCAATTCGTATTAAGTACGAGTATTACTTTAATTTTATTAACAAAACTTCCGTGAGGCACTGACATATCGAGGATATTGACAGTTACTAATTACATAGTATACAATAAGTTTTTGGCAAAAATTTCATTTTTGGTACAAGCTTTTATCGCTGACTGTACTTACTTCTTTCCACAGGCAACTAATATTCATCGAGACAATTCTAAAAACCCCAAACACAATTAGGTTGCGTTGTTTTATCACAGAGTTCCTATGACCACCTCCTGTCTTCATCATCAGATCAGCTCGATGATACCATAATATTGCATTGTCACTCGACTTACATGCGTATGCAAATTTTCAGCTTCATCGGAAACCGGGAAGATGGTTAAATTAGTTACCTTAGATTCCATTACATAGTTACTTACATACAGGTCGACCTAATAAAAGCGTGTTATTAACAGAGAAAAGGATAGATATTTTAATCCTCTATATTCCGTAATTTTTATCTTCTTTCGCGTCATCTTCCATGACTCGAGTCGTTATATAAAGAACAAGACCGCATATTAAGCAACGAATATTTTTACCCTTATCGCCGTGTTCGCCTGTCATCTCCAGAAAACAATCCGTTTCCCCTACATCTAAAGACAAAAAGAAAGCAACAAAGAAAGAGATTCAATTATTGATAGAGATACTATATATATTTGTGCTTATACATACGAAAGGTTAATATAGTGTAGGTATAGTAAAAGCGGGTCCCTTCGCAGCACTTACGTCTTTTTACTACGAAGAGAAAAGCGGCAACTCAAAACGGCAGCTTTACCGATTATATTCAATATATGTAGTCTTTATTTCGCCTTAGATACTTTCATAATACCGACTCCTTAGGTTGAATCATCTGTATGAGTTACTAAGGGTAATAATACTTAACCCTAAAATGAACAATGGTTGACCTAATGTCTTTGTAATAAGCCACGTATATGGCCAGTTAACAGGAAGAAACATGGTACCTATAGCAAATAACACAGAACCATTCGGTAAAATACCCGGAAATCCAATATTATCGAAGATACTACGTATTTCCAGAAATGAACGAAATTTATCCAACAATGTAGTGAATTTATTTAAATCGGATTACAACGCAGTCGAAATATGAAATACATAGTAGCCGTAGCAGATTTTGCAGTTGTTCTTGAAATTGAACACACATCCATACAAATATTAGTTCTAAATGCGAAAGTGTGTCTCTCTGTCTGTCTGTTAACCTCTTCAAGCTTAAACCGCTGAACCGATTTAGTTGAAATTAGGTATAGAGATAGTTCGAGTCGCGGGGAAGGACAAAGCATAGTTTTTATCCCAGAAATCATCCTTTAAGGGAGTGAAAAAGGGGGTGGAAGTTTGTATGCGGAATCGATAAAAAGCAGATTGGGTAAAAAATAAGATAGATACGTAAATTACTAACTCCATGCAGACGAAGTCGCGGGCAAAAGCTAGTTTCTTATAAGTAAATTAGCCCAGCAAGTCCTGGAGCCCGATTTAGGTTTCCCAACTTGTTACGGATTGATATCTTAATACGACCTTGAACATCGCTTACGCTGATTGGTTCATGAGAAATGAAGTGGAAGTCGTGCGTGATATACGCGCCAATCACCAAGACGATTGTCAAGGGCGTATCGAAACCAGTTCAAAACTGTACCAAGTTGGTAAATCGGAATCGGGCTACAAGTTATTGTTGGGTCTGTTCGTTTCTGAAAATTATTACTTTCAGCTCTTAATAAATGGCAATGCTGAATTATTTCGCTAGAAATCTGTTTTCAGTAAAAGCAATGCTATAACTAACAATGTAATTTGAGTTAAAATGTGCTCGAAACTTTGGAAATACTTCAGCTGCCGATTGCAGAATAATACCAAATTCTTGGTGTGGCATGTGTCTAGAAAGTGAGCTTTGCTGAGGTGCGGTGATAAATACGAGATGATGGCACTAAATCAAAAACTTCTTCGGAACAATCCCATTGTACATACGGTAGAACATGCATAGAGAGCCCACGTCTCTCCGAAGGCTAAGAGGTTCTAAGCCGTCAGTAAGTTCGGGATCGCCGACAGTACGAACTGCCCGCCGTTGGATGGAGTCAAGGGAGGAGCTGGTATTGTGTGAACCTGCGCTTTATATAACAAAAGCCGGTCACCCGGTGTGAAGTACTGTTTGGCTCTGTTAAGCATCCTTTCGGGTTTAGGTTTCAGATGACTACTTAACTGGACTTTGTTCATAATGTCGACACCAAGTATCCCAATACTTTTAGCGGTGGTAAGGGGAATGCCCTGAAACTTTGGCGCCGTGACAAATAGGTTTTTTTAGCGGAAAACGCGCAGACTTGTGTGTCTGGAGTTAAACTGGACGAGGCTATGTATATGCTATTATAGCTCTGTAAATGCAGACCCACAAACATTTAAAGTCAACTTAAGCGTCGAAAGTCTACCACTAGGCTGCCGTCTGAGTCGGAAATGAGCGGAGATGAGGGGAGACGTGCGTAAACTAAAAGCATTGTTTGTTATCCAGCGGAGCGAATAAGACACATGTAAATCCTATGTTCTTACCAAACTGTAAGAAGTAAGTAGTCTGACATGCACTCCGTGTGCCTACTTGGCAGCTGCTACTTTTCTTGGAAGACTCGTAACAAGAAACAATGTCTTACCTCCTGTGGTTCGGAATCCACGAACCAAACTATCGTAGATCGTAGCTGCTGGCAGCAAATAGTCTAACGTGCAGTTTATGAGGACCTGCTCTCCTGTTTGCACTAGTGTTGGTAGACCCATGTCCCGTCATGCAAAATCCTGTTTTTAAGCGCGTACCCAATTATCCATCAACTTCGACTATCATTGGCATACTGGGAAAACTTTGTATAGAATATCATTGGCAGACAAACAATGTCTTACCTCCTGTGGTTCGGAATCCACGAACCAATCTATCGTAGCTGCTGGCAGCGAATAGTCTGACGTGCAGTTTATAAGCGCTTGCTCGCCGGTCTGCACTAGCGTCGGCAGGCCCGTGATGAGGGGGTCGTACTCTGGTAGTACTGAAACAAGGGGAAAATATATGGGGCGTTTTCTATGAAAAGGGACCTTATTGTCGATGGCGCTTACGCCGCACAGCGTCGCGCGGCATTGTATTTATATCGGAGCATCGTTTATAATGGCGCAAGCGCCATCGACATTAAGGTCCCTTTTTATAGAAAATACCACATATTAACACCAGTGATTTATAAACTCAAGGTTATGTCCCGGCTGTGATGCATTGCAGGATTTTGGAGTGGAGGTCATTGCTAATCTCCTTGATTAAGCGGGGGCGTAAAGCCAGGAAATTAGAAGGGGCGGACAAAATATATGGCGCGCGAACCTAGAAACGGAAGAAATGCCCATCGCGCGGGTTATTAGTACATTTTGGAAAATCCCGTAAGAGAGTTGAGAGGAGATTGATAGTTTGTACCGTGAACAAATATATTTTTTTTTTGGGAGTTGAAACTTTAGAAGATGACATTGTGACCCAAATGTCACGTGTTTTAAACTGTTTTTTCTAAAGCTTAGAAATAAATTAAAAGTAGAAAAATTAACTGTTTTAGGCGGGACGGGGGTCGTTTAAGAAGTGTAATACTAGAACGGTAGATGTCGCTAGGGCCTCCCTTAGGCTCATATGGTGGAAATATTCATTGTCCTCGGGTGTGGTCTCAGTAGCTCAGTTGGCAGAGGATGGACTACTGATCCAGTGTCGCGGGTTCGAGCCCCATCTGAGACATTGAATTTTTTCCCTATCAATTTATTTATAAGATCAGTCCGCCGGACGATATCGGCCTGTTGGTTAGAACAAAAATTTGACAGTTCCGAACAACTGACAGGCCGATATCGTCCGGCGGACTGATAGTCAGTGGGCCCTTTAACCCTTAAATGCATAATGATGTATATATGCATCGTATATTTGATGGTTTTTTTTAAATACTATGATTTTTTTCTTTATTTTTCCCTCAATCTATACAACATGACACATCTATTTCAATTTATTAAAAAGTTATACAAAAAATCATGCATTTAAGGGTTAACAGCTTCGTTTGCATACGTTCCTGCTTAATACAAAATAAATTGGATTTTTCTTAGCTGCACATAGTTCATGTAGAAATACAATAACCAATATAAAAATCCACTCGACCGAAGTCGTGGGTAACAGTTAGTACTAATATAAATGCGAAAGTAACTCTGTTGTCATGGCTTAACTAGGGAAATAAAAGTATAGTATATGTGTCGTTTTCAAGCAAAAGGTACCACATCGCTCTGACGGGTTTTTCGTATAAAGATACAAGCAATTTTTGTCCTTATGGTAAGCGACAATGTGGTACCTTTTGATTGAAAACGTCACATATATAGCTGTCGTTTAGGGGCAAAGTTAAACCTAAAACTAAAAAAATCTTAACCCTGGATTTTTTATGATTTTTCGATATATTGTCAATTAGCCATTACAAAAATATAATAATAGGGTGTGGTAGGACAATGTGGGTTAAGTCCTGAGAATATACATTAGGTACACTACTTTATTTTTAATAATCCACACCTATAGGGAGGAAGGGTGCTGCCAGTTACTATAGCTATAGTCTAGTAAAAAATAAATGAAGTGGCTCCTAACTGGCTTGAAAAATAATCTAGAGTATAAAAATAAACGCGTTGGAACAAGTTCGTTCAAAGGGGTTGTTAAAAAGTTATAAAATGATGGCGACATCGTTTTATTGTCTTCAAGTGTACTTAGTAATATTATAACATTTTTAATCATACACGTTATACTATAATACGTGTGTGCATTTAAGTTTCGTTGCATATAAAAATACATTTATACTTAAAAGCAATATTGAATGCTACGTAAATAAGATACCTATTCAAAAATATTCACTCAAAATTAAATGTATGAATTCGCTAGAAAATGATACTGCCTGAACAAAATTAATTAATTTCGTCTGGAAGCAATTTTAATGGTGGCTTTAAATGCTGTTATTCAGTTTGTTACATAAACTGAGAACGAGACATTTGAAATAACAAAGTATTTTTACAAAATTAACTTTGCTTTTAAAAAAAAATGTAATTGTTCTATAGTCTTATGTAACGTATGTATGTTTGTAAGCATGTTTGATACTTAGGTACTTTATTAGTTGTGTATCCAATTGTTTCTTCTGTGTATCTTCCTGCCCTGTTTCTACTTGTTATCAATATCGGTATGTTATAATTAATGGAACTATAGGTCTTATTGTATATCTGCAAGTTTAAACTTATCTGTATGTGACTGTTTGTTTCCTAAAAAAAAAAAAAAAAAAATTGCACAACAAAAAATACGCGTCATTTACCAATTCATTCTAAAGTTAGATCTTCTTCTTCCTGCCCTTATCCCACGTTATGTGGGGTCGGCACAACATGTTTTTCTCTTCCATTCTCCTCTATCTTTCGTCACCTCAGCACTCACTCCTTTCTTTCTCATATCCTCTTTCACACAATCCATCCATCACTTTTTGGGTCTACCATACGCTCTCCGTCCATCAACATTGATCCCTAACATTCTTTTGCCTATATGGCATTCATCCCTCCTCATCACATGCCCATACCACTCTAACCTACTACTTCTTATCTTCTCCGTTACTGGTGCTACTTTCAAACTTCCCTAATATACTCATTCTATAGCTAGATAAAGAATAGAAAATAGGCCTATTCTGAGTAAACAATTTGATGCAGATTTGATATTTGATATGACCTTGACGATCGTCAATAATCAATAAATATCTCACGTGGACATTTCGTTGCCTTTCGCGTGCACTAAAACATTAATAATCAATAAAAGGTTAATAATAAAACCTGGATTAGATATAGATCTGATTTGTCAGTATCAAATGTGACGTTTTTGGTTGAAGAAATGTCACTTTTGACACTGACAGATCAGGGTCATATCTGTTTTGAATGATTCACGGTTAATTTCACTAGACTTATATTGACCGGTAAAGGTAATCACGGTCCATATCCCGGTCAATATATGTCTAGGTCCATATCTAAACCAGATCTAATTACTAACCCTTTATTAAAATCAGAAATCTGAATCGGGCCGTTAAAACAGAAACGGCCTTATTTTCATTTGTTTTTATTTAAAGCTAGATCCATACTAATATTATAAATGCGAAACTGTGTCTGTCTGTCTGTCTCTTATCTCTTCACGCTTAAACCGTTGAACCGATTAAGTTGAAATTTGGTATAGATAGTTTGAGTCCCAGGGAAGGGCATAGGATACTTTTTATCCCAGAACTCACCCTTCAAAATGGCGTAGAAATTTATAGTGGACCAATTTTTAAGGGTGAAAAAGGATGAATTTAAAAGCAGATTTGTTTAAAAATTAAGGTACCCAAATTACTAATTCCACGCTGACGAAGTCGCGGACAAAAGCTAGTAAAGAATAAAAATAGCCCCCGGCAATTTGCAAGTTCGTAACTGCTTAAAAGTTAAACACAGACCTGGATTTAATAACCTGTATTTTTTCTGGGAAAAACTTCTTCAGATCCCGGGCATTGTTAAAACTTCTAGTTTGAGGTGAACAAACTAAACTCGGGCTCAAGATACCTACAGTGCGATTACAAGCGCTTCCAAATCTCATACGCGACGAACGCTGGAAACTATGTAGTGTATAAAAAGTAGTTTATGCAACCGATACATAATGAGAGGCCCAAGTGTGGTTTTATGAAACGAGCGTTAGCGAGTTTCATAATAGAATCACATGAGTGTCTTAAGGCCTAATTATGTACAGTTGCATACACTACTTTATCTACACACATATCATAAGTACTCTAAGATGGGTTCAGAAGCCTTAGGTAAATGACCTGCATTGCTGCAGATGGGATTGAAAAATTGGCTGATGAGATGTTCGATTTCTATGGCAGAGCTAAAATTTATTTTCTATTTTCGAAGTTGGTCCCATAATAAACGTTGCAAACCTTTTAATTCACCTCGCAAAATTTTCCTGATCATTGAAAAATCTTGTGTGTTGTGCACGGTGAAAATGTTCTACAGTGGGTTACAAATCGATCCAAGATCCTGTCGTGGCCAGTTTCAGCCACGGCGACTGGGTATGTACTGGCTAGTTGGAGCGACAAACGTGAGCTCTCAGGTGGCTGACGTAATCTATTTTAGCAGTGAACGCCACACTCATCGCAGGTCAGACTACCTCCGGCAAAATGGTAGTTTATAACCGCAGGTGGTCGGGCCTTAAACCTTTATAAGGCAGAGGGAATATATTTCCCACGTGATTTTGAACTTTGTTTTAAAGTGATAGAGTTTAATTTTGCATAATTACTGGCACCCTTATGACATAAAGGGTTAAACTCGTCACGCTTCGCTTAGTCTACCTTCGTTTCCCTCGTACTCTATAGACCGCGAGCCAGGCGCAAATTTCGTCGGTCATCGCCTCAACTCAACCCACCAACGAAGCGGCAGCTGACGTTCACGAGGGTTCATCATACATAGCCATTAACCGCTATAGGAGTTTTCGCCCGGTAGGCGATTGGTCATGGAAATCTGTTCCTGGCCCGCGTTCTACTACCTCGATTGCTCACATTAGAATAATACAAAGCCTTCTTATAAATCCATGGAAAACTTACGGTCATGTTCCCGCTAATTAAATTCAGAAGAATAACTTTGAAGAAGGCGGGCAGCAGCAAATTGCACTCAACTTTGGAGGGTTCTTGTGCCATTGAAACAAACGAGTTATTAGCTTATGTTCCGAGTAAAGTTTTTGAAACTTTTTAAGGATCTCCAGCAAGCTCGGTTCTCCATTCAAACGTAGTTTCGCTCTCATTTTAAAACGACTAGCTAGATTGCTCCGAAACTTTGTACTTACAATAGGATAAGGTATATCTATGTCTGTAATTAGTTTATGTAGCTTCAGTTACCATAGTAAAAAAAAAACAGCCAATTTAAGTTTTTCATACAAAACTTGTTTTTGCTCTATTTCGTTTGTTTTATAAACTGGAGCTATATAAACTAATTTCAGACCTAGATATAGCTCATATCATTGTATGTGCAAAGTTTCATTACAATCCAACACGCAGTTTTAAAATGATAGCAGAACTACCTTTGTATGGGAAGGTGCAATTCGGCTGAGCTTACCGGGCTGGGACTCTTAAGTATGTCTACCCATCATGGAACAATGGTGTTCAGGACATTTTGCAGGAGTGCGCGGAGCCGAATCTAACAGAAGCCCTTTGACACTTTAATGTCTTAGGACGCACGCAGCAGCACCCGCCAGGGGGTAGAACTTGATGGAATTGAAAGTTGATGGAATCTAAAATGAACTAAGCGACGGATTAAATACTGGGCTATGTGATAAAAACCCGAACAGGCGTTATTACTTGGTTGTCAGGAACATTATCAAATTAAAAAACCGGCCAAGTGCGAGTCGGACTCGCCCACCGAGGGTTCCGTACTTTTTAGTATTTGTTGTTGTAGCGGCAACAGAAATACATCATCTGCGAAATTTCAACTGTCTAGCTATCACGGTCCATGAGATACAGCCTGGTGACAGACAGACAGACGGACAGACGGACAGCGGAGTCTTAGTAATAGGGTCCCGTTTTTACCCTTTGGGTACGGAACCCTAAAAATTTCTCGACAGGTTTCTCTCTATAACGAGCTTCAGCTGTGGAGCCATAATCGTTAGATGGCCGTCGCAGACTGGGACTTAAAAACTCGATTGACCCATTTACGAGTATATATTTAATATATCTGAGTCCCACAAAAGCTTTGTTATTGAACTTAACTTCAGATTAATATTGAAAGTAAACTTTTTTTAAATAAAAAGGACTTAAGGAGCGTAGCCCTGAGGGTAGGGATTTTCCTTATTAAAATATGCTATGTGTTAACGCCTAGCATGTGTTTGTGAGGATGATACACTCACACACGCATACGTCAAATACCCCTACCGACGCGAGTTGCGATCGGCGGCCGCGCCGCGTCCTTCACTCGTCCACAAGCCACCAACGTGAAATCATGCTACTTTTCTAGACCTTTTATATTTTTAATGGTTATTAAACAAAGTTTTTATTTTAAAAATAGTAGCATTCATTTCTCATCCCAGCATTCTTGCTTCTGTACCCGCGTTCACACTATGTGCAATAGGGATGATGACACATGTTGAATTTTATAACAAAATCTAGTAAAATTGATAGCAAATAATATATAGAAATGGTAAAAAATCTAAAACTTTCAAAATTTAAAGTTTTTTTTAACTTCCAACAAGAAATAAATTAAAGATACCATTCGGATCCTTACATTTTATCCAAAAAAAGATTGAACAGTAATTATATGCATAAACGCAATATATCATTTCTGATTTTTGCATTGCTTTAATGCAATAGGTCCCATACAGACATTTGATCCCAAAAACAAACATGATCGATTGATACCATTAATAAAAATTTGTCATCTAGCCTATTGTGCACACTTATGTATTTTTTCATTACCTAGGTAGAAAAATTACATCATAGCCACAAAAATCTCAACCTTAATTAAATAAACGAACATCAGTCTACATACATAGTTTTTATTTTTTATTTATTTTATATTATGGAAAAACAATTTATAACACACATGTCATACAAAATAAAACATTACAAAAATCTTAACCTAAACTAGAACCTAACAAACACAAAAACTATTCACAAAATGCGCCCCGCGCCCCTCCAGATGCAAAGGAGCCCATCACGCTCGCCGCGTTGCCACGTTGAACAGCGATGGACCTTTGCAAAAGGAACGATCCGGAGCGAGGGTCATGACCACTCTCCCGCAACCGTCTGCCCACTTCCCCAATAAAAGTCTTGGCCTCAGCACACCAACAGCCAGTGGTTTCCACGGCAAGAGGGACAAATAGGTAGTGCGTCAACACCGCATACTTTTCCCGCTTCCGAGCCGCCGCTAGCTCAGCCGCTGCCCCCGCCGAACGCACGGTGCGGCTAATATGCGAAGCAGCAAAAGTGTTGACGCACGTGGCGTCCCACAACAGACATTTGCCCCTCTCCCACGGGACCAAGGTCAACCCGTCGGGCCTCTTTCCATCTACATACTAGTCTCGAAACGGAATGGATCTGTTCAATTGATGTATTATAATTAAGACATTGCACTAAATACATTCTAGATTTCACGCCCGAATTTTTATGCAAACAATAAATTACAGAACCCAAAAACTGTGACGGTCTCGGACCGGACGGAACAAAGTTATCGTATCAAAGTTTTTAATTTTAACTTATTTCTTAAGTTGGCCGCGGACTGACGTTTTATTAGAGTCTGGGGGGATAAATGTCACATTCATTGATACTGATGAGACTCCGTTGTACTGAAGTCTGCAGGGACTGGAGAATTAATATAAATATGACAGTGTAGTCTTACATTTATGAAATTGATGTAGTGTAGGAGCCTAGTGATGAATGTAGATACTTTTTACGTTTTACGCTCGTAAAGTTCGCCTTTTGATGATTTTAGGCTGCATAAAACAGTATTAAGCGTATTTACTAAAACTATATATGTGGAAATGTACGAGGCGTGACATACTCGGAGCCCAATTTCTTGACTTTATAAAGTGAGGTTTAGACTAGTAAGAACTTGCATGCAATTTAAGTTACATTGCCGACTACTAAAGTAAACTGTATTCAAAAGGTTGATCAAATACCGCAATGTAACGAAAATTGCATGCAAGTTCTTGCTAGTCTAAACCTCGCTTAAACCTCGCTTAAGACTTATACAAATGACAACTTTGCTTACATGTATAACGGGGAGTGCTCCAAGGAATTGTTCGGATTAATCCCTGCCGACATCGCTCTACGCGACATTTCCATCATTACCATACGGTACGGTACGGTTTACCATTTGGTTTAGAAATAAATTAAGTGGAAAAATTCACTGTCTCAGGCGAGGCTTGAACTAGCGACTCTGGTTCACTAGCCCATCGCTCTGCCAACTGAGCTACCTAGACCTCAGCCAAGGACAGCGAATATTTCCACCATATGCGCCTTAGGGAGGCGCCCTAGCGACGAAAGAGTGTTACGCTTCAAATGAAGTTGATTAGATATCACTAGCGGTCAAAAGCAATCTTATGCAGTGTGTCCCTAGCCATTGGACAAAGGCGAAATGTAAATATGCATTAGGGTATTTAGAACCAGTATACAAAGTATCATAACAACCGGTGTAGCGGTTACGAAGAAATTAACAAATTGCGACTTTTTTACTTTGGAGCAGCCTGTATGTGTTATCATCATCATCATAATTTAAGAGCATGGCTCTTGTCGGTGGAGTATACGCCAGTTTTCTCGGTCCACGGCCAGGCTCTTTAGGTCCCTGTAAGACACGACATTTGCTTTAGCTTTCAGTTGTTGTGTGTAGCTTGTTCGTGGTTTTCCGCGGCCTCTTCTCACTTCTATCTTGCCTTCTAATATATATATTAGTTCTTCGAATATATTAGTAGCTCCTGAGGTCATAAATAGTATGAAACCTTCTTCGATCTTTTTGACTATCTTTTTTATTTATGACACTAATAAGATTCTGACTTTTGACAAATGTCATCATTGCCGCATATTTTTGAACAAATTGACAAAAGCCTTGCCAATGTTTAATACAGTATGTTTCTTTTTGTTGTCGATTATTGGAAATAACTTTTGTTAGAATAAAATATTATTTTATCTTTTGTTCTTATTAAAAAAATATTAACGTTAAAGCATTCCTGAAGTAACCCTACGTGGGATTTTAGGGTTTGTCCAATGGCTAAGGTCACCCTGTATACTCACCAGCTAGCGTCATGTTGGCAGCCCGCCGATCTACAGCGAACCGCGGTCCTTCGCTCGACACCTCACACGTATATTTTGCCGTGCCCCGCTCAGGCCGGACCACAATCCTGCACTCCTCGAGATTGCACGAACTGTTGGTCACGGATTCGTTGAAGGTTTGCGTGCTTTCGTACTGAGGACAAAGATATGATAGATGTTAGTTACGAGTATGCGTATAGTAGAAACCCGATTTATCGAAACCTCAATAATTGTCGTGAGGACTCGAAACCTCTGTACCCTTGAGTTTTACGCGACCTTAAACGCAAGCGACTGCATTCTCAAACGCAGTGCATTTCGCTTGCACCAACGTCAGTGCATTGTAGGTTTATGCAGTCGCTAGCTAATACTTCAATGAAAAACTCGTGGTAAGGATGCTAGTGACGCAAAAGGAACTTAAAACTCTTTATTAATTTACTTTCCTCATATTTCACTTTTGGCCGATCGTAGATGATATATCAACTACTGGAGGTATGTAACTTTTGGCCACCCGATATATCTGATAACGACTGTACGCCATCAGATATATCGGGACGGCCAAGGTGCTCACAAATATATCAACACGCCTCTATTGTCAAGGCGCTAGAGTGTGTTCAGATATTTTTGAGCACCTTGGCCGCTCCGATATGGAGGAGACTGTAGATAAGTAGGCATACAAGTTAGTAGGATTCCCGAAATTCCTATGTTTCAAAATGTTTATGGCCCAAGAGGAGAAATAATATTGAAAACAAATATCTAGCAATTGTACCTAAGGAATAATTGATCCAATATCCAATACCAAGAATTTTATGTAATATTTCAGGTTTTTCCGAAGAGTGAATAATTTATTATTTCTATAATTGTATCTTCTTATAATACAAAATTTGCGACTTGATGAGTTATTATTTTTTAACAAGGAGAAACGTCTGCGAACGATATATATATATATGCAGTTTTGTTTCTTTTTAAAAATATAAGAATGTTTCCATTTTAAGGTACTTTCCCTTCAGGGCCAATTATTTTTTCCACACAGTATAGTGAGTGTATAATCTGTACCAGTAACACCCAATTTTCTGACAAATTCTCAGCTTCATCGAGGGAATGGAAACATCAAAGTCGTTAGGAAATTTGGTGACAGCGGATATTGGGGCAGGTTTACACACAACTTGATTAGATGCATACCAGAGCTTTGATGCGAGTTTCGCTATAGTTTGGCTTTCAGGCCAATTCGAACGTACACATGACATGAAAAAGATATCTAAATAATGATTCAAGCTTGAAAATGTCAATTGTCTAAAGTAACGCTGCGTCTCGTAAGTGAAAAACTCGCGAACGCAAAGCGGCGCGGCAGGCCACGGCGTTCGCAACGAGATCGCCCACGTAGGACACTTCTATAGGTATCAAAGGATTGATTCACCCCGCGCCGCATCGCTTCGAGCTACACTACAAAAAAACGTGACCACTTTTAATTTGATCTTCACAGCAGAATGTACTAAACGTATGGTTAGCGGACGGAATAATATGAAAGTACCTATTCAGAAGCTACGATGGGTGACCATATCCTGGAATATATATACTGTTACAAAAGCAAATATTATTTCTGAATTCACTTTATTAACACTTTAAACTCTAGCGTTTTGAACACATATTTATACGAACGGGTCTAAAGCGATTTAATTTCATTATTGTCGTCCGTGTCTATCCTGAACATTTTTATAAACTAAATTCGGGTAGTTTGCTGTTGTTTACTTAGAACTCCATTGACATTTTGCTGGGAAGTCAGTCTTTCCGTAACCACAGCTGGTGCAACTCAGCTGAAACGTCTGAATTTAAGGTAAAAACAATGAAATTAAATCGCAGTAGTCACTTTTTGTTACATTTTTCATGTGATTATGATATAATTAGATGTCTTAATGGTTCCGGTCTTACTATAAATATACATTATTTATTTTATTCCTCAATAAAAGTACCTAATTCGGGTTTTAAAAAGTTTATACATTTGGGAGACGAAAATTCGGTAGTAACCTGAGTTTAAAACCACCCAACTACTTACATAATCCTCAGACAGTTCCAATTTTGGAATGACTAATCCAAAAAGCCTATCCACATTAAAGTATCTTTAAATTTTACTCTTATGCTCGTAGATATAAAGTTTAATTTAAAACCAATGTTCCTGATGACATGTGGCGCTTTGTAAATAGGAATAATACATCACATGCGGTAGTTAATGTCGCCAACAAAACAGTTTTCTAACGGGTAAAGATTGCAAGTGCATTTGACCAGGAATCCAATTCGAAGTTTTAAAATCTTGTCATGATTTATTTATGTTAACATTTAAGATAGCATGAAATAAAACTATGAAAACGGATTATATCGCGTATATTGAATTTATAATACATCCCGACGTTTCGAACTCTTTACAGCGTTCGTGGTCACCCGTTGACCACGAACGCTGTAAAGAGTTCGAAACGTCGGGATGTATTATAAATTCAATATACGCGATATAATCCGTTTTCATAGTTTTATTTCATGAGTAACTATCGCGGTAACCGAAGACAATATTATTTAAGATAGCAGTTAAATAATAATTCTACTGTGGCAACATTAGTACGTTACCCCGATTAATATAGGGGTAGCTGGGAAAGTAACATTATACTGTTGGCAACACGGTAGTTTTTGCAAATGGTGGGGCACGGAGTAACGGGGACAGACTCGTTCACTTGGGTTGAGGAGGTCAAAGAGGACGCATATAGTCAGAGTACCTGTAAGTACCTCCATTGTTGGGTTGGTAATAATTTAGAGTAACCATGCAAGAAGCTTCACAATCTTAACCCGGTTTGTTAGTTATGCTGCTAAGAACATGACACGATTAGTAGTGCATCTCGCTTACGGTACCCTTCAGAGTTAGACCACATGAGCATTATTGCAGCAGTTTTGCAGCAGCAATCTGCATTACTGCTTCAATTTTCAAAATCGATGTTGCTTACCAGAAAATTAACCTTTTTTTATACTACGTCGGTGGCAAACAAGCATACGGCCCGCCTGATGTTAAGCAGTCTCCGTAGCCTATGTACGCCTGCAACTCCAGAGGTGTTACATGCGCGTTGCCGACCCTAACACTCCTCTCCCTCGTTGAGATCTGGCAACCTTGCGACATTTGCGACAGAAAAACAAAATTAACTTGTTAAAAAAATCCTAATTGAGAAATGGTATCCTCTACTTATAAATAAAATTTAAGACTACGATTTTATTTTGATCTACACTATTTTATTTGATCGTCTCATTTTGCGTATTAAATTTGTGTCCATCGCGAGGAAAACATTTATCAAGGTGAAATTCAAGTTTGAGATTGGAAATGAAGATATTACGTTTCCTGTTAAAATTAAAATGAATCGAGCTGTTACTTTGATATTTAATTAATGTTAATTTAATTCGACGACCGGTCTGGCCTAGTGGGTAGGTAGTGATCCTGCCTATGAAGCCGATGGTTCTAGGTTCGAATTGCGGTAAGGGCATTTATTTGTGTGATGAGCAAAGATATTTGTACCTGAGTCATGGATGTTTTCTATGTATTTGCATATTAAATATCGTTGTCTGAGTATCCACAACACACGCCATCTTGAGCTTACCGTGGGACTTAGGTAGTCAATTTGTGTAAGAATGTCCCTTTATTTATTTAATTACACTATATATCTAATTGATATCTACCAGCTAGCTGCACTAAGTTTACCTGATGCCAAATTATCAAATAAAGATTCATCCCGCATCTCACGTACGACTCACTTCATTCCGTATTAATTTTGATACAAATAATCATTCATTCATTCATTTCAATCAGCACGAGCGATCTTCAAGATAGTATCAAAATAGGATTACACCCGTAACAACAATTTTTATAAGCGAATCGGGACTTAATCGCGTAGGTACAGCTTGGCAAAAAAGAGTAGAAAATAATAGGGGCGCCACTGTCTATGTAAAACGTCTTGCATATGCCAACTATTGAGTCACTTTGACGTCTCTTTTGTATGAAAACAGTAAATGTTGCCATGATAAAAAAAATAGTTCCATTTCTACTCTTTTTTGCCAAGCTGTACTCATGAAAAATCAAGATCAAGTGCGGGTAGTTCGCAAAACCCGTGCAGCTAGATGATGTTAATATAATTCTTCGCCAGTCTGCCTGTGAGCACGGGCGTAATGTCACGTTCAAAACGTCAGGCCAAATAATTAAGGGTACGCGAAGTCCCGATTAAATTATGAGTGAAAATCGGGTTAGTTTAAATCAATATAAAGTTGTTACATCTGAATCTGGCTCTTGATTTAATCAAGTTTACTCGGGTTTCTGGTTTAAACAACTTCAACTGTGCAACCGCATAGCAACCGCCGCTAAAGCTTTCAAAGGCTCTACTAGATATCAGATACATTGGAATCTCATCTATGTATGCAATAATGTTTGATACTCGTATTCGGCCAAAATGTTGTCAAAGGCAACGGCATACAGTGACTTAGTACGTTGTTTTAAACTAATACGATTTTCACTTACAATTTTAAAACTAACCAAAAGTTCAAAAGCTCTGCCAGAGATGCATTGGAATCTCATATCTGTCATATTATTTATTAACTAACTTAATTATAGTGGCCGCCACCCGTCCGCCTTAAAAGCCGCAAAAGTTTTATCAGGTGTACTCGCCCTCTGGTGGGCGAACACTCGGAGTGCAACAAAGCAAAGCAAAGTGCGAGCAACGCTCGCTGCTCACTGTGGCGGAAGCGGTGTCCCCCACCAGACACATATGTACCAGTGTCGGAGAACTTAGCACCCGGCCACAAATAACCATGGCCCATCTGGAAGGCGATGAACAGGCTCAGGTCTCAGGTTGGCCGTTGTAAGCAGAGCATGGCTGAATGGGGACTGCTTCGTGGCCACTCTACCCAATATGCTTGCGACACAGCACCGCTAACTATGGTGCACCTGCTGGACTGCCCCGCGTGCCCGCACTCCTGCTCTGAATCTGACCTGAGAGACGCCACGGTCCGGGCTGTCGGCACCGCTGCTTTCTGGGCATCCACTGTTTGGGGGAACCTCGACACGAGAGAAAAAAGAATTATAGTAGTGCAATTACTACCAAATATTGTGGTAGTGTTTTAAAAACACAGATTTAAATTTAAACTTATTATTTTCACATCTTATGCTGGCTTCGGGCAAACTATTAAGTAAGTATGGAATTCTTTTCCTAAGGATTCTACAATATGTCCTAAATATTTTAGTTTTAAAATAAGTAGTGTTAGGGGCTCACTGATTATAAGTCCGCCGGACGATATCAGCCTGTCAGTTAGAACAAAAATTTAACAGATCCGAACAACTGACAGGCCGATATCGTCCTGCGGACTGGTAATCAGTCAAGTGGTCGCTTTTAGCCAAGGTAAAGATTATATTTGTATTTACGTAATTTTATTCCACATTAAACAAGTTAACGCAAAAGAAATGTAAAAGAATATGTACAAAGACAAACATCCCAAAAAGGAGCTAAAATTTGGTGACCTAAGAGTTTAAGGACTATTGATTTTTTTATAGGGTAAAGTTGTTTTATTTTATGGTGCAATGAAACCAAAGCTTATTTACCACCGAATTGGTAAAAAAAAGTTCAAAGTTCACATGGAAACAGGCTCATATTTGCTCTTGAGCGCTCATCCATCCGAGAACGAGATAATAATATGACAGAGTAAATATGAGCACGTTTTTACGTATCAGAGAGGAAACGGGAGGTTATTTTTTGTTTTTGGCAAAAAATTCATTTTTGTATGGATGTTTTCCATGTTTATAATATAAATATTTATATATATCTAGCACGTACCAACAATACAAGGCTCTATGCTAGTGGGGGCTCGAGCGCGTAGCTAGGTTATAATAGTGAATGCCAATCAAAAAAACCGGCCAAGTCGGACTCGCGTTCCAAGGGTTCCGTACATTACACAATTTAAACAATGTATTTTTTATGTGAAACGTGAGTGAAATGTCTTTACTAAACCCGTAGCGGTCGGATCAAAAACTAAGTAATTAAGTCCGACTCACGCTTGACTGCACATTTCTAATAGGTTTTCCTATGATTTATGATTTTTTTCGAAATTTTTAACCCAGTAGTTTCGGAGATAATGGTCATTTTTTGCCTATTTTCTTGAATAACTTCTAAAGTGTTTATCCTAAAATTATAAAAAAAATATGTTTAGGATTCTCATAATGAGCTCTTTCATTTGATATGTAACACGATTTAGTTTGAAAATTTTTATTTTCTAATTTTCTCATTTACCCCCAAAAGTGGCCCCCGTGTTTAAAATTCGTTTGTTTAAGTTACATGTCCGTCTTTGGGTCACAAACTTACGTATGTGTACCAAATTTCAACTTAATTGGTCCAGTAGTTTGGGAGAAAATAGGCTGTGACGGACGGACAGACAGACGGACAGACAGACAGACAGACGCACGAGTGATCCTATAAGGGTTCCGTTTTTTTCCTTTTAAGGTACGGAATCCTAAAAAGGTACAAAAGTAAATAGTTAAACCATCCACGTGTTTTTTTTTCTGTATCAGTTCAGTTTACTCAGATTTTTACTTTTTAATTGACAGTATTGATTGTCATCTTATCTGAATTCCATATTTGTATAAACCTGAGTTTTCCCAGAACATTATCAAAGCAATAAGTAATCTGTCTCATTTATAAAGCTTAAGGACTGTTAATTTATCGTTTTCGAAAGGTTATAACTTGCTGTATTTTCTATAGCACTTGCTTTCATGTAAATCCTAGATTTTTCGACCTTCAGGGAATTTACCTAAAATACTATTTCCAGTTTCACGTTTTCTTACGAAATGGCTTTATGATTAATGTCCTGGTTTGTCCCCTGGGGCCCACAGATTTATAAAAGTGGAAATGTGAAAGTTGATTCGTGCCTTTCCGTTGTATTTTGGGATACGAAGCAATTTCGATTATAGGTAGATTAGATTTGTGGGTAGTGACAGATATTTCTTTTTTATATCAACAAACTTCTGAATGGAGTTTTTCGATTAAATACTAAAGGAAGATACAACTGTATTTTCAACACACTTGCTCAAAACGACGTTTTATTCCACCGATTTTTGGCTCATAATCCTAGATATTAAACACGCGTGCTCTTTCAGTGTATTATTCCACTCGTGCTTTTTCATTATATTATCCGATTGAGTTAAGAAGGTAACTGATTGCTAATAATATGCATGGAAAGGGAGCCTTCTTTAATTGGTCGGACTGGCGGGCACCGGCCGGCCCGCCCGCCGCGCCGCCCGCGGCCGGGGCGAGGGGCGGCCGGCAGTATGACAGATGCAACACATAATACTAACTGTTTTAACTATTAAAATTTGATTAATATGAGTTTCTTTTTTTTTCTCGCAAGTGTGTTGAAAAACGTCGTATGAAACGCGTGTGCATTGGTCATTACACATATCGGCTTTCTTATTGCACGCTCGCTTACACCTCGCGCGCACAATATCGTCTTGTGTGTAGTGACCAACTTAGCACACTTGTATCATAATGTACTATTGTGTGTTAGTTACAATGCAAGCGCGGGTTCGTACCTGGTGCAGAGGTTAGCCATTGCCATACAACGTGGTAACGCGGCAAGTGTGATGGGCACCTTTTCAGCAGGTGCAGCTAGCGGAGGTCTTTTTGATTGAAATATAGTACTTGGTATAGTACTATATTTCAATCAAATTTCTTAATTTATTAATTTATTAGTTTTTTTAGGATTATAATTTTGTAAATTGTATTTTCGTTTATTTCATATTTATTAATTATTGTTTTAGGACAGCTTAATTTTGTAATAGTTTAGACTTTTGTAATTGTAAATAATTCCAATAAAAAAAAGTTACGTATATAATAAATTTAATAATCTATAGTTACTATATTCCATAATATAAAATTGTAAATCGACTTTGTAACGTTCGACATTGCTCGCTAGTAGCGTGATGTTATAAAATCAAGATAAGAACAGAAATTACGAAATAAAAGTATAGTACAAAAACAAAACACAAATAATATACATAAATGCTTACGCGGTGTCAAAAGCGGCATCTACCAAATCTAGTAAACAAAACGATTTCCACTGTTGAAAATTAACAGAACGACAAAACTTACATCAACTTCCCCAACATGGAGACGCAAACTCAAACCCAACGATCGAATTGATAAATTAACAAACTTTGAATCCCAAACTTCCAGTGAAGGCCACTTGATCGGTAACAGGATTCTGACAAGGAGACAAATTAATTTAAACAAAATGGGAGTTGACGACTTGCGTATGTATTAATCAACTGCACTTGAGTTTGGAGTAGCCAAGAAACCATTAAAGTCTAAGGCAGGTTTGTAAACTTTTTGATTTAATTTTCTATATAGAACTTTGCGTAATCAAGTAACAAATTTCACAATTTTAAAATGTTATCTTCAAGTAGTAAGGGGCTCTTTCACAAGTCAATACAATATTAACAGTGACATCGTAATATTGACACGAAAAATATATGGCAACATTTATAAATACAACAGACATATACGGGGGCCATATAGGGGGTAATATACCGCCAATGAGGGTGAGCGTGCTATAGCACCTATAGTGCCTATAGGCAGACGACAGAAAGGCTGGGAGAGCCAAACTGCCCATCAAGCGGATACCAAGACCATCATATTTGATAGGGAGGGCAGCTAGGTCCAACTGGGGGATGTGAAAGTAACGTTCAGCTTTTTGCCAATGGTGCCTCTTAAAATTTGGTTAATTTTTGCAGTAATTACGGCGAATTTTCAAAGTAGGGCGCAGCGGAGGATGTACAAAAATTTGGGTGAGAATATGCACAGTCGCAAAATGTAGAGGGCCATCTTCTTTGTCTGTCCCTCATTACTGAGGATCGTGACCACTTGGTTTTGCAGCTCCTGTGATTTGTCTCCATCGGTCTCGATCTCTCGTAGCCCTCACCGCTTGATGGAGTTTGCTTGAGGTGGCCTTCTTAACTTGGTCGGACCATTTATTTGGTGGGGGGCCCTGCAGCCATATGTGGGTTGATTTCGTAAGGTCGGAACACTTATAGAATAAAATTGTGCTATTTTTGAATTTAAATCATAAATCATAAATTTTTATTTGCAAGAACATGGTTACAATAAAAGGTCTTAAAAATACAATAGTTCCACATATCCAACCTGTATGCAGGTGTGCAAATTATATATGCAGTGTGCTGCTAAGCATCACTTATTTTTACCTACTTAAAATCTACCTATTTACAAAAAATATGATTATTATCTCTAATTATATTATTGATCATTACATTTATTAGATTATTATAATGATTAGTCACAATTGGCTGTTGTATTCATAAATGTTGCTATGTATTTTTTATGTCCACTATATGATGTCACTCTAAATGTTGTATTGACTTGTGAAAGAGCCCTTGAGGCTTAGGGTAAATTCGCGTTATTTGGTGACCCGCCTAATTCGGCGATACAAGTTTTTAAACATGACACACAGGAAAGCTAGTGAATTAGGGCCTTTTAAATGGGACGTCACGGCTTCACGGCTTCGGCGGCTTTGCCGTGAGGCCCATTTAAAAGGCCCTAATTCACTAGCTTTCCGGGGTGTCTTGCTTCAAAACTTGTATCACCAAATAATCCGAGTTTGCCCTACAAAGTTTTTTTTCTTCTAAGGGCATAGGGAAAAAGGGCCATAGTTCTTACTCCAGAATTCTGTTCGCGATCACTTGGTTGTGACAAAGGAGACAATTAATTAAAATAAAATGGAAGTTGTCAACTTGGGCCTATATTATCAACTGGACTTGAGTTTGGAATAGTCAAGAAGCCGTTAAAGGTTAAGGAATTGTATAATTTCTAATTAAATTTTCTATCGAGTGTTTCGTAATCAAGTAATAATTAAGTACGCGAACTTAGCCGCTGCCGTACAATCGAAGTAACGCTCTCATTTTAAAACGACATTCTGAAATTACATGAAATTTGACATGAAAATTTGTAACATTTATTTGAAAAAAATACGAGAAAAAAGTATTTATGTCTGGTAACAGTTCGCTGCCCCAATATGGGTTCTATGTTACATTTTCAAAACAGTTGAAATTCTACTTAATGTCACTATAAGAGGTTTTTTAAGAGGTTTTTTTTAATAACTCAATTTTTTTTACAACTATGATAAAGTTCAAATTTTCACTGATTTCCACTGTTGAAAATTAACAGAACGACAAAACTTACATCAACTTCCCCAACATGGAGACGCAAACTCAAACCCAACGATCGAATTGATAAATTAACAAACTTTGAATCCCAAACTTCCAGTGAAGGCCACTTGATCGGTAACAGGATTCTGACAAGGAGACAAATTAATTTAAACAAAATGGGAGTTGACGACTTGCGTATGTATTAATCAACTGCACTTGAGTTTGGAGTAGCCAAGAAACCATTAAAGTCTAAGGCAGGTTTGTAAACTTTTTGATTTAATTTTCTATATAGAACTTTGCGTAATCAAGTAACAAATTTCACAATTTTAAAATGTTATCTTCAAGTAGTAAGGGGCTCTTTCACAAGTCAATACAATATTAACAGTGACATCGTAATATTGACACGAAAAATATATGGCAACATTTATAAATACAACAGACATATACGGGGGCCATATAGGGGGTAATATACCGCCAATGAGGGTGAGCGTGCTATAGCACCTATAGTGCCTATAGGCAGACGACAGAAAGGCTGGGAGAGCCAAACTGCCCATCAAGCGGATACCAAGACCATCATATTTGATAGGGAGGGCAGCTAGGTCCAACTGGGGGATGTGAAAGTAACGTTCAGCTTTTTGCCAATGGTGCCTCTTAAAATTTGGTTAATTTTTGCAGTAATTACGGCGAATTTTCAAAGTAGGGCGCAGCGGAGGATGTACAAAAATTTGGGTGAGAATATGCACAGTCGCAAAATGTAGAGGGCCATCTTCTTTGTCTGTCCCTCATTACTGAGGATCGTGACCACTTGGTTTTGCAGCTCCTGTGATTTGTCTCCATCGGTCTCGATCTCTCGTAGCCCTCACCGCTTGATGGAGTTTGCTTGAGGTGGCCTTCTTAACTTGGTCGGACCATTTATTTGGTGGGGGGCCCTGCAGCCATATGTGGGTTGATTTCGTAAGGTCGGAACACTTATAGAATAAAATTGTGCTATTTTTGAATTTAAATCATAAATCATAAATTTTTATTTGCAAGAACATGGTTACAATAAAAGGTCTTAAAAATACAATAGTTCCACATATCCAACCTGTATGCAGGTGTGCAAATTATATATGCAGTGTGCTGCTAAGCATCACTTATTTTTACCTACTTAAAATCTACCTATTTACAAAAAATATGATTATTATCTCTAATTATATTATTGATCATTACATTTATTAGATTATTATAATGATTAGTCACAATTGGCTGTTGTATTCATAAATGTTGCTATGTATTTTTTATGTCCACTATATGATGTCACTCTAAATGTTGTATTGACTTGTGAAAGAGCCCTTGAGGCTTAGGGTAAATTCGCGTTATTTGGTGACCCGCCTAATTCGGCGATACAAGTTTTTAAACATGACACACAGGAAAGCTAGTGAATTAGGGCCTTTTAAATGGGACGTCACGGCTTCACGGCTTCGGCGGCTTTGCCGTGAGGCCCATTTAAAAGGCCCTAATTCACTAGCTTTCCGGGGTGTCTTGCTTCAAAACTTGTATCACCAAATAATCCGAGTTTGCCCTACAAAGTTTTTTTTCTTCTAAGGGCATAGGGAAAAAGGGCCATAGTTCTTACTCCAGAATTCTGTTCGCGATCACTTGGTTGTGACAAAGGAGACAATTAATTAAAATAAAATGGAAGTTGTCAACTTGGGCCTATATTATCAACTGGACTTGAGTTTGGAATAGTCAAGAAGCCGTTAAAGGTTAAGGAATTGTATAATTTCTAATTAAATTTTCTATCGAGTGTTTCGTAATCAAGTAATAATTAAGTACGCGAACTTAGCCGCTGCCGTACAATCGAAGTAACGCTCTCATTTTAAAACGACATTCTGAAATTACATGAAATTTGACATGAAAATTTGTAACATTTATTTGAAAAAAATACGAGAAAAAAGTATTTATGTCTGGTAACAGTTCGCTGCCCCAATATGGGTTCTATGTTACATTTTCAAAACAGTTGAAATTCTACTTAATGTCACTATAAGAGGTTTTTTAAGAGGTTTTTTTTAATAACTCAATTTTTTTTACAACTATGATAAAGTTCAAATTTCAGATCGATAAAAGTGAAACATAGAACCCTGTTATATTGAACCAGCGAGTTTTTGTTGCTAGAAATTGTTGTACTAAGAAATTAGGGCTAGTAGAAATTTTACATACAAAAATTCTACTTCCTCTATTTTTTTTGTTTTTCGCACAATTTTAGCGACGAAAACGAGTACCAGGCATTTATTTTACTTATTTTACGTAAACGGGCATACCACATTTCATGTCATTTAAAAATAAGAACGAAACTTCTCTTCTGACTATGGGCGCGGCTTTCTGGCGGCGAGTTCCTGTGTTTCTTAAAGATTATATAGTATTTATAATCCGATTGGGACTATAAAAGAGTTGAAGTGGCAGCGTCAGATCGCGAAGCGGCCAATGTAACTGTCATTTTCCTTGAAAAATTGAGCTGCTAACATAGCCGCATTCTATTGCGATCGAAAAGTCCATGACTCATTTCATCAAGGAATTACAAAAAAAAATACAAAAAATTATTTCGTTACCAGGTATAGATGGAATATAGGATAAAACAAATCGGTTTCACTTACAGATATGACAATTTGGTTTGCAGTAGCCCTCACACTAAGCCTGTGTCGTGAGGACTAGGAAATTCCAGGAAATTCCAGGAATTCCAGGGAATTCTAGGAAATTGACGGGCACAACCTGTTTTCGTAATAGTTTCACAATCGAAATGTAACCTTAACAATTACTTAACCACTTAGATGGTTGGCAGTCCTCAAATGTGCGTTTCTCCAGAAACTTCCTGCCTCGCACAGCTAAGCTGAGGAATGAATTAATGTTTTAATGTTTATTTGGGCACAAACGGTACATGTTTCTTATAACTAGTGTCTTATACATAATTCCCGCCCGTCTTTATTACGCCCGTATTTGAAAAAGAAACCCTAACTTAGCACTTAATAACAAGCTACCTAACACACTTATGTAAGATTGTATTGTGCCTTTTTTTCTCTCGACTTAACGAGCACAAGTGTTAGCTAAAATAACATTTATTTAAATAGCTTTCAGTTACACTAAACAAACACCTACATAATATGGGTAAAACGGACAGCCCCATGTGCAGAGCGTGCATGGCAGAAGAAGAAACAAAACATATTCTCCTAGACTGTAAACCGGTAGAAGTATATAGGAGCAAATACCTAGGGAATCCATGCACACTAAAGGAGGCAACTAGCAACCTGAAGACTTTGCTAGGCTTCGTGGAGGAGCTGGGGTGGTTAGAGTAGCGCTACCTCGTTTCACGCAAAATAGGCACATTGGATGTCGAGTTGCGGAAAATGCCCAGCAAAACTAACTAACTAGCTTTCAGTTTACTGGATTGTATTGGATAATAATTTTTATATTTTGTATTTCATTAAGTTCCCTTTGAGCATTTCTGCTTTAATTAACTAGTGGAAATTGTTTTGGCTTGTATTTTATTATTATTAATTCATATTATGTGAGATTGTAAGCTGTTTGTTTCCCAATAAAATAAATAAGTAAATAAAATTTCCGGGCCGGCGGATTTATAGGCCGGCAACGTACTTTCAACCCCTCTGGTGTTGCAGGTGTCCTGGACACCAGGCGATTCGTCTGCTCATTTGCCTCCTAAATCAAAATAATAATAATAATGACGCTCCAGCAGGCGTTCTACATGACATTACAGCTCTCCAAGGGGGCCTCTACGTGTTGGATCTATATTCCCACGCAAGCCTATCAAAAGACCGGGATTTATAGGCCCGTGAAATCCAAGGAGAGACAAATTTCATTAAAGTGTCAAAAGGGCCTCTACGTTTAGGCATCGGCTCGGCGCACGCCTTCTAAATGCCCGGAATCCCATTGCTCCATAATGGGAAATAAATAATGATTAGTTGTTTCCAGGTACAGTTCGTTCAATACAAAGAAAAAGGTATTTCACTTATTGGTCTAGGCCCACTTCATGTTATTATCTAAGCGCTTAAATTTAATAACAACATCTAAGTGGGCACAAACTACAAGTCTAGACTAAGTAATCAACGACAAAGTACCACTAGACAAGGTTTGATGAGTGCAAAATCAATTTCAACAAGAAATTGAGTTTACAATGCATGTGCTCGAAAAGTGCGTTTCCTACGGAGCCATGTCATGCGGAAAGTACTACTTTTCCGCACTAGTGCTTTTTGTTTTCAATATTTTTTTTACAGTACATATGGTGCTACTTTCTCGCACTAGTGCAGAAAAGAGCACTTTTCCGCACTAGTGCTTTATGTTTTAAAATTTTTTAATCATTAAACTTATTTGCCATTATATGTTTTTTTTTTACTAGCACAATGCATAGTAAAACATTGTATGATACACGTGCGTAAAGATGATTTCCGCACTTGTTGCATAAATAGCTATTCTTCAGTTATTTAATATAAAATGACTCCAAGCTATCAATGTGAAAAACATTCAGATATGACCTTGACCTTTTCACATCACCTTTTCGAAAAAGGCCTTTTTCTTCCCAGCTAGGAGAGATCAAAGTGGCACTTTTCCTCCCTGCTAGGGATCAAAGCGGCACTTGTCTGTTCTATAACATTTATTATTTATTTTTGCATACTATTTTTTAGCCTAAATAAAATTTTGAAACATAATAATTTCCTCATAGTAAAAAGCAGTATGTATCACATGGTAGCAAAAGTATTTCCACCGTGGACGTTTACATGTGAAACCCTCACTAGGATGCAATGTACGCCCTCGCGCGTAAATATGTCATTTTGCTCCTTTGAGACAGAGTCTACTACTTATATGTGTAGCGGTCTATAATATTGGATTCAAACCTTGTTCGTGTCGTTATAGAGCAGAATAAAATGTTCTCAAAAAATGCAAATACCTTTTATTTTATCTAAAATTTTATTATTTTAAATTCTTTAAATTTTATTAGGGTTTTTATCATACTCGATTTATTTAGAAACAAATTATACTCAATTTGAACACACAAAATAAATAAATGCCATCATCAGGATTCAAACCTACCACTACCTTCACAAGGAGGGTAACTAAACTGCGAAAGTGGTCGTTACTTCTAATTGCTTGGATGTCTGTAAAACTTACTACAAAAGCCTAAAGATAAACTACATTCGCGGTCAAATAATACGGGTCATTGACGAATATCTTTGTATTTTGCAAATTAATAGAGGTAGGTACCCAAAATTTGCGTTTTGAGGAATTAATTACCAGCAAGCTGGAAATCCTAAATGCGTGTAATCCGAGTTTGCTTTATCCCACGAGGTGTGGGAGCCTTAGGAGATATTTTTTTAATGGATTGCCAAACCATTCGATGTAGAAGGAACCCACCATCAATTGCAATAGCACTACCAGCAAGGATTGGTGGATCACACTGGTAAAAAGGCATTTTTTAATACAGTTGCTCAAAAAGTGGTACTTTTTGTGGCTGCGTAGCGTGCGAGAAGCTGAATTTCTCGAACTAGTGCTTTTTACTTTTTAGTTCCAAACTATACTTTCAAAACGCAATTAAAATGTAATTTAGCTTGAGCAGGTACCAGGGCCTCATGAGTTACTCGGAGGTGTCGGACCAACCCGCGCCGGGCCCGCGGCGGCAGCGGCCGGGGCGCGCACGAGTATGAAGGTATCGCGGGCTGCGGCAGCTCGCGTATCGCGGGCTGTATAGGAGGTACTTTTGGTTTTGGTTTGGTTTGGTGGTATGATTCTACTAATGATATATTAATTTATTATTTTTTCGCAATTGTATTAAAAAACGTCGTTTACAACACGTGTGAAATGTACTATTCGAGTCTTTAACATGATTCTACAAAAAAAAAATAACAAGAAATAAATGTGGAGGCCTTATTTTTTACAAAATGACTGCGAATTCATATCTTAATATAAATTTCGGATCCTATATTATTCATGTTCATCAAGATTAGAACAAATTTTCCGTTGTACGTACCAACGTTTTCTATCTAGGTACAAGAAAAAACTGAAAAATAGCAAATTTTTTATGCACACCTTTTGGGATGAAGCAAACTCGGACTTAATTCTACGAGTACGAAAATATCTAATTTGATTAATAAAAAATCATTTTATTATTATTTTGTTCTAGGTTTTTGTTCATATTTTGATTCCTATGTAATTTTAATAAACAAAAACGTCTCAAACCTTTGGTGTTGCTTTATTAACGATAGAATGATCTACAATATACATTCATTCATGACCCTAGATCTATTATTTTAGGAGACATTCTAGTCTTTGGAAGCTTTTTATTAACTTAATTGCAATGTACCTATGTAAGTAAGTATGTACGTAATATGTTACTATGTTAGTACGGGTCAAATCTTGCAAGTTAAATTTAAACCGTTTCCCGGTTTCCGATCAAGCTGAAAATTTGCATACATATGTAAGTTGGGTGACAATGCGATATTATGGTACCATCGAGCTGATCTGATGATGGAGACAGGTGGTGGTCATAAGAACTCTGTGATAAAACAACGCAACCTAATTGCGTTTGGGGTTTTTAGAATTGCCTCGATGAGAATTAGTTGCCTGTGGAAAGAAAAGTACAGTCAGTGATAAAAGCTTGTACCAAAAATGAAATTTTTGCCAAAAACTTATTCGTACTGACCCGTATTCTTTGTCTGCGAGTGTACTAGAACAATGAACTTCAGTTTGAGTCATCATCATCATGTCAGCCGATAGACGTCCACTGCTGGACATAGGCCTCCCCCAAGGCTCGCCACTCCGACCGATCCTGTGCCGCTCGCAACCACCGAATTCCCGCGACCTTCACCAGGTCGTCGCTCCATCTTGTTGGAGGCCTACCGGCAGTTCGTATTCCGGTACGCGGACGCCACGAAGCCTATTCCATTCCATTCAGTTTGAGTACTACTTAGTTAATAGCTAATATGCACTGCTACGTTAACAACGTATGGAAGTTTGCATAGTGCACTGTTATTTTAGTAAATAATGTTCACGAATGAGAGCAGTATATTCAATAGTTACAAGGTATTTATATGCAACACCGCCTACTTTATGATTATTACTAGGAAAATATCATATAAATTTATGAAATACTACATAAGTTATAAAATGAAATAGCAGTCCAATAGGTATCTAATTTCTAATAATAGGAAAGCGGCAACTATTATAAAACATATTTTTTTATCTCGTAAAAAAGTATAGTATACAATAGTGATATAATCAAGCTTTTCAATCTCGAACCTTACTTAAGCAACTCAGCAAGCTTCGTTGCTTAAACACGGTACTCGACTGAAAAGCTCACTATTATATCACGATTGTATAAAATACTATATCATATGAGAGCCCGGGTCCGCTTGGCGACTAATGCCAAGTATTGGCGTAGGCACTGCTTTTTACGAAATCGACTGTCATCTGACTTTGCAAAACCCAGAAGGGAAACTAGGCCTTTTTAGTTTGGTTATCTGTAGTCTGTGTATCATTTCTTATTCATATTTTCGAAAATAAATCATAAATTTAAAAATACTTCAAGTAAATATTCGCTCAATTTATAACCCAACAAGCCATTAACTGAATTACCCGTTTTTTAATGCTTACTCATCCTTCTGTCAATCAATTCAACTTACAAAAGAATAATGCTTAGCAGGCACCCTGAATTAACATTTTCAATATTTTAAAAACGCTTCAGCAAAAAGCTTTCGCTTTTAAATTCAAATCTAACTAAAAATATAAGGTAAAAATATCATTCTTAATTGATAGAGAAGATTGAAAATAAAAACAATCCTGTTTGGACATCGATCTTTATATTATCAAGCTAAAATTAAAGCTCATTTCTGCTTCTAGGCCAAGCAATAAGAAGGTATAGAGGGAAATGCTAGGAACACAATTTTTGACTTCGTAACTTTGTTTGGACTAGTTAGGAGATGAACTTATCAAAAGTCCCCGGCCGTAACCCTGGTGCCGGAGGGAGAGGGGGGTTTAAAGGTTAAATTTTTCGGTTTTCACTTTTATCTTGGAAACTCTGCGTCTTAGCGACATGACTACTTTGACAAAACGAAAGCTGATTAAATTTGCTTGTTTTAATTTTTTGCTCATTAGCCGCCATGTAATTAGTAAAATTAGGTTTAACTAGATAGCACTCATGAAGTCGGTTGAAATAGATACGGGTAATGTTTTTTAAAGTGATCGTCACCAAACGAGCTGACGTGCTGCCTGATGGCGGTCGGCACCCATGGACATAAGCAACATCGGTTGAGAACCCTAAAATCCCGCTTCTCGAAGAACCCCAAGTCGTAGCGCCAAGGAAATTGGTAACTCATTCCACATTCTGCACGTTCTGGGAATAAACGAGCGAGATGCCCGCTTATTCTTGGTGTGCCATGTATCTAAGAAGTGAGGATGAGCTTTTTTGTCATTTAAATTTTCTTAATTATTCTAAACGGCGGAGTCATACATTTATTCAGCTTTAAGCTATGCTCACACAGCGCCTAGTCTATTAAGTTTGTTATTTTTTAGAATTTGTATTTTTAAGTATTTTTTGGTGATTCGTTAAATTACTTTGGTATGTATACTTTTTTATAAATTTCACAGTTCATACTGTGTCAGTACTTACTGTAATGCTGTGTAATTATTGGAACAAATAATAACAATAATAAAAAACCGGCCAAAAGCATGTCGGGCCATGGTCAGTGTAGGGTTCCATAGTTACCCTTGTACAACAATAGTTGACTACGGAACCCTAAATACGACCGTATTTAACGCATCATTAAAACGGACGTCAGATAGAATCGGCCACCACTGTTTAGCTTATTAAGGAGCTTATACTGATCACAAAGCCCTTTCCAGCTAAACAGTAATAATTATAAACACACTGAATAACACCATGTACCCTCTCGCATATTATCTGTACGAGGGATATTTGAGAGACATTTGAAAGCCAAACAATGAAAACCTAATTTCAGCTTATACGTAACAAACGAATTTTCATTACGTTACGTATATGCTTTGGCAGGAATTTCCACTGAGGCTGATTATGTTTTTATAATTTTATAGTGTTTTTTCCACAGTACAATGTACAAGATGCCTGTCAAATATCAGAAGTGCGACCAAAATCGGAATGTTGCCAAGTGTTACTTGCTTATTTGTATTATTTGCTTTTGTATATAGTTGGAACATTGGGGTAATTAGGGTCTAACTAAGACTTCGCTGTCCGTCTGTCCGTCTGTCTGTCACCAGGCTGTATCTCATAAACCGTGATAGCTAGACAGTTGAAATTTTCACAGATGATGTATTTCTGTTGCCGCTATAACAAATATTAAAAAGTACGGAACCCTCGGTGCGCGAGTCCGACTCGCACTTGGCCGGTTTTTTTTTTTCAGAAACTAACCTATAAATGCTGGTATCCTTGTGATCAGCATATTATGATGTAATATGTTAACTCGATTTCGGGTGGCTTGTGGGTTGGAACGTGTGTGCTTGTCTTATACTAGTGTTTAAGCACTAACTTCCCGGATGCTTCGGGCCTTTAGCCCTACGCGGAGCTCGGCCTTCGGCCTTCGCAATTAACACACGTGTACTAGTTCTGTGTTTGAGTCCTAATCTCCTGGACGCTTCAGGCCTTTGACTTTAAGCGCAGCTTGGTCATCAGGCTTTGGCTTTATAAGACAACCATTGATTGCATTTTGTGACCACCAATCAGCGTGAAGAGCTTTGGTTGATACTCACGACCAAAGTCGTAGAGTTAGACAAAGATAACTCTGCAATGATTGTAGCATGAACTATGCAAGTGTTATTTATACGTCATCATTTCATAGAGGTTTGACGTTTAAAATAACACTTGCACAGGCGTGGCTATCAAAATCGCTGCAGTTATCGCGTAATCTTGGTCTAGAGGCACAAAATAAGATGAAAACCATATCAAATTATTAAAACAGAATCTAATCCCATGTATATTCACTGGCATAATTAGAACATTGTATGAATAAATAACAAATATGGAGAGTACACATACGATTTTTATTACGAATACTAAAATAATGTATTTCAATACGCCATCGCGAGGAAAATACTGTACTCGTAAAACATTTCAAATGTAATCAAAACTCTTTTAAATTTTTAACTCGAAATATCTTCAACTTACAACTTTGCACATTGTTGCCAATGAATAAAGAGAACCTTTCCAGGCTAAAAAGGTTAAATATATTGTAAGAATAAAAATCTAAGTCTATTCTGCGAAATAAATAATATGATTTAAGAGAAAAGTGGACGGCTGCCGACGACGAAACTGCCTTTCCAATCAAACGTGGTCCCCATTTTCCTATTATACAGACTGGCTAAAAAATAAGTGCATTTCCGTTGCCAGAGGGTTTGGGATTATACTGAGCAACTTTTACTATGGCACCAACCAAGAAATAGCGAAAAAAAATTACCCTCCCATAGAACATGGACCAGCCAAAATGTATGGAACAGCAAAATATTTTTTTTTTACGATTGTGTGGTTGGTCCCATAGTAAAAGTTGCTCAGTATAATCCCAAAACCTCCCTGGCAACGGGAATTCACTTATTTTTTAGCCACCGAGTAAAATAAATCTTTTATTTCAGACCAAGTTGATCAATAGCTTGTTCGTTACAGAGTATCTTAATAACTATGTTACTGGCACAATACAAATAAAAAAAAAATAATAATAAAAATTAAAAAATAAATATATAAAACAGCCTGCTCTACTACACTTACTGTTAATACTTTTTTTACCATTTAATTACTTTTCAATAAATAATGATTGATTTTACTCTTAGAGAAAACGTTTTAGAAAATATATAACATTATTTTATTTTAAATTAATAAAAATACACCAAATTCTCGGTGCTAAAACATTTTCATTTTTCTTTTACCATAGTAAAATAACTATCTAGGTAATATAAAATTGGTGTCGAATAAAATACAAAATGGTTCAGACTTTGACATTCAAAGTAGCATTAAACTTTAAGAAAGTATTGCTGCGAGTTATGAAGTAAAAATATCAAGTATTAAATTGCGCGTAACACCCTTAAGTCTTAAGAGGACAACGGATGGCTCTTCAGACTGAGCTGGAAGTGTTTCTGAACTTAAAATTTCTTATACTAAGTTATAGAGTAAGTTAGTTACAATACTGTGGTTAGTTCCTAGAGACGCAATTTATGGCTAAGCAGTAAGCACTTCATTAGTTTGTAGATTGAGGGTCTTCGTGAATTGGGGTGACTAAAGGGCAGTTGAATTAAAGTACGAGTAAGAAGGAGGTACTACCATACTTTTTAAAAGTTAGCAAGTGAGTTGATCTACCCTACACTAATTTACAGGATTTTTAATGTATGTATGTGTGTATGTATGTGTTGTATGTATGTATGTATGTGTTTTGTGTGTAATGTAGTCGCTTATCATCAAGCGAGCGGTATTAACCACCGATGTGGTATCTATAAACATTTCATTAAGTTCAGAATGTATCACAAACCTAGTGAATGAGTTTACCGCTACAACCGCTTCAACTAAAAAATTAAAAGAAACAGGTTTTTTATCTGAGGATCCCCTTAATTTTTAATTTTATGTATTAATTCGCTGTTACCTAGAGTAGCAATAGAAATACATATTATGAGAAAATGTGAACTGCCTAACTTTGTAAAGTAACTTTATTATTTTGCCTCTTGAGATACGGCGCGCAAAACAACGGCATAGAATAAAGAAAAAGGGCAGTAGGTTATCTCCGGCCCAATCCGCGATATAATTGCCCACCGTACTTGCCTGTCTCAGGGTTGTCACTTTTAGCTAAATTTTGATTTAGTGCTTAGAAATTGGCAAGGGCCGGGAAGTTGTATTTTTTACTTGTGTTGTATTATTTTAAACTAGCTTTTGCCCGCGACTTCGTCCGCGTAGAGCTCGTTTATATCATACCTGCATACAAACGACCACCCCCCTTTTCACACCCGTAAAGGATGATTCCTGAGATAAAAACTATCCTTTATCCTTCCCCGGGTCTCAAACTATCTCTATACCAAATTTCATCCAAATCTGTTCAGCGGTTCAAGCGCGAAGAGGTAATAGACAGACAGACATTCACACTTTCGCATTTATAATATTAGTAATATTAGTATAGATTACGATTTATAACTGTAAGTAGGTACTTAGTTACTATATCTACCTACAAAACTGAAAAATAAGTTCTCCTGCGATTATCACACATTTTTCATTTATTTAGCGGTGCCGAACAGCCGTGACGCGCGAACCTTGTACGGTGTTAGCCCCGGCTGGCGCACTGAGAAACGGGTCGAGATTATGTTTGAGTGTGCGTGCGGCGACGCATAGATACTATGGCGCACACATACAAGTCGCGCGCGGTGCGTTTGTTTGAAGATAACATACTTTGCCCTGTTTATACTATGACAACGGACTGCTAGGGTAGGTTTAGTTAATACTAAACCTACGCTAAATCTTAATAGATTCTAATTGTCACCCTTCAGGTACGGAACTCATAAAGTAAAATAAAACAACTACAAATTTGCATCGCTACACAGATAAAAGTGTGCAAAGTAATCTCGTCAACTTTCGGTCCAACTTTGCGCCATTACCGCAAACTCCACGTATCTGCTAATTCGCCCATTCATCCAACCTGGGAACACATTTACAATGTAAAATTTTCTCTATTTTTTTAGAAATAAAGTTGATTTTTCGTTGGCCCGTTAGGTATAGTGTAGCTCTACCGACTACAAACACTTTTTTTGCCTAAATTGATCTCTGTCACTCTCGAAATAAAGTTTATTTTACATTGTGTTAGAAATGGTGATCCTACTGACTGCGCCAATAAAATGAAACGACCTGCCTTATTAGGATTCACAAGTTACTTACGCTCTGTTGCCATGGGTAGTAGATATGTGTTTAATTAGATCCCTGAATAACTTGCAACTATGTTCCCTGGATTAAGTTGTCTATTTCTCTACGGTTAATTAGTGCTAATTTGTTTAATTAATTAACTAACCGGTGCCATAATGTCTACATGAATATTACTTTATGTCCAATATTCTTCTCGTTACCGAGTTCAAAAATAATTGTGAATATAAACTATACATTTATTTATATATATTTATGTATGTACGTAGATATATATTGTTATTATTTTTATATGTGTGTTTTGTGTGTGTGTGCGGAAACAGGGCAGCCAACTTTTGCGCTACAAAGATGTGCTGACATGCGGAGATGTGACATTGAGCCATCGCACTGGGCGACTTCGGCACAAGATCGGCCGAAGTGGAGGCATACAGTGAGAACTTAGCCTTTGAAGAGCAGAGGCCCGACCACCTGCGGTCATAAACTACAATTTTGTCGGAGGGGTGATGACCTGCGGTGAGTGAGACCGTATATTTACTGCAAGAATAGACTACGTCAGCCACCTGAGAGCTCACGATCGTCGCTCGTCGCTTTACCCAATGATTGATTGGAGCATTGGATGAGGGTTGGAGCCGGCGTAGTTTTTATCACGTATATATATATATATCTTTCCTTGAAAATAGTTGTATTGTATTGTATAACTAGCCTTATGAACCGATTTTGCATATACAACCAGCCTTAAAGTTTATGGTTTTAGTATGTGGGTATTTTTGCACTTTGATAAAGATAAGATAAGATAAAATACATTTATTCGTGACGATCACAACACAAGTACGAACATGTACAGACAACAACAGCAAGAAAAGAAGAGATCATCAAGTGTGCATCACGAAATGGACCCAACTCAGCATAATGCTAGCTATAAAGCCAGCGCTGGTCTTCCGTAGGGCCCATTCGGTGATGCCACGACAGATAACACACAAAGATACATATTAAAACATTACAAAGCTACACGCATAGAATACCTAATTATATACAAACATATTAACCAAACCAAAAAGATATACATGAAGAGCACAAACAAAAATAAAAAAACAAGTATACAAGAAAAAAAAAAGAAAAACATTCAAGAAACAAACAAACAAATCCATAGACAATTAATAATTATGAGTTTGTAGTTTTTCCTCAGTCACCCGTTGACCACGAACGCTGTAAAGGGTTCGAAACGTCGGGATGTATTATAAATTCACTATACGCGATACAATCAGTTTTCATAGTTTTATTTCATGAGTAACTATCACGGTAACCGAAGACGATATTATGAAATACCAATGAATGAAATTATTAGCTCAGTCACAATTATTATAATAACAGTAATGTATTTTCTATTAAAAAAAGGCATATAATACAGTCATCTATTTACCCTTAACTGCTCTAACGCCAAAAATATATATATCGATTAGTAAAGATATTGTTTAAACTATAGTATAAAATTGTTTTCACACTATAACAATCTCTAGTATATGCTGACGGTACATAGCTTCAAACCAAACAGTAGCCGTACCATGAGTTGACACTTGACGTTTACGTTAGCGACTGCGTAAACTCGATCGCAGTAAATGTCAAGTGCCAACTCGTGGTAGCCGTGCAGTTCCAACTTAGAAATGCTTCGGTAGGATTCAGTCTCAAACTCAAGTTCTCTCTCAAGACAAGTATGGCGTAACATAATACGAAACCCCACACACCTACGACCTTTTAGCTCTCAAAATCATCTGATCCTTTAGAAATAGAAAATAATAAACGGAATCCACTTCATCCTTGCGTCGCATAAAAATACCATTATCAGCGAAAACGAGCGAAGTTAGAAGTTCTATTGTAATTTAATTCTCTCCTAAGATTAACTTCGTGTATGGCATAAATATTTATAGCCAATGCCTTGAGTTTCGTTGTCTTATCGTGATGAAATATGGCGGCGGGGGTGGTGAATAAACTTGTAATAATTTCGTGTCTTGTAAACACCTTCGGTTCTGTGGTTGAATTTCACTGTGAACATTGTGTATTATTAAGGTATTCATTGCTTATTTTATTTCTAAAAAACATAAAAATATAGAAAAATATAAAAACATAAAAAACATAAAAAATGGGCGCTAGCTCGGCGCCGGATGGTAAGGTGCCCAGAAGGCTGGTAGCATTGCCGCGCTGAATTGCGATGCCAATTCTCTGAGCAAGGAAGTATTGTTTGTTTTTATAAGTATTGCTTATTTCGTCGCTGCGCGTACAAAAGTCGCTATGTGATTTTTATCGATTTTTAGGTTTTAATGCCATTTTGAACCTTATTTCTATACGCATATGCTCCAAAAACAGCGAGACGCTTATTTCAATATTTAAGGATTTATCAAATGTAGGTATGTGATGCCCATACAATGAATGCTATTCCTATAATCGCTAACTGGAATAAATCACATAACTACATTAGCTTATTTGAACAGCAATTACAGACGTGTGCTCGCTATGTGATTATTGACACATAGCGATATTTTCTACAAGTTTATTGAAAAATGATTACATGCGCTTGCTCCCGATATGTAGTTCCTCGCACATAGCGATATCTTTATACTAGTTGCAGTCGATGTTATGTTTCTAGACTGTGCATTTTACGACACATAGCGGGATTTTCTTATAACAATCGAGTCTACCGTGTATTCAACTTTTATCTACCCTCACGTTGTTTACAGGTACCTATTAAACATGATTATTTTACGTGAAGCGCTGGTGGCCTAGCTGTGAGCGTGCGACTTTCAATCCGGAGGTCGCGAGTTCAAACCCCGGTTCGTACCAATAATGAGTTTTTCGGAACTTATGTACGAAATATCATTTGATATTTACCAGTTGCTTTTCGGTGAAGGAAAACATCGTGAGGAAACCGGACTAATCCCAATAAGGCCTAGTTTCCCCTCTGGGTTGGAAGGTCAGATGTCAGTCGCTTTCGTAAAAACTAGCCTACGTCAATTTCGTTAATTAATAGGTAATTCGGAAATTATTTAAAACTCAACTTTTTAAAATTCCTTAATAATCTTTTTTTTTTGTTGGCAAAGGCAACAATGGCTTGGGGAGCCATTTGGGGGATATGTAGGACTTCCTCCTGCAACCATCCTCTCCTAGTGAGAGGAGAAAAGCAGATATACCCACTAAAAGCCACTCCGGCGCTCACCCTTCTGGATGTTTTCAAGGAGCTGCGGGATGCCTGAGATTCTTCCCCTTCCGGCGGCCCTGGCTTATCTTACTCCGGATTACCCAGACCGCTGGAAAGGAGAGTCAGAGACCCTTGACCCACCGCCAATCGTGTAGCTCCGTGTAGTGCGGGCCCCCACAGCCCGCTGGCCTTGCTAGGGGTTTATGCGGACAGCAAATCTTCTTCACCGCCGTCTGCGTCGGTTCGGGTGTGCGTCGTCAGCTCCTACTCTCACGCTCCCTTTCCCCGGCCTCCTTCTGTGAAATGACGGTTTCGCAGAAGAAGGCAACTGCCTTCCATTTCCTTTTGCTACTCAACATAGTCGTTACGATGTTGCGCAGTGAAACGTTCCCTAATCCAAGAGCCGCCGTCATGGTGCGACACTCTACGACCCAACGATTGCATTCTTGACTGCAGTGTGCTTCTATGGTATGAGATCCATAGCGACAGTCCTCCAGGTCTTCCTTCTAGCTTTGCTGCATCCGTTTGAGCGCTTGTTGACGCGTCCTCGGCAGTTCTTCGGGTGCAGGGAATTCATTTAGGGCCCTGCACCTGACCCTCTCCCTGTGCGCATCGGCGAGTACCTGAGCCTCTAACTCCCACAGCAACGCCCCGCGCATAGCCCCGAATCATTCGGTTCACAAAAATTTGATCCAACCAAATTTAATAATTTAAAAACTCGGGAACAAGATATGCATCGTGATTATCACCCATTTTTTGATAGCTTGAATCATGAAAACAACCTAACTTCACTGTGATTACTTACTTAATAAAGGAATGCAGGGAAAACCAATGACAGTCCATTACACGACTGTCATCTGATATTTGACTATTGAATAAGTATATAAGGGGAAGTTTGAAAGTAGCACCGGTAACGGAGAAGATGAGGAGTAGTAGGTTAGCGTGGTATGGGTATGTAATGACGAGGGATGAATGTCACATAGGCAAAACAATGATAGGGATGAATGCTGATGGACGGAGAGCGGATGGTAGACCCAAAAAACGATGGATGGATTGTGTGAAAGAGGATATGAGAAAGAAAGGAGTAAGTGCTGAGGTGACCAAACATAGAGGAGAACGGAATAGAAAAACATGTTGTGCCTACCCCACATACCGTGGGATAAGGGCAGGAAAACGAGAGTACTTAAAGAGATGAGACTTTTACATTGCAAGATTTTAAAGGTAACATTTTGATTACAAAACTAGAAAAAATAGGCTTGCTTCGTATGTATGTATATTATTTGATTACTTATTGCTTATTGGGCTGGCAAATAATTATCAAACTAATTTAAATGAGTTCTATTAGGTAAACATATTTAGTTCAAAGATATTGACTGAAACAAATTGATCATAAATGGGTTTAAAGTAATAGTTATACTAAAAAAGTACGTAGATTATTAACTCACGATTAAAATTCAATTATATTGACTTAAACAGCATTTTGTTCTGTTTTGTTGAACGCTCACATCATTTTATTAAATAGCCAAGTGACAATAAAGAACAAAATTTGTATAAGGTCCTTAACAATTAAATCTAACCATGTAATGGTAAGACACTTAGAGGTTATTTAGGACCCAAACATAACTCGCTATGTAACATATTTATGAAAAAGTTTTTTTTTCATATTATTAAAACCAAAATGTCTTTTCATGTAATGCCTTAATGTATGTTAAAGTGCAAATACTTTTATCATAAAAATAATGATTTATTTATCTCCAATAATTATCGAAATAAACAGTTTTTTGTGTCTCCTGAAAAGTAGGTTAAAAACACATGGCGACTTGTACGCGCAGCGACGATTTGTAATGTGTTTAAAACTATTACCTAGTTAGATGTCATCATCATCATCATTAACTTAAGAGTTATTCTCTTGTCGGTGGAGTATCTTCCAGCTTTCCCTATCCCGCGCCAGCTCTTTGACTTTTTGATACGACACGATTTTAAAGAAGTAGTCGTGTCGTATTAAGTGTCCAATCATTTTCCCGCGATTTTGCCGCATTTGTTAGATGTGTTGTTTCTTAATTTTTCAGAAGTCTTAGAAGCACTAACTTCACTGGTAAATAACAGAAAGAGAGTTTTATAAAATTTATAATTGTGAAATTTATGAACATTTTGTAATCAATTTATTGTAAATCTAATGAAATTGCTAAAATTCGTAATCTTAATTAATCTAGAAGTAAAAGTATAAGCATACATGTTAGGCTTTTAGAGTATTCGTGTACATTGCCTATTTACCAAATGGCAAGCGTAAATAATCTATAAATGATCCTCTAGTACAAAATCGTTTTATTTTGTATGAACTAGCACATAAGGGTTTTTTAAATCGTTGCATAAAGTAAACTCGAAATTTTAAAGGATGTCTTTGGCAACAATTTGAGGCTCATATTTACCTAAATAAAAATTCAATCCAACATGTAAGAGTCATTTGCCTGCGATCGAACAGTATGATTTTGAAAGTAATTTTTGTATACAATTGTATGGTGAAAATTGCGGGTGACTAAATACTTTTGAGCGGTAGTGCAACTGTACATAATTTTTGGGCATTATATAAATTACTATTAATTTTAGAAACAATCATAAATCTCATCTAAGTCTGTTTTTATCCAGCGCCATGTTTGCGCACTAAATTCTAGAATTTATTTTATTTGGCAGGCACTAACTCAGATTTATGTGCAAAACCTGCCATCCGAGTTTGTCTAATAAGAAATAACATATGTTCTAAGAATAAAATATAGTATCCTTGCGCTTCCATTTTTATGAACATTTAACCGATTTATAAAAACTAGAGATATTTTATGTATTATAAGAGATCCACCAATATTAAATTTTAGGTACTCACTCTTTTTTATACTATGTTGAGGGCAAACAAGCATACATCCTGCTTCATATATAGGCCTGTAGCTACAGATATCAATATACCATAGATGACGCAAACGCATCTACTTCGCGTGTCCGAACCCCGACCAAGCGTCGAGGTTGACCGTCACTCTTTACAGTCCACGCGCGTCAGTTGTCGCAGCCGGACGTCCGTGAAATCTTAAAAAATGCCCCGTTGCGTAATAATTAACTGCAGCAGCCCAAAAATTGCGAGCACCCAAAGGCAAAAACAGATTTCCTATCACGGGTAAGTTATTTTAAAATTATATTATGCGTAAATTTTGTATAAAAAAGTCGTTAAGCTTGGATTCAGTAGAAATCGTGATATTTGCCTCATCTAGCGTATATATTAAATCTGTGCCTGTAGCCTTACCATGAATCTGACACTGACATATTTGCTAACTTCTGCGTAACTTACTTTCTACATCTCAGGTTTAAGAATCTTATTCTCATAAGAAGATACACAAAACTTTTCACTTAAATGAGAATTGCACTAATATGCCAATACGAGCAAATACATACTGTGTTACGCACACTCTAGCGAATATGTCAGTGTCAGGTCAGTGTCAAACTCGTGGTAACGCTACAATAACACGTTACCAACCCCTATTTTAGGCTCCGGCATTTTTTATGTGCTATAATGACATTTTAGCAGTCTTTTTAAGGACCTATGTTTCAGGAAATATAGAGGTCACATAAAACATAAAATGTGCCAGTCTCAATCAAAAGGGTACTTATTGTCGGTTGTCAATAAGGTGCTATTTCCATATAGCATTAATTTGAAATCAACCTTATCGACAAGCGACAATGTGGTACCTTTTGGTTGAAAACGTCACAAATAAATCCCTATACTGTGGTATATATGTAGATAAAACTTCATATTTGAACGAACCCGAGAATTTCTCAAAGAAAACCATGAAGAAAATCCTCTGTCTCATAAAAAGGAAAATAGAATAAATGCGAGTGATACATCTGACTTACTCGCACACTGTACGTTCATAAAACTAAGTAAGGCATGAAAAAGAACTGGTTATTTCTCTTCATATTAGAGAAAGTTAGAGCGACAAAGATGTATGCGACTATGATGCCATTACTTCCTTGGGTATTTGTCAAAGTTAACGGCAAACTTTAGTTAGTAAGACGCGCCGCGCAAACCAGGTGAGATGGTACGGCATTTCGCTGTTTATAAAAAACTAGCTTTTGCCCGCGACTTCGTCTGCGTGGAATTAGTAATTTGGGTACTTTAATTCTTAAACAAATCTGCTTTTTAATCCATCCTTTTTTCACCCCCAAATTGGTCCACACTATACATTTCCACCCCATTTTTTGCACCCTTAAGGGATGATTTCGGGGATAAAAGTTATTCCATATTCTTTCCCGCAGTTCAAACTATCCCCATACCAAGTTTCATCTAAATCGGTTCAGCGGTTATTGATTCCCTATACAAATTTCCACCCCCCTTTTCACACCCTTGAGGGGTGACTTCTGGGATAAAAAGTATCCTATGTCCTTCCCCGGGACTCAAACTATCTGTATACCAAATTTCAACTAAATCGGTTCAGCGGTTTAAGCGTGAAGAGGTAACACACAGACAGACAGACAGACTTTCGCATTTATAATATTAGTATGGATATACAATTATAATACCGTTTTTTCGTTCATGTTTGGAATTTATATCAGAAACGGGCTCCAGGTAATTAATATGACTAAATACCGCGTTAAGGATCCCCGGCAAGCTCGGTTCTCCATACAAACGTAGTTACGCTCTCATTTTAAAACGACTAGCTAGATTTCTCTGAAACTTTGTACTTACAGTAAGATAAGGTATATCTAGGTCTGTAATTAGTTTATGTAGCTTCAGATACCATAGTTAAAAAAATACAGCGAATTTAAGTTTTTCATACGAAACTTTCTTTTGCTCTATTTCGTTTGTTTTGTAAACTGGAGCTATATACCTCATGTTATTGTATACTCATTACAATCCAACACGTAGTTTTAAAATGAGAACAAAACTCCCTTTGTATGGGAAGGTGAAATTCGGCCGAGCTAGCGTAGATTCAGATTTAAAACTTGATCTTATTTCAATACGACTTTGAAGATGGCGGCTCAAGTTGTTTGGTACATGCGAAATGGGCACTAAACACCAAGACAAAAAAAAACCATAACAAGCAGGTACCCAAATATTACACGCAGATCCTTGGATCTAAATATAACAAATACCTACTACTAACAAATACAACGTCAACAAAGTTACGTCCAACGTATCTCTTATAAAACGAGTAAGTACCAGGTTGCTAAATCCCTTTCATTGTTGACTAAACCCCTTCAAAACTCCGAGGGCCTTTTGAAGACAAATCTAAGAGTTAAATCAATACACAAAACTCCTGTTTAATTCGGAAACTTCTAAGAAAGTGTTTAATTACGATTTGATGAGCAAAGCGTTTGTGAAGAGATTTAGAAGGTTTGCAAAGTTTATCTGTTGTGGGGTGAGCCAGTGTAAGAGAGCCCCCCCCCCCACACACACAGGGGGATAACGCAAAATTGTAGTTTCTATATATAATTTTCACACATTTTAATCAGGGGCAAATGCCGTAAAAACAATCACTCGGAAAGTAGGCAATATTTGTGAGTGCAAACTTTAAGAAAAACCTCATAAGGTTAAAGTTGTCTTGACAGGAAAAACATGACATAACTAATTTTCCCTTGTTTTTAATTGTGTACCGGAGCGTTTTCACATTGTCCGATCAGATATCGGATGTAGTATCCTACATCCGATAGCCGACATCCGATAAAATGTTTCCGATAGTGTCGGATTCTACATCCGATAAAATGCTTCCGATTCATATGGACACCATATGAAGTGTCGGTCCGACAGCGTGCGGCCATTTTCTAAATTGCAGTGCTAGTTAATCTCTCAACAAGTCCAGATGCCCGCATTTAACAAACGATTGCAACAAATAATCAAATGATGATTACACAATAATATATTTTTACCTGTCATCAGATTTCTTTGCTTAGAGACTATATTGAGAAAAATACACATTATTATTAAATTAAAACCACTCCAAGTGTAGTATTTATGTAATCACTATTCAGACAATTACAAGAAACACAGCTAGAACAACTTTTTCAAGTGTAGAGTATTTATGTAATCACTATTCAGACAATTAGGTACAAGAAACACAGCTACATTTTTCACAGGCGACGCCATATTGCCCGTCGAAGACACATTTTCTAAACATTCGTGGTTTAACAACTATTTAACGAAGATTACATTTATTACCTCTTTTAAACATTCCTAAATTATTTTTTAATTATTTTTTTAATTATGGTATATGTTTATCTTACATTATAGTTATTTACGATACAAGTGCGGAAAAGAGGAAATTCGAAAAGAGTGGCGATAAATTAAAACACGACCGCAGGGAGTGTTTTAAATCGACACGAGTTGCGAATTACCTATTCTCACGTGTATCGTACAACGTTTTACAGTACATATGGCCCTTTAAACTTTTGACATATGCACGAAAAGTGCTCTTTTACGCACTAGTGCGAGAAAGTAGCACCATATGTACTGTAAAGTTATTTATTAGGTTAATTAGTATTAGCCCCACGAGTCTAACCGGGGATCCGGCAGACCTCGTCGGCGATGGCGGGATAACTTGGACTCCTTCTTGACAGGCTGGCCGGATATAGCATTAAACAGAGACGAGTGGAAAAAGAGGGGGGAGGCCTTTGCCCAGCAGTGGGACACAGTGGGCTCTGAATAATAAATAATAATTAGTATTATAACAACACATGGAATATTACACCGAATGCCTCAATGCAATACTGTGGTAAAATGCTAATTAACAGCTGTTTAAATGACGCCATCTTTGTTGCGGCCCACCGCCGCACCGCGATCACGCACACTACTACAAACATTATATCTACATTTATTTTAGCGGCTTTCCAGAAATAAGAGTAATAAAACTTCGCATTTTTATTTACTTGTGTTCATTTATAAAAAACCGGCCAATTGCGTGCCGGACTCGCGCACCGAGGGTTCTACTTTTTTGTATTTGTTGTTATAGCGGCAACAGAAATACATCACCTGTGAAAATTTCAACTGTCTACCTATCACGGTTCATGGGTTTACTAATGTATTGCCAAAAATCGTTTCCCAAAGTATTACTTACCAAACTATTTTACGCAAATTATCATTTGGTAAAATTTCATTTCACAAATTTTCATAATCCAACCTAACCTAACCCAACCTAGTACGTCATTTTCATTTCGCAAGTATGGGGTTGGGAAATGAAATGGTTGCGAAGTAAAAAACTTGCTAAAATTTCATTTGGGAAATGAAACTGATGCCATAAGTTTGTTGGGAAGTGAAATTTGGCGAAAAATATTTTGGCTAAACGGCGGTATCCCCGGTTCATGAGATACAGCCTGGTGACAGACAGACGGACAGACGGACAGCGGAGTCTTAGTAATAGGGTCCCGTTTTTACCCTTTCGGTACGGAACCCTAAAAAGTAATGTGATTAAACTTACCAATATAACTTTAGTTAAAATGATTCAATAATTGTGATGTCACTACCGGTCTGCCTACCTCACCACGTATCGTCAGGTGTGACGAGCTGAAGGTGGAAGTGGTCAGGCTTAGAGGGGTGATGATCTAATAAAAGGCCTTGCACCTCATTGAAGCGACGATTATTATCCAGTTGTCCATTGTTCGAATCGGGCTGTATCCAAAAACAAAACCTTAAGGATGACTCACGTTAGACCGGGCCGTGTCCGGGCCGGAGCTTCCGGCGCTTACTTTTCTATGACATGACAGGTGATCACGTGATGCTTTCCATAGAAAACGAAGCGCCGGAAGCTCCGGCTCGGACACGGCCCGTTCTATCGTGAGTCTTCCTTTATATAGCCCAACGTTGGGCGCCAAAACATAACTTTACGTCCATATAATACAATCCTACATAATAATACAATCCTACGTAATAAATTGTCTAAAGGATACACTATCCACGAATCTAGCTCGCATAATATTTTCGCCGCAATATCGCTCGTCTGTTTTATTCCTCGCATAATTCGGATTATGACGGAGCAGCGTTAACATTCACTGACACGTCGCTTATTATGCCGGATCCTGTGACGAATGACTATCGCATTTTCTGCGGTGGCAGCATTGTTCCAGTTTTATCTGTCACTATGCCTGTCACTTTCGCACTAACATACTTATTAGAACGTGACAGGCATGGTGACAGGTTATAAAAATGCGCCCGTGCTACTGCCGCTGGTGTCAGTATAGAGCGAAACGCTGAGGAAATTAACTGAAGATTTTGTATCTGTTTTTGCAAATGTTTTTAGGGTTCTGTACCCAAAGGATAAAAACAGGACCCTATAACTAAGACTCCTCTGTCCGTCTGTCCATCTATTCGTCTGTCTGTCACCAGGCTGTATCTCATCAACCGCCATAGTTGATATTTCTGTTGCCGCTATAATAACAAATACTATAAACAGAATAAAATAAATATTTAAGTGGGGCTCCCATACAACAAACGTGATTTTTTTGCCATTTTTGCGTAATGGTACGAAACCCTTCGTGCGCGAGTCCGACTCGCACTTGGCCGGTTTTTAGTGTGTTTTGGTTGTCACCTGACGATATGGCCCTTAAAATTTTTGAGTTAATACCCACGCAGAACTGGCATTTATATCAGACAATATTATATGACGACATTAGATTTAGATTTAGATATTTATTTTTATTAATAAAATTACAATATAAATTATCCTAGACTAATCTACACGAATTTATATTATGATCGTCAGTACATACAATTTATATTATTTGATAAATTCAAAAATACAATTTAATTACATAATATACATTACATTATCAAATAAATTCAAAATTACAATTTAAAAATGTCTGAGTAAGTAATCATAATTTTTTCCACTTATGTCAAAACAAGCGAGCAGGCACAGGATCGGTCGGAGTGGCAAGCCTTGGGGGAGGCCTATGTCCAGCAGTGGACGTCTATCGGCTGACATGATGATGATGATGATGATGATGATGATGTCAAAACAATCATAATTTTTTCCACTTATGTCAAAATAAAAATTCGGGAGTAACTTATCTCCTAATGATCGTCATGTTCTAAATAAAAACTAGGTAGAAATTATAATACAAAACAATTTATGACAAACATGTCAGTCTAAAAAAATAATTTCCAAATTATTATATACTACGGAGGTGCTCAGACTTCTGTACTTCCCTTTGAATTGAGACTACCTATGTAAAAAGGTGTGTGCCGTGCCCCGTGCCCCGTGTGGTGCCGGGTAAGAATAGCACCACCCCCCCTCTCTTTCCGTGGGTGTCGTAAGAGGCGACTTAAGGAAAATCCGGTGGATGGGCAGCAGCGTCCTCCGAGAACTACCTCTATCAAACTGCGGTCGCCAACCCGCCTGCCAAGCGTGGCGACTACGGCAATCCCCCCCAAGGTACTTGGGGGAGGCCTATGTCCAGCAGTGGACGTCTATCGGCTGACATGATGATGATGATGATGATGTAAAAAGGCGACTAGCAATGTGTCTTTACGGAAGGCAGATATGAATCTAATGTTTTCATTTGAAGATCACATACGAGAGATCGCAATGATGTTTTGATTCGAAGTAAATTTGTGGTTCCATGTATTAATATTTATCGAAAGGTATACACGAATTTGTAAGGTTACTAATTGCGAAACTACTTACTTAACAAAAGTAATTGTAATAATTAAATAAATTACATGAATCAATTTTGACTCGCAAAGGATGGAAAATTACTCTTTTTTAACTATAAAACTCCCGTGAGACTCAAACATATTAAATTATTTTAAAACGTGTGTTTCGGTCCAATTTACGAGGACCGTCTTCACGGAGCAACGACACGTCTCCACTGGTCGAGGGCGCGCCGTGTACTCTCAGTGACAGAAGCAATAATAAGATATTTGATATTACGCGCTGGGCGCCAAAAACGTAACTTTTCATCCTAACAATACTCCCTCCATAAAGAATACACTTTCCACGGAACTACATAATATTAAGAAAGTTTCTTCCATCAGTTTTATCCGACATACAATATTTACTGACTTAACAAGTTAAACTAAGGCTGGAACAATGCCAATGCGAGAGTAAATCTCGAATAACTTTCGAGATATTTATACACCCAATTTTCACTTTATTATAATTCGGATGCCGAAGGAAGAGTGCCAAGAAAAGTCATGGAATTGATACTATAATAGAAACTTTTTGAGCTAACTTGATAGTTGGAGTAGGTATGAATACAGGTTGATTTCGGGGTCGCGTAACAAGAGAACAAGACATCATACAGAATTCAAAGATGAGCCTAATAAATAAATAAATAAATATTATAGGACATTTTTACACAAATTGACTAAGCCCCACGGTAAGCTCAAGAAGGCTTGTGTAGTGGGTACTTAGACAACGATATATATATATAATATATAAATACTTAAATACATAGAAACCAACCATGCCTCAGGAACAAATATCTGTGCCATCACACAAATATATGCCCTTACCGGGATTCGAACCCGGGACCATCGGCTTCATAAGCAGGGACACTACCCACTAGGCCAGACTGGTCGTCCTAATGATGTTGTTGATTATCGTTTATCACCAATCATGATGAAAATTTTTAGATTCCAAGTAGAAAAAAAGCATTTTTGCATACAATTTGGTCACCCTACTCAATGTGACGTCTTGTCGCTTTCCATACAGCGTATGTCAAAAGTCATAGGGTGACCATGATTACTAAGGATAAGATTAATACTACTTGAAAAATAAGAAAAAAAAAACTAATTATCTTTCAATCAAATACTCATCACCATCATATCAGCCAGAGGACGTCCACTGCTGGACATAGGCCTCCCTCAAAGTGTGCCGCAATGACCGGTCTTGCGCCACCCGCATCCAGCGGACTCCCGCGGCCTTTACCAGGTCGTCAGTCCACCTTGTGGGGGTCTACCCACGCTGCGCCTTTCGGTACGTGGTCGCCACTTGAGAACTTTTCCACCCCAAAGCCCCAATCAAATACTATATGATAATGTGGATCAGTCACAGTCAGAAAAAGTGGTTTTGGATGACGACCCAGAAATCAACCTGTATTTATAGGTTTACCGACATCCCTATGTGGAGACAAAAGAACAGACGAATTACCTGATGGTAAGCGATTGGGCGTGATAAGTGCGTTACCGCCCTTTAAGATGGGAATACGCTCTTTAAAGGTTTGAAGGTTTGGTTTGGTCGCGTCGCTCCGGAAATACCACAGGCGACAGTTCATTCAACAATTTAGCTGTGGGCAGGAAGTTTTTTTATAACTACGTCGGTCGTAAACAAGCATACGGCCCGCCTGATGCTAAGCAGTATCCGTAGCCTATGTACGCTTGCATCTCTAGAGGAGTTTCAACTTTCATGCGCGTTGCCGACCCTCGACCGCACCCTCGTTGAGCTCTCTGGCAATCTTACTCACCAGCAGGAAAACAACACTATGAGTAGTTTCTTTCAAATTTCAAATTCAAATTCAACGATTTATTTGTTCAACATAGATAAGTTACAAAATGTAAAATACATATTTCTTAAAATGAGAAAGTTTGTTGCTTTTTATGTATGTAGGTAATCAAAACTGGGCGTTTTGCATTGCTCGAGCTTTTCAGTGATTCTTAGGCACAGCGTGTTTTTGTAGACACATCTCCGACATACACATCTGTACTTAACATTGGGGGTAGAAAGGTCTGACTGGACTTTAAACGTATGTTTCCAGAACTATTCTTGAGAATGCAGCTCGCGCGACACCATTAGAAATGTTTTTACATTCATAATATACATGTAAGGCTTGCTTTGCACTGGTGAGGCTTAGCCAGACATTACAACGCGTACGTGCTACTTCGCAAGCATACAAGCCGTTATGCAATACAGCCCGGAGTTTTGGGGTTAAGCTCCTGAATGGGAGTGCGTGTTCCGCTTGCAGAAGCGCGCTGTGCGCACAAGTGTGCGACAAGCACAATGACTGCGCCGAGCTGCATTTTATAGAGGTAGGCATACTTACATCACCGTCACTGATAGGCATACTTTTATCACCGTCACTATTAGCTAAAATCTTATCATAAATGATTTTTCGTCAAGCTTGTGTAAACCTCTGTCAGGCTAGTGCTGCACTCTGGTGGCAGAACATTGCAGTAATATCCCCTATTTTGTATTAAGTATCTATTATGACCTCCTAGTCGGGGTTACAACTATATACGGCACGGTGGAAAAAGAAATGTGACACATGTAATGTCAATAGAGAAATATATTCGATAATACGATCGCGTGCATGCAGAGTATTCAGAATATTAAAGAAAACCAAAAGGGATCCCTAAGTGCTGCCGTGTGCGCCGTTTAGTATATTGTAGTAAGTTCTTCCGCAGGTTAGATAATTATACAGATTTTTTTGGCAATTCACTGTAATATGGCAAGTAGACACTTTCAGTGTTTAACAGTAACACGATGGTTTACTGTGGCATAAACACATATTGCTTGTGTCAGCGCAACCTAACATGTATATATAGGTAGGTTTTTAATGAATATACGTTCTTATTTTATCACACCGATCACACGTAAGGTGTTTAACTACCTACTCCCTGCTCGAGATGATATAACAAGATCAGTCGTGTCATTTGATCAGTTTTTGGAAATTTTTCAAAATGGCGGAGCCATAGTAGTTTCTGAAGTCTACAGCTCACAGAGCCAGTAGTTATAGGTAAATGTGTTTTTATAATAAGTAAATAAATAAATATTAATTAAATATTATAAGGATTCTTACACAGATTGACTAAGAAACACGGTAAGCTCAAGAAGGCTTGCGTTGTGGGTACTCAGACAACGATATATATAATATACATATACTTAAACACATAGAAAACATCCATGACTCTGGAACAAATACATCTATCCATCCATCATACATCATTTTATCTGTGTATGGAGTGAACATTAAGTTTACTTATTTCTATATGATTATATTATGGAATAAAATAACACGTAACAATACAATGTAGGTATACTTAGGAATTGATGATTGAAACATTATTTACAGTAGGCAACCAAACAACAAAGAGCTTGTATATCGGCGAAAAAATGAAATGTCCATTGTCCATATAATAATAAAGCTTGAAATACAAAAAACATACACGCTTTTAAATAAATCTCTGATGTAAACATTTGCCAGAAACAACTAACAACGTATCATTTTGCCCAAAGCTAAACAGTACTGTACATGTAACATTCTCTGCTCAGTCCAATTAATAAAATAATGACGTGACTAATATGAATTATTTTACCAAAAGCTTTATTATTTAGCCACTGTGTAATGACGGGAATGTCTAATCGTTAATAATTTTAATGTTGGATTTCATGTGGAATTTTAGTTTTGCGCATAATTAAATACCTAATTTAATACTCATATTGACGACCTGTCTGGCCTAGTGGGTAGTGACTCTGCCTATGAAGCCGATGGTCTCGGGATCAAATCCTGGTATGGGCATTTATTCGTGTGATGAGCATGGATATTTGTTCCTGAGTCATGGGTATTTTCTATGTATTTAAGTATTTATAAATATGTATATATTAAATATGAGGAGTGTATTTTCAAAAGCGCTTAATAGAGAAATCGTTGTCTTAGTTTCGTCCGCGGCTTCCCGAATGGAAGTAGTTTATATTTTTATTCGTCAACCTTATATTCACCTCCATAGTGTTTTTTTAATCCGTCCTTTTATTATGACATAGGAGGCAAACGAGCAGACAAATCGCCTGATAGTAAGCAGTTACCATCGCCGGCATTTAAAATAGGAGTACGCTCTTATCTTGAACGTTTAAAGATCGTATCGGTCCTGAAATACCGCAGACGACAGTTAATTCCACAGTTCTTAGTAGACACTATGCCACAGGGCGGACACGCTATACATCAAAAATCACTTGCGTTTCTATGTGTGAACGGCACGTCTGTAATACACGCGACATGCGTCATTGTGTGAGTAAGTTGCTTAAAAACAGTACTGAGCGGTCGGCAAAAGCTCGTCAATCTGCTGTCGCGGGGCGAGGTAATTCGAATCGGGGCGGGACGGTGCGTGGCCGTTACTATTACTTATTCTGTGCTAATGCTGAAGTGCTTTACAATAGTTTGAATATTATGTTTCTTTCATGAAACTGTCTTTAACTGTTCAGGCTGTTGTCTGTCAGTATCTAAGTAACGGAACCGTTTATACATTCACATGAAATTCAATATATATATATATATATATTTTTATGTTTTGTTTTATAAATTAAGCTACCTACAAGCTCACTCCGCAGTTCACCAAGTATATTTCGTTTTAATTGCAGAATTAGGTACCTAAGCAAATAATGTCCAAAATAACACTCCTGGGAGTAATTACTCGTAACGCGTTGTTAGGCTATTAGGATTAATGAAGAATATAATGGGTAATTCGTTTAAATCTAATCACATTAAGGATACCTAGTGCTACAAAGTTGCAACGGTTGTTTCACCATTATTAAAGATACCTTTTTTTTGTTGACACAGGGTAAATGCATTTACGCATCTCACTCCCGGACTGGGGAAGCCCCTTGAGGGGTGGTATGTGGGACTCGCTCCTCCTGTAACTCCCTCTGCTGGGCAGAGGGAGGGGAAGAGAATACCCACTGACATCCCCGCTCTGCCGTATCATTTCATATTATGCCTCGGACTATTGGCGCTCTCACTGCGTTTGAGCGCCAAAATACCTCGGCGGAGATGAGTGCCTTTCATCCCTTGGTAAACAATCTACTATATATTATACCTATATTTATTTACCATTATAAAGTAATAACAATAGAAACACGAGAAATTAAATAAAAAGACAAAAGTCAGTTGTTTCCATACTTTTGGTACACCCTAGGGCATGTAAATCTAAATACAAATAAAGCAAATTTACGAGTAAACTGTCACTCAGGATCCCAACAACACACTGGGAATGTTTGAATTGTTGATCGTACGTATCGTGTATGTAGGTACTCGTACACTACAACGCCACGAAAACGTGTCATTTTGCAAGAAGATTTCTGTATAATGTGCTCTGTTTTCACTGATTTTGTGTATATGTACAATGTCGGTTAAGATTTGTCACTGTCCAAATAAACCATGTAGTGACGTACCTAGATTCGTATGTAAGAATATTCATTCTTCTTTGAATATTTCCGAGATATTTCCCAACGAAGGAATGCTGAACTCGATAATGGAGTGAAAAAAATTATGTATGTATATTTGTATATATGTAAGTTTATCAATATAGTTTAATATTCATCTATATCACCACAAAAACCACCATACCACCATAAAGGCTAGGCCATGTAACTTTTATAATATCTATGTAAAACCCTTTTTATGTGCAAATAAATGATTATGATTATGATGATTATGATTATAGTTAGTCTTGGTTGGTTACAATTTTATTTGTATTAAAGGAGCACACTGATTATCAGTCCGCCGGACAATATCAGCCTGTCAGTTGTTCGGAACTGTCAACTTTTTGTTCTAACTGACAAGTTGATATCGTCCGGCGGACTGATAATCAGTGGGCATTTTTAGACACTGCATGTCTTAAGGCCGTTCCATCGGTTTGCCATTATCTGTCACATTTTGCAAGAAAGAATGGGAAAGACCATGCGCGCCAAGTGTCAATTTTGATCGAATTTTGTCGATTTTTATTTATTTTAAAAACGTTGCCTTAATATCGAAATTCGAAAGCGGGCCAGTTACTCTATTTAAGTTAAGATTGTTTTTTCTTCATTTTTTTATAGTGTCAAATAATAAAGAATTAAAGTTGGATTAAAAGTCCTAGTTACAGGTTACTTTGGAAATTGTATCGAGCGAAGTATCATAATTCGTGTATCAGAAGCTTGTAGATAGATAATATAATCAAGAACTACATATATTTTTTCCACGTCTACGAATATCAACGTCTCTTAGTAAAATATGATCATATAAGGAAATTTTTCGCCTTCTCGCTCAGGGAACCGCATTAGGGCATTAAGTCCGCCATTTGTACCTTCGTGTATTGTGCAATAAAGATTAGATCCATACTATCCATACTAATATTATAAATGCGAAAGTCTGTCTGTTTGTCTGTCTGTCTGTTTGTGTGTTCCCTCTTCACGCTTAAATTGCTGAACCGATTTAGATGAAATTTGGCATAGAGATAGGTTGATTCCCTGAGAAGGACATAGGATAGTTTTTATCCCGAAGATCATCCCTTAAGAAAGTAAAAAGCGGAGCGGAATTGAGATAATTAATGAAGTGCCTGCTAATTTGTGTGCATAATATAATGCTCTGAGAATTTTTCCAGGCGTTATACTTACTTTAGCTGCTGTTACTAAGTCCACGCAGACGAAGTCGCGGGCTAAAGCTAGTAAATAAATAAATCTTCAATAAATCGGAGCACATCACTATCCCGACCCTTTGCGGTTGCTGTCGTCTTGTCAGCATCCCCCATTGACAAGACACGAGCAGGCCGCAATTCTCATCGCGATCTCGAGAGCTGAGTTCTGAGAGAGTTCTCAAGAAAACCTTTGGCTTTGTGTTTCCCGGGTCAAAGCGCAATCACAAAAACTTAGTGTAGTGAAAATCTTTAAAGTAAGAACACTAAGGATTAATTTCTTACATTGAAACTTAGTGTATTTTGTAGAAAAAAAACCCGGCCAAGTGCGAGTCAGACTCGCGCACGAAGGGTTCCTTACTATTACGCAAAAAACGGCAAAAAAATCACGTTTGTTGTATGGGAGCCCCACTTAAATATTTATTTTATTCTGTTTTTAGTATTTGTTATAGCGGCAACAGAAATGCATCATCTGTGAAGATTTCAACTGTCTAGCTAACACTATTCATGATATGACCTGGTGACAGACGGACAGACAGACAGACAGACAGACGGACAGCGGAGTCTTAGTAATCGTATAGGGGTAAAACCTTTGGGTACGGAACCCTAAAAACGGGGATTCCACAAAATACTGACACAAACGTATTCTAATTTTAATTATAGGATATGAATTCGCTCTGTATTAGATATGGATCGGATCGTTGGTGTCAAAAGTTATGTTTTTGGTTGAAGAAAAATAAAATGGGTTTTTATAGGTGGGTAAAGTTACACTCTAGGGCTAATGTAACCCGAGTTTACGGTACTCAATTCTAGATAGGATTAGATTATTTCACAAATAACTAAGATTTCTCAATTACACTGGTGTCAGGAAGGGCTTAAGGCTGTTCCCTGAGCCAGAAGGCGAGAAATCTCCTTCTATGATCATGTTTTTCTAAGAGGCGTTGATATTCGTAGACGTGGAAAAAATATATGTAGTTATTGACTATATTATCTTTAATCACATAGCTTCCGATACACGACATACACACACACACATACATGACACTTCGCTCGATACAATTAATTCCCAAAGTAACCTCTAACTCGGACTTTTAATCTAACTTTACTCGGTTATTTATTATGTGATACTATAAACAAAAAAAGAAGAAAAAACAATCTTAACTTAAATAGTAATTTCATAGCTTTCTAATTTCGATATTGTAAGGTAACGTTTTTAAAATAAATAAAAATCGACAAAATTCGATCAAAATTGACACTTGGCGCGCATGATCTTTCCCGCTCTTTCTTGCGAAATGTGACAGTGACAGCGGCAAACCGATGGAACGGCCTTAAGCCTTTGACTCGTTCTCGGCAAGCATTTATAATAACATCCCTTCGAGCCCTTAATACGTTCTCTAGTAGGCCCTTCGAGTACCTACTTTATGTCGTTTCGCGGGCTTTGGACAGCCCTTGGCTATTTTCAAAGGGACGAAGGTTACCTAATGATGAATGCTCTAAAAATAAAGGGCCTTATTAGACTTGTCCATATTCCTTCTGTTTTTGGTTTTTATGTAAGGGGATAATTTTAATTAATTGAAGGTTTTACAATACTCGTATTTAATTACATACTTCGTTACGATAAGGGTACAGCGTTTTCACATTGTCCCATCCGATATCGGATGTAGGATACATCCGCGTAGTCAGGCGGCAGGGACGCGCCCGGGCGCCATCTTTAGCAGTCACGCACACTACACAAACATTATGCCTACACTTACGCACACAAATATTATCGGTCCGACAGCTAACGGGGGGCTCCGACATGGCTAAATTTATCGGGAGCGCCTTTCCGATATCGGATGTCGGAAGGCGCCTATGACAAAAACAGCTGCAGGTGCCAATTAAGTGCTCCTTTTATGCATTATTTATCGTTCTTTAGTAATAATCTTAATCTTTAGTAATATGTGACGTTTTCAACCAAAAGGTACCACAATTGTCGCTTGTTGATAAGGTTGATTTCTAATTGAAGCTATATGGCAATAGCGCCTTACTGACAAGCGACAACAAGTATCCTTTTGGTTGAAAATGGCACATATGTTGATAATAAATAAGTTGAAAATGACATGTATGTAATTAATTAAAATAATGAGCATGGATTATTATATTATATTTAATTTTAACTATTTTATGTAATTTTTTAATTAGGTTAAGTTATTTATAATAGAAATTCAAACACAATGTTTATTGTTATACTTAATAAAAAAATAAAAAAATGATGTATTAAATGCATAAATAAATACAGAGAAACACATATAATAATTATATGTGTTTCTCTGTATTTATTTATATATATATTATCTTACATTTTACTTCCTCCCGACATCCGATATCGGTTCGGATAGCTCTAAGAATGTTCCATCTTAGCAGGCACCGGAGTCTAAAATAATATTGATAGGCATATACTGCCTATTCTATGCCATATTTGTGTTTGGTGTTTTGTACAAAAAAGAGTTTATACATACATAAATACAGAGAAACACAGTATATATCTTAAATTTTACTTCCTCCCGACATCCGATATCGGTTCGGATGTAGATGTAGATGTAGATGTAGTGTAGGGACGCCCGGCCGGAAGCAGGCGGGCTGTCGATCACATGTCGTGTTCATTCAGCCCAATTCCCTGTAGTTGGAGCTGCAGGTTACTGTTCCGGCGGCATTCCCACACCCTTCTCCTCAAATCTTCTTGTTTTCCTGCAGAACAGAAGGACATCTTTAAGTTCGATATCCTTTAGTTCGTTTTCTTCTAGTATGTCTCTACCAAATGTATTATATCGCGGTGCTGCGTACATAATACATTCTGCTAGTAAGTGCAAGCTAGTTTCCTCCCTACCACAGTGTGGACAGGAGGCGTCCGCACTGATTCTCATTATCTTAAGGTGTCTATTGAGAGTGTTATGACCTGTAATAATACCTGTTAACAGTCTCAAACTGCTCTTACCTAGTTTCAAGAGATACCTGGTTCTCCTGTGGTCTATCCCTTTAATCATCATCTTCGACTGTCTGCATCCTGTTTCTTCTACCCATTCTCTCTGTGCTTCCATCTCTTTTACCTTCTCGATGACTCCCTTTGTGACATCCGCTGACATAGGCAGAGCCGGTTCCGGACCTATATATTCCGTCTCCGCCCCTATCCTCGCTAGCTCGTCCGCTTTCTCATTTCCTGTCACCCCCTGGTGTCCTGGTACCCATGCCACCGTGACATTTCTATGCTTGCCTAGCGAGTTCAGCTCCTCTCGACATTCTCTCACTAGAGAGGAGGTGACCGATATTTTCTTTAGTGCTTTCAGTGCTGCCTGGCTGTCTGTATATATTACAACAGCGCCCTCTTGCTGCATACTCTCATTCACTATACGCGCACAGCGCGCTATAGCACATACCTCTGCTTGGAACACGCTGGCATACCTACCCAGTGGTACCGATACCTTCTCTCCCAGTTTAGGGATAACTATGCCCGCCCCTGCTAGATTCGTCGAGCTTCTTCTTGACCCATCCGTAAAGCAGATAGTCGTTGGGTGCCTGACTTCCACCTTCCAGTTGTCCCTCTCTCCTATATGTACTCTGTATTTTTTGTCAAATATCTCCTGCCTCTTTATAAGGTCATTATTGGCCATCAGCATATCGAATTTTGATAGCGCCTCTCTTTGTATCAGTGCGTGTCTCTTGTCCACGCAGCTTCCTCTCCATTCCTTGCACGCTTTCATTCTATACCACTGTTCCATGGCCCTTTTCTCCACTTCAGTCCATAGAGGCTTCAAACCTAGCATTACCTCCATCGCGTGTGTCGGGGTCGTTCTCATCGCCCCCGTCATCATGAGGCACGCTAGTCTCTGTATTTTGGTTAGTTCTTTTTGGTATTCTTTAACTTGTGCCCTATGCCACCATATCACGGCTCCATATAGCACCCTGGGTAATATTACCGCCTTGTAGATCCAGTGCATCATTCCCGGCTTCAATCCCCAGTTCTTTCCCACTGCCCTTTTGCATTGAAACAGTGTTCTTATAGCTTTTGCCGTTTGTTCCTTGATGTGAGTCTTATACCTGAGTTTACTATCAAGAGTAACGCCCAGATATCTTAGCTCATCCACCAATTCTAATTCCGTGCCTTGTATCTTTATGGGTCTTATCTCCTTTATTCTTTTATTAGTAAATAGCACTAGCTTTGTTTTCGCCGGATTAAGATCCAGTCCTCTCTCTCTGCACCATCCCAGAACCTGTCTGAGACCTCTTATCATTATATCTCTTATGACGCTGATAACCGTCCCTCTCACTAGCAGCACTCCATCGTCAGAGTATGCCTGCATGTACACACCTCCTCTGTTCAGCTCTTTCACCATTGAGTCTAGCAGAAGACACCACATTAGGGGGGACAGACATCCCCCTTGTGGGAATCCTCTCCTTGGACTAATCGTCTTTACTACTCCTCCTAGCTTCGCCGTTATGGATCTTCCTTTGAGCATTCTCTCAATCCATTGTGCTATAGTCGGTCGGATGCCCTCTCTCTTTAGGCTTTCCTCCACGGCCTCGAAAGTTGCCTTGTCAAAGGCCCCCTCTACGTCGAAGAAGCAACCTAATGCATATTGTTTCGTTTCTAGTGCCCTCTCCACCCTTACCGTTAGGTTGTGTAGAGCGGTCTCCGTTGACTTTCCTGCCATGTAAGCATGCTGGTTCCCGTGCAGCGGGTCCCCACTGCTTTCCACTTTCTCTCTTATATGCCTATCTATCACTTTCTCTAAAGCCTTCAGAACAAACGACGATAGACTTATGCTTCTGAATGACTTCGCTTCTTGGTACGATTTCTTACCCGGTTTTGGCAGAAAGACCACCCTCACCTCTCTCCATACCCTCGGAATGTACCCTAGTGCTATACTTGCCCTGTATAATTTCACCAGGTCCTCTTTTATGAATCTGTAACCCTTCTGCAGTAGTATCGGTAGGACTCCGTCCGGGCCCGCAGCCTTGAAGGACGCAAAGGAGCCGATCGCCCATTCTACCCTTTCCTCCTCCACCACCTCCAATGCCGCCGCCCAGTCGGAGCCCCCCCGACCACTCTGTTCCTCACCTTCTGTCGACTCCTTACAGTCCGGGAAATGAGATGAGATCGGTTCGGATAGCTAGCAGCTCTAAGAATGTTCCATCTTAGCAGGCACCGGAGTCTAAAGTAATATTGATAGGCATATACTGCCTATTCTATGCCATATTTGTGTTTTGTGTTTTGTACAAAAAAGAGTTTATACATACCTAAATACAGAGAAACACAGTATATATCTTAAATTTTACTTCCTCCCGACATCCGATATCGGTTCGGATAGCTAGCAGCTCTAAGAATGTTCCATCTTAGCAGGCACCGGAGTCTAAAGTAATATTGATAGGCATATACCGCACTCGAGAAGGCATTTTGCGGGCACCTCATCGTCAGTTAGTAACGTTTGCAAATAAATCAATAAATTTTCGAGCTGTCAGAGTAAGGTATTTGTAATTAGTATTTGTAACCTGGTATTTAATCATAATGAATAATGATGCACGCACACGCACAGCCGTTTCGCTCACTCTTACGCTCAATGAGAGTGAGAGAAGGACCTGAACCCACGTAAATACCAACTTAAGGCCGTTCCATCGGTTTGCCGCTGTCTTTGTCACATTTAGCAAGAAAGAACGGGAAAGAACATACGCGCCAAGTGTCAATTTTGATCGAATTTTGTCGGTTTTTATTTATTTTAAAAACATTACCTTACAATATCGAAATTCTAAAGCTATGAAATTACTATTTATGTTAAGATTGTTTTTTCTTCTTTTTTTTGTTTATAGTATCACATAATAAATAACCGAGTAAAGTAGGATTAAAAGTCCGAGTTAGAGGTGACTTTGGGAATTAATTGTATCGAGCGAAGTGTCATAATTCGTGTATCGGAAGCTATGTTGTTAAAGATAATATAGTCAAGAACTACATTTTTTCCACGTCTACGAATATCAACGCCTCTTAGAAAAACATGATCATATAAGGGGATTTTTCGCCTTCTGGCTCAGGGAACCGCCTTAAGGTTTAAAGCCCTTGACCCTAAATAGCTGGCTAGTTGGTATACTTAGCCAGCTAAATATGAGTATTATTTCCAATATAATAGCCCGATACTGTCCAATTTTGTACAGCGAAATTAAATAACGATTTGAATACTAAGCCTACATTATACAAGCATTGCGTTACTATATAACGTAATATCAACTTTGTGCATATCTATCGAAGGTTGGTTTTTGAATAGCCTATAAACGTGGATACTAAATCAACACCACTGATTCGCTTGGATACTGCGCTTACTAATTACGGCAGGATTATTTAGTACTTTAGGTATAGGGTTGCCACCTATACTATAAAATATAGTATCGTACTATATTTTAGTCAATTGTACTATATATTATACAAAAACAATATAGTACGAAAAATACTATATTTTCATAACTCAAGAAAGGGTTATACGAATGTCACCGATATCACATTGTATGCGAATTGGATTTTTAATTCGCCTCAAATCGGCGTCCTATTTTTTTAAAATTTTCCCAGTAAATACTATATTTTTTCAATATTTTGACAAAAATACTATGTGTGTAAAGAAAAAAGGTGGAAACCCTATTTAGGTAGCACGTGTTTTACGTTAACTGTGAATTTACAATAGGAGACTCAGCTTATTACTAAAAAGGCTCTAATAAAAAAATTAAGCAGACTATAAAAAAAAAATTATACCACGTCGGTGGCAAACAAGCATACGGCCCGCCTGATGGTAAGCAGTCACCTATGGACGCCTGCAACACCAGAGGTATTACATGCGCGTTGCCGACCCTTTAAAAACCTGTACACTCCTTTTTTGAAGAACCCCATACTGTAGCCCCTCGGGAAAACCTCGGCAGGGAGGGAGGGAAATAATGATGATGAAATGAAAATGAAAATGAAAATTGTTTTATTTCCTTGTAAGTTTATTCTACAAATTGCCATCAGTGTTAGGGACTTCCTTTTAGGTGAATGAACCTGTACTAACAATGTTTTATGGAATTTTTAGTTTTCGAAATAGTTTTTTTTTTTTTTTTTTTTTATAAGTTTAAAAGCTATTAAGTACATGAGACCAATATTTCTCATCGCTCGCATAAAGGACTATTACTAAACTACCTAAAGTAGTGGGGTGGAAATCACTTACACATATAAAAAAAAGTTCTACCGTAATAACATGGAGGTGATATATTATTGCCCGGTACGGTACGTTATTTTGGTATATATATACTCGTATTCTATTCTATTCGGTTGCTAAGTGGACCACCGGCTAAATGAGCCGTGGCAAAAATGGTGGAACAATGCTTCAAGATGATTGTATTCCTCTGAAAGGAAATTGTTTTGGAGTCTATTCCATTGGAGGCTGAAAATAATAAAGTAAACAAAAACCATGTACACAAAAACTTAGATCTTATATCAATGGAATTATAGCATTGATCAAACGAACGTGTTTTAAGGGGATCCCATGCCCCAATGACCTTCGATTTGAATCCCTTAGTTTTCTAATGTTTTTTGTAGCTTATCATATTAACAGCAACGGATTTTAGCAATATAGTATCCCATATTTACTTCAAAGTTCATTGTTTTCGAAATATTTGGCATCAAAGTTGAACAATTTTAGGCCAAAATACTGGTTTTCTGGCCATAACTTTTGTGTTAATTAGTTTAAAATTAAAACCTTAGACAAATTTTTAGAGACGTCTAAGACGAACCCAAATATGTAGATTTCGTATAAGTAAGATCTTTCACAGCAATCGAGATACGAAAAAAGTGTTTTTTTAGACAATGTTTAAAATAATCATAAATAAATAAGTATTCATTTTTTTCACAATCCGGTAGACAAAAATGGAGATAAAAGATTGAAGAACCGATAGCCGCTTGTCTTATAATTCTATATGTAGTGCAAAAGTAGGAGATACGATTCAAAACTTGTCAAAAATCGATGAAAACCTCAGGTAGCCCCTTAAGAGCTCCGTTATACTTTTTTTCACAGAGTATTTATGAGATTACTAGCTGTTGCCCGCGACTTCGTACGCGTGGATTTGTAACATTATGCAGCAAAAGATATCAGTAGGGACGATTATTTTGGTATGATGTTAATTATCAGATTTTGGGGACAATTAGGTACCTAACTATGAAAACAAAATACGCTTCAGAACAAACATTTTAATAGAGTAAAGCCCAGAAACACGCCTCTATTCCCCTCTCTTATAAATCAAAATGTTATGGCCTTAGAATACTTTAATACTTAATTATAATAAGCTAACTTTTCAGGTTAGTTAACATGCCAAATTGTACGCACGCGAAAAATTCATTATTAAACAGGTTTCAACCGACCGAACGGAAAAAGGAAACAATACCGACATTTATTAAAATTAGGCGTACCGAGTACGTAGTACCTACTACCTAGTTAGTTAGGGGTAACTTAGTTAAAGAAATAAATTGATGCTTATTAAAGTTAAAGATAAGAAGATGATATATATGACATCGTTATAAGTTTCATTTATTACTATTAATTTGATACAACAACTACCAAAAAATGCACAAACATGCTCTTCTCACCTGTAATGCATTTTTATAATGTCTACATACGTCAGGGGCAATAATTATATCGAAACCGAAAGCAAAATCACGTTTGACCCCATTTTTAGACCAGCTACGTAAACAGTACCTATTTATTATGTATTGTAGCTATATGTGGATATGTTTATGACTGGTGGATAGCTCAGTTTGATGGCTACAGTATAAACTGTAGCCATCAAACTGAGCTTATTGGTGAGCGTACCTACCTTGACGATCTCACTATGTGTGCATATTTTTGTTTATCGCTATTGAGAAATAAATATAGGTATCTGAATCTGAATGAGGTGTCAACCGATTTGTTTTTACGACGCGAGTGACAAAAGATACATCTTTATTGACTTCCTACTCCTACTTTTAGAAGTTTATATTATTTAAAAAAAAATACAGATTTCAAGATGGGTGAGTTTTATACAATCATTAGTGAATGTCACTTCATGATTGCCGCGAAACAATTTTTTTTGTAGTGGAGCATATTAACAGGAAACTAGCCGGTCGGTGTAGACCCTCAATCAAGTAACGCACTTACATAGACTTACACGCAATCCATTGTCTAAGGCTAACATGGGTAAGTCATTGTTGCCAGCGGTTAGGCTGTGTAATTCCCATTGTAGGCACAGAATAAGTAATAGTATTATCATACAGAACGGCCACGCACCGCCCCGCCCCGACTAGAATTATCTCGCCCCGCGACAGCAGATTGACGGCCGTTTGCCGGCCGCTCAGTACTATTTTTAAGCAACTTACACTATGACGCATGCCGCGTGTACAGACGTGCCGTTCGCACATAGAAACGCAAATGATTTTTGATGTATAGCGTGTTACCCTCTAATACGTCCATGTTATTAACTTATTACAGTCTTACCTCGTGCGGGGTATATCGGAAGATCTCGTGCGTGCCCCGGTACCACTTGACGGAGTGCAGCGCAGGGTCGTTGCGTTGCCGCGTATACTGACAACGGAGATCCGCCTCCTTGCTGGGGTCCGTCCACCGCGGGACCTCTAGCGAAGTTATTGTGTGGGACACAGTTCGAGCTGGAACAAGGAAAAAAGATTTTCAATATGATAGGAACATTAACACAAATTATGTCGTAATAGTAGTTTATGCAACTGATACATAATGAGAATATAAAAACAACATACTGAATTGACGTTTCGTATCCATAACTGTTTTAATATCTATGGATACAACTGATACAAGAATAGAGACCCACTTGAATTTTGACAGCTGTTCCAAATTTCCCTCAGTTCCCTTAGTCGTCGTGCCTTCATTATTTCAAGCTTTCGGGCTAATAACAGTAATAACCAGTTGTATGGAGTGAGCACTCCAAGCTTACTTATTTCTATTTTTATTTCTTTATTATTCTATGTCTGCGTAGTTAGTACATCCTTACCTTATCCCATTTCCGTAGAAAGTTTTTCCCCCTTGTTCTCCCCTAGAGGAATGATTTCTGGGATAAAAACTATCGTATGTCCTTTCGTGGGATTCAAATTATCTCCATACCAAATGTCATCTATTTTCATTCAGCGGTTTAAGCGTGAAGGGACCTAACGCAGCGTACTACGACTACGTAGGCGAATAACACGAACGCGAAGTGAAGCGATACGACGCGGGGTGAATCAATCCTTTGATACCTATAGAGGTGTCCTACGTGGGCGATCACGTTGCGAACGCAAACGCCGTTCGCGAGTTGTTCGCTTACGTAAGACGCAGCGTAACAGACAGAGCTACTAAGGCATTTATATATTATTAGGGCTTGTTTATATTATTATATTAACTTGATATCCTACAATGTAATAACTTACGTGGATACATATAATGTAGCTTTCTAGGTTACAAAATAAGAGACTGGATCACACGCCACACGTACGGCCCTATTATTCCATTTTTTCTTTCAAAGTAGAATACAAAAAGTATATTCTGAATTTGCAGAAATCTGCTCAAAGAGTGGATCACTTGTAAGTGCCAACCTTTACTCTAATAAGTCTTACAAAAATATGTTATTAAATAAGCCATTTATTATACAACAATACATAGTTCATGACCAGCAACGCAGGCTTCGTCAAGTGCTTACAACAATAAATCAGCTACAGGCTTCGTCACCTACTAACAAATGATATAATCCGCAACAGGCTTTGTCAATCTTAAACACTAAATTAAACTAGGCCAAGTCCCCACTTCGGACCGTAGCCGGTCCAAAAGTCCCCATGACACTGGCAGCGTTGCCCCGTTGAATTGCCAAAGAGATCTGTTGGACCAGATACGATCCGGAGCGAGGATCGCAACCCCTTTCCCTCAGTCGCCGACCCAATTGCCACACAAACTCCTTAGCCTCCGCACCCCAAGATCCTGCAGCCATATATTAATATTAAGTCAAATTGAAATAGGTACCTACCTAATATTTATTTGTCATATCTGTTCTGATCTCAATTTAGTTTAACCAATGTTAGTTAAGTTTACGTGCTGACGCGATCGCTTGGACAGGTCTCCACGGAAGACCAGCGTCAAGATACCTAAAAGGTAACTTGACATCAAGCTGAGGGGAGACCTTTTCAGTGACCTTTATGTTTTATATTAATAAAAGTGTATTACATTTAAGCAATACTGTAAGCGTCCTGAATAAATTTATTTTCTTTCTTTCTTTCTTTCTATTACTGTCTGAAGGCTAGGCTAAGTAAACATTCATATCAATGGCAGAAACTGTTTATGTAAGGGCGAGTTCCATTACATATCGTTGACTGGGATTCAATCCAAACGTACATTTTGATCCCAAAATGACATCATTTTGTTGTTATTTGCGCTACTTGTCCGTACATGTATTGGCGCGAGCGTCGCACGTAAGTAGACATTACATTATTACTACCTAATATACTTAATATCGTTTATATGGATATTTCATAAGAGTTTCCTAACCAATGAATACTTTTAATACATACCTATACAGCCTAGATATTATGATTTAATATGAATGAGTATCAAATACTACTCTGGTCGTTGTCATGTTACTCGTAGGTAGGCAGGTAGGTGGTTTAAGGACAAAATATATAACATCTCAATAATTTCCTAGTACTTAGGTACCTTAGTAAGTATACCTCCTGAAATATTATAGGTATGGCGGGATTTATAAGTTCTACGTAATATATGTATGTAGGTATTGTTCTAACTTCAGGTAGTCAGGTAAATCACCGTTTTAAATTTTATAGCCACCATTTTGTATTTTATAGGAAATAAAGAAACATCTCAGTGTTACCCATGGTATAATAAAACAAGGTATTCTCTTCCGAGACTCGCGGACCACGTGACTGACACAAGCCTACGTCATCGTGCTGTTAAAAGGTTCACGATGACGTAGGCTTGTGTCAGTCACGTGGTTCGCGAGTCTCGGAAGAGAGTACCAGGCGGAGTATATTATTATACCATAATGCCGGTCATTGTATAATAATAACAAGGTACTCTCTTCCGAGACTCGCGGACCACGTGACTGACACAAGCTACGTCATCGTGCTGTTAAAAGGTTCACGACGACGTAGGCTTGTGTCAGTCACGTGGTTCGCGAGTCTCGGAAGAGAGTACCAGGCGGAGTATATTATTATACTATGGTATTACCCATTATACGTACAGTCAGCACCTATAGCAGTGGATCAAACAACACACCAAAACTACCTATCTGTCATCCTGGAATATTTAAATTTCTACAGTTCGCGTTCTAACGTACGTTATATTTCTTGAACAATTACGTATATTTTTTGAATCGTCAGGAAAGTTTTTAGTTTTTATTTTTTTGTTTTTAGTTTTAGGTTTTGTTTTCAGTTTTTAGTTTGAATCGTCAGGAAAGTTTTTAACATTTAGTTATTAGTAAACATAAATATTGTTATTAAATTATAATCCAGTGACATGTACATATGCCATACGATAAATAAATAAGTTATTAGTTTTGTTTTTAATTTGAATCGTCAGTAAAGTTTTTAGTTTTGATTTGAGTTTTTAATTTTGAGGAGTTTTGAGGTTCTAGGCCGTGATGTTCACAAACAAGTCGTATGTGACTGTAAACTTCCTATTAAGACTGAACTCTAAGTAGCTTAAGTACTAGAAATTAAGTAGATACCTACTTATATACAACTCTGTATATATCGGCCGCTCTGTCGTGTCGTGTCGGTAAAGTTCAATGGTTTATTCCCATCTCAAAAAATGACCAACGCGCCTAAAGAAGTTTTCACTTCAAAAAACACAGGCAAGCTACGTTAAAACTAAGCCAAGCGAGAAGCACCGAGCATGATAGGTAAGCCTTTAGTTTTTCTGCCGCAACTTAATTATTTTCGAGCCAAGTTCACAAAAATAGGTCTACTCGACTTCATAAAACTTCCTTCGCTAAACTTCTGAACCCTGAGACAAGACAAATATTATGAAGTTACGCTTACAAAGGACATTTGGCCGTTTTGCGTAATAAGTTACGTCTTGCGCTGAATTTATTCGCCTGCGAATTTAAATGAAATTCTAATTTATTGATTGAAAGGAAATTGAGTTTTCAAGGTGAAGATGTTACAGCTAAATACATTTAACAGTCGTAACACGTATTGGAAAACTCATTCTATGGGGATGATGACACATGTTGAATTTTATAACAAAATCTGGTAACATAGATAGGAAATGAGCAATTTATGACAATAATGTAGATAATCGATATCTTTAATAACAGTAAACTGCAATTCAAGAAAAAAGTACTGAAATTGGCAATGGATAGTTAATAAGAAATCATAGGTATAATACCTACATAGTAACTATTATTGTAAAATAGTCTTGTTAGTCGTTACTGCTTTGTTTATTTTTGTTTTTGTTTTTTTTTTCTTTACTTTGGCTCTTTCTCCCTTAGTAGTCATAATTTTGTTTGATGAGCTTGCACCTAGTGTTAGTAAATTGGTAACTGTATTTAAGAGTAGTTTAAGTGTAGTATATTTCTATTACATGTTTTAGTGAGAGCTGTTAAGGAAATAAGTGAATGTCCTTAATGTGTATTTGTAAACTCATCTCCTGCTCACTTATTTCTGTTTGCTTTCCAAATAAATAAAATAAAATAAAATAATAAAATAATATATGAAGGCTACACGGAATGAACATGTCTATATAGTCACTTTTTTAGGAAAATGAGAATTTCATCTCAAAATGTAGAGCTCTTAATGAACTATAAGTTATAGATTTTGCTACCACTGTATAATATATGTAACACAACTGTTTTTAAGTTAAAAATGACCTGGTCACGGAATTAATAGTATTTTATACAATCGTGATATAATAGAGAGCTTTTCAGTCGAGTACCGTGTTTAAGCAACAAAGCTTGCTGAGTTGCTTAAGTTAAGGTACGAAATTGAAGCTTGATTATATCACTATTGTATACAATACTTTTTCTACCAGACAAAAAAATAATACTTTCAACTAGTAGAATCATATAGCTAAACAAACCAAAAGTATACAGCTAAGATACGCGAGCTGCCGCAGCCCGCGATACCTTCATACTCGTACGCGCCCGGCCGCCGGGCCCGGCGCCCCCGGCGGGTTGGTCAACGACACCTCCTCGTAACTCATGAGGCCCTGGTACCTGCTCCTTGCTAAATTCAATTTTAAGACAGTTTTTTTCTCGAATTTAGCCACCGTAGCCTATGGAGACTTACAAGGGTATGGATGTTGCTATATGAAGGGTGTCACATGCGCGTTTCTGACTTATGAAGCAATTGTTTCTACTACAACACAAAATAAAATGTTTTTGTTAGTCGACCAATCACAAAGCAGATGCGACGCAGCAGGCAGCAGGCGACGAAGTAGGCTAATTTGCATTGAATCGAGTCTCCTTGAACAAGAAATATTTAATCGAAATGTATGAAGTTCTATTTTCAAAATTTTTATAATTGACTAAACCGTATCGATAAAATTCTTATACTTGAGTCGGAAGTGCCATAGACTATCCAACGTTGAAAAGAGTAAGGTTGTAGTGTTGCTTATGAAGTTCTAATACACAGATTATACTCGACGAGTAGAAAAAATATATTTTGACATGGTTCCAAATTTTAAAACCGCGATTACTCAAAATGTGACTAAAGTGACTAGACATGTTCTTTCCTTGTAACATTCATATGGAAATAATACAAAAATACAGGAAAGTTTTAAAATTTTAGTAATTTTTTAACTTCCAAAAAGGAAAACAAGTAAGAGTACAATTCGATTCCTTACATTTTATCCAAAAAAAATATTGTATAACAACTATATACATAAACGCAATATAACACCGACAAAAACGTAATTTTCTCGTTTTGTCCATACATTAAAAATGGGCTCTCAGTGACCTTGACGTCACGTTCACTTACCGTTTTGTTAAGAGCGTTTCGCGAGTGAAGTTATGGGTCTCATATAGACATTTCCTAAAAATAAACCTGAACGATTGATACCGTTAATTAAAATTTGTCATCTAGCCTGTTTAACGTATTATATATTATAAGTACTATGTATTATACCTATATATTAGTATATTTATGATATGACTGATCAGATCAAAAGTAATGTTTTTATGTCACTTTTGACACTATTACAGATCTGTATCATATTGAAAACAGATTGAATTACTAAAACTTGACACCCACCCGCCCCACACTTGACACCCAGTCACCCGTGAACAAGATGCATGTAACTGCGTCGAAATTTTGTTTTAAATATACTTTTTTGTTTTAAATATACTTTTTCTTTGTAATACATTTGTATGAAATGTAGTTTACCATGAATAAATGAATTCTATTCTATTCTATTCTAAATATCGGGAGCTCAAAAACAATACAAAAGGTAATCGCGGTCCATATCCCGGTCAATATAAGTCTAGTACTAAAACTTAAATTGTGCCTAAAAGAAGTGGAAAAATACTGCCTTGGGTGAGACTTCTAAGCTTAATAGCAGCTTCGTACGCAGATGTTTGCTGGTTAAAAATTAATTTTGAATTGTGCCTGTTATTGTAGCGCAACAAATTAAATTAATGTGTTATGCATGTCGGATCCAACGATATTAATATAACTAGGTTATAGGCATTCAAAAATTGAAGCTATCGTGAATATTAAGAAGGGCAAATGAATTACCAAAGCTGTCATTTATATTTGATTATAACAATCATTACTCTGTACAACATTGTCGCTGGTTTTATCTGCAACATATTGCCGCGACGAAATTAATATGGCGGGGGAAAGACAAGCAGAACGGAGTCAGACAAGAAAATACAGAAAACCAATACGCCGCGTCACAGTATTGGTAACAACAGTAACTAAGCATCAAATTTTTATTAAAAAAAAACACCGCTTCGAAAAGGCTCCAACTTGCGAGCTTTGGGAACATCGATCTTTTAAGCGACTGCGCGGCCAAAGCTTAGCAGAATCGTGCGAATCTTTCATTCCTCAAGCCGCAAAGGTTTAAACCGCCATCCGTTTGCAAACACAGACAGTTCAAGAGTCCGCTTCCTCTGAACTCGTAGAAAAACTCTATAATTCATAATAATAATTCATTTTCACTTCTCATGCTCGTAAAGTTCTCCTTTGTGCTAGATGTAGGCTGCACAAAATGCTACTTTTATGCTCTAGTGCACAAAGTAATATTTTTTTAAAGACTAAGACAATCAAATCACTGCCATAGTACACAATAAAACATAATCGGATAATATTGTTATTCCACTTAATTTGGCCCGTTTTTTTAATAATCCGTGTTTTATATATTACTAAATGATTAAAATCTTACAATACAGCATAGTTATTATAGAAAGAAATTACAAAATGTAGTTATAATTTGGCAGTATGAATAAAGACTTAAAGCCCCTTCCACACGAATTTTATTGCGGCGCGAAGCCACGAACGCGAGTGTGGACAGTTCGCTAATCAGCGAAAACGACACCACACTCGCGTTCGCGGCTGCGCCGCGATTCGCGCACGAGTGTGCAGTGGGCTTAAGGTAAATATCACGTGTTAAAAATTAAAAAAAAAGAAAAAAAAACAATATTGGCGGGAAGCTCTTGTTGCGGCTTTGCAATTTGTTGCTGTTTTACGATTGTTATTTTTAATAATGTCGTCGAGTGAGGAGGAAATGTATTTTATTTGTTTGCCATTGTTTTATTTTACTCACAATCGAAGTGAAAAGCAGTGTGTATAACTCAGGCACAAACGCCTATTTTTATCCTCGGCTATATTGGTCCTCGCTGCCGCTCGGACCAATAAATTTGCCTCGTATGATAATAAATCGCTTTGTGCCCTTGTTGTACAATCTACTATTATTTATAACTTAAACCTTCACTTTTTTTAAACTGTAAACTGAAGTCTGTCTCTTTTTTACTGTCAAATATTTGACCGCTATACAAAGAGAAAGTACCTAATTAATGGTTCTTTTCATTAATTTTGTCTTAATTAAGGCGTCTTTCACTTTGTTCTGTGTTCTGCACAAACATTTCGGTGCTTAAAAGTAGGTAAAATTTTCGTGCTAAATTTAGATCAAATTATCGTTAAGCTAATTTTAGAATCCTTAAAACGGAATATCTGATAACGCCACGCCGACATCGACCTGATTTACGTAATTAGAATTGTATTCTGCTTTAAAATTTAATTATAATTCCTCATTATAGTAAGTTTTAGTGTTACTAAGGCGGGCACTATTCAACAGTTTTTAAATGGCCTGTTTGATTTTGGCCTTGGGACTTTCGATTCAATTTCATTATGGAAATAAGTATAATTTAGAACATGTATTCATTTTAGCCTAGGCCGGTATTCAGTTCAATCAATTGATCACTCAATCATCAATCAGTTGATTGGTCAATTAATTCATCTTTACACTTGTAGCCGTTCAATCCAATCAATATATGTATATATATACATATATATACAGTGTGGAAAAAATTTATGAGCCCTGGAGGGCAAGTGACTTAAAACCTTAAGTTAGCTCATTTGCCTGTGGGAATCGAACCGACTAAAAAAAAACTTTTGCTGTTTTATTCCACTAGTCGATACAGTTCATGTTAAAGTTAAAAATTCTCTAAGAAACATTAGGTCTTACACTCGTCTGTCGTACAAAATATGAATAAAATCTAATAATATTCGATTTTATTATTGTTTATTTAATCGTATGGCATGCATATTTAGGCAATCAGAGTACAGCTTTGAGGTTGTTAAGCCAGGTAACCACGTCGGGTATCAGGGCATCCAGGTCCTCAGCTGGGCCACGATAGGAGTGAAGCGGGCAGCGCCGAAATATGTGCTCAGTGGTTTGGTCTTCTTCGCCGCACTCGCAGAGGGGAGACTCCTTCCAACCCCACTTAAGAGAATAATTACAGCGGCCATGACCTGTTCTCAACCTATTCAGACGACACCAGATCTTACGAGGTAGATGGAATCCCTTTGGTTTTCTCGTTGGGTCTGGGAGATAGGGAGCGTCTTTTTCAGCTGTGGCAGTAGACCACCTGTCCGAGATGTTAAAGTTGTTTAGGCTTGGCGCTATAGCACAGGATGGGTTTCGAGAAACCAAACGTTGTGGAGGAGAGTGGCAGAATTCTTTATGGGCTGGTAGCGTTGGGTTTTTCAAAAACTTCTCCGCCTCTCTCTTCAATTTATTTATTATTAAATATTATTTAGTATTTTTTGAATTTTTAGTCGGTTCCATTCTCAGACGAGGGAAGCGAATTTAAAAAAATGCCGTCGCCTTTAAGTAAAATGGGTACTTTCCCTTCATGGACCATTATTTTTTTCCACACTTGTATAAAGCGAGGTTTAGACTAGCAAGACTTGCATGCAATTTACGTTACATTGCTGACTACTAAGGTAAACTGCATTCAAAATGTTTATCAGATACCGCAATGTAATGAAAATTGCATGCAAGTTCTTGCTGGTCTAAACCTCGCTTAATATCATATCAGTAAATATTTTGAGAATAGACTGACTTTTTATTTTTGAAAATCTGTCGCACATTTGTTTTGTATCATAAGATTTTGCATCATTTCAGTTTTCATGACTAATCACTCATTGTTTTTACCATGTTTATAGCAAACAAGTATACATCCCACCTGAGAACCTTTTTAAATAGATCAACCCTCAGAAGCATCACACATCACTCAATTAAATTCTGTAATCCCCTTCTCCTTCCTTCTTGTTTTGGAAAAACAAGATTCCAGCCCTACACCCCAGCAGGGGGTAACAGGAAATGAAGAAGAAGAGAAGAATCCCCTTCTGCGTTTACTTATACTTCGTTCCAGTTCTGTCTCGTTTAGAATATCCCTATATCGGCCTCTATTCGCCGGGAAATCCCGTTCTTTTCGGGCATTCCTATAATGAAGGCTTTTCTTGATGTAATGATACAAAGCCTACATCTAAACCCTACATTTTAAGATATTGATTGCTCTCAGATATCACTCTGAATTGCTAAAGAAAATGCTTGAAAAGGCTATATTATTGAAACAGCCATCCTTAGGTGATTAGGTTCTATTCACAACGGTTTTTATATATACCGATGATTTTGGTAGATTGAAAGGTAAAAGGAAAGGCATTAAAAGAGAGATTTTTTTACAGAAACTGTGAAAAGACATGATCTGTTTTTCATTTCAGAAATGATCTTATAAATAAATGTATTTATCTAGTTACTTAAAATTATGTTTGGCGATCTTGTAGACATAAGAGTATGTTTTTTTTTTAATACTACTTCGGTGGCAAACAAGGAAACGGCTCGCCTGATGGTAAGCAGTATCTGTAGCCTATGGACGCCTGCAAATCCAGAGGTGTTACATGCGCGTTGCCGACCCTAACACTCCCGCACCCTCGTTGAGCTCTGGCAACTTTACTCACCGGCAGGTACACAAAACTATGAGAATGTTGGGGGGTTGTATAAAATTAATTAAAATTTATAACTTATTTTGACTTGTTATGGAAAAAGTTGGACAGAATAAAGTTCCTTAAGGAACTTACACGCCACAGATTTAATATATACGCTAGATGACGCAAATACCACGATTTGTATTGAAACCAAGCGTGCCGACCTTTTCATACAAAATTTACGCATAATATAATTTTAAAATTCTGATTTAAACTTTCACGATTTTTACTCATTATTATTTATCTCCCCGGGACTTAATCGCGTAAAATAGTTTTAAAATGTACCTCCGACGTTTCGAGGACGGCGTTGTCCCCGTGGTCTCGGAGAAGACTGGCTAAAATTGACATCAACATCTTCTAGGCGCGCGAGTTTTTCGAACTACCCGCACTTGGTCTTGTTTATTAACTTGAACGTTTTGCGCACTAGGGATGCTACCGGGTCGACACACAACACTCACAATATTCGATTTTTCAACTTTCGATATTTGGGTTCGCTTACACTTACTAATGACTGGGTTCCATGTGGATGAGATCTTAAAACCTTCGTCTCGATTGAAATTTCTATGTTTCTTGATTTCAATGGCTTCACGGATTTTTCTACTATAAAACCCACGATCTGTAGAAAGTATTCTAGGGTTGTGAAGCTCAATCCAGTGGTTTGGCCCTGACTCTAGTAAATGCTCAGCAACGGCAGACTTGTTCACCTGACGGTTCTTGACAGCTGCGATATGTTCCTTAACTCGCTCCGCAATGGTACGTTTCGTTTCCCCGATGTAGGAACTACCACAACTGCAATCGATCTTATAAACGCCAGGTGACTGCAACGGGATAACGTCCTTCGGTGACCTCAGGTTTCCTGCAATTTTGGATAAAGGAGTGTATACCGTCCTTATAGAGTATCTCTCAAGTACTGTGCCAACCTTATCCGTTACTCCTTTCACATAAGGTAAAAATGCCTGTTGCCTGGAGACATCAGGACGCTTCACTCTTGCTTTTCGTCTGGGTTGCCACTTTCTCACCTTATACCCGTTCCACCTAAGTACCTCCTGAATATGCGACATCTCGCTCTTTAAATATTCAGGGTCACACAGATCTTGTGCTCTGTTCACCAGCGAGCTGACAACTGATTGTAAGTGTCGGGGAAACGTCGGAGGTACATTTTAAAACTATTTTACGCGATTAAGTCCCGGGGAGATAAATAATAATAATTTTAAAATTACTTATATGTTATAGGAAATATGTTTTTGCCTTTGGGTGCTCGCAATTTTTGGGCTGTTGCAGTTAATTATCATGCAACGAAGCATTTTTTAAGTTTTCACGGACGTCCGGCTGCAACAACCGGCGGCGTGGACTGTAAAGAGCGACGGTCAACCTCGACGCTTGGTCGAGGTTCGAACACGCGAAGTAGATGCATTTCCGTTTTCTGTGGTATATTTATTTCTGTGTTACACGCATATTTAAGTACTGGTATAAGGGCCAGAGAAATAGCGTCCGGTGGGGCCATTGGTGCTCCTTCCTGGTAAGCCTTAATAATACATTTGATCTTATTTTATGTTACCTACTTATTTTCATTTTAATGTTTGTATATTTTATTTTTATTTACTTTTGTTTTAATTGTAATTTAAACATTTAATTTTTTTTTAAGTAAAATAATAAAAAAATTATGTAATTTTGTTATAAGTTTTGTGTGATATTAAGATAGATATAACTCCGTAATAGATAGATACAGTCTAAGGAAAAAACGTGCCTCGAAAATCAAGAAAATTTGATTCTCGTTCAGAGGGCGCTACTAGCTTTGGCCAACTGTCGTATAGATGGCGTTGACGGTTTCGTTTGTTATTTAACAATTTTAACGCATATCAGTGAAAGAACATGGGTCAAAATCATAAAAATAATTAATGCAAATAAAAAAAATCATTTATCCATATTTAAATACATTTTATCGTATTTTTATAAATCTTCATTTTTAGTTTTAAAGTGTGTCGACAGATGGCAGCTAATTTACTGGGGTTACAAAGTTTACTATGACAGTACCGCTCTAGTATAAGTTACTCTATGGTGATACCTATGGATTTTACTGTCAGAAATAAATGTTTTTATTTTCCTCTGCTATAATTTTTTATTTATTTATTTATTTGGGATCACCAACAGACAATACATCATGAAAAAACAATCTGTAGCTTACATAACTTTGAGGTTAGATGTTTGTCCAATTATAGGTAACCACAGCTTATAATGGACGTAGACACAGAGCGGACACGCTATACATCAAAAATCACTTGCGTTTCTATGTGTGAACGGCACGTCTGTACACGCGGCATACATTGTAGTAAGTTGCTTAAAAGCAGTACTGAGCGTTCGGCAAAAGCTCGTCAATCTGGTGTCGCGGGGCGAGGTAATTCGAATCGGGGCGGGGCGGTGTGTGGCCGTTCTGTATGATAATACTATTACTTATTCTGTGCCCTAGAGAGACGAGCACTTTAACATGGTCAAATAGAGACCTATATTATAGCTTTTCTGATATATTGTATGTCTTTGGGTATGTATATATATAAGTAAAAAAATCTATGTAAGTAGTTTAGCACCTTCATTTACACAATAAAATATCTTTTATCTTTCTTTTTTTTATCTTCCTTTATGGCGGTCCCTGTGAACCTCTGACCAGTGTTTTCCTCCTTTACAGTTTGGATTTAAATTTATTGCAAAGGGTTCAGTCCTTACACAGCTTAGGTTTAAAACATCAAAAAAAAAAGTATTGTAATGAAATTTTGCTTTCAGTTAGCAGATATAAATTTACTAATTAACCAATCATAATGAATTTATATTTAAAAAATTTAAGCAAATAGCAATATTCTTTGCTGATAAAATTGCTCTTAACGAAATGTATCTCTAATTTGGAGTAATTTCATGAAATTTTATTTTCTAGTGTTTACGAACATTATTTTACGCTTCTTTGAAATGATACATAATTTCTGCAATTTAAAATTATTTACAATCATTCCTTGATTTCCTAAAGCCACGTTTAGCTTTAATAAAATAATATTTGCCTTTAAATTATTTATATATATTTTTTTACTTTGAAAGTAGGTGTAGGTACTACCTACTTAGTTTTAAATTCATAATCATTGCATAAGAAAATCTTTCACTTGGATAGGTACTGTATCCGACAAAAAAATCGACATTCTTATCAATAACTGTGATATAAAAACCGGTCAGGTGCGAGTCGGACTCGCGCACGAAGGGTTCGGTACCATTACGCAAAAAACGGCAAAAAATTACGTTTGTTGTATGTGAGCCCTACTTAAATATTTATTTTATTCTGTTTTTAGTATTTGTTGTTAGAGCGGCAACAGAAATACATCATCGGTGAAAATGTCAATTGTGATAGCTACACGGTTCATGAGATATGTACAGCCTGGTGACAGACGGACAGACGGACAGACCCTTTGGGTACGGAACCCTAAAAAATAGGTAATTCCGTAAAATGTTCCCGTTACCAAAATTTGCACCATAATCCAAAATTTAAAATAATGTTTATAATTATTGTATTCTCGAATCCATGAGGGATTAAGTGGAGCCTCTGCCCACATATTCTGCCGTCAAGTGCTTTAACCGTTTCAGAGCCGGATGATCCGGGTCGGCCAATATTTCCCTGTCATGTTGACCGTGGCTGACACCCGGATCGATGCACCTTTGTTTAGCGAAGCTTGTCAAACTTTGCAACTGTCAAACAAAGTTTCGCGTAGCCGTACTACCGTAGCCGACTTCTAGTCAAACTAGTTACGTTCGATTCGAACTGCCAAAACGATTTGCCACTACGGAATTTGTATGAAATATAAGCACACGACGTCACAGTCACCGGTCCGGTCTTTATAGTTCTATACGATTTGTAAAAATTGTGTTTAAAAATGGGACATTTTCTATGAAAAGGCACCTTATTGTCGATGGCACTTACGCCGCACAGCGTCGCGCGGCATTGTATTTATATCGGAGCATCGTTATAATGGCGTAAGCGCCATCGACAATAAGGTCCCTTTTTATAGAAAATACCACAAATAACTTCTGTCTACGTTTCTCTATTAATGTTCTGGTGCTTTATTTCATGCACGGTGTGAAATAATATATTTTAAATACAGTCAACATTCCTATCAATCGCTTTTATTAAGTTTGGGTATACAAAATGCCCTTACCGGGAATTGGGTAAATGCCCTTACCGGGATTCTAACTCGGGACCTCAAACATTGAACTATTATTGCTAACGTATAAAACCGGCACAGAGAACCAGTATTTTGCGCCATGAGTTGCTGCCGTTTTAGCCACCATAGAAGCGGAGCTTGAATCTCGCGACCTAAACGCGTAAGCGCCATGAATTTTACGGCGCTTACGACGTTTTGATCGCGTGGTACAGGTTGTGATTGCGACAATTTTATTGTTTGGTATGTCTCTATAGTAATAACTCAATGGTAGACGATTTGTGTAAGATTGTCCAAAAAAAATATTAACGGCTTTTTCAGTAGAAAAATGTTTTTTTTATACCATGTCGTTGGCAATCAAGCATACGGCCCGCCTGATGGTAAGCAGTTAACATAGCATATGTTGACGATGGTACTGACACACCTTTGTGTAGCTTGTCAAACTTTACTGGAACTGTCAAACAAACTTTAGCGAATTTTATTAGTATTCCGTCGGCATCGGAGATGATAATAATACTTGGGATTACTGCGTTTTTCTCTTATAATTTCTATAACTACCAATGGTGGCCAACCTATCCTGACTCCGAAGTTTTCCCTGTGTTTCTAGTTTCATGGTAAGGAACCCTTCGTGCGCGAGTCCGACTCGCACTTGACTGGTTTTTTAGTCTAAAGTCTGTAAATTCAACGATAATTTGACCTAAATCTAGTACAAAAGTAATATCTAATTTTAAACGCAGAAACGTTTCTTAGGGTTCCGTACCCAAAGGGTAAAAACGGGACCCTATTACTAAGACTCCGCTGTCCGTCTATCTGTCACCAGGCTTTCTCATGAACAGTGATAGCTAGACAGTTAAAAATTTCACAGATGGTGTATTACTGTTGCCGCTACAACAACAAATACTAAAAAGTACGGAACCCTCGGTGGGCGATTCCGACTCGCACTTGTTGTAGTTCTGTCGAGTTACAGAACAAAGTGAACGTCTTAATTAGTATAAAATTAAGGAAAAGCGAGCCATTAATTACTTTGTCTTTGTAACGGGGGCAAATATTTGCCAGTTGAAAGACTTTAGTTCACAATGAAACTTAGTATTCTCCGAATTGAGATGAAAAGGTGTCTTGATCTTTGTGCGTTGGCAAACGAACGGCGATTGAAATCGTGTAATAATTAATTATATAGAATCTTAGGGTGGTCGCATCTGGCTGTCCCAAATTGGTACTTAAAAGCTTCGTTTTAAAGTTCACTTTACTACGCCACTTCACTATTAGAACTGATACTTCAATAAAACACTTCCACTTTATTTTGTTTGATACTAATACTTAATTGACCTCTTTTAGGAAAAAACTTCGTTAGATAGTTTACATTTAACAAAGAGACATCTATCGAGCAATTCAGCAACTAATTCATAGTATCTAGAGATATGCTACAATTAAATTACTCAACATAGGGCCTACCGCAAACTACTTACGACTAGTTATTTCTTCTTTTGTTCATTTGTTATTTTATTTGCCTCTCTTTCGCTTGAATAAGCAAGTGATAGAGAGGCACATAATACAATTTTAATTTTTGCGGTGGGCCAGGTTCTCACAGTTTTTTCGGGTAAAGTCTAATCCCAGATGTGATCTATATATAGAATATACAGATGAGTAACGATGACATTTCACTGATCCCTTAACTCCGGTAATCCGGATCACTGAACCAACGTGTAACGGAACACTTAATAATAAGAAAAAACCGGCCAAATGCGAGTCGGACTCGCGCACAAAGGGTTCCGTACGCAAAAAACGGCAAAAAAGCACGTTTGTTGTATGGGAGCCCCACTTAAATATTTATTTTATTTTGTTTTTAGTATTTGTTGTTATAGCGGCAACAGAAATACATCATCTGTGAAATTTTCAACTGTCTAGCCTTCACGGTTGATGAGATACAGCCTGGTGACAGACGGCCAGACAGACAGCGGAGTCTTAGTAATAGGGTCCCGTTTTTACCCTTCGGGTACGGAACCCTAAAAATATTCCATTAACTTTTTCAACGCCTGGTTATAATAACACAAACAAACACATCTAGTCCCATCCCGCCCATTTCCCCTCCTCGCCTCAATAATGGCCGTGGGGCCCGTAAGCAATACGTTAAGCTCTCATTACTAAGTCATATCACCTTTCTCTCCCTTATTCCGTAAAACTTATGTTTGGTAGCGAAAGTGAAAGTTGGGTATGGCAGAAGAGGCATCAGAGCTAAGTGAATGCAGTGGAAATGAGAGCGTTGAGAAGTGTGTGTGGTGTGAAATTACAAGATAGAATTAAGAACAATGTGATAAGGGAAAAGTGTGAACGACGATGTGGTGACAAAAATTGAGAAAGGTATCTTGAGATGGTTTGGATACGTGGAAAGAATGAGTGAAGGAAGGCTAACAAAGAGTGTATAAGGGAGAAGTAGAAGCGGGAGTTGGAGGGGGTAGACCTCGGCGGACTTTTTTTGGTCAGATTGGGGAAATCCTGAAAAAAGGCCAGGTCAAGAGCACCCTAAACCGGCGAGCGTGTATGAGATATGTTATGAAAGTGAAGGAAGCGAAAGAGGTATGTCAGGATCGTAGCAAATGGAAATTCGTGGTCTCTGAATACCCCTTCGGGAAATAGGCGTGAATATGTATGTATATATTATTGAATTGTAAAATTAATAATGTGTAGAAATCGTGAAAGTTTACATTAGTGTATATATGTATGTATTCCGTAAAACCATACACCTGCAATAGTTGCTAACTGTCCGTTCATAGGGCTCATTCTAAAGCATGCGATAAACGAAAAACTAGCTAAAGAAACGTTTCTAGTTTATTTATTTATACCAATATGTTTTTGAGTCTTCTTAAAACGAACACCAGATATTAATTATTATAATTATATTGCGTTAAGATCGTGAGATGAACTCATAGTATCAAAAAATAAAAACTGTGAGATATTTATCGGTCAGTTTTTGCTATCCACGATGCACGTTATATTACACCAATGGAAAATAATAAAAATACATGTTACGGCATTGAATATCGATGAACGTATAATGTACAGTCAGCATCTAATAGGTGGTGACAGCTTAAGTGGTCAAATATAATGCAACACACTTTTTTAGTTACCATCGAAACAGGCGCGGATCCAGCCCTCAAAAAAGGTTGTGGTCACAGCCACCCGAAAACCGAAAATCGGCCAAGTGCGACTCTAAGTTCGCTCATAAAGCAATTATGAGTCATGAATGACTTTTGAATTTGATTACCTATTTCCTTTTTCCTGCGCATCAGGACTTTGGCTTTGAATTAATTCAGAGCTGATTTCGTCCAATTAAATAGTCAGTTTTTATTAAATTCCAAATCAATTTCAATCAATCTTTTTTTTTGTTTTCTATACTAGCCACAGCTAGTAAACCAATAGGGCCATTCTTTGAGTAGAAATCTGGTTAGCAATATCAACCTCAGGTTTATGATAGTACGCCAAAAAGTTCTTTCCACTTTCGACAGCCATATTATGGTAACGATTGCGTTGATGATGCAGCAATAACCCTCCTTCACCTAATAAGTTGTTAAAGGCTTTCAATGGTTCTTTCACAAGTCGTCCAGGGTTCGATCTACCGAAATCGGAGGCATATGGTAGGTGGAGGGTAGTGACAAATAAGGCACAATATTTGCAATAAAGTCCCTGATCTTTATGTGAAAGCACAAGCCAGTGGAATTTTTCAAGATGTGATTTTTGGACATGTTTTCTGTACATTCTTCCGTGTTTTTGCAGAACTTGGTACGGAAAATCATAGTTTGGTGGAGGCACCCAATGTTTTTCTAGTAGTACAGCTTTAGTAGCATCAGGTAATTCATGCATGTTGTTTATAGCAGAAATATAATTTCCGATATCTGAAGCAAATTCAGAGTTCAATGACAAGTCATTAATCCTAGTTGATGGCGATGACGCTGATGAAGTTGTTGCCTGATCAGAAATATAACCCATATCTAAATCGTCATTCACTTCAGCCGGAGGACTCCCAATTTCACTACCAATACTCAATGCCCCAGCCTCAACATCAGCTCTAGGTATTAAAAAAAAAAATAAGTGTTAAACTTTCGCGTTGAAGCAGTATCATGACTCCGCTTACGTCCACTTGTACCACTACCCTTTTTCTCCACACTACCTCTACCCTCATCACCCTGTAAAACAATGCAACCAAAACTCAAAACAACATGCACAAGCAAGCTTTTCGAAAATATTAAGAATTGGCGTGAGGTGGGAGAGGTCTTTTTTTTAAATGTATTTTATATTAGGTCCAATCTTGGTTAGCTGTAGGACTGTAACTTAAAAAAAAAATAGGTAGGCAATTTAATTACCAACGTAAACTACCTATAAATCTATTTCCTGTTCTATGAAGTTTCAACCTTTCGTTGTGTATAATTAGCATAAGCAATTATGTGTAGGTATGACGCATAGATAAATAAATAAGCATAGAGTACTCCATATACCAGTTTCCTTACTTAATATATAGTATGGTAAAGTTTGAAAATTACTAATAATACATACGTATTATGAATCATTTTTAAACTCCCTTGATCCTAATACTTAGTAAACGTAGTTACGCTTAGCTGACTTATTTCCCTATAGTATGTGGTATTCCATTACTACTCAATCGACCACTAAATATGTAGGTAAATTATTTTATATTTGACTAGGTACATAAAGAATCTACCCAATTAAATTTTTTAAATCTAAATGTTCATTCGAGATAGCATGATATGCCCCATAAATATATACCTATTGCACAGCTGCGTGAGTAGTTGTAGGATTTAATTTTCAAGATATTTACTTAGTCATTGACTAGAAGACGCCAAAAAACCCCCTCAAGAAAACAAATCACACACAACACGAAATATCATAAGTACAAATAATAAATCGATAAACAATGTAGGTATTGAATATTTTATTGGATAATTTGTAACTTTGTTTTATTATAAAAGTAATATACATAGAGTAGCTTACTTACACGTCGAGAAACAATCAGAGCGATAAATTGCTCTGATTGTTTAGGTAAACCCTGGCCGAAATTAACAAAAAACAAAGTTAAAATAAAGTTACAAATGATATATAGAGTAGGGCATTGCATTAGAGCGGTAAAATAGCAATAATTTCATTAAAATAACTTACCATTGTGTCGAAACAACAATCACACTATCACAGCTATTTTACCCTGACTGACATTAACAAAAAACTTTTCAAGAATGGCGGCTTGCCTCGGAACTTTTGGCATTTTGGCGGGAATCTACATGTGCATGCATACAACTCAATACACTCTTGCTTTTAAATTAGTAGATCTGTCTATTGTCTATGGTCTGCGCGAGTGCGCGCTTCCAACCAGTAGTCATCTCTTATTTTCTAATACATATTCATGCGCCAAAAAGAAACAGATAATATGTTGTCAAAAATGTGACAAAAAGTATCACCATTTTTGTCTATGGCTCTTTGCTGCGTTCCGAATCACGCACGATTCATTGTTTTTATTTTTTATTTTATGAAGGCCTATCGATCTCAATATACCGTGAAAGTGTAAAAAAGGTTGTGGGCATGCCCATCTTGCCCACAACGGTGGATCCGCGCCTGCATCGAAAAAACTCAGGCTTTGTACCTACTTATTGTAAATACTTCTCATTGCGACCACTTTAACTAATATTTGTTAAGCCTATTCTATAGGTACTTGAGTTACCGTTACGTAATCGACATTTGCACTCATTTTTATGACTTTTCAAGCCTGGTACTCTTTTGGCTTGTCTTTTTATCGTGTATAATAATATGGTACTAATAAGTACCATCTTAAAAGCAGCGGTGTTTAAAAAAAAACTTTATAACCTACTTTTACTATAACACGTAAGTTAACAAAGAAATTCAGCAATAAAGCAAACGTCACCCGTGCTCTCGTAATTAAGTACAACAAAATCGGCATCGCGCGACAGTTTTAGTCTGGAATAAGGCACCTGGCTATTTTGTATGCAATCACCGTTTGGGCCGCGCGCGGGTTGATTAGAGGCATCAACAAATCTCTTAAAGGTCAACGTTGATGGCATTAGGCTTAGGTTTGGCATAGAATCCTAAGTGATGGTGTAAATATGATGAGGTTGTAAAGTTAGCGTACTTCAAGAAAATATTGTTAGTAGTAGTAGTCTTAATATTGTCTTCGGTTACCGCGATAGTTACTCATGAAATAAAACTATGAAAACGGATTATATCGCGTATATTGAATTTATAATACATCCCGACGTTTCGAACCCTTTACAGCGTTCGTGGTCAACGGGTGACAGCAAAAATTACAAAGTGCAAAAATACCCACATACTAAAATAATGAGCAATCATAGACTATAAACTTTAAGGCTGGTTGTTGCCTTCGGGATGTATTATAAATTCAATATACGCGATATAATCCGTTTTCATAGTAGTCTTATCCTATTTGAGACTGAATTTCAAAATTATTTTGAGTCCAAAGTAGATTCTTTCCAGTTTTTGCGAAACTTTACACATAAGAGCTCGAATCTTTAGACATTCAAGTTGACAAAACTTTAACTTTTGATCCGTAGAAGGGAGCTGGGAAACTAATTTCATTCATAATTTTGATTTTCAACTTAAAATATGTCTGAATAGGAAAATAAGACTAAGTAAGAAAACCAGTAAGTAAGTAAAGTGTTAGTTTGTTTTAGTGTAGTTACTAACAAAAATATGGATCTCCTGACATGAATTAAACAAATTTTATTTATTTTATTAAATTTTTACTATGAGTTTTACATTTAGTAACCATCTGCTACTTATGCAAGCAATGTTTCATTTAATACATTGTTGTAATTACGAGTACTTAATGTTTCTTTATTACTTTTTTTATAGGGTCCGACTGAAAACCAGCGTTGCAGTAAATTTACTGCAACATTATGCTGAGTCGAGACTCCTTTTTAACATCTCGCTGTTTTTAATGCCAATGTCAATCAACTTAACTAAGTACGTTAGTATGTAAACTATTAAGTACATTTTCATGATGTTTAATAATGCTTTGTGATGTTTTCTCTCTCTCTCTCTCTCTCTCTGTCTCTAATTTATATTAATCTACTTCTTTAAAATACTGAATGCATTGATACCTAATATACCCATATCCAATATGACATGAGCGAAAATCGAATTCTAGAACGACTTAGTGTAAGGCCTGAGTGGACGCTCGTGTTGAGCGTGCAGCGGGGCGGGGCGTGCAGCGTGCATGTTAAACAAATGCAAACGTATAGGAGCGGCCTTAGTGCACGCTGCTCACATCACTTGTGAGCCCGACGCCACGCTGCACGCCCCGCCGAACGCTCCGCTTCAAGCGTCCACTCAGGCCTTACACTTAGACAAAATAACGACTGACTAATAAACAACGAACATGCTCCTGATAGAAGTAAGTTTAATCACTAAACCCTCCTATTTGTCTAACTGGCATACGACTTTAATATTTTGCTATCCACTGACATATTATGTTGTAACAAAGTATTAAGGCTGTCAAGTTAATCCGGGCTAGATTCGCCAGCTGCCCCGGACACAACAAGGGACAAATGTCCTGCGATATACCGATTAGTAGGAACGCGCGTCGAAAACGACGCTAAGCTTTGTTGCATGATTTATGTGAGGAACGGACTAGTTGGTGCGGTAGGAAAACGGATTACTCTTTAACTGGCAGAGACACCAATTCGAACGTACACTTGACATCAAAACGATATCTAAATGATGTCAGTTAGTTATCACTGGCCCGTACGTCTCGCTCGCGCTAATACAAGTCCGAGCGAAATTAACGCGCGAATGATAACCAACTGTGACATCAGTTGGATATCGTTTTGACATCAAGTGTACGTTCGAATTGGCATAAGAGAATGCTCTTCGGCATTAGTAATTCAGTAGACAACGTAAATATGTGTTATTCATCATTTCTTATAGAGCTTACTTAGCTCCATTTCTATATAATTTTCCCGTTACATTCTTTACTTCATTTTAATGATGAATTGAAAGACGAATACAGTTACAAAAGAGAAAATGATAAAGAAAAGATCAAAACACCAATGAATGTTACTCAATAAGATGTTTTAAATTACTAACTCTGAACACAGACACTCATTACATTGTTAAAACCTATATACAACTGTACAGGTACTTAGAAAGAATAGAGAGAAGTTAACACCGTGAAGGGTTTCTAATAATATATAAAACATTACAAAATTACATTTTTCTACTCCTCGACTATAATCTGTGTATTACAACTTCATATGCAACACTACAATCTTACTCTTTTTAACGTTGGATAGTCTATGGCACTTCCTAGTCAAGCATAAGATTTTTTTCGATACGGTTTAGTTAATTATAAAAATTTTGAAAATAGAACTTCATACATTTCGATAAAATATTTCGTGTTTAAGGAGACTCGATTCAATGCAAATTAGCCAACGATGGCGTTTCGAGGAGGTGTCGTTGACCAACCCGCCGGGCTCCGGTGGCCGGGGCGCGTACGAGTAGAAGGTATCGCTCGCGTATCTTAGCTGTATACGAGTACCTACTTTTGGTTTGTTTACCTATATGATTCTACTAGTTGAAAGTTTTTTTGTCTCGTAGAAAAAGTATTGTATATACAATAGTGATCTCGTACCTTACTTAAGCAACTCAGCAAGCTTCATTGCTTAAATACGGTACTCGACTGAAAAGCTCTCTATTATATCATGATTGTATAAAATATTATAATAGACTAAACGAAACTGTCATAATATTTTATTTTTGTTACACTTTTATTTGATAACTAGTGTCAACGCTAATTCTCGGGATTAGTTGCCAAGCGGCAAGCAGACCCCAGGCTCCCATGAGTCGTGGCAATAAGCCGGGATAAACGCTAAGAAGGATATACTTTTATTTGATTGCATGAAATAATTCTAATAGTAATCTTCCAAGTAAGTTATTTTTCTTTTTTGATTTAAATAATTATATTATGATTATATACTTTCCCGAAAATTGTTACATTACTCCATGAAAAACTACGTTTTATCACCTCTAATCAAAAGCATATACCTTTTGTACTATATTCAAAAGCAATAATCCTCTATTAAGTATCAATACTGAATATAATTCTTTCTTATAAAGTGGTTACTTTGTTTTGAAATGACAGCGTGCTCGATATAGAAGAAGCTTCGTAAAATGATATGCAATTTCAGAAACAGTAATAGACGTTGGAACGCTCTCGGCGGGGAATATAAAGGCATTATTAAAACTTTAATAAAGAGGGATGTGTGAGCAATTAATCATGTACGTAGACACATACGGAAGGGAGTAACCGACATTAATTTTATTACTCAGCGTACTTTGTAGGCGAACAAAACGCGTAGCGATGCGGCGCGGGGTGAATCAATCATTTGATACCTATAGAAGTGTCCTACGTGGGCGATCTCGTTGCGAACGCGAACGCCGTGGGCCCACCGCGCCGCGCCGCTTCGCTTCGCTTTCGCGGCGTTAGTACACTTGCATCACCTACTCACTTGTTTTTTTGCCTTGTCTCCACTACCCATAGGTTGTCTGGAAGAGATCGCTCTTTAGCGATAAAACCGACTATGGTAGCCTCATAAGTCCTGCGGTACCAAATTTTGTACATAATAAAAGTCACCCTTCAGTCCCAGCAATTAAGTAAAGTACTATAGTAATAAACACCAAAACATTTATATATACAAAATGTTTAGATGTTCAAATTTGAAATTTGAATGCTCGCGCGGAATATTCTGACAGTCTATAGAGTTATAGTCTGCTCAGGACTGACAGCAAATATTTATTATGTGCAAAAAAATGACTAGGACTATGACGTTTAAAAAAAGCTGGGACATAGGAGGGTAGACATCAGTTCAAGTTACATGCTTAATATAATGTATGTGCTGTTTCAATTGTTATTGGTGAGTAATTGTGATATAATTGTGATGTAAAAGTGATATAAATTTGATGTCAAAGTGTTCGTTCGCATCAAATAGAATTAAGTAGACATAAAGTGCTCACTGATGTATGGACATCAGTTTAGTTACCAAAACGACTATTATTTTCGTAGTCGACATCTAGCGTCAAGTAGCGGAATTATCAGTACTGGTACTCGACACTAGATGTCGCGACGAACGGAAAGTCTAATGCTCAACGATTTTCAGCTAATATAACCGGATTAACCGGAAATCCTCTTCCTACTTATAATATTAGTTGTAAATTCTTGAGCAATACACTTTTCGTCAGTCGCGACACACGTGACATCTAGTGTCGAGTAGCAGTACTGATAATTCCGCTACTTGACGCTAGATGTCGACTACGAAAATAATAGTAGTTTTGGTAACAAAAGTGATGTATGGAGTGAGCACTCACTCACTCACAATGTTCATACTTCATTCTCTTTGTTCGCATTAGCCTCCCGGCTGTATTAGCAATCTCCAATCAAAATCCGCTGACCTAACATCTGTCAGTAGAGCTCCGAACAATCCGAACTGAACAAGCTTGTTAATCTGTACGAGTTCGTAACGTTACTGTAATTGACAATGGATCTGGTTGCCATTGCTGCCCTAGAGGTGTACTAACTGGATTACTATACCGCTACGAGCTTGTTTGAATAGAGGCAGGTGCTGCGATATAACACTATAAACTACGTAGAAAACAAGATACTATGAGAATAGAACTAACTCTGTACCGACGTGAACAAAGAAAATTGAGGGAGTGTCGCTAATCATGTCATTGCCATGCATGTCTGTCTGACTCTAATATTTTATTAATGAAAGGTTACATTTAGATCGCGACTACATCGTTTATTGCAAGCAATGTCACTGTAAATCTTCTTAATAAAGTAAGCGACGGATTGAACGTTCTAATCACGACAGCAATGCGGTTTAATATGGACGCAAATCGCAACAAAGAAAATAACACTGGATTCTGCTATAGGAACACTGCGACAGAAACGCTGATGTAAACATTAATCCCACAGTCAGCTCAATAAGGCTTGTGTGTGTGTGTGTGTGTGTGTGTGTGTGTGTGTGTGTGTGTGTGTGTGTGTGTGTGTGTGTGTGTGTGTGTCAATGACAACTTCAAATTTTTATGACGTATAGCTACTATAAAAGTATCCATGTTCACTAAAATATGCTAAAATTCCTAGTCCCACAAACTAAAAATTCTCACATGACTAGACCTATCAATTTTGTCATCACTGAACTCCCAGCGCCGATTCTCGGGCTGATTGAATTAGGGTTGACACAGATGATCGAACCGTGTAACCCAAATGGGGACCTCATTGGCTTGATGGCTGCCCCATAGTATAAAGCCGTATTAACGACTACAGCGAAAATCGGAGTAATACTACCATTCAAATAGACACTGGTTACTGCAAATAGAACCGTAAGCTTTAAGTAATACGGATAATAATAAATGTTTAGTGGTAAACTGTACAAGCCCTTTAATGAGACTGGCTGACCTATTCTGCTCTATTCTAAAAGATCTCATGTAAGTATGAGATTCAATGAATATATCGTCTTTTGTCGCAGTAGTATGGTTTGTTTTAGGTTTAGGCGTAGTTAAATAATGAATACAGTTTACGCGCCCGAATAGCAATTACATACCTTAGTCTTTTGTGTGAATGTAAAATAAGGGTGTCGTGTTTTGTATTATTGCGAGCCATTCAGACCTACGAGCGTGGATGGTTGTGTGACAATTAAAATGAAACCTACGAGAAAATAAACACGAATAGAAAATACTAAGTATACATTACGTAAAGAGAACATTACAATTAAACATTGTGAATCATTAAATGAAATTACACTTTGAAAGAATAACAGAACTGTTGGAATGAGTTTCTCCTCTACGAACCATAAGTTTTTGTATATATTTTTGTGCAAAAATGATGCATAATAATGTGATGATCATCAAAATTCTTAGAGTACTTCTTGAAGTCCTAGAAAGCTGAAATTTGGTACGTAAGCTAGTATTAGTACACAAACAACAACAAAAAACAAAAATTTGGAACTTTTACCCCCCAACCTCTTAAACCAGAGGATAGAAGTTTGTATGAGATATCCGTAAATTTTCAGACAAAACTGATACCTATAGTATACCAGTATATAGAAAAAATATTAAAATTAAAAAAATATTGTCATAAGCAACTTAACTTAAAAAGAAATGAAATCCCACCAAAACATTTTCATGTAAAATGTTGCCAAGACTTCACATTGATTTCTCCTTTGTGCTTCCTGCACTCCTGCAGGGCGTATGGGTTAAATAACTGTTAATTAATTACATTCCATATTATTTTAGACTAATGAAAATAGCCTTTGTGTGATCATTTTCGCATGAAAATTTTCAACTGACCGACATAATATCTCGATAAAATTAAAACACATTCATTTAAATTCTCTGACTATACAAACTGTGCATATATATGCAAATTATGCACGAATATTTTAAGTATTAATTATTTAACTTTAATATTTTCAATAATGGGCAATACAAAGGAAAAATATACAGGTTGACCTTAGCCATTGGACAAACCTTGAAATCCCACGTAGGGTTACTTTTCAGGAATGCTCTAACGTTAATATTTTTTTTAATTAGAACAAAATACAAAAAAAAATATTTCCAAAAATCGACAACAAAAAGAAACATACTATATTAATCATTGGCAGTGTTTTTGTCAATTTGTTCGAAAATGTGCGGAAAAGATGACATTTGTCAAAAGTCAGAATCTTATTAATGTCATAAATAAAAAAGATAATCAAAAAGGTCGAAGAAGGTTTCATACTATTTATTACCTCAGGAGCTACTAACACATACAGGCTGCTCCAAAATAAAAAAAATTGTAATTTGTTATTCTTCGTAACCGTTGCACCTGTTGTTATTATTATTAACGATATATTTACCCGGCATTACAGACAAGCCAATACACCGAGAAATTAAACATTGTTGATTACACAGTATGCAAACACATGAACTATATATAAGAGACTATGTAAGTGACATTAAACATAAGTGCTGGACAGCCTGTCATCCATCAACTCGCAGAACTTTAAACATTCACGGCACACAGTCGCCCATCTCCAAGCAAACAAGTCACATTCAGGTGCCGATGTCAGGAGCGCATTGAGCAGCGTCAGTCAGCGTTATGATACCTTGTATACTGGTTCTAAATACCCTAATGCATATGTACATTCCGGCTGTGTGCAATGGCTAAGGACACCCTGAATACCTAAACAAATGATCCGAACTTTTGTTTCCGAGCACCAATTTGATTAATATTTAAGCTTAAGGAAAATTACTTTTATACTTATTTAAATCCGTAGTCAATTTATATACATTACCATACGTAAATAATTTATAAGTTAACTACCTCTACCTCAATTTATTTTATTCTTATTATACAACTTAATAATGTGGCGCTACAATACTGCTGACAGGTAGCAAAGTGACGTCATCGACGTCATAATGACGTAATAATAACGTACTTATGGCGTCATAATGACGTCTTTGACGTCATAATGACGTATAAATGCTGTTGCAGTCTGAATCCGGACAGTACCTTTACATATTGAGTTCAACTCGTCCCGCTCTGTATTTTTTGGTTTGCTTTTGAAATAAAGTATGAATAATGTAGTTAATGCATTAATTTACTAAGAAGACAAGGTATTACTGAAACACGATACGACAGTCCCCGAGACGGAATTCTAAATGAATATTGTAAATTCATATCCTGGACGTTAGCGCGGACCGCGCAGCTATCGAATTATTTAATGGAAGCCAACTCGAGAAACTGACATTTATTATTTAATTACTCCATTAAAATTTAATTTGTAACTAAGGAGAAAAGTGACGTAATATTATTTGTAAATTATTTAAAATTAATGTTATAGCAAAGGACGCGCCTTTTCTAATGAAAATTTAGTCCAATAAGAATTTATTTAGGTAAGCAATAAATCCAATACGGGCAATACGGGCAGTGTGTAAATCCAATACGGGCAATAAATCAAACCAGGCATAGAATTTACCCGTGTAGTCATGAATTTTTGAAGTTACACTTAATTATGACCCCACACACACACACACAGACAGACACACACACACACACACACACACACACACACACAGAGAGAGAGAGAGAGAGAGAGAGAGAGAGAGAGAGAGAGAGAGAGAGAGAGAGAGAGAGAGAGAGAGAGAGAGAGAGAGAGAGAGAGAGAGAGAGAGAGAGAGAGAGAGAGAGAGAGAGAGAGAGAGAGACCCTTTGGGCTCATGTATACGATACCCATTTTTTTTCCATTTATTTAAATACCAGATTCTAAACTGTAACCTTAGTTGTAAATAGTATAAACTAGAATTTTAGCCAGTAAATAAATAAACGTTAATTAGAATTAATTAGCTTAGCATAAGTCAAATATATAATATAGTTATGTAACCTGAAGGAAGCTTTTTATAGTAACTGTCAGTTACTATAAAAAGCTCGTTTCTCGTAACTTGTGTGTCGCTTTACATTGCGGGCCGAATTATTTTGTATGGTTAATTTTTTAATTGTAAGCAAAAGTTATCTCAACATACTTCTTAGGTCCTATGCTAACCACCGTTTAAAGGTTTGCCCGTATTGAGCTTCCGCACTGTATAAAAAAGTAAATAGAAAGTTATTATTCGTGATCAGCAACGCAGCGATGTTAACATGTTAACATGTAATTTTTAATTTCTCTCCGAAACGCGCGGAGTAACTAAAAAAACGGAAAATAAAATTATTATAGTACAAACGGCAACACTGGACCTTGTTACAAAAGGCAAAATGATCCGTCGAGGAACACATTAGTGACAATTAGTTTTTATGCATATTTAAATAGGTATTTTTTCCTTACAAAGCAACATAATAAATAAGCAACATAAACGTGAAGACACTTCCATGGGCCCCGACGGAATCCCAGCAGTCTTGCTAAAGAAATGTAAAGCTATTCTACCATCTCTTACGCATATAATGAAGGAGTCATTTCACACATCAAGCGTGCCGCAAAAGTGGAGGAACACTTTAGTGACACCTATCTACAAAAAGGGAGACAAACTTAACCCCAGCAACTACAGACCAATCAGTCTAACTTGTCTAGCAGTTAAGCTAATGGAGGCTATTATAAACGACGAAATAAGGCTATTCCTAGATAGGAATCATATAATTGTCGACCAACAACATGGCTTTATGAAGAGAAGATCCACTGTCACTAACCTACTAGGATGTGTCAAGGTCTGGTCTAGCCATCTGGATAAGGCAGAACCAATCGACGTGATATACCTGGACTATGAAAAAGCTTTTGACAGAGTGCCCCATCGTAGACTCCTGGCCAAACTCGAGCACTTTGGCATAAGAGGAAAGCTTCTACAATGGATAGGATCATTTCTAAGCGACAGAAAATTTAGAGTACGTATCGCTGACAGTGTTTCTGACGAATTTGATGTCTGGAGCGGCGTCCCACAGGGATCGGTCATCTCAACCACAATGTTCAGCATATTTGTTACCGACTTACAAACCACCATCGAATCCAACTTCAGCTTCTTTGCAGATGACTCTAAGCTGTTTGTAAACCCCATGATAGACCATAGTAAACTACAGTCAGATTTGAACCGAATTAGGGACTGGTGCCTAGACTGGCTTATAAACCCCAACGAATCTAAATGCACAGTCCTCCACATGCACAACAAAAACCCAAAGTTGCCATACACTTTAAACAGCGTAGCGTTAGCAGGAACCATGACCCAACAAGACCTGGGAGTCATAGTGTCTAATGATCTCAAGTGGGAACCCCATATTTCACGAATAGTAAAAAAGGCTAACTCTATAATCTACATAATTAGAAAAGCTTTTCGTATCCTCACCACCGAAACAATGCTAAAGATATATAAGACCTACATAAGACCAATTCTGGAATATGGCTTTCAGATATGGAATCCATACTTCAAAAAAGATATTGACATGATCGAGCGAGTGCAGCGTAGATTCACTAAAATTCCCGCACAACTAAAGTCACTTTCATACGAAGAAAGATTAGTCAAGCTGGGCCTGACAACACTGCAAAAAAGGCGTGAACGCGGCGACTTGATCGAAACGTTCAAAATAATTAACGGATATTACGACTGTCCAGAACTAAGCGATCTGTTCGCTCGAAACTCAAACACGCGCACAAGAGGACACAACCTTAAACTAATAACAACAAAGCACAAAACAAATATCGGCAAACACTTTATTGCAAACCGAGTAGTAAAGGCTTGGAACAAATTACCCTCAGAAGTTGTGAACTCTGCAAGTGTTAATCAATTTAAAAATAGACTAGACAAACTATGCTAACTGTGCTAAGTGAACTATGATTTAGACGTACCAGCATCAGCTGCCTGTCTAAAATGAAATAATAATAATAATAATAATTAGGAAAGAATATATGTTTCATGTATGTTAGCTGGATATTTTGTGTTAGCAACTGCATTTATCCCAAAGCCCTTTTTTCCGGCGCGATCGTCATACGCGCCTAGTGAAGATTAAAAAAACTTCTTCCGTTGAAAGCGAACGCACGCACCGCGCCGCGCTTCGGTTAAAATAATTCATATTTCGAGTTCTGTCGCTGCAGTTTAAGTGAAAATCAACCAGAGACTACCTCGTAACCCAGTGCCTATTATAAGGATCAAAGATAGATATAACTCCGTAATAGATGGATACAGTCTAAGGAAAAAACGTGCCTCGAAAATCACGAAAATTTGATTCTCGATCAGAGGGCGCCACTAGTTTTGGCCTACACTCGTATAGAGGGCGTTGACGGTTTCGTTTGTTATTTATAATTTTAACGCATATCAGTGAAAGAACATGGGTCATAATCATAAAAATAATTAATGCAAATAAAAAAAAATCATTTATCCATATTTAAATACATTTTATCGTATTTTTATAAATATTTATTTTTAGTTTTAAAATGTGTCGACAGATGGCAGTGAATTTACTGGGGTAACAAAATTTACTATGACAGTACCGCTCTAGTATAAGTAACTCTATGATAAGGATATATGTCGCCTGTCGATAAAAGCCGAGGATCTTCACACATCAGCCCAGCACACGGTCTGCAATGCGCTACTGGATGTAATGTAAGTTTGCCCTCCAAATTATCTCAGCTACACATAAGATCCACCAATGTACAGTTAACAGTGTGGGAGATGGTGCTAATTTGACAAAACAACACAATTATTATAGTACAAAGACTAACGACAGTTTAAATTCAATACAGTTTAATATTCAGAAGCAAATTTTCTCTTCCCTACGACGGATTACGTACGCATAGAAACAGCAAATCACTCCCAGCCTATCAAGTACAAGCTTAGTCCGAGGCTGGGTAAGCCTGATAAGTCCCGGTATGCGGTGATAGTACCAGGTAAATATTAAATATGCAATGACTAGTGATGCCGCAAAGATGTTCGGCTGTGATTCGGCCAAAATGCCAAATATTAGGCTAAAAATGTGTACATATATGAAAACTGTTCGCCTATAAATGTGTACCTACATTTACTAACTTTTATCGCTTAGCGAATACAAACTCAGTCCGAGGCTGGGTAAGCCTGATAAGTCCCGGTGTGCGGTGATAGGACCAGGTAAATATTAAATATGCAATGACTAGAGATGCCCCGAAGATGTTCGGCTGTGGCTCTCGGCCAAAATGCCAAATATTGGGAAAACAATGTGCACAGTCATGTATTGTGTGTACTGTTCCCTTAAAATGTTATGTGTGTTAATATTTTTTCACCTCAGCAGCTCGAACAAGCCTACTTTCGTCACTCCCTGGAGTGAGGAAAGTGCGACTTTCCTCACTCCAGGGAGTGAAACAATGTAGCTTTTTAATTTAGTGAAGGCCATGAACTTCGTACGGTACGGTACGGTACGGTACGGTACGGTACGGTACGGTACGGTACGGTCCGGTCCGGTCCGGTCCGGTCCGGTCCGGTCCGGTCTCGTCTCGTATCGTATCGTATCTTATCGTATCGTACATATTATAATACTTTTTTTTTCTGTTTATTCTGTGTAATTCGAAATACATTTTAACCTTTAATATGTTCTCACTACTGAGGTGAAAAATTATGTGTGCAACACGAGAGCAAAGTTATTTTACATCTCGTGTTTTTGAGTCCCTCGCTACGCTCAAGATTCTACCTTAGAATCACTCGCTTCGCTCGTGATTCAATTATAGCATCTTTCGCTTTCTCGGGACTCAAAATAAACACTCGCAAGAAAAACGAACTTTCCTCTCTTGTTGCACAAATAACTATTTATCAATAAATGATCGTATCGTATCGTATCGTAATGTCTAGATTTACTAGGTTTTATCGCTCGGACAGTAAGTGAACTACAAGATTAGTCCGAGGCTGAGTAAGTCACGGTGCGCGGTCATAGGACCAGATAAATATTCAATAGGTAAGCAGTATTGTTTTATTTATTATAGAAATCAATATGACACCATAGTAATTAATTATTTATGAATATTTACACTATACCAAAGATAGATAAAACTCCGTAATAGATGGATACAGTCTAAGGAAAAAACGTGCCTCGAAAATCAAGAAAATTTGATTCTCGTTCAGAGGGCGCTACTAGTTTCGGCCTACAGTGGTATAGATGGCGTTGACAGTTTCGTTTGTTATTTAACAATTTTAACGCATATCAGTGAAAGAACATGGGTCAAAATCATAAAAATAATTAATGCAAATAAAAAAATCATTTATCTATATTTAAATACATTCTATCGTATTTTTATAAATCTTAATTTTAGTTTTAAAGTGTGTCGACAGATGGCAGTGAATTTACTGGGGTTACAAAATTTACTATGACAGTACCGCTCTAGTATAAGTTACTCTATGACTATACATATACTATTATACTCTTTGATATTTACGGCGCAACGCGGTTTGACATTGACACATTTGACTTACAGGCCAATTCGAAAGTACACTATCGTCAGAGTGCATTTCGCTCGTACTTGTCCGTACATGTATTGGTGCGGACCGAGACGCAAGATAGCTAAATAACATGATTTCAAATATCATTCTGATGTCAATGTTCTAAATACGTTCGGATGCCTGTTGGTATTTTTTTCTTTATTAACTATAAGTACCAACATAGAGTAACTTATACTAGAGCGGTACTGTCATAGTAAATTTTGTAACCCCAGTAAATTCACTGCCATCTGTCGACACACTTTAAAACTAAAAATAAATATTTATAAAAATACGATAAAATGTATTTAAATATGAATAAATGTTTTTTTTTTTTTATTTGCATTAATTATTTTTATGATTTTGACCCATGTTCTTTCACTGATATGCGTTAAAATTGTTAAATAACAAACGAAACCGTCAACGCCATCTATACGACAGTAGTAGGCCAAAGCTAGTAGCGCCCTCTGAACGAGAATCAAATTTTCTTGATTTTCAAGGCACGTTTTTTCCGACTGTATCCATCTATTACGGAGTTATATCTATCTTTGGTACTAATAATAAGTGTTCGGGTGAATACCGAATATTGGAAAAAGTGGCCGAATATTCATGGCATCTCTAGAAGGTTGTTGCTTTAGGGAAGGATATTGAGCCGGGATTAGAGGGACGTGGTTGATTAGTGAAGAAAATTAATCATTATTGGACGACCCAATCTGCTGTAGTGGCATTAGGGGCGTTTCTTTTTAATTAATTTTCTTTGTTGGACATTGAATGCTTACATACTAGCCGGAAATGTGTCTGATTTAAATAATTTGTTGGTAAGTCGAACAATTTTCATTACAAAATTTAAACTAAAAAAAACCGGCCAGTGCGAGTCGGACTCGCCCATCGAGGGTTCCGTACTTTTTAGTATTTGTTGTTACAGCGGCAACAGAAATACATCATCTGTGAAACTTTCAACTGTTTAGCTATCACGCTTCATGAGATACAGCCTGGAGACAGACAGACGGACAGACGGACAGCGGTCTTAGTAATAGTTTTTACCCTTTGGGTACGGAACCCTAAAAACGGAGTAATTTAGTCTCTTCAAAATACTACTTTGAAGAGACTAAATTGATTTTTTTTAATGCATAACTGAAGGGAAAAATATTTTCCCGACCTAATCGATGTGTTCAATCAAAAAAACTATATGCTAATTTTAGAAGCAATTTTCATGTTAAACTTGTTAAAGTCTGTGCGGAAAGTAGAGTCGTAGGATTTTTAGGGCGTGTCGGTGCTATTTTACCGTTTTTTGGTATGCTGACAACACTGTCACGTATTTAATTATAGGTACTGGTCATGATTCTTGAATCCCTTGGTTCCGGCTTTTTGCCACAGCTCACTAAAGGGCAACCTAATCCTATGAATTAGCACAGGCACTAGTAAGTGCCATTTCACCTTCTACCCAAAGGTTAAAACCAACTCTTGTGATAGTAATAAGTTATGTGTCACAAAAACTAAAATTTTATTTGATATTCTTTAATAGCCCTGAATTCGGTTTAAAGAAATTTATTGTCAAAGAAATTACAGAAATTTCACTTATAAGACAACTTATAAATAGCTAACTTAAAGTAATTATTTACAAATAACGCAATAAGCAAGCACTTATGATAATGTTTAACAATAAGCAATTGCATTTTCATGTGAACTAAAATTAAATACAAGAATAAAACTAAGAATCGACCCTAATGGTCTTAACGTAAGGTTTAGATTTAATTGGTTAGTAATAGGAATATATGAGGGTATATTTTTTGTTCGACTCATGACTGCCAGACTTGTTTACGGGGCAAGTTAAACGAGACCTTTAAGCAGTAGTTAATTATTGGTTATTGACAAAAGACAATTATGTATTTTAAATATTTATGTTTGTATGTAAGTTAATTATTGTCGTTTTAAGAACATTTTTTTTATTTTACGCTTTTTGGTTTTTATTGTAATAGAACCAATGTATATGTATTATTTGAGATGAAATGGTTTTTATTGTAATAAAACCAATGTATATGTATTATTTGAGATGAAATAAGTATTATTTACCCTGTTTTTATGCATATATTCATTTTATATTACGTTTTATGTAGTTATATTTTTTTTATGATTATTTTAATTTTATTATGTTAATTTGTTTAGCTTTTTGGATATACGGATTATTATTATTATTATTATTATTTTTAATCTGCACATAAGTGAACTACGTACTACAGTCGCGGAAGCAGGTAAGGTACGTGATTAATATTATTTTATTTTGATGTGTTTCATTCATTCATTTATTCCTTTATAAAACATAGTTTTACATGTCAAACACAGTATTTCGTATTTACAATATGAATAGCTGATGGAACTAATTAGTTAGCACCTATTTGAAGTCTTAGAAGTAATTGTGTTTTTTTTGGCAGAGATACACAAGGTACCTAGTTTTAGTTTGGTAACGTTCGGGCAAAGAAAATCCACGTCACAACGGTGTCCAGGCGTCCATAGGCTACGGTAACTGCTTACCGTCAGGCGGGCCGTATGCTTGATTGCCACCGACGTGGTATAAAAAAGTCTCCTCTCTAGCTCTTGAATAAAACAACGGAACCGCGTCTGACTCGTAATGAGAACTTTCTAGATTTATAAGGATATTGAGGATGTCAGTTCAAGGGCGTACCTTGTGAACTTACCTTGGGGTAAACAATTCTAGGGTAAGAAGATAAGAAGACAAAGTGACAAAATGTTAATATTTAATGTATGGAAAATATTCGAAATAATATTTTTTCATTGATATAATCAAGTCTCAATTTTCACCTTAGCAGCTCGAACAAGCCTACTTTCGTCACTCCCTGAAGTGAGGAAAGTCGCACTAGTAGGGAGTGAAACAATGTAGCTTTTTAATTTAGTGAAAGCCATGAACTTCATACTACGGTACGGTACGGTACGGTACGGTCCAATCCGGTCCGGTACGGTACGGTACGGTACGGTCCAATGCGGTCCGGTACGGTACGGTACGGTACGGTCCAATCCGGTCCGGTCCGGTCCGGTCCGGTCCGGTCCGGTCCCGTCCCGTATCGTATCGTATCGTACATATTATAATACTTTTTTTTCTGTTTATTATGTGTAATTCGAAATACATTTTAACCTTTAATATGTTCTCACTACTGAGGTGAAAAATTATGTGTGCAACATGAGAGCAAAGTTATTTTACATCTCGTGTTTTGAGTCCCTCGCTACGCTCAAGATTCTACCTTAGAATCACTCGCTTCGCTCGTGATTCAATTGTAGAATCGTTCGCTTTCTCGGGACTCAAAATAAACACTCGCAAGAAAAACCAACTTTCCTCTCTTGTTGCACAAATAACTATAGGTATTTCTTAACAAAGGAAAGGTCAGATAGTTTGTTATCTTTTATTTCTGGTCTCCCGCCGCTTATTGTGCTGACCTGCTGATCAATTATTCAACACGAGCGACGGTCAGTTCTAAGCCCGTGGAGGGATCTATTCGACTCTGTGACTGGTGTAATATAACTTTTTATACTACGTCAGTGGAAAACAAGCATACGGCCCGCCTGATGTTAAGCAGGCTCCGTAGCCTATTGAAGCCTGCAACCCAAGAGATTTTACATGACTAACGTATAAAACCGGCACAGAGAACCAGTATTTTGCGCCATGAGTTGCTGCCGTTTTGGCCACCATAGAAGCGGAGCTTGAATCTCGCAACCTAAACGCGTAAGCGCCATGAATTTTACGGCGCTTACGACGTTTTGGTCGCGTGGTACAGGTTGTGATTGTTACAATTTTATTGTTTGATATGTCATCTATAGTAATAACTCAATAGTAGTCGATTTGTGTAAGATTGTCCCAAAAAAATATTAACTTACTGGCTTTTTCAGTAGAAAAATGTTTTTTTTTTATACCATGTCGTTGGCAATCAAGCATACGGCCCGCCTGATGTTAAGCAGGCTCCGTAGCCTATTGAAGCCTGCAACCCAAGAGATTTTACATGACTCTCATATGTCTTCTTTCTTCATTTATATTTATTTCCTGCCTCGCATAGCTAAACTGTGGAATGAACTATCGCCAGCGGTATTTCCGGACCGTTACGACCTTCAGACCTTCAAGAAAAGCGTGTGCTCCCATCTTAAAGACCGGCAACCCCTCTGGTGTTGAAGAAAGGTCTGGTGAAGAAACCGGACAAGTGCGAGTCGGACTCGCCCACCGATGGTTCCATACTTTTTAGTGTTTGTTGTTATAGCGGCAACAGAAATACATCATCTGTGAAAATTTCAAATGTTCATGAGATACAGCCCGGTGACAGATAGACAGACGTCCAGACGGACAGAGGAGTCTTAATAATCAATCATAACCAGGTCAGTAGGTATGAATTTTCATATTAAAGGAAAAATTACACCTCCGGCAAGACTCGAACTTGCGACCATTCGAACACCGGTCCAATCGCTACTGCCAACAGCTACGGAGGCTAACGATGTAAGATGTAGTTCATGTAGTATAAAATTGTAGTATCGCTCGCAGACGTTTCTCTTGATAAAACAATTGTTCAGGTCTGTATGTTCGTAGTTTTAGAGGTCAAAGTATTTCTCAGCTAACTAAAGGGAAGATCTCAAAATTCCTGAACCCTTACAAACTTCCATTTTCGTGCGTAGCACCACGTAGCACCCTATAACCATCGTTACCGCAAAGGCATAACCATTCGATTGTATACCTTCTTACCTATAGCATAAGGTCCATAATATTAGAATAGGTTATAAATGCACGTATGACGGTTTGGAAGTAGCGGCGGGCATCAAATTGCCCTCTGTCTGCACCATTATTTGAATAAAAGTTAGGGTTCCCGCGGGACTGTGGGGTATTACAGTCTCCGCACAAGTACGCCCGAAAGCAACGAAAAAGGTTCACTTTCCAGTATTGGTCATGTAGACATGTAAAAGGGGAATTAAAACAATGCGAAGCGATGCGTAATTTGCCTAAACAATAAATATGGTCCAATAGATTTACTCACACTCACTCCTCAGTTTTAAAAATAGCGGATCAAACTACGAGTCAAAAGATACTTTTGGCGCGTTGTTCCATCTGCTACTATTGGATCTGACTGTACCTAACTGCAACAATATGAAACGTGGTGATATGACGCTGTCGCAGCACAAAAAATTAAGTCAAATGACGCGAAAAAAGAGATAAAACTAAACGCAACTGTGTGAAATATGACCGTAAACGATTCAAAAAGGAGAATGATGCAAAATAATAATGCGTAATGTCGCGAAAAACTACAAAACGATGCGAAGTGATGCAAAATAAATTTATAACATTAACTAGCTAGCATTAACGGCTAGACATTACTGTTAGGAATGTATGATATGACCCGAAACGAGGATCACGACCTCTCTCCCTTAACTAGTTAACTACCTAGATAGTTTTTGTCAGGACCCCTAAAGAGAAAATTTAGTTCAAATGAAAGTTTGCAATTTTATTGAATATGACTAATACCCAGTAATAAAATTAGCCTAAAATACAGGTCTAGATTTCGCCCAAAAGTGCTTTAGTATCCAGCGAATACAACATAAGGCACTATAAAATACCCAGTTGGGCGTTATCTAAGATAATTTCTTATCTAGATAATTATTTCAAATAAAATCATTTCAAATAAATTTATTCGAAGATAAATTCAATCACAAATAGTGCGTTGACAACTGTTTTATTTAGATAAATTATCTAGATGATGATACCTGGCCTCGTTCGTTATTGAAGTAAGCTTATAATAATAAAATAGAATGTCACGTCGGGTCAAACCGTCACACTGACACTGTACTACTGACATTCATCTTTTATTTAAAATCCCAACTAATTTATATAGATAAAAATGACTGATTTTTAGTTAATTCAAATAAAAAATGATTTAAGCTTAGAATAAATTTTAAAGTGGAAAAATTACTGCCTTGGGTGAGACTTGAACTCACGGCCTCTGGATCCACGGCCACTTTTAAATTTATTCTAAGCTTAATAGCATCGATCGCAGACGTTTCTGCTTGTTAAAAATTAATTTAAAAAATGATTTAGTTATCTTCCCGGTTATTCGTAAATAGATAATTTTTGCCCAACTCTGAAAATACCTAACACAATGTTCTCTCGGGACTTCGTAACCCACTTTTCATTTTGGTCGCTCCAATATTGATAAAAGCCTCTTACGTACAATACCCCATTTTTAAGGTTTCGTACAGAAATGATAATATTGGGTATTCTCGCCTCGATAAGTTATAATCATACCCTCATTCTTGTGCCACTTTTAGGCCCTTTCAAAATAAATTTGCATGAAGTATAAATGTTTAACAAAATAACTGTTTAACTGTGTTTCCGACTGTTTTTTTATTGTACTCGCAATTCGTTGTTTTTTTGTGTTGGTAAATAAATATCTTTATTTTTATTTATTTATTTATTTTAAAGCCAGGAATTCAGAGGGAGACAAAGGATATGGGCGCGCTGCCCGAAACTTGCGACAGAAGATTGGATCATCGCGCGGGGCGGTAGATGTCGCTAGGGTGCCTCCCTAAATGCCCATATGGTGGAAATATTTGCTGTCCATGGATGAGGTGTTCGTAGCTCATGGCAGAGCACTGGGCTAGTCATCCAGTAGTCGTGAGTTCAAGTCTCACCCGACAGTAATATTTTTCCACTTTTAAATTTATTCTAAGCTTAATAGTATCGTTCGCAGACGTCTCTGCTTGATACAAAATTAATTTCGGTACTAACCGTATACCGGTATACCGTTATCTCATGACATTGTCCCGATTGCTACGGTAACCGGAATACTCGATCTCAAACCCTTTGTTCTTGTATCAAATCGAGCCCTGCTCAAGTGTCGAGCCATTCAAATGGAATTACGATAAATACCCTAAATAAACCGGGACAAGTGCGGGAGCCCTATTTGACGCTGACGTGTTGAGATTAGATTAGAATTTGGAATACGTAATTACGTATGTTGAGCAATTCGAAGCTTAAAATCTCAACTTTTTTAGGGTTCCGTACCCAAAGGGTAAAAACGGGACCCTATTACTACGACTCCGCTGTCCGTCTGTCTGTCTGTCACCAGGCTGTATCTCATGAACCGTGATAGTTAGACAGTTGAAATTTTCACAGATGATGTATTTCTGTTGCCGCTATAACAACAAATACTAAAAAGTACGGAACCCTCGGTGCGCGAGTCCGACTCGCACTTGGCCGGTTTTTATTGTTTTGATACGACCAGGGCTCGGAACCGGTATTTTTAAAAAACCCCTAAATAGCCCAATATTTTGAATTTTTTTATGCTCATTACGTAGGACTGAATCATGTATTTAGGAAACAATTTTGCATTATTAAAACGTCCCATTAAAAATGAAATTATAAACAAAAGAACGAAAAAGAACGTAATAATACCGGTATTTTTGTATGGAGCAAATACCGGTTTCCGACCCCTGGATACGACGCTGACACAACTCGCAGTGCATCTCTCGTCATATGACCAGCGGTGGCAGCATGGTTCCATTTTTGTCGCCTGTCACTGTGCCTGTCACTTTCGCACTTACATACTTGTTAGAACGTGACAAGCATGGTGACAGGTGATAAAAATGCGACCGTGCTACGGCCGCAGGAGATGACTCGTAAAGCTGTGCACAGCTATAATATAATTTATTTTATAATTTTATTTTATTTTATTTTTATTTTTTATTTATAAGCGTCAGCGATTGTATCAAAATATCAATATCAAAACTTTTGCAATGAAACATTTTCAGTTATTAAGAGCGCTGGTGGCCTAGCAGTAAGAGCGTGCGACTTTCAATACGGAGGTCGCGGGTTCAAACCAGGCTCGTACCAATGAGTTTTTCCGAACTTATGTACGAAATATCATTTGATATTTCATTATTTACCAGTCGCTTTTCGGTGAAGAAAAACATCGTGAGGAAACCGGACTAATCAAATAGGGCCTAGTTTATCCTCGGGGTTGGAAGTCAGATGGCAGTCGCTTTCGTAAAAACTAGTGCCTACGCCAATCTCGGGATTAGTTGTCAAGCGGACCCCAGGCTCCCATGAGCCGTGGCAAAAAAGCCGGGACAACGCGAGGAAGATGATGATGAATCATTTGCAGTTATTACATTATAAAATACAATCTAAAATCTAACACAAAAACACATTTTAAAAAAAAACACTTCAAAAAACCCTTACCTTTTATCAAAGATAAATATAACTCCGTAATAGATGGATACAGTAGCAGGCGCGGCTTCCTCTAAGGAGCGCTTGTGCAGTGCACTCCCATAAAATTATAGTGCCTAATTAATATATTACTATTTAAGATCTATCGTACAAAAGTCAATACCAATTAAATAATTACCTTTATTCATTATAAGTTTATAGACGGCCTATACTACTCGGCCTACTCCTATAATTTCATAGGAATCATAGGTAACGCGCGAAGCGGAGCGCTTTGGATTGCGCTCCTATGAAAAAGATTTAGTACATAAAATCAATAGGAAATTCAATGAGAGCGAAAGAGAAGTTTCGCTACAGTTCCGCACGTGAAACAGAAGATTTTCTATGAAGAAAGAGGTAAAATTGGAGCGGCGCTCCGTAGCCCGTTTGACCTTGCGCCCTCTCGTCGAATGCGCGCGCATTGTGTGCGCCATATTGTCACTTGTTTGTAAACAGACCTTAGTTAGTAGTCAATTTTAAAGTACGCGCGTGAATGGAATTTTGGCATTTTTTTATTATAAATAATTAACCAAGAGTTTAAGCAGTAAGTGCACATAATTTGTTTGTTGTGAGGTGTTTAAAATGAATGAATTTAACGGGAGAATGTGAAAAAAGTTTACAAAATCGACTCGAGTTCAATATAAAAGGAAAACCTTGAACTTTCGTAACAATGTTCGTCAAAAACAAAAACTTATATGTCATTAAATAAGATCAATATGAAAAAACACCGTGGTTGTGTTATGTCGCTGTGATAAAAGTAACTAGGTGTTTTAGTTTATCGTGTTACCTACCTAAGTACATGTATGTACCTAAGTATATGTCTTGTTTGGAGCGGGCGCGGGCGGGCCGGGCGACGGCTGTGCGGTGAGTTTGCTTGGACCGAAACCGATGTGTTAACAATTTAGCACATATTTCCATAAAATTTGAAAACAACATTCACAACCTAGAATCCATTTGTAAAATGAACTGCAGTTAGCGTCTATCGGTCGTCAAGATATTCGTAATAGCGAAATTCTATAAGAGAGTTCAATGACCGTATTTTGTGTCGGTTAATTCAATGTGTAGTTTTTTACTGTGATAGTGAACACCCATAATATAGAATCACCAGCCGCCGCTGTACAGTAGTGGATGGTTTTAGTCTAAGTGGAAAAAACGTGCCTCGAAAATCAAGAAAATTTGATATCAGTGAAAGAACATGGGTAAAAATCATAAAAATAATTAATGCAAATAAAAAAAATCATTTATCCATATTTAAATACATTTTATCGTATATTTATAAATCTTCATTTTTAGTTTTAAAGTCGATAGATGGCAGTGAATTTACTGTGGTTACAAAATCTACTATGACAGGGCCGCTCTATCTTATTATATCCTCTTTGGTTAGATAAAGGCAAAGAGGATATAATAAGATAGAGCGGTACTGTCATACTAGATTTTGTAACCACAGTAAATTCACTGTCATCTATCGACACACTTTAAAACTAAAAATGAAGATTTATAAAAATACGATAAAATGTATTTAAATAGATAAATGATTTTTTTTATTTGCATTAATTATTTTTATGATTTTTACCCATGTTCTTTCACTGATATGCGTTAAAATTGTTAAATAACAAACGAAACCGTCAACGCCATCTATACGACAGTAGGTCAAAGCTAGTAGCGCCCTCTGATCGAGAATCAAATTTTCTTGATTTTCGAGGCACGTTTTTTCCTTTGACTGTATCCATCTATTACGGAGTTATATCTATCTTTGATCTAACCCTAGTGTTGCCCGAGGCATTGTTCTCAAGACACTGGCCGCTTTCCCTTTTTACAGGGCTAAGCTTAGCCTCCGGGCAAAAAACTCCCCTGCCCGGAGTTCACCCAGACACACCAATAAGTTTCTGTGAAAGTTTCACTTCTCAGCCTATTTTAAGGAATATAATATCAATATTTTTCAGTTTACATGTCCAATTCATTCTCCATTCAGGTAGCTCGCCTTTGGAACAGTCTCCCTGTTAAAATTAGACAGTGTACGAATAGATTTGCTTTTAAAAAAGCTTTAAGTGAGTACTTTGCTGGCAGAATGGCAAATTCTTAGCGTCTCTATTTTGTTAGTTTCATCTGATTTCTTATGTATGTGTATGTATATGTATCTTTGTGTGTATATATATATATATATATATATATAATAATAATAAATATTCTTTATTGCACCACAAAGAAACAAAATTTTTAAAACAGATTTACAATGTAAATAATGGTAGCAACAGGCGGTCTTATCGCTGTGAGCGATCTCTTCCAGTATATATATATATATATATATATATATATATATATATATATATATGTATGTATTATACCTATGTATTATTTATATTACTTGTATTTGTTTAGTTGTATGAGTTGTGTAAAATACGTACTTTGTTTTGTAATTACAACGTGATGTTGCACCGCCTACAAGTTATCTGTTTTGCCCGAAGGTTGACTGGTAGAGAATGCCTTGTAGCATTAAGTCCGCCTTTTGTACATTTGTATTTTCTTTTGTGCAATAAATATTAAATAAATAAATATTTTATTGCTTGTTTGAGAAAAGTGACTTATGGACCGTTTACACCTTTATCAAATCCCAGGCGGCCTAGCCCTTTCTGCTGGCGAACTTTCGCCAGGATTCCCGACCCTCCGACGCCGCCTCCGCCAAGTCTCCCACCAGCCAAACATTATTTAGCCACCTTATAAAAATAAACATGTAATCATTGATTTTTTTTATCTTCAAAATATTTTTGGCATGTAACGTATACGCATTGATAAAATAAACGAATATGAATATAAATATACACAAAAAAAACCTCGAACGGCCGCAGAAATAAAAACCATTCATCCACAAAGGTTTTACGGAACACAAACTCGTAAGGACATTCGAAAAGTGCTTCGCCAACATGGCCGTTCAAATGACCCCTTACTTGAAGGCCGATTCCGTTTCATAGTAGTTTATGCGACTGTGTGTGGACTGTGTGAGAGATGATATGAAACGAACGCAAGTGAATGATGACGGGTGACAGAGAGGTATCGAAGAAAAAGACATGCTGCGCCGACCCCAAGTGAATGGGACAAGGGCAAGCGAATGATGAGTAGTTGTGACTGCTACATAATGAAAGGCATTAAAATACGAGCGTGTTGAAATTAACACGAGTGTTTTAATGCCTAATTATGTACAGGTCATAGCAGGTCAAGCATATACATGTTGGAAACAATTTATGGGCCCTGGAGGGAAAGTCCCTTAAAACCTTTACTTTAGCTTATTTTACTTAAAGGAAACATTCTTTTATTTTTAAAAAGAAACAAAACTGCGTTCAAAGCTTTTTTTTTTCAATTTTGTTTGTCTAAAAATATTCTTGAGTACTAAATATTCGATGTTATGGATATTTTATACGACAGACGAGTGTAAGACCTAATGTTTCTTGGAGAAATGTTATCATTAACGTTAACTGTATCGATAGTAGAATAAAATACTGAGTATTTATTTTTTAGAATTTTTAGTCGGTTCGATTCCCGGAGACAAACGAATTTAAAAAAATCTTTAAATGCATTTTTGTTTCTTTTTAAAAATAAAATAATATTTCCTTTAAGTAAAATTAGCTAGCTTAAGGTTTTAAGGTACTCACTTTTGACTCTCACTTGGCCGGTTTTTTAATTGTTCAATATAATTTCACTTGAATTTCACAGTCACACGCATATCCTCTCGCACCAAAAAAACCTTCCATATTCCCTCCGTTCATACTAATTACAGGAAAAACTCCTTCCTTCTAAGAGCTGGTAAGTCTTTCAATCAGCTTTGCAAACATCATGATCTCATCGATCTGTTCTGCGATAGCTTTAGTTCGATACGTAAGCTAATGACTCAGGACTTTTCCCACTGTTAAGTGTTAACAGTGGAAAAAGTGTTAACTCAACATTGTATCTCTATCCTGTTCTTTTTTCTCTCTTTTGTTCTTCTTGTTAACTGTTTAAACCAATTTTCCCTCTCTAGTAAGATAAGTAAAGTATATTTATAAGTTAGTAAGTATTATTAGTTGTAATTTCGCACACCATGCACTTTACGCAGTTTCTATCTGTGGAAATTTGTAATTGGCTCACTGCTTCTATGTTATTACCTAACTTGTTACTTCAGCTGTAAGTTTTCCTAATAAATAAAATAAATAATAAAAAAATACTCAGTTGGCCCTATAATTACCCTCGCAAAATGTATTTGTCTGGAAAACACCCCATTATATTCTCCTGTTTAATTCATGGTGCCCATTACGATACCACACGGGCTCATTACATATTTATAGACCGATTCTAAGTAATTTCTACTTTGTTTATGTGAAGGGAAAATTGCCGTGTAAATAATAAAGCCGGTATATTGAATTTAGATTCGACATCGAATTTAGACGAACTTTAGCCCCTAAGGCACAGGTGCTTACCTAGTTTAGGGGTCGAAAGTCTGACCTCTACATACTGTCATGCTTGTACAAACCCTTGTGTAATTGTTTATTATGTAACGTGCTCCTTATGTACAATAAAAATATTTTATTTATTTTATTATTTATTTATTGGCACCCGTCAAATTACATACTATTCAGTTGCATGTGAACTTGTAAATTCAAGGAATTTGATTTCTCTGAAGTTCTGGCTGCAACTTTAACTTTTGATTTGGTCTCGTAATTACAATATTACTATGGGACGTAAGAAAATCAATATGTAATGAAAATAATATTTTTTACATCTGAAAATGTTTATGGATGGAAACAAAGATAAATGGTTCAATCATTGACACTTCTAGTTTTTTCCTGTGTGTGATATTTAAAGGTTTTTTCCCCTCACTAGCTCGGAAAGATGTCTTTTATCCTTTAAAACAAGCGGGGAAATACGCATTTTATCCACTAGTGGGGAAAGTAATTTGACCTTGGATGGAGCATGTTTTAGTAGCTTGACAGATAACAAAACGTAAAACGCTCATAATAATGATTCGTTTGATATTAATTATCATTAAACAAATGGTTTGAGAATCTAATAAAAATACCAAATTTAATATTGTCTTCGGTTACCGCGATAGTTACTCATGAAATAAAACTATGAAAACGGATTATATCGCGTATATTGAATTTATAATACATCCCGACGTTTCGAACTCTTTACAGCGTTCGTGGTCAACGGGTGACTGAGGAAAAATTACAAAATGCAAAAATACCCACATACTAAAATAATGAACAATCATAGACTACAAACTTTAAGGCTGGTTGTACATGCAAAATCGGTTCATAAGGCTAGTTATACACTATAATTATTTTTCAAGTAAAGATATATATATATACGCGATAAAAATAAACTATGCCGGCTCCAACCCTACACCACGGACCCGAGAAGATTTAATTCCCTCCTAAATTGTAGGAGGGTATCCCAATATGGGACCGGCAACAAACTCGGCGGGACACATCTTTTCAAAACATCAGAATGTCCAGCATCATCCAACACTACGGTCTCACAGTCTATGTCTCGCTTGCTCCTTTATCAGGTGGACTACAGGATCCCAAGCTGGTGGTAGAGAAAAGCCATCTTCCCTATTAAAGTTTGGATATTTCTTAATCTCAATGGCCTCGCGCAGCATTCTGGGTATGTAACGCTTCTCCTTGGCAAGAACCAGAGGCTTATCAAACTTGATTGAGTGATTGGCTTTATCCATGACATGCTCACAGACAGCAGACCTAGGTCGACGGTGCTTGACATCAGCTATGTGTTCCTTCACCCGAGTGGAAATGCTCCGTTTCGTCTGCCCGACATATGATAGGCCACACTCACAGTCCAGCCTGTACACTCCTGCAGTCTGTAGAGGGGTATTGCATTTTACAGGCCTCAGGAATTGTGACATCTTCTTCATTGGCTTGAAATATGTTTTTATAGAAGCACGCTTCAAGATGTGGCTGATCCTGTCCGTGACCCCCCTGACAAAAGGCAGAATGGCAGGCCTGCGCTCGACTGTGGGTGTGTGTGTGGGTGTGTGTGTGTGTGTGTGTGTGTGTACAACCAGCCTTAAAGTTTGTAGTCTATGATTGTTCATTATTTTAGTATGTGGGTATTTTTGCATTTTGTAATTTTTCCTCAGTCACCCGTTGACCACGAACGCTGTAAAGAGTTCGAAACGTCGGGATGTATTATAAATTCAATATACGCGATATAATCCGTTTTCATAGTTTTATTTCATGAATACCAAATTTAGCTTTATTTAATGATTTTATGTCATAAACCTTAAAGTTCCATAAGAAACGTTTGTTTTTTAATAATGATGTTAAATATAATTCTGAACGCACAAGTTGCGTCGATGCAATTTCAAAACGCATTATTGACATTTCATACGTCAGAAATGTCAACATTGTCAACAAAATTTTTACTTAAAAACTTCTCACGTAAAAATACAGAATTTTCAGAGTTTTTTGTTATAATATCGTAAAAAAATGAGTGATTTCAGTGATGAAGATGATCTAACGCCTGTGGATGTTGCACTTTCCTCGCTATAGTGAGGTGAAAAGTTTTGTGTTACACACGGGTGCAAATGTATTTTACTTCTCGTGTGTTGAAACACTTGCTACGCTCTGGATTCTATTTTAGAACCACTCGCTTCGCTCGTGGTTCAACTATAAAATCCTTTCGCTTGCTCGTGTTTTAATTCCACACTCGCGGGTAAAATACAACTTTGCACCCTTGTATAACAAATAACTATATTACAGTTTAAAATTATTTCTATTATTTTCAATAACATGACATTGCCATATTATTATATTCATTTTAGAAATTTCATATTCGCAAATTTGGGAACAAAAGTTAATAACTTTCGTATTTTTTTTTTGACATCCTCCTTTATTATTAAAAACATTATTAGATATTCGATGACATGCATTAGAAACAAGAAATTTAACGCCAAACACTGGCTGATTGTGAAGCACTTACAATGATCATTTTCTAATACCCGCTTTCGTACAATAAATTATTTGTATTTTAATGACACATTACATCTCTAAATAAATTACTCAAATACAACAAAACCACTGGCTACGTACATGTCTAAATATATAACTATAGGAACCATATAAAGTAGAATAATCAAACTATTATTAAAATGTCAACAACTGCAGTTGGTTTTTATAGTAAACTAAACAGAACTTTGAACAAAAGTGATAACACAAACGGGAAATATAAACATAGAATTAAATCAGTAGGTACTCTAATTGTTTGGTAATAAAGGCTCTGGTTTCACGGACAGGGAGCGTATTCAGTTTTACTATCTGTCACAATGCAGACCATCTCGTACGCACTAAAATGTGTGAGCGAGATGCCAAATGTCATGCCTAATTTACACATTTAAGACTCGCATACATAGACATATATATTACTTCGTAAAGACCGGCCTTACGAATACTGCGAATGGGGCTGATTTGGAGTCAAAACGCATTTAGTTACACCAGCGCGCTCAGTCGTGTGGCGAATTGCGCAGTGGAAAGTGGCATATGGCCGTATGTCTCTTACGACATTTGAAATTTCCACCGTCGATATGTTACAATCCACATCTGACCAGCCAAAATGTATAAAACAGACAATTTTTTTTTCGTGATTTCGGGGTTGGTCCCATAGTAAAAGTTGCTCAGTATGACCTATTTATTCTCATCTCAAAATATTATACGTATATACGTATTATGTATTATTTGCACCTTAACCTACTGTGCACCCTGCCTAAAAGGGCTCATTGTACCCCCACAAATAATGAAAGTAAATTGCACGGAATTAATTACGAGGGCTAGTAGTCAAAGTTTTGCAGTACTTAATTAAATGAGGCACTATGATGAATCGCTTGGCAAAGTTGACCTAGTTATTAAGCTTGATTGGCTTTGCATATTTCATTTTGCCATTGTTAGCTGAAACCAGTCAGAATATATTAGATCGAATATTAAATTAGAGATTTTGAGGGTCACAGGTAGGAATTTTGTTATTCAACATCGAAATTCGAATGCGGTAAAGTTACTATTTAAGTTAAGATTGTTTTTCTTCTTTTTTTTTTGTTTATTGATGAGCAAAGTTGGATTAAAAGTCCTAGTTAGAGGTTACTTTAGTGTCATAATTTGTGTATCGGAAGCTTATAAATATATTTCTAACAGAAGTTGATATCCGTAGACGTGGAAAAAATATATGTAGTTCTTGATTATATTATCTTCAATTTGGATATGATCATATAAGGAGATTTTTCGGCTTCTGGCTCAGGGAACCGCCTTAAGTCTCATTTTGTATGAGATTTGAACAGCGCGCCAAGCCAAGCGGGACGTTTTGGAAACTCAAAATCCCATACTAAATATGACTTAACGCAAACGAGTACGTCACGTCATTCCATCGAATAAAATTTACACTAGGGATACAGATATTTTCGCGCTTCGTTTTGTGTAAACTCTCCTTTGATTTGGTTGTCTACGGACTCTACGGGACAGGCAATGCTTAGTGTAGGAGCCAAAGCTAAACGATTATGATGTATACTTATGTTTAAATAAATTAATTGATTGATTGTAAGTAAAAACTTAATCTTAGAACGATAATGAACGATCCATTGCATGATCCCATGCAAATTTTATAACCATTTTCCTTCTTTAATATTGACATTATTTATTTTTCAAATATTGAAACTATATCAGTTAGCTGTCATTGTCATTAATCATAGCTATGCCTATTCTTTAGAATTTTTTCGAATTTTTTATTATTATAAGAGCTAGCGAAAAACAAATAAACATATTTTTAATAGCTCAAACAAATGAGCATGGGGGTATTTAGGGATAGCGCGACGAGAGAGATGGCGCTGCCATCAATATTACGAAAAAAAAACAAAGTTCGGAATCACCTAAAATGATATGGGGTAATGCTCAAAGGGTGCCGTATGCCTTTAAGAGATTGCAACTCGTGAAAATTCGATCCATGCCGCCGAGGGTTTTCGAGGGATATGTAATGCCAGTTATCTCCTGACCCCTTAAATTAGCCTCGTGCATGAAGTTTATATTTGAACGAAATATGTTTTATTCGGATGTTTGTTACCGTTATATCATGTTACAAATGCATTTCCGTTTTTAAATTACCATTTAATAGTAAAAAAAATAAAAAATAAAAATTTTTGTAACCATCATGCTAGTACTACTTTTTAGTATAAAAGAAGTATTTAGTTTTAGATTTAAGTGTTAAATACTAGATGTAAAGACACAAACATAATGGTTTATTCACTAGCGATTTCGGAAGAGCGGGGTTTTCTGTCACAAGCATATCTAATGCTTAAAAGAAGATCCCATCCCATGCTGTAAACTACTTGTAAGGAACCAATAAACATTTTTTCATTTTTTTCATTTTTCATTTTTCATTTAATTACTTAAAATTATAAATAAAAAGTACAAAAATTTGCCCGCGAAAAGCTAGTGAGCGAAACGCTCGAAACGCCACGTGACGTCACGCGTTCGACAGATTAGTGTCATTAGTAGCAAACGTCAGTTGGGCCGCCCAACGTGTGACGTCATCACGCTCTGTCGAATTCGCGCCAAAAATTATGAGCGTTTCAACCGCTCAAAATTTTTTAACATTTTAAATATTTTTTAATAAAATAATGTTAAGGTTTACAAAAGTATTTTTATCATTTCCGGTGTTCCAACGATATAAATTATGAATCCAAAAATAAAAATAAATTCATGCATGGAGCTAATTATTACAACTACAAGAATACATATAAATGTATCCCTGTCGATTTTTTCCATAGCAGATTTTACGTCGACCGTTTCCGAATTCCAGTTGAAATTCAATTTATTTGACGCATACATTTTACTGAATCACTCGCGGACGTGATAAATGTGCCTAAATTCAATCCCAGATAGGACCAAAGCGTTTGTACTCATATAGTTGATATTTGTTACTTATTTCGCACCTGTCCACACTGTTAACTGAAAGTTTGTACACCTTATTATACAAGGCATAGAGTCCACCAATGGCCAGTTAAGAGTGTTGCTGTTTGTACCCAAAGGTGGGGTTTAAAGGTCTTCTTTGTCGGTTCCTCATTATTTACCACTTGGTTTTGGCAATATGGTGCTGGGAGCGAATGCTTAGGATACGTCAATTCTTTCACAGCTTGGCATCAAAACACGTCTGTCCACTATATGCCAACTATCGGTTGCTTCCTTACTTTTGCCATGTTATGCTGTGTGATCAAACATTCAAACGCCGATTAAGAGATTTTTTGTTGAAAAGACCGTTGTATTCTGTTAGTGAATTTATGAAAGATGTATAGATTTTGACAATCCTCTACAGGAGATACTATCTTGACATTATTTTGAAATACCTACTAGTATACTGTAATTATTTAATTTTTGAATTGATATTTTACTGATTATGTTCTTGTATATCTGTTTTGACGATCACAATATATTTTTTTGTAGATTGACATGCCTGCAATTTAAAGTGTAATCTGTATTATGAAATAAATAAATCTAAATCTATTCGTAGAGGTGATGAAAGTTTAGAAAAAGTGATCGTGCTCGGAAGAAGCCGGGATTGCAAGGAAGATGATGATTGTGCTCGGAAAAGTGGAAGGCGGAAGACCTCAGGGCCGCTACATATTCCGACCAAGTTAAAAAGGCCACCTCAGGCAAACTCCATCAAGCGGTGATGGCTACGGGAGATCAAAACCGACGGAGACAAATCACAGGAGCTGCAAAACCAAGTGGTCACGATCCAGTAAAAGGTAGTCAGCATAAAGGTGACGTTGGGATGACAAGTGCAGCTGCGTTACTATTGCGACAGTAATGCTGCGGCCTTGATACTCGCGCTGTACTTATTTGTAACCGCCTCAAATTTAATCTCGTGCATTCAAAAACAGCAATGAATTTATTTTGAAAACTCCTAAAGGCATTCGAGCATTTTCCGCGCCATTCATGACTTTTATACAAGAAATGCATGCGACATCTCGCGTTCGCAACGTCCTTTAATATTGCTTCGTATTCCAAATTCCAACGCTCGGTGCGATAGACTAGAGATTACCTCCTATAGATCCTGTATTCATCATCATCATCATCATATCAGCCTTTTATCGCCCACTGCTGAGCATAGTCATCTCTTCGAGTACGCCACTTATCCCGGTCGTGATCCAATCTCATCCAGAAGTGACCCGCAATCTTCCGAAAGTCGTCCACCCAACGAGCCAACGAACGCCAGGCACTTCTTTCGTCTGAAAGCGGCCACCATTCCGTTAACATTTTGGTCCACCTGGCATTGCCATCACTCTGTCTCCTGTGATCCTGTATTATGAAGAGTTTACTAAGATTCGCTGTCACCACAAATATATACGTAGTACTACAAAATACTACGTCAAAAGCGATTTTGGTATAAAATGGAAGCGCTGGTGGTCTAGCGGTAAGAGCATGTGACTTTCAATCCGGACGTCGCGGGTTCAAACCCCGACTCCTACCAATGAGGAACTTATGTATCTACGAAATATCATTTGATATTTAAATACCAGTTGCTTTTCGGTGAAGGAAAACATCGTGAGGAAACCGGACTAATCCCAATAAGGCCTAGTTTCCCTTCTGGGGCGGAAGGTCAGATAGCAGACGCTTTCGTAAAAACTAGTGCCTATGTCAATTTTTGGGATTAGTTGTCAAGCGGACTTCGATTTTTTTCATTATTATAAAAGTTAAGAGCGAAAACCAATTCCATGCAATTTTTTAAAAGGGAGCTGTAGTTAATATACATCAAATTGCGCCAATAACATTTTCTATAATATAAATATTCAAAGAAAAAAACTACAACTTTTGTATAGAAAAGCGATCACGTCACACGATATCCTGCCCCTTCCTCTTAATACGAACCATATTGTTCTCTAAGTAATTCGTCATAAATAGTGTTTTTTTCTAAACTTGTCTGAGATTTTATCAATCTAGTACGTAGAGATCTGTGCTCGAGCCGACCAAACGCAAAGCTCAGAATTAGAAAGCTTTCAAGAGCTTCGCTCCTGTTTGTGGAAAAATTTCTCCGCAATTTTTACGATGAATGCCTTCATCGTAAAAATTGCTGTAGACAACTTGCTTATGTTTCTTTGTACGAATGTCGACTTACCAAGAGCTTAAATTTTACACCATTGTGAACTGAGAGCGCAATTTAAATGAAAACAAATCACAAGCTCACATTATATGCAAAAAACCGGCCAAGTGCGAGTCGGACTCGCGCACGAAGGGTTCCGTATCATTCGCAAAAAACGGCAAAAAAAACACGTTTGTTGTATGGGAGCCCCACTTAAATATATATTTTATTCTGTTTAGTATTTGTTGTAATAGCGGCAACAGAAATACATCATCTGTGAATATTTCAACTGTCTAGTTATCACGGTTCATGAGATACAGCCTGGTGACAGACGGACGGACGGACGGGTCCCGTTTTTACCCCTAAAAAAAGCAACATTATTGTCGGAAACAAATGTCCCATTTTCGTTCATATTTCGTTACCGTCATACAAATTCTATACAGAAGGTAACGAAGTCGAAAAATCTTTGGTCTCTTTTATTTTCCTATTAGGATCGAAAGAGTTCGTTATTCTGAATAGAAATAACGTTAAAAAATTTAAATTAAATTCTTTGACAGAATTTTGAATTGAAAATACACTTTCATCAATTGCTTGCAACGACAAAAAATTATATAAGAGCTCGCAAGTATTTGCATGAAGAAAATTAACGTTTTCATAAAATTTTATGTCAAGATTATTCGTGAAAGGATAATTAAAACAAAATTTATGGGCAATTAAACTATAATAAAAACTTGTCACGTGATGGTTACAAATATCTTAGTTTATCAAAAGTACGCACGCAATGGACGCCATGTTGTTTATAATCTGACAAACCAGGTTGAGGGTTCTGTATGAAGTTTAAAAAAAACGTACGAGTATAAGAAGCGTGCTTGTGTAAGGTTCCATACTAATATATACTATATACTTACTATATTACTATTTACGATATTACTATATTACTATTTACTATATATTACTATATAAGTAATATAAGTAATATTATAAATGCGAAAGTGTGTCTGTGTCTGTCTGTCTCTCTGTCTGTCTGTTACCTCTTTACGCTTAAACCGCTGAACCGATTTAGTTGAAATTTGGTATAGAGATAGTTTGAGTACCGGGGACATAGGGTAGTTTTTATCCCAGAAATCATCTTTTAAGGTGTCGAAAATGGGGGTGGAAATGTGTATGGGAAATCGATAAAACGCAGATTGGATAAAAATAAGCTACCCAAATTGCTAACTCCACGCAGACGAAGTCGCGGGCAAAAGCTAGTATGTAATATGGGGCTTGTTGCCTTGTTTACAAAATGCCAATGACGTGAATTTTTTTCGCATCTGTCATCCCGATACATTTTTACAAGCTTTTTATTAACTTGCAATGTATGTAATTGTATGTTTGTTAGGGTCAAAACTTGGTCAAAATTTGACCCACTTCCCGACTTCCAATGAAGCTGAAAATTTGCATACATATGTATGTCGGGTGACAATGCAATATTATGGTACCATCGAGCTGATCTGATGATGGATACAGGAGGTGGCCATAGGAACTCTGTGATAAAACAACAAAATCTCTTAGTGTTTGGGGTTTTTAGAATTGTCTCGATGAGTATTAGTTGCCTGTGGAAAGAAAAGTAGGTACAGTCAGCGATAAAAGCTTGGAGGGATGAATGCCATATAGGCAAAAGAATGTTAGGGATGAATGTTGATGGACGGAGAGCGAATGGTAGACCCAAAAAGCGATGGATGGATTGTATGAAAGAGGATATGAGAAAGAAAGGAATTAGTGCTGAGGTGACGAAAGATGGAGGAGAATGGAAGAGAAAAACATGTTGTGCCGACCCCACATAACGTGGGATAAGGGCAGGAAGAAGAGAGAGTCAACGATAAAAGCTTGTACCAAAAATGAAATTTTTGCCAAAAACATAAATTTTCAATTGGCGTTTGTCGAAAAGCGATTAATGAACTAAGCGCTAAACAGAGGAAGTTTAGGTCAAGTAACCCTGGCGAATGACAGAGGGGCTACCGCGAAAACCGAAATTCGCGAATTGCGGGGATCTTCCTCTTTTACTCCAATGAAGGTGTAATTAGAGTAACAGGGAAAAATGCCCGCAATTTGCGAACTTGTAGTTTCGCGGTTATAGCCCAGTCCTCGACTCGCCTCCACCCGAACCCCCAATCAGAGCACTCAGTTATCGCCAGAGTTCTAGAGATTTGGAAACTCCAACTTCAAACTTCACAATCAAGAATGGGTGTAGTAATTAAGGGGTATAGCAGGAAGCTCGCAGATAATGCAATGGAGGTTGATTCTGATTAAACTAGTCATGGTTTTGAGTTGGTTTTGATACTGACGGACTGACCGACTGACGGACGTCTTGGGGATCATCCATTAATTACATCACACGTTTAGGGGGAGGGAGGGGGTCAAGAAAATGTGACATGTTGTAACAAGGGGGAAGGGGAGTCACCAACTCTGTGACGTCACTTCATCAGTAACCAATTTTTTTTGTTAATTTTTTTTTATTTGTTGTAAAGTTAAATAACGAGTTTTGGGAACGATAATCGTTTTATTCGTTTAACTTTTTTTCTTAATCGATTTTGTGTTGTAAAATTACTAATATTTCTTTTATCATAAATATTTTGGAAAAAATATTAATAATACCTAATTCGAATTGTCGATTTCGTTGAAAATTGCCAAAAATGTGACGTCACACCAGGGGGGAGAGGTTTGCCAAATGTGACCAAGTGCAACACCGCACGTAATTAATGGATGACCCCTTGGTGATTGGCGTGTTCACGCTCGATTTTCACTTCATTTCGCATGCATGAGCTGTGCACAGCATGCAGTCACAGTCCATAAATGGAAAATTGTATGCCTTGCCGCACAACATAGTGATACAATGAAAATGTATGTGAGACCTATGTTGAACAAATAAATGCTTTTGACTTTTATCAATATAAGATCAAAACGGTAACAAATTATTAAATCTGAATCTGGCCCCAGTTCACTGATATTGCATGAAGTTTTGGAGAGTTCAAAATAGTCTGGGACACTCAAAGTTGGGGCAGTTACAATAAGGGTACTGAAGTGCAGAAGGTTACCTAATTTCAACGTACTCTAGTTGGTAGTAGAGAGTAAAAACACACACACACACACACATACAGTAAGTAAACGAAATATATACAAGTGTAGCTACCACCAGTTTGACATTGACATATTCGCTAGCGTATACGTAACTTACTTTCTATGCATCTTGGTCGTACTCGCATATTAGTGCGAGCAAGATGTATAGGTACAAAATAATAAATAATAAATCCGTTTATTTAAAGACAACATAAATTAAATCACATTTAGAAACGGGTCTATCGCGAATTTATTTTGTTACCTTTATTTACCGAATAAATTCAAAATAAATTAATTTATTTTACAAAATAAATTCGCGATAGACCCGTTTCTAAATGTGATTTAATATGTGTTCAAACCGTGAAAGTTTTAAATGTTATAACATAAATTAAAGTAAGTTACGCAGACTTTAGAATATGTTAATTATGTCAGTTTGACACTGCTAAGGCAGTCGTGGTAAGGCAGTGTGACATACATAAACATGAGGCCAATTCAACCTTACATTTGACATCAAAATGATATCTCAATGATGTTATTTTGTTCTCATTCGCACCAAAACATAACTAACTGTCATCATTCAAATATCATGAACTCAAATAGATATCATACATACAGATAAAAAGTGACCAAGTCCACCGGTGGCTGAGGCGGGAATCGAACCCGCGTCTTCAGCTTACGCGGCTAACGTCCTGACCACTAAACCACCCGGCCACGGCTATACATATATATTTTTTTAAACACAAATCAAAATATTTTATGAAAATAATTTGATTTACTGATTTAAACTAACACGATTTTCACTCATAATTTTAAAACTAACAGGGGACTTGATCGCGTACAAACTTACGTTTATTTATGGCCTGACGTTTCGAACGTGACGTTACGTTCGTGGTCACAGGCAGACAGGCGAGGAATTGTATCAACATCTTCTTTGATTATTTGATCGTGTTTGTTTAAAATTATGAGTGAAAATCGTGTTAGTTTAAATCAATAAATAAATTTTATCTAATTATGTATAAAATTAGAAAGAAAAAAGAAAGAAAATACATTTTTTTAACGCCACAACAGATTACATATATGAAAAAGGAAACATACAGAAAAAAACATTAGACGCTAAAATATGACCCCACTCAGCATAATGCCGCGGTAATCCGCGGCGCAGGTTTTCAGTAGGGACCTGACTTAAAACTATGAGTTGGTGGCGACACATACGCCAACGACACAAAAAAAACACAATTAGATGGTTTTGTTGTGTAGGCTGCATCCTACACTATGCATTTAAGGTTTAAAGTGTACGTTCGAATTTGTTACTAACATTTCAAAGTTTCAAGAGGCAAAGTTAGCCTATAAATATAACCAAAATAGTGTTGCCCAAGGCAGTGTGAAAGCCTTTTCCAATATTCAATTTAACAGCTCCTTTGCGCCGCTCTGATTCTTTTAACTTTGTTTGAAAAGAAAGGGAAAGAGGGTCAAGACCTCATTACTTTGAGTAAACCGGGACTTTATTCAGAAACTTCATGTGTTTATGCCTACGTGACTGAAAAAAATTTTGACATAATTATATACAGTGTCCCGCGGCAGATTTCCGATTTAAAGTTCAGTCAATTTTCGAACACGAAGTGCGAGGGAGACACGGGGATCAATTAATCCGCAAGATGCATAGACATAGTATATACAAGTAGTTATAGACGCGCCACCGAGCGACCGGGGGTAAGAGAAAGAATATTCATATAAAATTTGGGCAGCATAGGATTTTTTCTCTTTCACTCTTATAAATTTCGGTATTTCGCCTTCGCCTCCTACCTATGATGCCACCCGGTCGGTGATAAGGACAAAGCATAGCACTATTTTCTCTTTTCTCTTATAGGAATCGCAATAAGACTATCTTTCTCTATCAAAGAATGTCAGGCCCTTGATCAATCCGCAAGATGCCTAACCTTCTTATCGGTGGTGTCACATGTGATTTCGAATTTTAAGGTGATTATTAGGCATTGATATATTATTACCATAGATAAGCCATACTAATAAAATTATCGCAAGGGCCTGACACTCTTTGATAGAGAAAGTCTTATTGCGATTCCTATAAGAGGAAAGAGAAAATAGTGCCATGCTTTGTCTTTATCACCGACCGGGCATTTTTTCATGGTCGGTTTATGGCATCATAGCAAGGCGATGGCGAAATACCGAAATTTATAAGAGTGAAAGAGAAAAAGGATTATGCTGCACATGAAACTGTCAATACATGAATATGTCTTTCTCTCCCCTAGTCGCTTAGTTTCATGTCTATAACTACTTGTATATACTATGTCTATGATTTGTCGCAATCGCAACCTGTACCACGTAACCAAAACGTCGTAAGCGCCGTAAAATTCATGGCGCTTACGCGTTTAGGTCGCGAGACTCACGCTCCGATTCTATGGTTTGTTGTCAAAACAACATCAACTCATGGTGCAAAATACTGGTTCTGTGTGTCGGTTCTATCATCACAGGTTTTTGCGTCTATTACAGAAGATTTATGCATTGCTGGGCGCGTAGCAAACGAGCTAATCGTTAACGCTCCGTAGCGTATCGTAGTTATTTCTCTCTATCACTCTTCCTAACTAGTGCGACAGTGACAGTTGCATTTCGTTCGCTACTGAGCGTTAACGATTGCACGTTGGCTACGCACCCTGTTTAGACAGCGGGTTTGGTGACTGTGGAGGCCGATGCGTGAGCGGCACGACCTCCCACATCGGTCGGTCGGTTCTATACGTTGGTAATAATAGTTCAAAGGCATTAGGTTGTGTTTTGTATGCTGCTTAATTGATAGTTTTTAGGGTTCCGTACCCAAAGGGTAAAAACGGGACCCTATTACTAAGAAATTCCGATGTCCGTCTGTCTGTCTGTCTGTCTGTCACCAGGCTGTATCTCATGGACCGTGATAGCTAGATAGTTGAAATTTTCACAGATGATGTATTTCTGTTGCCGCTATAACAACAAATACTAAAAACAGAATAATATAAATATTTAAATGGGGCTCCCATACAATAAACGTGATTTTTTTGCTGTTTTTTTTCCGTAATGGTACGGAACCCTTCGTGCGCGAGTCCGACTCGCACTTGGCCGGTTTTTTTAACTTTAAAACTACGAAAGAATGAATGTGCGGCAAAAATCAATAGGATTTTAAAGTAATTTTGAAACATCAAATAAGTATTTGAGAATGAGGCCTTCATAGTAATAGTTGGAAGCAACGCCCGTTATCAATGTGGGCAATGTGGCAGTACATTGAAAACAAGGGTTGAAGGATTGAAGGGGATACGCACCCTAAATTCGCCTTTAGTACCCACATTCGCATTTAGTTCCTTTTAGGCCAATTCAAACGTACACTGATATAAAACTAATAATAGAATGATATTGGAATAATATCAATTAGACTTATATTGACCGGGATATAGACCGTGATTACCTTTTGTATTATTTGTAAACCAGTGATATCCGAATCAAACACGCGTAGTGACACCGTGAGTGTAGTGTGTTTGGACAGAACAACGAGTGTGAACGCGACCGGACCAACAAGTGTGAATGCGACCGTTGGTAACGTTGAAAGTGAACGCAGCCGACGCGCAAGAATGAGGGTAGACAGAGCGCTGTCTACACAACTTTGACACCCACCCGCTATATTCAGTCACCCGTGAACATGATGCATGTAACTGCGTCGAAATATCGGGAGCTCACAAATAATACAAAAGGTAATCACGGTCTATATCCCGGTCAATATAAGTCTAGTGAAACTAACCGTGAATCATTCAAAACTCTAATATCAATTAGCTATCATTGGCGACTCGTTTCTACAATAGTACATTGTGCGAGCGGGGTAAGTAAAATTTTGCTAACGAGGTCTATATTATTATACTCACGACACCCGTAGGCTGGAGTGAATTATAGACTTGAGTTTGCATTTTTTACCTCCGGAGTTACACAATGTTTTTATCACGCAAATAAAAAACTAAATTTTAAGCGAAATAATTCATAATACGGTAACATTTCAGACATTCGTCATATTATTCGGTATACAGCCACGATTGAAAATGTGTAAAAATATTTTAAACGGCTATTAAATTAATCAATTTAAATATTTTTAAACATAAACAAAACAATTAAATTATATTTACGTTAGTATTTTGAAAGTAAAACTCATTTTATACCTTGACTTTATACAGGTATTTTACTTAACCTACTTGGTTCGTATGAGTTAGTGACATAATTTCAAAAAAAACCGACCAAGTGCGAGTCGGACTCGCGCACCGAGGGTTCCGTACTTTTTAGTATTTGTTTTTATAGCGGCAACAGAAATACATCATCGGTGAAAATTTCAACTGCCTAGCTATCACGGTTCATGAGATACAGCCTGGTGACAGACGGACAGCGGAGTCTTAGTAATAGGGTCCCGTTTTTACCCTTTGGGTACGGAACCCTAAAAACTATAACTCCCATGAGAGTAAAATCGACTTTAACTTCCGCTGCACATGCGTAGAATAGCACGTTTACTGAGCAAGTGTGATGAAAATATATTTTTTGTCAATTAAATGATATATTTTGACGGTGATTATAAACTCAATTGTCAAATACGTTCTCCAAACAAATAATACCGACGACTGCACCCAAAAGCAATAAAACCGGATCACTTTGTATTTTTTTTTTTTTTTTTTTTTTATGAAATAGGAGGCAAACGAGCAGACGGATCACCTGATGGTAAGCGATTATCGCCGCCCATGGACACCCGCACCACCAGAGGGGTTGTAAGTGCGTTGCCGGCCTTTAAGATGGGAGTACGCTCTTTTCTTGAAGGTTTGAAGGTCATATCGGTCCGGAAATACCGCAGGCGACAGTTCATTCCACAGTTTAGCTGTGCGAGGCAGGAAGTTTCTAGAGAAACGCACAGTTGAGGACTGCCAACCATCTAAGTGGTAAGGATGGTAATGTTGTCGCGTAGGGCGATGGCGAAAAGAAGCGGCAGGGATTAATCCGAACAATTCCTCGGAGCACTCCCCGTTATACACGCGATAGAAAATGCAGAGCGAGGCCACATCTCTACGCAGCGCCAAGGAGTCAAGCCGTTCCGAAATACGCTGGCAGTCGACAATTCGAGTCGCTCTTCGTTGGATGCGGTCCAGAGGGAGAAGCTGGTATTGGGGTGCCCCTGCCCATAGATGAGAGCAGTATTCCATGTGCGGGCGAACCTGCGCTTTGTACAGCTGTAGGCGGTGGGCCGGCGTGAAATACTGTCTCGATCTGTTGAGCACACCAAGCTTTTGTATGGAAATATCCTTACACTGCGACCCGTTCATTGTCGTCGGGTGCATTATAGAACAATAATTAAGTTAAATAGTTGCCTAAGGGACTTGGCTGGACTGAGAATTTGCGAGTTGTATTCAAATTTGTGAATTCCTTTCATTTTGTTCCTATGCAAGACAAAGCCGGTATGATCAATTTAATTATGCATTACAAAATACCAATTTCATAGTTTTCGCTACCAAGTTATTCTGAAATTCACGAACCTAGTTCCAGTACTTACAGAAAGCTAGCTCAGACTTTTCCAGTTAGGTCTCGAAGCGTGAAATTAAGTCTTTAAAATAATAACAAAGTCTGGCCGCGGGAGGCATAACTTTTATCCGATCGGCGTCTTATATACGAGTAGGATTAATGGGGGTAAAGGGTACTAGTAGCTGGATATAGGTACCTGTTTTATTATTTAATTTTGTTTTAAGGCTGTAAAGTTAGGTAATAACACATTTGATTGGTACATTCCACCTTGTTATGTATCTATTTTCAAACGGTGGGCAAAATAGCTATCGATATATAAATGTTATACCTTTAAACGAACAATTCCTGTATATATCTATGTATCTATCTAAATATCCATACTAATGTTATAAATGCGAAAGTCTGTCTGTCTGTCTGTGTTACCTCTTCACGCTTAAACCGCTGAACCGATTTAGTTGAAATTTGGTACACAGATAGTTTGAGTCCCGGGGAAGGACATAGGATACTTTTTATCCCAGAACTCACCCCTCAAGGGGGTGAAAAGGGGGGTGGAAATTTGTATAGGGAATCAATAACCGCTGAACCGATTTAGATGAAACTTGGCACGGGAATAGTTTGAGCTGCGGGGAAGGATATAGAATAACTTTTATCCCCGAAATCATTCCTTAAGGGTGTAAAAAATGGGGTGGAAATGTATAGTGTGGACCAATTTGGGGGGTGAAAAAAGGATGAATTAAAAAGCAGATTTGTTTAAGAATTAAGGTATCCAAATTACTAATTCCACGCAGACGAAGTCGCGGGCAAAAGCTAGTATTTATTTATTTCGGGGATCTCGGAAACGGCTTTAAAGATTTTGTCGAAATTTGCTATATGGGGGTTTTTGGGGACGAAAAATCGATCTAGCTAGGTCTTATTTTAGACTTTTTATATGTTCTCCGAGCAAAGCTCGGTCAGATATTGCAACTAAAATAACAACAAAGTCTGGGCCGCGCGAGGCATAACTTTTACATGAACATCGTAAGCCCAGAGAACTTTTGACAGCTGACAGACACACATAACAGTCCCAGAATAAAAAAATTAGAAACAGAATCGGACTTAAAGTATAATATAGTAATGTATTATTTGTTCAAACATGGAAGTTGAAATTTAATATTTTATTTTTATTTATTTATTTTATTTTTTGATAAGAATGTTTACATGACATTACAGTTGAACCAATGCGTCACGAAACTTAAAACTAACAGCAATAATAATACATAAAACAGCAACAAGTATAACAACAATAATATCACATAACATTAGTATAGACATACAGACAATACCATTGCAGTCTTCAGGATATTTCCAAAATATTGATTTTTTCATTATCTATAACCCACTGAAAAACTAAATGCAAACCAGTTGAAATGATAATATGAGTATATTTTGCTATAAGGCCCAACTATTGGGTATTTTACATCATGTAGACCTATATAAACGCTGTGAAAAGTTAGTGTGTAAATATTAGTCTAATTATAATGTAATAAATTTGGGACGCAACGTGTGTTAGCACCTTTGCCCCGTCCCATCTGAATCACACCATCAGTACTGCTGGTTCGGCTGCGGAGTATGCGGCCAAACAGAAGCATATAAAGTACTCTGCCTTGGAACCGACGTATGAGTTCATACGTTCATACCGGTGGCGGTGGAGACTGCAGGATCTTAGGGTGCGGAGGCTAAGGAGTTTGTGTGGCAATTGGGTCGGCGACTAAGAGAAAGGGGTGGCGATCCTCGCTCCGGATCGTATCTGGTCCAACAAATCTCCTTGGCAATTCAACGGGGCAACGCTGCCAGTGTCATGGGGACTTTTGGACCGGCTACGGTCCGAAGTGGGGACTTGGCCTAGTTTAATTTAGTGTTTAAGATTGACAAAGCCTGTTGCGGATTGTATCATTTGTTAGTAGGTGACGAAGCCTGTAGCTGATTTATTGTTGTAAGCACTTGACGAAGCCTGCGTTGCTGATCATGAACTATGTGTTGTATATAATAAATGATTAATATAATAAATATTATTATAACGTAACTTCATTAGGCTTCAAACAATGTTAGATAATATTAGAGCACGGCGCACTGATATCAAAATAAAATCAGTAGCATATTACATCCTATTGGTACTTTAATTATGCATTCAGTGATTGGAAATTAAATTAGTATCAAATTACATTCACGCAATTGAACCCCGTAAGGCCCACCGTACAAAGTTTCCTTATTTTTAATTTGAACCTTGTTGTATAGAAGATTAGGGTGATTTTCGTTTGTTTTAGAAAAAACAAAAGAAATGCTACTTAATTCAGTTAGTGTAAGGTTCAAATTAGATTGAACCAGAGTGTACATTGTAATGGACACTGGGCCTTACGAGTGTGCAGTTTAAAGTGGAATTGGGCCATGTTTATGAAATAGGGTATACCTACTGGGTAGCTACCTATATACAAGGTGTCTAACGGCAGATATCCGATTACATAATGTGGAATCGTGACTCGTGATAAGTTTATTTTTTATTTTTATTTTATTTACTTTTGACACTATGTTATCATGGCATATTTTATAACGGTACAGTGACCAAAATGTAAAAAAAATCTTATAAATAAATAATTCTAAAATATATGATGCTTTATTACGGTTATAATTTAAGAATGATTATCAATAAGCGAGCTAGAAACTTAACATTTGAATAAGTTTCCAATAGAATTTCCTATCGCGGCTTATTGTCCCCAATCATCCTGTATATAGGCGAGCAATCGTGACCGCCACAAAACGCCAACTTGATATGAGCACCCTATACCACCAAAAAGACTACTTCAAAAATCTTTACTCAAAACTTAACCGTAACCTCATACTTTTAGAGTTCAAAATAAAAATATTAATATTTGTAACCAAGCGCCCTGGATCGCGAACATGCACTTATTTTCCCAATCACCAATTTCCCATGCCCTATTTTATTGTGGACACTATTTCTTACCAAATAAAGCACAATTTCCATTGAAAGCGCATAAAATACGACGTTACGATAGAAAACGATGGACGTGAAACTATAAATTTCAAAAGGGCGTAACAGCCAAGCACGTTCGTTATAGATACGTCATATTGATATATGGTTGGATCGTAGCATATTGACGGGGGACAAAGATTTATGGTACCATCGTGTCCCGTTGTTGAGATCCACGAAAATATCGTAGACACATATAAATGAGCATGAGTTATCGATATATGTCGATTATTTGTTCATTTCGTTCCTATAGAGTTACTAAAATAACAATAGAACCTTTAATGTGCAGACGTATCAATTTCATGGAACTAATTATGATTTAAAACTATAATGGATTTGCACAGCACGACGGGTTAAACAACAATAACTCAAAACCGGCCAAGTGCGAGTCGGACTCGCGCACGAAGGGTTCCGTACCATAACGCAAAATCTTCAAAAAATCACGTTTGTTGTATGGGAGCCCCACTGAAATATTTTAGTATTTGTTGTTATAGCGGCAACAGAAATACATTATCTGTGAAAATTTCAATTGTCTAGCTATCACGGTTCATGAGATACAGCCTGGTGACAGACAGACAGACAGCGGAGTCTTAGTAATAGGGTCCCGTTTTTACCCTTTGGGTACGGAACCCTAAAAATTACTAAACTGATAATGTTCGCTGTAGTTTTCATTTAATGTCTTTATTAACCCTATATCTACGATTTCTTTCATATTTTTGGACCCATGGTTCAAAAGCTAGAGGACACATTTCCGAAAATATTTACTTTATCAGAAAATGTTTGTTGAAGACCCCTATTCGTTTTGAAAGACCTATCCAACGATACCCCACACAGCGAAAAAAAATCACACATTCAATTTACGTGTAGGGGAGGTACCCTAAAATTATTATTTTTTAATACAGTTGCTCAAAAAGTGGTACTTTTTGTGGCTGCGTAGCGTGCGAGAAGCTCAATTTCTCGAACTAGTGCTTTTTACTTTTTAGTTCCAAACTATACTTTCGAAACGCAGTTAAAATTGAATTTAGCTTGAGCAGGTACCAGGGCCTCATGAGTTATGAGGAGGTGTCGTTGACCAACCCGCGCCGGGCCCGCGGCGGCCGCGGCCGGGGCGCGCACGAGTATGAAGGTATCGCGGGCTGCGGCAGCTCGCGTATCGCGGGCTGTATAGGTACTTTTGGTTTTGGTTTGGTTTGGTGGTATGATTCTACTAATGATATATTAATTTATTATTTTTTCGCAATTGTATTAAAAAACGTCGTTTACAACACGTGTGAAATGTCTTTTCACACTAGTTGTAAAATGTACTATTTTGCATTTTATTGTACGACTGTCGGATTAATTGATTTATATATCCATGCCAAATTGTAGCTTTCTAGCACTAACGATCACGGAGCAAAGCCTCGGACAGACAGACAGACAGACGGACATGGCGAAACTATAAAAGGGTTCCTAGTTGACTACAGAACCCTAAAAATTTGATATACATAGCGACGCCTAGCTTTGCTATTACTTGCAATCTCGACAATATATATTGTTTATTTTCGTTATGACTTTTAAAGTGGCACTTAACTTCTCGATTAGCATAACTATCCCAGTTGCCAAGAACTGAATCTCAAGTTACCAAAAAAGTATTAAAATATATAAGATTTACACAGACTTAAGACCTTCTTTAAACTAAATCTGCACCAGTAGCAGTTAAATGCAGTAACCAAAGTGCATACCTATATTTTACACTGTATAAAGTGATTTCGAGATGCATAATCTAATACTTCTAATCTACGTCCTAATATGTGTATTTGGTATAATTTTATACTAAATGCACTTATGAAGACGGTTGTAGTACCTATTGTTGAAGAACAAAACCGGGAATTTGGGATCTGCCAGCAATTATCGTCCACAATCTCTAAATACCTGGTCGGTAAAGTGTTTGAGCGGCTGCTGCAAAATTTGATTTAGGAGGGTGTATTATAGATGACGCCATGCCATGCCATGCGCTTGGCGAGGAACAGAACCCTATGGAGGAACCTGGTCTTCAGCAGAAGGACATGATGTCACGATCCTCAGTATTGAGGGACCGACTGAAGAAGAAGAAGATTATAGATGACGCTCAGTTTGGTTTACGTCCTGGTATCTCAACGGATTCAGCCATAATGAGCCTAAATCACACGGCCAACTACTACACTACACGAGAAACATTGATTGATTAGTGTATGCATGTTTTTTCGACCTTAGTAAGGCTTTTGACTTGGTAAATTATAACTTACTGTGGAGTAAACTTAGGAACACTACAGTTCCTACAGAGGTCACTAATCTGTTGAGATACTGGAACGAAAACCAAACGAACTACTTACGTAAAATGCGGCGAAGCGACTTCTAACTAGTATAGGTTAGAATGCGGTGTTCGCCAGGGGGGAATAACCGCTCCGGACCTTTTCAACCTCTATATGAATGACATGATTGTGGGGTTGAGGAGCACCAGAGTCGGATGTCACATAGGTGGCGTCTGCGTTAATAGTTTAAGCTATGTGAATGACATGGTGCTCCTGGAGCCCCTCGGCTCAAAAGGTTGCTTCATTTTTGTGAGAAATATGTGATTTCTCACGGAATGAAGTATAATAGGCTAATAGCTGTAAAACTGAATACCTTGTATTTAAGGCGGGAAAGGGTACGTTGACGTATTTTTAAACGGGTTACCTGTTCGAAGGCTGCAGCAGATGAAATACCTCGGACGGACTGAAAACCTGAAGGACGACAAAGTCATCGAGCAAGAGAAAAGAGCCTTATCAGTGAGGTGAAACATGCTCGCGCGCCAACTTCACCAAGAAAGCAATTAACACCCTAAGGGTTGAAAGGGTACGTTGACGTATTTTTAAACGGGTTACCTGTTCGAAGGCTGCAGCAGATGAAATACCTCGGACGGACTGAAAACCTGAAGGACGACAAAGTCATCGAGCAAGAGAAAAGAGCCTTATCAGTGAGGTGAAACATGCTCGCGCGCCAACTTCACCAAGAAAGCAATTAACACCCTAAGGGTTGAATATAACGACGCCTTCAGAATCCTGATGAAGTTGCCAAGGTATACGTTTGCGGAGGCTCGTGTCCTCGATTTCTTAGCCGTAATTTGGTCTAAAGTGGCGTCCTTGGAGTAAACAGTGCATCTCTGAGAACTGTATCCTTGCCATGATTGGTGAGGATTTGCACAGTCCAATAAAGTCAGTCCAGTGTAGGTTTTGGCTGTCTTTGCATAAGGATGCGAACCGGTAGTTTTTTTTTTTTTAATTGTAATTTATTCCAGACTATTACTTTAAATTGTAGGTACAAACATTCTAATAAAAGTGTTAGTTTATATATATTGTAATATATCAAGGAAATTGGCTGTGACAGCTATAACACCGCAGCAGTAAAGTCGCAACAGTGATGCATCCGAATGTCACCTAAACGAATTAGTGACGCAGAACTCGGTTTTGAATATGAATGTTAAACAAAATGCAGATTTCACACTTAAATCACGGAGAATTATGCTAAATAAAACATTTTCCCGACACGTAACACATAAATTAACCTCTATGAGTGAAATTAAAAAGTTTTAACTCGTTTTTCAGTCGCGGATCGTTACCCCGGCAAATTTTATAACGGAACCCTTTTAGTACAAAGCAATTAACCTATTTCTTCCTTTGGGAGAGGGGGTGAGGGGGGGTTGTGTACGTGCATATGGACGTAAACAAAAGTTTTACGTCTTTAGGGGATTGCGATAGGAAAGTTACAGACAGGCCAATTCGATCGTGCACCGACATCGAACCGATATAAATTATTAGAATGATATTGGAATCATATGTAAGGACGGTGAATCCTGACCCACCGTGATACAGTTCACACTAGTACGGGGGTCAGATGACACTTACTTGCTTGTTGGTTGTGTACCATATATAAGTAAAAAAACAATGTAAGTAGTTTAGCACCTTTATTTACACAATAAAATATCTTTAAATATCTTTATATCAGCTCAGCATCAGCTGCCATTCGCGCGTCCTTTTCGTTCAGACTTGTATACACAACTAAGAGATAGGTATAATAGGTATAATGGTAGGTTAACCTAGACTTGTACTAGTGGACGAAAACCGACATCTATAGGTATTTTGCGACGGTTAATAGTATGTGTAGTTGTAGTCTTTTTACTGTGAGTGAACACCCATAATGTATAGTCACCAACCGTCGCTGTATAATAGATAGATATATAAAATAAATTGGCCAAGCCCGCAGTCATAACTGCGGTAGCAAGTGTCCCGTGCGTAGGTAATCCATCTAATATCGTACGCATCGTTATGACGGATTCAATTTTAGGCATATCTCAAACACTATGAAATGCAGGGCCTTATTAGCTATAAAGCTTTAATCATTGCTGAAAGGTATTTCGAACAGGTTTTAAGACGATAGTGGACGACTAGGTAATTACGACGTATTGGGTTTAATACAGCTATTAAGGTACAAAAAAATCTTCTAATCAAGCGATACCAATACAGTGACAGCACTATTGACCGTGTGGTGCCGGGTAAGAATAGCACCACCCCCCTCTCTTTCCGTGGGTGTCGTAAGAGGCGACTTAAGGAAAATCCGGTGGATGGGCAGCAGCGTCCTCCGAGAACTACCTCTATCAAACTGCGGTCGCCAACCCGCCCGCCAAGCGTGGCGACTACGGCAATCCCCCCCAAGGTACTTGGGGGAGGCCTATGTCCAGCAATGGACGTCTGTCGGCTGACATGATGGTGATGATGATGACTATTCTAGACACCTATGATTATGACTTCCCACTGCCGTTTACTCCTATAATCACTACACCTTATAAAACAAAGTCCCCCCGCGTCTGTCTGTTTGTGTGTATATACTTTAGCTCGCGATAAACACAAACACTACTGAACGGATTTTCATGCGGTTTTCACCTATCAATAGAGTGATTCTTGAGGAAGGTTTAGGTGCATAATTTGTTAAGGTTTAGTCTAACCCGTGCCAAGCCGGGGCGGGTTGCTATATTCCCTTAGCTTATTTACCTTGGATTGTTATCCAGTGTTGCTTTGCTTTGTAGACTGGTTGCCACTTGCCTGTGATTCTTAACCCTCATTCACACCACAAAATCATACGATTTACTTAAAGATATACCTATACATAAGCGGCTATAGCAACCATGTAGAACAGAAAAATTAAAAGTAGAATAAGGTAAATTAAAATTTATTTATTTATTTTACTGTTACTGTGACAAGTATAGACATATATATTACTTCGTAAAGACCGGCCTTACGAGCACCAAGAATGGGGCCGATACATTGGAGTCAAAATCGCATTTAGTTACACCAGCGCGCTCAGTCGTGTGGCGAATTGCGCAGTGGAAAGGCGTCGGTGTTCGGTCGGAATTGTATGCATACGCTTATAATTTGTTTACACCAATGGTGACGCCTTTCCACTGCACAATTCGCCACACGACTGAGCGCTACGCGCGACTAACTAAATGCGATTTTGACTCCAATGTATCGGCCCCATTCGTAGTGCTCGTAAGGCCAGTCTTTCCGAAGTAATATATATATGTCTATGGTGACGAGGTACAAAGTAGCAGATATTTTTTTTTTATATTTTTTATGAATATTAAAATAAGTAAAATCAGTTACTGTACCTTTTATCTATAATAAAATAATTTTAAATTACCTACATATTTCCATCTGAGATCTCACGTACAATTTTTTGTAAATTTCTACAATATATTCAGAATTTTTATAGAGAGAGTTCCTAATTCAAAAACAAATCAACATCTGGGTCTCACACATTTATTATGTTAACAGAGACACTTAAACTGCATGTTAATTTAATTTCCTATATACAACCCGAAACTAAATCTAAAACTCACCCAAAAACATCCCCAATAACAAAACCACTACCATTTTCATGTTCACTTCACCCACATCACTGAAACCCGAAGCACAAAGTTACCACGCTTACTCACATTTCCGAAGAGGTTTGCACTCGCGATTGTGGGGTAGCGACGTGCGCACCCCTGTAGAGACCGGGCTACACTGAGCTACGGTTGTGATAAGATATGGATGGTGTTGCCAGATAGGTGGATGTATTTTCCCAGATAAAAATAAATTTTTGAATGAGTCGCCTTGTTAATTATATGCCTCTTAGATTTGAGGACAACTTACGACATATATTTCTACTAAGATTAAGATAAAAGATTGATTCGTGACTATCACAAAACATGTACGAACATGTACAGAACAAAAGCAGAAAATAACAGAAATATAAATCACGAAAATAAATTCAAAAATATAAAACAAGAAATTCAGAAAAAAATATAACAAGAAAATATGTGACGATCAAAATGTAAATAAGTAACTTATATCATCTTTAAATTTGTGAAAGTTGAAGAACTAAAACAAATTATTTTATTAGTACATTATTGTATGGTTAATTCTTTATGTGTGATTTTAATAACAGCACCGTCTACTGTACTGTATGTTTTAGAAATAAATGTATTTTATATAATGTTGTTAAAAAAGCATTAATCCGAGTGAAATTTGTTGCGTTAGCAAATAAATTAATTTTTAAATATATTAAATCTTATAATATGTGTGTTTTTTTAACAAACTCGTGAGTTATAATCACAATTCACATGTTGTTTTTGTTTAAAACTATAGATGTTATAAAGTTTTAAACTACTTTTTTATTGAGATTATATTATTATTACCTACTTGACCAAAGAAACGTTTCAATTATTTAAAATTTAAGCAATAATTCACTCCAAACCCGTGTAATTTCTCCCCACTGGCAACTATTTTGCTACTTCTCGCCGGCCGGCGCGCGTGCGTTCTGTACGTATGACATTTGAAATAAAGCACTGTTTATTTTTAGTTTCGCATTACTTGGGTAATTGGAGGTTGTGTCGTAGTTTCTTTCTGAACGTTCATTTGTCTTTGAGCGGTTCGGGATATAAATAAATTTAGTAATATTTTATTTTGCCAGAAACAAGGCGATTCAATCTGGGTCCAAACAGTTCAAGTACTGTTTCATACAAATTTATATACAAACTTTCACGTTTATATTTTAACTGTGAAATATATACGACTTCAAGTATTAATAAAATACGTAGCATATGGTCACTACTGCTAGCTATATAATTAGTAAATATTATCAATTTATAAATTCAATGCGTGAATTGGATACATACCGGAACTAAGTACATCCTAATTTAAATTATTATAAATTCATATGTCACATTCTGATTATGGCATCCGTCGCAATTTGAGTGATCAAATGTTTAAATTAATAATTTTGCGTTACAAACGTACATTTACTGATTTGCTATTTGATTATAATTTTCACTAATTATTCTGATTGAGGAGAGTCAAAAGGGCTTATTTCTTTATGAACACCATCCAAAAATATTTGCAGCTAGAACAAAAATTTGACAGTTCCGAACAACTGACAGGCCGATATCGACCGATAGTCAGTGGGCCCCTTTAAATTGATGACATTGACGAATTGTAGAAGTTCACGACTCACCAGTCAATGCTAATAAGACATGAAGGAAAATTACGAGACCCAATTAAAAACTAAATTGTTTGAACATAATAACGCCTACTAATATTTGAAAAGGTCAAGCAATTTAGTTTAGTTATAAGTTTTATAACAAGCTTTAACCTGATCTATTTTTACCCCCGGCTTAAGGGGTTATAACTTTCCATCGATTTTTGACAAGTTTTGAATCGTATGTCCTACTTTTGCACTACATATAGAATAGGGATGTTGACATGAATCACGAATATACCTAATAAAATGTTATGTTTTTACCATAGCAGGGAATATTAGAATGCTGAAAATCATATTTTGTAAGTGTAAATATGCGTAATAAATTAATAAAAAATAATTACAAGTACTTAAAATAATGCCCAGCATCACGTGACTGCAAACGCAAATTGAGGCGCGTGACGTCACGGTGTGAGAAACACGCACAGACAAGTTGTCAAACCTGGTGGTCCTCTGGAACTGACAGCAGTTGGTTTATCACATCGTTACGTCATCCAGATCACGTGAGGCTTTAAGCTTTTTTGCGCGAAATTTAAACACTAAACTTTTTTGACAAACAATTTAACATGGTTTTGACACGACCTTGAAGATTGTCTTGGTGATTGGCGCGAATCGCACGCACGACTTTCACTTCATTTCGCATGCAGCAATCAGCGTGAGTGGTTTTCAAGGTCATATCCAAATCGTAGCAAGTTGTTAAATCTGAATGGGCTCCTAGTTACAGCATGAGAGAAACATTCGTATAAGGTTATGTTAATTCATGTAATCAAGCTTTAGAGAGCGCATTGCGTCCTGTATAAGTGTATAGTATCATGTGACTGACTATTATCATATATTATTTAAACTAGCGGTAAATACAGTGTGGAAAATTAATGGGCCCTGAAGGGAAGGTACCTTAAAACCTTAAGTTAGGTCATGTTACTTAAAGGAAAGATTATTTTATATTTAAAAAGAAACAAAATTGCATTCAGGTTTTTTTAGAATTCGCTTGTCTCGCCCGACTTAAATTCAAGCGCTAAATAAACGGCATAACAGTTAATATCCTTTACTCCAAAGCTTAAGTAGTATAAATACTTAGTTTTATAGGTACTTACGTAAAATAAAGTTTGTATGTTAATCTATTTTGTATTATTTTTCCAATAATAAAAATAATTTTTCTATGAATATAATACGTAGCGGAGCACAATACAAATAGAAACAAGTAAGTATTTATGAAATAAAACTATGAAAACGGAATATATCGCGTATATTGAATTTATAATACATCCCGACGTTTCGAACCCTTTACAGCGTTCGTGGTCAACGGGTGACCCGTTATCGTGGTAACCTAAGACAATATTAAGTAAGTTTTTTTTTATGTAATAGGAAGCAAACGAGCAGACGAGCCACCTAATGGGAAGCAGTCATCGCCGCCCATGGACATAAGCAACATCAGATGAGCCACTTATGCGTTGCCAACCTTTGAGAACCATAAATACCTGCTTCTTGAAGAACGCCATGTCATAGCGCAAGGTTTTTCTTTGAATGTAAAAATCCTAACCTAATAGTCTACTGCATGCACTTTATATATATGCAGATGTTGTGCATTATGCGTCGCCTGCAGTCTCATTACAGAACACTACATATGCGGCATATACAATACAGGGTGGCGCAAAAATACGTTGACATTTTTTTTTACTGCTGTATATTGTTGATGATTTCCACCGCCCACAATCTCTCTGCTTAGCCTTATGGTTCACTGGTAGAGAATGCCTTATGGCATTAAGTCCGCCTTTTGTACTGTAATGTTTTTCTTTTGTGCAATAAAGATTAAATAAATAAATAAAATAATTTTAACAAATTTTTGAGTTTGCGTATCAAAGATAAATCGCGTTTTTTTTTTTTAATTTAATGTTTGTAGTTTTAATTACATTTTGTAATAAACACTCCTGAATTTTTTCACTCCAATTTCGCTAAATCACTCATTCATCAGCCTCCATACTATCAACACACCACTTTCTGCACTAAGAGTCCGTTATAGATTTTAGTCGGCGAAATTGTACACCTTTTGTTACGTAATAGAAATAACAAGTCCTGGTTTCTATTAGCACGTCTTCTCATCTTGCCGTTTTACAGATATTTTTTTTGAAAACGGACTCACTAAATTACTAATGATTTTTTTCTGATGGACGTTTAGGTAAACGCGCGTAAAACACTGATTTTGTCGGTCTTATTTGTAAATCTCGTGAAGTTTGGACTGCTAAAAATAGTAATTTTGTATTGCACATATCCTGTACTCCACCTTTTACAGGCTACATTTTTATTATTACGACTTTGAAGTAGTGTAAATGAAAGTTAGACGAAATCAATTTACTCCAGAAATTACTTCAAAACAGGTGAAAATTTCTCTGAAAATCGATTTATTTAATTTCAACGTAATTTTGATAGTTAAACAATCTACAACATTTGCTGAAACTGTTCTTATACATCATTTTGTATAATTTACCACCATATTTTTTGATGAATTTTTAAAACCTGCCCCTTCTCTTCATATATTACCGGTGACGCACGCTCGCGACCTCATCATTAAAAGGTATGATGAGAAGACGTGCTTATAAAAACCAATGCTTGTTATTTAGATATTACGTAACAAAATGTGTACAATTTCAACGACTAAATCTATCAATTTAACATTTTTGCTCTCAAAGAACCTTTATAATCCAGTACCTATTAGAAGAATATATCAGTTTACTTCAAATCGAAGCATTTTATTTGTCATAATCCTGACCTGCACGGCGGCTACACACCCTGTATACGCAAGATATGCAGACTACAAACATATTTCGGTGCTATCTTGACACACGGATGTATATTATGAGCTCGTATACAGTAGGTAACAAATTCCCAAATGTTGCAGAAATTAACGGCCTCCCAGCCTAGTCGGAGTGACCCTGCCCACGAAGTTGGAGGCCCCGGGTTCGAATTCTGGTAAGGGCATTTATTTGTTTGTTTATCACAGATATTTTTTTCAGTTATGGATGTTATCTATGTATTTAAGTATTTATCTACATACATAGGTATGTTTAGGTACTTAGTACGCGTGGATTTGTATGTTGGTTGTTATATACATATTCTACATGAGCATAGAACATTGTGCAGCAAAAGATAACAGAAGGGTCCATAATTTGTTAATATTTTTTCTAACATTTGCCTGTCACAACCAGAGATGGGCATTAATCGATTAATCTTTTAGTTAACTAATCAATCGATTAAAAATATCAATCGTCATTTTTTAATCGCGATTAATTTAGTTACGATTAAATTAGTTGTGAGAATGTTCGACTAACAACTAAATTAGTTTTAGTTTCAATCGACTAAATTTCACGATTAAATCTATATTAAAACTACGTAGGAATTTTAAGCCTCTTACTGAAATAACTATTAAATTAAAAATTTAAGAAACCCCTACGCTATATGTCAAAATGGCTTGTATCATTTTGGAAAAGAGCTACTCCCAACTGCAGGATGGATTTCTATCAAACATAGTTAAGTAAGAACCATCCGTAAGGAAACTCGCTTTCATGTAAAAAAAAACCGCATCGAAATCGGTTCATCCATTGGAGAGCTACGATGCCACAGACAGACAGACAGACATTGGCGTCAAACACTACACATAATAACACACCTCTTAATGCGTCGGGATTTAAAAAAAAATATCTCGATGTAACCCTCATCGGGCTATTTTTACATTCATCATCATATACTTAAGAGTAAGTCTCTTGTCGGTGGAGCAATTTCCATGTTTCGCGGTCCTCTGCCTTCTCTTTGACAGCCTGATACGACACGACGTTGAGTTTTTCCTTTATTTGATGCATGTAAGTACGCTCTCCTTGGTCTTCCCTCCTTCCTCTTTGCTTCAACTTTCCCTTCTATGATGTTTTTGATAAATTCGTCGTGTCGTATCAGGTGCCCAAGCATCTTTCCTCTTCTATTATCTATAGTTCTTAACAAAGTCCTCTTTTCTCCTACTATACGTAAAACCTCTTCGTTGGTTTTTTTTTTTACATTACAATAACAAAAAATAGTCCATGTTTTTGTACAATCGGGAACATTCCCAGTGAACCACTTCGAATTCAAATTCTTCAAACTATTTACCTCGATCCTTACGAGCGAGCGTCCGCCTCCCATAGAGATAACCAATTACGATTCATTTAGGATTCTTTATGTTGATAATGAAAAGAGTAAAAAAGGTAAAGAGACAAACAATAGGTAGTAACTGTAGTAAGGACAGTTTATTAGTTGTTGTTGTTAAGGCTAAGCTTCGCCTCCCCATAAAGATAACCAATTAGGATGCATTATGGATTATCTTAGTTTGCAAATGCCGACCGTTGAAGAAAGAAAAATACCAAAGAAAATGGACGGCAATAAACTTTACCTTAGCTAACCTTTTTTTTTTCAACACCCACATTTTTAAGTGCCATGCTATTGGTCATCACATTTATGATACCTGACCGTACGTAAGACGTTTAAAATAAATGATTTTTGCCCTTAAGGTGGTTCACCGGAAATGTTCCCGATTGTACAAGTTTTTCTCCAACGACGTTCGGAGCAGTAATCCACTTCAAAGGAACACTTAATTAGGTTAAGTTTGCACAAACGGAATGGGAAACTTGTCAAGCGAGTTTGGAAACTTACAAGCAAATGTGTACGGGGTCTTAGGTAAATGTACGTTTCACCGAACGAGCGTATGACTAAATTCCTGGGATGTAATATTAACCGCTAAGTTAGTTAACTTCAATTTAAACTTGAATTTAGAGCTATTTCTAATAATAATTGAAGGATTTCCGACTATGCGCTAAACAGTGATCCTGGAGCAAATTCAGATTAAACAATTTCTAACGTTTTTGGTGTTGTTTTGATACCACCATGCGAAATAAAGCGAAAGTCTAGTAACTAGTCTAGTTTATAATAAGAAATAAAATTAAGAACAGCGTGTTTTATTAAAAAAATTATAATTTCTGCAGATGTTAGAGACACTTGAGAAATTATGGTCCAGAATTCTCGTGCCTCGAGAAAATGTCAAAAAACAAATAACCCTACAGCAGAATCGTCTCAAGCTGGTTTTACTACATAATATAGTTTTTTCTCGAATACAACAAACATTTCGATTTAAAATAACAGTTAGGTATAGCAACTCCAAATTGGTTCTGAATTCAATTGGTTCAGTTCGTGAGGAATTCGTAATGAAAGCAACGGCATGCCTGAATAATAAGTTGAAATAGTCCTTTTTTATATAGGTCGGATATCGGACGCTACTGGTGCGTCACTGCCAACGCTTTGGGGTGTGGGGCAAGAGAGAGAAAACGCGCATATGGTTGACGAATACGGTATTTTGTACACTACAAAAGTGTAAAGTGTAGTTAGGTACAATGGCGTTATTCCAATTGTAAAGCGAGCTGACTTAAGCCCTCAGTCAAACCAGCCTATCTATAGCACATCTCACTAAAATAACCACTTAACTATCTCTGGATAGTTAAGTGGTTATTTTGTGTAGCTAGGTAGATAGTTAAGGTCTATCTACGCTGTTTACATTCTCTAGTTTTAACGCTATTTCAACTTAAATTTCAAGTTTTAACTCATGCTATCAGGTCAGTAGTATACAAATTGATAGTTGCGTTCTCGCGAGCGACTCTGATGCATCTAGCGCGACTTCATGTATGGACTCGCGCGCGAGAACGCAATTGAGGCTAGCAGGTCTGGGGTCACAAACGTTCGAGAAAACCGGCGCAGTTTTATTTAGTGGATATTACAAAACTTAAATATATGTCAACTTAACGCGCGTTTCTGGCCTCTTGATTGATGTGTGCATTTTTCTATCGTTGACGATCGCATTCAGATTGCGCCAGCTGCAGTATTGCTGCGCGACAATACTGCCAATTTCATATCTGCTCTAAATGTCAAAATTCCGGGCGGCAACATCGATTTTGACATTTGCAGCAAGAAATACATCATCTGTGAAAATTTCACTAGCTATCACGGTTCATGAGATACAGCCTGGTGACAGACAGACGGACAGTCGGACAGCGGAGTTTTAGTAATAGGGTCCCGTTTTTACCCTTTGAGTACGAAACCCTAAAAAAGACAGTGAATTTAAGTTTTTCATATAAAACTTGTTTTTGCTCTATTTCGTTTGTTTTATATACTAGAGCTATATAAACTAATTACAGACCTATACCTAACGTTATTATATGTGCAAAGTTTCATTACAATTCAACACGTAGTTTTAAAATGAGAACGAAATTGAGAGTGAAATTCGGCCGAGCTTGCTATGGACTCTTAGCATGCTGTTAGTGCAGCTGCCGCACACTCTTCGTAAGATTCAGAAGAGAGAGAGAGAGGTGTAAGAGTGTCCCCAAATATTTAAATATGATTTAGTGTTCGCGTCCACTTGGACCACCGTCCCGCGCGGCGGGGCGTCCCAGATGATGTTGATAAATGACGCGCTCTAAGCGCGCCGTAATCTCCACCGATGCGTCCCCTAATTTTTCACCTTTTTCTGTCTTCTAATCCGAGCAGTGTTGCGACCTATGTAACCAATCTAGATAATTTATTAAAGTTTTCAATTTGATGAAATTATACACGTTTTCGTGACTTTTTTAAGTTACGGTTTAACTTAAAAAAGTCACGAAAACGTGTATAATTTTTTTTTTATTGTATATTGCTACCCTGCATACAACAAGAGTATATTATTATTGAAATGATAACGCATAATTTTAGTTAGGTAATCTATTAGACATTAATTTTTATCCAAAATCCTGGCTTTAATTCCGTAAACAACCGAAGGAAATAACATTTTAGCAAATTACTCGACACTAGAATGCTTGTCTGTGGGACGACCAAAATCGGGTTCCACAGATGCGCAAAAGTGGCCATGTTTATTCTTCACAGATGAGAGGATACATTAGAGGGTTTAAGCTCGATATAACTATAAACAATTTTAAAATTCTGTTCTTTAATCTGAGAAATAAACCTTTTTAAGACTTGAGCTAAGAATAACTCGCGCTATAACGGTCCGGGACCGAGCCGAGATGTCCGAAACTTCCATTGTATACAGAAAGCACTGATTACCGATCACCCGTCATAGAAAACAAAGTGTCAAATGCTAAGGCAAGGCCCGGACCCGAACCGGTCTAGCGCGAGTCATCCTTAGATCAAGTCTTAAAAAGGTTTCTTTCTTAGATAAAGAACAGAATTTTAAAATTAAGACCTTTATAGTTATATTGAGCTAAAACCCTCTAATTTATCCTCTCGTCTGTGGAGAATAAACATGGCCACTTTTCAACTAAAAGGTACCACAAGTTGTAGATAAGGTTCATTTCAAATTGAAGCTTTATGGAAATAGGTATGTGCCCTTTTTATTGAAAACGGCACATATAGTCTAGATTGGTGCAGAGTGAAGTTTTGCCCTTGATTAAAACGTGTATAAAATCAATATAAAAATCGCAATTATGCGTGAGCCCTATTAACATCCAGCCTTAAAGGCTAGTTTTCACAACACTAGCACCGCCCAATTCAAGGCGTGGCCTTAACTCTCTATAGAATAACTTAGTATAAGATATCTTTAAAGAAAAATAAACAGTAATTTTCTTAACGCTTTAAGTAATTTTAGCTCCTAAGGTTCCTGTTAATTTTCATAATAACTTGCAATTTAATCTTCGTTAATGAATTAATTTGTTTACATAAGTACTTATTGTAAATGAACTGAAACAGATAAGGGTAGATAAAGACGAAATAAAAGGTAAAAAAGGGGTTTATAAATTTCTGTGACATTCAATTTATTATTCATCACACTTGCTCGTAATAGTAGATTGTACAACAAGGGCATAAATATATCTTTAGCACCTAAGATAGTTATTTAAGTTTATTTTTTAATTTAACCGTAGTTATAAGTTTTACTTAACAACTAACACTATATGGACAATGTCTGAAATAAATGAATTTTATTTTTATTTTATTTTTTATTTTATAAATAAAAGCGATCCAAATTTATCCGAGGCAATTTTTATAGCCAATATAGTAAAGGATAAAAATGGACATTTATACCTGAGTTATACACTGCTTTTCACTTCGATTGTGAGTAAAATCGTTTACGCACGACTTAAAGTCGAACTTTACGAGCATGAGAATTGAAAAAGATCTTATTACTTATTGATCCCGCGGGAGTTATGGATTGTGAAAAAAAGCTATAACTCCCTAAGGAGTTCTTTTTTTATATGACTTATTAAGGAAAAGTGCTGGTTGTAAAATGTACATTCATTTAAAACCACATCATGCGTGGCCCGGTTTCATCGTTAACAGTCTTATCAAAATCCCGTTATAGTTAAAACTACATCCATATATTCCATATCCTCTAAAATTCGTTCAGAAATCGTAGGCCAGCATTACCTACAATAAAATAACTGTTTATGAAACTTAGGCCCTCGTTTCAAAAAAAAACACTCGCTTTACTTGTTGAAAGGCCTCATATTCTGCTGTCCCTTTGTGTATATATGTACCATGTACCTGAGAGGCATAACACTGTAAGTCTTTATTTTCGGTTTTAGACAGTATCGTACATAATTTCTGATGCTCCATCGATCCATAAAGCTATCAAACATCAAACATTTATTCAGCAAATAGGCCACAGAGGCACTTGTATATGTCAATTTTTACAAGCAATAAAATTAACCAAAAATTACCAAAAAACAATTACAAATATGGAATCAATAAAATATTTGATACTTTGTTAGAGATGTATCCAGTCTAAATGCCGAATTAAACAAAAAAAAACTAATAAAAAATATACAAACAACAGACAAATACTAAAATTGTTTAGAGATGTAAAAGTCTAGGTGTCAGAGATAAATATAATATTTATAAACGTAAGTTGAATTGCTGGTATCACTTATAATGTTGCTACATTTTGCACCCGTGCACTTGCGATACAATTTGCTATTCCCATCCAATTGAGAAACAGTATATTTTTCAGCAGCAAATAAAGTACCACTCCAACCAAGGCATGGAGACTGATTCTGCGAGAGGCCGTAGTCGATTTTGGAGCAAAAATTTTAAATTGATAGATTTAGTCGTTGAAATTATACACGTTTTGTTACGTAATATCTAAATAACAAGTATTGGTTTCTATTAGCACGTCTTTTCATCTTGCCTTTTAATAATGAGGTCGCAAGCGTGCGTCACCGGTAATATATGAAAAGAAGGGGCAGTTTTTAAAAATTCATCAAAAATTTATGGTGGTAAATTATACTAATTGATGTATAAGAATAGTTTCAACAAATGTTGTAGATTGTTTAAGTATCAAAATTACGTTGAAAATAAGTCGATTTTCAGAGAAATTGTCACTTGTTTTGAAGTAATTTCTGGAGAAAATTGATTTCGTCTAACTTTCATTTACACTACTTCAAAGTCATAATAATAAAAATGTAGTCTGATAAACGTCAAGTACAGGATATGTGTAATACAAAATTACAATGTTTAGCAGTCCAAACTTTACGAAATTTACAAATAAGAGCGACAAAGTCAGTGCTTTACGCGCGTTTACCTAAACGTCCATCAGAAAAGCAAACATTACTAATTTAGTGAGTCTGTTTTCAACAAATTGATCTGATAAAAGGTAAGATAAGAAGATGCGCTTATAGAAACCAGTACTTGTTATTTCAATTAGGTAACAAAAGGTGTACAATTTCACCGACTAAATCTATCAATTTTACATTTTTGCGACTAAAATCGACACCGGCCTCTTAACTATTTGATATGGATTTTATCTCATTTTGATGATATTTTATTTATCGTGTCATCTAACACGCACTAATAGGTGCGAGCGAAATGCCTTATGAAACGACTCGAGGGGGCTTAGACAAGATGACAGTCGTACTGTCGGTGCCCTAACATAAATATCCACTTTTCTATACAGTATGGCGACATGGATATGCTCTGCTTTTATATCCCAGATACAACGAAAAGTCACTAGCTATTTCCGTACATTGTTTCCTCTGGCGGTTTCTTTTGACGAGCTTGAGGCCTAGATTACATTTCGTGAGAACCAATCAGCGTTAGCAGTTCATTCTGATTAATACAGCGGCCCACGCTGACTTAAGACATATAAAAAAACCGGACAAGTGCGAGTCGGACTCGCCCAGCGAGGGTTCCGTACTTTTTAGTATTTGTTGTTACAGCGGCAACAGAAATACATCATCTGTGAAAATTTCAACTGTCTAGCTATCACGGTTCATGAGATACAGCCTGGTGACAGACAGACAGACGGACAGACGGAGAGACGGACAGCGGTCTTAGTAATAGGGTCCCGTTTTTACTCTTTGGGTACGAAACCCTAAAAAGTAAACTCCACAAAAAAACTGTTACCCGACTGCAACTTAACGGTATAATTCTGAAAGTCAATTTTATATACAACTAGCTTTTGCCCGCGACTTCGTCTGCGTGGACTTAGTAACCGCAGCTAGAGTAAGAATAGCGCCTGGAGAAAATCTCATAGCAATCAAAATTTGAGCATATTATGCACACAAATTAGCGGGCACTTCGTTAATTATCTCAATTCCACCCCGCTTTTTACTTTCTTAAGGGATGATTTTCGGGATAAAAACTATCCTATGTCCTTCTCAGGGACTCAACCTATCTCTGTGCCAAATTTCATCTAAATCGGTTCAGCGGTTTAAGCGTGAAGAGGGAACACACAGACAGACAGACAGACAGACTTTCGCATTTATAATATTAGTATGGATTGTATGGAAAAATTACGAGTGCCTAAATAGTTATGAGAGGTATTGTACCTACCAAGTAGTGCAACGTAGTTGAAGCGTCGGAGAAAAGGTAAAATAATGAAATTTCATCGCGTTAGACCCGGTAATGACATTAATTATGTGTACAAAACGCGAGTTTAAAGTGTTGTTGAAAACCATATCAAACTGTTAAATTAGAACCGGCCTCTGTGTGTTTTGTTTGTGAATCGGCAGCCATATTAAAGTGTTGCAACCAAACATCGTCGATCGTTATAATGGAGTGGAGCGTTCGTTACGCGTCTCTCGGTGACATACTTTACTGATTTATTTAAAGTTTGTAAATTATGGAAGAACAGTCGAATAAATTTAACTACGGGTGATTGAACTACAATTAATATTACATAATAAACTATGGCAAGTCTAAGTCCTTGCAGGTTTAGGGCCTGAGGGGCCCTCTGTTGTAAAACGTCTGTAAATAATTGTAATTAGTGGAAGACCCTCAAATAAATAAATAATATTATAGGACAATTTTACACAAATCAACCTAGGGCCTAGTAAGCTGAATAAAGCTTGTGTTGGTACTAGACAAAATCCATCACTCAGGAACAAATATTAAGGTAATAATAAGTAATTAATTAATTATATTACATATACTTGGCTGGCGCAGTGACGCAAAATGGTCCCCTCCAACACGAAATCACGTCCCTTGGATCGGTCTTGTGCGGATTCATGCCAGCTTTCGCCGACGCATACGTATTTATATGTATATACCTAGAAATATATTACTCAACCTAAAAAAACCTAAATCAATCAATCAATCAATCGTTTATTGATAACAAGCGTTACACGTCATTTAACATTTTCTGTTTAGCACACTTTACATACAACTATAAATATGTCGTTATTAATGTATAGTCACACCATCAGTGCTGCTGGTTCGGCTGCGGAGTATGCGGCCAAACAGAAACATATAAAGGACTCTGCCTTGGAACCAAAGTATGATTTCATACCAGTTGCGGTGGAGACTGCAGGATCTTGGGGTGCGGAGGCTAAGGAGTTGGTCAAGCAAATCTTGTCAGTAAATAAGAACGAAAAAATCTATAGTCATCCTTTTCTTTTGGGTGCTAGTACTATTGTAAGACAAAGATAGTATGATTCTGTGTGTCACTGTCTATGTTTGAAATGAGACAGTCCTTTGACAAACTATAGAAATAGGATTACATAAACCAAATTATTGCCTACACTACGTTACCTAAATCCGACCTATAACTCCCTTTATACCAACCAAAAATATTGTAAGGATATCAAATACCACAAAGAATCTTAAAACTTCCTTCCGAATTTCTTATCTGTGTCGAAACTCGCCCCGTTTTATCTTCGAACTGTCGGCGTAGCTTAAAATTTATATTCTAACATTTTCCTTCGGGCAATTTTGAAATAAAATTGAGACTATTGAGAGTATATGCGAATAAAAGGCAACCCTTCCTGTAACCCTTAATGCAATGTTCACCGATAGTACTGGCATTGGCTTCAGATGTTCCTGCAGTGCCGGATTAAGCCAGCGCGGGGCCTGTAGCAAATTCTTTCATAGCGCCCATAGATTGTTTTAATTTTGTAGGACTAAGTGAACGAAGTGAAACTTAGGTTTTTTACGGCCACAATGCGTAGGTGCACGAGGCCCCCAAACGCGCGGGGCCCGTGGCATTTGCTACTTTTGCCACGTGGCTAATCCTCCACTGTGCTCCTGTCATAGTCGGACACGCTAAGTACGGGGGATTCCGTTCTTTGACATAATTATTGATAGTCACAATGTAATGATTGTCAGACTATCATCATTTCAGGATTTTCGTAAGGTTATCCTGTAGATAGGTTAGGATAGGTTTGTTTTATGGCAATCCTGAAAACTATGACTAACGAAAAATCGAACAAACAATACATTATGACTTAAAACTTTATGACAAAACAATAGAGTCCCTTAGTACGGATATTGTTTAAGTATAATGTACAAACATAGGGGGCAAAATTAAATGATAGGTAAGGAAATCCTATCCTTCTTCCTTCTTCCTCGCGTTATCCCGGCATTTTACCACGGCTCCTGGGAGCCTGGGGTCCGCTTGACAACTAATCCTAAGAATCGACGTAGGCACTAGTTTTTACGAAAGCAACTGCCATCTGACCTTTCAACCCAGAGGGGGAACTAGGCCTTGTTAGGATCAGTCCGGTTTCCTCACGATGTTTTCCTTCACCGAAACCCGACTGGTAAATATCAAATGATATTTCGTACATAAGTTCCGAAAAACTCATTGGTACAAGCCGGGGTTTGAACCCGCGACCTCCGGATTGAAAGTCGCACGCTCTTACCGCTAGGCCACTAGCGCTTCAGGTAAGGAAATCCTATATACATAGATAAACTCAATTATCCATGCCTATTTGAATGTCCCATTTAAGTCACACCATCAGTGCTGCTGGTTCGGCTGCGGAGTATGCGGCCAAACAGAAACATATAAAGGACTCTGCCTTGGAACCAAAGTATGATTTCATACCAGTTGCGGTGGAGACTGCAGGATCTTGGGGTGCGGAGGCTAAGGAGTTTGTATGGGAACTAAGAGAAAGGAGTTGCGATCCTCGCTCCGGATCGTATCTGCTGCAACACATCTCCTTGGCAATTCAACGGGATAATGCTGCCAGTGTCATGGAGACTTTTGGGTCAGCTGTAGTCCGGGGTGGGGGACTTGGCCTAGTTTAATTTAGTGTTTAAGATTGACAAAGGATTATAACATTTGTTAGTAGGTGACGAAGCCTGTAGCTGATTTGTTTTTGTATTTAAGCACTTGACGAAACCTACGTTGCTGATCACGAACTATGAATGGACTTGTTTTTTATAAGAATAAATATAATTAATTAATTATAACATATAATATTATGAAAAGATGTGTCCCGCCGTGTTTCTTGCCGGTTTAATATTGGGATACCCTCCACCAATTGAGGAGGGATTTGAATCTCCTCGAGCACTGGTGTAGGGTTAGAGCAAGAGTAACTTTATTTGGCGTTCATAAGCGCATTGTAATAAGCCTACTTGGAAAATAAACTATCTTTATCTCTTTATGCTTCACCCATAAACGTAAGCAACGGCATTTTCAACTAAAATACGATTCGAAAACCGATGGAAATTCGCAATCCGCAAAAATCACTGAACAGTGATTCTTTTCGACTTAAACGATATAATTTCCAAGCCAGTGGCACCGCTTCCTAATCTAGGGGAAAGTCAGGCAATTCCAAAAATTAAAAAATGACTAAAATAAGTTTCATAATTGACCTTATGGTTTGGTAAATTTTTGTTCCCGTCTCGTTCTTACAAACGAAGCATGAAAAGATGCAACATCGAGCCCTCTCAGTGGGAAGGTTTGGCAGCACAGCGTCCTGAGTGGCGTAGGCTGGTGCTGGACAAAGTCCGCGATTTCGAGGAGCAACGCATAGTTGACCTCGATGCTAAACGCGACGAGCTGAAAGCACGCCAGCCTGCTTCCATTCATTACCATTATGTGGCTGGTGTTCTCACGTGCTCTCAATGTGCACGGGGGTTCGCCTCGAAGATCGGCTACATCAGCCATATTCGGGCGCACGAGCGCCGTGCTAACTGTAACAGTTAGCACCTAGTTACTAGGAGTCGAAGTGGTCGCCATGGTCGAAATCGGCCGGAAGGATCATTTCACATCTGAATAAATTTTTTTCACCTCAATACATTTATTATTATTCAATTAAAAGTAAAACTAAAAGTAACTAAGAATAACAACTTATAAATAAATAAAAAATTCAAAAACAAAACTACTCTTAATTAAAAAACATCTAAATAAGGCCCCCGCGGCATTGTGCCAAAGATGCTGGCAGCATTCCCTCGCTGAATGGCAATACTTATGCGCTGCGAGAGAAAGCCGCCAGCTCTCTGGTCACCGGTTGCGTCGACGAGCTTTTAGGTGACTGTCCATTTTCAACCGCAGCTGCGTTACTGCTCCGACACTACTGCAGCGGCCTGAACGCGTCGGTGTTATTGTCAATTTCCATAGTAAAATGAATGACGATATCGACTGCACGTAATATGGTGATTTTAACGTTTTCCCAACCGCAGCTGCACTACTGCTCCGACACGTCGGTGTTATTGTCAATTTCCATAGTAAAATTAATGACAAGGCCGACTGCACGTAGCATGGCCATTTTTGCGTATTTAGTGTATTATTGCAACTGCGGCTGCAGACCGCACGTCAAATCTGTCACCTGCACTGAAATGTCTTTGGGTCACAGATATGAGTAGTTCTAAGCAAAGAGGATATAACCACTACGTTCTAATAAGGTGCTTATTACACCCAAGGATATACAACCCCGATGGTACAGTCGCCATATATCGCAGATATATCGGGTCGGCCCAGGAGCTCACAAATATCTGAACACGCCTTTATTGTCAAGGCCTAGCGCCTTGACAATAAAGGCGTGTTCAGATATTTTTAGCACCTCGGTCGCTCCGATATATCTGATGGCGACTGTCCCTACTGTAAACTTTTTTGCTAATCTATATTGAGCCATATCACAGAGCCAGTTAGGAAACGTGTGTGTTGTACACAATAATTGTGTACAACACGCACCGCGCTAGTTGTATGCATGCACAATTAGGATTGTTCATTTTTTTTTTAAATGTTCTATTTCGAAAACCATTTCGAGATATGAGGTTTTTAAACAGTTTCCGACATTTGCTGCGATATAATAATCGAAGATTGAAGATATTTCAACAAATATACTGATGACCTTAGTTTGAACTTCTCGCGAGGCTGAATATAATAAAGTCATCGTATAATAAAAGTTATCGAACCATAGTAAATAAATCCGTCACTCACGTCAAAGTTGTCATTGTCATCAATTTTCATAATGAAAATTTTCAGTTAAACCGCTAGTTTTTTACGATTTGATTTATAATTTTGATACCTAAACCACCCTAAACAGTAGATTCTGATTGCTTAATATATCAAAAACGTTGTTCCCATTCGTGGGAATGATTTACAAAAATAATAGTCCGCGAAGACCTACGTGAAAGACGGTGTTGTCATGAAGTAAATGTGGAATGGAATACTTCAAGTTGTTACCACATTATTGCTGTGAGGATTACGTCGATGTAAGTATGAAATTAATATTATTTTACTACGAATATTTAAAAGTCCATTTTTGTGGTCGGATCACTATTACCTATTTATTTTCTGTGATGATGTGGCCAGAATATCTAAAGACAAACCGTTTAACACAGCTTGTGCCCTACTAGCTCCGTTTTACTGCTTTGAAGTTAAATTCAATAAACAGACATACATATACGAGTATGTAACTTATTTGATGAAACTGAAAAGATAATTTCTAATTTCCAGGTACAAGTTGCAGTTCAAGGTTTAAGCTGCTGATATCATGATCATGGCGGACAAAACTAAAGTTAATAAAGAGTTGTGAAAAATAAAACAGTCTTATTTTTTACTTTTTTATTAATTTAGGAAAAACCTGTTTCCCAAAAAAGTGTATACATTATATGTTCAACATGTTCTGCACGTGAGGTTGACAATGAGGGCTTTGTTTATTAGCATTCAGTTGAAGTTGATGTAGGTTCTACTCTTGTTGAACCAGAAAATAATTGCATAGTTTGTTATTAAATCTATGCCCAGGCACTATTCTTGCTATAACTTTACATTCTCCGCCTTCTCTAGAAATTTGTACATATCCCACAGCCGTATCTAAAAAGGAAATGACCTGACCACACGTGATGACCTGAAATAGCAGAATACCTATAATTAGCAAAATGTACCTGATTCAACAGATCTCAAATGCAGTGCAGCGAGGGAATGCTGCAGGCATCATGGGAACTTTTGAGCCGGGTACGATGCAGGGTGGAGGCGCATATTAGATGTTTAGTTTATTATCAGTTTTAATTATTAATACCTATTGTATTGTATTATGCTCTTTCTATATTATATTAAGATTTATGTTTATCAAATAAATTAAGCAAAATTGGCATGTAATACAATATCTAACCAATGGTGACAAATAGGTAGAAATAATCCACAAGGTGCTAAGCGTCCTTAACAGTGGACGCTTGTTACAATTTTAAGAATCAAATCTCCTTACGAATCGAATCACTTACAAAATATATGATGTAACTTGCATTTGTATTTTTGCTACCCTGATTTCAGCCAAGTTACGGTTGGAGTTGGATGTAGTTACTATAGTATATACATCCAATAAAACTAAGTTATATTACTTAATATTCCGTAATCCTGGCCAAGCTATATTTTCCTACGTGATTTTTTTTATCATTTCATGATAAATTCATTAAATAAACTGTTCTTTTAATTTTTCGTAGTTTTGCGAGGATAGCTATAAGCTCGACAGGGCACGAGCGATAGAGAGGCAAATAGAATACCGAATAATCGGCAAAGTGGCCGAATAGGCCGAATAGTTGCCGAATATTCCTGGCAACTCTAGTCGTAATATCATATTATATAATGTCGTTTATGGCGACACTTTCTAATTTTGTCATTGCAAAATTTGCAAAGCCATTCCTGAGCTAAATTAACGAAGCAATCATTAATTTTTATTACAAGGAGCAAAGATGTTGTTTAATACCTCCTGGTAATATATTGATATCCAAACATACGAAAGGATACAAAATTGAACCACGAGAGAAGCGAATGGTTTAAAATTTAGAATATTGACAGTTGCGGGGATCTTAAGGCATGAGGTTTAAACAAACTTTGTTACAGTGCACCACGCAATTTTTCATTACACCAACACGAGGAAACCATTTATTATTCAAATTAATTTATTTGAAGTTCTTTCTATCGGCCAAGGTGAGGGCAATAGCTTTCTTCATAAAGGATTTCTTGTCTCGCCCGTCAAGTTTTATATGGATGCACGGTCATATCATAAAGAGTGCCGTGCCGCCCATGGACACCTGCAACACAAGAGGGATTTTAATTTGTGTTTCAGTTTCAAATAGGAAACTTGACAATATGAAGTGTAAATTGCGCAATTACTTATAGCTCTTACAAATAATTTTATTTATCGCATCGGATTGTTGTGTGCGGTGGTCACCTGGTGGTCACACATTTAGGCAAGAGGATGGGGAAGAAAATTTCACATTGTGAACTTACCTTAATGTTGAGAATAATTTTTCCTCTGCATTAATTTTATTTGAGTAATTTGATTGTAATTCGTCAATTATTAAGTCTCATTCAATGTTGAATTGCTTTTCATTTAATCGGCAATATTATCTGAATAAAGGATCACCATTAAATATCAGATTTTTTATTAATATTGCGTAGCTGCCTTCGTCGGACTCTGACTATTGTAGAAAGGCAAACTGGTCTTCTTTTTCATGTAGCATGTAGCATTATCGTCACTCGCTTCTTCACGTAAAAAATACAAAAGTAAATTAGTATTTTATTTGTACGTCTGACATTATATGACTTGACATTGACAAGCCATCAACGAACGCTGTCGCGACTGCACGCCGCAACAGCCGCAGTCGTGCTGCTACAGTAATGCGGCACCGCGTAACGTCGCAACTGCAGTGCAGCGGCAGTTACAAATGGACAGTCACCTTTTTGCTAAGTTCTTTAAAAAGAACTTTTGCGCTTGGACCCCACGGCCCCAGTGTCTCGACACCAAATGCCACAAAGTGGTATTGTGGGCCGAGACCTCGGTACTTAGCGAACTTTTTGCCTTCAGCCGCCTCGGCAGCCGCCCCAGCCCTGAACGAAGTTCTTGGTAGATGGGACGGAGCTAGTGTATCGACGCATGTGGCGTCCCAGACCAGCACCCGTCCCATCTTCCACGGGACCAGGGTCATACCGTCCGGTCTCCTGCCGTCGTCCCTCAAAACGCCGTTTGGTTCAAGGATAGCCGGCGCGTTGACGGTGGCAAGTTAAAAATTTTTTCGCGAGTATGCCTCAAGGGCCCATTCACAATCAATAATCAAAACTAAAAATATATGCAATTACATGACAAAACGTAAAGCAACATCAATTAAAATACAACAGCCAGTACGTGGTTGATTTCCAAATTTAAAATTGGCAGCTTTGAAATGGTCAAAATGGTGAAATGGTTTGAAATCATCATTCGTTTGCCCTTAACCCATTCACTTGGAGTCGGTGCAGCATGTCTTTTTCTTCTATACCTACTTCTCTGTCGCCCGTCATTTCATCATTCACTTGCGTTCATTTCATATCATCTCTCGCACGGTCCCCACCTTTTCCTCGGTTCTCCTTTTCTCTTACCTCCCTCAACATTCATTCGTAATACTTACTTAAATCTGATTTACACACATGTTTGATTGTTACCACTCATATGAGTCTAAAGTTTGTTCTTTTACATTTCAAGCTCAAAAGTCTTCTTAGATTTAAATGACCACTAAAATGTGATTACTCGGCATAAAAAGATTAAACATGCTTATGATGCTTCACACAAAACTTTGTTCAATTTCTTCCTTCTTTTCCTTGAAAAATTGTGGTACTAGTTTCGGCAAAATGGAGTTCTAAAAAAAGAGTCCTATGCTTTTTCCATTCCACTAAGAAAAGAAGAATGCTTCTTAGATTTATAGATATTTTAAATTGACTCATGATTGCGTCATTAGAAAATTTCCTACCTTTTTTAATACGTCAGTGATTACCCGACTCTCCCTACCCTTTCCTAAAACCTCGACACCAATAGAAAAGGAGACAGATATAATCTTATAACTCCGTCCCTTTCATCGGCTGAAAGAGTTGGCCGCGGCTAGACTTGCTCACTGAACAAATGATTGGATTTAATGATCAAATGAATTTGGGTAGGATTTAGCTAAGCTTTGTTTATAATCCGTTAAGGTGACGTTCAGATGTCAGCTGCAACTATGTTACTGTTGCGACTTTACTGATGCGGCCTCGACGTGGGCGCTGTGTCTATCAAGATAAAATGAGTGCAGTAATGCGGCGACGAACGTCACTTTTTTTATCAAGAAAATTGACAGATACAGCGCCCGCGTCAAGGTAAGCAACAGTAATGCAGCTGCTGTTTCCATCTGAACGTCACCTTTAAAGTTACATTCGAATGGCGACTGCAACAGCGCCATCTGAACGTCGCATTTAAAGTTACATTCGAATGGCGACTTCAACAGCGCCATCTGAAGGTCACATTTAAAGTTACATTCGAATGGCGACTGCAACAGCGCCATCTGAACGTCACCTTTAAAATTACATTCGAATAGCGACTGCAACAGCGCCATCTAAACGTCACTTTTAAAGTTACATTGAAATGGCGACTGCAACAGCGCCACGTGAACGTCACTTTTAAAGTTACATTCGAACGGCGACTGCAACAGCGCCATCTGAACGTCACTTTTAAAGTTACCTTCGAATGGCGACTGCAATGCGTTGTTGCTGCAGCGTTGACTTGACCTACCGTAAAATGGAACTTTGCTCCAATTTTTGCACCACTTTAAGGAAATTTTGAATAATTTTTTAAACTATTTACGAATTGAATATTAAGAAGAACATCTTATGAAACATATTTTATCGGTAAATCAACTTTATGAAATGTTGTTTTATATAAAACGAAGCTATGAATAAGGAGCACAAGATATTTGTTTGGGGTATTTTTGCTACTACCTATAGTTTAGTATTGGGTGCAAACCAAAAAAGAGATTGATTTTATGACTAACCTAGAAATTCAAAATAAATAATATACAATGCGTTTATTTCAGTATATAAATAATAATCTAGAAATATTATGTCTAAATATATTAGACGTTGTCCTTTTTTTTAAATTGGAGCATAAGTAGTTACCCACCAAGGAGCAAAGTAGGACCAGACCATATTATGGTACCGCAAATGTCAAAATCGATGTTGATGCGGATTGCTGACTTTAACCGCAGTAATGTCGCGCTGCAATACTGCAGCAATGATGCTGTTGTAGTTAGTTACCGAACGGTACCTTTATCCACTCATTTTATTTGCTCCGTTGGACGGAATTACTTATTTTGGAAATTGTAATGAAACTGCTTTGAATTTACTTAGCGTTTCGAGGTGTTAAAGTTAAAATGCAGACGATTTCCTGCTTCGAAACTGATATGTTTGAGTTTATAATTTGTTAATGGAAGAAATTACGTTGTTTGCTTTTAGGTTTTATCAATGGGATAAAACAATACCTTAAGAGTCCTCGGCAAGCTTGGTTCTCCATACAAACGTAGTTACGCTCTCATTTCAAAACGACTAGCTAGTTTGCTCTGAAACTTTGTGCTTATAATATATATAATAAGGTAGATATCTATACCAGTAATTAGTTTATGTAGCTTCAGATATCACTTAAATAAATACAGCGAATATATTTCATACAAAACTTGTTTTTTATCTGTTTCGTTTGTTATATAAGCTGGAGCTAATATATAAACTATTTACAGACCTAGATGAACCTCATAATATGTCATTGTATGTGCAAAGTTTCATTACAATCCAAGATGTAGTTTTAAAGTTAGAACGAAACTCCGTCTGTATGGAAGGTAAAATTCGGCCGAGCTTGCTGCGGACTTAAATCAGTTTACCTAATTATAGTTTTTGCTTGGAGAGTATGGTAATATAGGAATAGGAATTGAGTGACTTCAAAATCAGGGCAATACCTATACCTGTACGGTATAACCTTACTGGAATTTGAGCTAAAGACAACAAAAGCTGTTGAGCTTTATATGTAGGATAACAAGTTAACAACTGACTTACTAACTTACTTACTACTTACTGCTGTGGCGCGACGACGTGTCGTGTTTTTAATTTTTTAATTAATTTCTTTTTTGCCTAAAGTTTACTAGTGATAGCCGTTATCGTAGCTTCGTTTAATCCCGAGAAAAATCACGTTTGTGAGCCTGAAAAATGCCTAGCTGAACCAGGCGTGGCTCATTCCGCGATTTTGTCGCGTCGCTACAAGTACATGTGGCCCACACCATCGTTAATCGTTTTGACAGTTCGAAAAAACCGGCCAAGTGCGAGTCGGACTCGCGCACCGAGGGTTCCGTACTTTTTAGTATTTGTTGTTATAGCGGCAACAGAAATACGTCATCTGTGAAAATTTCAACTGTCTAGCTATCACGGTTTATGAGATACAGCCTGGTGACAGACAGACAGACGGACAGACGGACGGACAGACGGACAGCGGAGTCTTAGTAATAGGGTCCCGTTTTTACACTTTTGGTACGGAACCCTAAAAAAAAAACTGATTTGACTATCTCGCAAGTGCTTGCTACTGCGTCAAATTACAAAGTGACACATTAATCAATTCCTTGTATTGTACTGAGCCCTAATAAGTTCTCTTTGAATTGGTATTATCATAGAGTAACTTATACTAGAGCGGTACTGTCATAGTAAATTTTGTAACCCCAGTAAATTCACTGCCATCTGTCGACACACTTTAAAACTAAAATTGAAGATTTGTAAAAATACGATAAAATGTATTTAAATATAGATAAATGATTTTTTTTATTTGCATTAATTATTTTGATGATTTTGACCCATGTTCTTTCACTGATATGCGTTAGAATTGTTAAATAACAAACGAAACTGTCAACGCCATCTATACGACTGTAGGCCAAAACTAGTAGCGCCCTCTGAACGAGAATCAAATTTTCTTGATTTTCGAGGCACGTTTTTTCCTTAGACTGTATCCATCTATTGCGGAGTTATATCTATCTTTGGTATTATATTGGCATTGATTTTTGATTTCCGAATAAGTCGTCAGCGCATTCAAAGTATGCGTGTGCCGCGATCTAAACTTGGCAGCGAGTTAGTTCGGGTTCTATCACCGGTTCGATTTAACTTCCAAGTATTCAGGATTTAGTTTCTTTGCCTTAGTTGGGATTTTTGTGCTTTGAACTTAGGGGTTAACGAGGATAATGCCCGTGCATTTGTGTTGTATGATGGTCATTAGTAGCCTTATTAGGGTTCCGTACCTCAAAATGAAAAAACGGAACCCTTATGGGATCACTCGTGCGTCTGTCTGTCTGTTTGTCTGTCCTTCTGTCACAGCCCATTTTTTCCAAAACTACTGGACCAATTAAGATAATTCGGTACGCATATGTAAATTCGTGACCCAAAGACGGACGGATGTTACGTAAACAATCATCATTCTCCTGGCGCATTCCCTATTTGGGGTCGGCCCTCCTGATACTTGATCGCCACTTGTTGCGATCTTGAGTCATTGCTGGCGTTAGGCCTAGCTCCGTCATGTCCTTGGAGATGGTTCTAGTCCAGTTGGTTGGTGGGCAGCCTCTGCCTCTCTTGCCCTCGTCTATAGCCATAACTAGTCTCGTCATGTGGTGTTCGTCTCTGCGCATTACATGGCCATACCAGCGTAATCGGCCCTCCTGCATCTTATGATGTATCTCTGCAACTTTAAAAGTGCCTCGGATCGTATGGGAGCTCTGACCGTCGCTTCCGGGGGACGCCCTAGTATTTATCTCTTTCTCTTTATGTTGTACTTTCATTTAATTGTATCAGGAGATTGTGTTTTGGCTGTGTGTTTTACGGCCGGTTGCCACCTGACGCCAAGACTGTCACCTATCCTCCAGGTGCGAGCGCCGCCGTTGGCTCGCTAGGGGTTCATTCGCCGCCGACTCTTCTACGTGCCCCAGCCTAGACACGCAGCACTGCCCGCGGCCTCTACTCCGAATATGTCGGAGAAGCCCGGGGCAGGGGTTTTATGACGGAGTATCCTTCTCCGGCCTTGTGGTCCGCGGGAGGTATTTTATTTCCCTCCTACCCTATGAAGGTTTGACCCTCCATCGAGCATTCCCCTATCCGCCGCCCGGGGACGCGTCCTGTAGGGAATCAGGCTACCCCTAGGATGTTACGTAAACAAATTAATTTTAAATAAATTAATTAAAAAATAAAGTTTTTCAAACTATATCGTGTTACATATCAAATTAAATATCTTATTTTAGGAATCTCTAATTTTTTTTTTTTTGTAATTTTAAAATAAATAATTTAGACGTTATTAAAGAAAATAAACAACAAATTACTATAAACTGCAAATTACTGTGAACAAATTACTATTCCCTCCCCCCCGCCCTTATCTCCGAAACTAATGGGTAATTGAAAAAAAATAAACAAAATAGTTCTTTACCTATAGATGACAGGAAAACCTATTAAAAATGTGCAGTCAAGCGCGAGTCGGACTTAATTACTTAGTTTTTGATCAGACCCCTATCACGTTTCACATGAAAAAAAAAATACATTGTTAAAAATTGTGTAATGTACGGAACCCTTGGAACGCGAGTCCGGGTCGCACTTGGCCAGCTTTTTAAATGTCTTTAGTGTTCCCGAACACCAATCTATAGGTATATTGTAGTTTTATATTAGTAAAAATAGGTAAATAAAAAATTTGGTTGGGTTTACTTTTACCTATTTTGGCGTTTATAATGTTCCAAGTTGCTTGGGCTACATTTCCTGCACTGCAGACTAAGTTAGACAAAAATCCACGCGAACGAAGTCGTGGGCAACAGCTAATTTTAAATATACACCTCTTACTGAGCCCCAGAATAAGAAATAGTATTATCATACAGAACGGCCACGCACCGCCCCGCCCCGACTCGAATTACCTCGCCCCGCGACAGCAGATTGACGGCCATTTGCCGGCCGCTCAGTACTATTTTTAAGCAACTTACTCACACTATGACGCATGACGCGTGTACAGACGTGCCGTTCACACATAGAAACGCAAGTGATTTTTGATGTGTAGCGTGTCCGCCCTGTGACTGAGCGTAAGACCGAGATGGGTGTGTGTGCTCGAGACCGCGGATATCATGTTTTTGAATTTTCATTTGTTGTAAGTTTCAACAAAAAAAGGTAATCGTTGAGTTCCCTCCAAAATAAAATTATATTTTTTGCTTTTGTGCATTGTAACAAATTTTCGTGGTTTATTTCTATCGAGCAAAAATAAAATCAGGATTCGACTCGATGAAGTCGCTAGGGAAAATCCTCAAAATTGCTAATTAAATTTTTGGCAACCGCATAGTGAATTTAAAAAAAGCGGTACGGTGTTTCAAAACCTCCGCTATCTGAACCTACTGCGCGACTTTTGTTGCAGACTAGGGTGGGTGGGTTATTTTAGGATGCCCTGACTCCAGTGTCGGCAGTGTCAGTTTGACGTGCTATTTTTGGGACACCCTGTATATCTATTTTGTAAGAAATTTTATACAGATTATTATTATCAGACCATTTTTTGCTATTGGCCACCGTTTACGAGTTATTTACGAAAAACTATAAAAAGGGACCTTTAAATCCCCCCCTACCCGTTAGCTTCACCCCCACTCCCCGGTACTTTTAGTATGTTGTTTAATACACCATTCCCTACAACTATGCCAAAATACGCTGTTACACGAATTATTTTCCCTGATTGGCAGTTTTGGTTTTCGTGTGGTGAGCTAAACGATATTTTACAAAGAAAATCAACCGAGTCAGCTCCCTGCCAATCGTTAAAATATTCCCAGTACTTTTTCACACGAACATATTACATACACAGCACACACTGCACATCTAGTGTTACGAAAATATGCTGCATCTGCACTACTGCAAAGTACAGGCGTGCACAGAAGCGCTGTCATCTTTTACATAACAATTTTACTCTGGTCCCGGGGCGGTCGAATGTTCAGTTGTACGCTTGCGTTCACAAGTGCTTTGTGTTTTTTTGGGAACTTGTTTGAGTAAAATAACTGCCTTTATAAAAACGAAACCCAAAACCGGTGGTTGCAATACACTAAATTAAATCAGAAACACCAGAGGCACGTTTCTCAAAAGCTTGTAACTAAACTTACATAATACACGTGGAGGTCCCTTTTTTAACAAAAGCTGTCAAAGAAACAAGTGACATCAGCTTGTATTACAAGTTACAAGCCGACAGAAGTGAACAGAAGTGAAAACTTGAACAATTATGTTTGTATTTTTTTGAATTGTCAGGTAATATTTTTTGAACCGTCAGGAAATAATTTATTGTGCAGGAACTAACTATACAGGGTGGAAAAATTAATGGACCCTGGAGGGAAAGTGCCTTAAAACCTTAAGTTAGCTCATTTTACTTAAAGGAAACATTTTTTTTTTTTAAAGAAACAAAACTGCATTAGCATCGTGGGCCAAGAAAGTTTATAAAAATAACGTCGTACGCTCTCAAAGCTGGTTACATGCTTTCAAATATGGTTTATATTTTTGAAATAATTAAGGTATACAATAATAATTTTATTTATATTGTGGTTTTATTTTAAGGTTTATGTTTCGTCTCAATTCCCGCCCTCAATTGCTCAAAGGTTAACTGGAAGAGATTCCTTAAAGGGATAAGTTCACCTCCGTACTAATAAAGTGTTTTTTCCTGTTTTGTTTTTCTTTTTTGTACACTACTACTTTATTTGTGTCGTTTTCAAGCGAAAGGTACCACATTGTCGCTGGCCATAAGGATGCTCTGACAGGTTTTTCGTATAAACATACAAGCAATTTACTTCCTTATGGTAAGCGACAATGTGGTATCTTTTGATTGAAAACGTCACATTTGCTTCGATCAGTGATAGTGACGTACGCATCAGAGCTAAAGAAATCTAAAGCTTGAATTCAAAAATAGTGAATTAAAGTAACTAACAAAACATTTACATCATTATTTACCAAGACATAGCTGTTACTGAATTGTATACATAAACGTAGCAGAGTACTTGAAGCATGAAAGGCCACTTCAAAATCACAATAACTCCAAGAAACATCTTCCAATATAAAATCAATGCACTTTTCTCCACAAGCACCCTCCGCGGGCGTCTCAAAGAGACTCGGAATTCCCTCGCTTTGACTCGTCCGCCATATTAAATAAACTTTTGTTTCGTGCATGACTGTACTTTCAGAGCGCCTTCGTATTGATTCCAACTGTTCTATCGGTTATTACACTAATTGGACTGTTGAAGAGTCTTAATTCTGTTATTATTTTGAACTAACAGCGTAATAATTATAAGGTGTATTTTTACATTTAGAAAAGGAAGCGAATAGTAGTTAAATAGATAGAAAATGAGCAATATATCACAACACATTTTAAACTTAAATTTTTTTATGGGAATAATAAATAAATACAAGACTTCAGTTTAAAAAAAATACTTTCAAATAGGAAAAAAATAGCACCATTCGCTTCCTTACATTTTATTAAAAAATATATTGTATGATGATGCCATTACTATAATAGTACATTTTTTGCTCATGATTGGTGCCATTACTATAATAGTTACTTTTTAGGGTAAAAACGGGACCCTATTACTAAGACTCCGCTGTCCGTCTGTCCGTCTGTCTGTCACCAGGCTGTATCTCATGAACCGTGATAGCTAGACAGTTGAAATTTTCACAGATGATGTATTTATGTTGCCGCTATAACAACAAATACTAAAAAGTACGGAACCCTCGGTGCGCGAGTCCGACTCGCACTTGGCCGGTTTTTTTTAAAGCGTTTTTCAATAAAAAGACACATCAAGGTTATTTACTAAAGCTAAAAAACTAAGTATAGTACCAGGCATAGATATATGTTAGAGCGTTCATGTCAAATGTCATTTTATTTTAGAATGTCGTTTTAAAATGAGATTGTATGGCAGCGGTCAGGTTCATGTCTCTCAATTGGCAACCCTCGTTAGTCTTATCGCTTAACAAAACATTAAAATTCATATGTGTAAGCAAAATCTACATCAAAAAAAATACCGGGAAACCACAGAAGTACGATTATATAAATAACAAGCCATTGAAACGTAGATTGGACATAAATCTGCACAGACAAACAGACAAAACGGTCGAAAGGACCCACGTATGATTTATCGAGGGACCCTTATGCGAAGATTTTTTACGGGTGAGCAAAGATTGTTAAAGGCGAAATTACATCGCTGTCGCCTTGCGAAATGGAGAAATGTGACGCGTCAATGTGACCGTGATATAAGTATCATACAGGTTGGAAAAAAATTATGGGCCCTGGAGGGAAAGTGCCTTAAAACATTAAGTTAGCTCATTTTAATAAAAGGAAACATTCTTTTATTTTGAAAAAGGAACAAAACTGCATTCAAAGATTTTTAATTTTTTTTTTTTCAATTTCGCCTGATTATAATAACTACTACAAAACTACAAGTTATAAATACATATATCAATGGAAAAAAAATGATTAACAGCCTTAAAATTCTAACACAAAATTTAAATACACTGTCAAAAAATAAAATAAAAGTAAATTGAAGTGAATAGCAATAATCGAATAAAGTTCTAATATAAGTCTGAGCCATTATCATCATCATCATCAAATAATCTAGGATCATTAGGGTAATAATGGCTAGTATAGGATCGCCATCAAATAACAAGAGCGATCTTGTTATATTGTTTCGAGCAGGTGATGGGAATAGGTAGTGAGACATCTATGTGTGATAGAATAAGAACGTATATTCTCTGAATGCCTGTCTATATATACATGTTAGGTTGCGCTGACACAAACAATATGCGATTATGTTGCTAGGTAATCCAGTGTGTTACTGTTAAACACTGAAAGGGGCTAATTGCCACATTACAGTCGTTACATTCACAGAAGACGGTCTTGTGCAACTGCCCGTAAAACATATGTCCATAATCTAATTTACAAGCAATAAACGACTTAAAACCCGTCGAAACAGACATAAACCCGCCATAAAAATGGCGAGGCATTTTTCCGAAGTTCGCTCACGCCTCCGCAAGTTCGAGCGGATTACCAACTTGGGCGATAACTGGGGAACTCTTTATTTTATTACTAATATTCTTTCTTAATCGCCCGTTGGGGCGGTATGGCTACAAACTGTTTAGTTACAGTGGTTTTAGGTGACAAAATGGCTGGTTTAACTTGGCAGATATTCTGAATCAGATTAACTAACCACTTTATTAAACGTACTCGATGTCAAAATGGAAAACGATGCTAAAAATCATAGATGTGTTTAAAAACTCTTACCTTAATGGTTTTTTTTTTAGTTTTATTACTTATTAGCAAAATGCGATTTAGCTCACAGTTTTTAAGTAGCAAAGTACCGTGAAAAGTGAAAACCAAATTAATTGGTAAGTAGAGTTGATTTTCCTTTGTTCCACGTTTTAAATAAAAAAAGAGAAATAGTGTAACCTCAACCTATCCAAGTTTTTCATTTAAAACTTGCTTAAAATGGAATATGTCTTTTAGGAATCACATTCGGCAGGACGAGGATAGAGAACTATATTTCAGTCGAGTACCGTGTTTAGGATACGAAGCTTGCTGAGTTACATTGACCTATGTAAGGTCTTAGACTGATAGAATGAAAAATGAAAATGAAAATGAAAAAAATATTTATTTTTTGCACACAAAAAAATGGGTTTGACAGTATGGAATATACATGAAGTCGAGGTTGCGTGCATACAGCGGAACTTATATATAGAACAGTATGAACAGGGGTCCCTAAACTAGGCATAGTCAGTATCTTGGGCGACCAGTTAATGAATTAAAAAACTAGATTGAAAAAAGTATGTCTAAAGGTAAAGATAGGTGCTAATATTTAACCTTAGCTACTAAGGATTTACGTTAGTCAGTCTGTCAGTCAAGTCTCTTAAGGCTAAGTGTCTAAACCTATACGTATCTAATTATGTAACATAGAGTACTACTTCATATGGGCAGAAATTGAGGCTTATGGCCGTGATATTTAAAGAATTATACAATGTTTCTTTTCTATATATTGTATATACAGATGTCAATACAAAGAAAAAATCAACGATGATCAACTGGTCAATCTCTCGCGCCGGCTTAATACAACTATGTTGTGTGGTCGGGAGGTAAGTCATGCGCTAACGCATGTCCTCAGAGGTGGTCACGGTTGTGAACCTTAATATGCAGATGTCGCTAGTGACGTCGTCACAGTTGTAATGATTAAATTCGCGTTGATTGACGGATGGTCAGCTGGCGCAATTGGTAACGCATTGGACCGGCAATCCAAGGATGTGGGTTCGAGTCCCACATTGACCAGAGTTGATCATCGTTGATTTTTTCATTGTGATTGCCATCTGTATATACATACAATATATAGATTGTAATAATGTGGTACGTCCCACAATAAAAAAGGAAATATATATTAACATTTAATGTTTCTTTTCTCCAAGAGAAGTGTACAATAGGTTGTTATCCTCTCAAAAGTTGGATGATATATGAGACCCACACCAATCGCCACACTTAGCAGTTGTAACCGCTGGATCTGTTACGTGCCTCATTTGCTTGTTATACTACTTTTACTTTTTTTTTCTTGTTTTTTTTGTCTTTGACTAGAATGGACGTGCCCATTAGAAACACAAAACTTCTGTGAAAGATAAGAAAAGTTATAGCTACTGTTAATTGTTATCATGATATTTTCATGATTGAAAAAAATTATAAGGCGAAGTTGGGGACAAGTGGCGAAGTTAGGGGAATTTTTAGTTTTTAATTTATAATTATTTTTACCCCTCGACGCAAAAAGAGGGTTGTTATATGTCTGACGCCAATGTCTGTCTGTCTGTGGCATCGTAGCTATCATACGGATGAACCGATTTCTGTACACGACGTATTTTATAACAGAGTCATTTTAACATGTAATAGTTTTAAGTCGCGTCCTATGTAGAAATAAAATATGTTAGATAAATATAAATATGTAGAAATAATAGCATACTTTGTACCTCTTAAAGGTATCCAATAAGAGAATTCCAATTAGGTAAAATTAGGATTGCAATTTATCTTTAGGCTTGTAACAAATAAAGAATTTTCCCTATTGTGTTCTATTACGTAGACCTGCATAATAAAATAGGGCAAAGTATGCACCGTGGCGCAGGCCACAGCAGCACTTTGTTCTAATAGGAAATTGTGATAATAGGCTAAAGTCTAATTAGATAGGTAGGATATAGTTATTTGTGCAACAAGCGAGGAAAGTTGGTTTTTCTTGCGAGTGTTTATTTTGAGTCCCGAGAAAGCGAAAGATTCTAAGGTAGAATCTTGAGCGTAGCGAGGGACTCAAAAACACGAGATGTAAAATAACTTTGCTCTCGTGTTGCACACATAATTTTTCACCTCAGTAGTGAGAACATATTAAAGGTTAAAATGTATTTCGAATTACGCAGAATAAACAGAACCGAACCGTACCGTACCGTACCGTACCGTACCGTCCCGTCCCGTCCCGTCCCATCCAGTCCCGTCCCGTCCCGTCCTTTCCTTTCCTCACTCCAGGGAGTGACGAAAGTAGGCTTGTTCTAACTGCTGAGGTGAAAAATAAATAAAACATGTAGTTTGTTAATATATTTTAGTCTGCGCGTGAAATGACAATTGGTTTTTCAAATCGAACTGCAAAAGATAAATAGTTGAGAACTAAATACTATTATGTATCTATTAGATCTCGTATTGTTTTCGTATCTTGTTCGAATTGACCACTTTGACACGTGTTCTCATAATCTCGGTGATTTTGCGTTTCCGAGAATTAATCACAATTCGGGATTTCGGGTAGTTGGTGCGTTGCTGGGAATGTAGGTATTTATTGTTATTAAGTTATTGAGAGGCACGTGCCTGCCACGATATTAAATATATTTTTAGACCAAGGTTACTGGTTAACCAGAGGGTCTTATACATCTCTGTTATATTGTAGTAATTTTTAGGGTTCCGTACCCAAAGGGTGAAAACGGGACCCTATTACTAAGACTCCGCTGTCCGTCTGTCCGTCTGTCCGTCTGTCCGTCTGCCCGTCTGTCCGTCTGTCCGTCTGTCCGTCTGTCCGTCTGTCCGTCTGTCCGTCTGTCCGTCTGTCCGTCTGTCCGTCTGTCCGTCTGTCCGTCTGTCCGTCTGTCCGTCTGTCCGTCTGTCCGTCTGTCCGTCTGTCCGTCTGTCCGTCTGTCCGTCTGTCCGTCTTATTAATTCGTGGTCTGTCACCAGGCTGTATCTCATCAACCGTGATAGCTAGACAGTTGAAATTTTCACAGATGGTGTATTTCTGTTGCCGCTATAACAACAAATACACCTGGTTGACGACGGTCCAGAAGGACCTAAAAGAGAGAATAGACAACACCGTAGCCCAAAACCGGGAACAGTGGAAAAGGCAGACAGGGAGAGCCGACCCCAGATAATGGGAAAAGGCTTAGGACAAGAAGAAGATAATGTATTAATGGTTGTATCCAGGTTGTATTAATGTGTGATGTTGCTATGTTCTTTTCATGTCACTGTATGATGTCATTGTAAATGTTTTCTTGACTTGTAAAAGAGCCCTTGAGGCCTGCACTTACAGTTTTTTTTTTTTTTTTTTGAATTTTTTGAATTTTTGGTTACTGCGCAAAGTTTTGGCACCAACTTTTTTCGTATAAACCACAGTATTGGCCACTGCGGGAAGACGCTTTCATATACAACAAATTAATCACAATTAATTAAATCGATCTATATACATTTATCGCAAATAATTCTATGTATATGTAATGCATTTATATTTGTGCCATTCTCAACCAAAAGGGTACTTATTGCCGGTTGTTAATAAGGCGCTATTTCCATATAGATTCAATTTGAAATCAACCTTATCAACAAGCGACAATGTGGTACCTTTTGGTTGAAAACGTCACATTTAGTCTAAATGCATGTACGGTCACGGACTTTCATTGTTGAGCCATTTAGAGCTCAATTTATACTGGACACTATAACTTAGTTTATAATAACAAAATTAGTTTCACACCTAAATGGCTCAACAATTAAAGTCCGTGAGTGTGCCTATTGCCTATGTAGGTATGTTAAGTCAAGGTTTTATTTAAACGTTCTAAAAAACTGTGTCGTTTTCAACCAAAAGGTACCACATTGTCGCTTGCCATAAGGACGCTCTGACAGGATTTTCGTATAAAGATACAAGCAATTTTCGTCATTATGGTAAGCGACAATGTGGTACCTTTTGATTGAAAATGTCACAAATTGTCAGGAAACAGCTATTCTAACTGTCGCATTTAAAAACTCGTTTGGTATCCCCAGCTCCTTAAGGATTTCGGTACGGAAACATCCCAAATTAGGGTTTCGGTTGCCATTTTGTAAAAAGTCTTATATTCCGTGTATTTCTTATAACAATATACATTTTTCAAAATTAATCCTTCGTAAACCATTATTCACGCGTTAAAAGATATCGATCTAACAAGTGATACTACTTTTCCTTTACCCGCTGAATATCTTTGGCCGATTCAGATTTAACAATTTGTTACGGCTTTGATTCCTGAAATAACAAAAAATATGCTATAACTAATCGATTTAAAAGAAAAACTAAAAAAAGTTTTGCCATATCCGCATTTTACTGAATTTTTACCTATGCACACTGGTTACAGAAAATTATCACAAAAAATGTAATATATTTAAAACTTTGTGTCATGTAATATTTGTTTATATTTGTTTGTGTATATGGTTCTGTAAACATATGTGCCTAAATGATAAATAAGTTAAATATTTCATATAGTCCGACAAGAAATTGTAGAAAATTATTGATGGCGCCACTTCCTACGTAACTGTCACATTTTTGACGTAAAATGCGTAAACATGGCAACAATTTAGTATGGATTTTTTTTAGTTACATGTTGCTTAATTTTACTATTTTATGTCGATAAACTAATTTAATACAATTTTTAAAATGCTTCTAACTCTTATAACAATTAGAAAATCTAATAAAAATCAAACGAAGGGGCATAGCTGTGGTTGCCACTATACCTACTGGGTAAGAATAATTAAAATGTAAACTGCTACACCCTAATAGGGTCCATGTTTGTACTTAATTAGACTTTTAACATCATTAAATATGTTAATAACGGGTCACTCACGTATTTACTCGAAAACGCTCGACATGTTTCACTCCGTACCGAGTAGCTTGCGCCGACGGTGACGGACCGGCGCCATAAATCTAGTATAACTGGATCGGTCATGAGGGGTGGGGGAAAATTACCGAACGGGATAGTCTTATGTATCTTTCAGTAGGAGTAGCAGAGAAAGCGCTTTTATTGTTTGTCCCTGTCATAGTTTCACTTTTCCACCGCTGCCACAACCGAGGTTGTGGCAAACAAATAAGTACGTGACATGTCATGTTTGTTCGTTGCTTGTTTAATTATCGTTGTTTTGTATGAAATTGTGCTTTCTCTTATGAAATATAGTGATGGTTAGCGTTTTGAATGCTTGAACTTTGATAAAATACTGGTGAATTGTTCTGTAATCGGCTGTAATAGCCGCTCTGAGCAAAAATATGAGAACATAACCTTTCACACGTAAGTACGGTATTTTACACCTTCCTCTTAACGCAATATGTGAGAATAACATCGTAAAATTACGTTACACTCAAAGCAATGTAGAATCAAACGATTTCAATAAAAATATCACAATTATTTACTCAAATTAACAAAACATTATTTGTAAAATTATCCGCCCAAATTACGTAGGTAGGTAGGAGTCTGAGGTCAGCCATTTTTAAACTTCTTCTTAATTTAGCTGCATAACAATCATGTTAGGGATACCAGATGAAAATATCATAATTTTATGGGTAATTTTGACCTCGAAGTTTTTTCGTACTTCTAATTCCAAAAAATAAATTAACAAATGTTGTGTAGATTAAATGTGGTGTAAATTAATTGGTGTGATTGCGATTTGTGATTTCTTTAAATTAAAACCCATAATACATTTTATTTTACGTTTTATTAACTAAACATGTTTAGTTTTGTACCACCTGCGCGAATTATAGGAGGTATTTCATTGTTCATACGCCTAAAAAGAACGGCCCATTGACATTTTATTTAACAATTTTTTAATACCGTCAAACAAGCTAACTTTGCCTCCAGGGTAATCGCCCCAACGTGATATCAAATATTGGGGTAATTTTTACCAATATGGTATCCCCACGTTTATGACGTCATCTATGTCTATCCCTTACGGGCGCACGCGTATAGCTGGTCTATGTAATGCTAGGTCTATGACCGGCGCAGACTGCGGGCCGCAGCCCTCCGCGCCCGATGACTCGGCGCGGGCGCCGGTGGCGGCAGGGGGGCGAGAAACTACCCTCGTTTACGGCATTATTGGATTTAATATGTCTGTGTCTCACGGAAGTTTTGTTTTTAACATCATTGTAAAATACCATGCTTGCATTGAATAAATGATATGATGATATGATATGATATATGTCAAATTGTGTCAAAATATGTTTAATAATGGTAATATCCAGAGAAGAAAATCAGTACTACGTTTGTACGGAAAGGCGATTTCGCGCGGGTCGTCCACTTTCGTCTTATAAAACGTAGGATTACTGTAGGATTACCTAAATAGGACTATATTGATTACTATTATTTTATACTATGATATATATATTATATATATATATATATATATATTATACCTGGTGAAGGTCGCGGGATTTCGGTGGTTGCGAGCGGCACAGGATCGGTCGGAGTGGCGAGCCTTGGGGGAGGCCTATGTCCAGCAGTGGACGTCTATCGGCTGACATGATGATGATGATGATGATAATATATACCTGAGGAGTTGTCCAAAAAAAAGTTGAAAGTCATACATTTAATTAAACACTTGTTATAGTATACCTAATATTAATCACTCCATATTTCATTCCACGTGTAACAGAGACACAAATGGATTCCAAGAAGTATTTCCTTATTGTTCAACAAATAACCAGCGCGGCAGCATCAGTCAATCCAGATTCCATTCGCGTAATAAAATTCCAAGAAATTCCCTTGTTGTACCACAAAACTGTGGATTTCCCTTCTGACAAGCGCCGGCTTTCATCTCGATCAGTTAAACATCGAAACAATTCGGTCCCACAGCTCATTAACACGCGTTTCAATTTTTAGGATTCTGTACCCAAAGGGTAAAAACGGGACCATATTACTAATTTAAGACTTCACTGTCCATCTGTCCGTCCGTCTGTCTGTCACCAGGCTGTATCTCATCAACCGTGATAGCTAGACAGTTGAAATTTTCACAGATGATGCATTTCTGTTGCATCATTGATGATGCATTTTATAAATTATTATTCGACTCCAAAATGTCGTTTTCATGTATTTTATGTAATGTTCTTTCATTTAATACCCCATAATTAGGACTATTCTTTGCATAATATGAGCACATTAAGGTAGAATTGTTGGCGCGCTTTAGTTTTTTTGATACAACTTCCACAGTTTTTATCGGAAATTAATATTTTTAGCTGTGACGTATAGTTGAATAACTGGTTTCTTTTATATTAGACGCAAGATTGTTATAACGTTTTTAGTTGAGCTATAAAATATATATACACGTACTTTTCTCAAAGAAAGTGGTTTTTTGTTTCTTTGTTTGTAGCTCCTAAAATATACATTGTTTTTATTAATAATGTATTAACGAATCATAATATATTTAATAACCTTTCGTTTAATATAACACACGTGTATGTATGACTCATGGTATAGTTATAATTTAGATTTTGCAAATTTCGGCAGCGGTCAGATGTATGACGCCATTATTTGTTACTCAGGCACTATAGAGATTGTCTCCCAGCAGTTTTATGATCCTTTTTATATTGCTAATAACATACTAGAAGCTTATGCGGATTATCCTGAAAATGACCAATTTCGATTTTTTTAACTTTAATGCATTTGTTCTAGCAAATGCCTACATTTTGATGCATGATTTTCACATTTTTGGTCTGATTTTGATTATTTTGATATCAGTGTATGGCTTGAGACATCAGCTTTAATTTTGTAGTAAATTGCTTTAACGTCCAAATTTTGGTTTGGTTGAAAAACCCCAAATAATCGAAAAAAAATTCATTATTTTTATTTATTTTTAAATTTCTCTTAAACTTTTGTATATTTTGGTACATAGTGTATTAGTGAAATAAATAATATTTTATTGGCTTTCGTTTAATACCCCACACGTGTATGTGCAATGCATAGTTTGGGTGCAAAATGCAATATTCGCAACGAGGCGGGAGTCATTTTGATGACGTCATTCCGCTGAAGTAGATGGTCTGCGCCGCTGTCTCCCGGCAGTTTTCGAGACCCAGTACCATGCCCAACAACATACTAAAATTTGGTAGCGGTTTCCGGATCTGAACTATCTCTTCGACCGTTTCCCATAAGGCATAGTACTATACATATAGCAATTTAACAAAAAAAAAATAACAAAAAAATATCAATAATGTGGATATTAAAATAATATATGGAAATAATACAAAAATACAGGACCTGAAAGTTTCAAAATTTAAGTTATTTTAAAATTTTCAAAAACCGCCTTACTTCAAGGGAATAGGGATTATGACATTACATTCTATAACAAAATCTAGTAAAAAATATTTTATTTTATGTTTTTGTATTGTTGTAACATAGTTATTAGGATATTATGTAACTAACAAACTATGGATCAACTTGGTCTGAAATAAATGATTTATTATTAACTATAATATCCTATACTTCCCTAAATAATTTTAATCTACTTTCACATGTTGGAACATAATACCATAATACTCTAAACTTAGAGACTTACTCGTGCTTACACCATTCACAAAGTTCCACACAAATTGTATCATTAAACCAGTATATTTCAAACCCCACAAACCTATTTGTTACAATATTAAAGGTGTCAAATTAGAGTAGGTACGAGATCTCAAGGTATTAGGTCCAATAAACCGCAAATTTAAAGTTAAATAACAGTGGTCGAGTTAGGGAGATTCTCGAAGAGTTCCCTTTGAGACGGCAACTTGGGCACAAAGCTTCGGCACGGAGTATGCGGAGTTTGGGATATAGCTGTTATAGAAGGAAATTCAGTGAACATTGTCGGTAAATGCCAACACGTAAGGTGTAATTGTGAAATTCCGAATACTTCCCATTGTTAAACAAATCAAATTATTTCATGAAAATATTTTTTCACATCACCAATTCGAAAAAGGGCCTTTTTTTCCCTGCTAGGAGGGACAAAATGGCACTTTTCTTCCCTGCTAGGAGGGATCAAAGTAACACTTTTCTGTTCTGGGACACTATTTTCACATTTTTTTGCGCATTACTTTTTATAGTAAATAATTAAATTTAAACATTATAATTACCTCATAGGTGATGTGAAAAGCAATATATGTCACATGGTAGCAAAATTATTTCCATCTTGGGCGTAATATACTTGAATCCCTCACTACGCGCAGGATTCTACTTTATTATCCCGAGAGTAGCTAGGGATTCTATTATAGAATCCTTCGCTTCGTTTAGGATTCAATTGTATGCCCTCGCCGTAAATATGTCATTTTGCTCCCTTGTGACACAATCTACTATAAAATCAGAATCAGAAATCAGAAATTATTTATTTGCATTGACACAGTATGGGGATGTTACAATACATTTGTTTTACAGTTCATGTAACTAGCTTGCATGCAAGCGTGCTTTAATATCAATAAAATTACACACAATAAATTTAAATCAACAGCCATGACATTTCGGCGATTCGGTCTATACAACGCGAGCCAGGTAAACCATAAAAGTACTGTACTGTGTACTGTACTTTCCAAATGAGCTAAGAAATACAGATGACATGATTAGTTTTAAAAGTAAGTTATTTAAATTTTTAATTGACAAAGCATATTATAGTGTAAGTGAATTTTTGTTAGATGATTTTGATAAGTAATGGTAACTGTGCTCAGCATACAGCCACAGTCCATAAATGGAAAATTGTACGCCTTACGGCACAACATAGTGATACAATAATTATGTTAGACCTGTACTTTTGTACCTTACTACCTATGTTGAACAAATAAATGCTTTTGACTTTTGACTGTTCGTATTCAGCCTACACCAGCATTACTGCACCAGTATTATTATTTATTATTATTCGGAGATCCAACAGCTGTTAACATAGTATTGCAGCGACATTACTGCCGAATGCATTGCTGCTGCAAAGTCAGCAGTAATGTCCCACTGCAATACTGCTGGTGTAGTCTGAATCCGAACGGTACCTGTAGGTAAATGACTACACATTCGTGGTCCTTGTTTAAAAGCGGCCTCCTCGTAAGTGTAGAGAGTCCTTAACCAAGCTTAGTTGTAGGTATAACGATTGACTTCATTGCTCCTTTGATAAATTGTTCACAACTAACTTAAGTGACGTGAAGTTTGCTAAAGGACTTAACTGCTATGGTTTCTAGTTCGTTGCGCTGACGTAGGCGAAATTAGGATATGGCCAATATAACTTGATCTTGAGATTCTTGAGTTTCTTTACCTTAGCAGTCTACCTGGTTGCATGCAGGTGGGACCCGGGGGCCCACTTTTTGGTAATGTATTCAAAAGGTTTGACGCATTCTCATGGGTTGGCAACGCTTAACTGGCTCCTCCGATGCTTATGTCCATGGGCGACGGTGACCGCTTTCCGTCAGGCGGCACATTTGCTCGTTTGCTGACTAATCACATAAAAAAGGTTTGTATCTGGAAATTATCCCAACCAAGGCTTCTAAAATTGGTCCCGTTTCACTACGCAAAATAATATTTTCACCACACCAGTTAGTAAAGGCTCTCTTGGTAGTAAAACCGATAAGAAAGTTGTATTTTACTCACATGTGGAGCAAATCTGATGCAAATTTTGACGATTATTGGAATTTAATTTGTAATAAAACATTAACATCACATCGGTTAGTATTTTCCTCGCGTTGGTGTGGTGAAAAAACTATGTTTCACTCTGATCACTTTGGAGCAAAGATTGTTTAACCCTCGTGCCTTGAAACCCTCGCAACGCTCAAGATTCCACTTTTCGAACCACTCCCTGCACTCGTGGTTCAATTTTGGAATCTTTCGCTTGCTCGTATATCAATATTAGCAAAAGGGGTTAAACAACAACTTTGCCCACTTGTAAAACAAATTGTCTACCATTGTCGCATAATTCAATTCAATTCAATTCAATTTATTTATTTAAGACAACACTGGCCCATAACGGTTAGTAACAATTAAGGTTAAAAACTAAGTGTTAGTGGAACACAAAAAACAGAAAACGACGCATAAATACGAAAGCTTTCCGTGAGGAAAAAACGTTCTGGGTAAAAAAAGTTCAGGAAAATTGATGTTTTGTCATTACACTCGCTCGAAGCGTTTTTGTATAAATCTTCGTCTCTCTTTTGGTCGGTGAGCTATTACAATCACACCCTTAACTGTAAAGTTCCTCTTGTCTTGTAGTAACTTAGCGTGAAATACGAATATATTAGTGTGGCTCTGTACAATGAACACCGAACAATAGTAGATAAGACTAAGTAATGTGGGTGCTTAATGAGTATATTTATATTAAACTAGCTGTGCCCGCGGCTTCGCCTGCGTGGAATTCGGTCTGTGTCAGTAAGCGGCTAATTCACCCCTAATTTATCTCCCTGTCCCCTGGAGACAGAACTTAAAGTAAAGTTGACAGATGGATACGCTAGAGGACTGTAGTCCAGATAAAATATTTTACAATTAGGTACCTACCACCAAAGATAGATATAACTCCGTAATAGATGGATACAGTCTAAGGAAAAAAACGTGCCTCGAAAATCACGAAAATTTGATTCTCGATCAGATGTCGCTACTACCTTTTGCCTACTCTCGTATAGAGGGCGTTGACGGTTTCGTTTGTTAGTTAACAATTTTAACGCATATCAGTGAAAGAACATGGGTTAAAATAATAAAATTAATTAATGCAAATAAAAAAGATCATTTATACATATTTAAATACATTTTATCGTATTTTAATAAATCTTCATTTTTAGTTTTAAAGTGTGTCGACAAATGGCAGTGAATTTACTGGGGTTACAAAATTTACTATGACAGTACCGCTCTAGTATAAGTTACTCTATGATGTAAGTAAGTAAGTAAGTAAGTCGTTTATTGCAAACCATGGTACAATACAATAGATGTTACAATTAAAAAAGATCACATGGCACCCTGGTAGGGTATGACAATTATCCTTAAAACTACATTAACTAAATACTAAATAAATTAAATATAACAAATATAACACTTCTTAACGTTATATTATTGCTTTTTAATATTTTCTAAGTATAGGAACTTTGTTTACTATCATAATAGATCATCCTGCATAAATTCTTCGATGGTATAGTATGTTTTTTTTAATAGAAGGGACTTGAGTTTATTTGTAAATAAGTGATTTTTTTGTGTATTTTTTATTTCTGTAGGTAGCTTATTATATATTTTTATTGCTCGGTAGTACGGTCCTTTTTTATAAATATCTAAGATTGGTTCCGGAAGAATGAGATTATTTTTGCGACGTGCACTCTTATTAAATTCAAATAGGTGTAAATTGTTTTTGACGAATGAAGTTATTTCCAGGATATACAGAGAGGGGAGAGTCAATATTTGAAGTTCCTGAAAATGAGGTTTGCAACTGTCGGTCTGTGGAATATTTGCCAATATACGGATGCATTTTTTTTGTATTATAAAGAGGTCGTGAGCGTCACTGCTATGGCCCCACAACAGTAAACCATAACTAAGCCAAGACTGTGCATATGCGTAGTAAGCGGACAGGGCGCACTGGATATGTGTGTTTGATTTTAAGATGCTGAACGCGTAAAGGAAGGAAGATAATTTTGCTTTAACTTTGGCTATATGTTTTTTCCAGTCTAGGTGGGTATCAATAGTTAGTCCTAGCAGGGTACATTCAGTCTCTTCTTTTATGTTTAAATCTAGTAATAGTGATGTCAAGTCAGTCGGTCTTTTCTGGTGTGGTCGAAATTGTATATGTCCCTAAACAATTCATTGATTATGGACATAGTACAGGAAAGTACTACTAGATTATTTTCAAATCTCCGAGATCAATCATATATCAGTCCATTTTCGAATTAACCGACATCGATATCAAGCTGTTCGAAATGGGGTTGGCCGGTCGAAATGTTTAGCAGATGGCGCCAGCATAGCTTGCCCTGTCAATCCCGAAAATTGTGTCAAATTTTTGTTTTTTTAACGCCCTGGATGCCAGCCCTTTAAGCCAAATTTCATAGAAAAAGAGGCAAGCTATGATGGCGCCATCTCTGCAAACCTTTGACAGTTGCCAACCCCATTGAAAAACAAAAAAGTCTGAAAATTGCGAAATGCATAGCTAAAGTACATAGGTACCTATCAAATTAGTTAGGCAATAAGTGGGATCCGCCTTTTATTATGTGCTATTGTTATTTACAACAAAAAAACAAAATGTTTTTGCAACGTAGACATATATTGATGTGAGAAAACTACGTCAAAATAAGATGACTTAAAGTTCAACTGCCACAGGACATAGCTCTGAAAGTATCAACGTAGGGATATGATGGTCGTTCTTGTCTACGTGACAGCGTGATAAAACGGTGTCCGTCACTTTCTAACCCGCGGTGTTAAAAAGTGACAGTTACCTTAATAAGTTATCCATAATACGCCGGCTGCATTACATTACACTTCAAAGGATACAGACTATGACTCTCTCAAAAGGAAACTGCATTACTTACCGCGAAGTTTTCAATTTGTCGAGGGTCTGGAGTAACTTGTCGCTATGGCTACAGTTTTGAAATGACACTCAGTCTAGGTGTGGTGTATTCCAATTTTAAATATCCATAGTCCATACTGATATTATAAATGCAAAAGTCTGTCTGTCTGTCTGTGTGTGTGTTCCCTCTTCACGCTTAAACCGCTGAATCGATTTAGATGAAATTTGGCATAGAGATAGTTTGAGTCCCTGAGAAGGACATAGAATAGTTTTTATGATAGATAGATAAATTATTTATCGCCACATCAAGGGTTTTTTTTTTTCAAATTATTTTTACACACTTATGCTATACTTAATCTAGACAATTTATCCCGAAAATCATCCCTTAAGAAAGTAAAAAGCGGGGTGGAATTGAGATAATTAATGAAGTGTCTGCTAATTTGAGTGCATAATATGCTCAAATTGAATAATTGCTATGAAATTTTTTCCAGGCGCTATACTTACTTTAGCTGCTGTTACTAAGTCCGCGCAGACTAAGTCGCGGGCAAAAGCTAGTAATATAAATGCAAAAATGTGTCTGTCTGTCTGTTACCTCTTCACGCTTAAACCGCTGAACTGATTTAGTTGAATTTGGCGTAGAGATAGTTTGAGTCCCGGGGAAGGACATAGGATAGTTTTCATCCCGAAAATCATCCCTCAAGAGGTTGAAAAGCGGGGTGGAATCATGGTGGAATTGAGATAATTAATGAGTTGCCTAATATTTGTGTGCATATTATGCTCAAATTGACTGATTGCTATAAGACTTTCTCCAGGCGCTATTCTTACTCTAGCTGGGGTTACTAAGTCCACGCAGACGAAATCGCGGGCAAAAGCTAGTAATATTATAAATGCGAAAGTGTGTCTGTCTTTCTGTCTGTTACCTCCTCTCGCTAAAACCGCTGAACGGATTTAGTTGAAATTTAGCATAGAGATAGTTTGAGTTCCGGGGAAAAACATAGGGTAGTTTTTATCCCAAAAATTATTCTTTAAGGGGGTAAAAAGGGGGGTGGAAGTTTGTATGAGAAATCGATATAAAGCAGATTGGATAAAAAAAAACCGGCAAAGTGCGAGTCGGACTCGCGCACCGAGGGTTCCGTACTTTTTAGTATTTGTTGTTATAGCGGCAACAGAAATACATCATCTGTAAAAATTTCAACTGTCTAGCTATCACGGTTCATGAGATACAGCCTGGTGACAGACAGACAGACGGACAGACGGACGGACGGACATACGGACAGCGGAGTCTTAGTAATAGGGTCCCGTTTTTACCCTTTGGGTACGGAACCCTAATAAGCTACCCAAATTACAGTACTATATTTCTTGCCAAAAGTTATGCCAGTAACGCGAACAGACACACTAAGGAAGGGACAGATAATATTCTTTCAGATTTCCCTTAAATTACCTTCGATTACGTTAGTTTATTCTTCTCTAGTAACAAGTAAAACTCGGTACCAAGTTTAATAGGATCTAATAAGTGCTGACTCTTTATAACTTTATCTAGTTTCACTAAGCAGGAAGAAAGACACTTTATAATAAACTAGCTTTTGCCCGCGACTTCGTAACTTAGTAACCCCAGCAAGAGTAAGAATAGCGCCTGGAGAAAGTCTTATAGCAATTATTCAATTTGAGCACATTATGCACACAAATTAGCAGACACTTTATTAATTATCTCAATTCCACCCCGCTTTTTAATTTCTTAAGGGATGATTTTCGGGATAAAAACTATCCTATGTCCTTCTCAGGGACTCAACCTATCTCTATGCCAAATTTCATTTAAATCGATTCAGCGGTTTAAGCGTGAAGAGGGAACACACAGACAGACAGACAGACTTTCGCATTTATAATATTAGTATGGTTTGGCTCTGTCTTGCAAAGCGAAACTTGCTAGAATAGTTATTTATTTAACAAGAGGGCAAACTTGTTGTTCAACTCCTCTGGCTAATATTGATACTTTGTGTAAATATCTTTCTTTACCTTGATCCTTATATAGTAAAATGGTAAAACACATGACGTAATCAATCAATCAATCATACTTTTATTGATAAAATAGAAGTATTTTACATGTCAACACATTATTTTGTATTTAATAGGATCACACATAATTTATTTTATTACTTACACAAAATAAAATAATTTATTTTATTACTTACACATCTCACAGGATTAATTATATCAGGTACATTATTATTTTTGGTCAAATTATTTTAATATGCATTACTCAGACCATAGAGTAACTTATACTAGAACGGTACTGTCATAGTAAATTTTGTAACCCCAGTAAATTCACTGCCATCTGTCGACACACTTTAAAACTAAAAATGAAGATTTATAAAAATACGATAAAATGTATTTAAATATGGATAAATGATTTTTTCATTTGCATTAATTATTTTTATGATTTTGACCCATGTTCTTTCACTGATATGAGCTAAAATTGTTAAATAACAAACGAAACCGTCAACGCCATCTATACGACAGTAGGCCAAAGCTAGTTGCGCCCTCTGAACGAGAATCAAATTTTCTTGATTTTCGAGGCACGTTTTTTCCCTAAACTGTATCCATCTATTACGGAGTTATATCTATCTTTGCTCAGACTGATTTATATTACATTTAATTATAATAATCATAACTTCTATTAAAATTGGGCTTTGGCACTAATCAGGTGGTATCAGATGGCCGAAAGAAATCATTTACAGAGTATAGTACATCCGTAATCAACTTTGCCTTTAGTTTGTTTTCGAACAATATACTACTATTTGCAATTTTAATATCGTCCGGTATTGCATTATATACCTTTGGTCCAATTGAGTGCAGCAGTTTGTTTTTAGGGTTCCGTACCCAAAGGGTAAAAACGGGACCCTATTACTAAGACTCCGCTGTCCGTCTGTCCGTCTGTCTGTCTGTCACCAGGCTGTATCTCATGAGCTAGACAGTTGAAATTTTCACAGATAATGTATTTCTGTTGCCGCTATAACAACAAATACTAAAAAGTACGGAACCCTCGGCGCGCGAGTCCGACTCGCACTTGGCCGGTTTTTTCGACTTTGCCAGTCTAGTCGAGGGTAGTCAAACATGTGTCGTATTTTCGACAGGATAACATATATTCGAGTATGACAGTTAAAATAAAACTGTAGTGTACCTTCTCGGCTGTAGGTTGATCAGGATATCCAGCCTCCTAGCTGGCTAGCTTCGAAGAACTGGCTCCAAGGGAGCACATGATTTTAAAGCGAAAGATTCCAAAACATTACAGATAATGTTCAAATTAACGTTATTAAATATTTAACATTCAAAATATCTAATCACGTAAAAGTATTCTTCCTGATAACATGAGAAAACTACTCGAAATTAGCATCGTTACTTTGCCACTTGTGAATAAAATGCAATTTTCTCATCAGTTTTTGAAGTATAAAGAGAGTTTTGCAATTTTCTCATCAGTTTTTGAAGTATATTTACGAGCTGGAGCCCGTTTATCAAAAGCGCTTTTGTTAAAAAGGGACTTCCACTTGTATTACAAGCTACAAGCTTTTGAAAAACGGGCCCCTGGTGTGTTGTAAAATATTTTTTACATAAACCGATCAAGTGCAAGCTGAATTGCAATTTTTTTACAACTTTATTTTGTTTTTGACAAAAACCAAAATGTAAGTAGGTAAGTACCCTAAGAATTATGATTCTCCAATCTTAATTTGATTTGGAGACCAAATTCGATGAAAACCCGAAAAGCGAACGAAATATCAATATTTCAGGTTCGAGAAGTAATCAGTTTGACAAAATTACTGGATGATTCGACCGGAAAAATTTTTTTGCCGCCCAATGAGCCTTCAAGATTCTAGACTACAGAGCGTTCACTAAGCAAGGGTGAGATTAGTCGGTACAAAATATTGCAGTTATTATGCGATTAACTAAATATGTAGTGGCTTACTCATATCATAATGGCCTTCAGTGCCATACTTAGACACTACTGGTGCTTAATTTTTTTATGCCGATTTCTACCATTTGAATTTTTCCCAAAAAACGAACCGACAGAAATATGACTGCTGTAAACTACCGTTCCTGCTCACATTTCACGAGAATCGGTTGAGAAATGCGTCCTGTAGAGGAGAACATCCGGAAATAAGAAACCATTTTTGCCCTTCCAAGCTAAAAGAGAGACCTTCGCTACCGCTCAGTCAATAAATTAAACAAAAGTAGTTCCATTAGGGATTTTTTTTTTATGAACGAGGATGAAGTCATGAGCGAAAGTTAGTTTGATCTTCTAAATATAATGCTGTGCGTAGTTGATTTAGAGGGATCTGATAATCTTTTCGATCGAGTTTCTCTAAACTAACATAGGAAATATCAATACCTTTCGAAAGGCTGTGGACCCAAGAAAAAAATGGCTTAATAATGTATTAACTTGCACACAACGCAAAAATATCAATAGCCAACATTAGCTTTTGAATCAAAACTCCTTATCAGCGCTGGAAGTCGCCAGCAGCATGCTGAGATGGGGCCATTTCGTGACACTTTATTTTCATGTTCTTTTAATGTATGTCTATTGTCTGTGTGTGTTTACGAATAAAGTATTCTATTCTATTCTATTCTTATTTATGCAAAAATAATAATCAAGAATAATTAATTCAGGCCTTTGCCCAGCAGTGGGACACTAAATTAGGCTAGTAAAAAAAAAAAAAATTAATTCAATGTGTGATAGTCAAGAAGTTACAGCTCTGTATCAATGTGGTGATTTTAGAGGAAAAATTTCGTCTATCTTCGTCTATCACCATCTTATAGCGAACGGGCTATACTCTCCGAATGAGATTACGTAGAATTCAGCCATTTTCACGGATTGGCCGCACTAAGCCTGGCATGAATCTAGTATAAAACGTCAGGCTGCCCGATAACACGCCAAGTATTTCCTTTAAGGCCTATGTGGCTACCACCAGTTTGGCACAGCATAAACGCTATCGAAAACGTAACTTACTTTCTATGCATCTCGCTCGTACTCGCATATTAGTGCGAGCGAGATGTATTGAAAGTAAATTACGTAGACGTTAGCGTATATGTCAGTTATGACTCTGTCAGTGACTCATGGTACGTGCAAATTTTTTACCATTTGACAGAAAAAGAAACTTCTGCAAATCTTCAGAAAGTTTACGTTTGTACGGTACAACTGTAGACAACTAAATGGAATAATCTTCCACCGCCGAGCTCATAAAGCGATTAATGTGTCATACCGGAGCTTTGGTGACCTTTGGCAAGTAACTGGCTTTAATGAAATTGAAGCGAAATACCGCTAATATCTACGGTGATTTTGGGGTCGTGATCCCGAATGACACGAGTGATGATGCAAGTTAGACGTGGACACTGTGACAAAAAGACAGAAAAAGGTTGGAAGCTTTTGAAATGTGCTGTTGGCGGAGGATGGAAAGGATTATTTGGACTGAAAGAAAGACGAATGAAGAGGGTTTTGAGTATGGTAGGAGAAAGGCGAAGCTTATTAAATATCATAAGGAATAGGAAAGCCAAGATGTTAGGACATCTGATACGAAACGAAAAGTTTTTCCTAAACATTCTGGAAGGCAAAATTAAAAAGACGAGAGGCAGTGGAAAGGCTAGAATCACATAACCAAGTGAAAGAGAATGCATCGTACGAGCAAATCAAAAGACTGTGTCAAAAATGTGTGAAGATGATCATAATAAACAAATTTCCCCATGGCGACTAACCACAAAATCGCGAAAATGAATCTAATGTATTCCCTCGAGGGCCCGAAATAGACGAAATGTATTGGCCCAGGACTATATTTTAGCACGATTTTCATATCGGTCCCATGGGCAACCTTGTTCAGTATGACCAATCGACCATCTCTATACATTTTTGACATTGGGGACCCCGAAATCACCCAGTATAGTCTACGCTGCAGTTTCTAATTATGCTTTAATCGTTATCTTAAAATTGGAGAAGTGATTGGAGTGCAAGTCCAAGCTATAGAACTATAACGTAGTAGAACTAATATTAACGAATTCATTAGATACATTTTAGGTACCTACCTTATATTAATCGGCGTTTCTAACACCATGTTTTCGAGAAAATAAACTAATACGAGGTACATGCTTTCGATTTTAATCTGAGGGCAATATAAAATGACAATGGAACCTTAACAATGTATAGAAATAATCAGGAAATCTAGTTAGCAAAGTCGTACCATTTGGAGTTGAAAGTGTTGAAACTAGGTCACAACTTGTGCGCGCTGGGACCCCATTGCGAAGCGTCTGGTTGACTTAACTGGCGACGGAAGAGCTGGCGGCTTCCTCGCACAGCGTATCAGCATTGCGATACGAGGAAATGCCACCAGCATCCTTGGTACAATGCCTCAAGGGCCTATATCTTGTATGTAAATAAATTATTTAGTTTAGATAAAGTGACAATAGTTCATAAACAATTAATAAACGCTAGCCGACAGTTAAAAAATGTACCTATGTAAAAGATCACCCGAAACCTATTTACTTTTAGGTTGACGTTTGTCAACGAACGATGGTCATATTGGCTACGGCACCTGATACCAATAGGTACATACAATTTTTATTCGTGATATATATGCTAGGTACTATTGGGGACATTTTGCCGGTGAACCACCTTATGGGCAAAAATCGTTTAAACGTCTTGCAGACGGTCAGGCGATCATAAAAGTGATGACCAATAGCATGGCACTTAAAAATGTGGGTGTTGGAAAAAAAAGCTTAAGTTAGGTAAAATTTATTGCTGTCATCGTCTTTGTGACGGCCGGCATTTACAAACTAAGATAAGGAATCTAAAATGCATCCTAAGTGGTTATATTTATGGGGAGGCGAAGCTTAGCCTTAACAACAACAACTAATAAACTGTCCTTACTACGTATTGTTTGTCTCATTACCTGTTTTTACCCTTTTAATTATTAAGATAAAGAATCCTAAACGCATCGTAATTGGTTATTCCTATCGGAGGTGGAGATTACCTCGCTCGTAAGGATCGAGGTAAAAAAATTCTGAAGTGGTTCACCGGGAATATCCTCGATTGTACATAACCCTCATAATATTAAGAAGGGCCATCTTCCGCATATTGATGTTCAAATCCGAGGACAGATAAGCCGGCCCTTTATATCTTTACCCCAGGATAACCCTATTCCGGAATATCAATGATCTTCGACTTCCATTGTTACCTTACGGTCTTTTTGTCACCTTTAAAGTCTTTGCCGTTTTGTTACGAAAGGATATCGAAAGGATCTATATACCTATTCTTTTACAAGCTTTTTATTAACTTGCAATGTACCTGTGTGTTGTATGTACGGGTCAAATCTTGCAAGTTAGATTTGACCCACTTCCCGACTTCCAATTAAGCTGAAAATTTGCATACATATTTAAGTGGGGTGACAAGTGACAATGCAATATTATAGTACCATCGAGCTGATTCATTCATCATTTTAGTTTAGTTTGCGTACCTGCCGCATGGCGCTAGTTATAATCTTAGGCATAATGTACGGCCAAGCTGAGTTCGGCCGAATATAACAGCTGTACGTAATAATAGTGTCTATTGTAATAAGTATTTTTAACTTGTCTCTGTCTTTTGTATGTTATATTATATATTAATTTTGTTGTTTTTCTTGTTACCTGTCGTGATTGTTTCACCGGATGGTCTCATCGGAAGATCAGCGCTGGAAGTCGCCAGCAACATGCTGAGGTGAGACCATTTCGTGGCACTTTTTCTTTTATTTATGTTTCTCTGTTCTGTATAACTTTCTATATATTTGTGTGTGCTAACGAATAAATTATTTCTATTCTATTCTATTCTATTCTGATCTGATGATGGTGACAGGAGGTGGCCATAGGAACTCTGTGGTAACTAAAACAATAAAACCTAATTGTGTTTGGGGTTTTTAGAATTGTCTCGATGAGTATTAGTTACCTGTGGAAAGAAAAGTACAGTCAGCAATAAAAGCCAAAAATGAAATTTGTATCGAAAACTTATTTATTACAATCTTTTATTTAACTTGACATGTTCGTATGTAGGGCAAGGTTGCTTTCATTGGACCAGCGCTTTGAGTGGAGAATTTAACCTCCTAAGTCCTGCGGTACCAAATTTTGTACATAATAAAAGTCACCCTTCAGTCCCAGCATTAAGTAAATTACTATATTAATAAACACCGATAGTACTTATTTCGTTACAAAATGTTTAGATGCCCCCCGCTTTCAAATTGTATACCTAGTCCTAAGTGTTTTTTTGAAATAAAAAAATAAAAAAATGAATGCCCGCGGACGCTTCAGCTGTGGAATGAGCTCCCTGCCGAGGTTTTCCCAAGGGGCTACAGTATGGAGTTCTTTAAAAAAGTAGTGTACATGTTTTTCACGGCAACGTTATAATAAAACAACAACAATGAAAAACCGAATATGACCATAAACGGATCTCCACTATTTTTGTTACACCTGTATGTATAAAATACCTGAAAAATAAGTAACAAATTAAATAACCCCTTTTGGAAAATATCTCTTCACTTTTTAGCCACCGAACATTGAAAAAGAACACCGCAAAACAGAAAAGTACATTTTTTTCAACAAGATTCGGCTTCCTTAATAAGTCGGGTAAACAGAATCGTTCGTAATTGAATCATCTACATTTCGGCGCCGCTTATTGGATTTGAGAACGTTACTCCTCCCATATTAGACGCTTACCTCGAGTTTGTCAACTTTGGGGGTTTGATGTTGGAGAATCGCTGCGTTTCTGCGATTTCTCGAACGCTATTAGACTAATATTATTAGTGTGTTGTCATGGAAACCTATATTATTTGAGAATGTTACTCCTCCCATATCAGGAGCTTACCACGGGTTTATCAACTTAGGGAGCTTGGCGTTGGAAAATCGCAGCGTTTTCTGCGATTTCTCGAACGCTATTGGACTATTATTTATGTGTTGTCATGGCAACCTACATCATTTGAGAATGTTACTCCTCCCATATCAGGAGCTAACCACGGGTTTATCAACTTAGGGAGCTTGGCGTTGGAAAATCGCAGCGTTTTCTGCGATTTCTCGAACGCTAGTAGACTAATATTATTAGTGTGTTGTCATGGAAACCTATATCATTTGAGAATATTACTCCTCCCATATCAGGAGCTAACCACGGGTTTATCAACTTAGGGAGCTTGGCGTTGGAAAATCGCAGCGTTTTCTGTGATTTCTCGAACGCTATTAGACTATTATTTATGTGTTGTCATGGCAACCGACATCATTTGAGAATGTTACTCCTCCCATATCAGGAGCTTACCACAGCTTTATCAACATAGGGAGCTTGGCGTTGGAAAATCACAGCGTTTTCTGCTATTTCTCGAACGCTAATAGACTAATATTATTAGTGTGTTGTCATGGAAACCATATTATTTGATAGAACGTTACTCCTCCCATATCAGGCGCTTACCGCGACTTTATCAACTAATTTTTTTTATACCACGTCGGTGGCAATCAAGCATACGGCCCGCCTGATGGTAAGCAGTTACCGTAGCCTATGGACGCCTGCAACACCGGAGATATTACACGCGCGTTGCCGACCCTAACACTCCTCTCCCTCGTTGAGCTCTGGCAACCTTACTTACCGGCAGGAACACAACACTATGACAACTTAGGGAGTTTGGCTTTGGAGAATCGCTGCGTTTCCTGCGGTCCATTTTCCGAACGCTATTAGACTAATATTAATAGCATGTTTTCATGGAAACCTATATCATTTGATAGAACGTTAGAGTTAGACCAGATAAGTCTGCAACGATTTTGATAGCACACGCAATGCAAGTGATATTTAAACGTCAAAATTTCATAGAAGTTTGACATTTAAAATAAACTCTAGGTCCTTTTTTCACATCAGGCGCTTAACGCGACTTTGTCAAGGGAGTTTGGCGTGGAGAATCGCTGCGCTTTCTGCGGTCCATTTCTATTTATATTATACATACTAATAATCTTAGTGTGGTGGCGCGTGGAAATTGTGGAATCCTATAGCATTTGACAGAATATTACTCTTCCTATATCAGGCGCTTACCGCGACTTTATTAACTTACTATAAAAATATGTTAACATAAAAATTAAACCTTTAATTAGTTAATTACATACTATAATTTATTTAGACGTATTGACCGGGATATAGACCGTGATAACCTATTGTATTATTTGTCACCCGTGAACATGATGCATGTAACTGCGTCGAAATATCGGGAGCTCACAAATAATACAAAAGGTAATCACGGTCTATATCCCGGTCAATATAAGTCTAGTGAAACTAACCGTGAATCATTCAAAACTCTAATATGATTTATTTGTCCAACATAGTTCTTTACACGAGTATAAAGGCCAGTTATCGTTATCGAGTACCTATAAAAGCCGGTTATCGTTATCTTTCTAACAGTAAGACATCATCTCGTCAATAGTGCACGGCTTGTCACAGCATTCTGTAGCTATACCTTGCCTCTTGCCTCTTCCGAAGCCGAGAGCTGCTGACGCCGGTAACCATGGCGAATTGTACCTTCCCTCTTGACCATACGTGTCAATATAGTTTGACCGTTTATCTTCCTTATTAAGGTATTCGGAGCAGAATACTGCCAGGGTTCTTGCTAGCCGTCTTCCGCAGTATACCTGGGAGTTTTGGGCTGATATAATACTGATGATGGCGAAAAAAATCACAATTTGGAGATTCATGTTTGGGAGAATTCTTGACGGGATTGGTCTCTGGTTGCCCAAACTGCAATATGACTAGTTGGATTTTTGCCTCGGTTTGACTACTGCGTAATAAGTCTAAATCTTAGCAACGAAAATAACTAGGTTGTAGGGATGAAAGATGGTCTTGTAATGTGATGTGTAATGCAAAGTCAGGCCTTTTTATAGGTCCTGATTGATATTCAAGATTTTAATAAGTGCAATGTAAAGTGGTTAATGAAACACGACGTAAAGACGTAGGTTGTCCTAAAATATACCTTTGACGTCAGTTACGTGTGTTACAGTGGATTCTTGATGAGATTCATGGCGTAGGGAGGGTTATTAAAATTTATCGAATATCATTAATTGTAACTCATTGACTGAGATTTCATCTTATTTTATTGATAGATAAATAGATTAGTTAATAAAAAAACAATGCTCGTTGTTTATTACGCGTTAGTGGACTCAATCATTGGTTACGGTCTTAGTGTTTATGGTCGAACTTTTCATACTTATTTAGATGAAATTAGAAAACTAATTAAGATCTATGAAATACCTAGTTCATAAAAAAATTAGAAATAAGCTTAAAGGAAATTACGACAAATTGTATAAAATATGTAAAATACTTCCTATACATAAAAAGGTGCAATATAGGATAGCAGTAGATAATTGTTTTGATGATACTGAAACAAAGTAGATATAGAACAAAGAGCATAAGGCTTAAAAAAAATTGTACAAAACACTGCTAAGAACTATTATGGCAAAAGGACTAATTTGGTTTTGATACCAAAATTGTATAACGAAATTAACTACCTAAGGGAAGAAAATAAATGTAGTATGGCTAAATTTAAAAATGAGTTAAAAAAACGTTATTGGAAAAGATACCCTAATATTAAAACTGTAAACTATATTTGAATATACCTTAATTAGTTGTTAAAATAGTTTAAAAGGTGTAGTGACAATTAAACAAAAAGATAAAATAATATATCTTTTTTTTTAAATAGTTATCATAAACTATCGCCATGCATGTTCGCTTTTCGGATAGTATCTAAGTTTAAGTTTAGTATTTTAAGTGCATAAATGTTTAAAATGTAAAAATGAGCGCTATCTCGCCAACAAACTGCAATCGCAGTTTGGCGAGGAATATAATTATAAGAAAATTGTTGTTATGTACATTGAGATAAATAAATTAAAAAAAATAGAGAAAAAAAGATATGTCAGTTATGAGTTTAAAATTACTGATTAATTTGTATTAATCAGTCGAATTTGAATCCTCGTAAGGTGCAAAATACCAATTTTTCCTAATTTTGATTTAAACTTGTACAAAAAACTTGATAAATTTCGTATGTTTAAGAAAGGAAAGAAACTTTATTTGACTTATATTTGTTTGGTTGATAAAAGGTTTTAATCAGATTGGCACAGAAAATGTACCAACAGTCATCTTATTATTCATTGACTATTTGACAGATTTTACCTTATCTTCAAATACCGGTATTAATTCCGGAATTCCGGTATTGAGACCCAATAATCGGATCTCAACGTTTATATTGAGAATCATCCGATATTGGATACCCTACGAATATTCCAAGCTAACATTAAAACGCTGCATTTCCGAACCCAGTGCGTGGCCCCGAAGGCCCCAATAACTACGTTAGGGGTATTAGAGGGCCCGGGATTATAAATTATATCGAGCACGGCTCCGTTTTTGCGCCCTAGCGCTCGGAACTGAAGACCAAGTTTTTGAGGGGCAATAGATAGGCTTGGTACTGATTCAAAGGCATATTCGAGGTATTGATTAGTTTTTGTTCTAAGTCTAACTGACAGGCCGATATCGTCCGGCGGACTGATAGTCCCCCTTAGGGCCCTTTAGACGGTCTGCCATCTTGTAGCCTGAATCGGAAACATAAACATGTACATTGCCAAAACAAATGCTGCCATCTACCGTTTTCGTACGTTTTCTTGTGCATAATAGGTAGGTTCTACCATCTTGTGAGCTACATCGGAAGCATAAACTTCACATTTACGCCTCTCGCCAAAGATCTGACGGCTCCTGTGCTGCCCCCTATAGTTCATGCACGCTCCCTATAATAAAAGTTTTAAGTAGTAAAATGTAACCTTGGAACTTTGTTGTAACGTGGGAATCTCTAAGGCGTGTAAATTGGTAAAATTCGGACACTTCTAGTACCTTCGTTTAATTCTTTATTATTTTAGATTTTGAGGTTTGGATTTTCCTATATTTAGATATCCCCATTTCCATAATATGTAACATCTATAGATGTATTCTTTGAACCCAACTATTCTACTACAGATCACTGCATGACGTATTGAAATCAATTTGTTCCACATACGCAATAATACAAGTTGCTCCGTTGCTCACCCTTGGAAACCTCGACACGGGTCCCGATTGATGAATGTCAACTGTCTGCTGTTACAATCGGTCACTGGTCGCAGAAGAGCTTTGTACTCATGAAAAATATACAGTGAAACCAAGGGCCTGACACTCTTTGATAGAGAAAGATAGTCTTATTGCGATTCCTATAAGAAGAAAGAGAAAATAGTGTCATGCTTTGTCTTTATCACCGACCGGGTTGCATCATAGCTAGGCGATGGCGAAATACCAAAATTTATAAGTGAAAGAGAAAAATTTCTATGCTGCCCAAATTTTATATGAATATTCTTTCTCTTACCCCCGGTCGCTCGGTGGCGCGTCTATAACTACTTGTTTATACTATATCTATGAGTGAAACCTTATAGTTTACATTCAGATTGTTACTGCATCAGCAGGAAACGGAAGATGATAGGTGGTATTCGGATGTAAATAGTAATAGAATTACTGCTCCGACATTCTTTCGGCGGCGTTTATGCCACCGCTCTATCTGTCAATTTTCTTGATAAAATGAGTAACTGATCCATAATGCATGAAACATAATGACCCTTCTGTGATGGAAAGCCACATTAATATATAAGTACAGTAAAACGTTGTACGAATAGATAATTCACAACTCGTGTCGTTTTAAATATAATTTATTGCTACCGGTTGCGAATTTTCTACTTTCCGCACTTGTATCGTAATTCGTAATGTACTATTAACGCGTTTTTCTCAGTTACAATGTTGTGATTTTAAGGGGTAACGCCGGGATATCGGGATGATAAATGATAACAAAGGTCACGTGATCAAAACTATACAAAATTTCTATCAAAGAGGATTGTAATAGAGAGGTGTCTAAGTAAAAAACGTGCTCCTTAGTTTGACATCAAAAACAGATGGCGCTGTATTGCACCATATGTTTTGCGGTCACTGAATTGTCAAACGTCAACTTTTGACAATCAGAGTAACCGTGAAATGTATGGAGCTGTACAGCGCCATCTCGTTTACCTGTCAAATTCGAAGCACGAAATTGTCTTAGATTTTACGCTTATTACTCAACCAATGCATCTTTGGTTTTGATGGAATGGAACTCAGAGGGCAATGAGATTGAGGTGACAGATCTCCAGAAAGCCTGGAGCCAGATTCAGATTTAACATCTTGTTACCGTTTAAACTGGTTTTGACACGACCTTGACGATTGTCTTGGTGATTGGCACTCACGCAAGACACAGTCATTTGGCTTGCACCAACCAGCGTAAGCGTCAAGGTCACACTTTAAACTCTCGCGTTTAGTACACAAAATTAATGTCGTGTCGTGTGTGCGTGTCAATCAATCAATCAATAATTTATTGCAAGAACATAGTATTACATAAGTTGATAAACATTTAAAAGAAGCGTGTCTTATGTTCTACCAGACAGAAGGCATGCAATATTTACAATATTTATTTGCAAGTACAATTAGAGAATAACAATGTATACACTACCACCAAAATATCACAGAAAATTAAATGACGAATGATGTCGTGTCGTGTCGTGTGTTTGTGTCGTGCCGTAGACAATAAACATTAAACAGAAACGGCTAGATAAATGTATTTGTCTACCCCGAACATGTATATAAAGTAATGTCGGGTAATTTAGTGTTGTTTACCAATATCTCAATTGACATTTTGCTGGGACGTCAGGCTTCCGTGACCACAACTAGTGCAACCTAGCTGAAGCGTCGGAAAAAGGTAAAATAATGAAATTTAATCGCGTCAGACCCGTTAATGACAACTCACAAGCCGTATTGTGTGTGTTCTATCGCTTGTACAATGGGCTGTGCTCTGAAGAATTGTTTGACATGATGCCAACGGCCGCTTTCTATCTCCGCACCGGTCGCCGTCGGCAGGGTGTTCATCCTCACACCCTAGAACCTAAATAGTCGCGTACTGTGCGGTTTAAGAGGAATTTCCTGCTGCGGACGCTTCGTCTGTGGAATGAACTCCCTGCCGAGGTTTTCAGGGGCTACAGTATGGGGTTCTTCAAAAAAGGAGTGCACAGGTTATTAAAGGGTCGGCAACGCGCATGTAATATTTCTGGTATTGGAGGCGTCCATAGGCTACGGGACTGCTTACCATCTGGCGGGCCGTATGCTTGTTTGCCACCGACGTGATATTTAAAAAAAATACATTGATTGATCTTCAAGGTCGTACCAAAATAAGCTCAAAACCGTATCAAGTTGTTAAACCTGAATCTTGTTTGCTTGAAAGGCAAGCGATAACTGTCACCTAAGGCTGTAGTTATCCCGTAATCATGCGCGATCATGGAGGGGAAAATTGGGTATCCTAAAATGTTTACGATATTTTTCCTCAGGGACAGAGGTGAAGATTTATACTACACATCGGAAGGCGAAACTTCATCCGTAAAGTGTCCTCGGCAAGCTCGGTTCTCCATACAAAAGTAGTTAGCTCTCATTTTAAAACGAGTAGCTAGTTTGCTCTGAAACTTTGTACTTACAACAGGATAAGGCAGCACGATATTTTTAGTCGAATAAACGCCGCGTTTTTGGATAATTTTACAAAGCTACATCATTTTAAATGAAGATCAAGTGGCTTGAACTCTTCAATTCAATTACAAGGAACTTTTGTATGTAACTTGAACCATTATTAATGTTCCGTGGAAAGTTTAAGGCGTCTTTGACAGATTGTGGTGAAGTGATACAAATATTAATTTTAAATGAACCGATCAAAGTTAAGAGTCCGCAGCAAGCTCGGTTCTCCATACAAACGTAGTTCCGCTCTCATTTTAAAACGACTAACTAGATTGCTCTGAAACTTTGTACTTACAATAAGATAAGGTATATCTATGCCTGCAATTAGTTTATGTAGCTTCAGATACCATAGTTAAAAAAATACAGCGAATTTGTTTTTCATACACGACGTGTTTTTGCTCTATTTCGTTTGTTTTATAAGCTGGAGCTATAAAATATTTACAGGCATAGATATTGTTAGAAAAATAAGATAATTAATATCATTATTATTGGCAAAACACTTTTAGCCATCAAACTATTTCTATTTTGATACTAGTTGTTAATATTAAATAAAAAATACGGTCATTGATTAGCATTTCACCACAGTATTGCATTGAGGCATCCGTGTAATAAATATTTCATGTGCTGTTATAATACTAATTAACCTAAGAAATAACTTAATGTAAGATAGACATATACCATAATTAATTAAATAATAAGAAAAGAATTTACAAATGTTTAAAAGTTGTAATAAATGTAATCTTAGTGAAATAGTTGTTACACCACGAATGTTGAGAAAAAGTATTGTCTTCGACAGGCAATATGGCGTCGCCTGTGTGATATACGAGTGTGTTGTTTTGGTTTAACATACATTAATATTCGAAGCAGTGAATTATTAATAGTTGTATTATTCTTTCATACCTCATGTCATTGTATGTGTAAAGTTTCATTACAATCCAACACGTAGTTTTAAAATGAGAACGAACGTTTGTATGAAGGTGAAATTCGGCTAGGTTTGCTGCGGACTCTTTGTGATATTTCCACGAAAGGGTTTGTTTGTGGAATTAAAATTGTTCTCTGGCGGTGCTTTGTCAAACTCTCTCGATGGTTTTAGTTACGAATTGTGGAATTAAAACAATAAATAAATTATATAGGTGTTTGCAAGAGAGTCGAGGTGAATGATTACACAACTACATTGATGATGCATTCTTGTTATCCCTCATTAGGGACAAGGCTCATGTGTTATCTATGGTGGCATCACCGAATGGACCCTACGGGAGACCAGCGCTGGCTTAAAGCAAAGATAGATATAACTCCGTATAGATATAATAGTAAAAGATAGATATAATTCTGCCACAGACTAATAAATATCCACACAACTTGTTTTTTAACTGCGTATTATCGGGTGACATTATACTTGATGTGTTTTAGCTGTGGATAGACGTGCGTGAAAACCGAAAAATAACCATTAAAATTCTGCCACAGGCTAATAAATTCCGCAGGTATTAATAGATGGATACAAGGAAAAAACGTGCCTCGAAAATCACGAAAATTTGATTTTCGATCAGATGGCGCCACTAGTTTTGGCCTACTCTCGTATAGAGGGCGTTGACTGTTTCGTTTGTTATTTATAATTTTAACGCATACCAGTGAAAGAACATGGGTCAAAATCATATAAAAATAATTAATGCAAATAAAAAATTCATTTATCCACATTTAAATACATTTTAACGTATTTTTATAAATCTTCATTTTTAGTTTTAAAGTATGTCGATAGATGGCAGTGAATTTACAGTGGTTACAAAATTTACTATGACAGTACCGCTCTATCTTATTATATCCTCATTGCTTAAAGTTAGCATTATGCTGAGTTGGGTCCATTTCGTGATGCGCACCTAATGTTTTCTTTCTTTGCTCTTGTCTATACATGTTTGTACATGTTTTGTGACTGTCACGAATAAACGCCTTTCATACTCATACTCATAATCTTTATTGCATATCACATCTTCATCATCATCATCATCTTTTATCTTTATCTTATCTCATCAGGGACAAGGGTCGCAGCAGAATCTTCCATTATTCATATTTAATCATTCCAAGGCCGTAGCAGTAATGTCGCAACTGTAATGCAGCTGCAGTTGCATGCGAAAGTCAAATTGTTTTCGTACATGTAGGCTGCCATTCGTTTGGTCCTTTAAAGTATTGCAGCGCAATATTACTGCATTGTTGCGGCAAATGTCAAAAATCCGAGCAGCTACATCGATTTTAGCACCTTTTAACACTGGTGCAGTCTGAATCCGAACGGTACCTTAATTGTTATCTGCAGGCGTAAATCTAAATATTGTTGCTTTTCACAAAACAAAGCTACAAGATAAACAAGCAAACAAAAACCTCAATAGCCAATCTTTTATCTGTGAAAAATAAAACCGAAACGAAAATCACCATTATATTATTCATTCGGAGTATCATAAAATCTGCTTTTATTCAATATGCACCGCTTTAATCTGAAAAATGCGCTCAATCAACATCCGTGATGCATGCCTGAACACTGTATCAATCCAGCGAAAAACAGCTATTAAAATTCTGCCACAGACTAATAAATATCCACACAACTTGTTTTTTAACTGCGTATTATCGGGTGACATTATACTTGATGTGTTTTAGCTGTTGATAGACGTGCGTGAAAACCGAAAAATAACCATTAAAATTCTGCCACAGGCTAATAAATTCCCTTACATTTTTTTCTTATCTGCACAGTATTGGGTGATGTTATACTGTATGTGGTTTAGCTGTGGATGGACGTGCGTGAATTTATTATGGAGTGGCGACAGTATTAATCAGGATGTCTCGTGTGTCAGTTCCAGTCTGCTGATATCGGATATGGGGCTAATAGAGTGGTGGAGCTATATCGATAGAGCGAACTGCGAAAGCAATGTAGGGAAATCGGGTAATACTTATCCTGACAACACTTTTTTTTAGGGTTCCGTATCCAAAGGGTAAAAACGGGACCCTACTAAGACTCCGCTGTCCGTCTGTCTGTCACCAGGCTGTATCTCATGAACCGTGATAGCTAGACAGTTGAAATTTTCACAGATGATGTATTTCTGTTGCGGCTATAACATCAAATACTAAAAACAGAATAAAATAAATATTTAAGTGGGGCTCCCATACGTTGCTCTGTCACTTGGACCGCGTCAGTGTTTACACGGAGCGGACGCCATGTTTGTTTTACTTCAAATGCGTCAATTTCTCGGAAACATCGTTATTGCAGTGCTATCTCGTCCATCTCAAGTTTTGCTATTCGAATTATGTTCAGTCAGCAAACCTATTCGCTTAGTGCACCTGCAAACGTTTTTTATGCAGGCTAAGCGAATAGTTTTGTGACTGTACGTAAAAAGATGATCTCTCGCTGGTCGTAATGTATAATGTCGCGGTGAGTAAGGTGACAACCAAAACTCACGTTGCAAAAAAATAATTAAGTAAAAATTAACCTTATTTTGAAACTAGCCCGGTTCACTATGGCTCTTAACTTGTGATAGCAATTTTTTTGTGAGTTTTGCCACGCGATTCGGCAAATGAATTAGAGATTCACTAGATATGAAATAGTAAAGATATGTGACGTTCCACGGCAAAAGGTACCTTATGGCGGCGCAAGAATTTGCGGCGCTATGCGACGTAAGCGCCATCCAATATTAATTGGTGCGGCGTTAATAATAGCGTAAGCGCCAACCGCCATAAGGTACCTTTGCCCGGTTTAGACTCACTTGTTTTAGTCACTCGCGCGACATGTTTCGACAACACATGCTCATTATTATTTATCTCCACGGGACTTAATCGCGTAAAATAGTTTTAGATGTTGATGTCAACTTTAGCCAGTCTTCTCCGAGACCACGGGGACAACGCCGTCCTCGAAACGTCGGAGGTAAATTTAAAACTATTTTACGCGATTAAGTGCCGTGGAGATAAATAATAATGAGTAAAAATCGTGAAAGTTTAAATCAGTGTTTTGTAACACATGCTCATCATTATCATGCTCATGTTTCGATGTTTCATGTTTGATGAGAATGATGAGTGACTAAAACAAGTGAGTCTAAACCGTAAAATTATTTAGGGGTCAGGTAATTTCGTTGGGAGAGGGTATTCTGTGGAAAGTGACTTTATTTGCATATACTTTGCTGTCACTTGGACCGTGCCCGTGTTACACGAAGCGGACGCCATGTTTGTTTTACTTCGAACTCGCATCAATTTCTCGGAAACATCGTTATTGCAGATGCTATCGCGTCGATGTCAAATATTGCTGTTCAAAATACACAATAAGTGTCTTTAAAATATTTAGATCAGTACGGTTTCACTCACTATTATTTTTAATCGCTTTTGGCGACATGTTTCGGATTCTACGGGAATCCTTCCTCAGGCACGACTGTCCGCGGCGGTGGCGTGGTGGTGGTGATGGTGGTGGTGACGGTGGCGTGGCGGCAGCGATTAAAAATAATAATGAGTGAAACCGTATACTGATCTAAATATTTTGAAATATGTCTTACGATAGTTTAATTTTGAAGTGTGTCTTTCCACAGAGAAGGGTCCTTATGCTTCATGTGCATACAATAAATCAATCTAAAAGTAAAACTAATCTATAAGTATTAGTATGAGTATAAATATAAGGTATTCGTATAACTTTATAATAACTTTGGACCCGGGTATGTCCTTAAACTACGTCCAAAAGGACCCGGGTATGTCCTTAAACTACGTCCAAAAGAAAGGTATGGGCACTGTGAATGACATCTCGCTTTGTGTGGTAGAGCACAGGACAGCGGATGTCATTCCAGATCTAGAGCAGAGCCCAACTGGGGAGGTGCCTCCACCTTACAGAAAACCGCAGCCAAATAACACTAGACCCTACTAATAGTGTTGTGTTCCTGCCGGTGAGTAAGGTTGCCAGAGCTCGAGGGAGAGGAGTGTTAGGGTCGGCAACGCGCATGTAACTCCTCTGGAGTTGCAGGCGTACATAGGCTATGGAGACTGCTTAACATCAGGCGGGCCGTATGCATGTTTGCCACCGACGTAGTATTAAAAAAAAAGTTGCCAAAGATAACACCGATAACACTCATTCCCTTCAAATTGTCCGACTTTGTTTCTGTTGTCAGCATACCGGAACAAGTATAAATACTCGAGCGGAAAACGTAGCGTATCGAAAACAGACGAAACTCGGACTCGTCAACGCGAGATAACAACCAATTGGTTTATTTTTGATGAGTTTCAACTTAGATGCGACATTTGAAAAGATATATAATATAAATAAATAATAATAACAAACTTTTAACCCCTTTTTCACCACCTTAGGGGATGACTTTTCAAAAACGCTGAATTCACGTTTCTTGTAGTTTATTGAAATGTCTTTTAACGAAGTTTCAAGGTTCTAGATTAAAACCCGTACAAACTTTCATCCCTTTTCCCTTAGGGGTTGAATTTCTCAAAATCGCTTCTTATTTCTTATATACGATATAGATAGAACCTGATGTGCAAATTTCAACTTTCTAGATTTTGTAGTTTCGGCTCTGCGTTGATGAGTCAGTCAATGCCGGGATTGCCGGGGCTTTTTGTTCGATGAAAGGCATAATACAAAAAAGCGACACGATGACCAAAATATTTTTTAATACTGTTGCTCAAAAAGTACTACGGCTCATAAAAGACATCTCGGGACTCGTAAATAATAACACACTTTCCACACTTGCACTGAAATTAACCCATTTATCGCATCTATATAGCTGACTCTCCATCTAATCACCCATGCCACAGATTCGTGCCTTCAAGTTGGCAACTCCTATAATCGTCTTTTTCCCTTAATGAGGGCTATCGGGAAAAAGTTACACACCGGATCAAACTGCTATCGCCATCTGTTTTCAACTTTGGTTCAACACTGGCTTGATGTTTTTCAGTAGACTGTTGCTTGGGTAATAGGCATGATGGTTTTTATTTTCGATTTTTTATTTTATTTCTGTCACTTAGACTTAGATTGTGTCAGCTGTTGTTCTGTGATTCGTGGCACAGTGCGTATTGAGATATGTTGAACACCATGGCCGCTCCGATGATGGCCACTGTGCCACGAATCACACAACAACACCTGACACAATCTAAGTCATTGTGTCAGCTGTTGTTGCGTGATTTGTGGCACACCAATCACCATCCATACATGGTGGCCAGCCATGTTCAATTTTTTTTTATCGGCTGTCACTAAATTGGCAGTGAAGCGTAACCATTCAGCCAATACAATGTCGCTTAGCGCCAGGGCCGGATCTAGGGTAGAGCGAGTGGAGCGGCCGCTCTAGGCGCCGGATGGCAAGGGGGGCGCCAAAATGGCAAATGAGAATTTTTTTTTTTAAAAGACGCGAGTGTGACGCGGGCCCAAAATACGGTTCGTTTTGATTTTGGGTAAAAAGCTTCAACGAAGGGCGCCAAAACCCGATTTCGCTCTACCCTGATCATGGACTCGGGCCGGCACTGCTTCGCACAATTCATTTTATGTTGTGGGTTTGGATTTGCGTAGCGTGGTTGAGATGTATCAAGTGAAACAACCGTCTAGTTCGCAAGCTAGTTTATTACTGGCTAAGCAATCGGCGCAAGCGCCCTATACTACGTATAGGTATATACAAATACACATCATGTGCTGCTGTAACATTGACAGATTGTGTCAGCTGTTGTTGCGTGATTTGTGGCACAGTAGCCATCATCGGAGCGGCCAAGGTGTTCAAACATATCTCAACACGCACTCCAAAGCAATAAATATAGCAATTGCTTTGGAGTTTGCATCTTGCCGCACGACGGGATAATTTGGTCATCCACTAATTACATCACACGTTACGGCCAGGGAGGGGGTCCAGAAAATGTGTCATGTTGTGACAAGGGGGAGGGGGAAGTCACTAACTTTGTGACGTCACTATTGTCACTAACTTCACCTGTAACCTAACATTGTCCTGATTTTTCTGTATTTGCTGTACAATTAAATAATAGGTTTTTGCAATGATAAATGGTTTTTATTCGTGATATTTTTATTCTTTGGTTTTGTGTCATAAAAGTTATAATATTGTTTTTATTAAATATATATTTTTTATTAAAATAAGAATACTTACGAACTGAAATAAATGTCATATACCAAAAATTACCAAGGCCTCCAGTGTCCAAAGCGGGAATCGAACCAGCGTCCTCCGTTTACGCGACAGATGCCTGAACCGCTCGGCCACTCGGTCACGGTGGCATGGGTCGAAACTTCCAAGTATATGACAATTTCCTGACGGCTGTCCGTGGTTACGGGACTTCCCCCTACAAACCACGGTATTGAATGCATATCTTAATGGACTCGTTAATAAGGGTAAGAGAAAGCTTTTACCTTAATCTGTTATCTTTACTTTTTAGGGTTCCGTACCCAAAGGGTAAAAACAAAAAAAATGTTACTATTCAATGGATGAATTTTTTAATGATGAAAGTCTGGATAATGCGAAATGATTTAATTGTTTATGAATTTTATGATAACTATTAATAATTTATTGTTAAATTTCATTCGAGTATGAGTATGACCATAATTTATGATTATTAATGATTAACGCATGAATTAGTTTTATCTTATTATTATTGTTTTTTTTTTTTTTGACACAATTTTATTTTATTTAAAAGTTTATATAAGAAATTAAGACTAGGTATAAGTTCAAAATAAGTAGTTTAATATCCAATATTGTACACCCTAGCAGGGTATCATGTACCTACTTGACCAATATGTAAGACCAGTATGTACAAATGAACATGATTACAATGGAATAAATGATATGATATGATAAACGGGACCCTATTACTAAGACTCCGCTGTCCGTCTGTCCGTCTGTCTGTCTGTCACCAGGCTGTATCTCATGAACCGTGATAGCTAGACAGTTGAAATTTTCACAGATATTGTATTTCTGTTGCCGCTATAACAACAAATACTGAAAAGTACGGAACCCTCGGTGCGCGAGTCCGACTCGCACTTGGCCGGTTTTTAATTAAGTCGACGACGAGCCGGCGACCTGCCAGTTGAAGGGTTATCAACCAGTTGATATTTGTCTATTATTGCATTGATTATGTAACTTATATAATAAAACTGATAATTTCATAATAAACATGAACTGTTCGTGTTTATTATATAATTATCATATCTGTTAACCGACGATTCTTAAACTTTGTTGCCAAGGCACAAATAACCTGAAAAAAAAATTGTCATTGCACTCATTGCGAATAAACTAAATTTTTTGAAAGACTACCCAACTATAGGTAGGTACGAGTACAGGGGCCCATTTCTCGAACGGTATTAGGCTAATATTATTAGTCCACGAACTGTCAAAGCGTTGGGGTACCATGGCAACACACTATTAATATTAGACTAATACGGTTCGAGAAATGGACCCCTGGTGTCTCCCGTTATGTGGCTTTAAATACTCATTGAAAATTTAATTAATTTATTAAAGGAAAAACATTATATACCTAACAAAAATAAAACTATAATTAAAAACTAAACTAAAATAAGGCTAAATAAATCTAAAATAAAAACCGGCCAAGTGCGAGTCGGACTCGCGCACGAAGGGTTCCGTACCATTACGAAAAAAAAACAGCAAAAAAATCACGTTTGTTCTATGGGAGCCCCATTTAAATATTTATATTATTCTGTTTTTAGTATTTGTTGTTATAGCGGCAACAGAAATACATCATCTGTGAAAATTTCAACTGTCTAGCTATCACGGTTCATGAGATGCAGCCTGGTGACAGACAGACAGACGGACAGCGAAGTCTTAGTAATAGGGTCCCGTTTTTACCCTTTGGGTACGGAACCCTAAAAACTATATTAAATCTAAAAAAGGCCCCTGCGGCATAGTACCGAAGACGCTGGCAGCATTTCCTCGCTGGATAGTTCAACTACGCTGAACGACGTAGCTGCCAGCTCTTCGGTCTCCTGTGGCGTCTGAGTCTTTTCGACAGGTTTTTGAAAAGACAGAGCGCCAGGGCCCCACGGACCAAGAGTCTCAACGCCGAACGGTATAAAATTATACTCGGCGCCGAGACCGCTGTATTTACCTAACATGTTCTTCTCTGCCGCCGCTGCCGGTGCCGCTGCCCTCACGGAAATTGAAATACATTGATTCCTGGGCGTGGGGGATTGAATTGTTAAATATTGTATAATTAGTACAAGACAATGTACAGTTATTATGTACAGTTATTAGCTCTGGTAAAGCGATAGCAGGACTATACAATGCCTACGTGGGGTACTTGGCGTTGACGCCAGAACGGTGGATAAACTCGTATCTAGATTAATTCTTCATTATTCACAAATTTCCAAATTAATTTACTGCATAATAAGCTATCAGCTACACTTTAAACAACGTTAATGAGCAAAAACAAAAAAATGTGGTATTTTCTATAAAAAGGGACCTTATTGTCGATGGCGCTTACGGCATTATTAACTATGCTCTGATATAAATACGAGTACAATGCCGCGTGACGCTGTGCGGCGTAAGCGCCATCGACAATGAGGTCCCTTTTCATAGAAAATGCCCCAAATAATCACGACAATCACCACCACAAAGATATTACCAAGATGGCGATCGACAAGCAACTCCAAAAATTTGCTAATAATACGACATGCATCGGATATGTAATTATTATATGTAGATGTAGTATATACAAGTAGTTATAGACGCGCCACCGAGCGACCAGGGGTAAGAAAAAGAATATTCATATACAATTTGAGCAGCATACGATTTTTTCTCTTTCACTCTTATAAATTTCGGTATTTCGCTATCGCCTCCTACCTATGATGCCACCCGGTCGGTGATAAGGACAAAGCATGGCACTATTTTCTCTTTCCTCTTATACGAATCGCAATAAGACTATCTATCTCAATCAAAGAGTTTCAAACCCTTCGGATATTAAATTAAATTAAATTAAAATTCATTTATTTCGAGTATCTGTGACTCATAAGTACATAATGGCATATGTCAGTGTAAAAAGTGACATTTCCCTGAACACTGACATTTTCGATCCGTGTCGTATCTTTAGCAAATTTTTGACGTATCTTAGTGTTTAATTTTAATTGTATTTTATTTTAATTGTGTTCGAACTGTATATTAATAAAATTGTATTTTAATTTTAAATGTAATTTAATGCTAATTTTAATTGTAATTTATTTATTTTATAAGATAACATTTTGCGCATTTCAATATTAATTAGATTCTGGCTCTCTTTGACATTTGTATGCCAACCGGCAAAACATAGTGCTCAATGTATACCTACACCTAAGACCCATGTATACCTATGTTTTACAAATAAAGCATTCTGATTCTGATTCTGGTTCTGTGAATCAGGCCGTTAGCTGCCTGTGGGAAGAAATTGTTATTTGTTATGCAAGGTTCCAAAGTGGTTATTTGGCGTGAGTGTTGATATTGAAAGCTGAGCGAGCGAAGGAATCTGACATAAGAGGAGATAGATTCCTGAGCGTAGCGAGGCTTTCAAGACACGAGACGCCAAATAATTTTGCAGCCGTGCGGAACACACAACTCACCTCACTACATCGAGGAAAATGCGAGATGCAAGAAAAAGAAATAAACAATGAAAATATAAAAATAATCATATTTAATTTTGCCCTCTATTTAACATATCAAATTTAAGACATAACACACTCAAATCAACAAAATAAACAAGAGAAAAGCACACATATTCATCGTGTTCGAAATTCAAATTACTTTTGCACGCTAGCGGATAAAATAGACTTTTGCACACAGATTTCGCGCTATAAACTGAGGTTTTCCGAGCGAGTGAAGTAAAAAATACAGTCAGCGATAAAAGCTTGTACAAACAGCAACACTACTAACTGTACATCAGTGAATGTTATTACAAAAGGCACCCCAGGTAGCAAAGTGACGTCAGCGACGTCATATTGACGTCTTTATGACGTCAATATGACGTAACGGACTTCATAATGACGTATACATGCTACCTGGGATAAGTTCCACCGATGTACAGTTAACAGTGCGGGCGATGTTACAAAAATGAAATTTTTGCTAAAAACTTATAAGTATTCAAATATACGACGTAATTTTCAGGCTTTCCGCATAACGGGCTTTATTTTTAGACAAGCGAGCTTAATAAAATGTCATACGTTTAAATAAAGAAAAGTATTTCTTTCATCTGCCGTCTTCCTTGGAATTCCTTTATAAAATCCAGGTATTTCGTATAGCTCTGAGACGAAACGCAGCATCACTTACCAGTGTGGCTACCACCAGTTTGGCACTGACATAAACGCTATTGAGAACGTAACTTATTTTCTATGCATCTCGCTCGTACTCGCACATTAGTGCGAGACCTAAAAATCATTTGAGAAAATTCGTACTATTTTGCTGTCCGCGCAGTGGCATTGGCCGCCGGCATCATCGGCAAGGCAGCAATATATAATAACGCGCGTGCGATAGAGAGAAGAATTGTTCGCGCTTAGCGTCCTTGCTTTATACGTAATCGATTGTTTTCGCTCTGCACAGCGCCAGAATACCAGTTCAGAAATCACAGATAAAACGACGCTTAGGCACACAATAAGTAATAGTATTATCATACAGAACGGCCACGCAACGCCCGCCCCTCGCCCCGTGACAGCAGATTGACGACCTTTTGCCGACCGTTTTTAAGCAACTTACACAATGACGCATGACGCGTGCACAGACGTGCCGTTCACACATAGAAACGCAAGTGATTTTAGATGTATAGCGTGTCCGCCCTGTGGCTTAGGCTTAGTTATGAACATTTTCATGAGTGCCAAAGAGGCAGACTACAAATGAAAAAACGTGACCACTTTTAAGTAACATAGCGGCCGCTAACGGCCGCTTGATATACCAAAACGTAGGTTAGCCGACTGCAAAATACGAAAAGCTGCATTTAGGAGAAACGGTGGGTTATTATAGGTTCGTTAGGTAGCTTCAAATGCCCTAAGGGCAAACCGCCCAGAAATAGTTACGAAGGATTTTTTTTTTAAAGAAACAGTCCGACGAACTCCAGATTTGATGGACACCCCAGCGTTTTACATAGTTTTGATGTGCAGCGCAACGCGTGATAAATTAAAGAACTAATTCGACCAAAATGCCGCGGCAAATTACAAACGGCGCTGTCATAAGGTATTTTACAAACAGACTTTTTTAGTGCAAGACAGTGTACGGTGATTTTATTAGCTCTTTTAAAGAGATAGCTGGACTTACGAAATACGTGGACGGTAAAAATTAATTCTCCATTCACTGCACACTACCACATTAATTTACTGTATAATAAACTTTCGATATTACACTTTAAACAATATTAATGAGCAAAAAACAGCAATTAATCACGAGGCGCCTATCAAGATGGCGCTCGAACCGGAAGACTTCGGGTTAATAGCTCGACAGAAATTCCCGCCGTATGTTCCATAAGTACCCGTAAGATTCAGCTGATGGCAACTAATGTGCCAAAGCTTTTAGCAGCTTACTCCACACCTCGGACGGCTCGGAGCGGAGCTAAAGGATTGTACTGCTCTGTTGTTGCTGGAGTTTATAACAAAGCTAATACCTTATTATGGATACGAGTGTTCTTTGTTGTGTATTGTAGGCGATGAACTTACCGAGCTGCCGACCTGTGTGCTGCGCGCGTGCTGGCCGGTTCGGTTGCCGCTGCCAGCGCGCGTCTTTTGTTTATATGCTGATAGTTTTTTCCTGTCAATGAGCGACAAGTATATATTTATGCACATCGTTTGTAATTTTATGTGTAAATAGCTTGTTGCTTGATATTCTGTGGGTTTCATGTGCGATTGTATAATTAAAGTGTAATATACTGTACAGCCAAAGTTTTATGCATTTTATTCATTATCTATCGGCGGCCCGACAACGTACAGTCAGCTGCAGAGAAAAGGTTCCCCCTCCCCCCCTTAGAAGTTTGTATGCAAAGGTGCTAAGCGAATAGTATTGTTGACTGTACATTAGGTATGCTCAGATATCAAAGTTATGTATACTGGCACTCTTTGGAGACCTTTCAAAGAGACTCAGGGACGCAACTGGGGCTGGAGAGCCGGCAGTTACCTCGCTCAACTCATTAGTCCGGCAGTTCAGCGGGGTAACGCAGCCAGCATCTTAGGGACCTTGCCGCAGGGGCCTTTATCAGATTTAGTTTAGTTCAGTTTTAACAGTTATGAATGATTCACGGTTAGTTTCACTAGACTTATATTGACCGGGATATAGACCGTGATTACCGTTCTCAGCTCATAAATAATACAAAAGGTAATCACGGTTTATATAAGTCTACCTTTTGTATTGTAGCGAACGCAGCCGACGCGCACGAATTATGGTAGACCAAGCGCGGTCTACAAAACTTTGACACCCACCCGCTATCTTCAGTTTACCCGTGAACAAGAAACATGTAACTGCGTCGAAATATCGGGAGCTCAAATACAATACAAAAGGTAATCACGGTCTTACAGTCTAGTGAGTCTAGTGACAGACGGACAGACAGACGAACGGACAGCTGATTCTTAGTAATAGGGTCCCGTTTTTACCCTTTGGGTACGGAACCCTAAAAATGAGCTACTAAAGCTACTCGCAAGAAAAACCAATTTTACTCTCTACACAAAGTAACTATTCCCTGCATTCAATATTGCATCAGCAACTTAACTTTGTACCTGGATCAAATCGAATACTCTCGTTCTGTTCGTAAATTGGAAGTATTTGGAAGATACGACGATACGACGTTCAAGTCCATATAACAAGGAAAATACCAATTTCTGTTTTATTGCTATTGAAACTGTACGTGGAGGAACTTTTAAGTTAAGTACGGAAAAACATATATTTTACTCAAACTACTGGGGCATATTATTATCCTCATCTTCGGCCTTTCTCATTTCGGAAAACTCCAGCCAATGCATATTAAGCATAACGGCAATTTGCTTTGCAAATTCAGAAAAACTCTTTCCTTGATTTGGTTTCTTGTCACGTCAAACGCTACGATCGCAAATAAGCCTTGATTACGGAACGTTGGTGATGTTTTTGCTATCTCCGTTTAAGAATATACCTACCTATTTAGTCTTTTAGGGTTCCGTACCCAAAGGGTAAAAACGGGACCCTATTACTAAGACTCCGCTGTCCGTCTGTCCGTCTGTCTGTCACCAGGCTGTATCTCATGAACCGTGATAGCTAGACAGTTGAAATTTTCACAGATGATGTATTTCTGTTGCCGCTATAACAACAATTACTAAAAAAGTACGGAACCCTCGGTGCGTGAGTCCGACTCGCAATTGGCCGGTTTTTTTTACAATAGTGCTCCCTTCGGTTGTATTTTAATTTATCGCCACTCGTTGCGCCAATTGGTAGCCCAGCGGTAAGAGCGTGCGAATGCAGAGATCACATGTTCAAATCCCGGCTGGTATAGTCGTTCGTTTTGTAGCTGGCCCCGAACGGTTAATTATCTGTCTCTTGTAAGTAAAACCGCACGTGCTACCTGCAAAAATAGGTCGGTCATTGACATATATACAAATTTCACGAAACTACGAACTGCAATACATGCATGGCGTGTATTCTCATAGCCCATGACGTGAGGAATAAAAAAAACCTGCCAAGTGCGAGTCGGACTCACGCACGAAGGGTTCCGTACCATTACGCAAAAAACGGCAAAAAAAATACGTTTGTTGTATGGGAGCCCCCCTTAAATATTAATTTTATTCTGTTTTTAGTATTTGTTGTTATAGCGGCAACAGAAATACACCATCTGTGAAAATTTCAACTGTCTAGCTATCACGGTTCATGAGATACAGCCTGGTGACAGACGGACAGACGGACAGATAGACGGACAGACGGACAGCGGAGTCTTAGTAATAGGGTCCCGTTTTTACCCTTTGTGTACGGAACCCTAAAAAACATTTTTGACGTCGAGGTTAGGACCACCCTGTATATAAAAGTTATCCAGGGTGGCAGATAAGTTTGGCGAGTTTGTTCATCCGCTATTATTGATGCAGCAGACTGTACAATACGATTATGAAATACCATCGGAGTGTGATGTTATTAACGCAGTTTCCGCCCCGAGAAATACATGTTTAATAATCTTGCGTTTTTGACCGAATGAACCGGAATGAACCGGAATGAACCGGATTGAACCGGTTCCAGCGTTGTTTTAATTCAAGCGGAAGTTTAATTTACTCATTCATGGAAACAAAAAGGCAATAGCGAATTAGAAACTTTGATTTTACGCTGAATTTCCTGCTGGGCAATACACGTGACATAAATTTAACTTTCCATCACACTGGCTCATAAAGGCTCTTATTAATGATCAAAAACTGATGAGAAAGTTGTATTTGATCAACAAGAGTGGCAAAGTAATTTGATGCAAATTTTTCGTTGTTTTCTTGCGTTGGCTGGTAAAATTGACTTTTAAATTATGATTCTGAATAAATAAATATTTTATAGCGTTTATTTCGATTTTAAAATGATTTGTAACTAATGTTTTACAGTTAGTATTTTCCCCCGCGTGATTAAAAATGTTGTGATTCACTTGGTGGCAATGATTGTTTAACCCTCGTGCCTTGAAACCCTCGCAACGCTCAAGACTCAACATCGATCCCCTCGCTAAGTTCGTGGTTAAATTTTGGGATCTTTCGCTTACTCGGATATCAACAGTAGAACGAGATTTAATTGTAAGAGATAAATCTCGATAAGTGTCTTTGTCGTGAGGTCGTGACCTTCTCGATATCGTTTATTACATTTTGACATTAACTGTCTTACAACAATGTAAATGTAAATTTCTAATTCAACAAACAAACCAACAAACTAACGTTATTTATAACTAACGTTATCTATCACATAATGTTGCAAACGTTAAAACGATTGCCGGTTACGTCACTAAAGTTTCATAGGTACAAACATACACCATATCCTGCTAATAAACAAGAGAGTATTCTAGATAATAAAGTGGTAGTTATAACTGGAGGCGCAGTCGGTATCGGCTACGAAATCGCAGACAGATTCTTAGAGAAAGGTGCCAAAGCTGCAGTGTTACTAGACATCAATGCGACGCAAGGTAAAAAAGCCGCCGAAGAACTAAATTGTAAACACGGAGACAAGAAAAGCGTCTTTATGAAATGTGACGTCACAAAAGACTTAGAAGCTGTCTCCAAAGAAATTTTCGCGACTCACAAAAACGTACACGTGCTAGTGAACAATGCTGGAATCCTCAACGAGCCCAATCCTACGAAAGTTGTTGATATCAATCTAACGGCTTTAATAAACTGGTCCTTTACATTTTGGAATCACATGAGAAAAGACAAAGGTGGTACAGGGGGGACCATCATGAATCTATCGTCTATCTACGGTTTTAGAATAGACCCATACATACCGGTCTACCAGGCAACCAAATTCGGTATTATGGGCTTTACAAGATCTCTAGGACATCCGTACCACTTTCAAAAGACTGGTGTGAGAGTTGTATCTATAAACCCCGGTTTTACGGAGACTGAGTTGACGGAGAACTTTAAAACTTTACCTGAAGTTCACAAGGATTTTCTGGAGTTTGTCAAAACTCAGCCGTGGCAGAAAGTAAAAGTAGTTGGGAACGCCGTGGTATGTGTATTAGAGAGAGCTGAGAGTGGTACTGCTTGGCTTATAGAAGGATCCAATCCTGTTGCTGAAATTAAACATTGCTTTGATGTCGACCATTGTAAATAAACCATATTTCATCCTAGAGCCACTGAAATATGAAACAAGCTAAATACCTGCCCACTTACTGTAAACTTTATGTCACATTGTTGGAAGTAAATATTTGTCGTCGTTATCCTTGAAAGTATTCCATTAATATCTGCTGATTCATCGTGTTTGTTCATGATAGGTCACAACCCGGTGATAATGACATGGCATGCTTAACTGTTATAAAAAAAACAAGTGACAGTATCGATACTACTTTACGACTTTACCTGAAGTTCATAAGGATTTTCTTCAGTTTGTCAAAGCTCAGCCGTGGCAGAAAGTAAAAGTAGTTGGGAACGCCGTAGTATGCGTATTAGAGAGAGTTGTAAGTGGTACTGCTTAGCTTATAGAAGGATCCAATCCTGTTGCTGAAATTAAACATTGCTTTGATGTCGAACATTATAACTAAACCATATTTCATCCTAGAGCCATTGAAATACGAAACGAGCTTAATACCTGCCCACTTACTTAATGTAAACTTTATGTCACATTGTTGGAAGTAAATATTTGTTGTCGTTATCTTTGAAAGTATTCCATTAATATCTGCTGATTCATCGTGTTTGTTCATGATAGGTCACAACCCGGTGATAATGACATGGCATGCTTAACTGTTATAAAAAAACAAGTGACAGTATCGATACTACTTTACGACTTTACCTGAAGGTCACAAGTATTTTCTTGAGTTTGTCAAAACTCAGCCGTGGCAGAAAGTAAGAGTAGTTGGGAACGCCGTGGTATGTGTATTAGAGAGAGCTGAAAGTGGTACTGCTTAGCTTATAGAAGGATCCAATCTTGTTGCTGAAATTAAACATTGCTTTGATGTCGAACATTGTAAATAAACCATATTTCATTCTAGAGCCATTGAAATAAGAAACGAGCTAAATACCTATTACCTACTTACTTAATGTAAACTTTATGTCACACTGTTAGAAGTAAATATTTGTCGTCGTTATTTTTTTTTTCTTTATTTAGAAACAAACAGTCTCTTATATTAATAAGTTGTTACAATATAGGGTAATAGACTTATAGACCTACAGTTTCCAAAAAAATAGTATGAAAACCATGTGACTTATATAAATACTAAATTAAACTAGAAATAGAAATTCCAAGTTGTCAAAACAATGTTACAAAAATACTCTTTCAATTTAACAAAAATAAAACAAGAATGGAAAAATAAAACAAAAATGGATAAATTGTAAAAACAGACAAAAGTGCAATTAAAGTTAATTTTCTAATTAAAGCCTGTTAAAGCCTATTAATACACTTCAAGGCCAGGCGTTTGAAGGTACAAAACTTGTTATTGAAAATATCTAAATTTTGAAATTTATCATCATACATCCTGCATGCTCTTCTAATGAAACCGTTTCTCGCGTATGAAGTTCGGTTATCTTTGAAAGTATTCCATTAATAACAGCTGATTTATCGTGTTTGTTCATGATAGGTCACAACCCGGTGATAATGACATCGCGTGCTTAACTGTTATAAAAAGGAAGTGACAGTATCGATACTACTATATTCTAAGTTGCACCCGGACGTGAATAATTGTAAAAATAATGGCTAAAGACCTTAAAAACAAAACGGTCGTTATTACCGGTGGAGCGGTAGGCATCGGTTTTGAAATGGCTGATAGGTTCCTGCAGAAAGGAGCAAAAGTCATCATTATTCTTGATGTTAACGAAAAACAAGGCGCAGAAGCAGTCAAGACCCTAAACTCCAAACATGGAAATAACAAAACGGTATTTATGAAATGTGACGTGACGTCGGATTTAGACGCCGTTTCGAAGAAGATAATAGATCTTTATAAGCAAGTTGACGTACTAATCAACAATGCTGGGATTCTGAACGACTTAGTTCCGAAGAAAACAATTGACATCAACGTTACAGCGCTCATCGAATGGTCCTTTAAATTCTGGAACCACATGAGGAAAGACCGAGGCGGCAACGGAGGGACTATAATCAACTTGGCGTCAATTTACGGCTTCAGAGTGGATCCTTATTTACCAGCATATCAGGCGTCGAAATTTGCTGTCCAAGGCTTCACAAAGTCCTTGGGACATCAGTACAATTTCAAGAGAAGCGGCGTGAGGGTGATGGCTATTAACCCAGGCTTTACTGAAACAGCTTTGACGAAGGATCCTAACGGCTTTGACAATGATAAGCAGTATCAGATCGACTTCGCGAAGTTCTTGAAGGAGCAGCCTTGGCAGAAAGTGGAGGCGGTGGGGCAAGCGGCGGTGGACGTGATCGAGCGAGCCGAGAGCGGCACCGCATGGCTGATCGAGGGTGCTAAACCTATCGTGGAAGTTAAGTAGATTGTGAATTGTTTAAATTGTTGACAAATTGATTTGTTCATTGTTCATTATTTTTGGATAAAAATTAAAAAATGTATTGTGTGTTTGTTTTCGGAATCCAAAATTATATAGGTGATTTTAATTTATCTTCATTATGTTTCTTTTTTACGTATGTGTATTTCTACCGACACACACCGGGGTAACATTCGCAATCTTTGCCATTCTGAATTCCACATACCTACCACTTTTGTAGGCCTGTAGTTATAGAAACATACCTACATACCTAACTATCTAAGCAATAATCAAATGCCTCACACATTTTTTATCTTTTCCAAAATACATAGTAAAATAACATAGTTGAAATATTATAATTTAAATTTAGATTTATTTATTTCATAATATTAAATTACATTATAAATTATTTTAAGCTAATCTATACGAATTTATATTATGATCGTCAACTATTATATACAAATGTCAATACATATCAAAATCATCATCAAATATCAATAGCAAAATAAATTCATCACAAAGTCAAATAAATATTGTGAAATAAGTATACAATGTCAAATAATAGCGTGGTTACGAAAAAGACGTCAATATGGCTATGTAAACATGTAAACATTTATGTACGTTGACTTCAATAGTGTTGTTTGACTGTCATTTTTTACCAGTAAAAGTCAAAATAACTACCAAATAATAGGGCATACTACGCGAAACTATGCGTAGGTGGCGCCACTACCACAATCTGAGGGTCTATCTCGAAACAAGACAATCAAAATTTCGTTTTCTAACATCTCTGTTACTCTTGCATATTCGAGCGATAAAGAGACAGATAGCGAAATTTTGGATTCGCGTTTCCCTGTAGGTTCTCTGTAAACAAACCGCCTTGATGCACAAATGTCATATTTTATTATCTCTGAAAACTTGTCAAAAACCTGTTAAAGGTACAGTATGTATAAGTTACTCTATGGTTTACTAACAAGGCTAGTGCTGCACTCTGGTGGCAGAACATTGCAGTAATATCCCCTATTCTCAAAACGCGAATTACTCTGCCATAAAAAGCATCGAAGGTGATAAAGAATACAATATTTCCTAAAGGCATAACTTTTATCGCCGTAATGCAAAATTACGATCGCTTATAAACGGCATACTGTAAAATATGGACGGTTCGGCATGTTATTAAAAATAATACTGTTATATTCACTTGTATAGTAAAAACTTGACAAGACATAAATGAATAGATAAGGAAAAATCCATGCAGTAGTGGATACACAGTATCAAACCAAACATTTCAAATTCATGCATTAAACACAAGTGTCAAAAATAAGTTAATAAACTACACAAAATTAAAGTTAACGAGATCAATATGATAAAAATGAATGATTAATTAATTATAAAACTAGTAGCGGCTCTGTGAGCCGCAAACCTCGCAAATCCCTATGGCTCCGCCATTTTGAAGATTTCCAATAAATGAATCGACATATATTTATCTGGAGATATATTTATTTGTAATTGGAAATTATTTACATGTTATTTTCACTTTAATATATCACAAATTTACAAAAAGATCGTCAAATGTATACCAAAAATAATAATAAGCAACAAAAACAAATAATAAGATGATCATACAGACCAATAATGTGAACAAAACAAATTATAAATAAAATGGTCAAATTCTAAATTGAAGTAACCTACTTAATTTAAATATGAAATGTATTATATTTATTGTACCTGCTCACCAAATTTCACGTGTTTCAAGACTTTAGAAATGCGACCTGAAGAAGAACATCCGGATATATGAAAGAAGTTTTGCCTAAACCACAGAATATATATTAGTACTAGGTACAGAAGATTCACTCCCTAACAAAACGCGACTACTACGCACAAGGCGGCGCAAGCGCGTGCAGGCGTCCGTTCCATAGCGGTGTGCGGCAATTACTATGGCAACACTTCAAAATATATAAGCCTTAACGTACCACTTACAAATTATCTTCTACAATACAAAGTGTATAAGTCGACACAGTACAAGATGCAGATTTTATACGAAACTTTTTAACAGCTCTACAATATTACAGTTTCCGACCGTTAAATCCGATCGTTAACGCGAATGGTTTAACGATGGTTCGTAGTTAAGTAATTATGCGTTGCACTGCGAATTTATGAAGTTATGACTTATAAGGTTATTATGGTTTTATTTTTATTTATTTATTTAAACTTTATTGCACAAATTTACACAAAAAGAGCACAAATGGCGGACTTAACGCCTTGAGGCATTTTTTACCAGTCAACCATTGGGCTAAACAGAGACAGTTAGTTTGGTGCAGGATTGTAAAGAGTAAATATGAAAAAGATCCAAGTCAGACTACTATGATACTATATTTACACAAATATCCATAAAGAAAATAATAATATACCTACATATATACAAATTTAATATATATATAAATAAACATACATAATCATGTACCTAGTATGAGACATCACGTAGACATTAAGTCGCGAATGTTCTCAAATAAATGCTTACGCAACTTGCTTTTGAATGTAAGCTTGCTCTGAGCTTGTCTGATAGGCAGAGAGAGAGCATTCCACAGCCATGGTTTTAGTGGTTGATATATTTTTCTACTCGTCGACTATAATCTGTTTATTACAACTTCATATACACCACTACAACCTTACTCTTTTCAACGTTGGATAGTCTATGGCACTACGGGCACTTCCGACTCAAACATAAGAATTTTATCGATACTCTATAAAGGTATCGCGGGCTGCGGCAGCTCGTGTATCTTAGCTGTATACTTTTGGTTTGTTTACCTATATGATTCTACTAGTTGAAACTGTTGAAAGTATTATTTTTTGTCTCGTAGAAAAAGTATTGTATACAATAGTGATATAATCAAGCTTTTCAATCTGAAAAGAGATTTTATTTGTTACAAGTTTTATTCAGTCAAGTTTTTCGATATCTTGTATAGTTTTTGAGATATCCGCTCTTGAAGGTTTATTTAGGGCTCTCATTTTTATCTTGATTATCTACATCAGTAAAGCTGCTAGGCCGGGTTTGGTAACGTTTTCGTAGAAATCGGGGGTGCTGAATTCATTTATGGTATCAACATTGACAACTTTCCGAAGTAAAAACATATAAAGTTTAAACAAATAGGTAACTTTTTCTTTCAACTCCTCTTCACGCTTAAAACGCTCAACCGATTTAGTTGAAATTTGGTAAATAGGTATTTTAAGTCCCGAGACAGGAATATAATTTTTATCTCCAAAATAATACTTTGAAGGTGTGAAATTTGGTGTGAGGGGAATTCAGCTTCTTCGCCGAAGTTGAATTCCTGAGGTTAATACTGTTTAAATTTAGGTTTGAAGTCATGTTTGGTATCATTATCAACTAAATCAAACATGTAGACCATCCCAAATATTATTTAAATAGGTTCAGCGGTTACTGATTCCCCATATAAATTTCCAACCCACTTTTCACACCCTTAAAAGATGATTTTGGTTATAAAAACTATCCTATGTACTGTCCCGGGACTCAAACCATCTCTATACGAAATTTCAACGAAATCGGTTCGGCGGTTTAAGCGTAAAGAGGAGTTTTATTAAAAATATTTTTTTTATATTTAGGAATGGTGTCAATGTTGATACCATAAATGAATTCATCATACCCGATTTATATGAAAACGATCCCAAACCCGGCCTAGCAGCTTCACTGATGTAGATAATCAAGATAAACATGAGAGCCTTAAATAAACTTTCAAGAGCGGATATCTCAAAAACTATACAAGATATCGAAAAACTTGACTAAATAAAACTTATAACAAATTAAATCTCTTTTCATTTTGTATAAGTGGCCAAGTCGGTCAGACGCCTAGTTTCCGAGATATGATCGAAAAACCGAAAAATGGAACCTTCAAACCCCCCTCTCCCCCAGCACCAGGGTTACGGCCGGGGACTTTTGATATGTTTACCTCCTAACTAGTCCAAACAAAGTTACGAAGTCAAAAATTGTGTTCCAAGCATTTCCCTCTATACCTTTTTTTGGGCATTTATTTCCTGGCCTAATAGGTCACAACCCGGTGATAATGACATGGCATGCTTAACTGTTATAAAAAAACAAGTGACAGTATCGATACTACTTTACGACTTTACCTGAAGGTCACAAGGATTTTCTTCACTTTGTCAAAGCTCAGCCGTGGCAGAACATAAAAGTAGTTGGGACGCCGTAGTATGTGTATTAGAGAGAGCTACATTGTTTTGATGTCGAACATTATAAATAAACCATATTTCATCCTAGAGCCATTGAAATACGAAACGAGCTAAATACCTACCCACTTACTTAATGTGAACTTTATGTTAGAAGTAGTTGTTAGAAGTAAATATTTGTCGCCGTTATCTTTTATTTGAAAGTATTCCATTAATAACAGCTGCTTCATCGTGTTTGTTCATGATAGGTCACAACCCGGTGATAATGACATCGCGTGCTTAACTGTTATAAAAAGGAAGTGACAGTATCGATACTACTCTATTCTAAGTTGCACCCAGACGTGAATAATTGTAAAAATAATGGCTAAAGACCTTAAAAACAAAACAGTCGTTATTACCGGTGGAGCGGTAGGCATCGGTTTTGAAATGGCAGATAGGTTCCTGCAAAAAGAAGCAAAATTGATCGTTATTCTTGATATTAACGAAAAACAAGGCGCAGAAGCAGTCAAGACCCTAAACTCCAAACATGGTAATAACAAAACGGTATTTATGAAATGTGACGTGACGTCGGATTTAGACGCCGTTTCGAAGAAGATAATAGATCTTTATAAGCAAGTTGACGTACTAATTAACAATGCTGGCATTCTGAACGACTTAGTTCCGAAGAAAACTATTGACATCAACGTTACAGCACTCATCGAATGGTCCTTTAAATTCTGGAACCACATGAGGAAAGACCGAGGCGGCAACGGAGGGACTATAATCAACTTGGCGTCAATTTACGGCTTCAGAGTGGATCCTTATTTACCAGCATATCAGGCGTCGAAATTTGCTGTCCAAGGCTTTACAAAGTCCTTGGGACATCAGTACAATTTCAAGAGAAGCGGCGTGAGGGTGATGGCTATTAACCCAGGCTTTACTGAAACAGCTTTGACCAAGGATCCTAACGGCTTTGACAATGATGAGCAGTATCAGATCGACTTCGCGAAGTTCTTGAAGGAGCAGTCTTGGCAGAAAGTGGAGGCGGTGGGGCAAGCGGCGGTGGACGTGATCGAGCGAGCCGAGAGCGGTACCGCTTGGCTGATCGAGGGTGCTAAACCTATCGTGGAAGTTAAGTAGGTTGTGAATTGTTTCAATTGTTGACAAATTTATTTGTTGTTCATAATTTTTGGATAAAAATTATAAAAATGTATTGTGTGTTTGATTTCGGAGTCCAAACATCCTGTTAATTATATACATAGGTGATTTTAATTTCAGTTTAGTTCAAATATATTTATTTCTCTAAGATTATAAATCACTTAAAGCGAGAAACAAACAAAGTTTTAGTAATTAATAACATAAATTTCAGGTAATCCATAAGCGAGCATAACATTTTTTTTTTAAATGGATGTCGGTATTTTTAAATTCAATTATTATAACAACTTATGAGCACTCCTAAGATGTTGGTTAGGTTAGGTTAGTTTATCTTCATTATGTTTCTTTTTTACGTATGTGTATTTCTACCGACACACACCGGGGTAACATTCACAATCTTTGCCATTCTGAATTCCATATACCTATCACTTTTGTAGTTCTGTAGTCATAGAAAGTTACCTACATACGTAACTATCTAAGCAATAATCAAATGCCTCACACTTTTTTTATCTTTTACAAAATACATAGTAAAGTAACATAGTTGAAATATTATGATTTAGATTTAGATTTATTTATTTCATAATATTAAATTACATTATAAATTATTTTAAGCTAATCTATACGAATTTATATTATGATCGTCAACTATTATATACAAATGTCAATACATATCAAAATCATCATCAAATATCAATAGCAAAATAAATTCATCACAAAGTCAAATAAATATTGGGAAATAAGTATACAATGTCAAATAATAGCGTGGTTACGAAAAAGATGTCAATATGGCTATGTAAACATAAGTACGTTGACTTCAATAGTGTTGTTTGACTGTCATTTTTTACCTGTAAAAGTCAAAATAACTACCAAATAATAGGGCATACTACACGAAACTCTGCGTAGGTGGCGCCACTACCACAATCTGAGGGTCTATCGCGAAACAAGAAAATCAAAATTTCGTTTTCTAACATCTCTGTTACTCTTGCATATTCGAGCGATAAAGAGACAGATAGCGAAATTTTGGATTCGCGTTTCCCTGTAGGTTCTCTGTAAACAAACCGCCTTGATGGACAAATGTCATATTTTATTATCTCTGAAAACTTGTCAGATACCTGTTAAAGGTACAGTATGTATAAGTTACTCTATGGTTTACCAAAAAGGCTAGTGCTGCACCCTGGTGGCAGAACATTGCAGTAATATCCCCTATTCTCAAAACGCGAATTACTCTGCCATAAAAAGCATCGAAGGTGATAAAGAATACAATATTTCCTAAAAGCATAACTTTTATCGCCGTAATGCAAAATTACGATCGCTTATAAAAAGCATACTGTAAAATATGGACGGTTCTGCATGTTATTAAAAATAATACTGTTATATTCACTTGTATAGTAAAAACTTGACAAGACATAAATGAATAGATAAGGAAAAATCCATGCAGTAGTGGATACACAGTATCAAACCAAACATTTCAAATTCATGCATTAAACACAAGTGTCAAAAATAAGTTAAGAAACTACACAAAATTAAAGTTAACGAGATCAATATGATAAAAATGAATGATTAATTAATTATAAAACTTGTAGCGGCTCTGTGAGCCGCAAACCTCGCAAATCCCTATGGCTCCGCCATTTTGAAAGATTTCCAATAAATGAATCGACATATATTTATCTGGAGATATATTTATTTGTAATTGGAAATTATTTACATGTTATTTTCACTTTAAAATATCACAAATTCACAAAAAGATCGTCAAATGTCTACCAAAAATAATAATAAGCAACAAAAACAAAAAATAAGATGATCATACAAACCTAATATAATATAATACGTACGTAATATGGGCCTTGTTGCCTGATTAAAATTATTATTATTAAATTAAACCAATAATGTGAACAAAAAAAATATATAAATAAAATGGTCAAATTCTAAATTGAAGTAACCTACTTAATTTAAATATGAAATGTCAATAGCTATTTATGCAACAAGTGCGGAAAGTGTATGATTTCCGACGAGTGGAATTTTATTCACGAGCAAGCAAAGCGAGCGAGTGTATAAAGGAATACGAATCGGAAATCATCTTTACGCACGTGTATCATACAATGTTTTACTATGCATTGTGCGAGTAAATAAAAACATATAATAAACATATAACATATAATATAAGTTTAATTATTAAAAAATTTAAAACAAAAAGCAATAGTACGGAAAAGTGCCCTTTTCCGCACTAGTGCGAGAAAGTAGCACCATATGTCCTGTAAAAAAAATTGAAAATAAAAAGCACTAGTGCTGAAAAGTAGTATTTTCCGCATGATATGGCTCCGTAGGAAACGCACTTTTCGAGCACATGCATTGTAATGTATATTTATTGAACCTGCTCACCTAATTTCACGTGTTTCAAGAGTTTAGAAATGCGACCTGAAGGAGAACATCCGGATATATGAAAGAAGTATTGCCTAAACCACAGAATATATATTAGTACTAGATACAGAAGATTCACTCCCTAACAAAACGCGCAAGGCGGCGCAAGCGCGTGCAGGCGTCCGTTCCATAGCGGTGTGCGGCAATTACTATGGCAACACTTCGAAATTGAGGCGGCCGCAGGTACAGTCGCCATCAGATATATCGGAGCAACCGAGGTGCTCACAAATATCTGAACACGCCTGTATTGTCAAGGCGCTAGGTGCGTGTTCAGATATTTTTGAGCACCTCGGCCGCTCCGATATATCTGATGGCGACTGTACTTGTAGCGACGCGACGAAATCGCGGAGTGAGATACGCCTGCATAAACTGAAACGGAGCCTATGCTTTCGCTCGCTCGGTCAAGTACAAAACATTCCCGCACCCAAAACCCCGGGGTATATATATAAGCCTTAACTACCACTTACAAATTACCTTATATAATACAAAGTGTATAAGTCGACACTCGACACAGTACAAGATGCAGATTTTATACGAAACTTTTTAGCTCTACAATATTACAGTTTCCGACCGTTAAATCCGATCGTTAACGCGAATGGTTCTTATTTTTTTGTTTATAGTATCACATAATAAATAACCAAGTAAAGTTGGATTAAAAGTCCGAGTTAGAGGTTACTTTGGGAATTAATTGTATCGAGCGAAGTGTCATAATTCGTGTATCGGAAGCTATGTTATTATAGATAATATAGTCAAGAACTACATATATTTTTTCCACGTCTACGAATATCAACGTCTCTTAGAAAAACATGATCATATAAGGATATTTTTCGCCTTCTGGCTCAGGGAACCGCCTTAACGATGGTTCGCAGTTGAGTAATTATGCGGTGCACTGAGAATTTATGAGGTTATGACTTATATATTTATATTTTTTATTCATTAAATATATACAACAAACTTTTCACTATTTCTAATTATACATTTTAATTTAAGCCAGCATTTAAAGACATAGTGTGCAGTAACAGCCCAAAAAGACCGGGGCCTGTGCTAGGGCTAGTTACAATATATGTGACACAATTTTTTAGAGAGCGATCGGATTTTGGATAAACAATTTTCTTATAATATAAAGTTTAGTTTTAAGTAGTGGGACTGGGCGGGACATGTCTGTCGCATGCACCCGGAAAGATGGGCCAAAATGGTTACTGAGTGGGACCCACGGAGCACCATAGACGGTGCAGGCCGGGGTTCAGGCAGACCAAAAAGGAGATGGCGGGACGACTTGGACGCATTCTACCCGAAATGGTGGGAAAATGGCGATGACAGGGTCGAGTGGAGAAAACGAGGGGAGGCCTTTGCCCAGCAGTGGGACACCAAAATTGGCTAATAAATAAATATATAAATAAATAATAAAGTTTACTTAATTCAATTAAAAAAAGCTTAATTAAATAAACATGCATTACTGGTATTTTTTATTTTTATGTACGTATTTAATATACGTATATTGGGTTTTTATAATTATGTAAGTAGCTATATATATTATTTGCTATCTAATACACATACATACATATATATTATATGGAAAAATAGAGAAATATGACACGGAGTTACGTAGCAATCTATTCACTGAGGAAATATTTTTGTGTAGAAGTCTTTAAATTCAGGTTATATGAGGGTCAGGGTATATGAGGTTATTATGGTTTTAGGGGTTCATAATCTCATTTTTCAAATTGGATGCAAACAGCACAACACAGATAAATGGAAAACTTTAGAGGAGGCCTTCACCGCGAAGACGGGGTTCTTGCTAAATATCGACTATTTTTTTTATCATGAAATCATTAATTTTATTTATTATCTGTACTAACATATTAGGTATAAGACATGAATCTAGTATAACATGGATCGGTCATGAGGGGTGGGGCGAAATGACCGAACGGGATAGTCTTATGTATCTTTCAGTAGTAGTGACAGAGAGCAATATATTACTTTTTGTCTTTGTCATAGTTTCACTTTTCCACCGCTGCCACAACCGAAATTGTGGCAAACAAATAAGTACGTGACATGTCATGCTTGTTCGTTGCTTGTTTAATTATTGTTGTGTTCTATGAAATTGTGCTTTCTCTTATAAAACATAGTGATGGTTAGCGTTTTGAATTGATAAAATAATGGTGAATTGTTCTGTAATCGGCTGTAATAGCCGCTCTGAGCAAAAATATGAGAACATAACCTTTCACACGTAAGTACGGTAATTTACACCTTTCTCTTAACGCAATATGTGAGAATAACATCGTAAAATTACGTTACACTCAAAGCAATGTAGAATCAAACGATTTCAATAAAAATATCACAATTATTTACGCAAATTAACAAAACATTATTTGTAAAATTATCCGCCAAAATTACGTAGGTTGTTTGTGGTAATATGTCAGCTACTCAGACGAGTCTGAGGTCAGCCGTTTTTAATCTTCTTCTTAATTTAGCTGCATAACAATCATGTTAGGGATACCACATGAAAATATCATAATTTTATGGGTAATTTTGACCTCGAAGTTTTTTCGTTTTTCTAATACCAAAAAATAAAATAAACAAATGTTGTGAAGATTAAATGTGGTGTACATTAATTGGTGTGAATAATGTGATTGTGATTTCATAAAATTAAAACTCATAATACATTTTATTTTACGTTTTATTTACTAAACATGTTTAGTTTTGTACCACCTGCGCGAATTATAGGAGGTATTTCATTGTTCATACGCCTAAAAAGAACGGCCCATTGACATTTTATTCAACAATTTTAATACCGTCCAGCTTTGCCTCCAGGGTAATCGCCCCAACGTGATATCAAATATTGGGGTAATTTTTACCAATATGGTATCCCCACGTTTATGACGTCATCTATGTCTATCCCTTACGGGCGCACGCGGTAGGCCGCATCTATGTAATGCTAGGTCTATGGTATAAGATCACTTTACTTAAGACTAATACTATCCACCAAGCAATGTAGGCCCGCAGATTTGCACGATGTACAAATTCTGTCAAAATAACCGTATTTAAGGCATACTGCACATCACTGTACTCGTCAAGTCTGTGGGTCAATTACACGCAGCGGGCTTACAATGCTCTGCGTGTACAGTATAACAACGCATTTAGGGTGCTACTGCGGCTTCCACGATACTGCAGCGCGTCGACTATGTTTGCTGAGGCGCGGACTGATAGCTTCGACGCTATCCGGCGTAAGAAAACAGCCTCGCTCTTAAGCAGGGTACGTGGGAGCAGTAATAACATCTTAAACATGATAGCTAATAAGCTTGATTGTCCTTTAATGTGGAAACTGTGTCAAAGGACAAAATCTATGTTTATTATTAAGTACTAACATAGGCTAGGATCAACTAACACTCATTGGACCATTTGTTGTCTTTAATAAAATAAATAAATAAATGTAAAAAAATTATGTTACTGCTGCGGCTGTAGCTTGTCTGCATGTAACTACAACTAATTTTAATTTACATAAATTTCCCGATGAATGGAAAATCTCTTCCTTTTTAATGTTACTTAAAAATACATAACCAAAATAAAACGAAACGCGGCTAATAATCCGTCTAATTGAGGTACCCATTTTCGAATTCCCGTTTGAAATATACAAATAAACTTAATAAACTCAACCTTTTTCAACGTCAACCAAAAATTCAATGCAAACCTCATGGATTCGAGCATTATTGTTCCGTGTACATTCTTTGTGTCCGAGAATCCGAAACGGACCATTGTGCGGGTTTAATTTGGCCTGTCACAGCCAGTGCCTTATCCGGCCAGTGTGTACCCGAGGCTTTATTCTCCAATGTGCGCTAGATGTGTAAAAATTATATTGGAAACGTTTTGGGCAGGTTTTGGGGCATTCCAGTAAAGTGTCGGGTACGTGACTTTTTTTTACACTTTGATAAAGCTAGGAAATCGATATTTGGCGTGATAACGTTTGATAAAAAAAAAGATAGCTTTAAAATGAGCGGTATATGTATAATACAAATTTCAAGTCGTCGCCGCTGGCGTCCGAAACAGTCTCATTCAAGTAATTTTGATCGTACCGCCCACCGCCCCGCTCGCCGCGAGCGCGAGGTCAATAGGCATTTATACCGGGGCCTGTTTACACATTGACCAATATGAAGGCCAGCCACACTTGTCCCGCAGCCACACTTTTACCCGTATTGAAATGAATTATATTCAGGAGGCCAAGTAAAATGTATACACTGACATCATTTAGATATCACGACGACCTACCTGGCCGCGACCCTGCCTATGAAGCCGATGGTCACGGGTTCAAATCCTGATAAGGACATTTATTTGTGTGATGAACACGGATATTTTTTCCTGAGTCATTGATGGGTGCGGGGTAATTGTGTCTCGCCTGCATTGGTACCTGTATACCTTTACCTACACGTTGATTAGTATTTGTGCTAATAATTATTTATCATTGAATTTGTATTACATTGCATTCGTTTCTAAATGCGGCCGTAGGCAATTGAACAAAAGTGAGGGCGACACAGTTGTATGGGTTTCAATCGTTTTAACGTGTCTAGAATAATTTTAAACGGGACTTGTGAAAAAAACACATACAACCCGCGACACCAGAGGGGTTGTATGTGCGTTGGCGGCCTTTAAGATGATAGTACGCTCTTTTCTTGAAGGTTGAATAGGTCGTATCGGTCCGGAAATACCGCAGGCGACAGTTCATTCCACAGTTTAGCTGTGCGAGGCAGGAAATTTCTGGAGAAAGGCACAGTTGAGGACTGCCAACCATATTGGTGAAGATGGAAGAATGAAAATGGAGCGATAGTGTTTATAAACGTGTCACGAATAATCTTAAACGGGGAGACTTGAGTGTGTTTGTCACCAGCTTTGCAAGGTAATGCCAACGAGGTCCCTTTGTTTGACATAATTATTGAAAGTCATAATATAATAATTGTCAGATTATCAATTAGGCCAAGCAATAAGAAGGAATTAAATCTCTAATATTCATTTTGTATAAGTGGCTAAGTCGCTCAGACGCATAGTTTCCGAGATATAATCGAAAAACCGAAAAATGGAACCTTCAAACCCCCCTCTCCCCCCAGCACCAGGGTTATGGCCGGGGACTTTTGATATGTTCATCTCCTAACTGGTCCAAATTGTGTTCCTTGCATTTCCCTCTATACCTTTTTTTGGGCATTTATTTCCTGGTCTTAATAGTCACAATTCTGAAACCGTTAACTTTCAGGATTTTCGTAAGGTTATCCTATAGATAGGTTAGGTTAGGTTTGTTTTATGGCACTCCTGAAAAGTTACGCGTTTCTGAGTAAAACCAAATTATGACTAACGAAAATGCGGACAAACAATACATTTATGACTTAAAACTTTATTGGAAACAATAGAGACCCAATGCCAACTATTGGGGAAGTGTAACAGGTAATCAAAATGTTTGGATTATAATTTTTATCAAATCCATTATCAATAAAATTAAGGTAAAAAAGTTTTAAGTTAAACGGTTTTATATTCGTCTTTTGAATGTACCTATATATATGGCTTCATGAGGACAAAAAAAGACGAAACAAATTATCGTCGAGTACCAATAAATACATTTCTCGAAAACGTCCCGGGTATCACAATTTGTGTCATAAAAATTGTTATTACTCAATAACATCGGAGCCCAATTTTCTCTATTTTCCCTACGTAGGTATGCAATAAAAATGTTAATAAACGACATTCCAGCTAAAGTATTCACAATTTAGAAGTCGGCATCTTTTGATGCTGTATGATAGGGTATTCCTTTAATTTATGTATGGAAGCCGCTCGCAGCGGGTAAAGGGCTTTTAAAGGGTCGATGACATAAAAACCGTATTCGCTTGAATGTAATATCATATTATTATACACTTGCGACTGTACCGACCCGCCCCGGCTTCGCACGGGAAGACCAAATTACACAAAATCTTAACAACTCATAAACCTAAACCTTCCTCAAGAAACACTATCGATAGGTGAAAACAGCAAGAAAATCCGTTGAGTAGTTTTTGATTTTTTGCGAACATACAGGACAGGCAGACGCGGCGGGGTACACTCAGCGTCAAATACTTTGTAGCAACCAAAGTAGTCAAATAGTTCGGTACACCATAGCTATATTTAATACCCGTTCGCTTCATGTTGGCCGACGGCGACCGTTACATGATTACGTCACAAATACAATTACTAACTATATAGTAGGTATAGTATGCGGTCTATCTACTGAGCTCGTTCACTTACCTGTACTGACAATGGCATTCTGTAAAACAAAAGCCATTATTTCTTTTGTGCCTGAGCGCGTGGCCTTTGTGCCTGATCGCGTGGCTATTGTGTGGGAGCCTCAGGCACAAAGGCCACGCGCTCAGGCACAAAAGACATAATGGCTTTTGTTTAACATAATGCCATTGTTAGTACGTAAGTGAACGAGCTCAGTAGAAATAGCGTTAACTATACTCTAAGCGCGTTGTATCATCCGCTAATATTAATGCTGTACAATCGACAAAGTCTTTGCTTAATATAACATTTCATTAAAATATCCTGTCAGTCCAAAATCCTCATATTCGTATGCTCCGCAATTATAATACGGCATCAGCTAAAACCCGCCGTATTTTACAGGCGGGCACATCCGGAAATTAATTTAATAATACGAACACCGCTTAATATTAACGCGGCTGGCGGGGGATTAAGGTATAAGAATGACGTCATAATACCATCGATTTACAATGTACAATCCCCTGTCCCTCATTCTGGTTGAAATTTCGATACAACTGCCATATGTTCTTGACCCTCAAACGTCAAATTAATTAGTCCACGGTAGGTAGCCGAACATTTGCAACAGTCAGGTCCAAACTAGGCAGGCGGCGGGGTCGAAGGCGAAGAGCGTATGTTCGCCTCGATCCCAGTGCAGTGGGGCCAGCGGGTGCGGCTCCACATACGTCGTCGGGGGGGGATCAAGCGTTTCTGATCCCCCTCCATTGTACGGGTGTCCTGACGCCAAGCTCCCCCCCCCCCCCCCCCCCAATGGCCTTCCCGCGGCCTGGGGGACGGTGCGTAAATGCATTCGCCCACTCCGTGAACAAAAAAAAGGACCGCAAAGTCGTTTTTAAGTACTACAAAGAAAATTCTAACCAGGACGAGGGACAGGGGATTTTGTCTTCGCGGAATCCAGTGATTACCAAAACACATCCAGTCACAAACCATCGGATGTCGTGTGGTGTATGTACGCAAAGTGACAACTCTAGGTAGTTGGCAAAACTCGCGCAGCTAGAAGATGTTATAATTCCTCGCCAGTCTGCATGTGACCTCGAACGTAACGTCACGTTCAAACATCAAACATCAAACATTTATTCAGCAAATAGGCCACAGGGGCACTTTTACATGTCAATTTTTACAAGCAATACAAAACCAAAATTTACAAAAAACAATTACAAATATGGAATCAATAAATTATTAGATACTTTGTCAGAGATGTATCCAGTCTAAATGTCGAATTACACAAAAGAAAGAAAACTAATAAAAAATATACAAACAACAGGCAATTACTAAAATTGTTTAGATGTAAACGTCTCTAGGTGTCAGAGATAAAATATGTATAATAAATTTAAAAAAAAATCATCAAATTATCCTTAGAGGTGTAAAAGGTCTCCAAGACTTGAATTGTTATATAAGTAATTATAAGACAAGAAATTAAATCAGACGGACAAGAACCGAATGAAGTGTCTCACGTTAATGCCACTCAAAAGTAAAGTTACATAGGATGTAACATGAAGCCCGTGCATGTAAACTTAAACAGACAGGTCTCCACAAACAGCACCCGTTCACGAGTACGACGCGTATCTCAGCCATCGTCTCCCTCAACCTTCATTCGGGAAAGTGGCGACCCGATCAACGACTCCACTGTAAGCAAAGACTTTTAAGAGAGCATGACATGTTAAAGCTGCCGGGCTGTATTAATATATATAACGAAACGTCAGGCCAAATAATAACACAAATAAATGCCCTTACCAGGACTCGAATCCTGGACCCCCTGCTTCGTATGCAGGGTCACTTCGACTCGGGGGGCGCCACGGTGGAGTGAAGTGTGCTTGATCCCATGGCGCTCTCGCAAACATCAAAGAGGGTGAAACGCCGGAGTGGGTTTTAGGGGGTAGGGCCAAGTTCTCGCCAGCCGAGAGGGGACAGCGTCCCTCAAGGGGGACGGCGTAAATGCATTTCTCACTCCGAAAACAAAAAAAAGGGTTAGGCTGGAAGACCGTTATGAGCATAAGTATTATGTGACAAAGCTTTTGTTTATGATATCGCTTACGCCACTGACTTGCACCGTATTTAGGTTTCATATCACCGCCGTCCGCAGCCAGGATTACCATTGTGCGCGAAAGAGCAGTTTTTCGTTTAATAAGTGCCGAAAAGAGCCCGTCCTAATTCTAGCTGTCATCGGCAGACGACGAAACGGGTATATTTAAATTGTGTTGAAATGGACACGGAAATTGGGGAAACTACACTACGCGTCACCGGTAATATACGAATAAAAGGGGATGTTTTTAAAAAATCGTCAAAAAATAAAAGTTGCAATTTATATAAAATGATGTACAACAACAGTGTAAGTAAACATTGCAGATTATTTGAGTATGAAAACTACGTCCAAAATAAGTAGATTTTCGGAGAAATTGTCACTTGTTTCGAGGTCATTTCTGGGGAAAATTGAATTAATTTAACTTTCATTTCCTCGAACTCTAAGTCATATAACAAAAATGTAATCTGATAAACGTCAAGTACAGAATATGTGTAATACAAATTTACCATTTTTAGCAGTCCAAACTTTACGAAATTTACAAATAAGAATGACAAAATCAGTGCTTTACACGCGTTTACCTAAACGTCCATCAGAAAAAAAAACATTACTAATTTAGTGAGTCTTTTTTCAAAAAATTGATAAAAGTCAAGATAAGACGTGCTAATAGAAACCAGTACTTGTTATTTCAATTAGGTAACAAAAGGTGTACAATTTCACAGACTAAATCTATCAATTTTACATTTTTACGACTAAAATCGTAACCGGGCTCTTAATGATTCCAAGTCATATACGTATAAATCGATAGAATATTAGTTGTTATATTTCTATCGTGTTGGTATAGGATGGGAGCGGATATATGTAGGTGAAAATATAAAGCTCATACTCATATATCTAAGCCATATTATGCCCTATGTGTCACTGAAAATAATTCAGGGTAGCTTTAGCCGACACAAAATTACAGGACGTTGAAAATGGACGTTTTGCTCGACTTGGCGGGGCACTCCCATGCCCCCAGATTAAAAAAATTCGCGACTCATGTCGACTTAAAACACTCCCTTCGGTCGTGTTTTAATTTATCGCCACTCGTTGCGATTTTCCTATTTTTCGCACTTGTGTCGTAATGTACCTACTATTACACTATTAATAATTGTACGGTTACCAGTGCTAATACTTACCTACAAATATAAGTACTTATAAAACTAATTACAACAACAATCTTTATCCCAGATTCAGCGATGTATTGGTATTACACGTCAGGCCACAATAAGGAGTTAAGCAAATATACTTTACAGTTAATATGGCGCTACTTTCTCGCACTAGTGCGTAAAGTGCACTTTTTGTGCATATGTCGAAAGGTTAAAGGGCCATGTGTGCTGTAAAACGTTGTTCGATACACGTGCGAATAGGTAATTCGCAACTCGTGTCGATTTAAAACACTCCCTGCGGTCGTGTTTTAATTTATCGCCACTCGTTTCGAATTCCCTCTTTTCCGCACTTGTATCGAAAATAACTATTTGCTTAATACGAGTAAGTATACCGCCCTACAGGCATAGCTCTCCTGTGTTATAGTATATATGACATACATAGCTTTGTAGTGTATGACGCCACACTGACGTCGTACAGATAATTAATTAATAATAGTTAAAGTGAATAGATTACCTAGCAAATATGGGTTACAGTACCTGATTCGCCGGATTCTTGTTTAGCCGGATTCTCGTATACTCGGTTTGTGACGTACTAAACTAAATCCGGCGAAACAGGAATCCGGCGAATCGGAGTTAACACAAATATGGAGGTTGTTGACTGATCATCAGAAAGGCGCATTATTACTATATTAAGTATGTTATTATCATTTCGTAGAGGCAAAACAGCAACGTGTCGTGGTTAGCGATGAAAGAGTGAGAAGCTCTGCGTGGCATTTGCAATGACAAAGTCTGGCAATGTCATTATTTATGTCAAATTTATATGAAAATATGACGATTTTAATGATACTCTCTCACTTCGTTCTGTTCAAATTAGTCAAAATTAGCTTAAACAGACTAAGATTAAATAAATACATGAGCCTATTATTTTGCTCGGCAGTGTATTCTGTGTGTAATCTGTCGGATTATTAATATAGTTTTCGAGTAATGTCCCGGCTGCCGGGCCGGCCAGCCGGAACGTTCCGGGTCAGATGTAACGCTCAAGCACGCGTGAGACGCCCGAAACAGTGTAAGAGCGTTTTCACATTGCCCGATCCGATATCGGATGGAGGTAAAATGTTAGACACGTGCTTTTGGGTTATTCCCACTAGTTACCACCAAGTTGTGACCAGTGGTAACTACTGGGAATTTTTTTTCCCACGTTTTACCACTGGTAACTACTGGGAAAAAAAAATCTAGTAGTTACGTACCACCAAACCATGTTGGTGGTAACTACTGGGATTTTTTTACCCAGTAGTTACCACCAAAATTTTGTTAATGTTCAATGCTAATAAAAAAAGTATAAGTGTTTCAGTAAACTGCCTTTAAAGTGATCAAAAATAGTCAGTATTTGACTGATTTGTTCGTTCGTATTGAACGTTAACAAAAATTTGGTGGTAACTACTGCGAAACAGGTGGGAAAAAAATCCCAGTAGTTACCACTGGTTACAACTTGGTGGTAACTAGTGGGAATAACCCGTGTTTTTCTGTATTTATTTATGCATTCAATAAATCATTATTACTATTATTAGGTACTAAAAACAAGAGATAACGCAACAAAGGCGGATTGGATGTCATAATGACAATTTTTCTGCAACTGTTTTTCTCATAGGCGCCTTCCGACATCCGATATCGGAAAGGCGCTTACGAGAATTTCAGCCATGTCGGAGCCCCCCGTCAGCTGTCGGACCCATAATATTTGTGTGCGCGAGCGCGCCCCCGCGGCCTGACTACGCGGATGTAGGATCCTACATCCGATATCGGATCGGAGAATGTTCTAAGGACGGTCACACATTGGACAGTGGACACAAATTTAGATATTATATCGAAACGGCTAAGATGCTCTTAAATATCTGAATATGCACATTAACGTGCTTGATAATAGCGACTGTTCAGATAATTATTTTAAACACCTTGGCCGCTCAGATATATCTGATGGCGATGGCGACTGTATAGTGTTAATATGGAAATGTAGAAATTGAATAAAATGGAACTGAAGGTTCTGTGCTATGTGGATCTAAAAAACCGGCCAAGTGCGAGTCGGGTCCGTCGTACCATTACGCAAAAATCGGCAAAGAAATCACGTCTGTTGTATGGGAGCCCCACTAAAATATTTTTTCACCTCAGCAGCTCGAACAAGCCTACTTTCGTCACTCCCTCCGTCACTCCAGGGAGTGAAACTAAGTAGCTTTTTAATTTAGTGAAGGCCATGAACTGCCACTTCATAGTTTTATTACTTTTTTTTTGGTCTGTATTATTCTGTCAATTCTGTGTAATTCGAAGTGTTCTCACTACTGAGGTGAAAAATTATGTGTGCAACACGAGAGCAAAGTTATTTTACATCTCGTGTTTTTGAGTCCCTCGCTACGCTCAAAATTCTAACTTAGAATCTTTCGCTTTCTCGGGACTCAAAATAAACACTCGCAAGAAAAACCAACTTTCCTCTCTTGTTGCACAAATAACTATAGTCTGTTTTTAGTATTTCTTGTTATAGCGGCAACAGAAATACATCATCTGTGATAATTTCAACTGTCTATATAGATATCATGGTTCACGAGATACAGCCTGGTGACAGACAGACAGGCAGTGGAGTCTTAGTAATAGGGTGCCATTTTTACCCTTTCGGTACGAAACTCTAAAAAAAGAGATGTAATTGGACATCCACGGCACGTGCATTTATCTTGGAAGTTTGCGTATTGCGTACGGCTAAACAATAAATAAAAAAACAACCAACATTTCCGTACATTCTAATAAACTTCTGTTTACCAAACGTGCTCTCTGTGATATTTACTCTCAACGCTTTCTGTTAGTTCTGTTTCGTAATACGTTTGTCCCTATTCCCATTATAGTTGCAGAGATAGATTGCCTGATATGATGCGAAATAATAAAAGTAATAAAACGAATGACCCTGGGACAAGTAAAACAAATATAGGTACAATACAGTTCGTAATTTACATATATTTACGATGTAATATTATTAGAAACGTAGCGATACTGAATACTGATGATGGCAATTATTAATAATTTAGCTTGTAAACTGAAATAGATGTTGCAAGGGAAAACCCGTGAAATATGTGGTAGAATCAAAAATACACGCTGTATAATTGTCGAATTTAAACTGTTGTGAGACATACTAATATTAAATCATTTTACGGTTTAGACTCACTTGTTTTAGTCACTCGCGCGACATGTTTCGGAGAGCCTAGGTCTCCTTTCTCAAGCACTAATAGTGCGAGCAGCGTTCACGACGACCGTGTGTTGCGTACTGCCGCTGCCGCGCGCCGCGTCGCTCGCTGCGAGCGCGCCGAGAAAACCGGTTGGGGGAGGTCTTGCGCTATCGTTGTAGGCGGGCACAGTGGTGTGTTTGGGTTTGGGTCACCTAACACTTGTAGCGCCACACAGCACGAACTCACTATATAATTGTTGTGTACTGTGTGTGTTTTGTGTGTTGTGGGTGTGTGTTGTGGGTGTGTGTTGTGTGTGTTGTGTATAGTTGTGTACTTACAGGCCCCGTAGACAACATGCCAATCGCTAAGTACGCTACGTAGCGAACGAAACGCAACTGTCACTGTCACACTAATATGGAAGAGTGATAGAGAGACACAAAGCGATTCGATGGCGAAGCGATAGCGATTGTCACCTTGCCCGCCCGCTTATGTAGCAACTTTACTTGTACCCTGTACAGAATGTACAGAGATAAGCGCTCACGACGTGCTCACGACATTACCGCATTTAGAGCGTTTTCAAATTTTCCGATCAGATATCGGATATATAAGTAGAAGCAAAATGTATATGTTTTTTTCGTATTTATTTATTAATTATATAAAAGATACAGATAAAAGATATTTATTCGTGACGATCACAACACAAGTACGAACATGTACAGACAACAACAGCAAGAAAGGAAGAAATCATCAAGTTTGCATCACGAAATGGATCCAACTCGGCATAATGCTAGCTTTGCCAGCGCGTAGGGCCCATTCGGTGATGCCACGACAGATAACATACACACACAACAACAACAAACAAAAAACAACGACAAAGATGCATATTAAAACATTACAGATTTAAGAAATCTGCATGGCAATTGAAAAATGTTAACACATAAAAGACTGACTATGCCACAGGGCACTCTTGTCTCCTGTGGCAATCTCTAACAACTATATTTCCCATTTGGGCCACCCGACATCCGATATGATATGATGGATTAGCACTTCCGATAATGTAAGACATGTCGAACCCCCCGTCAGCTGTCGGACCGATAATTTTTGTTTCTGTATGTATGTATGCTGTATGCATAATGTTTGTGTAAAGGCAATGATTACATTGAGCATAATAACTACTTTCATCAATTGTCAGGCGATGTATCAATTATCTCACCTTCGGGGTGGAAGTGAATTAATTTTCACCCCCCTAAGGGATGATTTCCTGGATAAAAAAAACCATATCCTTCCCCGGGACTCAAACTATCTCTATGCCAAATTTCAACTAAATCGGATCAGACAGACGGAAACATTTTCGCATTTATAATATTATAGGATATAGATTTTAACAAACGTTTGCGTGCAACAAAATAATATTTTGAAGATAATACCATAGAGTAACTTATACTAGAGCGGTACTGTCATAGTAAATTTTGTAACCCCAGTAAATTCACTGCCATCTGTCGACACACTTTAAAACTAAAAATAAATATTTTTAAAAATACGATAAAATGTATTAGATATGGATAAATGATTTTTTTTATTTGCATTAATTATTTCGACCCATGTTCTTTCACTGATATGCGTTAAAATTGTTAAATAACAAACGAAACCGTCAGCGCCATCTATACGACAGTTGGCCAAAGCTAGTAGCGCCCTCTGAACGAGAATCAAATTTTCTTGATTTTCGAGGCACGTTTTTTCCTTAGACTGTATCCATCTATTACGGAGTTATATCTATCTTTGATAATACGTTTTCAGTTACATGATTGCCGTTTTAATTTTTAATGACATTTTGTAAAAGATGTTTGTGTAGGTAAGAACAATATTCCTAAAAATTGTTTGTCAACATATTTTTGAGTCACCTAGCTGTATGGTAAGTAAGTAAATACTTTATACTGACTAATAACCTGCCACTGCCTTTTCGCCGCCCGTCAATAAAGTGTCATCAACGCAAGCAACAAATTCCACGTACGAGTAAACAACCCGAATGAGATATTAAGTCGCGGCTTGTGGGGCACGAAAGGGACTTACTTTATATCAAGTCAATGGCAGCGAAAAGGTTCATCTCACTCGATCTTATACAAAGCAATACAAGCGACACTAACAACTAGCTAAGTGCCAATAAAAGTTACTTCAGGCACCTCAAGGTGCCAATAAATATGTGGGTAATGTACTATGCTCCCCTTTTAGTTGAAATTTGCTGCGTTTCCAAGGTAACCCCACATTTCTGTCTGTTTTCAAGGTACTTAAGTAGATACCTCAATTACTTCTAATAAGCGCTTATGTAGGTAGTACGCAGGCCTCATTCAAAATTCGATTAAATCTAATTGCGTTGAGACTCACCAAAGGAAATATATTAAGGCAAATTGCAATTACAATAAATTATTTCGTCTCTCGCGCGCCTTTCAGCTGTTTAGATCGCTATTTGTTTAATTTTCTACCTCGAGTACAATCGGCGGAACGCTGTAATGAATGCAAATGATACAAAATACTGTTTTCTGCGAATATAGTTTAACAAGAGGTAGAGGGTTAGGTAGCTGGTTGTAGGTACAATAACAAGATGGCTGCTTGTAAGTCTGCGTCCAATTTAGAACGTTCCAAGCCCACGAATTAAATATTCTCGTCTCTTAATTGAAATTTTAAGCCTGAAAAAGTACAGCAATAAGACGTTATACAGTTTTGAATAATACATGAATTCGTGATGAATTTGTAATGAAGTTACGTGTCTTCCGGCTAAGTTTAATCCTTAATCAACTTTAATGAGCGATCGTGCCAAATGTACCCATAATTACACGACTGTTTTGCTATTCCGTGTAAGTATAAACAGTTCGAGAAGTTGTTTTGCATTATTTTTGAGGGCTGTGTTATTGTGTTTGTTTACCTTACTTACAAAAATATACAATAACCTATTAATTTATTTAAGTACTTATAAAACATAATGATTTTAGCTTCGTAAAAGTTAAAGTTACTTGGGAAATAAATAAATAAAAATAAAATAAGCCTTTATTGCTGTAACCGGACTAATGAACGGAATAATGTGGCCCAAAGAGGCCGGAAAAATAAACGGAATAATATGGCCCAGTTTACCCTCTGGGTTGGAAGGTCAGATGGCAGTCGCTTTCGTAAAAGCTAGTGCCCACGCCAATTTCTGGGATTAGTGGCCAAGCGGACCCCAGGCTCCCATGAGCCGTGGCAAAAATGTCGGGACAACGGAAGGAAGATGATTATGATTGCTGTTCTACAGTGGTAACAATATTAGGTAAGTAAGTAGGTAGGTATTTCTTTCCCGACGATTGGGTTTTGTTTTGTAACAACAGCTTATCTTTTGACAAAGGCCTCCTCTAATGATTCCATTTCTGTCTATCTCTTGCAAGTCCACCCTGGTTACAGTTTACTTTTTACACTACATTGAAATCCTTACTATCCCTACTAATAATTTTAAATGCGAAAGTAACTGTTTGTTACCTCTTCAAGTTTAAACCACTGAATCGACTTAGATGAAGTTTGAGGCCCGAGGATATTTTTATTATCCCACGCAGACGTCGCGGGCAGCAGCTAGTATTATCAATACTAATATTATAAATGCGAAAGTGACTCCGTCTGCCTGTTTGTTTGTTACCTCTTCACGCTGAAACCGCTAAACCGATTTAGGTGAAATTTGGTAGGTACCTACTTATGGAGATACTTAGTTTCAAGCCCAATACTTAGTTTAAAGTTTCAAGGTCTGGATTTGGATCCATCAAGACTTGAGGAGTTCCCTCAATTCCTCATGGAACTCATCATCAGAACTGGGAACTGGACCTTCACAAAAACGTTTCATAGAACCATCGGAATTACATTTGACAAAAATTTAATCTGATCCTTCTTGCTTAGCGACCTTACTTCGGACTAGTTTGTGCAAGTGTTATTTATAAGTCATAATTTCTTAACGACCGGTCTGGCCTAGTGGGTAGTGACCCTGCCTGTGAAGCCAATGGTACTGGGTTCGAATCCCGGTAAGGGCATTTATTCATGTGATGAGCACAGATATTTGTTCCTGGGTCATGGGTGTTTTCTATGTATTTAAGTATTTATATATTATATATCGTTGTCTGAGTACCCACAACACAAGCCTTCTTGGGCTTACCGTGGGAATTGGTCAATCTGTGTAAGAATGTCCTATAATATTTATTATTTATAATTTCATAGAAGTTTGACGTTAAAAACAACAGTTGCACAGTCTGTGCTGTCAACATCGCTGGAGTGGAGACATCTTGGTCGAACTCTATACCAATATTCAATATTAGAGGTAGAGGTAGGAGTCCAAATAAAACACTAAATAAATGCAAAAAAATAATTTTACTAAGGGACACACACACATTAACAGTGCAACACATTAATACATTTGTATACCCGTTTTAAAACAATCACTTCACATATTGCTTGCATCGCGGCGGATAACATCGCTCTAAATTATCTTTCTCCACTAAAACTTATAATTCGGAGGCATAAACAGAAATAGACAATACACGAAAGTGACCAAGGTTACTGTGCAAAGAGCTGGAATCGAACCAGCGTCCTCTACATTCGCGGCAAATGCCTACACCACGCGGCCCACGGCGGCATGGGTCAAATTTTCTCATGTATCTATAGTTATGCAAACTCTGAAGGCCTTGGTCACTTTTTCTTTCTTATACTAGGAGGATATATAACCAAACGGAGTAGCCATTAACAGGCGTTCCCCTCTGTCGAAAATAAGCGGTCAATGGTCATACACAATGTATGGACTGACGTTATCTGACATTGCTATTTTGACGTTACGTATACATTTGACGTTCCCCTCCCCCGCAAAAATTGGCAGACTTTTTTGTACAGGAAATTACAGACAAGGCGTTTCCGTTGGTTATACTCTCCTAGTTCGTATATGATATCTTTAGGTATCAGTTTATAATTTATATAGTCACTACTACTTGAAATAACGCAAATTAAAATATTTTCATACAATAATTTGATTTGTATCCTAATAGTATAATTATAAAGAATTATTATACGTATTATATCATACCTATAACAGTCATTGAGAAACTCAAGTTTATACCGTATTTACATGGGATTAAAATTCAAATTTGTTCAATGGCTGTTACATATGTAATGCGTGCGGGCAGAATAGTTATTCTTAAACTCAAAGTAAGGGACCCTGACGAAAGCCAACTTAATTTTTAGGGTTCCGTAGTCTAGGAAACCTAAGTTTGGCCATGTTTTATAGTTACCATAGACCAAAATTAGATCCTTCGCCCAAATAATAATGTTCACACTTTTAAGAGTTAGACCAAGCTAACTTCGCAGCGATTTTAATAGCACAGACTGTAAGTGTTACTTTAAAATGTCATAATTTCATATAAGTATGACGTTTAACATAACACTTGCACAGTTTGTGCTATAAAAAATCGCTGCCGAGTTAGCTCTTGGCTCGGGCCATTAAAAACAATATTGAATCAGCTCTATGTCATTTTTAAAGTTTTTTAGTTCACAAATCAAGTGAGACATTTCGTCAGGTGCCTTAAAATTGACATAATAAATTGTTCTGAATTTATAAATGTATTCATTAGCTGCCTGTTTTTTTTCGGCTAACATTGCGCTCGGCCAAAGTATGATTTGCCGCTCGCCGCTTGCGTCAGTCCGCGACCTAAGTAGCTATGTCCATAATACAATATGGATTTGTTTACAGAATAAAATTCACAGTTTTTTAGTAAATCCAAAGCTAACAAGCGATTTACAAACTATAGAACAAGCCCTGACAATGTGGTGGTTTAACTTGTTCTTGGTCAAAATATTGGATTAACTATAGTTTTTCTGTTTCAACCTTTTCGACGCCGTGTCAAACACAAAAGCAGTCATCCAGACGCCACGTCACCGAAGTATCAAAAAATTGAACTTTATGCATATGCATGTAGGTGGTAATATAGTTATTCGAATATTTATACCAAGAACCAGTTTGGAAAGTAGGAACATATTGGAGAAAGATGAAACCTAAGTTCACGGCTGAACCGTGTGCCGACCGAACCAAAACCGAGACAAAGATCGAGGTGGGAGACCTTAATAGGTTAGTAATATAATATAACATAATATAATGTTGTGTTTACATTGTAGGTTCCCCATCATCACACACGGTAGCCAATATAACATTTAAAACTTTCACGGTTTGAACACATATTAAATCACATTTAGAAACGGGTCTATCGACGACGTCAGATGCGACAGTTACAGTTAGTCAGTTAGCCGCGACCACGACCAGTGAAACCTGTGTCGAAACGTCGGTAAATAAAGGTAACAAAATAAATTCGCGATAGACCCGTTTCTAAATGTGATTTAATACGGTAGCCAATATTCGTGAACTTGCATTTCTGGCAAGAAAATATTTTCATAATTCATCATGTCACTTAAAACTAATTTTCTAACCGCTACGAATATCACAAATAACATATTTTTCTTTATAATTTGTCATGATTATTCAAAATGTGCATTATTTGGTATCTTTCGGATTAACTTAGTGATTTTAATGACGTACGAGTACGTACGCAAAAAGTATAATTACGATAAAAGATCTAATTCTAAGGAAGAATTAAATGAATTTATTTCTGGTAATTGATTTCATGACTTATCCTTATCGATTAACATTCGATTATACTCGCTACTATGCGATCTTTACAAAATTTTAACAAACGTCAGAAAATTTTATGAAAACAATAATTTCACAAATCTCAAATCACAAAACAACTCAAAAATATTTAAAAAATCCGATCGCACCTCTCGATTTAAAATACTCTATTCAAAAATCGAATCATGCCGAACGTAGCTTCCTTTAACAACGTAGGTTATTCTCACTCGTTACCACCAAGTCGTGTTACCACTGGTGAAAATTGAGATTTTTTTCTCATCTGTCCAAGTGGTAACAACTGAGAAAATTAATTCCCAGTAGTTAGTATAGACCGAGGACACTAAACATAACCATAGGCGATAGGCCTTTCAAACAAATTCTGTTAACAAATAAATAACCTTTAATAATACTATCTTCTTTCTTACTGTAAAATAATAGTTACAAGCAAACATAAAATTGTTTCAATTGCCCCCGATCTACCCTGACACCAACTCACTTTGCTGGTAACTGGTGTTACCAATGGTAACAACGTGGTGGTACATAATAAGTAATAGTATTATCATACAGAACGGCCACGCACCGCCCCGCCCCGACTCGAATGCCCTCGCCAAAGCAGATTGACGACCGTTTGCCGGCCGCTCAGTACTATTTTTAAGCAACTTACTCACACAATGACGCATGACGCGTGTACAGACGTGCCGTTCACACATAGATACGCAATTGATTTTGCGTGTCCGCCCTGTGGTAGTGGTAACCAGTGGAAATAACCCCCAAAGACCATAGACAATCGGTCATCGGGCCAAGGAGCTCCGTTCAGCCTACTTTTTACTACTCTATGGGAAGATCTTTATTCATTGATTTATTTACGTGAGGCAGTCTTTGGTGATTGTCTAAGTTTAGATCCTAAGAGAATTATATTCTTTGAATTTCCGATTTTTACTATCTATCTAGATAATCCACGACTTATAGTGAAGGTAATCTATAGGAAAAGCTAAAAGTTTAGACGGTAAGCTAACTTTGCACAGACTTTAATAGAAGAAAGTGAAGTAGTGTCATTATGAACTTCATAATTTTCATATAAAACTGACATTAATGATGCCATACTTTGTCATTGCAAATGCTATGCGGTTAAGGCCGTAACACACCGTCGCACAATGACCTTGGTGCGGTGCGATGATGTGTTACGGACATTATCTTGGTCCGATTCTATTGAATTTGCTTTTTTTTGTCGGCAAGGTCGTTGCCTTCAAGGTTTTTTTAGTCAAACTACTTGTCTATGGAACAAAGTTTGCAAAATTATGAGTTGGACAGTATGGTTTGCCATTAGAGAGCATACGCATACAAAATCATAATGTCATTTTTTTTATTTTTTTTTATTGTTGACTGACAGATTTTGCTAGCCAGTTTTATGCAATAACTTTTCCTGTAGATTTTCCCAAGGGCATTCGAAAGCTGCTTATCCCTATATTGCTAAGAGTAAAATCCAAAATTAGCAATAGATTGAAGGACTTTTGATTCTGAATGATATCTTAAAACTTGCAGCTTAACCAAAATAATTCCTTTGAAAAGGAGTCGAGGAGGAGAGGAGTGGAGTAGTCTTAAAATGTGGCATTCCATTATTGAAGGGTCCACATGATTCATGTGCAATAAGGGCCTTTCTATCAGAATTTCAGATAAAAAGGAACTTATTGCACTTGAAGCATAAGAAATTGAAAGCTGTAATTGAAAGCCTCAAATGTTAATTAAGTGTGTTTTAGTAAATAATGCAGGTATCTGTATTTACTGCAACAAAATATTTTGTTGTATTTTACCATGTTTTCATTTATTTCCATTTAAATAATCTATGTCAGGGTTAAATTTAGCCCTAACTATTAGGTAAGTATTATATGGTAAGTAAATAAAACACTGGGGCAAGGAAAAATTGGAACAATCAAAGTGTTTCTTCTGCCCCAGACAAAATTATGAACTAAAATGACAGATCAGTCGGGCAAATGGCCAATCGAAATGTCATTTTAGGGTTTTGGACAAAAAAACAAGTTTTATTTTCATTACCCCACCTGATTTTTCTATAATGATCAGCTGCAAGATGTATGAGATCAGTTTGGAATCAAACTAATGAACTAGCCAGTAAAATGTCTACATTACACATGTATTTCAAAACGGCAATTTTATAATATTCCTTGATTACGTCCGTGGCAGTGCATTATCTCGAAAAAGGTTTAAACCTAATAATTTTAACACCTCTAGCCTCTTGTTATAAGCCTCGTTAATAAAGCAATTCCGAATTATCGTGAATATCACGATATTTATCTTAAACATAGATTAATATTCAAATTTAGTCAACCTCGAAATCTTGGAGCTAAAAATTACGATTTAATAGGATAAAAGGGTTATTCTATGACATGATAAACGCGAGCCACCATGAATTTCAATTTCAATTTCTATATAAATTTATTGGATCGTGATTTCATTGTTGAAAGTTTTGTTTTTAATGTATTTACTAACACATAGCTATAACGATGGTATGTACATATTGTATGGAATTTTGAACGTTCCGAAATAAAGATATTTTATTTGTTTATTTATTTATTTATTTCATTATATTTTTATTAATGAATAAGTGTATTAGACTGGCAAACCAATGTGTCAGTAGTAAATGAAGCCAATTTTCAATACAAATGCGCGATGTTTTGTTTTCGCGCAGTAATTTTGAATTTCGTATCTTGTCTAATTAAAAATTGATTTGCCAGACTACAATTTGTCTTTAAATAATTGTTACTTTATTAAAACATATTTATTTATAATCGCGAATTTATTTTGTTAACTTTATTTCCGACGTTTCGGCGTTATTGACAATAATTACCATAATATGTGTGGTGGGTGGTTTAAAAATGGTGATGTCTACCCCAAACTATTTCATAGACTTTTCGTCGTGTAGTTATACAAATCTCTGTATTGACATTTCGCTGGGATATCAGTTATCCGCGACCACGACCAGTGAAACCTGAGTCGAAAAGTCGGAAATAGAGGTAACAAAATAAATTCGCGACAGACCTGTTCATAAATATGTTCCATGTGTTCAGAAAGCAAATTGTTTAAATTGTTACTAGGGTAATTCCGGGATAGTTTTTTTAGAACGCGATAAAAATAACTTAACATGTAATTAAAGAAATCTAAGAAATAGATAGATAACGAAATTGTTTAATTTAATTGGGGCTCCATAAAATATTTCGCTTTCCAAAAGGGTTCCGACACCATAAAAGTTTGAGAACCGCTGCTCTAAAAAAAATTCCACTAGTCAAAACAATCAACAAGGATTTTAATTACTTTTACAATTTTTTCCCCCAAAAATTTAGCCACATCCTTGCCATCCATGACGTGCAGCATACTAAACAAGAACTAGCGACATGTAACCATCAGACCCATTTAATATTTCGATGGACAATCTCGCCCTTATGGCCATCTTCCCCGGAATTACCCTATGTATCATTAATGGAAAGAGTGTGACTCGCGCTACTTTTCGTAGGATTACCCAAGAGGTTTTGACCTGCATGACATTTTAACATTTAAAGGACTTTTAATTTAAAAATCGAACTATTAAAGTAATTTATTTTAGAATAACTAGTTTGAATTTAAATGTCACGCAGAACTAGTTAATTCGCAAACTGAAATAGATAACATACACTAAAGAAAAAGTGACCAAAGTCCGAAGCGGGAATCGAACCCGAGTCTTCAGCTTACGCGGCTAACGTCCTGACCACTAGACCACCCGGCCACCGGACACCGGTGGACTTGGTCACTTTTTCTTTGTGTATGATATCAATTTCAGTTTATTATTTATATACATATAAGTAGTATTAGTGTGACTACTTAACACAAATCAAAATATTTCACAAAATAATTTGATTTGTTTCCTAGTTAGTTAAATAATTCGCGTTAAGAATGCAGTAAAATCATCATAGTCCGCTCGCCTAGATACGCCTGTACCCAATCAACGCGTTCCTAATTCGAAAGTATGCCTTCAACTGGGCTATGTTCCGAATTACGCTCACAGCGCTCACGGTCGGACCGATTCACGCTCATAGCGCTTACATGAGATATCGTGACGCCATTGATGACATCAATGGACGGCGCTCACGGTGCTCATACTCCCAGGCGTAAGCACCTTGGGCGCAAACGTCAAGGTGACGTTTGACAAATGAGCGTGATTTGGTGCGATCGTAAGCGTGCTGTGAGCGTAATTCGGAACATAGCCTACGATTAACGAACAAACTTCAGGTCTTCCGGTTCGAGCGCCATCTTGATAGTTAGCATCGTGATTAATTACTTTGTTTTTTGCTCATTAATATTGTTTAAAGTGTAATATCGATAGCTTATTATACAGTAAACTAATGTGGTAGTGTGCAGTGAATGGAGAATTAATTTTGAAGCGCGTTTAACCACCATCTTGGAGTCAACGGCCGGTAGTCCACGTGCTTCTTGTAAAGTCTAGCTATCGATTTACAAGAGCTAGCAAATTACCGTACACTGTCTTGTACAACCGTACAATTTTTGTCGTTTTTAAACCTCTTAATACCTTGATACTGGCGAAATAGTCCCACTGGGCTGAAGCCATAATTTTAAAAGAAGAACAAACTTCAAATTCAGTTGACGTTGACATGAACATGCCAGTATAAACACGCTCATGACCGGTCCGAAACAAAACACCACTAACGCGGCCTTAAGCGCGCTAACTGATTCGGACCGGTAGCCAGCACTGTAAGGCCTCATTCTCACGAGCGCTTTTTCAACGCGCGTTAAGAAAGCGTTTGAATGACACAAATGGAAACATCTGTATTTATTCACACAATTATCAAGCGTCGTTGGATTTTCAACTTTAAGCCTTGGTCTTTAAATCGATTTTAGCGTGCGGGCAGATTTAAGCGCTTTTTTAACGCGCGTTGAAAAAGCGCTCGTGTAGGGTCACTAAGCGTTGTGAGCGTGATTCGGAACACAGGGCTCACTGTGAATTTGACGTTCTAATTAGGAGCGATTTGATTAGTTAAGGGCGTGGCTCGATCGACGGACTATGATTAATACTGCATTCTTCGCGAACGAACTATAGTAAATAATTTCTAAGATAATAATACATAGTCAGTTATATGTTTATGTCAGTGCTTTTCTAGGCCTCTATTTCGTGTCATAAGCGAACAATATTACATAACGGCTAAATGAAATACAGTAGCACCCGCTTAATACGATTTTCCGAATAAAAGATTGCACTGGTTCATTTATTTTCAAAAAAATCCTGGTTAACCGCTTTAGCGGCGTTTTTGGTCGCAACAAAATCTTCAAGCTGGTTTTATTATGTATACAATATTCATTTTATTTTTTTTTTATTTTCCTGTTTTTATCAATCTCTTGTTATTTAGCCAACATAGCCTTTTAAAGGTGTATTCTAAACCTACATTTGTCTTTCTTTATCACTTACATTTGTAAACTAAGATGGGGTTCGTTTTTTTACTCTATGACATTCGATTTTCCTACTAATATATTATATCTTTTACAATTCCTAATCTTCCGTGAGAGACAGACATATTAAATATAGTAATAACGGGACACTCACGTATTTTAAGTCGAAAAACGCTCCTGATGACACTCCTCGGTACGGAGTGAAACGTGTAGAGCGTTTTTCGACTTAAAATACGTGAGTGACCCGTTATTAATATATTTAATTCCTAATCTACCATTACACAAAAACATTTCCATTCAAACAGATATAAACGGGTTATTTTTAACTGTTACCACGAAGTTGTTACCTTTAGTGTTTTTTCTCAGTTAATAATAATGGTAAAAACTTGGTGGCAACAGATATAAACAGATAAACCATTGAGTTAATTGATTTTTGTGCGCCTTTCAAAGGCACCTCAAAATCTAAAGATGTACACAACAAAAATCTGTACTTTTGTTGTTTTTGTGTGATGCTTATATAAGATTACCTATTTTAGATGTGTCCATAGGTAGTAGGCAGTTTAAAAATGGTACATCTATTCAGTAATACATAGTTTTAGGGGCATTCCCAAAAAATACGTTTGCGGTCTAATTGCCGCGACCCATACAAAATGTATGAAAAGAGTCATGGCATTTAGACGCGACCGCAGACATATTCTCAGAGAATGACCCTTAAACAGTACAATCAAGATCTGACATACTTAATATAGATAATTTTGACAAAAATATGTACACATCTACATTATAAGTCTTGACTGTACTCATTGTAGAAATGTATAATTGATTGATTATTTGTATTTTGTTAAGAGTTCACTTTCTACTTAACCACTATATCCATTCATTACAGTCAAATTCAGTTAACAATATTATCGAGTTTGGATCAAATGTGACGTTTTCAACTAAAAGGTACCACATTGTCGGTTGTCGATTAGGTCGATTTAATTTTGAAGCTTTATGGAAATAGCGTTTTATTGACAACCGGCAATAAGTACTCACACGCCACAAATTACTACACCAAACTTTTCGTCCTTCCGATCGTCTTTCTTTCTTATACCTCGGCCACATACTCGACGAGTGGCATGGGAAGTAGTGAGGGAAGTATGCAGGGCAGTATGGCGGCCACACTACGTCTCTGCCTACTTCCCTCGCTACTTCCATGCCACTCGTCGAGTATGTGGCCGAGATATTACGTAGAAAAAGGAAATATAAGACATACATTGCACAAAGTTACGCAAAAACTCGTTTGTAAGGGTATCGTTACCAATCGTTCACGTTTGATAAACCAAATACTGCAAAACGTGCAGTGCCATCTAGTTTAGCTGTAAAAACCACGTCTACATTAGAGTAAAATATATACGTTTCGTATTATTATTTAATGTATGTTCATACACGTTGTCGCTGTCATTTCTATACTTCATATAGGGCCACAGCCGATACTGAATTGTTAGCTGAATGTGTTATGAGAGACGGCACACATCGCGCCGTGTGCGTGCACGTCAAACAAGTCAAACATTTGAAAATGCGCTCTTTTAAAATGCTTCTCGTTATGGAGCGCAACATGTCGAGCAATCATCGACTTTATAAACATGAGTGACCAGGGAAAACGGGTCACTAACGTATTATTAATTTGAACATCTCGACATGTTTCGATCCAATTTACGAGGATCGTCTTCAAGGGTTGTGAGTGACCCGTTTTAAAATAATTTAACATGTGTGAGTGACCCGGTTTAATATAATTAATAGGTCATATATTTTTCTCGATTTTCACAAAAACACCTAATGACACTTTAAATATCTAATTCACATCAATTGAAGACACCGACGAGGTAGTAATTGTTCGTTTACAACACAAATTATCTAAGTTTCGCGTTCAGTCGCCATCGGCGCGGCCGGGGTGCTCAAAAGTATCTGAACACGCACTTTGAAGCAATAGAGGCGTGTTCAGATATTTGTGAGCGCCATCGCCGCTCCGATATATGTGATGGCGACTGTTCTCTCAATACTTATATTTATTTCGGTCAATTATTGCTTGTAATATGATCAAGGCGGGTTACCCTCTGGCAGAATATTATTTGTCAGAAATACACTTCGTATAACACGTATCGCAGAAAATCTTAGTCGAAAGATACTTTCGCATAAATAAATACTTGCCATAATAGTAATTTCGCATAATATTCATTTGGTAGAATTTTCTAAGTAGGTTAGGGTTTTCTGCCAAATAATATTATGCGAAAGATAGATAGTATAGGTTTATCTGTAGTTGGTTTCGTTAAATCCCAAGATATAGATACAAGATATAAGCGCTGGTAAAAACTTGTCAAATACAATCGTACAGATATTTTTAGACGCCTAATTTCCCATTTTTTTAAAACCCATTGGCTTTAGGGTCAGCGGTTGTTTAGGTTTCCGCATCTCGTTATACTTGTGACTCGAGATACCGATAAACACCGGTCAGGTCGAAGCTCTTATTTTGGCGTTAGAAAAAGATATATTGGCTCGTTTCGATTCATTAATTGAGACATTTTTAGACGCCATTTTTTCCATTATATTTGACTCCATTTATTTAGAAATTTGAAGTCGCTTCTAGACACCTAATTTCCCATTCTGTTTAATAACCCCATTAACTTCAGGCTCCTCAGGGGGTTGTTTGGCTTGTTCTGTGGGGGATTGTTTAGCTTGTTCTGTGGGGGGTTGTTTAGCTTGTTCTGCGGGGGGTTTCCGCATCTCGTTATACTTGCGGGCCCGGTTGTAGACGGGCAGGACGAGCAGGACGACTCCGGATATGGCGATGAACACGCCGGCCATGTAGAAGGACAGGTCGTAGGAGTTGGTCATATCGAACACCCACCCTGGAATGAGATGATGACAAGTTAATATATGAACATGGCAAGTCATGTGAGGAAAATGGGTCTCTAATGTTTCCCATAAAGTTTTAAGTCATAATGTATTTTTTATCCGCATTTTCGTTAGTCATAATTTGTTTTTTCTCAGAAAAACGTAACTTTTCAGGATTGCCATAAAACAAACCTAACCTATCTATATGATAAATTGATAACCTTACGAAAATCCTGAAAAGTTAACGGTTTCAGAATTATGACAATCAATCATTACATTATGACTTTCAATAACTGTCAAACAAAGGGACCCCGAGGAAAATAGATGTATGAATAGCATAGTTCTAAAAGCTATCCCAAATATGTTAAAAATGTTTTTTCGGAATATTTTTCTTGAACAAAATGTCGTTAAAAATTAAGTCTACAATCATTTAACTAAAACAAAACGTATTATCTAAGTCGGGAGTCATCTGACATTATGCTAATTTTACGGTTTCTCTCTTGTTTTTAGGTTTACATGTTTCAGAGAGCCTTGGTCTCCATTCTCAAGCACTAACAGTGCATGATAGCGCTCAAGATAGCTGCGCGTCGCGTACTGTCGCTCGTCGCGCAGTCGTCGAGTATGAGATTCAAGAGATTCAAGAAAAGTCCAACCAGCGACTCCCTAGATCTTTTCCATGATAGTGTCGACTCCCAGATTGAAATGATGACATTGGCCATTTGGGTAAGTTAGGTAAGTCTGCTGATACAGTTACCATCTCATCATCTCACCTGCTAGGGGGGTTCGATAAAGTTGGCGAACTTGCATAATCTTTTCCAGTGATGTCCTGATGTCTTAAAGGTTGCTTACGCATTGGTGAACTTCTCCAGCGTGATCTACTCCACCAGGATGATGGACGTCAGGGAATAGGTGGCTGAGTAGACCCGATGTCTGTTAGGTCTAGGTTAGGTCTCATCTCACCTGCTAAGGGCGGTCCGATGAGGTTGGCGACGCCCTGCATTAGCAATAGCAGGCCGTACGCGTTGGTGAACTTCTCCAGCGTGATCTGCTCCACCAGGATAATGGACGTCAGGGAATAGTTGGCTGCGATGAACGCCCCGAATAGGCCCGATGCTGACGCTGAAATGTGAAGGAATCTTATTGAGTACGAGTTAACAGAGTTCAAGTTCAAGATTTCGAAGATGTTTAATTCATTGGTCTCTTTTTTTCCCGATTTCGCATAAATGGCTATCATGGCAGGTCAGGATCTGATGATGGGAAATCAGGGGAACTCTTTTAATACAAGTATGATCAAGGTAAAATTCGTTCATTCTGCGCGTATATATTCATTATGTAGCGACTTGGAAGTAGTCATATGCATACCTAGTCCTAAGTATGTGGGCAGCAGCGGCATGAGGCAGGTGACGAAACCACATAGTAACATGCAGGCCGCGTACACGAGGCTCGGATTTACGCACTCCCAGTCGCCCACCCAGCCCAGGAGTATCTGGAAATCAGAAAATTATAGATAAGTAATATATTCCAGCCACGTCTATAGCATGTGATAGCACCTAATATCGATCCAGACAAATGGCTCAAAATATGTAAAAACTACTTTATTGTCTAAGGTGTAAGAGCGTACACATATTTGTGAAACTTTGGGAATGTATACATATATATTTATGCCCTTGACTGTACCAACAACCAATGAAACAAGATATAGTAAGACCAAGAAAAATCTGCAGCGATTTTGATAGCACACGCAGTGCGTTATTTATACGTCATAATTTCATAGAAGTTTGACGTTTAAAATAACATGATATAAAACTTTGAAAACGGATTATATCGCGTATATTGAATTTATAATACATCCCGACGTTTCGAACCCTTTACAGCGTTCGTGGTCAACGGGTGACTGAGGAAAAATTACAAAGTGCAAAAATACCCACATACTAAAAATAATGAACAATCATAGACTATAAACTTTAAGGCTGGTTGTACATGCAAAATCGGTTCATAAGGCTAGTTATACACTACAATTATTTTCAAGTAAAGATATATATATATACGCGATAAAAAAAGTCAATATAGGTATACGCGATATAATCCGTTTTCATAGTTTTATTTTATGAGTAACTATCGCGGTAACCGAAGACAATATTATGTTTAAAATAACACTTAGAACTTAGAACCTACGTAATTCAGTATCGTTCTTAAAATTGCCTTTCCAATATTTTTGTGTGCACAAATATAACTAGATGTTTAAATCAATTAACACAACAAATATGTACCTACACGCTCAAACAAATATTTTGATTGTTCCCTTAAATCTGTCACCGTATTGTTATCTGGGCAAATAAAGCGAGGTTTACACTGCGATCCCAGTTTATGAGGCCGTTATCAGTTAAGCTGTGACATGCGCACGAGTCTGTTATATAACCAGTGCCATAGCTATGGCAAATAAAAGGAAAATGGGGATTTCAAAATAAAAAAATGTTAAAATTCTATCTACCGCCAAATTAAGTTTATTTTATTTTGTTTATTGTGTCGGTATTCTGTAATCTATGTTTGACATGTGTATTGTCACTCGTTTACTTTTAATTTAGTTCTAGCTTAGTTTTAAGTCAGGTACCCACCGAAAATAGCTCAACGGGTGAACCGATTTGGATGCGGTTTTTATATATTTGAAAGCAGCTTCTAGCGGTGGTTCTTAGACATTTTATCAAAGGGGAACGGGAAGCACGAAAACCCTAACTGGGTTTTCGTGCTTCCCGTTTTTTTATTTCCAGTTTAGCCTTCTAGGTCCACCAAAATTCTTACAGAACGAGTAATTTTTTATCCAAATTAAATATGTAATATAGTCATGACACATAACCTTGAAATGTTGTATTCACTCTTTTAATCGCTTATAAGTATGTGATTACATAAGTAATTGATCTAAACTTCTAAAGATTCCGATTGTCATAAGGGATATTCTAAATTGCACTATGACAATTAAATTATAAGTGGACAGGAATCAAACTTCAGGCTTATAAATAATGTGCTTGCACACCTTCAGCTATATTACGATTTCAAATTTAATATTGAATGTCTATCACTTTCATACATACAAAGAGTAACTTAACTTTTTAGGGTTCCATACCCAAATGGTAAAAACGGAACCTTATTACTAAGACTCCTCTGTCCGTCTGTCTGTCACCAGGCTGTATCTCACCAACCGTGATAGCTAGACAGTTGAAATTTTCACAGATAATGTATTTCTGATGCCGCTATAACAACAAATACTAAAATGGTCGGAACCCTCGGTGGGCGAGTCTGACTCGCACTTGTCCGTTTTATCTACAGCTAGCTACCTACAGCACTTTAATTTTCCTTGTATTATTTTCCTCAACAAACCACAGTTACTTCTAATTAGCATTTAGCAGTTGGTAGTCATATCTCCTGTAAATGTACGATAAAATAGAATATCTAAAAGGATAAAACCGGATAAATAATTATCAACTCTTATCAGCTCGTATCACGCCGCGACAGATTGGAGCGGGTCAAGTTAACTTACTGCTTTAGATAAATGATTTGTGTCATTGTTATAAGTTATAATAGGTATGAGTTTAACTAGTTTCAGGCGTGGCTCACTCCTCGATTTCGTCGCGTAGCTACAAGTACATGCGGCCCACACCAGTTTTGGTGTCTAGCCATAGTAGTTGCCGCGCACCGCTACGGAACAGACGCCTGTTCGCGCCAGCGCCACCTAGCGGTCATATCTGTCATAATAGACGCGTTTTAGATTACTTATTCTGTGCTAGTTGTAACTAGAAGTATTCTTCATCATCATCTTCCTGGCGTTGTCTTGGTTTTTTACCACGGCTAATGGAAGTCGGGGGTTCTGGCAACTAACCCCAAGAATTATGGATTCACGATATACAAATGTATAACTTAGTTGCGGTATATAGTACTCTTATAACCCCGACCATAGAGTAACTTATACTAGAGCGGTACTGTCGTAGTAAATTTTGTAACCACAGAAAATTCACTGCCATCTATCGACACACTTTAAAACTAAAAATAAAGATTTATAAAAATACGATAAAATGTATTTAAATATGGATAAATGATTTTTTTTATTTGCATTAATTATTTTTATGATTTTGACCCATGTTTTTTCACTGACATGCGTTAAAATTGTTAAATAACAAACGATACCGTCAACGCCATCTATACGACAGTAGGCCAAAGCTAGTAGCGCCCTCTGAACGAGAATCAAATTTTCTTGATTTTCGAGGCACGTTTTTTTCTTACTGTATCCATCTATTACGGAGTTATATCTATCTTTGCCCCGACAGATAATGCACAGCTTAAACTTTTTGAAGGTATGACATATAATCTGGTAGATTTCCACTAAGTATAAATAAAACGAAATTCATATTAAAAATACATTTTTTTAGAACGGATCACTCACGTATCCCTCTGTCGTAAGCCTTTTGTGAGCGACCGTGCGAGTCGGGCTTTGGCCGCAATACACGGCGCGCCCTCGACCAGTGAAGACGTGTCGTTGCTCCGTGAAGAGGATCCTCGTAAATTGGATCGAAACATGTCGAGCTATTCAACTTAATAATACGTGAGTGACCCGTTTTAAAATAATTTTAATATGTTTGAGTCTCACGGGAGTTTTATAGTTAAAACGAAATTTAACCAAAAAGAGAAAGAAAGGCTATTTTATTTATGACTCACCTCTCCAAACATGTTCAGGATCCCAATAATAGAGATCAGCATGGATGCCTCGTTCTTGTCGAAGCCCATGCTCATGCCGCTGTCAGCGATGTACACGTATGGGACGTCGTACCACATGTAGAGTAGAAAGTTCGAGAACGCGAACACTAGGAATGCTGGGTTCTTGAAGTGGGAGAAGTCGAGGACGTCCACGGCGAGGTCCCAGAAGTCCCAGAGGCCGGCGTACCATTGGAGCTGGAAGGGGAAAAGGGGGGTTAGAAGATGACAATCGTACGTCGACGAACACCTACATTATTTAACTTTCAGTAGTTTATGCCATGTGTAAACAAACATGTAGTGTAGTGCACTTGTTAATCGGATGATAAACAACCAACGTTCACAGAACATAACAGCTGTTTTCCTGTTATTATCATGTCAAAAGTTGTAAACATAACAAACTTTACGATTTAACACGGCATGATCCTTACAATTCTTACATTTTAAATGGTACATAAATAGTCTGTTTTTAAATACTAATTAATTTCAGGTAAACGGTTAGAGTAAGTTGTTAAACTCATAACTTCTCGTAGAATTTGAGAATGCAACGCCTTGGCTGTGATTTATAGATTTGGACTATTAATGAATGTACTTCCCAACATATTATAAGCATAAAAAATCTTTGCTTACCTTTTCTTTAGCAATGGTAGTCATAGAATTCCTGAAGATATTGGGACACGACGACGCTCGGAGCCGATACCTGTTGATATTCAACATGGCGCCTCTGTACGTCAGCGAATGCCGATGCACCCTCAAGTCCTTCAAGAATGCTGGCGGCCTCTTCACAGCTCCTGTTGTCCCGGTAGCGGCCTGTCTCTTTAACCAGAGAGACAGAGCTGTCTTGTCGCTTAATGCTCGGTTTTCTTGAGTCCTGGGCGCTGATGTAGGTGACAAAGCACCAGGGGATAAAGTGTCAGGAGACATTAAAGCCCTCGGTGGAGATTGCTCATGCAAACGCCCACTGTCGCTGAAGCTTCTCGAAGGAAGCATCACTCCCGGATAATTCTGGGCGAGAATCGCATAGGCGCGACCTTTGTTGGACATTAACTCGAACACTTCTAAAGAAACACTCTCTCCTCCAGTCATGAACGTTGGCAAGTCTACTAAGGAACTGAACTGTGGCACGATAGGAGACGCCACGGCTTCAACATCTACTGTTTCAGTTATCTTTGCGGAACCGGCAGCGCTGCTTTTGCTGTCTGAAAAACTGTCTGCCGAAGACCCAAAACGTTTGTTCCGCTTTCTTTCTCGTTTTCGCTTCCTTTCTTTCGCTTTTTCAGCATTCATCGTAGTTGTCCATGGAAGATCTCTAAATAATAGCCCACAAACGGCCATGTTTAGGAAAAATCCGGCTAGGATTAGCGTCGTCCCTCGCCAGCCATACTCGTCTAGCAACACGTTGGTGAGCGGCGCGAATATGAAAGTACCGATCCCGCTCCCACAAACCGATATGCCTGTCGCGAGCGATCGCTTCTTCTCAAAATAGTAGGCGACAATCACTACCGCCGCCACGTAGCATAAGCTTAGTCCAAATCCGGCCATGATCCCAAACGTGAGGAACAGCGTTTCCATATTTTCTACAAACGTCGATATCACGAACCCGATGGCCGCTAATACTGAGCCGAATATAGTCATGAGCCGACAGCCGTACCGGTCCGTCAGGAAGCTGGCGATGGGCCCCGACAGGAGCGGCATCGCCATGAAAATGCCGGCTATCCATGCCGTCTTTCCTTTACCTTCCCCGAAATACTCTAAGAAATACGGGAAAAATACGCCGAAGCTGAACGTGATGCCGTCAGCGATTAAGTTCACCATAAACGACGCGAACACGACAACCCAGCCCCAGCCGCCGTCGGGCGGGCGGGCCTCGGCCAACGAGAGCTCCTCGTCGTCCGAGGAGCTGGACGAGCTGGAACTGCTGACGGAGCCGGGCGCCGGCGGCGACTGCGCGTCGAACTGGACGTGGAGCGTCCTCGCGTTCGGTTTCCGCGGAACACTGGCATCGCGGAGCAGCGGTTCTTGCTCCGGGATGGGCGCGAGGCGCTGGGGCGCGGCGCCGGGCTCTAGGCCGGGTTGGGGCGGCGCCGGGCCGGCTGGCGCTTGCAGCGGCCCACCGCGCGGCGGCGGCGACACGGGCGCGGCCATGCCGGGGTGCGGCAACTCTGCAGGGGGTCACCAGCTCGCCCGGCTTCCATGCGGGCTCCGCGCACCCGACGTGACCTCATGCTGGAAACAAAAAAAACACATGTTAAAAACCTTTCCGATCCAAACTACACGTAACGTCCCTATCGCCCCCGAGGGGGAGGGCCCTTAGACTTCATATACATATTTCTAATTAAGAAACACGAAGTGAGAAGCAAATGGCACATTGATCTGTGGGCCTCGAGAGCGCTTTTGAAACTCAAACTCCAAGTCGAGTAATGGAAATCCATACATTTTTCTGTAATTGTTCCATTTATACTTTCAACGACACCATTTTACCTAGCCAGCAAACGCAAAGATTCGCCGTTTAAAATCAGCCCACTCAAACGTACATGGTTACGAAAGCCAGTTAGTCAGAGGAAGCCAGAATAATGGCAGGTCTGCAGCGGATGCCCAAAGTGCCCAATCGCTTCTGCACTGGTGATTGGAACACAATAAGAGGCTCAGTGTATTTATAGACGAGTGTCTAAGTAGCGATTGTAACTTGACGTTAGAATTTGACTGCCGTTTTTGTAGAACCTCTCGCGTCGGATGATGGTCTCCTTTTGTTGGACTTAATTTAAATAAGTTTTTGGCAAAAAATATATTACATTTTTGGTACAAACTTTTATCGCTCACTGTACTTTTCTTTCCACAGGCAACTAATACTCATCGAGACAATTCTAAAAACCCCTAAACACAATTAGGTTTTGTTGTTTTAACACAGTGTTCCTATGGCCACCTCCTGTCATACCATAATATTGCATTGTCACCTGACTTACATATTATGCAAATTTTCAGCTTCATTGGTAGTCGGGAACTGGGTCAAATTTAACTTGCAAGATTTGACCCGTACATTACATACATATAAAAGAAACTGTCATAAGAACCAACATTCGACGCGAGAGATATACCTAAGTCGCAAACACAACACACACATTTCATTCTGTGGCCTAAAACAATTTAAAACAAATATCTAAATCTTTATTGATATTGTATCATTTCTGCGTTATCAGTACATTCAATTCAATTCAATATATAATTATTTTATCTAATTAGATATTATAAAAGCTGAACAATTCCACTGACAATGGCATTGGATGATAACAATATTTAACAGATTTATACACGATATAGTATTAGGCTTTACGACGCAGTAGAAAATCATGATTAAAAGATTTATCGATAAGAATTATGTCACATGAACTGATGTAATCGGATATGTTAAGCATTAATTCGATTCAGACATAACATAACATAATAGCAACATTTATGGAACTTTATTTTGCCGAGGTACAGTGGTGTTCAAAATGACCTTCACACACTTTTATTCTCTTAACAATAAAGTTGTAATATTAAAAAAAAAAAATTGATTTGTTCCCAAACTTGTTAATAAAGTTGTGTTAAGTATATTTTGAACACCTCGCCCGCTTAGTAGCTTCAACTGCTGACTGTATATCATAACTGTCAGATTTTAAGTATATAAAATCACTGCTTAAATTTATAATTATAAATATCTCACACAGGTAACAAAAGTAAACTCCTATACGCTTTATCATATTGCATCTTGCGTGAAATAGTTATTTGTTATACAAGGGTGCAAAGTTGTATTTTACCCGCGAGTGTTTCAACACACGAGAAGTAAAATACATTTGCGGCCGTGTGTAACACAAAACTTTTCACCTCACTATAGCGAGGAAAGTGCAACATCCACAGGCGTTAGATCATCTTCATCACTGGAATCACTCATTTCTTTACGATATTATAACAGAAAACTCTGGAAGTTATGTATTTTTACGCGAGTCGGTGAGAAGGTTTTAAGTAAAAAAATTGTTGACAATGTTGACATTTCTGATGTATGAAATGTCAACGATGCGTTTTGAAATTGCATCGACTCAAATTGTGCGTTCAGAATTATATTTAACATCATTATAAAAAACAAACGTTTCTTATGGAATTTTAAGGTTTATGACTTAAAATCATTAAATAAAGCTAAATTTGGTATTTTTTATTAGATTCTCAAACCATTTATTTAATGATAATTAATATCGAACGAACCATTATCATGAGCGTTTTACGTTTTGTTATCTGTCAAGCTACTTAAACACGCTCCATCCAAGGTCAAATTACTTTCCCCACTAGTGGATAAAACGTGTTTTTCCCCGCTTGTATTGAAGGATAAACGACAACTTTCCGAGCTAGTGAGGGGAAAATGTTTTTTTTTTTTCATTAGATGATTACAGCTCAACTTACACTTGTAGCGACAGGAAAACTATACAATTCACAAAAGCTCGTACACACAATACAAGCCATTATCAAATGTGGTATTTTCTATAAAAAGGGACCTTATTGTCGATGGCGCTTAAACCATTATTAACGATGCTCCGATATAAATACAATGCCGCGCGACGCTGTGCGGCGTAAGCGCCATCGACAATAAGGTCCCTTTTCATAGAAAATGCCCCAAATTCGTTCCTTAAAACTTATCTCCCTGAAGCTTAGTGTTCCCGCGAGTTTTCACAAAATTCCCATTAAGTTTTTCCTTTATATTCGCATCTGCAATGCATGCCTGACCCATATAGATAGCATGAAACGTAAATGAATGTGAATGTTTTATTTAGTAACGAGCCACTGCCAGATCTTTATCTGCCATTCATTTATTACGATTAAGACGATTTTTGACAGTTTTTGACAAATTAAGGTCAATGAAAAAGAAGAAAGCCCACCATATTATGTTACTCTTCGAAGGCCGCAAAAATACAACAGTTACATAAACACGTAAACTGCAAAGCAAAACAAATAAATCAAGCGTAAAGAAAATAAAAACAATCGAATGTCTACGCCAAAAAAAAAAACATAAACGTACACACTTTAACAAATAGTATGGCGCGACTGGCTACTATCCAGACGAGTTTACGTCAAACATTATAAATAATCGGGAAATTTGGCGACATACCCAATAAGCCAAAACTGGCGTATGGTATGGCCGAACATTCTAGAACTATTTTGTCGCAAATATATGTCGTTTGGCAGTCCACTAGGCTACAATGTTCCTTAATTATGCTATTCATGGGAATGATACAATACAAGACAAATATTTGACCGTCTGGACCAAATCTTGACTAGAAAGTAGCGCTTAGATGTACACCTGCAGGGCATGCTTTTGTCACCATATCATTATCCATTTATTGCGTGAAATGACGATTATCTGATAAGTGATTTAATTCGGTGTAAAGTTCTGTTTACTTTCCACCAGGGGTCGGAAACCGGTATTTGCTCCATACAAAATACCGGTATTATTACGTTCTTTTTCGTTCTTTTGTTTATAATTTCATTTTTAATGGGACGTTTTAATAATGCAAAATTGTTTCCTAAATACATGATTCAGTCCTACGTAATGAGCATAAAAAAATTCAAAATATTGGGCTATTTCTGGGTTTAAAAAAAATACCGGTTCCGAGCCCTGCTTTCCACTCACTGATTGATTAAAATTTAACCCTCGGCCCTCAAACCAACTCGTCCTTCTATTGGTCACTTTCTAATCTCTTCATCAATGTACTATTTGAAATAAAACTATGAAAACGGATTATATCGCGTATATTGAATTTATAATACATCCCGACGTTTCGAACTCTTTACAGCGTTCGTGGTCAACGGGTGAGTCTTTATTTCATGAGTAACTATCGCGGTAACCGAAGACAATACAATGTACTATTTATTGACACCTCGATAACATAAAATCGTGCGAATAGGCTAACCCGCGTGTGTGTTTCTTGACATTCATGGTTTTCCGTAGGTACGGAACCTACGGTACTTTTTTTTGTAGGTACGGTACTTTTTTTGTGATTTTCCGAGTCGTGTCTTTTTGACGCAGATTTGAAGGCTACACGAAGGTTCAAGGTTCGCGTCCATTGGGACGCGAACCCCGAACCTTCGTGTAGCCTTCTACCATAAATCATCTATGAATCTATTCGCGAACCCACTAGCGCTCTGAATTCGCGAATGAATAAAACCTTCGCACATTTTAGGAATCAGTAAGGAAACTATGAATGTAAGTGGCCCGGGCAAAGCAAGAATGCTGTGAGCTTGAAATAGGAAGCCCTAAGTTACGCAAGGGCAAAAGGTCGCCGTTATTGTTTTGCCGGTGACATTTGAGTCTCAAGAGGGCGTAAAGTTCAGGAAAGTAATTACTTTGTCAACTAGTTCGGTATGATGCTCAGTTATTTTGGTAGTCCCGTGACAATTGAGTGTTTAAAAATTAATCGCACAAACTATCGTGAGACATATTTCAAAATATTTATCAGTACGGTTTTTACTCACTGGCGCAAGCGCTGGTGGCCTACGTGCGACTTTCAATCCGGAACATCGTGAGGAAACCGGACTAATCCTAACAAGGCCTAGTTTTTCCCCCTCTGGGTTGGAAGGTCAGATGGCAATCGCTTTCGTAAAAACTAGTGCCTACGTCAATTCTTAGGATTAGTTGTCAAGCGGACCCCAGGCTCCCATGAGCCGTGGCAAAATGCCGGGATAACGCGAGGAAGATGAAGATGATGACGGTTTTTACTCGCTATTATTTTTAGTCGCTTTTGACCGAAACATGTCGCCAAAAGCGACTAAAAATAATAGTGAGTAAAAACCGTACTGATAAATATTTTGTTTAAAAATTTAATAATATTTAACAAATAAGAACCGACTTCATATAATAGTCTGATGTCATAATGTAATCGTCTTCGTCGGCAATTCTTCGCCATATGGTACCTAATACTTTCAAAAGGGTACGAGTGGCGTAAACGATTGACACGTTGGATAGGCACCCTAGACCGATTTGGATTGTTTTCAACTTGGACCCAAAAGCGACAAATTAACATAAACACCTGGAATTGAGAATCGTTAAAAAGTCTTTCGATAAACAGAAGGCGTATTCTGTAATAACAAGTTACTAATGGATTTGATCTAGATTTGTGGGGTGACAGATCACATCCATCTGTCATTTCTTTAACCAGAAACGTCACTTTTGACATTGATAGATCATATCCACAACAAATCCAGATCAAATTTATACGTCTCTACAAAATCATAGTAAGAGGAATTCATTTAGACAAAGTACTTAAAAAACTCCCACAAACACCAAATTGGCTAAAGTTACAAAATGTTAACTTGATAACTAGCAACCTAGTTAGTCTAGTTAGGCTTTTAATTAGGATGGATAAAGGAACGGGGTAAAATGGACCGGTAGGGATACTTTATGGACTTAATGCCCCCCTATTAGTGGTTGAGATTTTAATTAAGGTTTCTGGCTTACTGGTGGCGGAGATAAATGTGAAGGGAGATCTAATTTAGAATATCTGAACCAATCACTCGTTTCTCCTGTGTTACTATTGCAGTATTCAGTCTCTTCAGTTCAGATTTAGTCTATTCTATTCAGGTTATTATTAACCATTGAAGGGGAGACTTTTTGCGATAACTGAAAAACGGCTAAACTGATCATGTTCGCTATAGTTTTCATTTAATGTTTTTCTTAAGCTCTATTTCTACGATTTTTTCATAATTTTTTGACCCATGGTTCAAAGTTAGAACGGGGGTGGGACACATTTTTTTTTCATTCGGAGCGATTATTTCCGAAAACATTCATCGGTTGACATAAATCGGCTCAGTAGTTTCGACATTACCGTGGACTGCCTTTAATTGAAAATGAAAATCATAACCTCCTTTTAGCTCCACTGTAATCGGGTAAAAAGGCAACAAACCTTGCAGGAAATTGGCTCAACCGACTCGAAAGCGCTAAAGATGTAAGTGAGACTTCACTGCCGTCCTGAGTGATGGATTGTGCTGTTCTCCAGACGGGATATTGTTGGGACAAGTAATATGTCTGGAAGCAAAATTATTGCATACTAGACTCGGCCCGCGTCTTCGGCCTTTTGTCACTTCGTACCCTCGTGGGTATTAAATTGTTAACCCCTTGGAGGATGAATTTCGGGGTCGCATCGTCCGGAAATACCGCAAGTTGCCGATATTTTGGCACTGTTGAAAATGCCATCGTAGAAGAGTAACTGATGAGCTGTTTTTAGTTAGAATTTGAATGACCAGATAGTATGAAATGAAAACTTAAAGTAATTATCTTCCATTTCCATTTTTTCCAAAAAAAAATCTTTAGATATCTATCTTTACATCAATTCATCATACCTGAATTAAATGAAAATAATAAATCTCATTTAAATTCGTTTTCCATAGAATCTCATGAATGGTGCCTTAAAATGAATGCTTAACTTGCCAAATTAATTTAATAGACTGTTAACGATTTTAACAATTTGAAGGGTTACTAACACCGCTGAATACATAATGAGGCCTTAGCGGATCCATGCTCATTTTACAAATGGAGAGGAAATTTTAACACGAAACTGGCCATTGGGATTATTTGAGCACTTTAACTGCGGCGTTTAAGTGTCTTCATTTTCACCATGTTCTTTGACCCAAATTACATGAAATACATGAGTTAGCCGCGAGCGTATATTTTAAATGAAAAACCAGGTTATAAATTTGATCGGACCTCTATTCTATTCTATCGGTATTCAACGAGGCAATGCAATCCTTTTACCCGTCAGCAGCGAGTTGGGAGGCGATTTATTATTTTATTTGAAGTTCGTAAATTTCGAGCAACACTCACACTCTAATTACGCCTTCATTGGAGTAAAAGAGTAAGATGCCCGAAATTTGCCAACCTCGGTGTTCATGGTAGGCCTTCTGATCTAACAGATCTCTTGGCAAATCACCGTGGCCACAGATTATATAATAGTTCTTACGAACAGATCCTTATCTCTAAAAGAAAACGCAAATTTTTTACCGTTTTGATACCTACACAAAAATACAATGGAGTGACCTTCGGCGGGCCGCTCCCCGCACCGCCCGCACCGGCTCAACGCTAGGGTTGCCGACGCTTAGAAATGATAAACACCAATAGGTATTTATCATGAGAATCATTAGAAATGATAAATACCAATAGGTATTTATCATTTCTAACAGCGGAGTGAAATAAAATGAATGTAAATCTTAAATTATGTATTTTAGTCATTCAATCATTCATTTACAACTGTTTTACTTTGTAACTATAAATTTGTCGTAATAAACACTACATGTTTAATGAAAGAAATTCAATAGTAAGTACCTACGTAGCTTGTAACTATCGTAAAAATTGCCAGTGCGGCGCGCGGTGACGTGCGTGCGTGAGCGCGTGTGGCAACCAACTGGCTTGCTTTTCTACCGTGAACGGGAGGCGATTCGTAGGTATAAATCTGAGCTCGCGCGGAGAGTTCCATAGGCCTGCCGTGGCGACGCTGCCAGTGTCATGGCGACGCTGGGACCGACTACGGGTGACATTTTACGTAGTGGTTAGAATGGACAAAGCCTGTTGCGGATTACATCATTTGTTGGTAGGTGGCGAAGACTGTAGCTGATTTATGTTTGTGCCCATTTGAAGAAGGCTGCGTCGTTGTTCACAGACAATGTACTAAATAATGATATCTAACAAATTTTATTTTTTGTATAGGTTTCTTTATTTTTATTAATATTTTAAATTAAAAATTGGATGATTCCATATGGGATCGTAATTGATAAAGATGATGCAATTCCAATTGGCGTTTATAATTATTATCTAACTAACACATTCGGGTCAGAGGGCCAGAATCTCAATATCGAGGTAAAGATAATAATAATACAAGAGCAAAGACCTCCAATTTTGTCAAATGCTTAGGCGTTGTCAGCTGTGACAGAATTAAGACGAATCGCGAAAATCTTGTTATAGCAGATGCATTCAAATCTCTGTCAAACTAAAATAAATAATTACATTAATTACTTACTTTAAGTAAAACAGAAATTATTGTTATTTAATACACATAACATAAACCACCACAACGGCATATTGTCGTGTATAAAAAAGCTGTGTTGTAGTTAAAAAGTAGATTGTAGAGAATCAAAACAACCTATTGTGAATTTAGAATAAAGCATAGATATGCCTGCGGCAGAGTATTGTCCTATTGGAGTACAAGGACCTCTTGTTTAACCAACATAAACAGAATTTATTTATCTCACAAAAATACTACTAAAATTTTGTTAAGTACCCTATTGTTGTTTTACCTATAATCTTTGTTGTGTCTTCCATTCACAAACAAATTACATAAAATAATACTAGCTTTTTCATATATTGCTTTAATATGTACTTAAAGGTACAGGATCTCGAGTTACTAACTTTTATTATTACTAAACATAGCTAAGAACTATCTCAAGGGAATTTTCTAGAAGGGACTCGAATCTACAAAAATCCGTCTGTAAATAACAAGTTTAAAAGTATTCAGGCTTCGGCTTAAAGACTGTCAGTCTACCAATACTGCTTGAACCTACTCATAACCACTGCATGTCCAAGTGCGATCACTTTTCAAATTAAGTGGAGTGGATTTTTGAGTCGAGGAAGAAAGTGGATGTGGAGGTGGACAAGGGCTTGCAAAAAATGTCTCGAAGCCAATTTTATATTTGCTATTAACTCTGGCGACTTTAAAAGCACAAGGTAATCACACAAAATAGAAAACTCGAAAATGCCTCATAGACATAAAACAATATAAAAGCCATTAGACCAAACGCCGGCGCTTGTCGTCCGTCAAATTATCCTGTTGACGACGGGATGTCGCTTGTCGCTCAATTGTCGCCCTTATGACTAGTGTAACAAGCCATCTGAATGGATAATTTTATTTGACGAATTGCGTTATAGGATAATTCTGATGGATCTTCAGTGCGCACTGGGTGGTCACATGTTCAGGTTATACATGGAGAATGAGATTGAGCAGGTAATTTATCTATCCGCTGTTTTTATAGCCTTTAATGACAATTAGATCATTTTAGTACAAAAAATGACAGTACTACGTACCTAATATGTAGTAGAATGGCCAGTCAGAACGGTCATTTGTGGTATTTTCTATAAAAAGGGACCTTATTGTCGGTGGCGCTTACGCCATTATTAACGATGCTCCGATATAAATACAATGCCGCGCGACGCTGTGCGGCGTAAGCGCCATCGACAATAAGGTCCCTTTTCATAGAAGATGTCCCATTTTAGTATTTAGGATAAACGTAGTCAAAGTCAAAGGCCAGTAACACTAACCCCAATTCATAGGCCAAGTCAAAATTGCTATAAATTTTGTGAACGTTAGTATGATTACAGCCTACAGGCGGTTAGGTGTATTTTTAGGCGGCCATGTAAATCTCTGATCAATTTTTATTGCGTATGTAAATATAACCCCCACGCAACAAAATCAAACTACGAAATTGAAAAATTGTTGTACAAGGTGTAAATAAATTGTAAATATGTAAAATAGTGGGGATCCCTTTAAGGGCAAATTCAGTATCGTGTTCTGATTAGGAAAAAGTTGAAGAAAGACTTTTTTGATGCGGAGAAAACATTTTTTCTATGGGGCAGGGTCGGCCACACAAAGGCCAAAGTTTTCGGGCATGAAATTGAAATTGGAAGTCAATAAGTACATAACCAGACAAAATAATCACGAGATCGCGACACTTAATTGGGATAGCCATAACAAAGGCGAGAGTAACGAGACACTAAATGATAAAGTGTGGTCATCAATTTTATTTTCATTACATTCGGTTCTTAATCACAATCCCCCAGATGCAATAAAGAAAGTCATAACAAACTTTATGAAGATTATGATTAAAACATTGCACATCTAAGAGATGAAAATGAAGTGAACTTTTGGACCTGAACTGCTGTTGAATCTCATTTGAAAAGCAAATCATGTTTTGTAGGTAAAATTTGAGAACGAACTATAAAAATATCGTTAGTTGAACCCAGTCACAGTCAGTGATTTTAAGCAGCGGATTGGGGAAAAAGTTAAATCATGATAAAACCCAATATATAAACAGTATGTTAATATATAAGAATTGACAAAGTTTGAATCAATATAAAACCAAAATAAGTATTACACTGATAAGAACAAGTTGCTGATAAAACACGCCGTTGTAACCAACATCACTATTTTCATTTAACTAGCTAGACTGGGCGAACACTCCAATGCCAGTTTCGTTAAATAACAGTATATGATTGATTGGTTGAATTTCCTATACCTCAGTAGGCACTCAGTAGTCGGCAATGAAATGGGCTCCACTCACCTTGCAACTAATCGCATGCGATTTTCGATACATGTCATTTGATCATCAGTCGATTGAATTTTTTGCACCTAGTATTCGGCAAGTCCTCACTACACACATGCGAGTACTCGCCAGCCTTTATGAACCTTAACTGGCATATAATCGCAACAAGAACGCACAAACTAAATTCATTTACATTATCGACGTAAAAAAAAGAAGTTATCCGCATTATTCACACGGTACAAATTTTAATCTACCGGGGTCGGGTCACCGATAGAATCGCATGCGGCTTTCGATACATGTCATTTGATCATCAGTCGATTGAATTTTTTGCACCTATTTAAGTAGTCGGCAAGTCCTCACTACACTCACATGCGAGTACTCGCCCGTCTTTATGAACCTGAACTGGCATATAATCGCAACAAGAACGCACAAACTAAGTTCATTTACATTATCGACGTACAAAAAAGAAGTTATCCGCATTATTCACACGGTACAAATTTTAATCTACCGGGGTAGGGTCACCGATAGAATCGCATGCGATTTTCGATACATGTCATTTAATCATCAGTCGATTGAATATTTTGCACCTATTTAAGTAGTCGGCAAGTCCTCACTACACTCACATGCGATGCGAGTACTCGCCCGTTTTTATTCATAGGTTCACCTGAACTGGCATATAATCGCAACAAGAACGCAAAAACTAAGTTCATTTACATTATCGACGTAAAAAAGAGAAGTTATCAGCATTATTCACGGGGTCGGGTCACCGATAGAATCGCATGCGATTTTCGATACATGTCATTTGATCATCAGTCGATTGAATTTTTTGCACCTATTTAAGTAGTCGGCCAAGTCCTCACTACACTCACATGCGAGTACTCGCCCGTCTTTATGAACCTGAACTGGCATATAATCGCAACAAGAACGCAAAAACTAAGTTCATTTACATTATAGACGTAAAAAAGAAGTTATCCGCATTATTCACACGGTACAAATTGTAATCTACCGGGGTCGGGTCACCGTCGTCACCGATAGCGCAGTGGTTATCTGGACACGAGGCGGGACGCAAGTCTCGGTTCGATGCCCATTCTATTAAATAACACGCAATGTTTTCGTGTTTTAAATGAAGCTAGAAGAATTCGGAAAAGTAATTTTTTATTTTAACAGAGTTCCATCTGGTTAAAAACAAGGAAAAAATTATGAGGTATTTTAGAAATGTCTGTCGCATGCACCCGGAAAGGTGGGCCAAAATGGTTACTGAGTGGGACCCACGGAGCACCATAGACGGTGCAGGCCGGGGTTCGGGCAGACCAAAAAGGAGATGGCGGGACGACTTGGACGCATTCTACCCCAAATGGTGGGAAAATGCCGATGACAGGGTCGAGTGGAGAAAACGAGGGGAGGCCTTTGCCCAGCAGTGGGACACCAAAGTAGGCTAATAAAAATAAAAAATTGAGATTGTCATTGACTTCAAAGTTTTGTTAAGAAAAGCATTTGTAATGTGAAATTGTCTAACTCTTAGTAGTTTCCTTTTTTTACTTATGCAAATCCAATATCTTTACATAACAATTTTAAAAAGACGCTACAAATGAAACACGTAATGAAGTAAACAACGCTTCTCGTTAAGAGCCTTGGAGAGGACTTAATTGGCAACATTCAGTTGAAGTGAAGGTAACGAGAACGAGTGATGTCTCACAAAACAAACACGTAAGTACGTAATACGTTTAGAGACGATAATTAAGGCATAAATGACACATGTTAACTTTCCAACACATGTCGTTGATGATATTACTTAAGTGGCAATTAGATACGTAACTGTAATGGATCTGCTGATTAAATAATAAGTAGATGTAATCTGTTACTATTATTAGGCATTTGCAATCACGATTAATGAGTAATGAGTAATTAAGTATGTATACCTAGTCGGCTCATAAGTTCTGTCACTGGCCTTTAAAATTTAAATTTGGAACTCCTAAAACAAAAACCGTTCTGCATTTGAATTTCGAATCTTTATTAAATATTTGAGTAGTATAATTTTGCAATTTTCTGTTTTCTTCAACATGGAGTGGACGCTTAAAGATAGCCGTACCGCAATAATTGCACTATATCGTTGTGGTCACTCGCCGACTAAAATTTTTAAGCTACTTGAAAATTTAAAATTCTCTAAGATTTGTGTATCGTACCATATAAAGATACAGTGAGGTCTCTAGTTTAAATGACAAGAAAAGAAGCGGTCGTCCGCGTACAGCTAGGACTCCAGCGGTTGTACAAGCAATTAGGGCACGCATTGCCAGAAATCCCGCTAGGAAACAAAAAGTTATGGCCCTCCAGATGGGTTTGAGCAAAAACACGGTGAAAAGAGTGCTTAATCAAGACCTGAGACTTCGTGCTTATAAACGAAAAACTGGCCATCTTCTCAATGGTCGGCTTAAAGCTTTAAGGCTTAAAAGATCTAAAGCTTTATTGAAGAAGTACGCTAAAAATAAGCACCGTTGTATACTGTTTTCGGACGAGAAAATTTTTGACATAGAAGAAAACTGTAATAAACAAAATGATAGAGTGTACGCTCGCAATAGTAAAGAAGCGTCTAATAGCATTCCCCGTATTCAAAGAGGTCATCACCCTTCATCTGTGATGGTTTGGCTGGGAGTTTCTTATGCGGGCGTCACTAGTATGCATTTTTGTGAGAAAGGAGTAAAAACTAGTGCCAAAGTGTACCAAGACACGGTGTTGACTAATATTGTGAAACCACTATCCCATACGATGTTTCTAAACCAGCATTGGGTTTTCCAGCAGGACTCTGCTCCAGCCCATAAGGCAAAGTCTACACAAGCCTGGCTCGCCTCCAATAAAATCGACTTTATACGGCATGAAGATTGGCCCTCCTTTAGCCCAGATCTTAATCCTTTAGACTATAAAATATGGCAGTATTTAGAGGAAAAGGTGTGCTCAAAACCTCATGCAAATCTAGACTCGCTGAAAAAATCTCTTGCTACGGCAGTGGCCAATATCGACATGAAAGTGGTGCGTGAATCCATTGACGACTGGCCACGAAGACTTCAAGCCTGTGTAGATAATTATGGCGGTCATTTTGAATAAATGTTATACATTTAGATTCTCTAGTTTATAAGCTTTCAAACGCTGTACAAATTATACGGAATAAACTTAAACTTTTGATTTTATTTGATACTATGTATATGACAGAACTTATGAGCCGACTAGGTACTGTTTAATATTCAAATACCCTAATTGCAAATTAATGTAAATTGTTAATTATGTTTGGTAAACCACGAATCAGAACTGATTTAGGGAGTGTAAACAAATATATCGAAAATGAAAGTCTGTTTTAGTTAGAGCACTCACAAATTCTTAAATGTGCCATTTTCAACCAAAAGGGTACTTATTGTCGTTTGTCAATAAGGCTTATCGCTAATCAACCTTATAGACAAGCGACAATGTGGTACCTTTTGGTTGAAAACGTCACAAATTTAGATATAAATATGTGAACTCTTAATAATTTGCGATTTAATTAGCCTCCTTCTAATCATTTATTATTAGGAGAATCGTACGAATAAATGGGCAAGTTAGTTATTTAACAATTTAAAATATGTAATTATTAAGACAAATAAATAAACACTCTTCTATGATGCTGATGCATTACATGCAGTACAATCATGATTAGTGGAAGATTCGGACTACTTGGAGTTAGAAGAAATGTGCATATATTTTGACGTGTTTTTAAGTATAAGTAACTATCATAGAAATGCACTTAACTAAAATATTATATTTAAAAAAATCGGTGGTATCTGAATTTTAGCTGTTTACAAAGAGAGGTCAGTGTGATGACGTAAGTGCAGATAGAAAACATGTGCACTAGTTGCACTCCTATTTTAGTGATAGACTATAATATATGTACCGAACCTACGAAGTGCCATATTATTAAGATCTTACTATATTTACCTTTTACTTATGAACGTGATTTTTTTCGAGTAACTGTAGGTATATTTATTTCTAGACACGTGAATCACATGATGCACGGAAAGACGCTAAAATATAAACAAGACGCACCTCGCATGACATTTTGGCAACGTCCCCGTCGATCATGGGCTTGCCAAGATCCGATATTCTTAAAAACAGCATTTCACACAGATATACATTCACTGAAGTAAACACTAACACTGAGAAAACTGTTGATTTTATTAACACTATAAATAGTCACAACTATGTCACATATAAAGATGAAGTTTTTACTAAACTAGGTGCAAAAACCGTCTTTTTTGATGATCTATTCACGTAATCATCAAGTGAAGTTTTTGGCGCGCGTATGGCTAAGACGGCGCGCGCGAAGTGACCAGTGGCACGGACGCGTTTGCGACCACTCATTATTTAATAGTCAGATAAAAGATTATCTATTGAGTCGTCCTCGGTCAATATACGACTGTAAATTACGTATCTATCGCTGAATGGAGCTGCGAGTAGTTGGTCATGTGATCGGGTAGGTATCGTCTGAAGGAGATCAGCAATTCCTTAACTGGATTGTTTTTTTTTTTTTTTTCAAAAAAGTATTGTGTTTTTATACAGCAGATTACACGTGGACATTCAGAAAATGCACAACAATACATTCAAGACACAGGGCAATTAAAGTTTGGAATTCATTATAATTGTAAAACATAAATTTTTTTTAACTTGTAAGCGCCACTTGCACCATCCTACTAACCTGGGGTTAAACCGTTAACCCAGTGTCAAAATGTACTGGTAACCATGGTAACTCCATGTTTAGTTCCATTACATTTAACACAAGTGGCCCTAAATGATGTATTGAGTTGAATAGAATAGAATAATAATGAGTTCGAGTCGCTGAACAATTTTGTTTCCTTTTTTACAGACTTCCTCGCGTTGTCACGGCATTTTGCCCCGGCTCCTTTTTTACAGAATAAGAATAACTCTACTCAAATACCTGAAATACTTGTTATATTTTGCTTTATAGTAATCGGCTCTCCAATTCTGACTTTTCTAAAAGGTTTTCCCGTCTCAATCTCAGTTGAACAGTCTTAAGATTTGTCAATTTGACTATCGGCCTAATGTCAATCATACTATCGTTTACTCACCATGCCGACGCGCGACGCGAGGTCCGTAACCGACATACATACTAATGATAAATGTCGTCAAGTGTGATAACGATACACAGCGCATTAATCAATCGAGAACATGTCTAATTAAGTTTTGATAACATTATTTGAACGGCCGAAAAACTGGAATGATTTAAACCAACCATTGTTTTATTTGAATAAGAAATTTATAATGTGTAAAAATAAACAAATGAAAGTTAGGTATAAAAAAATGCTGTCATCAGAAAATATAACCTTCCCATAAATCTCTCCTTGGATTGGAAGTTATAGTAATGGCTGAAGTTCACATGATATTTTACGCTATTCTAGGACTAAACGCTTTTAGCAAATATTCAACAGTGAAATCGTGAGCCAAATGGACTTAGACTCTGGTTACAGCTTCGCTACACTTATCGAATGAGGATTTGAGGAACTAAGGGCTTCTTACAGCATTAAGAATCCCTTGCGAGGCTCGGCACGTAGCGACAGGAAGGTTGGCGGAGCAATGTCTGACTTGGCAAAAGCCGGAAAACGATTTAGGAAATGGAACGGCTGACAAATCACGAAAACAGATCTTGGAGGACGATTGATGTCCTCGGGAAGGATACAATTTCCTTGATTATTCAGCAAAATCAGCAACTGGTACGGACTAAGTATATACAAATGCGTCGTCTTCAATTAAAAGTAAATACCTAACTTTGATATCGAATTATTGCTAATCTCAGCATATTGTACAAAAGATACTCTTTCAGATGTAAAGAGAATCAAACTTCTAAGTACGTTCGCTTTGACAAGAAGTGTATCTTCTAATTAACCATACTTTGCATCAGGTCTTTCGGCCCAGTGCCGCAGTGAATGTGTTAATAAGAAATCTCTATCTTAATCTACTATGGTTTATAAAAAATTCAAATCTAAAATTTACAGTTTTAAGATATTAGACTTTGAAATGTACTCTTGAATAGTTGTTGAAAACCTTCAAGGACAAATAATATTCGGAGAGCATCTTATATTCTAAGTTATCCGATAAAATCCGAATTTCGTGATCGACAACTTTCGCGAACAATTCTTGAAAAAATAATAAACTAGAGGAGATAAAATTCGGAAAAGACGTCCTAAAACTCCCTTAAATGAGTGATCTTTTTCTGAGCGTACCAAATCCGCGTGAATGTTTACGCAAAATTCGGGTGTAGTGTGTAAGATAGCAATTTTAAGTACCTATTGTCGCTTGTAGAGGCTTCTTTTAGGAAAAAATTTGGTTGTTTTCTCCAAAAACAGTAAAAGTGGAAATCAAGGGTGATGTAACTCGCTCAATACATTTATTATTATGTTAGAAAGAACTCCATGCCGAGCTCGCCCGGGCGAGGTCAAGGTCAGCTGGGGTAGATGTTAAACACATTGTGTAAGGTAAGGACGGCAATACGGCAAGACTGTGTTGGCTGTATCTATGTCATGCTTTACACGAGCTCCTGACCTGAATGGTGAATTAAATCTATTCGCTTATTTCGTTTGTTTTATAAACTGGAGCTATATATAAACTAATTTCTAGGTATACCTCATGTCATTGTATGTGCAAAGTTTCATTACAATCCAACACGTAATGAGAGCGGAACTACGTTTGTATGGGAAGGTGCAATTTGGCCTAGCTTGCCCGGGACTCTTAAAAGTTTACTTGACTCTAAGTTTGATTGTCCTTTAGGTAATTTTAGGTAGGTACTTTTTAATTTGATGTTACTTTTATAAAACCTAAAATTATTAATTATTAAATTATTGGCCAAAACCAAATAATTTCCAATTATATAGGTATTGTTTGCATTTCTTGTGATAAATTGGTGCATTACGGACCGGTTGCGTCATGACTCGTGTCATCAACAGTGGATAAATTCATTTGAAAAAATATTGTATCGGAAAGTGTGACAGTTTTCTATGGCACCCAGTCCGTCGAATGTTATCGGTGCAACCCGCCAAGTTTAAATTAAACCTAATAACATTATTTCAGGATTCATCCATGGTACGTGATTAATTTTAATTAAACTTATTTGAGCTAGGTTAAAACAGACGTAAAATTTAATTTTATCTACGACGATAGACCTCATTTTAATCATCTATCTCGTTATCTCGTTATCCCCAATCTTGTCTCAGATTATGTCCTTTCAATTTGATCAAATCGCGTCCAAATAATCAAGTGAACAAAGAGCGAACATTTAAGAATTATTCCAATTCATTTGTTTGACATTCTAAATGATTAATTTGACCTCATTTTCCAGTCTAGAGCCGTTCCATTGAAACGTTTTCAAATTACTGTTTGCTCAGCTTTATCGAGCGTGACAATGGTTTAGGTCATTAAACATTTGGGAGTCAGAAATTACCCTGAGGTATACCTTTAAATAACAAAAACTTTATTTGGTATATCTATTACATACTAACAACGTTTTACGCGTAATATAATTTATCCTGCTGAATACAGCATGATACACACCAGAAGCCCTACTAAGAACACTGAAGTTCGCAAACTGCGAGCATCTATCCCTGTCGGGGTCTCTTTGTTTGACATAATCATTGAAAGTCATAATGTAATGATAGTCTGATTTTCATTAGTCATAATTCTGAAACCGTTAACTTTTCAGGATTTTCGTAAGGTTATCCTATAGATAGGTTAGGTTTGTTTTATGGCAATCCTGAAAGGTTACGCGTTTCTTAGAAAAACCAAATTATGACTAACGTTAATGCGGACAAACAATACATTATGACTTAACTTTATGGGAAACAATAGAGACCCATCTCTGTCACTCTAATTACGCCTTAATTGGAGTAAAAGAGAAAGATGGCCCTCAGTTCACCAACCAACCTTTTCATCGTTTAAGAACGTTCTCGGAATTAAAACAGCGACTTACCTGAAATAAGAAAAAAGCATTAGACAAAAATGAAATAAGTAGAAAAAAAAGGAATTAGCTCAATGTGGATTATTGTCACTTGATTAAAATATTTTGGGTGGATATGTTCAATGCCGGTATTAATTTAGGAATTCCGGTATTGTGGAACAGTATCCAGTATCGGACAATAATACTGGTATTGAGAATAATCCGATATTGGATGCCCTAGCTGCATTGCATCGTAAAGTAGGTATATACGAGTCAAGTCAAGTCCGGATTCATCCTGAGGGTCGTGAAGTTGGAATCTCGACACAGTGTGAATTTTAATTCTTTTGTGGTGAGCGTTTTGACTGAACATCTAGCGACCTTCACCAAGGAGGAGTTCTGGCCGAAGAGTGTCAAGTACCGGCGGACCCGGCGGTAAGTCCCTGACACTGCGGGGTTGCGATTGTTGCGAACTGCATCGCAGCTATATAATTGTGTGGTTTTAGTTTTTAGTTTTAAGATATATTTTATAATAATATGTGCGCTAGTTATAAGGTATTTATCTATGGGCCAATAGTTGCCTGAAAATAAAGAATTTCATTTCATTGAACACACCACCATGTAATGCCACCACCATGCACCAAGCATGTAAAGAATTGCCTTTTCCCCTCACTAGCTCGGAAAACCGTCTTTTATCCTTTAAGACAAGCGGGTAAAAACGCATTTTATCCACTAGTGGGGAAAGTAATTAGACCTTGGATGGAGTGTGTAGCTTTTGACAGATAACAAAACGTAAAACGCTTATAATAATGGTTCGTTCGATATTAATATCCTTTAAAAATACCAATTTAGCTTTATTTAACCTTAAAATTCCATAAGAAACATTTGTTTTTTTATAATGATGTTGAATATAATTCTGAACGTACAAGTTGAGTCTATTCTTGAACTATTCTTTATTTCATTTATGTTCAAACGAGTTCACGCACATCGGTTACGTTTCTATTGCTTTTGTCGATAATCTAATAGTAAAAGTATCTTTGGCTAGTTCGAAAAAATCCAGAGTCCTTCCCAATTTAACTGCGGAAAAAATAGAAATGATAAATAATCCCAAACCCAACGAAGTCGTTGACATTTGCAAGATCAAGGCAGTGCGCGTAACTATAGGAGATGTGTTAATTGCGCACCCATGCAGCTAAATGTATAAATACGGGTCGTCGGACTGTGGGCGGTACAGTCGCCGGCGACCGCTGAACCGCGGCCAAGGCGCTCTGAAACAGGGATCGGATACCGGTATTTTTTGTATCCCGTACAAAAAATACCGGTATTTTTTCGTTCTTTGTTATATATTTCATTTCTAATTGGGCAATCTAAAAATACGAGTCCTACATTTAGAGTATAAAATAATTAGAAATATATGGTTCTTTCGAAGTTTTTGCAAAAAACCGGTTCCGATCCCTGAAGGACGCCAGTTTTATGCAGACCATAGGGCCTAGATAAGATGACAAACTTTTGCAGAAAACGTAACAAATCGCTGTTGTCACTCTATCGCTAAATATATAATTTATTCTTACGCAGCGTACTACGTAGGCGAACGACACGCAAACGCGAAGCGGCGCGGCGCGGAGCGCGGAGAATCAATCCTTAGATACCTATAGAAGTATGTCCTACGTGGGCGATCTCGTTGCGAACGCGAACGCCGTGGGCCCGCCGCGCCGCTTCGCTTCGCGTTCGCGAGTTCTTCGCTTACGTAAGACGCATCGCATCGTAACTGGCGCTGACGCGTGCGACGGATTTCACCTGCAGTGGCACCCTCGTGGGTAACAGCGCATAATATGTACAGACATATAATTGCCCGATGGCAGTATTCGTTCCATAAGGAACAGTTAAACCTGAAACTTTTTCTCTTTTTATACCCAACTCGGAAAGCACAATTCTGCTGAATCCAGCTGCGGTTGTTATAAATCATCCCCGACTTGATTACTACGCGGTCGTGAATCACTGAATCACGTCGCAACCCGATATTACTGTGTATTCTTGCGTAACATACCACAGTAGCTATCTGTTGTGACAATTAATATGACCATAACATAGACATAGTATATACAAGTAGTTATAGACGCGCCACCGAGAAAGAATATTCATATAAAATTTGGGCAGCATAGGATTTTTTCTTTTTCACTGTTATAAATTTCGGTATTTCGGCATCGCCTCCTACCTATGATGCCTCCCGGTTGGTTATAAAGACAAAGCATGGCACTATTTTCTCTTTTCTGTTATAGGAATCGCAATAAGACTATCTTTCTCTATCAAAGATTGTCAGGCCCTTGGACCATAATGATAATCTAGAGTACAAACATTGCAATTTTAAAACACATAAGGAATCATATAAGGAATAAGATTGCTTTGATTTATAGTGCCGAGCATTGGGTCTCTTGGTAGACAAAAGGGAATCGGGATTGACCCCATGGTGCTCTATCTGTTATATTTCACATTTGAAATTATTTTTTGAAATTCCTACGCAGGTATGTTTTGCTTATTCGCCAAAATAATTACCTAGAGTCCATCAATATACCTACGCCAAGTTTGCACCGACTCGGGAAGGCTATGCTTGTCGTAGCATCTTGGTATGTGAACATTATTGGCAAAAGAAACACATGGAGCATAAGGACCCTTTAGGTATGGAAAGCCACGTTGAAGAAACATGTTTTCACCGTATTTTTATATTCCTTCCAAAAAATGTCTACAAACATTTTACGTGACAGCTACTCCATATAAAAATGGCAATCAATACCGTAGTGTAGAGTGTAGTACAACAAAAATCATCGTACATTTTAAAGGTTGCATGACTGACCCTGCACAAAAAGCTCCTAATTAAGAATTCTTCAAGCGAGACACAATAGAAGCAACTATAATTAGGGCTGTCGTCCTTCAATGAAAGGAAGGACACGTCCATAGTCCTTGTCCTTATCTTACAGCCCTTGAGTATTTTGCTACTACTATTTTACCAAGGACATGTTTCAAGAATTCTTTCACGTCATTTGTTAGTAAGTAAACATATTAATCAATTGCCTTGGTTGGAACGGACGTTAGTTTGTTTACAATTACATCATTACATTCCAAAAGAATTAGGACATAAGAGGGTGCTCGTAAGAAATGCATGGTCTACAATTCGTAGCGAATGTAGCTTATGGTATATTTTAACAATGATAGGTATGGAGACTGCCACTCCAATTGTATCCCAACGATGTTAAGCACATGTTGAAAGATAATGATAAAAATTCTTTACGAAGAATGCAGATAATAACATTGAAGAATCAACACACTTTGGCAGCAAGCGAATAGCGCCTTTTCTTACGGTCCTTGAGGGAAAAGTCCATTTTGCTAACGTTTAAGCAAGAACATGTTTCAAGAATTATTTCACATCATTCGTTAGTAAACACATTCGTTACCTTGATCTGGGAAGGGCTTTAGTTTGCGTGTATTGCTGAAAGAGGGGAATGTAAAAAAGATAAGCGAACAATAAGGAACCCAAAAGAATTAAGATACAAGAGGGTGAAAGAAAAGGATAGCTTACAAATCGTAACGCGTTGGTACCGAATGCAGCTAGATTTTAAATATTTGTATAAGGTGACTGCAACCCCAAATGATTCTCAAGTACTTTAAGCACAGCCGACAGATAATGATAAACTTCCGCTACGAAAAATGCAGATAACAACATCCAAGAAGCTTTGGCAGCATAGCTGGCCACAACAAAACACATGTTAATTGCTGTTGACATCCGAACACTTCTAGTGTGATCTGTCTCAGAAGTACCAGTTATAAACCAGAAACTTGATTCCATATTGATGTTATGAATCAGGAGGTTAGTTAGTTAGTTAGTTTTGCTGGGCATTTTCCGCAACTCGACATCCAATGTGCCTATTTTGCGTGAAACGAGGTAGCGCTACTCTAACTGAATCAGGAGGTTCAAGCAGAGCTAGTTATGAGGTCATAGTTAAGAATCTTTGTGGATTAAGGTTCTTGGAAGTGGTTAGAACGTAGTTTAATAAAGGTTACGCAATGTTTAACGGAGAAAGTGGCCAGTTATCGCGTCATGGGGTCGTGAGAAATGAACATAATGCTTAGATTATGCGTCATTTCGATGTTAGATTAGTCTGTTATTTGCGGTTTTCTGTAAAGGATTTATGAAATATGATCGCATGTTCTGAAGACTTAAAGACCATACATGTTTATTAAAAAAAAAACTTCGTGTCCTTCACTTTCTTTTCTATATTTAACTAGACTTTACAAATATTCACAATCAAAGTTTATGTTTGCATCACATGAACGCCAAGAACAGACACGTAAAGCCTGACCAGGAATATATGATCACGCGCCATGTTGCGGAATTTCACTGGAACTAATTTTTTCATTCTATACTGAACTGTCACCCTATACATGCACAACAACAGCGCCCTCTTGACAATGATCATATATTACTGGTCAGGCTTTACACCTAATGGGACGATCGAATTCCGTTGCGTTGTTGGGATTCATGGAATGTGGTTATAAGGGGGTAATTATGATCCCTAGACTAATCACACAGGAAGTTGTTTTATGCTACGGAAATCACATTATTTAAGTTTACTATTGCCAGTATACGGTTGTGCCAAGAGGCTAGGCCCCCTGGATTATCTACAAACCTATCAAGTACTCAAATGATTATCTATCGTTACCATACCATGTATGTGTGAAACTTCGCTGCATTTTCCTCAGACTGGATCTGACCTGATTCTGCGCGTCTATTCTCGCAACGGCGGCTGACAGTGAACTCCGTGGAAATAGCTCCGTGACCTCAATAGGAAGGCACGGTACCTCTCATATCTACCGTTGTAGTTCTAGTAGCTAGTTATCGCTAATTGAGAACTGCTGGAGTGTTAAAATGTTTGATGTGCTCTTTTACCGGGACTTTCAATTACAATAGAGTGGGACTAGTCTCGGTCTCAAGTCCCAATTATCTATAGTATTTTTCAAACGCGATGGGTAGGGTGTCAGGTGTCATCTCCGGGGCGGGGCGGTGCGTGGACGTTCTGTATGATAATACTATTACTTATTCTGTGCCCTGAACGTTCTAACGTGAGTGAACCTTTACTGTATTAGTAAATTTGTAAGTTATCTATGAAACAGCTTTAAACTCAACGGTAGGTATATAATACAGATTTCTACCATAAGCTACTACTATACGCGCCGCGTCCCCGACCCCCACAAAGTAGATCTTCTTGAGAAATGCCTCTAAGGGCAGGCGTGTCTCACTCCGCGATTTCGTCGCGTCGCTACAAGTACCTGCGGCCGCCCCAATTTTGGGGTTTTGCCATAGTAATTGCCGCGCACCGCTACGGAACGGACGCCTGCACGCGCTTGCGCCGCCTTGCGCGTAGTAGACGCGTTTTATTAGAGAGTGAATCTTCTGTACCTAATACTATTATTCTGTGCTGTCACATAGTAACGAATCTACTTAAAACACACTTAAACACTTAGTTATTGCATGTTAGTTGTTCTTTTGTGGACATCTGTTATTGGCTATATTTTCTGTTTACTATGCTTTGTATTATTTTTTGTATTGCTGTTGATGCCCCCAATAAATAAAATAAATAAATAAAAGCAGTTAGATTATTTTCAAGACGCAAAGATGGGTCAGTCAATCGATTCGCCTCTGAATACATACTTAAAACAGCAGTGTTATTGTGAGCAGACAATGAGGCCATGTTTAATGCCAGTAACAGAACAATGGGTATCTCTTGAATGGCGAGTAACTGACGAGTTTGTTCATTCGGTATTTGTAAAACTGCGATGTCTGAAAGACTTTATATTTCAACGACGTGTTTATGTCGTGTTTTCTTTTATTTTAAAAGACACATTTAAACAATGTAAGCAAGTAACATAAATATAGTGGACACATAATATTTTTGCACCAATAACAAGGTGTGCACTGTGCAACAACACAAAAAGTTTGAAGCTTTTACTTTTAGTTTTTAACTAAATAACCTTTAACAAAAAAAAGGTTCACAACACAGCAGTTCCACTTTATCAAATGTCTCACTCGCCCACCGAGGGTTCCGTACTTTTTAGTATTTGTTGTTATAGCGGCAACAGAAATACATCATCAGTGAAAATTTCAGCTGTCTAGCTATCACGGTTGATGAGATACAGCCTGGTGACAGAGAGACGGACAGAGGAGTCTTAGTAATAGGGTCCCGTTTTTACAAGATCTCAAAAACTCCTTCAAATCTGGGGGCACGGGAGTGCCCCCGCCAATTTTTTACAATCGCAGAAGAAACTACAGGTTTCAGATGGAATTATGGTGCACAAGCATTTATTCAGTACTTGAGACTCAAATAAGAGGAATGTGTACACATAATACGGGGCATTTTCTATGAAAAGGGACCTTATTGTCGATGGCGCTTACGCCGCACAGCGTCGCGCGGCATTGTATTTATATCGAAGCATCGTTTATACGAGTAACAGCGTAAGCGCCATCGACAATAAGGTCCCTTTTTATATAAAATACCACATATTATGGTGCATACCAGGGTCGTTAACTTTTATTGAATTGTTTACAGAAGTGACCTTTTTCTGAAATGTGTTTGACCCACGAAGCGACACAGAAATCAAATTGACAATAAATAAAATACCCTATTCTAACGACAAAACTCGTTGAATAATTGTCTCCATAAAGCTTTATATCAAATGAAACTCAAAGCGCTCAATACACTCCATTTAAGCGGACAGCCTCTCAGCGGATCTACATAAAATCGAGGCCTGGATCTGGGTCAGCTATTCCTATCGGCTTTATTTGATTAGGCTTTGATATTAGTTCCATTGTCCAGATATGCCACATGCCACATGTCGGGGGCCATGGCCCGGGGCGGCAAAATAGGATTTTTTTTCCTTATATGAGATATGAGATACATTATCATTACTTAATGGGGCGACAAATCTAACTAGCCCGGGGCGCCAAATCTTTAAAATACGCTTCTGCATGTAGGTCAATTGTTTTAGCGTTCGACGTGTGGTTTTTGGATTGTTTTTGAGTTTTGGTGGTTAAGTGTCTTAGTTTAGGGATAATTAACCTGAGTTAGTTGGATAGTCTGCTATTTTGATTACCTACTTAGAACTTTCCTTTTCAAGAGCACAACGATCAATCATCAGATTCTAGCCAAAAATTAATGATAAAGTATTTTTTTTAATTCTACGGTCATGCGCTGATTTAGCGTTTACATGTGTTTTCTGTATGCGAAAGTAGTTCTTTCTTAATATAAATGCCTACAATTTTGATACTCCCTAATGATGAAATGAAAACTATGTCAGTATCAGTACCGGTACTAGGCTCCAGTACATATCCATCGTTTTTTCTAGTATCCGGAGGGGGGTGTTTTTTTCCGTTTTGTGTCATCATCTTCCTCGCGTTGTCCCGGCATTTTTGCCGCGGCTCTTTTTTTCTATGTTTGGCCCATTCAGGTTCTTTCGACGGTTATTTTACACACACTGCTCCGTATTGGGTCATAAGCAGTTACAGCTTTCCTAATCCCAGTCATTTATAACGCAAGCTCAACCAGGAAAAGCTATTAGCGACGCCGCAACGCAGCAGGGATCCATTACAAGCACATGTCCGAGGAAATCTTGATTGAGAGGCTTGTGTTTTCAATCAAGGTCGATATGTGTTTGTGAGTCATAAGTGGAATGGAAAACAAATTTTGAATAAAGGATATATTGTCAGTACTGCAATTAACACGTGGTGTAATTTGAAATCGAGAATTTGACAGTGTAGCCTTAATATTTTCAGTGTGCAAGTGCTATATTTGCTTATGAAAGTCTTTGAGGCTTAAACGATGCCATTTAATGGAACACATGTATCTCATTCAATGATCGCATCTTGTCGCATCGCATGTATAACTAATCAAAATACGGAGAGTGGGTCTTAAAAATATACCAAACCAAGCAGATAGTGGTGATATTAATAGGTACAACACGATTTACATTGACTTTAAAAATGGTCAAGAAATTCTGAAACATTTTACCTGACAATTTTCAGCCTCAAGGACTGCAAACAGGCAAGTAAGTGACATTATCACGAAAAACTGGCCATATCTTGAGATACGCGCGAAGTTTTCAATTACTTATTACCCGATTATAAGCATTCGCAGGAGATCCTTAAATCGTTGAGATCTCAGTTTTTTATGCATTATTCCAGATTTTTCGAAGATGCCGGAAGGCCAGGACTTATTTGTCATCATTTGTATCTGAACTCTTCAACTATTATACAAGGTTTTGTATTTATTATGTAAACCCGTACATTTTCTGTCGGAAAGCAACATTTGGTGATGTGGAACTGCTGGGGAAGTCCGTAAAATGACAACATACGGTTTTGTGACAAGATTTTAATTATCATTGCAAGAACGCGATTGGTCGTTTGATTGTTTTTAATTTTGTCCGTCGTGTTGGCATTGGTTCGGGTCGGGGGTCGGGGGCCAATTGGTCTATTAGCAGGCAATTGATTGGTCGAATGCCAGGCATGTGATTAACACAGCATAGGTGTTCTGAAATGCGAGAAATAGTCTACCTTTCTACTGAGGCGGAGATGAAAGGAAACGAGACGTGGAGGAATCAACCAAAAATCAAGCATTGGTTGTAATACTCTATACATAGATCCATCCAACTACTTGCAAATACATCACATTCCGGTGCTGATGTGATATTGTTATTTTTCGAGACTGTCACTCGGCCATTCAGAGATTAAAAAGATAGTGACTAGTGGATTGTGATTGGCATTTGTACCTATACAGGGTGGCTTATAAATAAGTGCATTCCCGTTACCAAGGAGGTTTTGAGATTATACTGAGCAACTTTTACTATTGGACCAACCACGAAATCGCGAAAAAAAAAACCCTCCCATAGAAAAAGGCCCAGCCAAAATTTATAAAACAACAATTTTTTTTTGTGAAACTATGCATTTTATTAAAATTAAATAAAAGTCGTAATGTGTAAATGGCCAAGCTGCCGTAATCGTAGTGCGAGCCGCAGTGCGGCGGCCGCATCGATCGCGCTGTCCCGTATCATCCAGGGAGCACTGTTTACCTCATACAGGGTTGCTCCTTTTTAGGGTTCCGTACCCAAAGGGTAAAAACGTGACCCTATTACTAAGACTCCGCTGTCCGTCTGTCTGTCTGTCACCAGGCTGTATCTCATGAACCGTGATAGCTAGACAGTTGAAATTTTCACAGACGATGTATTTCTGTTGCCGCTACAACAACAAATACTAAAAAGTACGAAACCCTCTGTGGGCGAGTCCGACTCGCACTTGTCCGGTTTTTTATACCACGATGGCAAACAAGCGTACCAGTGCCAGATATGCAGGTCTGTGAATGAGGTCCTATCAGAGGTCTGTGATTTTTCGGTGACATTGTAAAGGAGTACGGGGTCGGGAACGATTTTCTGCAGCATATACATCCATACTAATATGGGGCATTTTCTATGAAAACCTTATTGTCGTTGGCGCTTACGCCGCACAGTGTCGCGCGGCATGGTATTTACAACAAGGTCCATTTTTGTTTGTCTGATTTAGTTGAAATTTGGTATAGAGATAGTTTGAGTCCCGGGGAAGGACATAGGGTAGTTTTTATCCCAGAAATCATCCTTTAAGAGGGTGAAAAGAGGGGTGGAAGTTTGTATGGGGAATCGATAAAAAGCAGATTGCAGGGTAAAAAATAAACTACGCAAATTACTAACTCCACGCAGACGAAGTCGCTGGCGAAATTTAGTAGTTGATAAGTTTAACAACGGCGTTTGTGTATCAAAGCTAAAGGAAAATTTGAAGATAGGTAAATGATTGTAGTTTTAATTTTTAATTACCTACATTTTGTAAAAGTGTTATTTATATACTTCTTGAAGTGGCAGGAACCGCCTCGGGGACAATTAACGTCATTTAAATTTGGAATTTGATTAATTAAATTAAAATCGAAATTCCTTCAACTCTCACATGACGTATGCCACTTCAAAGATTTTATTGTTTATATCACGTGATGTTATGAAAGAGCGGGGTCTTCTGTCACAGCACAGGTATTTTATAAATATAAAATACTTGTGCTCGGTTTTATATATAGTATCATACCGGAAACAGATCGAATAACTAAAACTCGAATTGGCCTGACGACTTGTGAACATATATTATGATTTATGAAGTATAGTTTCGTGATGTCACTGACCTCGGTCTTTATTATCATGTTACTAATAAGTACAATTTCGCGAAACCGCAACTTGTGTACAAAGAAACATTTGTTGCCTTTTATATTAGAATCTGAGTGGCCTAGGTGCTCACAAATATCTGTACACGCCAGACACGCCACTATTGTCAAGACGCTAGAGTGCGTGTTCAGATATTTTTGAGCACCTCGGCCGCTCCGATATATCTGACGGCGACTGTACCGTCCGAAAGTAAACAAAGCATAATTACATTATCTAACGTCATAGGTCATAGGTTTATTTTATGTAAACTAAAACTTATGCCCATAATACTAAGGTACAAAGTTGCAACTGATCAGCTCCGTACATGCTCTATCAATTACTTCATATAAAGTGGTAGTAACAAAGAGTAATAAAGAAATGTTTGCACAATATGGTGTTGGATATTTATTGTTACACGTGCATAGGTAGTATACAGTAACGAAGAAAATTGTCACTTACACTTACGTATATCGGTTGGTTGGTATTAGGTTGGTGGGTTGATTGGTATTATGACATTTATGACAAAATATTTATCAGTACGGTTTTTACTCACTATTATTTTTAGTCGCTTTTGGCGACATGTTTCGGATTCTTTGGGAACGAGTGTCCGCGGCGGTTGTACGTTTATGAATCAAGAAAATGTCTCAGTCGGATCTGCTACAGCGTTAAAGAGCTGCAGTGAAATGTGAAATAGGATTTACTTATGGTATAATAATATACTCCGCCTGGTACTCTCTTCCGAGACTCGCGAACCACGTGATTGACACAAGCCTACGTCGCTTGTGTCAATCACGTGGTTCGCGAGTCTCGGAAGAGAGTACCTGGCGGAGTGTACTATACCATGGATTTACTCGCATTTATTACATTAAGCTGGCCATACACAGTACACACTAGAGGGTATGCAGTTTTGCCTGTACAGTTCAATTGCACAGGTAAAAAGACAGACAGACAGTGGAGTCTTAGTAATAGGGTCCCGTTTTTACCGTTTGGGTAAAGAACCCTAAAAACATCGTAAGTGTAAAAATATGGGTGCATACAACTTTTTTTTTTTACTAGCCTATTATGGTGTGCCACTGCTGGGCAAAGGCCTCTCCCCTTGTCTTCCACGACTCCCGATATAGTGCCTCCTCCGGCCAGTTGTTGAGAAAGGTGTCCAGGTCGTCCCGCCATCTCCGTCTGGGCCTGCCGGGCCCCTCTTCTGGCATCCATTTGGTACAACTTACTCAAATATATATCCCATAGTTATTAATTCGCTGACATAAGAGCTATGGGACAATTGGGACATATTTTTGAGTATGATGAGTGCACCGATATTTATACACTTGATGTACCTAATTTCGGCCTGATATATGGAACATGGAACAAACAATTGGACGTGTAATTTAACCTTAGCAAAGGTCCTTTGGACAATATAGACGGGTTAAATGGTTCACGTATTGGACCTCGGGTAGGACCTTGTCGCATTATTGCGAGGACCTTTAATTACTTCGCAATAAGACTCAATAAGTATTACCTACTGTGAAGCTATTATAGTACCTACCTATGTAACTATGAAGCATAGAAGTCTAAAAAAACGTAAATGCATATGTGTACACCTAAAAATAAGATTTTCGAGCAAGTGGAATGGAATTAACTAGGGTTGCCACCCATACTATAATATATAGTATCGTACTATATTTTAGTCACTTGTACAATATATTATACAAAAGCGATATAGTACAAAAAATACTATATTTTCATCACTCAAGAATGGGGTATACAAATGTCACCGATATCGCATCGTATGCGACTTGGATTTTTAATTCGCCTCAAATCGGCGTCCTACTTTTTTTTAATTTCCCAGTAAATACTATATTTTTTCAATATTTTGACAAAAATACTATATGTGTATAGAAAAAAGGTGGCAACCCTAGAATTAACCCTTATATGCATTGTGATGTATGTATGTACACAACAAAAAACATATAATTTCATGCATAATTAGATAAAATCAATTTGGTCCTGTATTTTTATCGTAAATTAATACATTTTCCGTTGTTTTATTCTTTGCCTTATTTAAGTTTAAAAAAATTACATTTCTTTTATGACGAAATGGCGCAAAATTGGGAAAATTTGGAAAGTTGATGATTTTTAGTATGCAATTTAGGAGGTTTTTTCGGGGTTTGCAATTATTTATATTTAAAATCTTTATTATAGGTATATTACAAATAGTATAAATTAAATTAAATATTATTAGTTTAAATTTCTTATGGTAGTAAGATTTTTTATGTATCTTTTACCAATAATTATATAAATTTACATAAATTATGTACATTCTATTCTAACACTGGTTTAGCAGTGAAAATCGATGTTTGAATTTTTTTTTTTTTCAGAATCAGTAAACAATTATGTAAGCCATATATTAATGTCAGGCAAAAAGAAAAAAATCATGCATTTAAATCATGGGTTAAATTTGCGTATTTGCAAAATAACTTCTTTTTTAAATTATAATGGATATTATGGATTTCCGCAAAGTAACGCTATGTCCAGCAGTGGACGTCTATCGGCTGACATGATGATGATGATGATGATTACACAAATGGAGGTTCTCTTTTCTTCAAGTTTAATGAAGGTTAGAACCTCAAAGAAAAACTAGTTTACCGAGGAGTTGATTAGTGCAATAAATATCGTATATATATATATCGTAATAAGTATCGCCGATATCGTCCGGCGGACTGGTAATCAGTGGGCCCCTTTACAGGAATATTATCTTAAGATTCACATTTGGAAAAAGCTTTCGAATCCCTACCATTGTGAGATTTGTGAGTTCAACATAGAACTTTAACGTGGGGCCGTAGAAATAAATCACGCAGATTTAGTGTTGACTCAAATGGAATAACTTAGACAACTTATCGTAGTTTCCGTGGGGATTCAGATTTGCTTTATACCTACGATATTATCTATCTGTGGAAACTGTTTCAATTCAATTCAATTACTTATTTCGAATCATTTTTATCCATATACATAGTGTTAGTAAGTACAACAAAACTTGAAATTAATACTCAATGTGTATCAATGTGTTTCTATGTTATTACCTAACTTGTTACTCTAGCTGTAAGTTCTCCTAAAAAATAATAAAAAATTAAAAAAATATTTATTACAATACAAGTATAAAATTATGTGCATGAATAAAAAAAATGCAGTTTTTTTAGCTCAACTGGCTTCAAGATTATGATGGAGGTTCTTATTCTTATAATTCGTTGTAGTGCGGCTCCTTAGCTCGATTTAGTATGGAGGTATGGTCCCATCCGGCAGAAAGCACGAAACTTGGCATGCATATAGCTTTTATAAAATTCAAAAATTCAAAATTCGTTTATTTTTTAACAAGGTTTATCCTGGGTGTCGAATCCTCCTTTTAAGTTTGACACTTGTGTTAGGAGGTATTCGCTCTTTCATACAAAGGTGAGAAAAAAAAATTAAAAAATAGGTTTGACAACTATAGTTTTATAGACCGCGAGCCAGGAACAGATTTCCATGACCAATCGCCTTCCGGGCGATAACTCGTATAGTGGTTAACAGCTATGTATGATGAACCCTCGTGGACGTCAGCTGCCGCAGGAGATGGGCATTATTCGAATAATTTTTATCGGAATAATCATTCTAATAAACAATAATTCACGTTTTTTTTATTCAAAAATAATTTATTCGCGGATGAATGACGAATAATTTAAATATTCGTTATTTGATTCGAATAAGTTCAGGAAAAATATTTAAGTATTTTGCTTATTCCACTCAAATAAAAACACGAATAATAACACGTTTAATATGACTCGTTTTTGGTGAATATTTGTTCTGACACATGAAAGATTGTTCAGGGTTACAAAGGATAAGCTCAGGTAGTATAATAAACAAAGGATTAACGTGAGAAAACCCTTCTTACTCTTTTATATACAGCTATCTCTATCTAGGCCAGGCTAGAAAGTTACTAACTTTGTGTGTGAATTGTGACGTTCCACGGATAAAGGTACCTTATGGCGGTTGACGTCTAATACGTCACGTAGCACCACTTTTGTATTGGAGCGTCGCTAGTAACAGCGTAAGCGCCGACCGCCATAAGGTATCTTTACCCGTGGAATGTCACAAATTGAAAATGAAAGGGGTCTCACACCTCATACTAATAGACATGCTTTTCCTGGTTGAAAAGTTGACTAAAGAAAATATGGCTTCTACTTTATGGTACTCAAAGTAGTTATTCATTATTCATTTCAAATAAAAAGTTAATCCAATGTAATCCTCGCAGTTGTAATCTTATCAGTTCTAAACAGTAACAAATAACAAATTAATGTTAGGATTTTTATTACCAATATCAATAGCTGCCAATAGATTAAAAGATTAGAATACCTACAATGGTACTGCTAGGTGTAAATTTTAATATTTATGTATGTAGTTTTAGAAACAAATGTGTCACTTTCAAGCAAAAGGTTCCACATTGTCGCTCGCCATAAAGATGCTCTGACAGGTTTTTCGTATGAAGATATAAGCAATTTTCGTCGTTATGGTAAGCGACAATGTGGTACCTTTTGATTGAAAACGTCACAAATTTTCAAAACACTGGTTCATTAAGTTTTTATTTTCAAATTTGCAATGAATAATGTGTTCCAAAACAGGCATTGTCGACTTAGGGCAAAACTACTAGGCTAAAGAGAAACTGGGCAGGTCATATACAACCTATGCACCCGCAGAGATTAGCTAAACTGGCCAAAAAGGTGGCCATGGTGTCACAATGTAAGTCAGAGAGAGATGGCATGACAATTTGGACACATTTTGCAACTAATGGATAGTTATAGGCTTTAAAAAAAAGAAATGTGTATTATATCAGTCTTGAATGTCACCACTCCATTGGTTGTGTATACTTAGTTGAATTTTTTTTTAGGTATCTGAATGTTACTTCCTAGTTGTCTTCCTTGTCGGTCCCTCATTACTGAGGATCGTGACCACTTGGTT